>NW_028277113.1:19402500-20683750 GCF_059951505.1 Python bivittatus | reverse complement strand
TTAACAGTTTGGGAAGGTATTTGACGGACAGCTCTCAGAATTCTCCCTAAGCATGTTGAAGGCCATCCTACCGAGAAAGGTGCACGTTTGGATTTAAAATGAGTAAGTTATGTTACTGCAAAAATCACTGTTAATGAGTATTAGCCAAGGTGGATCCTATTCAGAAGAACTTTCTAATAATGTGATGCTAGATTCAAATCATGTGGCTTATCTCTATTACACCTTCTGTGATTTTTCTGGGGAATAACTTTGATTTTGTTAAATAAAAATAAAATTTTTATTTCTATCCCTTATATAATAATGTGCCCTTTCTGTCCCTTATATAATAATCAAATAATAATAATAATAATAATAATAATAATAATAATAATAATAATAATAATATCCTTTTACTGCTCATATGTTTGGTTCTTTGTTCTCTTGTGCAGTTAATACTAGCTCACCAAGATGCATATCAAGCAGGAAGTCTATATCCTGATGCTTTTTATCCTGTCATCTGCAGAAATGGTAAGAGATCGTAGGTCAAATATCATTCTTTATAACATTACATTATTGCAAAAATAGTCCAGTCTATTTATTCATGTAACTGTCTGGAATACACAGGTAAGTGTACAATTTGGTTTTCTTCATGCATTGCAATCAGGTGTGAGAACCTGCCTTCTTTACACATTAATGAGGCATTCCTCTTCTTGATTAAGTGTGGTTTTACTTTATGATCTTGGCTTATGTGGATAAATCATAATTTAAATAGACAATGGGCCCATGTTCAGATCTAAGAATAAACCGCAGTTAACTGAAACTTTGAGTAGTGCTTATCATATTAAAATCAGGGGACACATAGTGAACAGATACTCACTTGGGGTTTAATAAATAAAGTAAAATCTCTTTTAAATCAAGCTTGACTTCTGGTGGCTTTGTGGATACACCTGTGCAGTTTCTTGGCGACAGTGCAGGACTCGCTTCTCACTGTTCTCTTCTGGGAAGTTTTTGATCTTAGAATGGGATCTTGGAATGTTTTAATTATTCATATTATTGGGATTTCATTATATATTTGTTTTGATCATATGCATTCAAAAAAAATTTCATGTCATATTTTGGCATAAAAATTGTTATTGAATGTTACCTTCTGTATGACTAAAATGCAACATGTAGAATAAATATGAGATATTTTTTAAAGAATAAGTGTTTTTCTCTGAACTGTCAGGGTTGTTCCATTCTGTTTCTGAAGACACTCACTGGTCACCTTTTCTCAACACAAGTATCCATTACATCAGAAAGAACTATCCTCAGCCATGGGAAGAGGTAATATATTTTCCAGTTGTTGTTCAATTTGAAGGTTCTGAATACTCTTCTTTTCAAAAACTGTGTTTTTCTCTCACTTTTATACCTAAAAATAGAAGGTAAGAGAGAAATTGACAACTGAATTTTGGTGAGCAACCAGGGATCAGCTGAAAAACAGCTTTAGGTTCTGCTCTCATTTTATCTGACCTGTAGTGAAAGTACTACTTTAGTGAAAAAAGTGTACTTAAAAATGTAGCAGTCAATAAAAGCTACCCAAGGACCATTCAAGTAAGATAAAAATATAGTTTTTTGGAATTATCCTTTATTATCCTTTTGCTGATTCTCAATTATTCAAATCCACTAT
Organism: Python bivittatus; assembly: GCF_059951505.1. Classification (NCBI taxonomy): domain Eukaryota; kingdom Metazoa; phylum Chordata; class Lepidosauria; order Squamata; family Pythonidae; genus Python; species Python bivittatus. Next base: position 20,682,105 of record NW_028277113.1, on the reverse strand, counting down.
ACTTACGGTGACAATATTTTCTTGGAAAAAATAAAGGACAAACCTGGAAGTGGTTCATAAGGATAAAACATTTTAATTATTTATGTTTATAACTTTGCTTTACAAAGGCAAATTCAAGAGCAAAACCAAGAAAAACTTTACAAAAGCACATATTCTAATAAAAATATCTAAAATCAAATAGTATATGTAAATTTATTTTAAAAAACAATTCAATTTCCATATTTTTCAGATGAATGTGTAAGACTATGCATTAAATGGTATCATTTGTACTGTAAAAGGACAAAATAAAGGACAAAAGGAAGTTTTTGAAAAATAAATCTAAAGGACAGCTTTCTGAAATAAAGGACTGTCCTTTATAATAAAGGACTTATGGTCACTGTGACTATACTCTATAGTGATTTTTTCAACTCTACTTGGTGGTAGAGACCTAAGTCAAACAGGTCTATAGACCCATGTTTGCTATCTTTTCCCTTCTCTCATTCATGTTCCTCTTTAGAGCCCATCCTGTATATGAAGTCTGACCGCTTTGTCTATTTTATCTGCTAAAACTAAACCTGTGTAATTTCTTCTCTCAGTTCACTACTGTTTCCTCTCATTCTTTGTTCACCTCTCATGGCCTATGGTAAATTTTAGATTGTAACCTCCTTGGAGTAGGGACTGAGCTTCTTCATCTTTTTGTTGTTGATCTGAAATTATCTTACATTTTGGTAAACTGGATAAATAATATTCATGTTTGCATTGGTGACAATACCAACTTTCATCAACGAACACGTTGGCTTGAAGGTATCATCTAAACATCTGTCTTTTGCCCACTTGGTTTCAATAATGTTGCTATGGAGTTACATTTTTTAAAAATTGGTACTTAGGCTACAGAGAAGTTGGTGGCTTTTCTCTTTGGGATTGCCTCCCACATGGTGGCAGATGTGAGCTGGCACAGCTTGGGGATTGAACAGGGATTTCTACGGGCCATGGCAGCTGTAAGTAGTGTTCTGTTTATCTTTCTAGGCATAGGGTTTTTCCATGTGCTTATTTTACGACTGTATGTATCATTTTGCTTCAGTGCCAATGGTATATTAAAAAATAAACAAGGAGCATGCATTCTGCAATGTTTTTATAAGCCACAGCAGAAAATTATATACAGTGGTACCTCTACTTACGAACTTAATCCATTCCGTGACTCTGGTCGCAAGTCGAGTTGGTCGCAAGTCGAGGTAAATTTTCCCATAAGGTTCAATGTAAATACGGTTAATCCATTCCGCCCTCCAAATTTGGTCGCACCACGAGGCAAATATCCCCATAAGGTTTAATGTAAATACAGCTAACCCGCCCTCCGAATTTGGTCGCAAGTCGAGGCACATTTCCCCCATAAGGTTCAATGTAAATACATATGGTTAAACAGTTCTGAAACGTATGCATTTTATTTTTAAACCACAAAAACATGAAAAAAAGTACAGTATGAAGAGGGAGAATGGGGTGGGGAGGCAGTTATTGTTTGGAGGGAGAGTCCCCCTCCAAAAGGACATTGGGGAGATCTCCTTCAGGGGTTTCCTCTCTTCTTTGCCTCTTAGCTGCAGGCTCAGTTCTGGGGAAAAACCTGTCTAAAGTCGGTTGTTTTTTCCTGCGCTGCATAACCCTCCGGAAATGAGAGAACATGTTGTCGTTCATCATGTTCAGTGCTCTGGTTGTCACAGTTCTGTTGGGGTGATGCTTTTCAATGAAATCCTGGTACTCATTCCATTTCTGCATGATGGATTTTATCGCATCACTGCTCACCTTCTCCTCCTCCTCCTCTTCCTCAGTGGAATGTTCCTCGCCAAGCGCTTTCTGTTGCTCACTCTGGAGCTCAGCAAGTTCTTCTGTGGTCAGCTCCTCCTTATGGTCTTCAACAAGCTCCTCTATGTCCGCATCATTCACAACCAGACCCATGCTCTTGCCCATGGACACAATCTCCTCCACTATCTCTGCATCAGACCCTTCGAACTCACGTTCAGCGACACATTCTGGCCACAGTTTCCTCCAGGCTGAGTTTAAGGTCCGGCAGGTGACATCTCCCCAGGCTTTGTCAATGAGGCTGATGCACCTGGAGGACATTGAAATGTTTCTTCCAAAACTCTTTGAGAGTCAAGGATGTTTCCTCAGTGACATTGAAACACCTGGTGAAGAGCGCCTTTGTGTAGAGCTTCTTAAAGTTGCAGATCACTTGCTGGTCCATGGGCTGCAGAAGAGGTGTCGTGTTGGGGGGGAGGAACTTGACCTTTATGAAGTCATACTCGGCGTCCATGTTATCCACCAAGGCTGGAGGGTGTGCTGGGGCATTGTCCATCAGGTGAAGGCACCTTCCAGGCAGCTGGTTCTCAGACAGGTATTTTTTAACGCTGGGTGTGAACACCTCGTGCAGCCATTCCATGAACAACTGCCTTGTGACCCACGCTCTCGCATTGGCCCTCCACATGACAGGCAGTCTGGCCTTGTTCACATTGTGGTCCCTGAACGCACGAGGGGTTTGGGAATGGTACACGAGCAGCGGCTTAATCTTCAGGTTGCTGCTTGCGTTCGCACACAGCAAAAGGGTCAATCTGTCCTTCAGGGGCTTGTGCCCTGGCAGTGCCTTTTCTTCCCGCGTGATGTAAGTTCTGTTTGGCATCTTCTTCCAGGAGAGCCCTGTCTCGTCGCAGTTGAACACTTGCTGAGCGATGTATCCTTCCGCCTTCATGAAGTCCTCAAAGTCTTTCTGGTAGGCTTCTGCAGCAGCCTTGTCAGAACTGGAAGCCTCACCATGTCTTGCCACACTGTGGATGCCACTTCTCTTTCGGAATTTCTCAAACCAGCCTCTGCTGGCTTTAAATTCCTCACTTGCTGTGCTGGTAGAGGGGTTTTCCCGCAGTAAATCACTGTGCAGCTTCCTGGCTTTTTCACAGATGATAGCTTCACTCACGCTATCACCTGCCAGCTGTTTCTCATTCAGCCACACCAACAACAGCTTTTCCACCTCTTCCACCACTTGTGTCCTCTTCCTCGTTAAGATTGTCACTCCTTTTGCCACATCAGCTCCTCTGATGGCATCTTTATTCTTCAGAATAGTCGAGATGGTCAACTTCGCCATCTTGTATTCTGAGGCCAGATCAGTCACACGAATACCACGATCGTGTTTTTCTATAATGTCCTTCTTAAGTTCGATCGTCACTTTTTTCTTCAAAGCCTTATTCTTGCCAAGCCTGCTCTGCATTTTCTTTGGAGCCATGCTGACAAGCACACCAAACACCTTCCAAAACCTTCCAAAACGCCACAAAACACACCACAAGCCTCAGCGAACATCTCCTTGCTACCGCGATCTCGCCCACAGGAAGCCGCGACCGCGTGGCAGCAGGGAAAATGGCCGCGGATCCGGTTCGCAAGTCGAGGCAAGTTCATAAGTAGAGGCAAATTTTTGGTGCCGGAGCTGGTCGTATCTCGAAATTTTCGTATGTAGGGGCGATCGTAAGTAGAGGTACCACTGTATTTCTAATGAATAATGTTTCAAACATGTCTTTGAATACCCACATGTTGCTGTTTTAAAGCATTTATATAGTTTATTGCAAAAAGTGTTTGCCTATTGGGTTTTTTTTTTTTTAGCTTTTTATGGCTGAAGGCTATAACTATAGAGCTGTTTATATGCTGGGGCTGAATTAAAACACTTGGGCAGTTCTGAGGATAGCTAGAAGAGAAACAAGAAACACAAGGGGTTTTTGCAACCAGCTGACAACAAATTACTGGTAGGGAGTTCCTGTATACATGGGCAGGGAAGAAAGCCATGAAGGAGTGTTTCATCTCTATAAACTGGATTAGTTAAAAAAGGGGGAAATGAAAAAAAAAGCATCTTAAGTTTAGTCTAGTTGTTAAGGAAATAGTGAATTATAAATACTTTTGTTCCTTTTTTATTTAGATTGATTTTCATGGGTCATATTCAGAAGCTCATTCTGCTGGTGATTTTGGTAATTTATGTACTTATAAATCTTAGAAAACTCTCCCTAAATTTCCTTTGAATGCTTCAAGATTCTTAGACTCTGGAGATGGCATTTTGTAATTTTATTTGACAAGTGTGTGTATGAGTATGTTTGTTATTGTTGTACATATATACCATAGGCATTCTCTGTTTGGGTTTCCCCTATCTCTAGAGCAACTTGATATTCAATATGTATCAGTTGCTGTTTCCCATATGAGATATATTTTTAATGAAATTGTAAATTATGGATACAATCTGAGGCGATACTCTAACTGTTATCCACAAGTCTGCATATAACCAGTGTGATTTTCTAAAATTGCAGATTCCCGTGATGCATCACAACCTTTTTTGAAATGTCTTTGAGTTTCATAAGCAATTTGATCCTTGATGCACAAGGGCTGACATTTCAAAGGCTTTCATTGGCATTCCAATTCCTTTGACGCTGTCCCATTATGGCCGTAGAACATCTGTTGCAATGTGTGTGTGACAGAGAGAAAGAAAAAGACAATCCACATAGAATGGCTACTACTCTTATAGGAAAGGCCCATGTGACTTCCTACCCAATATTATTGCAGTGCTCACAATATGTCATATCTCCTTGGGCTCCATGCAGAGATGAATGGTTGTCCTGTGAAGATTGCGTCAGGTTAAATCACATGATGTTATGGATTATATTCATAAAGCTTCAAAATGATGGCACGTCTTTATTTTTTTGGTTAAAGTAAATTGATGACATACGCTCCTTTCATTCTCATTTTAGGAGGAGATGTGTTAAGCCAATTTGAACTTAATTTTGATTATTTGAAATCAAGCTGGTAAGAGCCACAAATGAAATTGTTGATATTTGATGCACATGGACATTGATACACACATGCATATAGTGTTGCAAATTGCAGAGGGAGGGTAAGAGAGAAACAATTACTAATATCTGTTATTTTTTTCTTCTCAGCTAGTCAGGTGCTCAGGAACCATTGTGAATTAGACTCTAATGTTGTGCTGAATGAGAGGTATCAAGGGTGACGTGTTTAGTTCACTAGCACGTACACTGCAGCCTTATATAAAGCTAGATGGGTCTTCTGATTATCCATACCTTAATTACATTCTGCCCTGACTACTTTAATGCACTCTATTTGGGGTTATCTTAACAAAGATGCAGTTGGTACAAATTGTGGCAACTAGGCTATTAAACATTGACAGGTATGGAGAACGTATGAAACCTACACTGAGAAATCTACACTGTTTTCCAGTTGCTTACTTGGGCTCAACTTTACGCTTAACAATCTTTAAAGCCCTGTTCATAGGTTGTTGAATGTTTCTATTTTAAAAAACTGGAAACCAGGGGAAGAATTAGGATGTTCTAAGATCAGACCACACTATATTTACATCCAAAAAAATAAAGCTAGAAAATTGGGCATCATGATGTGCAGTTTAAGTATCTAGTTTACTGTAACTCCGAGTATTGTATTATAGAGCAGAGTCTTGTCTATATTAATAATGTTTTAATTTATGTTTGTTTATTAGATTTCTATTCAGTCTTTCCTCCAGGAGCTTAAACTGTCAGTCCTGGAGAAGTCAAGGATTTAACCTAAGATCTTTTGAATACAAAACCTGTGCTCTATACCTAAGCGGCATCATTTTACCAGTTACATATTGCTGACATATTGATTGATTAGTGTTCTGTTGCTATACCATTTCCAATATTTATCAAGGAATTTGGATGGCAGAGGAAATAATACGTTTATATATTTTATTATGCCAGTGCATTTTTGTTGGCTTCAGTCAAAGTTCTGATATTAATACTTTTAGGTATGTACCTGTTAAAGATTTACTGTCAATCTATGAGGATTATTATGGAAAGAAGGTGATAACTGAAAATACTATTGTTGACTGCACATACTTGCAACTTCTTGAATTGTAAGTCAGAGTAAAAGTTTCATTTCATAAACAAATGAGGAGAGTTTGTTAATTATTGCTGAATTGGTCAAGCAAGGGTAAAAGAAACACTGGTATATGGTGAAAGTTGGAGAAGATCAGGTGTAAAAGAGAGAAGTCTTACCATGGAGATGCTTTTATATTTTGGAAGCAGATCTCCAATAAGGGTGATGGATGATAACTAGTTTGGTCATTTTATCTGATAAAATACATCTAAAAGCTTAAATAAGGCTATGAAAGGATTGACATACATACGAAATAAAATATATACATATCAAGAAAAGTGGCTACAAGCAAGACACATTCTCCACTGTGTGTGTTGGGAGGGGGCATCACTCATTTGATGAGTGTCTTCCATAGTGAAATACTTAAAGTGATCATTTTAGTAGATGAGCTAAAGTATTCCTTTTGTCTTATAGTTTGATTTTTTCATTTTAAGAACATAATTATCTTAAGATAATGGCTGTTATTTCTTTTCATTATATCCTTCCTGTGCCAGTTATTAAGGTGTTAATAACTAGCATAGGAAAGATATAATGAAAAAATATAACAGGGAGCAGGAAGAGCACGAGTGTGACACTCATTGTGATTTGTCTCACAGTGACCTGTACTTCATTCAGAACATTTTAATTTGAATTGGTTCATTGCCTTCTTAATAAAAACATTACTAGCAATGATTTAAATTATATATGAATTCTATGAATTTTGAAATACCAACTGTGTCTTTATGGTGTTGTTAAAGGCAGTATACAAAATGAAAAAAAATACAAGAAGCATTTTTTTCTGCACTGAAAAGTTCTATAATAATAGTAAATTATAAATAATTGCTTCCATAGATGTGGCGAGCTCATCTCTGTTGCCAAGGCAAGTATATTTTCCTGAAAAAGCTGGATTGTTGGGTGCTACTCTTGAAATATACAACCTACTAATTAAATTGCATCTTATTCTTCACAGCTTTACCCCATATATGCCAAGAAGTCCCCATTTTTAGTGGACAAGTTTTATGACTATTTCCTTGGTGGAGTGGATGATATGGCATTCTCATCGAATAATATTTTACAATTAACCAGTTGGATGTTAAACTATGGGACTAGGTGAGGTACTAGTTAAATATTTCCAAATGGTCATTCCTGGAAAAAGATATATTGTTTCAAAAAAGAGATATTACCTAGAAAAGTGCACTTTTCCTCAGAACCTTGATTCAAGCAAATTGTGAATCAAAATGTGGACAGTATAGTAATGTGTATTTCACTGTTGCTTGTTAGATTTTATCTTTAATTTTAACCTGCAGATTATTATTAAGAAGCTAAAAAATACAGGTGGTCCTCCTTTAGAACCACAACTGGGACTGGCAACTTGGTTGTTAAGCAAAGCGGTTGCTAAGTGAAACTGTGACTTAGGATCTTACTTCAGCTTTCCTTTGCTTTACAGACCTGCGAAGGTCATAAATGCAAGGATTGGTTGTAAAGTTACTTTTTTATCACTGTCGTAACTGTGAATGTTTGCTAAATGAGGTAGTCGCTCAACAAGGACTATCTGTATGGGGAGTTATGAGGATGATACTGTCGGGCAAGAGTTGAAACATATTAATTACAATTAATGTTCTATTAATATTTTCTTCAGTGATTGCTTTATTCCTGAGAATCCTTTGTATATACGGTGTGAACAGAGAAACTTTCTGATGTAAGTACATTAATTAATCTAGTTTAACTAATGGCCTGAATAAACTCCAAGATTTATATTACTTTCTTTAATTGTGGGAAATTAAGACCACATAGTTTCGTTTTCTGGTTATGACTTGGCAACAGAGAGGTTCCCATAGCTATGCAAAACCCAATAACACTTCTTTATTCATTTTTGGAACTACTTCCAAAACATCACTATTGCAATTGCAGTTGTTCTCCAGGGAGATGTGATACATTTACGCCAATCCTGTTTCATGTTTCGTTTCAAATTGTTATATTTTCTATCTTTAAACAAGATGTATTTAAGGCAATGTTAGAAGCATACAGCAGAAAAAAGAGGTTGCTCACATATTATTTTATTTATGCAATTTATCCACCACCTCAGCCCAAAATGGTCTCTAGGTGGTTTACAAATATTCATAATGTGGATACAGGTGGTCCTTGCTTAACAACCACAATAGGGACCGGAAAATTGGTCATTAAGTGGGGCAGTCGTTAAGTGAGACACCATGTGACCGGACCCAATTTTACGACAGTTTTAAGCAAATCACTGTGGTTGTTAAGTGAATCATGTGTTTGTTAAGTGAATCACATGGTCATTAAGTGAATCCAGCTTCCTCAATGGATGTTTTTGCCAGAATTCACTTAATGACCATGTGAGTCACTTAACAACTATGTGATTCACTTAACAACCACAGTGATTAGTTTAATGACTATCATAAAAAGCTCGCAAATTGTGATCACGTGATCGCAGGGGGTGGTACAATAGTTTGCAACAAGTGTGAGTACAGGTCGTAAAGGACTTTTTCTGAGGCCATTGTAACTTTGAACTGTCATTGAATGGTCGTTAAGCAAGGACTACCTATGTTAGTAATACACAAAACATCAATAATATTTAATAAAGCATAATATAAATACATCATTTCATTAAAATTTGTATAAAACTAATACTGGTGCCAAAGATTGCACAGTCAGCACAGTTTCGGCTACAGGAGACAACTTGTGGAAAGTCATCAGCTTAAACTTCTTTTTCATAAAGGACTGGTATAAACTTTATAATCAAGAATTCTTTATTTTTTAAAACATACTAAAATACTAAAGTCCCCCGTGTGAAGAATTCCAGAGACAACAAGGGAATGAGTATTTAAATTAAATATAAACTTGGGATAGAAGTATTTAAGAACAATCCCAGGCCAAATTCAGAAAATTACTAAGGAAAAACCTTTGTTATTTTGTAACTAAAAGATTTGATTTTTTGCTTCATTAAAATATTTATTGCTGTCCCTGATGTAAAATTAGTCAGCCCCATGCTTATCCCATTTTTATCTTCCTATAAGGAAACTTTCTACTTATTATATCCTATTTCAATAGGTTTAAAAAATCCAGAACTCAGCACCACAGGAAGATAACTTCTGAAGTGGCCAAAGCAGTTGAAAAGAATATCAGTTATACAGAAAGAGGAGTTTATTTAGAAGTTCCTCAGTGGACAATGGTAATTCATTTTGGATCTAAACATGCATGGCAAGAAGCAAATACATGATTATAATTTAGGCATTGTTTGCTGGGGATTATCAGGATTGGACATCTTTTGTGTGTTCAGATGTAACCTCTACTCAGTGGTGTGTGCAAGGGGGGTCAAAACAGGCATGATGGTGGTTGCCACAGCATGATCAAACTCTTCCCCTTTTGCATGTACATGCGACATTGGCATACATGCAGAACGGCCTGGACTTTGACCTTGCTGTATGTTTTATTCCTTTATAAATTTAGAATTTATTCTGACTAAAATTACAGCTTTGAATATAGTTGGGCAAGATTTGCTGGACTAAAGGGATTCAGAAGAGGGAGAGAAATGAAGATTGCTGATGGAGAAAAGAGAAAAAGGAAAGGACCCACACAGAAAGTGAAGCAGTTCGCAGTGACAATTTTGCTTGCTGAGAGAATTGATAGCTTTGTCTATTCCTCACCGGTTTCTGAGATTTTCCCCAGCTTTTCCCAGCAACTGTATTGGCTATAAAATGAAACCTGAGAGTCTGAGGAGGTCTAATATTTAGTAGATTAGAGCCACGGTTTTTCCCCATTAGTAGGAATATACTCTAAGCAGCATGTTAGCATATCCAACAGTCTATCAGCAGACCATTGGACATATGTCAGTACCTAAGCCATACAGATTTAGCAGGCAATTATACCATACATTCGGTGGAGAAGTAGGTCTTTGAGGTGCCATGAGAATTGGACCCCGAAAACCCACGTTAGCAGTTGTTCAAGGATGGCCTACTTGGTGTTTCTTGAGGACAACAATGCATCTGTTCCTCAACCTGTCCTGATCCACTGTGAAGGCAGCCTCTGCTTGTAGTTTCTTGCTCCAGTGCAAAAGTGGTGGTTTTCCATTGCTGCTTGGACAAGCTAAGCTTAGTGAAAAGTCTGCAGTGAATAGTTTAGCATTGGGGGCCTGCCCCGCACCTACTGGCTACCTGAGGTTTCTACAGGCACAAACTCCCCAACTCTGGCCACTGGTTTTCAGGGCCATTCACAGTCTCCCGTTGTGGCAAAAAGCCATCTCTAACTTCTCTTGCCAACCATGGTTTCTCCTGGCACCAAAAACACATGCTAAAGGGAGAAGAGAGTTCTATCTCTTCTCTAATTTTTGTGAGATGGGAGAATTGTAATGGAACCATTCCTCTCCATTCTTCTTAGGGAAGAAAATGAGGGGAAGCGGGTCTTTAGGGGTCCAATGGTCTGCTGATAGACTGTTGGATATGCTTATAAAAATTTTTCCTCCAGGAATATTGGCGTAAGAGCCTTGGTTCTGGTGCCAGCAGCTCGACAGTGAAGCTACCCATGGTTTCTTTGCATTATTGCTGGTTCTGTCATCAACCCTGCAAGGATACCCAATCAGCTTCATCAGAGCAGCCCCATGGTGAAACTACTATTCTGTCATTAACTGTGGGCAGATTTACTACACAGAGGCATCTTCCACCCCACTTCCTCCCCTCTATGGGAAGGGAGCAGGAAGAGCAGCCTTCAACCCCAAATCTGTGGGGGGAAACAAGTCTTTCTGGTGCTGGGAAAATTGGCACTAAAAAGGCCCACTTTCCCTTATTCTCTTCCCCCACTGTTCTTACCACCCATTGTATACCAGTCAAACTATTGTAGCAACATCTACAACATGAATGAGCACTGCGCTGGTATTTAATTGACAAACTAGAGAGCAGATTTTTAAAAAAATAATTCCTGGAAAACTTCTCCAGTTAGCACACAATTCAAGAAACTAGTACCATGTGTGAAATAACCTCTTCTATATATAAAATCAACACTCTGAGTATAGCGTTAGCTGTGCCAATGTCATGCCAGGCCTCTTCATTGCAATGATGTCTCTGCAAAATGAGAAATGGTCATTTACATCTAATATAAATTGTTAGTCTAGCATCCCGCAAATGGTTACAATGCTTATTGGTCACATATTATTTCCCAGAATTATCTTCAGTTCCAGAATAGTGACACAGCAAAGAATTTGATGAATGTGCTGGCATTCACACAGCAACGCTCATCTAAATACATCACCAAGCCCAGTGCTTCATATTTTCTGAAAACTCCATATGCAAAACTTGGATCGTGAGTGCTGATTTATTAATTTGTTTTTGCTGTTTTTTTTATATTTGTTTGATAAATGAACCTGCATTACTTGAATACAATTACTGCCTTTAGGACAGTGTTGTCCAAACTTGGCCACTTTAAGATGAGTGGACTTCAACTCCCAAAATTCCCTAGCCAGCAAATGCGGTATACTCAATGCCGGTCACAGGTGCTGGCGAAACGTTAGGAAACAAAACTTCAAGAACACGGCCACACAGCCCGGAAGACCCACACCAGCCATCGTATGCCGGCCATGAAAGCCTCCGACAATACAAAATCTGTGTGGTTGCTAACAGTTGACAATAATTTGATGTCATGTAATCCTCAATCGATCATATCCTAAGTCCCTTAGATTTGTTTCCAACAATATTGCTTTTATAAAGGAAAACCATGGGTATATCATAGTGTTTTTTCTCTATATGTGTCAGCCCTTTGAGGTAGTCCAGACAGGAAACCAAAGCCATGAATACTAATACTACTTTTATTGTAAGATTACAGTAACAGAATCTTGCAAGTCTGAAAGCCCTTACCCCCTCCCTTGCCTATTTTCCAGAGAACTGGGGAAGGTCCCTTCTGAGATGCTTTCCCCCCCGCATCCCTCCTTTGGACTCAGGTGTCTCTTATCAGACCATTGTCTAGGTTGCGGCTCTTCCCCTTGTCTCCCAAGGTTATTCTCACAGCCCCTTACAATATGGTATAATATAACAGATCCACCCTTGCTTTATTTCATACTGTTATACATAGTACAATATTTTGAAGTGGAGATGCTACATGGGTTTTTAACTTTTGTATTACCAATGGAGAAAGCATCTTATAGGGAATTGTTTTATTTATAATGAGAAATGGACTTAAGGCTGGAATCTTACACACTTATCTAGAAACAGGTACTACAGAAATTGGTTGAGCTTATTTCTAGGTTGATGGGTACAGAATTGCACTATAAACTACTGAGAAGTATTATGGTTAGAAGTTGGAAATTTATTCAAGTGATGTAATTATAAGAACTAACCTTTTATGGATTAGAATGCACATGTAATAGTTTGCTTTCATACCCTAGGAAGTTATATCTTCAGGAAGTGCTGCCATGTATATGTAAATAGGGCATTATCCTTATATAATTAAGTCAGATGAAACTTGCCAAGTCAAGAGCAAGCATTGAGTACTAATGATTTAGAATTTAAATTGTTTAAAAATTCCGAAGTGGTTCACATACTTTTATTCACCAATTATGCCAGTAACTTTAAAAGTTTTCAATTTGCACAGACTTCTTTAGTCAAGGAAGAGTTCTTTAAAGACTTGTTACTCTGACAGTTCATATGTTAAAATTATCCCACCAGGGGTCTTCAGTTTTTTTTGGGCTGGAGTACATTTGGAATTTTGAGAACAGTATGCTCCATATGTCTCTGTTGATCTCTCCCCTTCTTTCCTGGGTAGGAGGAAACACTTTCAAACAAAACATTGGGCACTAGCTATCCATCATTTTTTATGTTCTGAGTAATTGTATGATGACCATTTGAGATCCAGAGGTATAAGTGGAAATAAAGATGATGCTGATGATTCATATTTTGTATAAAAGTTTGTAGTTTCCATTTTTTCTAAAAATAAAATATTTTAAAAAACAAATAGTGAGGTGGAGCAGGGGTCTGGCAATGTAATGGGCTGTCAGGCAACTACCAAGAAAGGGGTCTGCAAGCTTGTTAGCATTTCTGGGTGCTTAGTTAGGCCCCTCAGTTTTCCTTCAGGATCATCATGGAATTATAGTTTCTTTGAAACCTGCAAGGAAATGTCAAGCAAATGGACATTGGCTCTATCTTCCTTCATATGCAGGGCTATGACTTCAGCTGACCTAAACCAGGATGGATACGATGACCTGGTAGTTGGAGCACCAGGTTATAGCCAGCTTGGACACTTTCAGTTGGGACGTGTGTATATTGTTTATGGTAATAAATTGGGTTTGCCTCATTCCAACCTGAACCTTGATCAAGAAGCAGATGAAATACTAGAAGGCCTTAAGGTAGCAAAACAAGCCGAACATTGATAATGAAATATATTTTGTTTGTATTTTGGATCACTAGTTCCATTTATTATTTTCTACAGTAATTTCATTAATATGGTTTGTGTCATAAGTAACTAGACTGTTGTCTGAGCCTTTCCTTCTAGATGTGTGGAAACTATAACAACCAGACTTTCCAGCCACTGTGGCCTCTGTATGCTCCAAGTCATCTAGAGGGCACCAGGTTGAGGAAGGCTGTTTATTAATTGCTGCTGAAATCAAATAATTGGGAGACCTAAGTCAGGTTCACAAAAGATACCACTTCCCACATAAAAGGCTTTGGTCATTATTTGTGTCTTTTACATGGCTTATTCAGGCAGTACTTTTAATTTATAAATAATTTCATAGAAATAAAATGAACAGCATAACTTAATGAATAGAAGTGTTAGGAGCAGACTCATGAGGATTGACAGTTTAGGTAAAGTCTATATATGGTTGGGAAACAAATGAGATGTTGTTCCCCTGGGAATTGTGAATAGAGTTCACTGGTGATTTGAATTTTAAATTTGTAGTAAGGAATAAAAGGACTTAAATTTGAAGAAACAAAACTTAACAGATGGCACTGTTAAGTTTCATGCAGCATCAACCAAATCCATTTTAGCTCTCACGCTTCCTGCTTGATGAGTTAATAAAGAATAACTTGTCATAACTAGTTATTATTGAAATAGTATTAAAAAAGTAGCAGTGCCCAACTTGTGTATTGTCTGAATGTGTCTTCGTTTTAAAATAGCTCAGGTCTCAAGAAATGTATGTGTGTGTGTGCACCTAAATGCCTATATGTATATATCTAATGTATATGTCTCTGTCTGTCTGTCTGTCTGTCTGTCTAGCCTTCAGGAAGGTTTGGTTCTGCAGTAGCAATTTTGGATTTCAATGAGGATGGAATATTGGATCTTGCAGTAGGAGCCCCATCTGTAGGATCCCAGGAGCTTAGTTACGGGGTAGGAAACTGTAAAATGCTAATATAAAATATAGTTAATTTGGTGTAGTGATTAAGGTGCTGGCCTAGAAAGCAGGAGACTGTAAGTTCCAGGCCTCCCTTAAGCCTGAAAGCCAGCTGGGTGACTTTGGGCCAATCGTCCTCGCTTAGCCCACCTCATCTCACAGGGTTGTTGTTGTGGGGAAAATAGGAGGCAGGAATATTAGGTATGTTTATGCCTTGAGTTATATACAGTATATAAAAAAGATAGGAAATAATAATAATGATAATAATAATAATAATAATAATAATAATAATAAGGCTGCCTAATAATAATAATGCTAATTAGGCTGCCTTTAATATTGGCTTACTTTTTTGATTGTCTGAAATAAAAAATATGATGGAAAGACTTTATTGACAGTCTTAGGAGTCTTCTATAGGTCTAGTCCTTGTGTAGCAACTGCCTTGTTTAATGACTGTTCGCAGTTACAGCTGTGATAAAAAAGTAACTTTGTGACCAATCCTTGCATTTATGACCTTCACAGGTCTGTAAAGCAATGGAAAGCTGAAGTAAGATTGTAAGTAGTTGCGATTTCACTTAGTGACTGCTTCACTTAATGACTAAGTTGCCGGTCCCAGTTGAGGTCGCTAAATGAGGACTAAATGTATTTTATATTGGCCCATATCTCATAGATGAATTGATTAGGTTAATCTAAATTGCAAAAGTTTGGCTTGGTTCTACAGTCCAATCCCTTTATGTAGTTTGCTGCATTTTGGCTTAGTATAATATTTTAACTCACCTAATGACTGGAAACACATTTTAATGTGACAATGAAAAGAATAGAGGACTTCCAGTGTAATATTTTAAAACAAAGGGCTTTAGTTTGGATATATCTTCTATTAAAACATTATATTCTGTTATTTAGGGTTCTGTATACATATTTCTTGGCAACAAAGGAGGAGGTTTCTGCAGCCTTCCAAATATTACCATAGTTTGTCAGGTAAGTTTGCTGATGAAAAGGCTAAGCCTGGAATCCAAATTTAATCCAAGTTTTCTTTTTCCTCAGTCACAATAAGTATCCTGAAAATTAATTTTCCTGATATTATTCAGTACAGTTTTTACTTGGGATGAAAGCATCATTCTTATGTGCCATTTCTTTAAACACAATCAAAATATGTGTGGAGGATACACTCTTTTTTAACGGATACATTTTTAACATATATCCAGCATTCAGGAGCAGATAGTGCTAATACATGGTAGATCTTTTGGGGTTCTTTTGATAATTGAAGGTAAACTATGTTTCTGGTAGTTGTGCTTCAGTATGCAATGATATTACATATTCTATAAATTTTACTAAAGGAGCTGTATTTCAGCAACTGAGTTGTATGTTCTTCTATGTGGAAACCAATATATTGACATTTGCAGGAAGTATATTGTAATCTAGGCTGGTCCCTGCTGACAGCTGATGTTGACAGGAATGGAAATAATGACCTTGTGCTTGCTTCTCCATATGCACCTGCTGGTGGAAAACAAAGAGGATTTGTGGCTTCTTTTTATTCTTTCTTTGACAGAAGCAGGCAAAGTAAGATTTTTTTTTTTTGAGAAATGTTTGTGTTCTTATAGTATCTTATTTTGGCACTTTCAGATTCTTGCTGAAACAACATCAGAATAATCATCTAGATCCTTCTCCAGGTTTTTAAGTAGCACTCATAGGAATGGTTCCTAGGCAACATATTTAATGTTAATTCAACCATATTAAATATGTTACCTGGTTAATTAATATTGTATTAATTTACCCTCATCCAGAATGAATTAATGCAAGAGATTCATATACCATCCCATAAATTTTCATACAGAGTGTACTGGATTTCTTCCTGAAGTAGTTATCTTTAAGGCTTAGAAAGAGATATTGAGATTATTTCTTAAGTCCCCTACCCTAACTGGGCATTATTACTAGAAGGGCATCCAAATGTTATTTACTTTCTTTACAAAACGCTTGGTACAGTCTAAGAAAAGAGTTCTTAAGGCTCATCCCAACCTTAGCCACCATGCCCAGTATAGAACCACTTCAAAATAGATGCATTCTCTTACATACACACATGCTGTAATGGGGCATTTGTTATATATGCACACACAGAGATGTGCTGGGTTGAGCCCTGGTACTCACAAGGGGGTCTCTAGATCCTCCACCCAGAACCTCCTCTTCCTATCTCAAATTCCAGGATATTCATTCTGGTGGGAAATTCTCCTTCCCACCACCACCATTGTAGTATGGGCACACATTTGCACACACATGCAGAGGGAAGTGGTGGACTGGGCCCCTGGTACCCACCAAGGAGATCTGTAGAACCTCCACCCACAACCCTCCTATGGAGAGCCTGTTCCACATATATTGCTGCTGTCCACTCTACTCTAAAGCAAGTCCTTCTTTCTTTACTGATTTGATTCACAAGAGGTACCTCTAACACCTCTAACTTTCATCAGTAGTTTAGCCTTATGTGGAGGAAGTGTGCTGAAGCTAAAATCCTTTAGAATGTGTGGGCTGATTCAATAAAGGAATTCAATGGGGGAGAGAGAGAGAGGGAACAAACTGAACATTTAATGTGAAGAGTTGACTGGCTATCCAGTGAACAGTACGTGCCCAGAACAAGGGCAGAAGGAGAACTTATACAGGATAGCATCTTTCCATAAAAAAAAAACCAAAATTCAGATTCTGCATCTAGCTTCCTCTAGTCTTCAGACTGCTATATTTTTCTTAGATCTCCAACACAGCTTTCTTGGATTGGGTACTCACCTGTCTCACCTGGCATTTAGTGAGAAAAAAGTGCAGATCAAAGATAAAATTGAGCTGTCCTGCCTTCCTTTTAAAGCCCACCTAAGAGGGAATTTGCTTCTTATTGGTTGTTCCAAGTTTGATTTTCCCAGGCTTTGGTGGTCTCAAATAGTCATTGGGAGTCAGGCAGCATACAATGTTTTTTTTAAAATTACTCTTTCTTATCTGAACTTTTTGGGTGGGATATCTCCACATCCACTGCAAAGAAATATATACAAATAATGTATTTCTTAATTTCTTCCACCTAGAATGTTACTACTTCTTTAGATTCTGGATTAAAGTCATTTTTTAAAAAATGCATTTCCTAAATTGGACATTCATTTTTTATAAAATAATGCATTTATCAACTGACATTGTATGTTGGATGACAATAGAGAACCAGTGCGGTATAGTGATTAAGGTGTTGGATTAGGAGCAGGGAGACCCAGGTTCTGCTTCGCCCTTAGCTGTGGATGACTTTGGGCCAGTTGCTCTCTCTTAGCCCAACCCCAACAAGGTGGTGGTGGTGGTTGGGAAAAATAGGTGTTGTGCTGCATTGAGTTACAAGCTCCATGCTAAATAAAAATGCTGATATTATCCACTGATAATTTCCTGAAATATGTAGAACAAATTACCTTAATGAGAAGTCAGCTACTGTATTATAAAGTTAGGTCAACAACTTTAGTTGTGATATGAAATTAAGTATATGTAATCAAAAGTTGAAACCAAAATGAAAATGTGAAAGCCTATGCAAGTCTATTCAGAAGTAAATTGCACTAAGTCTATTTGTCTAACTAAATCTTATTGTCATATAGGAGTGAAGCAGCATTACATGTTGAACTGAGCTGATTTACCCTGCTCTGGATATCATTATGGACATAATCTGGAGTGGACTGAACCTTCAAGTGAGATAGATGGGTATATAGATAGACACACACATACAAAGACACAGGTACTGATATGCATACATGTATAAAGTAATGGTCCACGCTGCACAGTAAGACTGAACAAAGCAAAGGTTCTTGCCCATTGCATAAAGTATGTCATGTGTCCCAAAAAAGAAAACCACCTGATCAGCTTCTATTTTTTCTTTATTTGTCAGACCTGCTCTTTGTATCAGATGCTGACTGGATGGTAAAAGGAGAAACAGATTATGCTTGGTTTGGGTCATCACTCAGCAGTGTCCAGCTCCCAAATAAGACCTTGCTGCTTATTGGTAGTCCTTTTGGGAGAAATTGTACAAGGTGTATGCTCTTATTTTTAAGTGCCTGTATATGTGATTGTTTTCTAGCCTACCTTCACAATCTGTACTTTATCATTGCAAATATATGCAACAGAGCAACATTTTTCTTGGGTCTTCTTTTAATAACCCTAGTGCTTTAATCATAATTATTTTTCAAGTATAACCTCATTTTCTGCATTTGAATCACAGGTATAATTTGAGGCCTTAGATACAGTTCCTAGAAACCTCAAAAGTTGTCCTCAAATTATAACTTTTAATGCGACAGAAGGGGAAAATTATTAAATGCATGACTGGAAAATAATTAATCATATTGCCCTTAAATATAAATGTAAATAAAACCAATGTCAATTTTGCTGTGGCTCCACCCATGACTTTTAGGAATGTTTCCCCGCTATATACCATTCAAAGGCTAAGTATAGCCCTTGGAAGAGAAAAATGGTGCACCTTTGGCTTAAAACAAAACTAAACAATATAAAGCCTGAAGCTGTGTCTGGCCCAACTGGGTTTTTACAACTGATTGTGTTGTAAAGTCCATATAGTCCTATATTGACAGGTATGTAATCAGTTGCCTGCAGTTCTCAGTACTGGATAAATAATCCATACATCTGGTCTTAAAATACTTTTTTCTTAACGTTTGGTAATTATTTTCTTTCTGAAATAAAATGTTTACCATTTTAAAAGTATTTGCAGAGCATTTGGGAACAAGGCCCTGAGCATTTCCTTGTTACAAGTAGAGACCAAGCCTGTTCGTTTGTTTGAAAGTGAATGTGCTTTATCTGTTTGTTTGTCAAATTTATAAGCTGCCCTGCTTATAACAACTCTGGGAGGAGTACAAGTTAAAAACCGTACAATAAAACAGACAAAAGAAGGTAGTCAACTGGGGTCTAACATACCCAACACATTAATACAAACCTCTCAGAAGGTACATATTCTCCTAAAGTAGAGCCTGGGGAAAGAATCAGATCTTCAAAGCTTGTTTAAAGGACAGGAGGATCAGGACTACTCAAACCTCCAGGGAAGGGGAAATACTGTAACAGAGAGCAGGCACTGCAATAGAGAAGGAATGTCTCTTAGGTGCCATCAGATGACACTGTTTTAAAGATGGAAACTGGAGCATGCCCACTCTGTCAGTTGGAGAGAGGTAGTTCCTCATAGCTAGACTCCATGCCATGAAATATTTTATAAGTCACAACCAGCACCTTGAATTGCACCTGGAAGCTTACTGATAAATAGTGCAATTCAAGCAATAGAGGTGTTAACGTGGGAATAGTGAGGTACTGTACATCCATAACTGCCTTCACCACTGCATTCTGGACCAGCTACAGCTTCCAAGTGATCTTCAAGGGCAGAGCCATGTAGATCGCATTCCAGTCGTCCACATGTGAGATACAAAGGCATGAGTGACTATGAGGAGCACTTCCCAGTCCAGGAAAGGGTGCAGTTAGTGTTCCAGACCAAACTTTCCCAGAGATTTATAAACTACCCAGATTTATCTGCCTTTGGAAGGAGCATATAATTAAAAATGGCACCTCAAGCATGGGAAAATGAGCAATAATCTGGAGAATAATGGGAATTGTAGTTCATATATCTGGGGAGCACTAGTCATATTAACCTGACAAGTTGAGATGAGTATCAGCATGGTCCAAAAATTGAGGTTTTGAAATGAAACAATGATATTTGATGATGATGATGATTCTCTGTCTTGCAATTTTTTTTCGGTATTGTTCAATGTTCACTGTAATCCTTCTGGTGTTTTGACCATAACCATCTTGTGCTCTAGCCTAGGCTGCTCTTTCTCCCAACATAACAAGCAAGCTGTTGGAAGGGTATATGGCTATATCCCACCAAACACAAAAAGCTGGTTTACCTTAAATGGGGATGAGGTAAGTCTTGTGATGCCCTTTGAAATAATATAAAAGAACAAGAACAAGAAAGGTTCTGATTTCATGAAACTAACTATATATATGTATATACACTGATATTATAAACTTGCAGGAAAATGGGAAATTTGGCTCAGCTTTGGCAACTGGTATCCTTTCTGTAGAGGGAATCTCCAAGCAAGTACTGGTAGTTGGTGCACCAACACAAGGTATGTGACACTGAACCTGGAACAATGCTAGACTTGGCAGCATTTTTATTTTAACAATGCATCCAACAGATGATCAAGTAATTCTACTAGGCAAAGGATCATGATGCTGAATCCAGATTTAGTTATATATAGAGAAAATTCATTAAAATCAATTCACTATATACAGTGAATCAGACCAGTTGTGATGTATGTTGCTCTTATGCTGAAAAACTGAGGCTATAATATTTTGTTATTGTTAGCTTCCTAGGTGTCTTGGTTCATTTGATTCCTTAGCCATGTACAGCTTTACATAATATTACACAAGTAATTGAATTATATTTCTTCAGGGACCCATTTTGGATGTTTAGGTGTAAAATCTTTTACATCAGGAAGTAGGCCTTTATTTTCAGCCATGTGATTTCAGGTGCCTCCAGAAACTACAAAAAACAAGGCTGGGGAATATGGGTTGTCTACTTCTGATGGAACATAAACATGTCTTCTAGCTGAATCAGCTCCTCATGACTGCATCTGTGCAGTTTTGTTGGAAGTATTATTAAGTAGTCTTCTTCTGGAGTGTTTTTCAGTTCCTCAGTCTAACCATTTTAAGTTTCTCTGTAAATAAAAGTTTTGGCCACAGTGGCATTACCATTTGAAAAGGAAAACATCTCAATTTTAAACTGTAAAGGATTCCAAATCAAAGATCTGGACACTCCAAATTACTTTCAAATATTTATAGCAGACGGTGAATAGGACCGTGTGCAGTAATATACTCAATATAAGGGCTTCCCACTGTGTTAGGACTATAATCCCCTATTGCTGATTTCATTCCTTCCTTCCCCTGTAACCAGTGCTTTTGCATTTTGCTGTGTGCCCTGTTTTACTATAGGCAAAGGACTGGACTGAACAATCAGAGCAGTGGTCCAACTAACTCATAACTTGCATCTTACTTCTCCAATATTCTGTTCATGTCAGGCCCAGCCCAAGAACAATGGTGAAACAGTCTAGTTGAGTTAAATTCCTTTATCTGCTTACATCATATAGACAGAATGTTGCCAAACTAAGTCTGTACTACTGCAATTAGTGGATATACCCTGGGAGATTCTAGGGAGTGGCTATCCTGAGCTTCTTATGCTTCCCACGTTCCCCTTGCAGACTGTGTTGTCTTTTGTCTCCTTTCCCTTCCTGGAATGCACCCTCTCCTTCTTGATAGTGTTGCTCTCTGTTACTACCCACCCATCACCCTCCTCTTTGTAGATACATTCCATCACAGTTCATTTCAGCTGAGATCTTTGAAACTTGGAGATACGTAGCCATTTAGTGCAACATTTAGTTGAAAGAATATCACCTAGTTGAAATGACAATATAGCTTTCATTAACACTGGGAGCTCTGAACATGGTTATTCTAAAAGCAGATCTTTGTTGGTTAACTGTTTGACCATTACTTCAAGTAGGTTCAGTAGAGCCAATGTTTCCTGCATTTAATTCTGAATTCTTAACTCAACAATGCTTTGTTAACACCTATTTTTATAACAAACTATCCCAGGAAGAGTACCATGATTCTATCACTTTGCTTGGTTTCCTTCAGACAGCACCTCCAGGATTTCATTTATATCCACAGTGCTACACCAAGCAGGAACTGTTTTGATATATGATTTGATGGGAAATGCCGAGCCTTCCTTACTCAGCACATTCAATGGAGACAGGAGATTTTCACGCTTTGGGGAAGATGTGCACTTACAGGATCTGAACAACGATGGACTTGGTAAAATGTGATAGTCATCATCCTTTTTGCTATATTTTTTTATTGTGAAGCATCAAAAGGATTGCACAGTAACTTCAAAGACAAATCCCTATTTTGAAACTTGCATCCTAAGATCACAACAACTGAGGCCTTGGTTGCAGCCTGAAATGGGTGGGTGACTGAGGCTCTGGGCTGGATTGCTTCTATGATACCTCTCTGTGTGCACTGAACCCAGGGTATACCTTAGTTTTTTGGGGAGCTCCCAGAGTTGAAGCACCAGAAGTGACACTCAGAGTGCTGTTAGAGAAAGACTAAAGAGTGAATCTGAACATGAGTAAGAGTCAATATTTGGTGATAAGGGCAGCAAAACATTGATATTTCTCTGCCCTTATTGCATCTGCTGATAGCCAACCAGTAGCCCTGTTTAGAGTGACCCACCGTGGGGGGTGGGGGGCTGGGCCACAAGACCATCTGCAGAACTGTGGTGAGGAGTATGTATGCTATTTGGCAAATAAAGTCACTCAGATTCACGCATAGCTGGACTCTGACTGACTAGATCCAAGTGAGTTGCTCGGGGTACAGTCTTGTGAGGTTATCTGGACTGAGTTCAGTTCTATAACTCCCAAGGAAGTGGACAAAGTCCTCCAATTTGCCAGCTTGGCCACCTGTTTGTTAAATCCTAGCCCCTTCTGGGTTGTCAAGGAGGCCCAGAAGGTGACCACGGGATGGGTCCATTTGGTGTATCATTCTCTTTGAGGGAGAGGGTGGTCCCTCTGGCTATGAAGAAGGTGGTGGCATGCCCCCTTCTCAAGAAACCAGCACTGGACCCCTTCCATTCTGGACAATTGCCCAGTTTTCAATCTTCCTTTGTGGGGAAAGTTGTGGAGAAGGTGGTCGGTTGGCAACTACAGAGGATCTTGGAGGAAACATATTACCTGGATCTGTTTCAGTCAGGTTTCAGACTGGGGTATAATACTGAGACATTGCTGGTTGCACTTGACTTTTTGTGGAGTCAGGATGGGAGTTGGGCATCCATGTTGCTCTCCTTATCTCTCAGCAGCTTTCGATACTGTTGACCATGATATCCTTCTGGACCCACTGAGGGGATTGGGAGTGAGAGGGACTGAGTTGCAGTGGTTTGCCTCTTTCCTCAGTGATTGTTTCCAGTCAGTGTTGACAGGAGGGGAGAGATCATGCCCGTGGCTCCCCATTTATAGAGTGCCTCAGGGCTTGATGCTCTTTCCCCCTCCTGTTTAACATCTACATGAAACCAATGGGTGAGGTCATCTGTCATGTCAGGGTTTTGTATCATCAGTATACTGATGACACCCAGCTCTACATCTCAATCCTGGGCTGCGCAGGTAAAGCTCTCAGTGTTCTAACCCAGTGTCTGGAAACTATTTAGGTCTGGATGGGAAGGAACAGACTTTGGCTCAATCCTGACAAGTCTGTGGCTGTTTGGCTCTCCTGAGTTGGGGACATTTTTACCCTTGGTCTTGGATGGGATTGTACTTCTCCATTTGAGACTGGTGTGCAAATTGGGGATCCTCCTGGAGTTGCAGCTACTGTTGAATGAGTTGGTGGCAGTTCTGACCAGGAGGGCTTTTGCACAGGTTCATCTTGTGCATCAGTTGCACCCTTTTCTCAATTGGGAGGCCATTTAGATGGTGACTCACATTCTGGTCACCTCATGACTAGACTATTGCAGCGTGCTGCACATGGAGCTGCCCTTGAAGACCATCCTGAAACTACAGCTGGTTCAAAATGCAGTGGTATGTGCAGTAATGCTCTCTGCTTGTTATGCTTGTGTGACATTGCTGCCATGTGAGCTGCATTGGTTGCCAGTTGGCTCCTGGGTGCAATTCAGGGTTCTAGTTGTTACCAATATAGCCTTTCATGGATTATCTAAGGGGCTGCCTAGCTCCAATTGTTTCCGCCTGCTCGATATGTGGGGGCAGAGTGGGTTGCTCCAGGCCCTTCAATCAAATGCTATCATCCTGTGGGAGCAGGAAATGTGCTTTCTGTCACTGCCCCTGCCCTCTGGAACAGCTTCCCTGAGGTATGTATGGTGCCCGCTTCTGGAAGGTTCTTAGATCTGGCTCTATTCCCAGGCCTGGGGTTAGTGTTTCTATGGAGCCCCTGCCATGTTGTTTATTATTATGGTTTAGTCTGGGCTCTCACTTTTTGTTTTATATTTTTAACTATTTTAATTGTATATTTGGATACTGTAAGCTGCCCAGTGTCTTTTGGAGATGGTGGCCATAATAAATCTAATAAGGTAAAATAAATTATAAAATAAAGGGAAGGGACCAAGGAGCAGTACTTTCTGAAATAATAATTTTAACAGCTTTAAAAAATTTATAGAAGTGAATGTATCGTAAAGCAATACAATCAGTGGTAAAACAGCTTTTAAAAGAAACTTGACTCTTGATATTGTTGTTGCTACCCTGTTCTAATTATGCTTAGCTATTAGATGAAGGTTTTTTTTAAAAAAAGTACCCATTCAGTTCAGCAGGACTCTGGGTGAGCATCTAGGGCCAAGAAAAATTGTTTGCAAGGGGGAATTGTCTGTGTTAGACTTTACTCCTTAAAATGCCCAGATTCTAGGAAAACTAACTTCTCAATAAGCTGTTACAATTCATGTTGCTTGAACTTGGAATCACTAGCAGTACTTCCGCTAGAACTGCAACTGTTTGATGATGACTATGCAGAATGATAGTCATCCAAATTCTGGATACTGTGAGAAAAGTTCCAGTAGTCCAATAAACATTTAATTTCTGCCTGTGCAGAGTTAACTCTTTAATTGCAACTGTTTTGTTCTAAAAAGTACAAATGGCATTTTGTATACGCAGCTGTAAGTTTTGGTCATGTTTACGGTGTGAATCTTTTGCTGTGAATGTTGACAGATGAAATTATTGTAACGTCACCTCTTCGAAACAAAAGAATTATAGATGGATTGTTTGGAGAACAAGCTGGATATGTTTACATATATAGTGGAAACCAGACCACCTCAGGTCATGTGACAGACCACTGCACATCATGGGCTTCCCCTTGTCCTGAAGACTGGGTAAGTTGTTTTGTTGATTACACTTAAAACTAGTTTTTAAAATATTTTTTTAAATAAAAAATTAAATAATTTTAATTAAATTCCAAAACATTACAATTAAAACTCCTTTTAAAAGTTAACTCTGATATTACATAAAACTAAGAAGCAATGTAATAGTGTAACCATATTACTGCTTTATAATAAAACCAAATCATTTCAAAAATATACCTAATCTATTACATGTAGGTTGTGAAGCTGAAGAAAAAAAGCTGTATTAAACTACCTAAAAAGAACTCAGAACAAAATCAACAAAAATAACCCTCCAAAAAAGATGAAAAAAAATCCTAAACTAAAAAAAAAACCACAAGCAAAACACCTAAATATCTAATTTAGATTATACACGCACACACACACACACACACAAAAGCCCATTGAAGTAGTAAAAAATTGATCAAAACATATGCATTTGTACCAAAAACTGTATAATTGTATATTGTTTCTGTTCAGCAGATTGATAGTATCCATTATCTGGAATAGGTTTCTGTACTGAAATGAGTTTCCACAGTAGAAATCAGGCATGTTCAATCAATTCAGAAATCTTTTAGAAATGTTTGCAATTGATTATTGTACCATTTTTTAAAAAAATTGTAGCCTTTCATTCTTTTCTCTGTTTTCCTTCCCCAGGCACAGTATGTCATAATTTCTCCAGAGGTACAGTAATCCAATGTTCTAACTGGATTAAAATATTGTGATTTTTGCTTTAACTTAACGTGAACATTAAGGGATCTTTAACTATTAAATTGTCAATTGATTGAGATCATTAGAACACCCAATTTATTTAGTTTCAAGTTATAAGGAATTTTGCTGTTTCTAATCTAGCATCTTACTAAGAATCCATTAGAACCAGGAAGATAATCCTTCCTTTTTCACTCAATCAGACCCAAGCATGAAATTGTCACAAGTAGAGAAAGGTTGTCAAACAGCATGGATGTGTAAAGTTGGAGCCATGTTTAATGTAAATTTACTAAATTAATGGTACTTAATTAGTTCATGATTAGCATAAGATATACTGATTAAAGTTGGATATTACCTTTAATCACTGCAACTTTTAGTAAATTTGTGGCTTGTTCCTATTATTGAATCCATTGATTTCAATCTGATTTGTGGCTAAACAAAAATGTTTAGAATCACATTCCCAATTGACTATAGAGCACCATTTTCATAGTTTTCTATTTTGACTGAGGACAGTGGCTTTTTGAAGATTGATGCTAATAGGCACAGCCAAGCCCCAAACAAGCCATGTCTTCTTTCAATCCATGCAGCAGGTTGCTGACTGGAGGATCTTTCTTTCCAGAGAACTGATCACTTGCTGATGGTTTTTAAAATTAGTTCAACATTTGGTATCGATTAAATGTTATGTGACATCCACCCCTGTGCTATAAGATGTATCTTTATTCATTCAGTCACCTGAAGCTGTTTGCTCAATAGGTATTGTTCTCCAGTACAGCTGTTCCTAGTTGTAGCAACTGGTTAGAAGCAGCAGTGAACATCTTAATTACAGAGTATGTCATTGGTGGTTATATTCTCATTGCAGGAAAAATCAAAATTTGGGAGTGCTGTTCTTACAATAAAAACTGGAGAAAAGGTAATTAAAACAAGTAGTACTGGTTTTTCTCACAGTGGTAAACAAGCCCAGATCATAAATCATTTATTTATTTACTGATGTTACTGAATTGACTGTTTTTAACCCACAGAAAACCAAAAGCAGTTGAGGAAAAATCCATGCTTGCTACATCTTTCTTCTGATCACCTAGCATTTAATGGAAGTTTTTGAATCTGATTTTTTTTTCTTTTGGTTCCTTTGAGTCACTTTTTGACTCCTGGCGACTGCTTGGACTACTCCCTGCAGTTTTCCCGGCAAGGTTTTTCAAAAGCGATTTGCCATTGCTGCCTTCCTAGGGCTGAGAGAGAGTGACTGGCCCAAGGTCACCCAGCTGGATTCGTGCCTAAGGCAGGACTAGAACTCATGGTCTCCCAGTTTCTAGCCTGGTGCCTTAACCACTACACCAAACTGTCTCTTAATCTGATATAGTGCCCTCCAAATGTGTTAAAAGTATAATTCCCCAAATTCCTAGACAAAGGCCATGCCAGCTGAAAATTCTGGCTGTCATTTTCCTGGCAATAAAGTAATCCTGTCACAAAATTTCAGGATACAGTTCTTTTTCCTAGTATGCAGTACTAATAGCTGTTTTCTGCCTTGGCAGAATGAAGTTGTTGTAGCTGCTGAAAGAAGTTCAACTGAAGCCCGGCTTGGTGGAAGGATTTTTCTTTACACCTTCTGATTACCATCCTGTATCTCAAAGAATCTCTTCAATGGATTAATCCCCAATTTCATGCACCAGTAATTCCTGAAAACAGAACAGCATAACAAACCTGCTCCTGGTTTAGCATACGAACAATACTAATCTTTTAAGAAGTTAATCATGTATCTTAAAATTAGTATATTTTCTTTTAGATGTTCATGTTAAATGGAATGATGAGTGGAAGATTTTCATCAGCTATTTGCATGAGAACAGATGCATAGTCTTATTTTTAAAATATTTATTCCAACAGATTCTGATTTAGTACACTGGAGAAGAAAGCCTAAAGGAATCCCGAATGTCAAGTTATATAAAAACAGCATCAATAAAACACATTTTCTTTTTACGTCTATTATTATAACTTTTGTTGTTGTTCAGTCGTTAAGTCGTGTCCGACTCTTTGTGACCCCATGAACCATATCCCGCCAGGCCTTCCTGTACTGTTATAACTTTATATGTTATTAAATTTAATATTTAATATTAAATAAATTTAATATTAGAATTAAATATTTCTATTATTATAATAAAGAACATGAGCTGAGGCTCCAAATCTATATGTGACGTTTAAGAGACATGGTCTCAAGCTAAAAGATGAAAATTATTAGAGACCTCAGTATTTTTATTATTGGTAACTTATTTGACTTATGCTGCATTGAACTTAGGTTTGCCATCCTGCCCACTTGTTGAAGGGTGGCCCCTAGACAT
This sequence comes from Python bivittatus, assembly GCF_059951505.1. Classification (NCBI taxonomy): domain Eukaryota; kingdom Metazoa; phylum Chordata; class Lepidosauria; order Squamata; family Pythonidae; genus Python; species Python bivittatus. Next base: position 20,653,922 of record NW_028277113.1, on the reverse strand, counting down.
GATTTATGGCCATGTTGATATGACGACATGGAGACTCTAGGAGGTATTAAAATATTTTCTTTTCAGAACAGACCTAGTGTATTTGCAGTTCAAATTAATTGTCCGGTAATAGGAGTCCACATACATTCTCTATGCATGGTCTTTTATAATATTAGAGAACCTATATTTGATAAATTCAGTAAATTTCAGAAACTGGCTCAATATGCCAACTACTCTGTTAAGTAATTTCTATAGCCCATGGACAGAAAAGCCTAGATTTGATCCCTAGCACCTCTAGTTAAAAGGATCAAGTAACAGATGAGGATAGAAGAAAACTCTACTCAAAATTCAGAACAGCTGTTGTTGGTCACTATGGACAATAAGTGCAGAACTCAAGCTGATGATAATGCAGCTTCTTACACTCCAAACCAACACATTCTCAATTTTGCCTTCTGTGAATCAGATTTTCTTGATACTATTTAGGTTAATAATTAATTAAAGTACCATCTTAATTTAAATGATCCAGGCAATGGCTGAATTATTCATTTGCATTTGGTGCAGTGCAAGCAATAAGATTACTTCTGACTGAGTAGCATTCTCCAACCACTCTGAATGACTTCATATTACAGTAGTCATAATGAGACTGATGCTGCAGTGAGATCAGAACACAGAAGAGCTGTTTGGAAGGCTTATGCTGAAGCATAAGCCTATTTGAGGAAGAGTTTCTCCTAAAACAGTACTAGTAACTCTACTTGTTTGTGGCAATTATGACAGGAATATAAAACTGAGTAAAATAAGCTTTTTACCTGTCAGAGTCCAGTAACTGAACAGTTAGAAATAAGATAAAAGATGATACTCTGAAAGAAATATTCCTTTGAGTTAAAACTGTTCACTGGACAGAGTCTTCATAAAGTAGTATGTGTGGACAATGGAACATTAAATTAACATTTTAGTAAATTATATCATTTTCAAGAAAGAATTTGCTATCAAAGATAACACTATTTTTACATAAATATATCTCACTTCAGAAATAATTTAGACAACACTTTTACCTTTTATGAACTATGCCTGTGAAAGAATACAAGTGAAACTAATTATTAGGGTGACAGAGTTTTCTTACATTGGCAAAAGATTAAACTTCATCAGAATTGCCACAGGAGGCATTAGTTTGAAAAAAAGGGGTGTGTGCTTGTTAACATCTACATGATTTAAATTTTCTACTGTTGTATACAAAACTCTGAGGTCTTCTCTCCATAACTGAAGATTTCTAACTTCGTATTTTTGGTGTATACCACTGTCAAATGATAAAGGCTGCTGATATTTTAAAAAAAAGGAAATCCAGGATTATAGTCTCAAATTCCATTATTCTGGAGTATTCATGTCATTGGCTGGTCATCGTACTTCTGCTTGACTCAAAGGATTCTGTTTTAAAAACATTCTTAAACTCTACTTTCCCATTTGCTGACTGTGTTTTTTTCAGCAAAGCAGGGATCTAGAAGGGAAAAAGACAGCAGAATGAGGATTGTGAAAACTGGTGGTGAAGTTGGTGGTGCAATGGGGTACTTAAATATGCTAAAGGAAAGCTGCTTGCACTAGCTAACCTGGACAACTTCACTACTTCTTTCAACCTCATAAGTAGAATGGCTGGTTCATTATCTATACTTATGCTTAAGAACACTGGCAGTATATTACCATTTCTTTGCTTATTATACCTAGTACACTAAGTATAAATATAGTATCCTTGGAGTAAGTCAAGTCGTATCTAATGAAAGTACAAAGGGGAAGTCTGGCTTGTTCCTTCGTCTGGAACTATGTATACCTGAAATATGCTCTCAGAATCAAATGGAGGTTTATCAATTAACTCTGCATTTCTGCTAAGCCATGTGCAACCACCATTAAGCAGAAGTTCTTAAAGGACTACATTTGACTTTTTAAAATAGGAGTCCCCCTTCAAAACCATGTCAGAAAGCAGTTCATTCTGGTGGTGGTTCTTAGAATGTTGCCTGAAATTAGGATGCACCATCTCAGAGGGCAGATGATGCTGTGATTACAGCAGGAAGATACAGTTTAGGGCAGACACAACAGCAAAGCCATACGGTTAAGGAACGCTCCACTTACTACAAATACAATTCTTTAATCATCAACAATCTTGCATAAATGCTAAAATAAGCATTTTATAAATGCAAAAACAAGACAGCCAACCAACAGAAATCAGGATCTAAATAAAGCTTGTAGATTAACATCACCCTAAACTCAGGCAAAATACCGAGGAGAGAACTGGAAATGCACAATAATTCTTCATTCTGTTTTGTTGAGATCCCACCTTTCATTCAGGAACTCAAGGTGGTGTATGTAGTATTCCCTTCTCTCATTTTTATCCCACACCGACCCTGTGAGATAAGTGGAGCTGTGAGAGAGTGACTGGGCCAAAGTCATCCAGTGGGCTTCTGTGGCTAAGGGTGCACTTCAACCTGGGTCTCCTTGGTGCTAGTCCAATACCTTAACCATTACATCTCACGTAATCAAATACTCCAGTAAGTTACATGGGAAAACTTAAGCCTTTCCCATATAACAGGTGTGGAAGAATGTTTCTCTGCCGAATCCTTAACCAAGGTAGGCCAACACAAAAAATCAGATCCCACTTGTCCTCTACAATCCCAGAATGCAGAACAAGAATAATCTGAAGCTACAGGAAGACAAGAATCTGATCAAATATTAGGAAAAAAAGGACTGAAGTATAGGAGCAGTTCAATAGTAGAGGGTTTGTGAGCTTTCCCTGGATGTGCTCAAGTAGAAACAAGACAGCCAATTGTCACGAAAGCATTAATAAACTGACAGGAGATTGGATGTGGCAGTGTAACTGGCCCCTTCTGATTCTGTGGTGGAACTTCCTTTCTGTCAGAAATTATGCATTTGTCTACAAAGTATTGATTTCAACTCAGGAAACTTATTATTGCCCTGGCATTCCTGCAACTGTTATCACATGGATCCTTCAAATCAGACCTCAAAATGTGTAATACCACTCAATGGACTTTTGCGGGCTTAAAAGTGAAGTGGACTGCCATCTTGGCAGCCAAGGATTAGTAGGAGAAAACCATTCATGAACATATACATAATAATGAGATACACTTCCGGCACGACAAATTTAGCTAAACCACTACTTCTTGGTGGCTTTTTATAGACAGCAGGCAATATATTAATGAATTCATACAGCCACGTTTTATTACTTCTTGTTTTATTTCAGGCTTTTATACTTATGAGTCAAACTGAGCTTTGTTGATTCTTTTATTCCCAATATACCTGCATACAAGAATTAAGCTAAACTGTTGGGGAGGAATGAGGTAGTTTAATATAAACAATAGCGAAAACATACTTACTGGTGGAAGTAGTGAAGGTTCTAAATGCCGCCCAAGAAATGTAAGCAGGCGCCGCCAAATTAAGCCACTGCCTAGGAACATAATTCCTGTCACCAGCCAAAACATTCCATGGTTCTAATATGGTAAGAGCACACAATGAATGATTCCCATCTCAAAACCTTCATTATATTTTTAAATCTTACTACATTTCTTAAAATGACTCATAAATCAAGGTAGCGCATTTATCAACCCAGGAGTAGCACTTAACACATCAATCATGTAGGGATGACATAGAAAGTGAACAGACCCCTGACATACGCAATGGCTCCTTTCCTTCCCATTGGGGTTCCTCCTAAACAAAGACAACTGCTTTAAGTTTCCTTCTTCTTTTCTCTCATTTGCTCTATTGGAGCTTCCAGAAACCTTTTCTGCCCTATGAAGAGGAAACTAGTGAAATGGAGAAAGGGAGATGAAGTAAAGTTGATTTCTTCAAAAACCCTCTGATCCCCAATAGGCTAAAGCAGACTGCATTTGTTGAGATAGGATTGTGATCACTGGTGTTCCTAGTATGAATTTCACCAAGTTGAAATGCCAGCCTTTTGATGTGACATGACATAAAACAACTAGAGATGCTGTGCAGTTCCATAAAGAATAATATAAAACATTATAAATAGTTTGGTAGCCTGAGACAATGGTCTCATGATGTTTCTTAAACAATGAGTATTCTATTGACAAGCTCTAACAACCTGGCATACTGCAATTAAAAGCAGCCCTTATGACCGGAATATTTTACAAATAACCTGGAATGGTATTTTCAGTATTGTTTCTTACCTCTTCAAATGATGATTCCAAATTCATACCAAATGCTACTCCTATCAATCCAAAAAGTGAGATTGAAAACGTACCCATGGTCAGCTGCAAGTTCAACCTCATCATAACATTACGGTGGCTAAAGACATAAAAGGATTAAATGTGACCATTAATATTTGCTTCAGAGATTTAAACAACCTTAGAGAAGATGCTCTTTCATACTTGCTTCTAGGACTAGGAATCCAGGTTATAACCAGAATTTTAAAAATCTACCATATTTTAGCTACACATTTTAGCTAAAATTGACATATTTTAGCTCAGCCTGTGGTACCATCTATTTAATGCTATTGTTGCTCCAGAGCAGTGTTCTTCAAGCTTGGCAATTTTAAGATATGTGGACTTCAACTCCCAGAATTCCCCAGCCAGCATGGGGAATTCTGGAAATTGAAGTCCATACATCTTAAAGTTGCCAAGTTTGAAAGATACTGCTCCAGAGGGATACATCTTTACCAATGAAGATTAGTTTGCCTATTACAGGTAGTCTGTGCTTAACAACCCTAATTATGACTGGAATTTCTGTTGCAAAGCAAAGAGGTCATTAGATGAAAAATTGTGACTGTACCACTTAGTGATAGCAGTTCTGGTAGTCCTGGTTGTGGTCGTTAGGTGAAGACCATGCTGTTGTTAGGTGAGGACCTCATGTTTCTCCTGCCCTGCTGTGCTTGCCTCCATTTCAACTCCCCCCACCCACCTATCTCCCCCCATCTCTGCCCTTTGGGCTGCCCTGCACTCTGCCACCCTGTGCAAAGCTGTGCAATTTGTTGAAGTTATGTGTGAAGATCTGACTTACATAAATTTAACTTTATGGAAATTTGGCTGCTGGCTTTTTGAACATGTGCAAAAATGGTAGATGGGCACAATGCTATTGGCAAACTGACTTACATGCTAGTTAACTTTCATACAAGGTTTTCTGCAATGGAACAGTTACATAAGTCAGGGACTGCTTGTATATATATTCAGAATAGCTTGTGGTTAAATTGATTTCATTATTGACAGAGGTCTACCAGTCCACCTGTGTAGAAGTATTAGCTTCATCCAAAAAATTAATTCATTAACACCAAAACTTAGGCACTGTCAAGTTAGCACAGATAATGGAATGCCTACAAAGCATAGCAATGTAAGTTACTAAAAATAACCAAATAATTTATAGGAATACAAAATAAATTTATTCATTTCAATTGAGAAAAAGCTTTATAAACAAAAACAATTTTAAACTTAATTTCAAATGTGTTTTAAAAAGCGTATGTTAAATGTTAACAGTATGTTCCACACAGCTAACCTGTCTAAGTTGATAAAGATGATACTTTCGGAATCATCAATCAGTATTTTAAGTTCCCGGGTTTCATTAAGAAGATCTTCTGCCTGCCTGTAGTAATTTTCCAACAGCAGTTCCATCTCCTCCACATGGTCAATTCCAGAGAGACTTGCCTCACTATGAACAGTAAGTAAAAGACCAATTGCAAACAGAAGCCATAGCGAAAGTATATTGCAACAAAATATTAAATACAAATTCACCTTTTATCAACCAACAGAAAGTTCCTCCTAGCAGTGTAAAATCTGAAGACCACTATCCCTTGAATGATATCTGCTGTGAACGTAATATCAAGAGTAATTAGCGATTAGGAAGAATCTTTAGTTGTACGTTGGATCGGCACCACTGTCATTTATCTCCCTCTAAGCATATTCAGGTTGGGGCTTTCACTTATGGCAGAAAAAGCAAATATTTTTCTTCCCTGGCAATGGAAACACCATATACTTATTGTACAGAAATCTAACAAAATCCTGATTAACTTGCTTACTTAACAGATCTTGTTCTGTTCTTATTTTGCAGGTTTTATCATTCAAAATATTTTTAAAGTGAGATTTTCAAACTATAATGGGCTTATTAATAGTCCACGTAGAATACAAACTGTAACCAAACTTACCTTGGGCTTTTTTAATGATTATAAAATATCTTTACTCAAAAGATAAAGAAGATAAATAGGTAAAAAGATATCTCTGCCAAGATTTGTAGAAATGGTACAATAATATGGTAAATGTTGTGGATATACAATATTGGAATAAATCTAATAGCCTGTCAACTGGTGATACGGTATCTACATTTATACAAAAAAATTATGATTTATTACTTTGATTAAATACCTTTAAACAGGATAAATCCTATTAAGTACAAATGAGTATCTCAGGTTGTATAGCTCAGATAAAAGAGGATATTAAGAGAAGGATGAAAATATCTTTGAGTTTATAGAGAAGAATGTAGTGAAAGGAATATAGCTTCAGGACTGATACACATTTTGGGAGCGTTAGTTATGTTAATTCCATTTACACATTTCAAACAAATTGACAAGTTAATGGTAATTTTTAATGGAATGGTAAAACATCAATGATCTTTCTGTAAAGCTATATCTTTCATGTGATAATGGTGGTTTCAATTTTCCAGACTTTAAACTAGATCACTGGGCTTATTTCAGTAACATACTGAAATTCAAAAAGGTAATGGATAGTATCATGGTAGGCCCAGTTAGTTATTATTTGGAACCTTTGAAATTCTGGTAGGTACTTTGTTCAAACTACAATAAGTACTCAGTGATTTTTTTTTTAGCACTTGGCAAATACATGCATTTGGACATTAATGGGAAAGAAATTAAAATTTGATTTGTATTCTCATTAGAAAATGATATTTTGGAACAGCCCCATTTAAAAGAATAGCCCCCCCCTTTTAAAGAATATAGGTCAAAAATGGGATAGTCGCCCTTGACCAGTTAATTGTTAATGACACTTGTAATATTTTTAAAAGATTTCAAAAGGGATAAAATTTAACTAAAGAGCTGAATGGCAATAAAAGTGCTGAATTAAACCATTACATTTTGCTACAATGACTTGTCACCCCCTCACTTAGACTACTCACCCTCTTAGACTACTACAACATGTTCTACATGGGACTGCCTTTGAAGATCACTTGAAATCTGCAGTTGATTCATAGCATAGCAGTCCATGTACTGACTGGCGTTCATTGGTGGGAGCTCATTACACCAGCATTGTGGACCCTGCACTGGTTTCCAACAGGCTTCCTGGTGCAGTTTGAAGTGCTGGAATTAACCTTTAAGCCCTACATGGTGTGGTGCATAGTTATTTGCTGGACTGCATTATTCCATTGGAGTATTTTCAGAGGTAATTTTGGCCTTGATTCCATCTTAATGTGGCTATATTCTGGTTTGGTTAATTTAATATTATTTTATATTTTCATTAGTTTGTGGACCTTTCATTTTTGTTTATTGTATATTGTTTCTTATATATTTTTCCTGTGCGCACTGAGAATCCTTAGAGATTTTGGCAATCTACACATGAAATTAAGGAACAAAAATATGTTTTGTTTGATCTGAAAACTAGGCTAATTAAAGAAATCTTTTGGGGGTTTCTTGGGCTTCTCAAAAGATGTTTAGAAAGGGCTGGTTGTCATCCTATGTTGGAGATTAAATAAATTGGAAGGCACCCTTGCACACATGATTTGGTCATGTTCTCTAGTAAAATATTAATTCAACATTGAACCAGAGTTTTGGAAATTAAGGTTTAAAGATGTTAATGTTTTGTTCAGTAAATCCTCCAAACATAGAATTTGCCTACTTATGGGGAGGTTTGGATATATTATGTCTGGATTATGTTTGGGTTTCAGACTCTAAAGGCTGGTTTAATGAAATTTGTCAGCTGTCAGCTTTTAACTAGCTTTATACCAGCAGAAAAGGAAGATGGTATAATGTGATTCCATGTGATCTAGATTTACCATAGTCTAAAAACTGAGTTGTAGCAGTTTGCATTAAAATAACAATTTGGGGTTGTAGAAAAATAGATAAAATTTGTCACTATTATATTATTTGATTTTATTTCTTATATATTTTTTCTTTAATTTTTTTACTTCATTTTTTATTCTACATTTTTACATTTTTAATTGTTGTTAGCTTTTTTTTTATTATATAGTTCAGGGTGAATTGTCTGAATGGTATTCAATGTTTTGCTTTTTATTTATATTCTATTTGTACTCAAGAAAATCAATTAAAAATATTTTTTTAAAAATGTAACCAAACCTAGTTCTGAATGAAATATGCCATGTAATAGAATTCTACTGTAGAATTCTAGTAGATAATCAAACAGACTTTGAAGACAGCCCACTGAAATGCATTTGTCAGCCTCCATATTTTACAGAAACCACGTTTCTTTTAAAGGTCACAGGTCATTAACTACATAAGTGTCATATGATGGCTAGTTGGTTTCTGACAAAACAGCATTTGGTGTGCTTTTGAGGGGAGCAGTATACATTCTCAGTATAGCTATGCTACAAACAATAGCACTTGGTGAAGTTCTTTGTGCGGTGGAAAATTAAGACATTTGGAAAATTAGCCAGTTTACAAAAATAAAGAAACTTACGCTCCCTCCATCTCAAAAACTTTGAAGTGAAATTTGGACAATCAGAAACATATTCCTTGAGCCTTTACAACTTATACTTACAATACTTCTGGGTCTGTCCATTTAGTCAGACACAGCTCTTCCATGACTTCTTTGTCATCTAGGATTTCCAATATCGTCTCTTTGAAAACTTTAAAATCAGTTTCTAATTCTGACAAACTAAAAAATAAAAGCATAAGAGACCCACCTCAAAATATACTATATTTTTCAAAGTTAAAGTTAACCAATATTTCATTGAAGATCTGTTTGTACACATCAGCTTGCTCTGTTAGACTTCTTGCTGGGTCAAATTAAAATCCAAAGTACAGTCATTCTTGAAGTCTCTCCACATTTAAGCAATAACGTAGGTCATCTATGCTTGAAAGAATGCTCTCTATCCATAAATCTTTACAGTGGCTTCATCTTATGTAGAAATAAGAATCTGTCATGTGAGCTCAACAGATATCTTGTATTTAAAGTGTTATGCAGTTGGGACCTGCTACCTGAAAGACCATCTTAGCCTTTATGAACCTGCTGGAATTTGTAAGAAGTCCTCCTCCAGCTACGTCTCTAATGTAGAAGAAGAGGTAAGTACTAACTGCCATTTCAATAATGATGTCTGCATTATATTATTAATGCACCAGCTTCAAATTGTTCCCTTAACCAAGACTTGTAAGAATGACTATTTTCTGATTTACTGCTATTGTTAATTCTTGGCTTTCAAGTGCACTAAAACCTTTTTTCTTTTGTCACTCTGATAGGTGTGTAGTATCAAAATTAAAACAGAAATTTAAGTAGTTTATTTTTATATCTGGCTCAAACAACCAATCTATCTTTCAGTAGTAGTTTACAGGGTCTTATTTCCACAACCATAGGATGGGTAGCTACAGTCAGGTCCAGAAATACTGGGACATCGACACAATTCTAACATCCTTGGCTCTATACACCACCACAATGGATTTGGAATGAAACAAACACAATGTGCTTTAACTGCAGACTGTCAGCTTTAATTTGAGGGTATGTACATTCAACTCAGGTGAACGGTGTAGGAATTACAACAGTTTGCATATGTGCCTCCCACTTGTTAAGGGACCAAAAGTAATGGGACAGAATAATAATCATAAATCAAACTTTCCCTTTTTAATATTTGGTTGCAAATCCATTGCAGTCAATCACAGCCTGAAGCCTAGAACGCATAGACATCACCAGACGCTGGTGATGCTCTGCCAGGCCTCTACTGCAACTGTCTTCAGTTCCTGCTTGTTCTTGGGGCATTTTCCCTTCAGTTTTGTCTTCAGCAAGTGAAATGCATGCTCAATGGGATTCAGGTCAGGTGATTGACTTGGCCATTGCATAACATTCCACTTCTGTCCCTTCAAAAACTCTTTGGTTGCTTTTGCAGTATGCTTTGGGTCATTGTCCATCTGTACTGTGAAGCGCCGTCCAATGAGTTCTGCAGCATTTGGCTGAATGTGAGCAGATAATATTGCCCGAAACACTGCAGAATTCATCCTGCTGCTTTTGTTAGCAGTCACATCAGCAATAAATACAAAAGAACCAGTTCCATTGGCAGCCATACATGCCCACGCCATGACACTACCACCACCATGCTTCACTGATGAGGTGGTATGCTTAGGATCATGAGCAGTTCCTTTCCTTCTCCATACTCTTCTCTTCCCATCACTCTGGTACAAGTTGATCTTGGTCTCATCTGTCCATAGGATATTGTTCCAGAACTGTGAAAGCTTTTTTAGATGTCGTTTGGCAAATTCTAATCTGGCCTTCCTGTTTTTGAGGCTCACCAATGGTTTACATCCTGTGGTGAACCCTCTGTATTCACTCTGGTGAAGTCTTCTTTTGATTGTTGACTTTGACACACATACACCTACCTCCTGGAGAGTGTTCTTGATCTGGCCAACTGTTGTGAAGGGTGTTTTCTTTACCAGGGAAAGGATTCTTCGGTCATCCACCACAGTTGTTTTCCGTTGTCTCCCGGGTCTTTGGGTGTTGCTGAGCTCACCGGTGCGTTCCTTCTTTTTGAGAATGTTCCAAACAGTTGTTTTGGCCATGCCTAATGTTCTTGCTATCTCTCTGATGGGTTTGTTTTGTTTCTTCAGCCTAATGATGGCTTGCTTCACTGATAGTGACAGCTCTTTGGATCTCATCTTGAGAGTTGACAGCAACAGATTCCAAATGCAAATAGCACACTTGAAATGAACTCTGGGCCTTTTATCTGCACTATTGTAATTGGGGTACTGAGGGAATATCACACACCTGGCCATGGAACAGCTGAGAAGCCAATTGTCCCATTACTTTTGGTCCCTTAACAAGTGGGGGGCACATATGCAAACTGTTGTAATTCCTACACCGTTCACCTGAGTTGGATGTACATACCCTCAAATTAAAGCTGACAGTCTGCAGTTAATGCACATTGTGTTTGTTTCATTCCAAATCCATTGTGGTGGTGTATAGAGCCAAAGATGTTAGAATTGTGTCGATGTCCCAATATTTCTGGACCTGACTGTATGTTAATCTGTTGCAACAAAAAAACTGTAACAGCAACAATTGGAATTGAACAAATCAATTCAGCATTTAAGACATCAACCTACAGTGCTTCTCCCTTGCCTAACATTTAGTTTAAGCCATCTGCAGTAATAAGTGGTGCTGTTATTATACAATGCAAGAAAATGGCTTACTACAACATACATAACAAGGTAATGTAAGCGAGTGAAGGGAGACTTGCTTACCTCTTTCCATTTTGCAATAAGATATGGACCTTGCTCCGATCCAGAGACAAAAGCTTAGGATCCACTAAAGCATTCAGTGTCTCAAGAATCTGAGGCTGCAGATGGCTAAGTCTGCCACTCAGGTAGCTGATCTAGATAACAACAGGATCCTTCATAAGAATTAAAATAATCCTTTTAGAATGCCTTCTAAAAGAGTCCTCTTGTCAAACAGAAAAGACATATAATCCTGAGCTTTTAACAAAGTTGGTAATCCAGGCAGAAATATATGCAGAACACGCTTCCACTGGAAATAAAACATATACCAACCTTATCACAATTTTGATGCCTGCTGAAATCTTTTATTATTCTATTTCTCATTGCCATTGATTTAAACAGTGAATGTAATGTTATTATTTTATGCTATGTTGTACTGGATATGTATGCAATAACATGCAGTATATAATTATTTAAAAGTAAATATTTGCACTCAAAACTACTTCTGATACATGCCAGTTATTACACTGCATGAAATAAGGGTTTTTTAAAAAATCAAATCCAAAATATCTTCACTTGTGATCAAATCAGCCTGTCTGTCTGTCTATCTAGTTATCATATTTATATACCCGCCCATCTCACACAAGGTGACTCTTTTCACCTTCCTTGTAGGGATCTCACAAGTTTCTGTGATTTTTTTTCTTGCTTTATACTAATTACAGAAGTTGTCAGGAAACTAGCTCAGAAACAGAGTCTTTAAGTACAGAATAAACTAATAAGGACAGCCATTTGAACTAACCCATAGAAAAGTGTGACCTTTAGCCACAATTCTCATACAGTATTTATCTGCCTCGTTCAGCAAATGATTATAAAGTTCTCAACCCAATGTCCTCTAGATATGTTGAACTTAAATTCCTGGATCTCTGCAGTCCACCATGTCCAGAGGGCTCCAGGTTGGAAAGGCCCCAACAATTGCTCTCAGCACAGCATAAGCACGCTCACCCAATACTGTAGTATTGCTTCTATAGCTCTGAATTCAAAAGGCAATGAATATGTAACTAGTTGACCTTCTCCAGCTAGCTGAGATGCCAGTTCTTGGAATAGCCAGTTTTCCAGATTTAAACTACGATAGTCCAGGATTAGAAGATACTCCGGTGTTATCACAGCCTTCAAAAACTAAAAGAAGCAGAGAAGAAAATTAGCCAACATTTCATTACTTGTTATGTTTTCTTTAGTTGTTATGCTAATACTGTATAATTACCTTCTCAAAGAGACTTGTCTAACCCATCCCTAGGATTGTAGTTATAAGATGAAAAAACTTTTTTTTAAAAGCAATCAGGATTTCTTGACTTATGATTACTGAGAAATAAACCCTCATGGAATTCAAGAGGACTTCCTCCCTAACAAATAGGTATAGGATTCATTTTTTACTCTTTTGGTGGAGATATTTCTTTTGCTATTAGCTTTGGATTTATATGATTTGCATTCTGTTTTCTTTATTGCTGTTGTACTGTTATTCAAATTGTCTCCTATTTTTATATGTTGCTTTTATTTCTACTTTGCTAATTTTTTGCTAATTTTGCTAATTCAGCTTTAGTTGCTCTTTCTTATTGTACAGCTTTTGATTCCATCCTTCCCCCGAGTTCTCCCATTACATTCTACATCATAACTCTTCAAAGTAGATTAGGTGAAGAATGACTGCCTCAAGATTTTCTAGTGGACTTCTTGATAAAATAAGAATCTGACCCTGGGTTTCTTGGATACAATCTAGAGACTTTTCTCTCACTTTGCATTGCTCATCTGCACTGTGCTCTTTCTCTTCCTAAACTATTTCAATCCTGTATTGTCGAAGGCTTTCACGGCTGGAATACGATGGCTGGTGTGGGTCTTCCGGGCTGTGTGGCCGTGTTCTCGAAGTTTTGTTTCCTAACGTTTCGCCAGCATCTGTGACCGGCATCTTCAGAGAGCAGGAGCACAGATAGGAGCAGTTCTCTCTGTGCCCAGGATGAGGTGATCCTTTGTGGGTATTTATAGAGATCTGAGGGGGGGGGATTGGGTGTGTGTGGTGGGGGGGGTTAGGGGGTGTGTGGGGAGGGTTAATGAGTGGCTGCTTGTTTTGGTGTCAGAATACGTGTGTATCTTCCTGGGGATTAGGCAGGGTTTTGCTCCTGCTCTCTGAAGATGCCGGTCACAGATGCTGGCGAAACGTTAGGAAACAAAACTTCCAGAACACAGCCACACAGCCCAGAAGAGCCACACCAGCCATTATTTCAATCCTGTTTGCCATTTTAAATAGTACAATTTAATTTTAAGAACTGGCTCCTATGCTTGCTTCATCTCACTTCATCTCCCATTCCAATCTTTTCTGTAACATTGCACAATCCAAGAGGCAGAAAATGTTTTGTTTTACTGATTATATGCAAAGTATTTCGGAAGACTTTGGGGAAAAGAAGGAGGTAAACAATATTTTATTTATAATTAGTAAATAAAGGAAAAGAAATATGCTGTTTCAACTTGCCACATGTAAATATTTCAAAGGTTTTCCCAATAACTCAAAGCTGTTTAGCCAACATTTATATTTTCATATATTTTACTTACCTCCATTCTCATAATAATTTTGTTGTTTCTGGGTGTTATATTTACTTGATGTTGAAACCGTAGATCTCGTGCTTGAAGACTTAGTTCCTGATATAGTTCTGTTTTCTTTCTTTCTGCCCAAAAAAGATTTTTAGAGTAATATGAAATGAAAACATAGACCATCTGGACAATCAGATTATTTCTCAAAGTTACCACTTCAACACACACAATAAATATCTGAAATTTAATAGAAAGTATCAGCAACTGCTGATAAACTGTCAACAACTACTGATGTTGCAATATCTATTTAAAAACTCCATCATGTCTGTAAAATTTCACTTTTTTGTTGAATTCATAAGTAAAAAAAAAAAAATTCTACATACCATAGGAGGTAGAATTGCCTTCTTTGTCAAACTTTATCTAAAAGGAAGTAAATGAAAAATGGTTAAACAAGACAATAGCACATTCTGAAATTAAGTGAAAATTGTCCTATTTAATATGAGTAGTATTTCCAGAAACATCAAATATAATTAAGACAGATTTCTATTGAATTTTATATATTCAGAAATAAGACAGTAACCATAAGATGAATAACACATTTTCACATAATGTACTTTTTATACACATGACTCAAGATGGGTGGGGTTTTGAAAAATACACTGTTTTCTGCTATTGATTAGAATGGCAGATGTGGACATTATTTTATAAACGAAGAATACCCAACAGAAACTAACAGCATAATAGTTAATAGTATAATGAGAATAAAGAAAATAGAACAGTTGTGTAAAAGTTTTATCTCAATGCAATCCTAAAACGATAGACCTTGAGATGTCTCTGAAAGGATTGGATTTCAGCTCCCATAATCCCTAGCTAGCACAGATTATCTGGAATGGCACAAGACTGGGGAAGGCTGCCCAAAAAAGTATGTTTAGATCTGTCTCTCAATTCATTTATTGACAATTGATACATCCATGTTTCTTTCCTTTCATGTATTCTTTTGCACCCTGTCTGGAGTCCAATGTTGTGAGTGAACATTGCATTATTTAGGAATTCTAAACACGTGCATTCATCTGTTACTTCCCATCTCTATACCTGCAGCATTTTTCTCCTCCTTGTAGCATGAGTCACCCTTCATCTATGCCTTATACATCATGACCTTGTGGAGAAATACTTACCACGGAAAAGATCGGTGCCACGCTGGCTAGAGTAGCCTGAGTCACCTCTGTACTGCAGTGCCGAGAAAGATCATCTAAAGCGAATAGGGAGAAATAGAGGAGAAAGGCTATAAACAAAGAGTTGCTAATATGAAGAATCAGCAGGAATGTTGTTCAGTAATAAATACCATATTGAAAAAAGATGCCATAGAATAAAAGGTAAAGTTTTCTTTCAGCTCAGTTCCTGGTTGCATTACAGACACAAACTACACAGCTTTACTGGCAACAATACAGAAGTGGTAGACATTGTCTTCTGAGATGTTTTTCAACTTTTCAGTTTAGCCTACAGTCCTGGAGATCTCCCATCCAAGTACTAACTAGCTGTACCCTATTTAGCTCCCAAACCCAGACAAGATCATCCAGGCTATGTCACAGAATACAGCTAATCTATTTTTGGCACAATTAGCAATTGTGTAATATTAGCATCCTTAGTTGACAAGTCTACCACTGATCAAAATTTTCACAGGTCTTGATGACAGATTAGATTAGGTTGCTCTCAGAAAATAAAGCAGTTTGGTGATTTCTAATGAATGCCTCAAGGGGACACCACAGGACAAGAAGTATTTCCACACACAAATGCCTCCTCCTCTTCAAGGTAAGTATCTTCCAAACTGCCTCAACCTGTCCTGTGATTTGTTGAGACAAGATAAGAAAATGAACTCCATACACCACAGCGAATTTGCAAAGCTTGTGTTTAAGCTAGAGGAATTATTTGAGAAATCGTAACAATTTATATGCAGACGTATATAATTTTTATTGAGCAGGGATGATGGGCCTTTCTGCACTATAAAGCTGAAGTGCTCTCCACTCATCTCAAATTTCAACTGGCATGAAATTTGTTGTCTACATTGCCAATCCCAATCTTGCCTCTACTGCCCTGTTCTAATCACTGCAGTCCCTTACTTCTCTCCAAGGCAATGTCTGGTAAATCCTACCAGATTTTACATACCTTGAGGTTTTCCTCTGATGGTGCTGAAACAAGGTGTGTATGTGTATGTGGTGGTGGGGTGGGGGAAGACACTATTTTAACACCAACACAACTAATGATGACTTAAGCCTGTTCACTCTTTGGATGGAGATGAGGTGATGGGGACAGAGCAAAAAAAAAAAAAAAGGCATGTTTGTGCTGGGGCT
This sequence comes from Python bivittatus, assembly GCF_059951505.1. Classification (NCBI taxonomy): domain Eukaryota; kingdom Metazoa; phylum Chordata; class Lepidosauria; order Squamata; family Pythonidae; genus Python; species Python bivittatus. The sequence goes on along the minus strand of NW_028277113.1, from coordinate 20,637,632 downwards.
AGGTATAAGTGGGACAAGGCCCTTTTTCACTTGCATTTTCTGTATAGCATCTGTCATTTTGATGTAAAGCATTCTGAAGAACTGGGATAATGCAGTATTTAGCCTGTGATGAAAATTCTAAGTTCAAAATCACATCTCAGTAGAAGGTGGGAAGAGAGGAATGGTATTTTGTGTGCCATTCCCTATCCTGACCTTGATATATTCATTTTAAGGTCAAAATAAAATCTCTATCTGGCTGCATGCAAAACTCTCTGAACCTAACTGGAATTCTTGAAAGCACATATAGAGTTATATAGTATCCCATAGTATCTGCCCAGCTGGTTTGATCTGGCAGGGTTGGTGTGCTCTTGGTTCCATTGATTAAACAATGCCATCTGTCTGGACTCTGGAAAAGTGCCTTCTTTGTAGCAGCACTCGTCCTCTGGAATCGCTCCCACCCTACTGGTTTTTCAAAGAGCCCTAAGAATCTGGCTCTTCGTCTAGGCCTTTGGCAAGGCCATCTGACACCCCTTTGTTTCTTTTTGTTCCCCTCTGGGTTTGTTTTCTTTGCCATCTTTTTTTTTTTTTGGTCTTGTGCTGTTTTTTTGTATTGTTTTATTTTGAAATGTTATTAACAATTGTAAACTGCCTAGAGTTGCTAGAAGTCGGGTGGCATATACATTTAAATTTTAATTATTATTTATATGCCAAAGGCTTCATCCTGACCTTAAAATTAACATTAGCATAGTGCAGGGCCTTCTGCTGCAGCTGCAGCCCTTTCCCATGCACATTTAAGTGTTTACTTTGAATACTGTTGGTAACCATCCAGTCTAGCTTCATTCATTCAGTCTTCCAAAGCAAATGGGTAGCATCCTTACCTATGTTACAGGAGTATCATAAGCATCCCTAAAATGTACACAATTCATTCTGAATGCTCAAAATATGAATGCTGTTAAAAGTAAAAATGTAATGACTACATATCCCTTGGAGAATATTTACAGATGGGATAAGAAAGGTATTCCAAAGAAGTACTTGACAAGACACAAAAAAAATCTGAAACTTCTCATTTCGAAACAGTTGGGCATGAATATGTATTTTCCCGTTAAGTTCTGAATAGAGCAGCAGCACTGAGCAGCTTCTTCTGTATCCCAAGCTGTTATGAGTTCTGCATGGAAAGGCAGAGATTTCTCTACCTTGCATGCCTCCTGTAGGGCCAAGAACAACTTTGGAAAAAGGCAATGTAGATATCTTGAAAATGTTGCATGCTCCTCAATGGGATTTCTTCAGCTAGTTAAAAAAGGACAATTGGAAGAGCCTGCATTATGTCACCTACTGGCCACTTCACTTCAAGGTAAAACAAGCTGCTTGCAGCTTTCTGCTTTGTTCCTTAATGAAGAGCATCCAGATGCTAGCTGCAGACCTACTTGAGATCAGATCTATTATCAATCAACATTCTGCAACCAGTAGTATGTTTATAATTACATTACAAATCAAGCCCAATACACTTTCAACATACTACGCTGTAGTTTGCTTAACCATGGCTGAAAACCCCATTACTGAGTTTTATCCATCACATTATGCCATACACCATCATTCACAAACTGTAATGACTGGATTCACATCCCACATTGATCCAAACTCCAAACAAATCTGACTGGACTGTGAAAATCCAGTCAATTGCTCGAAATATGTGCCACAGAACTCAACCTTTTTTCTGAGTACAGATACGTTCAGGCTACTTGTTCTGAGTGGAAAAGTTCAATGCCTCAAGTTACAAAGTTGTAGACGCTTTTATATTCCCACTGGGGAACTTCGGAGCACTTTGAGGCTTTCCGCCCAGGACGCCCACTTGTTCAATCATTATTTATATTCAGATGCAAAGATCTCTTCTGAACATGATAGCACTTAGACAGCAACACCCTATGCCCGTTCGCTAGCGAGTAACTCCGTGTGATTTATTTCCCACAAAGGCAATGAAGATGGCCGAAACGCCTAAAGGCACGACTTACTTGCGCAAAGTAAGGTCGGCCCGCCAATTCGGTGCCACCGGCACTTTTCGGATCTGCAGCTAAGCGGCGCCCCAGCCGCAGCACTTGGGAAGCGCCACGAGCACCCTCCTCGGAGCAGACGATAGCGGTGGCTACAGCTGCAGCAAACCCGTCTGCCAAACAAACAGTGCGCGCCAGGCCGTAGACGCTGCCTGAAAAGCCGGACATACTCCATATCTACCACCACTTCACCGCTTTGCGCGTCCAAAACGCGCAGCTTCCGGTAGCGATGGACGTAGAAGGGTGGAGTTGCCCCCAAGTTTGCTCCGGAGGCGGAGTCTGTCTGCTTCGGCGAGCCGGCGAAGTTGCGGAAGGGCGCGAGCGTGGTCGCGCTCTTGAAGCGCGCAAACGGCGGCACCCACAAATACAAGATAAATTTATTGCTTTGTAATAAAAGTTGAGGCAGGGCCGGATGTTGAACGTGTCGAGGCCCTAAGCTACATGGAGTTTTGAGCCCCCCAACATTAAAAAAAACAACAACATTCTAGCAAAATGAAAATAAAAGTAATAAATTTAATTTTTTTTCACGTGTACTTGGCGATGACTGACTAATAATCTACCAAAACCGGGTATCTTTCAAAAATTCTATTTGCGCTGGAAATTTAATTGGAAATGCATAATGATCTCTTACAAATTTCAAAGATGCTAATGTACAAAAACATAAGCAGTTACACAGCACTACAACATTTTTTTTAAAAAGCATAGACTGCTGTGTCTTTCGCGTACCGCATAAAGTTGACTTTTTTTTTTTTGCGATTTTTGGAAAGTGAAGTCATTGATGATGTCATCAACGTAGAGACGAGGAAATTGATAATGCACGAAATGCCTAGTGTGGAACTCTACGCGTGGTATTTAGCACGGAAGGCGTTTGCTTTAGAAATTACCTTTCTCTTGAGCAGTGTCTTACCATTAGGCTCAAAAGGAGTCCCAACATTGCTTCTCCATTGGGGAAAGCCAACTGAGGATAACTCAGCACAGATCCTGATAGTATAAATATCTTTTATTTGAATTATTTGGATAATTTTGTAACTGTATAATGGGGTGCATGTTTCTAGGACCATGAGGGCTTTTGCTTTCCCCTTTTAGCTCCTGAGTCAATGGCAAGCTGATCAGAGCATGGAGAGTATATAGTATTAAATCCTGGGCTACACAGAAGGTTGAGAGGATAAATAACAAACGTTCATTATTATTTTGGAAGAGGATCATAAACTTTTTTATTAATTAGTTGGCATTTAAAATGGTTGCTTCTGTTATGCTTGTCATTTCCATTATATATATTTTTTTCTTTTGCATTGGCTTTAACTGTTACTTTAACATAACAATTTATATTTTATAAGTAGTTTGTAACCTAGACTGTACATGAACTGTCAAATTATTGGTATAATAAATTAATTTATGAGCAATGCAATGTGCTCTTCATTTTTTCATTCTTAATCCCTATGTGTGTATGGGGGGGGGGAGAATAGATAGAAGTTGTAAACACAAATGTGTTATAAGTGGACAACAATCCATTAAGATCTCCTGTGAAACCCTGTAAATTATTCTTGTGTAAAAGTCTTGTCCTTATTTTGTGTGCTTGCAGCAGGTGGCAGTATATTAAATAAATGCTTGAGCTTAGTAGATGTCAAGGATACGGTTCCAAGCAAAAGATATGAATAAAATATTGCATGGAAAATAAAAGCAGCAAATTATCCTGATCCTGCAAATCATTCTAGTGCTTATTACTCTTGAGCACATTCTCAATTACTCTTGAGAACTCAGTAGTTATGCACAAATTAAATATTCTCACCGCACATTTTTTCTTGCCAGGACATATCTAGAAAATGAACTAGATGATGACAGACTATTAAAAGAGCATAATTCCACAGAATGATAGTGTTGGAAGAGACCTTCAATATCTTCTAGACCAATGTTTCTCAACCTTGGCAACTTTAAGATGTGTGGACTTCAACTCCCAGAATTCTCCAGCCAGCATGTTGAAGTCCACACATCTTAAATGTTGCCAAGGTTGGTCTAGACACTTTTTTTTTTCTCAAGCTGATATTTTAACATCCTTTACAGGAGAGTTCTTTGAAGTGCAGCCACATTAAAGAAAATTAAGCACAATATACTGAAATTACAGTTAAATGCAACTGCAGAGTGCCTTTGGAAACTTTATTTTATCAATCATATGTGGCATCAGGATAACTAAAGAATCAAGAGTTAAAACTTGGAAATCTTAATATATTCCAAAGTATTTTAAGTACATCGTCTTACTGGTACCCTTGAAGACTGCTTTCTGCAGGAGAGGTGTCCAAAACAGATATTGGGTGATCCAACAGTTTTTAAAAAGTCGTTAGAAAGTGGTGTTTGATTTTTATCCAAACACTGATACTAAGAAAAAGCAACAAGCTCCAATGGAACAAAGCCATATGTACATTTATTTGCACTGTGCCTATATTTTTCACAAGTCCAACCAACAGCAGAGGGAGGAAAGATTGCTATGCAGAAGGGATTAAATATTTCCCTTCTCTAGAACAGTATTAAACTCTTTTTAAGGAAAAAGAATACTTGGGCAATATTCATGTGACATATTCACCATGGATAACTGAATCTGAACTTGGTTTTACTGAAGTCAATTTTCTGAGCTTGCATGACACACCAAATTACTGCATAAACAAATCATTCAGGCTGAGTTCATACAACACACCAAGAATAGCATGTTGTTGGCTAAACTGTCTGTCTGTTTCATTTATTTAATTTCTATCCTGCCTTAGTACTCAGAGCTCATTTAAAGCAACCATGTAATATGAATACCACTTTCATGTGGTTTGATTTAGGTCTGTTGGACACGTTGGTCATCCTGCATATCACTTTCAGTAGCTAGCCTTATGACTTTTTAAAACACACAAAGGCACACACACACATTTTAGTTTCAACAACAATCCTACAGTTCTTTCGTAAAGAACATGGATACACCATATTTTTGCTATTCTTGTTTCATCCACTGCTCCACAGATGATAAAAAAAGAATAAGAAACCCCATTTGGGGGCCACTCCAGCCTCTCATCTCTTTATCCAGTGGCTGGAAGTTAACCTTGTATTAGGTTAATTATTTCTGTATTATTAGAGAAAGAATGATAATTTCCTTTCTTTTCTTAGTCTAAGATTGTACTGGTTCTGTGATCTGGGCTATTGTTTTTCATAATGTTGATCTTCTTAAATATACCCCTAGAGACTGTGTCTTTACTTAAAAATAAAACAACAGCCTGTTGCTAATTAATAGAGTTCATAGAGAGGTGTGATTAAATGCTAGTGTGCCGTTACACTCTTAATTGCCTTATTATTTAATGCTTGGACAGAGCATTATATTTTTATGAATCCCTAAATCAGCCTTAGCAGTGGTTTCAGAACATGCAATCAGTATTTTTGTGCGTTTGTGTTCTAATTTTGTTCTTCTAATCAACTCAGTAATCAGTAGTTATTTGAAGCACCAAACTTTACATATTTCAAACTGTCCATGAAAATAGTCCAATTATGGGACTGCCTCTCCCTGAGAGCATTTGCCTGTCCTGCCAGGTGAGATAGGGTGGGTGCGCTCCAGGTTCCCTTCCTTAAATGTTATCTGGTGGGATCTAGGAGGTGCCTTCCCCATAGTTGCCCCTGCCCTGTGGAACAGCCTCTCCTCTGAGATCTGGCAGGCCCCCATCCTTTTGGCTTTCTGGAAGGCTATGAAGAGCTGGTTCTATGGGAGAGTGTTATTTTGGGGTGCCGTGAAGTGTGGTTTCCTAGTTTTGTTGTTATTGTGTTTGTTTTATTGTTAAGTTGTGAGCCATCCAGGGTTATTATATATAAGAGGGGCAGCCATATAAATCTTTTAAATAAATAAACATTATAGAATTATTGCAGGGGATAAATGGAGTGTTTTTCTTCTGTAGATACACATTGTTGATGTTGCTATAATCCTAAACCATGACTGTATATTCTATTTTACAGAAAGCTTTTGTTAGAATATTTTAATTAAAATATATCAGACACATTTGTTTAATTGTGTTATTATGTGTAATATCTCATTCTGCATATTTGAAGACAATAGAGTGACTTCATTCATAGGCAGTAAAATATAATTATTTTGCTAAAGTTTTGTTGTTATTGTTCAGTCGTTGTGTCTGACTCTTTGTGACCCCATGAACCATATTGCGCCAGGCCTTCCTGTCCTTCACTGCCTCCCTGAGTTTGCTCAGTTTACTTTCATTTATTTATATTTCAGTTCTTTTCTATGGGGCACTGGGGCAACTTCCTGCAAAGTCCACTACAGCACAACAGTTTAAACATTACTTCTCAATATACAAGTCACTGAGAAGTTACTGCTAGTGGCACTGAATTCAGAAGTGGTAATTTTCAAATGAAACTTGTCATGGGTCATATATAAACATATGTAGACATACCTGCCAATGCAATATGTTTCTGGCAGTGATGCTCATATACATAAAAAAGCATCTCCAAACAGTTGTGTTTATCAGGCAAAACTGATTTCACTCCAAATAGATTAAAACTGTAAAAACTCTAACTATAGAGTTAGATATTTAAATACTATTTATTGCCTTTCAAAATTTACATTATACACTATTTCCAAACTTGAGTTAATTAGCATGAACAAGGGTCATAATGTAAACATCCATGGAAAGCAGATGTTACTGTATGTATAAACAGTTGTTTATACATACATACATAGCTCACGGTTGTCAACTGCATTAAATACCATTCTTTATACCATTGTAAAGACCATTCCAAAGCTAACACTGAGCACTGTAGCCATTAGCGCTATCAAAACTAAAGAATACCTTTTTCTCTATATGGCAAAACTCTTCCCTCCCAGAGCTTATGGGTGGACAGGAAATGAAACATGAATCAAACTGGGCCATGTTCCTTAACAGCATTTTAATAGATATTGTGGAATAATGTGGACAAATGGTAACTTTGTCTAACACTTCTCAGACTTAGCTGTGGCACTGAATACAGCAGCACAAACTTTTAAATGTTTAAATTTGTCCAACTGACCAAAAAGGCAATAAATCATATAAAATTAAAAAGTACACACTTAAGGAACTTGTAGATGAAAATGGTAATGCTCCACTTTCATATATATTAATTTAGGACTAAATTGAAAAGCACAACTTGTGTTAACCAGTAACTGTAGTACATCAAAAGCTGCTTTACTCCAAATTACTTTTTTGGTAATGGTTAACTATCTTCTTTGTAGCTCACAGCAGGGGAGAGATTATTTTCTTTCCTGAATGCTGAGATAAAAAGAAAGGAAAAATTCCTGAGTGCTTTTATCATAACTTATTTGAAATCAGGACTATTTTTTTTTTAAGACAGAGAAGCAACACAAATTTTCAGACTTTATAAAACTATTGGGCAGTAAAGCTTCCACTGAGTTGAGCTGATATCTCGTGACTTAATGGACACATCCAAGTTGGGTTTTTTGAGGCAACAAAATGGAAATGGTTTGCCATTGCCTTATTCCAGGACGTGTTTTCAATTTCCCAGTCTAGCCTACAGCCCTGGTAGGCCATGGTGGCCTTTCTTCACCATACTACCCAGGCCTGACCTTGCTTAGCTTCTGAGCCCAGATCAGATCAGCTAACTTGATATTAATTTTGAAACCTAGTTAATGATGTGTTGCTTGTTAACCACTTATCCAGCTCAGAGTACAAGAAAGGTCCATTGAATTCAAAGTCTTAAGTTGATTTTGAGCAGCGCATTACATCGCAGATCTTTACACAGAGAGGAGGAAAAAAGTTCATTTATAATATTTAGTGTTCGAATGTATGAGCTATAAATTTCTTTTTAATGCATGAATAACCGTGTTGATTCATAATAATTTTATCTTTAACTTTAGTAGCATACTGTTATTATCAGTGCTGCTATGTGTGGAGTTATAGTATGTGGACTTTTCAAATATGCATGATAGAAGCTGCAAAAAAGACTGAAAGTACAATTCACCCAATTTTTTTTTTTAAATGTATTTGTTAATCAATTTTCTAGGTTACTCAACCACTCTGGGCAACTTGACATACAAAACCAGTAAATAAACCCCCTTATGGACTTTTTGCTGAAAAAAGAAAAAAATGAACTTGTGATTTGGGGATTTGATTATTAGAAAGGGTAGATTATGGAAAGGAAGAAATTATGTCATCTTAGAGAGAAAATAAAATATAAATGCATTTATAACTGCTGTTAAAAAGATTGGAAGCCACTTCTTTGTAACTTTTTGTCTTTCTTTTCTACTTTTCTCTTATTTTTTACTTTTCTTTATTCTTCTTACTTTCAACTTAAAATTTGTACTGTTTTATTCTGTTGAAAACCTCTTTAATAAAAACTATACATATAAAAAAGACCAATAAAATAAACAATAAAGCCCAATAGATAGTGCCACCTGGAAAGAACAGCAAGCAAATACTCTCCCCCACCAGCAGAGATAAAAACAAACAAACAGCCCCCCTGGCCCCCAACCACACTAACCCAAGGCCTTGGGGAAGAACCATGTTTTAGTGGTCTTTTAAAGTCCGGAGTATGCTGCTACAGAAGGCAGAAAAGCACTATGCTCGCTTTCCTTCCTGAAACATTTTTATGAGACTGAATCAGAAGTGCTGCCTTCTTAATTAGGCTGCACTGAGTCAGGTTTGACACATGGTGATTTGACACATACATTCCGGCCCGGTTTAGGTAGAAATTCATAGATTTTCCATTTGATCCCCTCTATCTGCTAGCTATTGCCTTCACCTTCCTGTACAGTACTTCTCTCAGTCTTGCCAAGTGCAATTATTTTTTTCCTAATCTGTGTTCTATTCATATCACATGCCCAAAGTATGTAAGTTTCTGTTTGCTGATAACTGCTACAAAGGAGCAATGATCCAGGGCTGATTGGTTTTTCTTGTAGTCTATGGTACACTGCTTCCAAATCCATAATTTGAAAGTGTCTATTTTCTTTCTCTCACTCTTTCTCAGAGTCCAGCTTCCACAGCTGGAAAAGCTATCGCTTTAACAGTCCCAATGTTATGAAAGGTTGTCTACAGTAACTATATTTGACCTTTCCTGAGCTAAAATTTAACTATGAAATCTCATTCAGTTCACTAATAACTTTTCATAGATAACATTCCACAACACCGTCTCACACTTATCTGGATCTTCTTGTTTGCATATCACATGTTTTGTGTATCAGCTATATTGCATGTCAGAAAAAAACAAGTCATAGTTATACCTTATGATTTCAACCTCCTCTTCCTCCTCCTCATTTTGTAAGCCAGCCAATTCTCATAAAACAAAAGGAAACCATATTATTGACCCACAAGGAAAATACATCTAGAGCAGGATAATATCTTTATTACAAAGAACAAGAACATTGGAAAATTGCACAGAAGCCTTTGATTTCTTAAAAAAAAACACCCTTCAATAAAGTCTGTATTAGTATAGGCTTAAGACTGAGCATAGGAAGAAGCTCTAATCTTTGGGTGCTTTCAAAACTAATCTTTGGGTGCTATATGTAGATATTGTGCAATGGTCCATATTTTTCTCCTGTTATGCAGAATTCATCTAATTGACTCTAATAGTGGCTGATTCCACTCAAATGAATGGAAGAGTCCTAGGTAATGATGAGGTTTGAAGCAGCAACTGAGTTTGAAATAAAGTTGTACAATTATCAGCTCCTTGCTAGATGCAACACATTTCTAAGGAAAAAAAATGAGAATGTTGGTCATAGCAGATAGCTGATCTTGAGGAAGCTAAGCAGGTTTGGATCTCACTTGTTCTTTGATGGGAGGCTGTAAAAATACCTCAAGGCTGTAGACTAAACTTGGAAGAAAACATTTCAGAAGAAGGCAATGGCAAACTTCTTCGGTACTGGTACCAAGAAAACAGCATGGACATGTTGAGTGCAATCACTGTGAGTCAAGCTTGATTTGAGAGACTCTTGTAACTATGTTTTGGACTGTGCCTATTAAACTCCTACTGTGTTCAGTGGGAATTACTCCAATTCTACACAAAAGGCATTGCTTACATGCCCTCATCCACATCCTGATTTCTTGTGTTTGTTGGTCATATTCAAACTAATTCCAACAGTTTGGAAGAGCAGAACTGAAAAAGGTCAAGCCACTTTTCTCCTCAAAAGACCTGAAGTCCTGGAGCTCGGAGGCAGACATTAACAAATGGGGAAACAGATAATCTCCAAGCCCCAGAGAGCCACAATATTATTCTCCCCCCCAAATATCAGACATACTCATTTCAAACACACCATAGCTGAGCTTCAAATCAATTGACAAAGCTTATGAACACAGCTGACATGGTAAAATCAAATCCCAGAAGTTTAGATCTGCTTCTCAATTGGTACAATGCCTTTGTTGAAAGTACTCCCACATAAGAGGTATAGGGTGGCACTCCATTTTTATCCTAATTTTCAGAAAGTTATTGTCCCCCAAAGTAACCCAAACCTGTTAAAAATAAAAAATAGCCCCCTTTCTCAAACCAACAAACCAACAGCAAAAGGATAACAGAGGGGATGGTTCCTCATGCTGGCGTTGTTATCCAGTTCTTGTCAATGGTTTTTGCTTGCTAATGCGCCTGACTGAAAAGCAAGAGGTTGTCCTTGGACCTGTTGCCAATGAAAGGGGCAATTGCCCAACAGCTGGACTATCAGTGGCTGATATAACAGCCTACTTTGTTTTGCTCCTTTCCATAATGTTCTTCCTGGGGAGAACACTGAGCCCATAGCTGAGAGATGAGATCAGATTGTGCCTCTCTTCAGTTCTCTGCTCCCAGAGCAATGCAGATATATGTGTATGTATGTGTATATATACATACATATACATACGTACAAATATGTGTATGTATGTGTATATATACATACATATACATACGTACAAATATGTGTATGTGTGTATATATACATACATATACATACGTACAAATATGTGTATGTATGTGTATATATACATACATATACATACGTACAAATATGTGTATGTATGTGTATATATACATACATATACATATGTACAAATATGTGTATGTATGTGTACACACACACACTCAGATAACTTCTAAAACAAACAAATGCCAAATTTAATTTTCATCTAATCTGTACTTTTCTTTTAATGACTTACCCCCTTGGCTTTGCTGTCTTATAAAAGTGTTTTTTTTAAAGGTACAGCTAATTGACTGTGAATAGAAAACTAGTATTGTATGGTTTTAAAGCTTTGTCATAAAATAAGTACCTGTTATAAAGATGTGAAGAATTCTGTAGTAAGAAATGCTTATAATTCTTAAAGTAAAAAAAAACTGGATTAATTTCCAAGTAAATATGTTTAAGGTTGTGAGGTTGGGACACCAGGGTCTCCAAAATGTAATTGGACCACACTAGAAACATAGTATTTAGATTCACCATACAAAGAACTTTGTAATAAAGTGCAAATCAAAAAAAGCATTTGTTTTATATAAAGGCAAGAACATTTTAACAGATTTCAACATTTTAATAGCTCTCAGACAATGTATGAGTTATTTCCAATAGAATGCATTTCTGTAGTCAAGTACTAGAACTTACACCAGCATACAGAATAACTGTTTAATTTGAATCAGTAAAAATGGGTTGAATTTAATTTCATGACAGTAAAGTGTTACACTGTCAGAATCCTGCTCATATAAGCATTCAGTAAGATATTATTTTCTATGGCAATTTTGCACTTTTGGGGTAAAAGTGGGTGTGTTAAAGCTGATATATTACTTAGAAAAGAGGACGAATGGCATATAAAGTGCTACCTCATCCGATTTTTCTCTACAACTCTGTGGCATAGGTTGTGTCAGCCCTTCAAGGTAGACCAGGTTGGAAAACAGACCAAAGAACCACTGGAAGTCTACTGTATTATTGTAGATATAATAACAGAATCTTGAAAGCTTTGCTGGTTCCCTCTCCCTCCCTCTTATACCAAAGAGAATCAGGGCAGGGCAATCTTTAGTTTCATCCTCACTCCACCTGTCTTTCAGGGGATGTTTTCATAATGGCTGCTGCATTACCTCCCTTAAGGCTACAGGTTGACCTGACAGTGACTGGCCCAAAGTCACCTTCCAGAGCTGAGGGTGGACTTGAACCCACCACCTCTCTGTCAGAAGAACAATGTCTATTTAGTTTCTGTGCACTGGGGCTGTTCTGGAAAAAGTTGCCAACTTACCATTTCCTTTGGTTCCTATTCTGCAGGAAAGAGTATGCCAAATGCCTCCACCCAAGAAGTAATCCTGGCACTTAGTGGACCATCTTGGGGGGCAGGGGGTGTTGGTTTGCAAAGACCTCACATTTTTCAAATACATAATGAATAAGTGAATAATAATGGCTGCCAGTTAGCAGCAGTTAGGAACCCAAGGCCCTTTTGGAACTCAGGAGCAACCAGGGAGCCCCAACTGCCATTTTTACCTTCAGGAGTCTTCCCCCACTGAATTTCCCCAGGCGCAAACCACTCCACAGGTACAGTATTGGGAGCTCACCCTGCTTAGACCAGGATCTCAAGGACGCTATTTGGTCCTCCTGCCCCTCACCCCGGGCCGGGTGCCATCTCTCCTTTCTCTCCCTTGCTTGGTGACCAGGCTAGGGAAACACCATAACCCCGCGTAATCCTCTCCTGAGAGGTCCCTGGCGGGGCCTCCAGGTTGCCTCGCAGAATTCGTTGCAACCCCCTCCTTGCTCCCGAGCCAGGTGCGTTGCTGTGGAAACGGCGGACAGGGAAAAAAGTCCAGCATTCTGGGAGCAAAAACCCGCGGCCAGGAGCGGCCACGCCTTCTCTGCCGTCTCGATTCAACTTTGGGAAGCATGAGAGCGCTTTGCTGTGGCAGCCACGGCTCCAGCACCACCCCCAAGCCTCGGTCGCTCCTGGGGAGAGCTCATGGTGCCCAAAGCTGAATCCGTGGTAGGCGGAGAGGAAGAGAGAGAGGGCGGCTGAGCTACCTGGGGTGAAAAGAGGCGTCGGGACTTTGCTGAGCTCAGGTGCTTGTCTCCCTTTCTCCTCTCCACTCATTGCTCAACACCGGGACGACAGCCCTTGCTTGGCGCGGTTCCCTCCTCTTTTTCCGGATTTGTGGCTTTCAGGGCATTCCCACCCGGCATACTGGAAGTTCCCGACTCTGCAGGTCGATGACAAAGTCTACCTTCTAAGGTGGATGGAAAGCCGCCGCTTTCTCCTGCATTGACAGCAATGTCTCGTGGACCGAAACGGCAGAGTTGCTTTCAGTCCTGTGGCAAAACCTCTCTCCTTTGGGATCAAACTCTAAATGACAAAATTGGTGGTGGTGGAATGCAAAGAGCCTCCTGGCGAAGATCTAAGAGAAAAAAAGTGTGTGTGTGTGTGTGTGTGTGTGTGTGAAGGAAGAAAGCAAACAGCTCAATAATGTCTTGGTCTTTGGATCCTGCTGAGGATATAGCATTGTAGTAGCTCCAAGGCAGCCTTAGGCCTGGTGTTCACTTAGGTGTGTGTCTGTGTGCTGTATGTAGGCCACATCTTTGCAAAATGTATGGCTTTCTAAACAGAAGTTTAGATCAGCCCGTTGGCCTCCTTCTATGTTCTCCTTCTCACCTTATTCAGATATTCTGTAATCCATGAAATTTGAATCAGAGTTTAGGATTCTGCTTCTAGATCATATTGAATACTAAATGTGCATGAGCTGATCATTGAGTAAACTTAGTTTGAGGCCTCTGTGTCTGATGTAGATACTAGGAATAAATTAATTACTGATGTATGGCATTATCAAGAGTAATGAGAGAGTGTGCTGTGATGGTTGAGGACAAGATCTAAATGAATGAAATGGGCCAAAAATGCATTGAGAGTATACCTTGAAACCAAATGATGTAGGAATGTAGTGATCTTGAGGGGATTCAGTATATGATAAGTTTTGGACGATATGTAGGAGACTCATAATTTTTAATGCTTCTCTTTGTAAAAAAAAAAAAAAGCATCCCCTTTCTGCTAATATAAATCTATATAGGCAACAACCATTCTTCTCAATATACTAATAATATATTATGGTGGTGCCGTTTTCTATGCTGGTCTTTGACTGTAATAAAGATTTGATTGATTGGTGGGATTTTGACATTCTGCGAGACATGGTACCCTTTACCTTCAGTCTGGATGAACTGTACAATTTAAATCATTTTTAAGATTCTACCATTCTGTTTACTGCTTCATCTCTGCAATATAAGCAGTAAAGAATTTTAATTAACTCAGTTGTGTCTTATTATCCTACCCTATCTTGTTTTTCCTACTTTTTATTCCATTGAAAACATTTCCGCTTCAATATGAACAACATTTTGCAAGTAAAATTTGCAATCCCTCCCAAACAATTGATCATATGTTCCTTTTCTATCCTCTGCCATTTCTGTTTGTGTTTCTGCCAGTTGCTATTAAAAATTACAGTAAGCGTGTCTTTTAATATTTGATAATAAACACTTCCTTTATCCTTCCAACTCTGAATTTCATGGTAGGCTCATTTAGAAGGCCACTCCGTGGTTAATTTTTTTTAAGTGAAGAAGATAAGCGAAAGAACAGAATGAATGAAAAGAAGGAGGAGTGAAGGTATTGGTGAGGGGAAAATGTGATACAGTGCCTAGTTGCAATTTAAAAAAAAGTGGGTTTTCTGGGGCTCCCATAACAGCAGAGTTGGAGAGGAGTGTGGTTTCTTCACTGTACTTAGTAAGCATTTCTGCTTTGTATCTTTAGTTTGTGTGAATATGTAGGAGAAGGGACTCATGACGACTTTACTATTCTCAAGAGACTGGCAAGAATTGGTTGCCTAGCAGAGGGACTCTGAACTGTAATGGAACTGAAACCTTTGGGAGACCTTAAAAGCCTCCCTGGTTTTTTAGGCATAGAAATACTATTGGTGGTTGTTCCAGTGTCCCAATCATCTTGTAGATATGTATGCAGTGCCTATACTGCAAACTGGAATTCAAACATAGTTGTCAGAGAAAAACAGTGGAAGAAAATAAATCCTATTCTTAAACTTACAGGTGTGCAGACCACTGTGTTCATTACAAACAGGAACCAGGACAGGAGAGTGGAAGGACGGCTATGAGTAGTCCCAGTGCCAAGCCAACATGTCTGTCACAGCCTGTGGTGAAGAGTGTGATGGTATATCGCAATGGAGACCCTTTCTTCCCTGGGCGCCGTGTTGTTATCCATGAGAAGAAGGTGTCTAGTTTCGATGTCTTTCTAAAAGAAGTGACAGGTGGGGTGAATGCTTCTTTTGGGGCTGTACGGAATATTTATACACCCCGTGGTGGGCATCGCATCCGGCAGCTAGATGAGATTCAAAGTGGAGAGCACTATGTTGCTGGTGGCAGAGAAGCCTTCAAAAAACTAAAGTAAGTAGTAATGTTTTGGTTCCAGCCGACATGACCTGAAATGAATGAAACTGAAATGAAATGAAACTGAAATGTGTGGTCTTTTAAATGGCAATATCTAAGTCCTCCAAAGGGGGGGTAAAAGCACTCTTTTTGTTTAGAGTTAAAATGTTTTAACTAAACAATGAAAACTTGATTGTTCATAGGCCCAGTTCCCCAATCTTTCTCTCTGCCTTCCCATGTATGCATCTTTATCTCCCTATAATTTTTTTCTCTCAGAAATGATGGAGCAGTTAAGTGAAGAGTCCTATTTCAACACCATTAACAATATTGATGTAAGTCTATTTGACATTTCTGTAATTAAGGCTACAATCCAGAAGCAGGCAATTTGGGATTCCTCAGATGTCCTGGATTTCAGTTCTTCTCAATTGCAGCTACCATGACCAGTAAAAAAGAGATTGTAGATCTAGTCCTAAATATCTGAAAAGAGCCACAATACCTACCCCTAATATACATACTAGGGTGATTAAAGACAAAAGAGGACAGGGTACTGTACTGGTAACAGTGGTGTGGAACACAGTGATACAGCAGACTTAAGCTTGCATGCAAAATACTCCTGATGAAATTCCCTCCTGATATCCAATACTTAAAAGAGACCTCATCTTCTTTTTTTTTTTAGCTGTCATCCTTATACACATTTCCCACTAAATTTTCTGAATATACTTTTGAGTAGATGTAGCCTGCACTGTTTTATGCTATATATTTTCTCTATTAAAAAGATTAAACATGAAATATAAACAAGTTTGGTTCAAGTTTATTCCCAGGTAAGATGCATAGGATTTTCCTAATGAAGTTACAGTGTTAGAATAAAAGACTGTTCTGAATTCCAAATCCTAGTTTGAATCCAAAGATTTAGCAGATATTTCTTCTGCCTGGAGAATCCTTGATTCAATTTAGTTGTGAAACAGTTCATGGATCATTAACAGAACATTTTCAACATTGAAGCCAAACTACAGTTCCCATAATTCTTTATGGGAAGTAGAAATAGGACTGGCTATAAAATAATTTAAATCAATATGAGTTTATAAAATAGATATGCCTTAGTATAATTTTACTTTGTTGCCTGCGTTTAGAAGTAAAACTTGCTGATGTTCTTGTGGTCTTCTAATATGTGCTAATAAACTAATGTCAGAGGTAAAATATACAATTTTGGTAAGTTTCATCCCTGCGCTCTGCATTCTCTTCAGTTTCAACAATATTGCCTTGATTAAAATCTATTTAATCAATTATTAACAAAAAGTTCCAAATTCTGCAAAAAATATACTTTTTAAATTAAGAATAGTATGTTGCACCAGTTTACAATATACATTTGCCCATAATTATTGCCTTATGTTATTCTTGTGTTTTTACTTTTGGTAGATTTTATTGTTTTAGTGTTTGCTGAAATGAGTGTTCAAAAATTTTGTCTCATAAGCTTAAAAAAGAACTTTGTAAAACAATTTAGAAATGTAGAATATGGGCTTTCATGTTTGTAGAATTTTAGACTGTGTAATGTTTAACAAATAACAATAAAATATCCTAAAATATAGGATAGTCCTGTCATCATATAATATGAATTGGTTGTCATTGCTATTTGCTGGATTCATATATCATATTAAGCTATAATGTGGCTTGTTGGTTAAACACTCATCTGGTGAATGTACTACAGAGGCACCCAAAGTTGTCAAGTGTTTGCAGTAGTTAAATAAATATATATATACACACACACACATACATACATACACACATATACACACATACAGAAAAATTCCCGAACAGCCTACTAAGAATTGAGTTTGTCACATCGATATAATATGTTGGCTGGTTATTAGGAAAAAAACATGAAAATAGGAAAATATAAGGCAAGAAGAAAAAGAATATTCTTGAAAATGTAGTATTAGATAGCTGAAACTCTACAATATTTTATTGCAGGTTATACTTGTAAATAACCTATTTTATTTTCTTGTTTTTCAGTTACTTGGATATTGGAGAGCCAAAGAAACGACCTGTGGAAATTAATAATGAGGTAGTGTATGAATATACGTCTGTATTACACTTGAAGTACAAACAAAAGAAATGCTTATTGATTTAGACTGCATTCTGTTCTGACTTATTTGGAAATCAAAGGGAGTTATTTCTGAGTAAACATCTACAGCTTTGCTTTTTAAGACTGAATTTACATAAGGCATAAGTTTGGTCTGGTTTAGTGAGATTTGTGAACCCAGATATTTGTTCATGCCGCAGTAGTTAAACAAGCAGTGGGCTGTCTGAGTCCAGCAATATGCTCTAATTTTTAAAGAGAGATTTACAAAACTAAGATCTAGAAAACTGCTTGTGCAATTAAGCACAGCTGCTTTGGAATCTGCTTTTCCCTCCTTGTCGAAGAGGACCACTTGATTTCTTTAAAAGGAGTAAAAACATATTAGGAACATAAGAAGCTTTCTTACACTGTCTAGATTAACATTTTGTATTATTAAAACACAGTGGTTTGTTAGATAAGCCATAGTGGCCCAGATCTTACATAAAACTAAGTATAAACCATGGTTTCAAAACTGTAATGGCTGGATTCACATCCCTCATTAAAACCAATTCAAAAACAAAACACATTATGGCTTACCTAGAGTGACTGTGTTTCGAAGAGTAAAATTTGGGATATGGTAATTTATGTAAATATACATGTTTATTAATACTCATCCATAACTCAGTTTCCCAATCTCAGGCATGCCACAATAATGTTTGAAAAATTTCTGTTATAATGAAGCAGCTTTCACTAATTCCAAACTCCTGTTTCCTACTGTGTTCAAAATTATTTCTAGATCAAATCAAGGTAATAGATAACTAACAAGCAACAGAATAAGGCTACTATATTTGGGCTGCAGAAATCTGGACAATCACTAGAAAGCAGCAAAGATATCCATAAATCTCTAAATATTAAGGAATTATTCAATAGAACTATTCAGCTACATTGGTGTCCTTCTTTCAGACAAGAACAAACTATATATATTACATACAGATTTGTCCTCTGAAGTACACAGAAGTCAAAGCTTTTACATTGATCTGTGATCCAGGATTTAAATTCTAGACTTTTTCTTTCACCCTTCAAGTCAATAGATACTTGGCCATTTTCCTGATTGCTATAGGAGGCATCAGATATATGTTGACCTGACAGTTCTCTATGGACTGGGAATCACTGGTTCCTGCATCACAGCTTCATTCCTTATACTTTCCATCATGAGTATCCCCAGGCTTAATAACTGAAAGAAAACCCAGGCATTGTCAAAAGAGTCTGATTAACTGACGCTATGTTTATGGCTATTGCATCCTGTACTCCTGCTACCTTGCTCTGTATCAAGCTAGGGTTACCATCTCTGGGATGCAAATATCCAGATGACCATGAGATGGAAGCCAAGAGATAGTTTTCTGTAATTCTTTGCTACCCCTAATGATCTTGTGAACTTTTACAGCCTGGATATGTGAGTACTTAGGGATTTGGCAGTCTATAAATATGACAGACAGACAAACAAACATACTAACCCTACTCAGTTTCAAATGCAGGTGTGGTGAGTTGTGAATGCCAAAATTGTTTCCCATACTGTAGCTTGTGTGAGTCTTGTACTGCTTGATATTGCTGAGATGGGCTCCTGGAAACTGGAACTTCATAGTTTTGAGGTGATGGGGGATTGCCTGGATATTCCTCCAAAGTCAGGACTGGATTTAGGCTAATCGGACTGCCCCTGTAAATTCAGGACACCTAATCACTTTAGACTTATTGAGATGCAAACCCAGTCTATGATTTGCTAAATTAATCTACATCAAGAAATGGAATGGCTTTGCAAAGTGGTTTGTGTTATTGACAGACCATGATAATGGCCACTGTTCAGCTGTTGGAGGCTCTTGTAATCTAAGAATGAATTTTGAAGTGACAGTAGTTGAAACAGGCAACTTCTGAGGATCCTGTGCAATTATATTTTATAAATTCAGATGCATTGACTTGACTGTTGATGTTTGGCTGCACAAACTGGGGAACCAGAGGTGTAAACCATAATTTGCCTAACTTTGGTTTATGACAGTACAAGAATTATTTTAATGTTAAAATCTATTCTGCTCTAGATTTATATTTGGTTTTTAGATATTTTTTTTTTATTGCTACTGTGGTTGCCTTACTCTGTTTAGGGACTTTTCCCCTAGAGATAAGATTTTAAAGAGGGAAATATAGAGAACACTAAGCAAATATAATGCTTACCACAGATGTTTTACTTAAGACATGAATGTCACAAAATGCCCTACTGTATTTGGTAGAATATGTGATGGAGAATAAAAATGTGTCTTAAAAAGGAAGGCAAATATTGTAAATTTAATGACTATTTTGCGTGAACCATAATGTATAATGCACTAATTTGATATAATATGGAGAATAGATGGAAGGATAACTTGAAGTTTAGATAAAATTAAGTTTAGAAGTTTAGATAAAATTAAGAAGTAATGTAAAGCTCTTGGATTATTTACATGCTTTTTCCTTAGAGTTCTTTCTATAATCATTGCCTCTGTTGCAGCATTGATAGATTTTGAAGTTGAGCTTAAATATTTAAATACATATTACTAACATTTGGGCCTACTCCTGGTTATCATACTTGGGATCAAAAAGTCATTGTTATTGAAGTCTGACTGATTTGTAATTATTGATAATTGTTTTGTCCTTATTTTTAAATAAGAATTTTAAATAGAGTTTCTTACAGCATGTGGCTTAGCTTTAGAATTTCATTCAGCATTGCTTAGCTGAATACCTTCAGTATTTAGAAACATATGCCTTGCAAGCTTTCTAAGGAATGGTATGATTTCTGGAGAGTTTGTTTAGTCCTACTTATTTTTTATGGCTTTTGATTCTTTGAGTTCCCTGGCTCATTTGCATTTTCCCCCAATCTGCCCTCTCATAAACTGCAATTTATAAACATGATTGGAAGTAGGTACCTGATCAATTAGATTACTCACTCATGAGGTGAGTATAGAAATGTAAAGTTAATTTCTGTGCCACAGTGCCAGGAAGCTGATTTTTTAAGTTGTTATTTAATTTTTATTAAACATAAAAAAGTAGAATAAAAAATGTAGAGTAAAAAAAAGAAAAGAACAAGGTAAACAGACAAAAGATTGAAAAGTATCATAAGATTAATTTAAGGAAGTACAAATCGTGGAGTCCTTGGTGCTGTCTGAGCTTGGTTGTTTGCTTGCAGACGCTTCATTACCTGACTAGGTAACATCATCAGTGCTAATGAGTGTGGGGTTTGCTCCCTGTTTATATACAGTAGCTTGCCCTGCCGATGTTGGTGGGGGTGTCCCAAAGGACTTCATCTTTGTCTTATTGACAATTAAATCTTGCAGTCTGTATGTCTTAGTGTTTCTCCAGTAACCATCTTAATATCTTAAATGTTATCCTCAACCTTTTATCAAACCATATAGTTGTTTGTCTCTGTCAGTCATTTAACACCCTATCTTCAATTTTTATTGGAATTATTTGAAACAGAAAGTTAAGCCTTGGCAGAATATTCATGTTTACAGCACAATTCTTCCTAGCAGGACAATTTTAGCTTTTCTTCTTAGGGTATCTGCCATTATATTCTTCCAAAACAGTAATTATTTTTACATAGATCTCTGTTAGGTTTTGTTTAACCTTCTTAACAGTAATATTTAATCTCATTATTTATAGCTGATACTACTTTTCTTCAGATAGGTTCCATGCCAGCATTTAAGTCTTGTTCATGTTAATCCAATATCTGAATACTGAACTATACTACTGCATATGTTCCATTATGAACACATCTAAAAAGTCCTTTGGATGAATAACTACAAATATAATATTGTCAGCATATAATTTCAATTTATATTCCTGGTTTGCTAATTTAGTTCCTGAAATTTTGTTAGCTTGTTGTACCTTCTTTGCCAATGATTCTAATGTCAGTAAAAATAAAGGTAGTCCTCGATTTACCATTCATTCAGTGACTGTTCAAAGTTATAATAGCACTGAATGAATGGTGGTTACGACCAGTCCTCGGAGTTCCAGCTATCCCAACATCCCCATGGTCACATGATTGCAATCTGGTACTTGGTAACCCGTTCGCACTTATGACTGGTTGCCAAGTGCCCCACGATCACATGATTGCCATTTGCAACCTTCCATGCTGGCTTCTCCAGAAACTCAAAGGGGAAGCCGTCAGGGGAAATCACAAGTTGCTGTGATAAGTCTCCCTCACCCGTGCACCCTCCCCAGCCTCTCTGTACTTGCGCTGTGCTGGCCACTCATGCACCCCTGTGTGCCCTCCCTGACCCATGTAGTGCCTCTTGCACAACCTCGTGCACCCTCCCTGACCTACGTGGTGCCTCTCACACACTTTTGCAGACTCTCAACCATCCCCGGCCTGTGCAGTGCTTCTCACGCACCCTTGTGTACTCTCCCTGACCCTCATGATGTCCCTCACACCCTCATGCACCCTCCCTGATCCCTGTGGCACCTCTCATGCACCCTGGTGCACCCTCCCTGACCCATGTGATGCTTCTCACGCATCCTTCCCAACCCATGCCTTTTGCACCCCCCTGCACACCCTCCTTGACCCTCCCATGCCATGCCTCTTGCATACCCTCCTCAACCCTCTCTCTCCCCCCCCCCACTCTCTCGCTGCCTCCCCCACCCAGCAGCAGCCACTTACTTGCCTGTGGGTCTGAGGCATGCAACTTCCTGCCAGCTTCCCCACTGACTTTGGTTGTAGGAAACTGGCAGGAAGTTGCCTCAGCTGATGACCATGGGATTCAGTTAATGATGGCGACTGCAGGTATTACTATCACTAAGGAATGCAGTCGCACTTTACAACCATATCACTTAGGATGATGAGGTTGTAAGTTGAGGACTACCTGTAAAAAAGGAGAAAGGGAAAAGCCCTGTCTTGTTTTCTCCATTACAATATATTTTTATTATAAGAAACCGCTTTCCTATACTCTTTATACTCTTTCCATTTACTCTTATCTTGGCTTCTTGTTCTTTATAAATATTCTATATCCACGTAAGAAAGTTCAAGCTACAGTTCATGTTATTTAAATCTGTAAACATGAAAGCTAATTCCAAATTATCAAAAGCTTTCTCTGCAGCAAGAAAAACAGCTGCTTTCTTTTTTTTTCTGATTTATATTGTCAGTAGCATTCAAATATATCCCTCATATATCTACTGGGGACAAATCCAAGTTGATTGTGATATATTAATTCAATTAGAAGATAATTTATTTTCTTTGCAAGTTTTGCTGTAAAAAGCTCGTAATCTACTGTAGTAAAGAAATAGGTTACAGGTGTACAATATAGCACAAATTAGATAATTTCTGTCTTTGTAAATCAAAGAAATAAAAGCTTATTTCCATGATAGAAGTACTTGGTGTTGTTGGATCTTGTTCATTACCTGGGTTAAAGGTTTAACTAGGATTCCTTGAAAGGTCTCATAGTATATTGCAGAGATACCTTCAGG
This sequence comes from Python bivittatus, assembly GCF_059951505.1. Lineage (NCBI taxonomy): Eukaryota > Metazoa > Chordata > Lepidosauria > Squamata > Pythonidae > Python > Python bivittatus. The sequence goes on along the minus strand of NW_028277113.1, from coordinate 20,614,705 downwards.
TCCTGGAGATTTATTCAGTTTCTGTATTACTTCTTTGGTTTCATCTTCTGTTGTTAATTTAATAAAGTTTCCTTTTGTTGGTCTGTGAATTTTGTGAGTTGTACTGAATCTAAATACTAATCAATAATTAGATGTCTGTTTACTATATAAACTGGGGTAATAATTAACAAATTGTTCCATCAGCTCTTTCATTTTGTCTTCAAATGGTGTCTTTTCCACATTTCAATTCTTAAATGGACACCAAGTTTTGCATCTGTTTGCCACATTAGTCAATATCCAACCAAATATATTTTGGGATGTCTGTGAGCAGTACCTTTATTAACTTGAAAACTGGAAGTTCTATGTAGCCATCATTTATCTTCCATGCTTGTCTAATCTCTATAGGTTGAAGTCACCATCACATTTTGACAGCTGTGAATAAGTTTTGTATAATGTACTTCACATAATTAATCATTTATAAAACTATGTCATGTTGTCTCTTAGCTGCCTTTTTCTCAAAAAAAATATCCCAAAGGATGTATTTTTCTTGGGGAAGCTAAAGTGCCTGCTCCATGTTTATCATAGTTGTTATTTTTTGCACCTTTTCTCTATTGGAACAACTTGCTGATGCTGAAACATTCAACGCATTTAACACTGCTGAATGTATTCTTGCTTTTTTTTTTTTGAAAAGTGATTTAAATCGGAACTGTTAAATCATTTTAAACTAACAGTCCTATCCCTTGAATGTATCCTGAAGAAGCATCTCTCCCAAAGCCAGGTTTTATCAATACACTTAATATCGCAGAATCTAGGTTTAGACTTAAACCTTACAGCACTAGTACAAGAAAGTACATTTCTGGGGACCTGCACTGATCTTTTTCAATAGTATATATTTGCCTTTTATCGAGAGAGGGGATGATGTTGGAGGTTCTTGAGCTTTAAGTTATTACTTTTATAAATGTGTGCCAACCAGGAAGTGCAATACAGGTAGTCGTCAGTTAATAACCATTTGTTCAATTTGATGGTGCTGAACGAATGGTATTTATGACTGGTCCTCAAAGCTACAGCCATTGCAGTGCCCCTGTGGTCATGTGATAAAAGTTCAGGCACTTGGCAGCCCACCCACATTTATGACCCCCACCTGCCTATCTCCCCCTTCCTTAGCCCTTTTGGTTGCCTTGCACTCTGCTGCCCCTGCTGCCCCCACCACCCTACACTCCGCCCTGCACCCCCACCGCCCTGCCCTCTGCCACCCATGCCACCCCGAGCTGACCTTTGCTGTCTTCTTCCTCCCACTGCTGACAAGGCGCACCAGGGGCTCAGAAACAGTCAAACACCAGGCCTGGAAACAAAGCCATGTTTTTAGATTTGTAGAACCTTGTAGGGTGGCTTTAACCATCTCTTAACTTTTCTTTCAAGGGTGGGTTCAAGCAGTGCAGTAAGCCATAGCTTGTTGTATTCATAGTTTATTAAAGAAACCATTGTGCCTGGATTTACAGATTATACTAAACCAAAACTAAACAGATCAAACTGTGATTTTTGTCTTACCGTTATTTGTTTTTCCATCCACTGTCCTGTTAGAAATGGGAACATTATGTTTTTCTTTTTTCTTTTCTTTAGCTGTATTGTCTTTCACACTTTTTCTTTTCTCTTTTTTCCTGTTTCTTAATTTTTTTTATACATGTTTTCATATTTATGTTTTATTCATGTAAAAATCTTCAATAAAAATTATATATGTATGTATAAAAAAGAAATAGGAAGCTTAGGTTTGTTCAACATGCTAAACCAAGCTAAAATGGAGTTATTAGCTTGTGCTATATCATGTTGTGGGTAACCCAGCCATTATCTTAGTATACTGCGTTAACTAGGCCATCATGTTAGACATAATATGGTTTATTTGTTTAAGCATAGCATGTTATGAAAATATAATTATATTTCTTAATCTAAATTAGAGTTTAGCATGTTAGCATACTATTCAAAAAGTAGAACTATCTTCCATCCTTTTGAGAAGTAGATTTTAATTGTGCGGCAAGAATTATGCTTCTTTTGTCCTGCCTACTATCCTGGACTGGATGGGCCTTTTCATAGTCTACAGGTAGTCCTCAACTTACGACCATTTGTTCAGTGACTGAAGCCAAAGATAAAACAATGTATTGTGATTGCACATACACATCCTTGGCCTCCCTGCGATTAAAATTATTATTAAAATAATCATTTCTAATACTGGAGATAGCATCAAATAGAATGACCATGACTAGTATCCTCTGGTAAATAGCATTAACTTCCATAAATCTATCTTTGCAGACATTCTAACTGCCCCTGTGCAAATAGTTGAGCAAACAGTTATTGAAAAGATCAAATAAAGTTAAGCAAATAGTTATAAAATAACTTCTACTTTCCATAGAAACTATACTTCTCTTGATGCATCTTGAAATCACCTTTATTTTTTTGCAAACATACTCTTCTACTAACTGGTGTTCAGTTTATAATCAACTACTATTCCAAGAACTTTTTCATAGCTGCTATTGCTAAGCCAGTATCCCCCATCTGTGCATTTAATTTCTGTTTTCTAAATGTGGAATTTTGTATTTGTTAATTTTTATTCTGAAATCCTCAAACCGTTTCTCTAATCTATCAAAATTATTTTGAATTGTATTTCTGTTTTCTAGTATGTTAGCTATCCCAGCCAATATTATATTACTGTAGTTGCAAATAAGCGAAAAGCAGTCCCTCTATCTCCGCATCCAAATCACAGGACAAACCTTGAGGCACCCTAGTCAATATCACATTCCAGTTTGATGAGGAGCCAAGGATTAATATTCTCTGAGTATCATTTTTGAGCAATCTATGTATATACTTAATTATCATGCCGTCCAACCCGTGCATATTTAGTTGCTAATCAGAATGTCACGGACACTAAATGTTTTCCTGAAATCGAGTTATATTATAACCACAGCATTCTCCACAATCTTTCAAAGAAGTAACCCAATCAAAATATGTTAATCTTGCAAGTTTTATTCTTGACTTCTGATATTTACTGCATGGTATTCAGTGTCTTTATAAATCACTATGTTTATGATCTCTAGAATTTTCTCAGGTACTAGTGCCAGAATGATTAATTAGTAGTTTTATCTTCCTTTTCCCATTGGTGTTTTGAAGATAGGGATAATTTCCTTCTACCAGTTGTCAGGCACTTTACTGTTCTTCAGGATTGCTCAGAAATAACATGTAAAGTTTGTTTAAACTATCAGCTAGTTCCTTTAATAATAATGCACTAATAATGCAATTCATCTGGTCCTGTAGATTTAAACTCAATTGCAGTAAATTCCTTGACCAGGTTTCTATCAGTCTCATCTTCTTTCTGCCTCTGCCTCCTTTTCTTTACAATTGTTTGGTGGAACACATACCTTCTTCTTAGAGAAGACTGAATCAAAATAAATGTTGAATAGTTCCTTCTTTTTTATCTGTTAGCAATTTGTCATTTTCACTGAGGAGCTATGTACTGATTTTTTTCTCTTCCTTTTATTCTGAACATATCTAAAGAGATCTTTTTTGGTTTTTTTAGCATTCTTTGTGAACCCCAGCTCATTTGAAGCTGTAGCGTTTCTGATGCCATCTCTATAATTCCTAACGACCTATACATAATCTCCCTCTTTTCATCTCATATGTGTACCCTTTTTTTATTTTTTTTTATTTTCAGACCTCCACTAAATCTTTTGTGCAGTTACTTTCGCTGCTTCTGCTGCCCTACATTCTTTTCCTCATTATGGTATTTCCAGCTGTGTTTTTAATATCTCCTTAGAAACTCTTACCAATCTTGAGCTCCCTTTCCAATTAGCTGCTCTTGCCATGGAATCCTATTTATCATTGCTCTGAATTTGTTGAAATATGCTTTCTTGAAATTGAAATATGTGTTCAATTAAGTTCAGCTTTGATTTCCTTAAAATCAAGAACTCCAGCATTATATGACCACTTTCCTCTGAGCCTTCTGGTATTCCCACCTTCTTCTTTAACAATGTACAGTAAGTTTTCCTGTTGGTTAACATCAAGTCAACGATAACTCTTATCCACCCTCTGAAGGAAAAGTTGTCAGTAAGAAAAGTCAGGAATTCTGCAGAAGCACCATACTTGGCAGAGTTTGTCTTCTAGCAGTTGTCTTGAAGCTTCCCATCACTACTACTACAGGTCTTTTGGAAATATTTGGAATAATTGCTGTTTCACCAATTGTTCTGTTTTGTTTTGGATTATAATCTTCCCAGAGGATATTTGTTAACAGCCTGACTATAAAGTATATTGTCATTCCATATATACAAAAAATCTTACAGGAACCTCTTGTTTTATAAGATGCCAGAGCAGTAATCTTCTTTTTGTAAAAGACAAATGCTTTTTAAAAAAAATGACATTAAAAATCAATACTTGTTGCTTCGTGAACCTTTTGTGCTCTTTAAAAAGTTGCATCTGTTGGGCAGTAGAACTGTAAATAAACAACAAAATACTGTAATCTGTACAAAGAGAGGGAGAGAAAAAAAAGAAACTTATTTTTATAGGGTTTTATACTCTATTACAGCTCTTAACTATTATATGTTTTTAAAGATGTAGAATAGCTCTTTAAATTGTTTGGTAGTTAGTATCTTGGTAACCTAATGAGTACTGCAAGACATAGACTGTTATTCTTTTGAAGTGAATACCTTGAGGATTCAATGTAGTATTGACCAGAAAGCCTATGAAAACAAAAATGTTGTTTCTGGTTTACATGTGTACTGATAATTGTAACTGTCTGAAGAGAGGATTCCCAACTTTTCAATAAAATTGCATATGGTGATTTATTAGTATACAGTACATTTAGAAAGTTATTGTTATTTCAATATGTAAAGTACATCTCATTATAGTGGAGAAATCTGTATGTTGATACATGCTTGCCCACTCAACAGTCTTAATTATGATGTGTAAATTAAAGGCACCTATTTTCCATTCTTATGGTTCTTTAGTTTTAAAGTGGAATGGCCTTCTGTTCTCTGATTCTGTGGTTGCTTGTAAGTGTTGAGAAATGAATGGGTGATGGTGAAGCACAGGGAATTTATAGAGAAGGTGCATGGTTAAAAACTCATGCTGTTTGGTGGCTAGGGGAGCAGTGGCAGCTCTGGAGTTGGCAGTGTAAGTGAGGCCTGGAAGCATTGGAGATGGTTGGTAGCATGTCTTTTGCGGTGGCAGTGGCAGTGGCTTCTTCCTGACGATGCAAAGTTTGGCAGCAGTGAATTTATTGAGTTTTTAAAAAGCGCTGTCTGGCCACCCAAGGCTACTCGGCAGTCTGCATGTTGTGCAGATGTGGTCTTTGGGATTCTGTATATACAGTGGTACCTCGGGTTACGAACACCTTTGTTAACGAACTTTTTGGGTTACAACCAGCTCCAGCTGCAAAAATTTATCTTGGTTTGCGAACTCCGCCTTGGGTTACGAACCGGATCCGCGGCCATTTTCCCTGCTGCCACGCGGTCGCGGCTTCCTGTGGGCGAGATCGCGGTAGCAAGGAGACATTCGGTGAGGCTTGTGGTGTGTTTTGTGGCATTTTGGAAGGTTTTTGGTGTGCTTGTCAGCATGGCAATTTCATTTCCGGAGGGTTATGCAGCGCAGGAAAAAACAAGTGACTTTAGACAGGTTTTTCCCCAGATCTGAGCCTGCAGCTAAGAGGCAAAGAAGAGAGGAAACCCCTGAAGGAGATCTCCCTGATGTCCTTTTGGAGAGGGACTCTCCCTCCAAACACTAACTGCCTCCCCACCCCATTCTCCCTCTTCATACTGTGCTGTACTGTACTTTTTTTCATGTTTTTGTGGTTTAAAAATAAAATGTATATGTTTCAGAACGGATTAACCGTATTTACATTGAACCTTATGGGGAAATTTGTTTCGGGTTGCGACCAAATTCGGAGGGTGGAACGGATTAACCGTATTTACATTGAACCTTATGGGGAAATTTGCTTCGGGTTGCGACCAATTCGGGTTGCAACCAGAGTCACGGAACGGATTAAGTTCGTAACCAGAGGTACCACTGTATAAGTGATTAGCTGATATTACTAGATAAAGAGGCAAAAATATAATCTGAAGCTACTACAAATCTTTCATGGATATGTAAGAAACAGGAGAGGAAAAAGAAGAAACTTCTTAACACTCAGTTTTTGCAGCTATCAGTAGAAGACTACAGGTAGTCTTGAGTTATGACTGCAATTGGGATCAGAATTACCATCAATAAGCAATGCAGTCATAAATGTCATATCATGTGACTGCATTGCTTAGTGAGGACAATCCAGGCAGTCCTAGTTGTTGTAACTCCAGTGCGTGGGTTGTTAAGCAGGAAGTGGAGGGAGTCCCAGGTAAAGAGTGTGGGGGTGCCACAGGGGTGGGGGAGGTCTGGGAGCACAAGGGGGTGGGGAAGGTCTGGGAGCACAGGCCGTGCACAAGTTGGGGGAGGGGGGTGCTGTGGTGTGGGCAAGCTCAGGAAGGCCAGAGAGAGAGGGCACGGGTTGTGTGGAAGTGCAGGGAGGCCGGGAAAGAGGTTGTGGGGTGAGTGCGTGCGAGCGTGTGTGCGAGTGCAGGGAAGCCTGGGAAAGAGGGCACAGGGTGAGTGCATGTGAGTGAGCTCAGGGAGGTTGGGGAAAGGGGGCATGGGTTGCATGCGAGTGAAGGGGGGAGGGAGGGCATGGTGCGGGCAAGTGAAGAAAAGCCAGGGTAGGGGTGGGGAGACTTACCCATGACTGGGGGCATGCTGCAATGGCTGGAGCTTCGAGGACCAGTTGTAAATCCATTTGTTCAGCACCATCATAACTTTGAATGGTCGCTGAATGAATGGTCATAATTTGAGGATTGAAATATAAAAATAAATATTTCATATGAAGATAATGTGATATGAATTTGAGAAGGAGTCCAGGATTTTTTTTCAGTACGGTAATTGTGCTATAATTTCAGTTTAGACTGAAAGGTATATACATCATGTGACATTATGGACAATATGTAATGACGTTTTTTTGGCTTTTTACATCTTTGTTGAAATGAATATTTTATACATATGGATCTTAAATAAAGTAATTAGGGTTTAAGATCCATGCAGTTCATAACATCTTCAAATCATCTTATTTAAGTAGATTTAACTGATTTACTGTGAGAGGTAATATTCAGCACAAGGAATGTTAAAAAAAGGTTGGTCGGTGTCTGTCTGTCTGTCTGTCTGTCTGTCTGTCTGTCTGTCTGTCTGTCTGTCTGTCTGTCTGTCTATCTATCTATCTATCTATCTATCTATCTATCTATCTATCTATCTATCTATCTATCTATCTATCACTTTTCTACCCATAGTAACAACAGGTCCAGAACAAAACATAAACGTAAAACAGCTAAAAATCAATAAAAAGTTAAAATCTTTATATGCGCCACTTTATCTTTTTCACTTTGTTTAAAGAAAGGGTGCCAGAATTTTAAAAACTGATTAATGTTGTTTTAAGCTTGATCCTACTGTGTACTTCTCAGGCTTCACTGGGTTTTTATCTGTAAAGACCTAGCATGCTAATAAAGAAGCAACTTCTGTTTGTTTCTTTTGTTGACATTAGCCAGACTGAACATTCCTTTTGGTGGAAAGGCAGGGTTAAAATAATAATTTCTATGACTGCATGCAAATATAAGTGAAATGCCCAACTCTTGAGGTAGAAAGTAGAATATTGTACTACTTTCAGAATAGGGCTCCTTGTTTTTTTACTTTGAAAACAAAACAGCATGATTTATAATCTTGGTTAGTTAATATCACATTGTGGTGCAGTAATCAAGAGAGTTGAAAGATGTTACTAATATTGTTAATTTAACCATGACATTTTCAGACCACACTTTACATACTTGAGTTTGCTTTATGCTTGTGTTTGATTCCCATTGACTGGATAGTTATGGAAGGTATTTGTTGCACATAGCAAAATCACTGAAGAAGGTATGTTTTGTGCACCTTATTGATTGGGTCAGAGCCTTAATGAAAGCCCCAAATGGTAAAGACTGAAGCCTGAGAGTGTGAGAGTGGTAATTATTAAAAGTGTATATAACCAACTTTTACATTATTATTTCTAAGCAATGGATCTCTTGCTCATTAATACTGAAACAATGGCATCGAGAAAAGGTTGATAATAAACATGATTATTTGTTGAACTGCATAACATTGTATATGCTGTATATGGTGTATTGCAAATTTATGACCAAGGTGCTAAATATGTCATTTTGTTTTTTTGCCAACAGTTAGCTCTGGAAGATGTAAGTATCTATACTGGATATTTATATGTTTATTATTGATATATTGCCCAGATACTTGACAATCTATATGACTGCATGTAAAATATCCCACTCTTGAGGCAGAGAGTAGAATATAAATATAATTAAATCAGGACGAATGTCCTCAAATATCACTATGACTAATGTCCCTTATCTGACTATATATATGTGCGTAAGTTGAGAAGTGTTAGTGTATATAATGTATTTCCTACTTCCAACCAGCAATATAGACTCTGTGTGCAAAGTCCCCATAAAATTAGGGATTGCTTTTTCATTGGGAGACTGATTTCAGCTCTTCCTTTCCCCCTGCCACTCCCTGAAGAAGTTCACATTGCTGTTGTAGACAGTTAATCACAGCTAGAATTGCAGAGCTCCAGCATGCCAAGGACACATGCATTCCTCAGGGAAATGTAGATGTGTACAGTATATTCCTACATTTTTTATTTGCATTTTTTTTTTAGTATTTATTACTTATTTAGTGGCATGCATTTTGATTTGCTGAGGCTCATACTAGAATCTGTGTGACTTGATCTGTCTTTTTTGTTTTGTTGTAGTTTTTCAAACTGAAGTCTGGTGAATAATAGTACAGGTAGTCCTTGACTTACGACCACAATTAGGACCAGAATTTCCATTGCTAAGCAATGCAATCATAAAATGCAACATCATGTGACTGCATTGCTTAGCAATGGCAACCCTGGCACTCCCTGTTGCTGTCATTAAGCGAACTCCAGCAGTCATGAGCCAAGGACCCACCTAAATCCAAGCCATTCTGGGCTTGGTCCCTCCCAGCCCCAAGCCTCAGTTCTTCCAAGGTAAGGGACTGCCTCCCCTTCTCCCCCTAACTGCCTATTACCTCTCTACCCTTTTGGCTACCCTGCACCCTGCCTTGTGGGGTGGCAAGCAACCCCAGAACCATGGGGCTCTGGGGCTGCTTACCATGCTGCAGCTCAGGCCCTTCTTGGCACACTGCAGCAGCTCTGGGGCTGCAAGAAGCCCCTGTGCTGCAGCGCAGTGCGAAGCTGCAGCCACCCCACCCCAGCAGCATGGTGCAAAGCCGCAGTGTCCCAGGAAGCTCTAGCAGCATGGCGCAAAGGCGCAGCCTCCTAGGAAGCCCCAACAGCATGGCACAAAGCTGCAGCGTCCTGGGAAGCCTCAGCCACCCCAGCCCAGTCCCAGCTGTAGTTGCCCCTGCCACCCTGCACTCCGAGACCCCTGCTGCCCTGCACTCCACCACCGTAGCTGATCTTTACCGTCTTCTTGCTCCTGCTACTGATGAGGCATGCCCAGCCCAGCAGCGTGATGCAAAGCAGCCTGGCCCTTCGTGAGGCAGCTGCTGGCCATGTGAGGCCATCTTTCCCATGTCTTGCAAGTAAACTGCTGTGTGCAACCTTGGGAAGAAAGCCTCATTTAGCCAGCAGCTGCCTCATGAAGGGCCAGGCCGGGCATGCTTGGTCAGCAGTGGAAGCAAGAAGATGGTGAAGGTCAGCTAGGGCGGCAGGGGCTTCAGAGTGCAGGGGGCCAAAAGGGCATAGATGGGGGGAGATGGGTGGGAGAAGTTGAAGCGCCCCTGCAGTCGTAAGTGTGGGCAGGCTGACAAGCACCTGAATTTTTATCACGTGACCACGGGTGTACAACAGCCATAACTTTGGGGACTGGTTGTAAGTCCCCTTCATTCAGCACTGCCATAACTTTGAACGGTCACTGAATGAATGGTTGTAAGTCAAGGACTACTTGTAGTTCTCATCTCAGCATGTTATCTGAATATATTTAATATCCTTGTAATAATTTTTTTACTCAGTCACTACCGCCCATGGAAAATGAGGAAAAGCCCTGGTAATAGAACAATAAGCTGGGAATTGATTGTTTAAACCTCTGATTGAAAGAGAAGGCAAGGATATACTATGGAGAAATAAATGTTCTTTGATTTTTGGCTCCTTATTCTAAGATGTACAGGTAATCCTCATTTAGGAGCTACAATTGGGACTGGCAACTCAGTCATTAAGCAAAGTGGTCGCTAAGTGAAACCAAGACCATGCTTATGATCTTACTTCAGATTTCCTTTGCTTTACAGACCTGCAAAGGTCATAAATGTGAGGATTGGTCATGAAGTTACTTTTTCATCACCATTGTAACTGCAAACGGTTGCTGTACAAGTCAGTCACTAAATGAGAACTACCTGTAACTTCATTTCCTGATTCTGGCAAGGAACTTAAAGTAAAAATTTAGAGTAAATTCTTGAACCATGCAGATTCTGCATTCTTTTTAAAATGAATATATTACTTTTGAAAATGGCAGATTGTTTGAAAGTTGATTTATATTGTTAAACAAAGTTGGCTAGTGCTTGGGTGGGAATCTACCAGGAAATACCATGGTTATAAGGTAGATTTGGAACTAAAAAAAAGTATCCTAGCAGAAACCATTAACAAACTATTTTCACATTGTTGTCAAGTAAACTGCATGGATGTGTCCATGAAATCACCAGGAATTGTATTACACTATACCATAATCTAATGATACTTGGGAAAACACTGCCTGTTAATTTTTGTGCTGAAGTAATAACTAATTTACCTATGCCATGAGTGCAATCAGAAATATAACAGCATTCTATAGTACTGTTTATGACTGGTTCACTCTCAGCTCAACATCTGAGAGACAAAGCTTCCATAAGGCTGTCATTCGATATAAGAGCAAAATTTATCGGAGATGCTGACTTGGTAAGGCCAAAAGCCAAGTTACTTTCTTTTCAGAGTCAAGTGTAATGGAACAAGGGATTTGGGCATTATTAGATATCATTAGAGCAATACCAGTATTAAGCTAAATAAAGGTTGACAGAATTGTATGAAAATTTTTAGTTTTCCAAGAACTCTTCATCATTTAATGCTTCACAGTTAAAAATCCACAAAAAGGGATTTTTTTGATGTACTCTGTGAGTTGTTACTGGGATAATTGCTAAATTGATATTTAGATCAATTCCCTCTTAGGGATTTTATATGAAGTGTAGAAAAATAATAAGAAACATAATTAATTATATGAAATTTAAAAAAATAAACCCAAGTCTATTGGAAAACAACCCACACTAACCAACTGCTCTACTACCAAAGTAACAACCCAATCTTGCACAAGAAGAGATGTGTAAGAACATTATTTAAAGGAGCACAACACACTGCAGCAACCTGAAACACCAGAAAGTGGAAACAGACCATCTATACAACATCTTCCAACAAAATGAATACCAATGCAACTTTATCAAAAAGTACCTGACCACGTAACCCACTACAGCACAACCAGAAAAAACCAACATACTACTACAATCACACATCATCACTGTAGCACACAAACCAGCTAAAGCCCTCCAAAACATGTTAAGCAAACCAAAAGGCCCAATACCCAGGAAAAACAGGACTCATCTACAGCATGCAGTACAAGGACTGTAACAGCCACTCTGACTGTTACAGTCCTTGATAGACTAGTAGAGAAGGCATGATGAAAACTCCTTAATCTCACAACACTTGGACAGATTCAACCATAGTTTCAACTGAGAAACTATTAGCATCTTAGATCAAGCCAAATCCAACATGCTAGGGAATTTCTGGAAGCATCACATTCAGACAAATCTGTCATCGGTAGATACATAGAGATAAACCACATTTACAAACCATTCAAAAGAGACAATAAAAAACTGAGTAAGGAAACAAAAAGACTAGAACATATCCTCTCCAGCAGCCAACACTCAGATAAGCAGGGATCAACACCAGACAATCAATCAGGCCGAGAACAATACAGGTAATCCTCACTTAATGACCGCAATAGGTACTGGCAACTCCATCACTAAGCTATGCTGTCTTTAAGTGAAACATCACATGACCGTGCTGGACTTAAAATGTCAGCTCCACTACAGTTGTTAAGCAAACCACTCATGGTGGTTAAGTGCGATGTCATGTGACTGTGACTTGCAACTTATTGCCAGCTTCTCCATTGATTTTGCTTGTCAGAAGCTGACTGTCAAGCTCACAAATCATGATCACATGACCATGGGGATGCTGTGATGGTCATAAGTTTGAGGACTGGTCATAAAGCTGCTCTTTCAGTGCTGTCATAAATTTGAACAGTCGCTAAACAGGTCAGTTATTAACCAAGGACTACCTGTACTCTAATCAAAGAAGCACCAAGGAGAAAACCACACCATCACCAAAACTGACAGGGCAAGCTACTATATATAATAAACAGGTAGCAAACTCCACGCTCCCTTGCACTGATGATGTTACCTTGTTGGTAATGCAAGCAAATACCAAGCTCAGAGAGCACCAAGAACTCCACATAAAAAAATAAATTAAAATGTAGCTAAATCTAGTTTACAGCAATGCCATTCTCCATTTCTCTCCATACCTTTTCCTTGGAATCCATCTTTGCTTCCATCGAGTCCATATATGACTTTGTAAAATGCCTTCTATTTTTTAGAATTCTCATCTCTCTCTTTGAGAAGCTTATCATCTCCATCCAACCACAACTTTCTTGGTTTTTCCCTTCCTCTCGATCCATTCAGTTATTATATATGTATATGTGTGTGTGTGTTGAAATACAATCCTGATTTACTCTCTTTATAAAACCAAACTCAACTTACTTCTGTTGTAATGGTCACACACTGGTTCAGTCCACATTCATTTAGTACCCATTTATTCTTGACCCTATAGCTTCTTGTTTACTACTCCGTAAGAACCCTATTTGCACTGTATTCAGATTTTATGTTTCTCTTGAAAAGTCTGTCACTTCAATATAACAAAGTGAGCAAAAGCACATTGTTATACACAATCATTTTTTCTTCTTTCAACAAACATTCATTCCTCACAAGATGGTAAATTTATTAATGAGAGGATCTCATTCCACTATATTTTCAACACAAAATATAGAGCATCTGAACGGTACACATAAAATTACTTTTTAAGCCTTTAAAGTATGTATGCATAAGACCTCTCCCTTCAGTATCCTGTCACATAAATAGAATTTTGGATTTAATTCTACTAGTATGAATGATAATACTAAAAAAAAATGAATATTTTTAAAAATCATATGTGGCCTATGGGCTTAGTGTGTTATACAGGTTCTTGGATACCAGCATGGATTGGCTGGTATAGTATATTTACTTATTTATATTTATATTTATTTATTTAATTTCTATAGCCACCCATCTCAACCAAGTGACTCTGGGCAGCAAACGGTTATAAAATAACTACTGACCAACTTAAATTCTCACAGACTCCAATTGATTGTAATTATGTGATCCCCCCTTCCCCCGTTATTTTTGATGGAAACCACTTAGAAGTGGCTGACAAATCTTGAATGGAGGATTGTTTAGTCTTCTCCCTATCATCCATTTGTCTACTTAGTATCTCATAGTTATGACTTCTACCTCATGGAAGGAATGCCTCTCAAATCCGTGGGATAGGAATGAAATTTGGATCAGGCAAATGATTAACAGGATTAAACAGTTCCTTTCTTTTCCCATGTTACCAATCTTCCCCTTAATATTTCACTTTTGTAGAAGCTTTTCATTAATGGAGAGAGAATTGCACAGAGATTGCAACTATATGTGTATCTAGACTGGTTCATAAATGACTTGTGCTGCTTGTAAATGATCTAACCATATAACAATTAAATTTTGCTAAAGACCAGCACCAGAGCACTCCACTGGCTTATTGGAACTCACAGGGGATTCCTTCCTGTGCATAGGAATGCTGATTCTCAGGCAAAATAAACCGACAGACAGTTAGCTAGCTAGCTAGATAAATAGATAACCAGCCAAAGAAGAAATATGAGTAGTTACTCTCTCTGTCTTAATATATGTACCTATATTATGCATTCAGTATAAGAATTTCTGTTACAGTTCTTTTTGCACCTACTTGGTTGATACCTTAAGGACAATTATCCATTAATTTATACAAACCATTTATTACTTTGTTATTAGTACTGATAACTCTTTCCAAATAATCATTGAATGGAAGAAGAGAGGGATAACCCTATACCTGATTTCTGTATGTTCCACTGATTTTTCTGAACAGATCATGCATATATAACTTGCAAGTCCTGACCCTTTGCAGGTGGGGTTGGATAAGTTAGCATGAGTCTAATATCCTACTTTGCATTGGAACTCACAGGGGATCCATGCTTTGCATGGATATTAGAGATAATTTTTCAAGGTGCATTTGTTTTAAAAGGATAGAAATGACTACTAGGAATTCAGATTGTTGGGAAATCAATATAGAAAGTCAGTGTTATAAATGACAGACTATACAGTTATACCATAATCAGAGGATTGTGGTAATATAAATACAGCTTAATTATTTTTGGAAGTAAAGCAATTATATTTACTGTTCTGAGGCATTTTAGGACTTATGGACTTGTTTTGCTTTTTATTAATTTAATAAAATTTTTAAACCATCCAATAGCCAAAGCTCTCTGGGTGGTTTACAATAAAACACAGTAAAAACATATACACCTGGTGCCCAAATGATGTGATGTGGGCACAAGTCAAGCCTCTTCTGAGAGAATGTTCCATAAATGGGGTTTGATCATAGAAAAGGCTCTCTCCCTTGTAGAGACCCACCTCTCCTCCTTTGGTGGGGGACCTGGAAGAGGGTTGTATTTGTAAATTCCCAGAAGAGTATAATTACTTTAAGATCTATATCAATATTGCTTGAAGATGCTCTTTTTAAATTATTGTATACATTTATGGTAGCTGTGTTTTCAATCAGTATCATTTATATTGAGGAATATCAGGATTTTGAAACATTTTGAGATATGTATGGAGTGGTGAAGAGAGAGAGAGATTGGCATGTAAGAGTGCAAGTAAAGTAGGCAGAAAAGTGAATTCAAATAAATTCTGAGGAAAGATGGTGATAGAGAATGAATGGTAATGAGATACACAATACTGTATGTTTTTTCCCCATCTGCTGGTGAATACTAGTGTATTTCCTTCACCTTGTTCCAAGTGACTTTTCAGGTAATTGCCCAGGTGCCCAATAAGTCCATCCAGACCTGAGTTTTGCTTTGTACAATCTTCTTCAGACAAAATATTCATTTTATAAAAATGCAAATGAATGTTTCTGAAAGAAGCCATAATTTCTCCTTTTTTTCTTTTATAATGCAAAATGTAATTACAGTGAAAATATGTGATGACTCTTATCTCCACATAATGCTGTTTCAGCTAAGCTTCCACCCTCTAGAACAGATTTTGAGAATGAGGAAGGTCTGCATGGGATGGGGGGAAGAATTACCCCATCTACATAGCACTGTTAGAACCTGTTTCATTGGCAGGAGATATTAATTTAACATAGTTCGTGCAACAGTTTTAGCAACAGGCATCCTTTTTATTGCTATGTGGTAGCTTATGGTATTATGTTCCATCAATGTAGTAGGAACTCTCAGAACTGGATAAACCCTTGGAAGAGAAAGATTTTATCACTGGCCTAGAGTGGTTTTAGTTAAGAGTTGCTGGGGGGATGGCAATAACACACATGGGATAAGTATCCAGGAAAATGTCTTGCTTCAAGAAAGTGATGGCATTGACAGAACAGTCCTCCATGAAGGACTGAAGCAAAGTATTTCTTTTGTTCTCTGTTAGACAGTAGCCCCCAAAACATAACTTTATGTTTGTCACCTGTAGCTGCTCTAAGACAGAGATTTGATTCATTTAGGAGGGTTGACACAAACAGGTCACATGGCTAAGAAGGTTTTGTAGCATCTCATTTTTTTTCTTTTTGTCTACTTAGTCAGGAGTGTAACTGAACTACTGTGGCAAACCATTTAGAATCCAAAAGGGAGAGGAAAGACTGGCTCTATGATTCTTCTGCTCTGTGTACTGGGGTTTGGTTTGGATGTAGGCCTTTTGGAGACGGACTTCTTGAACTCTGATTTATTAACATAATCTGGTCACTAGGGTTTGAGCCAAATTATTTTATTTTTAGTTATTTGTTAGATTTATAAACTATATTTCTTGCAGCAGCACTAGATCAAGTACATAGCATTTCCTTACAGCAACATCCTATGAAATTTTTGCTGTAAAAATAAACCTGTTGGGGTATAAGAGTAATAGTTAATCCTATTGCAATAGGGGAAAAATTGAATGAAATAAAATGTTTCAAAAATACCACCACATACTCCACCCACTGATATTTCAACAAACAATGCTCACTTTTTAAAATGTATATTTGCTGTCATACATTTTGCTTTCAAAACAAAATTCAAGCTGGGATTCCCAGAAGATGGAATCTTTTTTGTATTCTAGAATCACAAAATATACATAACCTGTCTCACACACACATGCATGCAAGTTGACCGTGCTACATTTTGAATGAAATTCTTGAAGAATTATAAAACATGTTCTGAGTGTTAGTATTCCATTTGGTATCTAAATGCTGGATAAATGGACTCTTTTCATCAATGGAATGAGGCATAGCCAGTGCAATGCACTTTATAAATCAGCATAACTTTGTAATTCTCAAATGCCTCAGTCATACCATGTACTCCCATATGATTGCCTTATTTTAGAACATGTTGTTTTCCAGAAAGACCAAGGCAGCCTGAAGTACTAATGATTTATTGATTAGAGACTCGTCTATAAACAGGTTGTTGCAATGTTTATATTTGGGATATAGAGTTTTCCAGAAGTATATAATGATACTGCCCCATCGATAAGTTCAGATCATTTATTTCCAATCAAGAGCGTTCAACTTTTTATTCTGTGGACTATACTTGGCCTTTGACTGGCAAGCCAAGGATCACACTCCAATAAATTGATGTGTGTGTGTGTGCGCGCGCGCGTGTGCACTTTTGAGTCAGTATTGGCTCCTGGTGACTGCCTGGACAAGTCCCTACAGTTTTCTTGGCTAGATTTTGGAAGTGGTTTGTCACTGCCTTCTTTTTCCTAGGGCTGAGAGAGAGCGACAAGATCAAGAAAAAAGTGGTTGGGACAGGACAAAAACTAAGTTTGATTTTATTCCAGTTAATTTTAAAATTATTTACATTAATTAAATACAGTTAATATGAGTATAGTACTTCTCATATATTTACTCTATCATCATATATTTATTCTGTTATATTAAAATTACAAATTGAGAGCAATTTTTGAAGGAACTCTAGGGAGAATGTCACATTCAAGGCTCTTGTGGGGACCGTTTATGTATCTGTAGCTTAGACAACTGTCTTCTATAATCTGGTGACCTGTTGAGACACTTTGTTAGGTTTCATCAGCATGCAGAAAATATAATTGCACACTCCTGGGAATATCTTGAGTGGCTTGTTGTAGTATAGCTCTTCAGTGTAGAGGACAAACATTTTTTTAAAGACACACAAAAAATACAGAGTATGTGGAAAAGCCTGTGATTTTAAAGTAGCAGTACATCCCAATCTTGTTAACTGCCCAAATTCTAAAGGTTTTTAGGTAAGTGGGCAGTTTGAGTCTCTTATAGTTGTAGATATTGGTTATTGAATGTCTCCAAGGGAATCTCAGCATGGAGGCTTTGAAAGGATTTAGATGGAAGCTTGTTTAATGAAAAACAGTTCTTCGTAGAACACATATGTAGAAGTGCTGATGCTGTATGGGTTTTAGCTTCTGTTTCTGGTAGTCAGTACCAGACAAGATTTTAGCCAGTTATTGACACATATGCACTAAATCATTTTCCTAATTTCAGAGAAAAAAAAATTATCATTTGATAAGCAAAACAACCATTGTCATACCACAAATAATGCTTCCTATGGTGCATTACACATATTTTTCACTGGGATTGTGTACATGTTCATTTGTGAGGTTCCAGATTATTGAGAAACTTGAAGCTCCAGTAGTGACTAAGGAATCATTCATGTGTATAAGCAACATGTTTGAATACTTTACTCAAACATTTGAAAAATGTTACTTTCCAGAGTATTTGGAAATGATGAATTGAATTGTGGATAGCTATCAAATGGGAGAATACTCTCAGAGAAAGAAAACATGTTATATTAATTTCCTATATATTACATAGTAGTCCAAATGTTCATTATATTCATTGATGTATGTGTTTAAAGAACATAACTTTAAACTTTATATATTAATAAATAATTAAGAAAAAGATAAAGACAATTCATATTTATACATACACTCAGATATGTGATCCTGAATAATATAGCACCATCTATGTGATTATCCTCTGTTTAAATTCTGCACAAAATCTTGGCTCCAGATAGGGAACCTATACAAAACCAAATCAATCTCAAGTACACGTTTCAGCTACAATTTGGAAATTACTATACTTCAAAGCAGAAGCAGTGTGGAAGAAAAATCTGATTTATTTCTATCTTTTTCCAGCAGCCTGCCTTTCATATTATACAGTTATATCCTATTGTTTTCCATAGGACAGTAATGTCAGCTATTCTAACCAAAGCAGAAGGAGATTCATATTTTAAAATAACAGCAACAACAAGATAAAAATCTATTATAGCCATATATGATCATCAGAAACAAAATTCAAAATTTTGGAATTTTGGAATTTTGGATTTCAGAATTTGAGAGAACTTAAGCATTGTTTTGTGGCAGTTTGCTCCCAATAAAGTTATTACCATACTATAGAGGTAGAAAAGTGTATACAGTTAGTCCTTGGTTAATGATGGTAATTCAGATGGAATTTCCATCGCTAAGCAAAGCGTGACATCACATGACCGCATTGCTTAGTGACGGCAATCCCAGCAGTCCCTGTTGCCATTGTTAACTGAATCCCACCAGTTAAATCATTAAGTGAAGACCCACCCCTGTCCAAGCTATTCCTGGCTTGGTCTCTCCCAGCCCCAAGCTTCAGTAAGGTAAGAGACTGCTTCTTCTGCCTCCTTTTGAACTCCCCCTACCTGCCTATATCCCCCCCATCTCTGCCCTTTTGGCTGCCTGCCTACCTGCTGCTGCCAACTTCCCCCATCTCCCAGCCCTGCTCACTGCACTGCCCACCACACTGCGCACCATTACTGTACCAGCTGGGGCCTTCTTTCATGCTGGTGCAGCTGGGGCTTCTCTTGTGCCCCGCCCAGGGCCTCTGTGTGCCAGGCAGGGCCTCCATTTGTGCCCTGCCCTGGGCCTTCTTTCACAAAAGAAGCCCAATGTGTGAAAGAAGGATCTGGTGCAAACAGGGGCCCTGACTAGCATGCAGATAGATGCCCTGGCTGGTGCATGAACAGAGGCCCTGGGTGGGGCACAAGAGAAGCTCTGGCTGCACTGGTGGGAAGGAAGGCAACACAAAAGAAGGCCCTGGCTGGTACAGTAGTGGTGTGCGGCATGGGCAGCAGGGGCAGCTGGTGGCAGTGGGTAGGCAGGTGGCCAAAGGTTAAGTGTAGGTGGGCCCGAATTTTGTTCATGTGATTGCGGAGGCACTGCAACAGCCAGAACTTTGAGGACTGGTTGTAAGTCCCTTCGTTCAGTGCCATCATAACTTTGACTGGTTGCCTAACGAATGGATGTTAAGCGAGGACTACCTGTGCTTTTTGTCAATTTGAATGTATTGTGTGAGTCTGGGACTGCTGCTTATGCTATATCAGGGTTTAACATTATATTTGAAATGGTCCTGTGTGTGTGCATAATATATATAAAATACATACACACATATATAAATCTAGTGATTGTTCATTTTCTCTTACTCCTTCTGGTTATGTGTCTGATCTGGTTCTAAAATACAATGTCATGCAGTCTTTTCTTCATTTCCTTATATTCTTCTCTGCTTGTCATGATTACAATTAAATAATGTTAGTTAAGCATAGCTTTTTTGTATGTTTAAAATATAAAACTGGTTGTTGGGTTCAAAATAAAACAGTGTCTGAAATCATAGTTGGAAGGGTTTTTTTTTCCAGATCCTGGTATGTTCCATATCTAGTAATCCCAGTTTCTTGTTTTGGACATAAGGGAAAGTTTTATGAATTAAGCCTGAGAATGTTAAATCATGGTGTGTTGAAAGAGTATACTGCAATTTAATAATTTAATATATATTACATCCAAAGCAGACTTAAGCTACATTTACAACACATGTTGACATTTTTGAATGTAAGAAACTTTAAAACAAACATAACTTTTTCTAGTTAGTGGCACTAGGTCATAGTGTCAAATGAGAGGGATGTCTTTCCAAGCCACTAGGCATGAACTATGAAAAACAGCTAAGAAATTAGCAGAACTGACAACAGTGGGAGGGCAAAATTTCTGTGATTCCTGATTCCACAACATCCACTAGCATATTAATAATGGCACTAATTAACTTCTGAAGCTCAAGTCAATTATAATGAAAATACATAGCAACAAGAAAAACTAAAGGCTGGATGAGAAAGGGAAAGCAGAAACCCTGCAAATGCTTATCTAAAAGACAATTATAATTACATAGTGGTGTGCAAAATAGTGTTGACTGAAGTGCAAAGTCCCTTAAAGTACTGATGGAAAAGTTTTTTTAAAATAGTCTTAAAGCAAACTAATGCAGTGTAAATACCTGACTTTGGGGGGTCTTTCAGGTGAAGCCAGTTACCCACAGCAGAATCAATGTGTCTGCACGCTTTCGAAAACCACTTCAGGAGCCATGCACTGTATTGTAAGTATTTATTTAAATCATTTATACCCATACTTCAACCAGAGAGTTCCTCGGTGTAATGTACAGATTAATGAAAAGAGTTCCTGCCCTGCAGTTTACAGTCTAAACAGACATGACAAAAAAGGAAAAGGTAGCAGAGTATGAAAAGGAAATAAAGATTATTCACATGATAGTTCTTAACATTATAAAGATTTAAGTAGAAGAAAGATGTTGGATGTCTGTTGGATGGCTGATGGTATCCTTGCTTTTTTCTCCTCTGTCACAACCTGGTGAAATGGCCACTAGGTGACCACTGGGGGTGTGGCCAAGCCTGAAAAACTTGACATATCACTCAGCCTTGCTTTTTCCCCAATAATCTTTATGTTGTATTGCTGAATACTCAGCTGATTGTTAACCTTCTATAATTTTTTTAGCCTGATTGCTAATGGTGATCTCATAAACCCAGCAGTGCGTCTTTTCATCCCAAGAAAAGCACTAAATCAGTGGGATCGTGTTCTTGAAATGGTTACTGAAAAAGTTACACTCAGAAGTGGAGCTGTGCACAGGTAAGGTAAAATTGCCTATTGCAGATACCATTGCACTTTCAGATTACTTCCTCTGAACTGTAACTCAGCAGGAACAGCTTCTAATGTGAACATGCTGTAGGATTTTATATTTCCAAGATGATTTGTCACTTTTGTTACTTGATAGTAATAAGTTCATGAAGCTTCTATACGTGTACATTTGGTATTCATTTGTTTGACAGTTATTGCCTG
This sequence comes from Python bivittatus, assembly GCF_059951505.1. NCBI lineage: Eukaryota > Metazoa > Chordata > Lepidosauria > Squamata > Pythonidae > Python > Python bivittatus. The sequence continues at coordinate 20,593,093 of NW_028277113.1, read as the reverse complement.
GACTTCTACTGGCAAGTAGAGTCCTGTAAGTGTTTGTCCAGATAAAGTCCATAGATTTTGTTGGCTTACTGTTAAAGTGTTTTCTGAATACAGAGCAGTGGTTGATGTTGAACATATTGCAGAAGTAAGTTTTGGTAGGGATAATATTATGAAGTAAGCAGGCAGGCAAGTCTGGCATCACCAACAGTTATGGTCTTAGGCAGAAATCCAGATAGAATACATTCCATTGATATCTATATAAGAAAGGCCTGGAAAGCGAAAGGAAAGTTTGTATTTGGAAGCTAAGTTTCACAGTTGTAAAGTTTCACATAGGTCAATAGTTTCTTTGCTTTGATTGCTTATTTGTCATTTTGAGAAATGTGTGTTGATTAAATGCGGGTATTATTTAAATTAAGCAATAACTGGTTCTGACCATAATTTGACATGTTAGCCCCTTATAATCTGAAAGGGGCAGGAGTTGAAGATCTGAGTCAAAGGAGGTTTTCCTCACTCCCTTAGCATCTATTTCAGGGCTGAGTTTTTCTAGAGCCAAGTAGAAATTCATTGGTTTCATGGATGTTATGATCAGGTGTAAAATCAACTGATACTAATCAGAATGCTGTTTCATTAGTGCTAGAGATAAGACACTGGAACCTGACTTTTGGATTTCCAGTGCAAAATGTCTGTTGCCTTATACTTAAAGTTCAGTGCTTTAGCAACAACTACCTTGCTAAACTCTAAGAAATAAGGGATTTCAAACCAGGATGACTCTCCATTCTATAGTGTCTGTCTTGCTCCCTCCAAACATCAGATGGGTGATGCTACTTCTATAGTTTCTGCTGTTGGATTAGCAGATAGCGTTAGAGTTTCCCTGATCATATTTATTGACTGTTGCTTATCTGAGTGGCCAGAAAAATCTGTCCATTATGAGTGATATCATTTTGGTACGGGGGGATTCAGTATGGAAGTAAAGTGCTTAGAAATAGATAAAAATATATGATTTCTGTTAGCCTCTGAACTGCATCCCTGCATCAAATACAGATATCTTTTTCTAGTCTCATTCACCATACAAACACATTTCATTTCAAATACTAAAAATGTAGGAGCAGCAATGTACTAGCTACCCTTTTCATATAGAGCTGGTTTCTCCCATGTGTAGTAGGAAAACCCATGAAACTGAGATTTCATGATCATATTTGGCATGGAAAGTTGATTAGGCTTGTTCAAACGGTGTGCAATATAAGAATGAGCAGGCACTTGATTTGGAGATATAAAAGTAGAATATTACCATAGTTGTCTTTTATATTCATTGTCATATGATGCTCTTTGTTCTAGGAAAAAAAACCCCAATGAGCAGTTTGCAGGAATTGGACTGAATCAGCTAGATTATGCCCATGGATTCACTACAGCCTTTAGTTTGAGAAAATGTTTTTGAAATAATACAAATTTTCCAAATTTATAGTAGTACAGTACCTCAATTCATTTGGCATTTCTTTAGTAGTGCATGTAATAGGCTGTTTATCTCATTCATATAATGTTTGGGACAGAGATACACCCAAATTATTTATTTTACCTTATTACTGCTTTTCTCTTTGAAGTAGTTCAAATATTACAAAAATACATCCTTTGGGTGTTTGAGCTGGCATTTTTCCTCATGAATAGAATAACTCAGGGAACACATTTATCTAAACATTTGTTAAGAACACTGGAGCCCTTTGTTGTGATTCTCCTCTCTATTATAGCCAAAAGAGTTATTTTTCACAAAGCTTAAAATGATGTCATTTAATTAATAATTGACAAGACTGTTCTTCCTTGTGAATGCTTTTCATTACATTGCAGTCATTCTGTTTTTTCCTTTGTATTTTATATTTCTGAGAGCTAAATTACTAAATTTCTGCAAGATTTATAGTCTGATTCTCAGTTACATATTTTTAGCCTTAAAAACAGCTTTGCAGGGGATATTGGTTTGGGGGTACAGGATTATCATATTCTTCTCTGTACTCTTAAGCAACTATTTGGCACAAAGGGTGAAAAAACAAGTTCAAAACTGATATTGTCTTCTGTTGATATTGTCTTCTTTTACTGATAATAGCTCTGAAGGACATTAATTTCCATACTACAGTTGATTTTTTTAGAATTGCTATCTCAGTCCAAATCACTCCCTTTGTGGGGAAAAACAGATTGTTCTATGGTTACATACATATAGGTTTGGTCTCTGTTTTGTGTATTAAAACAATCAGAAAGATTCTGGGTCAAAGTTATTTTTCTGTTTATCATATTAAGAATGGCACAGTCACAAGATTCTTGGTGGTTTACAATAATTGCAAGCAACACAGGTATTTAAATAAAATATCTATGAAATGGACTAAAATATATAAAATTCTAGAACCATAAAATCAGAAGAACAATCAGAATGTGTATCCTATCATTCAACATAGGCTCTCCAGAATAACTCAGTTTCAGGAGTTTCTAAAAGGCTAGGATGGGGTGGGGGGCAACTTACTTTCTAAGAGAAGGCTGTTCTGTAAAATAAATGCTGCTACTGAGAAACAGCACCTATGAGCTTCTGCTCCCCATACCTTGCAGAAGTTGGGGATCATCAACAGTTTCTGTCAGGACATATGAGTTGAACTGATCAATACCAGTTGGAGGATGTAGTCTTACAAGTATCTCGGTCTCAAGTCCTATAGAGCTTTACAGACAGTCCTCACTTACTGACAGTAATTTGGACTTGGAACTCTGTCGCTAAGGTCATAAGGTGCAACATCGTGTGACCACAGTGACTTATGACAGCAGTTTTGGCAGTCCCAGTTGTCGTTAGGTGAATCCCGTGTGATCACAGCATCCCATGGTCATGTGATTGCCGTTTGTGACCTCCTGCTGGCTTCCCCATTGACTTTGCTTGTCGGAAGCTGGCAGTGAAGGTCACAAATAAAAATCACATGACCATGGGATGCTGCGATGTGGTAATTGCAAGCAGGTTGCCAAGTGCCCGAATCGCGAACATGTGACTGCAGGAAGTCTGCAACAGCCACAACTATGAGGACCTGTCATAAGTACTCCTAGTTCAACACCATTATAAGTTTGAATGGTTGCTGAATGAGTTGTCATTCAGCGAGGACTACCTGTATAGGTTATTGTATCTGGAAGATAATTGAAAGCTAGTGCAGGGCCTGGAGCACAGGTATAATATGCTCACAATGACAAGCACCAGTGATAGCCAGGGTGCTGAGTTTTGGACTAAATGAAACTTCTGAGTAGTATTCAATCCCAAGTAGAGTACATTTGAGTTTTCCAAATGAGTGGTGATGAAGATATGAGTTGCTATTGCAAAGTCCTCTTGCTCCAAGTAGGGCCATAGCTGGCACACTATCAGACTTGGGCAAAGATCCCTCTGGCCATGGCTTCCACTTGCTCATCCAGGAGTAGCCATGAGTCCAGTAGGACCCCAAATCATGAACCTGCCACCTTGTTAAGAGATATATTGGAGTAGTCACAGCACCCTGATGAGCAAACAACAACTCTGTCTGGCTGGGATTCAACCAGTTTGTCCTGTCAAGATCCTGACAGCATTCAGACACTAGAACAAGACAGTATCTCTGATCCAGGATAATGATGTACAGTTTGGTATTATCAGCATGCTGATGATACCACACCCCAGACTGAAAGATGTCCTCTCCTAGTAGCTTCACATAAATGTTAAAAAGCAGAGGGGAGAGCTGTGAGTCTTGTATCATCCCACAAGGGAGTGATTGCCTGGCTGATCTGCCCCCAGTATCCCCACTGAACTTGTACTTAGACTTGGTCAGGTTTGCTTCTCATCTTTCTCCACCAGAACTCCACCAGAATGACTAGTGATTAATTTGCTATTTTAATACAGAATGAGAGATATTTCAAAAGTGCATTGTGATTATTTCATTTTCCTGGTTTTCTGTAAATCAAGTTTTTGTATTTGATTTCTTAAGAGAACACACTAAAGCTACTAAAATTTATTACTGTTTAATAATTAACAAGTTAGCTGTCAAAATTCCAGTAAAGACTGTTAATTCTGATAAAGACAAAACTCGATATTAAATAAATGAATGCACAATTAATTTTTCAGTATGGCACAGCAAGATTGATCAAAACAATACAGGGTTTTTTTTGCTCTCAGTTACCCATGTCAGTAATAATAGAGATTGTAGGATTAGTGAATATTATTTCTGGTATATGAGAATAACCAATTCACCTCATTTCTAACAACTCCATCAAATTAAGCCAAAGATAGGAATAGAAAATTAATTGCTGCTAATCCTGGGTAGCCTAAATAATTGAGCCCATCTAATTGAAATATATTAGAATTGGAAATGAAGAAGAAAATCCACTTATTTTATTGGTAAATAAAAATTACATGAGCTAGGATGTTAAATGAGGCTGTGCAGGAAGACAGGAGTGCTAAAACATGGATGGGCACTTTGCAGCCCATGTTGCTTGTCCAGCCCTCCAGTTTCAAGTTGCTGAAATCCAGTAGAATTGCCAACTTTTGGCATGGAATTGTTCATTTATGTTTTAAAAGATAAGACTTAACGAGGGTGCACTAAGCTTTTGACAGACCTAGTGCATTTTTTTTCTTAAACCAAATCCTAAAATAATTTTAACAAAACATAAAAAGGACAGACATTAATTACTCTCTCTGCCCTCTCAATTGCCATAATTGTATCACTACCATTGTGACCATAGAAGACTAAAACAAAACAAAACAAAGCTTTTAAAAAGTGATCCCTGACTACAAAAATGTCATCTGCCTGTGGTCTAGGAACTGGGGATGGAAATTATGCTGCCAAAGTGTCAGTTAGAGACATATACAGTAATGCCATTTTTTTTCCAGATAGAGAGCTCCTAGAGCTATCTGTCAAAGATATCTTTCACCTCTTCTAGCTTTCCTTAATGGCTTTTTTTTTTTCCTCATTAGAAAAAAGATGGAAGCAATAGTAGGGAAATATGAGGGAGTTATAAATGCAAGACAATCATATATGGCCTTTCCCCCCCAAATAATATTCTGTGAATAACTTAGAGGAATTGGACAATAGAAGCCTTACATGGAAGCACCGTAAGGCTCATGTCATTACTTTTTTTTCATGAATTTTGAGATTGAGTCTAAAAACCCAAAGATAATCCCCATTGTAAATAGTACTTTGCTACATAGCTTTAGTTCATGGAAGAGTACTTCTACATCATTCGTGTGATTAAAATCACAGCACTGGAAAATTAGCTAAATCTGTTTTTTAAAAAATGAGATACTGTGCATAAGCTGTCAAGCCTGTTTGATAAATTCTGTCCATGCTACACATTTTTATATTAAGAGCGTCATGGTGCATTTCAGTTAACTAGCACTGTTGTACAGGAAGCATTTCTGAGACACTCTACAATGAATATTTGTTTTGAATGTCAAAATGTAATTCAGCTAAGTACACAGTAGCTGTATAGGGTTATGAGAATTATGGAAAGCTTAAATATTTTTGTGTTCCATCTAACAAATCTACTACTTGGTAATCCATATAAATCTAGCAATCTATGTTACTTTTAGTTTTTGTTTTGTTTTGTTTTGTGTTTTTAAAAAGCTGAAACAGTTTTGAATCTGAAAAGCATGTGGAAAAATTTAAATGGGTCATGGTTCAGTATGGAGCTATGTGGAAGAACTCCAGTCTGTGTACTTATCCTGAAACTGTGCTTGACCCTTAAATGGTACTGCATCAGCAGAAATTTTAAGGGTTTGATTTGTAGCTTTTTCTTTCAACTACCCTGATTAACTATCAGCATTTTGAATAATTCTGTAAATAAGCTGGCCTTACATCCCATCTAGTGGCTATTGTTAGTGGTGCAGATATTGAACAATTTCTCAAGATAAGGATGAGGTAGGAATAGCTTGTTGGGTATAAGATATTCTCTTAAATACATATTTTTGTTAACTATAATTTAAGTGATTTATGTGTGTGTGTGCGCCTTCAAGTCAGTGTTGACTCCTGGTGATTTCCTGGACAAGTCCCTGCAGTTTTCTTGGCAAGATTTCAGACTTGGTTTGCCATTGCCTCCTTCCTAGGGCTGAGAGAGAGTGACTTGCAGAAGATCACCCAGTTGGCTTCGTGCCTAAGGAGGGACTGGAACTCACGGTCTCCAGGTTTCTAGCCTGATGCCTTAGCCACTATACCAAACTGACTCTCAATTTAAGTAATAGTAAAATGCTAAAATCGAGGCTGCCTATGTAATAGTATTCTGTGCACAGTAAAAACCCATGTTTTCTAGTTCTACTTTAAAAAACCATGCTTTTTAATAACTTCAAGCCAGTTTCAAATCTGCTATTCCTGGCCAAGTGATTGAGAGGGTGGTGAGAAACAATTCTAAGTATTTCTGCATGAAACAGATTATTAAGGTCTAGCTTTGGTCTGCATCATAGCACAGATATGGCACCAGTCATTCTGATGGATGACCTGCTAAAGGAGCATGATAGGGAGTAACTTGTCCCCACTTGTGTTCTTAGATATCACATTGGCCATGCTATCCTTCTCTAGTGCCTTCATGTTGGAGATATGGATTCAGCAGGAATCTTTGTTAGAGGATATGTTCCTGAACATAACCAAGTACTGAATATATTTATTGTATTTGTAGTAAAAGTTAGTTTTATCAAGAAATACATGAAGATAGAAAAGCCTGAGAGGGAAGACAACAATGAAGTCTGAAGCACAAGAGAGTTCTCTTCTCAAACACAAAGAGTCATTTAATTAACAATAGGGCAGGTGGAGAAACAGGGACAGTTATGTGAAGACCCTTCCCCTCATCTCTCTCTTTCTTTTGTCTTTTGCAAACTGGATGAATTAGGATAATGGGCTATGATAATGGACTGAAGCTGAATTTAGAGTAGCCTGAGGTTTGGTGGTTGGGGGAGCTCTCAACCAATCTGAAGGGACTTTTCCTGTCCAAGATGGGGCTATTCTTCTCCTGAAGGGTCAGGTCTGCAGTTTAGGGAAGCTCCTTAGCCCTGTGCTGTCCCTGAATGTTCTGATCAGCATGGGAGTCAGGAGTGCCTGTTTCTATCTGCAGGTAATTACTAGCTGCATCCCTTCTTTGTGAGATCTGACCTGGCTCCTGTTACCCATTTGATTACTGCAAAGGGCTCCAGATGGAAAATGGCCTTGAAGGAGGTTTGCAAACCACAGCAGCTAAACTTCTGTTGGGTAAATCCCAGCAGGAGCATGTATCACTTGTTTTGGCTGAACTGCACGGGCTTCCAGTTGCTTCCCAAGTTACATTCAATTTTTTTGTTACATTTAAATCTCTATACGGCTAGAGTGCCTTCAACTTAATGGAACATCTTTTGTATGTTGCTACCAGAGCATCACATTCTGCTATTATAGGCCTCTTGTGTATGGCACCCTGGGAAGAAGCCCTCCTGGTGTCAACTCGGGCTAGATTTTTGTTGGTGGCAGCCCCTGCTCTCTGCATTTCCCACCCCCCAGTTTATTTGCTCAGCCCCTTCATTGACACGATTTAAGAAATTCTGAAAGTTTATTTTTATTTTTTAGATTTTCCTCCATAGTATCTATGGATTACTAACAGTTTTTAACTGCTGACTCTGTGTGCTTTTAATGTTCCTGATCTATTGTTTTGTTACAGTAATTTTGTAATATTTGCTTGATTTTAGGTTGTTTCATGTTATTACATTATTCTAGGTTGTTTTATTCTTGGTATTGATTGTTGTTTATTGGTTCTGTGAGGCAGACAGCCTTTCATACTGGCAGTGTGCAATATACAAATTTACATTTTTGCTTTTGCTGTGGAACAATAGTGGACAATTTTGCTGAGAATCACTGATGATCACAGCTTTGTAAATATGACTTTGGATATGTAAAGCCAGTTTTCTACGAAGTAGAGCAAATTCATGAGAACTTTTCCTGTACAAATTCCTTGGCTATAGTTTATATTTTTTCTTTTGATGAGACTCAAGATTCATTTATTTCTTTCTGAAATAAAGCTCACAATGTATCATGAGATTTATCAGGTGTTTGTTGGGTGATACTGCAATTCAACTGTTAGAGAACAGCATTTATTAAAAGGTTAATATGCTGCTATTATATCTCTTTTACAGGCTTTACACTTTAGATGGAAAACCTGTTGAAAGTGGGTTGGATTTGGAAAATGGTCAGTTTTATGTAGCAGTTGGCAGAGATAAGTTTAAGAAATTGCCATACGGTGAATTATTGTTCAGCAAGTCCACAGTGAAGAGATCTTACGGGTATGTGAATGTACCTAGCTTTATTGATGAACAAAAATTGTGATAACATGGTGTTAACAATTCTTGGCCCTTAACAACAAACAGATATTGCCAGAGTGGTCACAGTTGAGATTCGGCTGACTGTAGATTTCTATAGATATATGAAGAAGTAGCAAGGTATAATTGCTGATACTACTTGTTCACCTTGATCACCTAATTCATGTCATGTTTGTCCTTGGAAGCATTTATATCTGGGAGTGTTTGGGATTACATGTATGGATAAAAATGTACTTTGTGAATTAGTAGATTAGAAGATATTGTAAATAAAGGTTTTGCTTAGACTGATGCAGCACTAAAGCAACTTTGTTCCACTTAAACACTCTTCATAGAGCTGGTTCTATGCTTCATAGACCTGGTTCTATGCTTTGTAAAGCATAGTTCTTAAACTATGCTTTACAAAGCACAATGGCTGTGCTCATACAACATGTGAAGCTATATCTAGCAAGCTACATTAAGGCTGAGCATAATGTGTGAGTGTGAGTCCAGCTGTAGAATGGTAGATCAAAAGTTGCCTTTGGAATAACAAAGTTGTAAAATCAAGCATACTCAGTTCAGCAGCTTCTTATTTATACCCAGTCTTTTGTTGCTTTTTGAACAAATATTTTCTGGTTGAACCTAAAATACTACTGCCCTTTAAAGCTCTTTATTAGATAACACACAAACACACAAAAACATAGTATCCCTTTGCAGATTATATCAGATCACACTGGATGAATAATTATGTGTAAATGGTCTTTCCATCCATTTTGTAGAGGTTGAGTCCAGGCTAACAGCATTCTGCCAAGCATGTTTTTGAGCAGTCCTGGTACACATGGTTTCTCTCTCTCAAATACACACACACACACACACACACACACACACACACAGAGTAATAATACTTGTTTGGTTTTCATCTTACCAGTGCAAAGTTAACTAGTGAAATGGTTAAACTTTGTAATATTTAATAAGATTTATTTATTTATGAAATGTATAGGCTTCCCCAGTATGTTACAACTCTAGATGGCTTACGAAATCCACAGTAACAATACAATAAAAACACACCAAAAAAAAAACACCTTCAAAAATCCAGAAAACAACAACAATAATTTAGAAAAATCAGAACATCATTCAAGGGGTCCATCACCCAGTCTAAGCCGGAGCCTGGGAATAGAGCCAGGTTTTAAGGGCTCATTTAAATAGGACCTGGTGGGAGATGCTGAACAAATCTCGGGGAGAATGGTGTTCCAGAGGACAGGCACCATGACAGAAAACTCCTGCTTCCAAGTGACGTTGTTTAATCAATTAAACCCAAAGCATGCTGTATCAGTCAGATTGTGTGAGACAGATAGAAACTACAGGGGATAGGCGGTCCCTCTGATAAACAGGCCCTATGCCATGAGGGGTTTTTAAAGTGATAACCAGAACCTTGAATTACACCTGGAAGTTTACTGGCAACCAGTACAGTTCATGGAGCAGAAGTGTCATATGGGCAGGCCATGGCAATAGTTCAGTCATGAAATGATCAAGCCCAAGGGTCTAGATATAAGCCCAACTGGCACACAGATAAATTTGTCAAAGGCCCTCTCAGCTATAGCAGTTGCATACCAATCTTGAGGAGGGAAGTGCAGTCACATTCCAGACCAAAAATGGAACCGTTCCAGGCTTAGGAGGTCCAAACATCCACAGCCACTCTATCTAATCAGGGTTGAGCCAAAGTCTGTTCCTCCCCATCCAGACCCACCCAACCTCCAGACACTGGGACAAGACCTCGACAGCATCAGCTGGTTGGTTCAGGGCTGAGATATATAGGTGGGAATTATCAGCATACTGGTGATATTGGACCCTAAGTCAACAGATGACCTCAGCCTGTGGTCTCATGTAGATGTTAAACAGGAAGAGCGAGAGCATCTAGCTCTGAGACACCCCCCATAGGAGGAGTCTCTGGCTTGATATCTCTGTCCTGCCAACACCAGCTGGACCCAACCTCAGAGAAATGAGGAGAACTATAGCAACTCTGTGCAGTCTGTTTAGGATATGCTATAATAATTGTTACAGAGAACACAGCAAAACATAATAATTGTTTCTAGACATCTTTGAAATACATTTTTTGGCAATAGTTGGGCTGTTTTAGTGTGTAAATAAATAAACATTTATTTGTTTCTGCAGCTCAAAGTCATCCTCACTACCACCTATTGGTGGATCTGGAAAATCAAAGGGGAGTGTAAGTATCAAATATAATACAGGTTTCATGGTTTACTGTGTTTAATCCCATCAAAGTTATGTTTCCTTTATAGATTCACTCACAGATACCTTGTCAGACATGGCAAGGAAGCACATAGACAGGGCTTTTGCTTGACCTTCTTGTTTGCCTTGAATTTATCTAACTGTGAATAAGTTGATTTTTTCATATTAAAGCTGAAGTACAATGATGTTAAAGTTACAATTTAGAAATATTTATAATAAGGAAGCCTTTATATGCATACATTTGAAGTTGATATTTAATAGCTCTTTTTCAGGTTCCTACAAATTAATTATTATTATTATCTGTTTTTTCCCTTTCATTGAATTATCACATTAGTCAAAATCTACTGACACAGGAGACACAGTGTCTTCTCCTCAACCTCCAAAGAGAAAGGAGAAGATTGGACACAATCAAGAGTCTAAAAAACCTACAAAATCAAAAGAAAATGCAAAAACTGTGACCAAATCTTATGTTTTTCCAGATAATGGTAAGTACATAAAAAGCCCATACCATAAGGGTACCATTTATTTTTTATTTGAGTGATTGATTTGATTTATATCTTGCCTTTATTTTGTACAACACAAGGCTCCTGTCTTCTATTTTCCCTACAATAATAACCCTGTAAAGTGGATTGGGTTAAGAGAGAGTAACTGACCGCAAATCACCCAGCTGGCTTCTATGCCTAAGGGAGGGCTAGAACTCACAATCACCTTGTTTCTAGTCCAGCACCTTGTTACCAGATACATTACAAATATAATAAAATAAGCAAGTATGCAATGATGAATATTAAAAGTAGCTGTCATAAAATATTCCGATTTGCTATTTCTCAATTTTATGCTTTATTTATTCTATTCCATTCAGTTAATAAGATAAAAAATTCAAATAAAGAAGAGTTATTGATATGATTATTGATAGTGAGACATTCTCATGCTACCTAATTACATTACTACAGAGGAAAGGATTTTGACCATCTTAGTAACCAATCATAGCATAGTGTTAGTATTATATAAATATAGCAAGAAAACAGAGTTCATATTGCAACATTTGTGACAAAGGGTTAACATCATTTAGGCTCCATTTCCCCATAACCATGAATGTACAAGTGCACAGCTTGGTGATGAGAGCTTTATGATATATGGCTTAAAGTGAACAGTTAAGGTCAATAACAAAATAGGAAGGATGGATGGATAATATATCTTTTCAGAACCATTATAGGTATCCTACCTCTAAGCTCCAGAATCAAACACAAGGAACTTCCATTCTTTCCTACAATCAAGGATACAAGGACAAAATAAAAGGTAAGCAAGGGAGCATTGTAGCCAGGGGAACTCAGGCTTTAAATTGGGTCTTCTAAATCATGTCCCAAAAACCATCTCTCAGGTTTGTGGAGCAAAGGAACACACAAGATTACAGTGTGTTTTTATCTGCCCCTCTAGAATATGTGGAATATGTGGCTAAACAATTCTACCTCATTTATTAGAGGTGCAATCTAAGAGCCCTTGTTGCTAACAAAAGTCAGAGCTCTGTATGGGGTAGGCAGTGGGGAACACAGTTTCCTTTCTTGTTGAAAAATGAGTATGGAGCCAAACACTGCTAACTCATTTTTTCTTACAGAGGCAAAGCCAAGGCACGTGGCTGCAGAACAAATTATAACCACAAATCAAGTTTTGTTCGGTTCCTCGTGAATGGGTGAGTATTACTTTGTTACAGTTACTCAAAAGTGAATTCCTAATGACCTGGGTTCATATCCCTGGGAAGGGTGGGGGAATTTGGTTGTGAGATATGAAATAGGAAAATGCTCAGGTAAACATACTGTTCCAGTCACTTGTTCAATAATCACACAGTTACAGCACTGTTCTAACTACTATGCATTATGCAGCACTATGTACATATTTCTCTCATCTTTCCACAGACAACAAGGCAGCCATCCAACACTCCCAGAGGCATAACTATTCCCCACCGGGACTTCTGCAGATTACAAAAAAGGATAATAGCAGCTGTTCCTGTCTGAAGTTGCTATCTTTGTCCTGAGACTCTTGGGCCTTTCACAGATGGAAATGTAACAGGTGCAGTTATAGCCAGCAAAAACATACAATGATGGAAATAGCTGCATCTGTTACTCAGCTATCTTTCAGGGGCCTTCCATGAGATGATGCACTGTATGCCATTAATAATTTTTAATAAAAGTTGTGACTGTTTCAGCTATGGCTCTGTTCTTATAATTGTTAGCAGATATGGGTCCCTCCTATTTGTTGCCCCTTTCAGATAGGATTCTTTAGCATAAGAGTGTTCTATTTTCATCATCTTCTTGCTACTTACTACTAAGAATTACGTCAGCAAGAGAAATAAAAAAGCCCAAACAGCTCAAAAACTCCAACTCTGGAAGCTGAAATGCAAAAAGGCAACTATCCTAGAGGCAGCTCACTACCTAAAGGAGTGACACCAAAAAAGCTCCCTTCTTTGGGAGAACCTCTTTGGGAATAAATGAGGGTGAAGGGTGTTTCTTTTGGTAGATTGAGGTAGAAAGGGGGAAGTGATTGCCTGGTCTACCTGAATACATGCCCACTGCCTCAATATATTTTTGTTCTTAAATTGTTATATTGTTTTGGTGTTTTTATATTGTTTTTTAATTGCGTATGAGCCATCTGGAGTATTATATTTGAGATGGGCAGCTATAAAAATTGGAGTAATAAATAAATAACAAAAATGTCTTGTTAGCTGGTTGATTACTGTTTGCTGGTAGAAGAGATGTGCCTGAAATATTATTAGAAGGATTGGGAGAATCAGGGAATTATGACATGTAAAGCACTACATAAATTGGGAACAGGGACTCTGGAAGATTATTGTTATAACACTGCCCAGGACTTAAAGTATTCAGGAGAAATCTCCTTTAAATGTATATCTGGTGGGAACATAATGCACATGCTCTGGCTTTGAAACTTCCTTGCATGGAGTTTCAAACAAATTTCCTTTCTGTTGTCTTTCTAGCTATAAGGAAAAATACTTTTATTTAGCTAGGCCTTTAACATCTTGTAATAAGTCATAACTCATGAAGATGGAAGCATGTTATTAATATGTTTTTACATTTTGTGTGTGTATTTCAATGATACTCTTATAAAATTACTCTTGTTAGTGTATTGAGTTCTGCCTGTTGGCAGAAAGATAGAATCTAAATTTAAGTTAATAGATTAATAAAAGTATTAGATTGGCAAAGTTTCCTTTCCTATCTGGTCCTGGCTGCATGTGGTGTAGTGTGGAATAGTGCTACCCACCCTTACAGAGCTTTTCATGAAGGGGATGTTAGGAAGCTGAAGTTTGCTTTGAGAAGGAATGGGGCACACGATCTGAAGAATGAGGTCTTTTGAAGCATTGCGAGAACAGGGCTCCTGCTGTTCTCCAAATAGTGCACCTGTTCTCATGAGGCCTGGGGAAAACCAGAAGGTTTCCGAAGGACCGCCAGAATGAGGCACGCAATTTGGAGAAGGAATGCCACACGCAATTTGGAGAAGGAATGGTGTGAGCGGCTAGGAAAATGGTGCAAGTGGCCTCAGGAAGAAGGCCTGGCGCAGCCAGCAGCTGCCTTACATAAAGTAGGGTCAGGCTGGGTGTGCCTCATCAGCAGCGGGAGGAAAATGGCGAAGGTCACCTGGGTGTGGCAGAGCCTATGAAGCACAGGGTGGTGGGGGCAACTGAGGCTTTGTGCAATGGTGCTGGGGTGGCTGGCCACAATAAGGACCTTGCAGAGGCATTTCTTAATGGCAGTGGTGGTGCTGGGGCTGAAATAGAGGCCTGGGATGGTGGTGGCAGTAGTGGCAGCTGGCTGACACCGATGAAGGGCCCAGACATCTACTTCAGTTCCAGCCCTGGTGCTGCTGCTGCCAAGTGCCACTGTCCAGGATGGCCAAAAGATCATAGATCGGGGGGAGAGATAGGCAGGTGGGGGAAATTGCAGTGCCTGTTGGTCGTAAGGGTGGGCGGGCTGCCAAGCACCCGAATTCTAATTATGTGGCCATGAGGGTGCTGCAAGAGCCATAACTTCAGGCATGGGTCGTAAGTCCATTTTTTCAGCACCGTTATATTTTTGAACAGTCGCTAAATGAATGGTCATTAAGCGAGAACTACCTGTAGTATATGTGTTTTCTCTAAGAATTTCAAGCTGTAGGCCTCTTAGTTCCTTTTCAAAATACATTTTGCATGGAGATGCTTAATTAGCAACATCCATTCAGTGGTGCTTCTATCAAAAGTGCTTTACAGGAAGTGTAGTGAAGAGGTAGGGAATGCTGCAAAGTATGGCCTCTTAAACTCTTTCTAACCTTTTTACCAGCACTAACCATAGGAGGCATCTGTATTTTCTTCTGGGTAACAAAGTAACATGTTGCATCTGTGTGTGTTTGTATGTATGTGTTCACTGGGAAGCATGGGATGGTTGGGGTCATGTGACTGGGGGAGGGAGGGCTTAGAATGGAGTAGTTAGCAACATTCTGAATCACTGCCCTATTGCCTTTTCCATAGATATGTTTTGGGAGCATTTTTCAAGTACTCTTTTCTCTACAGCCCTGAACTGAATTCAGATTGTTTTTTGATCCTGATCTTTTTTTTTTTTTGCCAGCTTCTCCCTTCATACCAAATTTGATCCTATGTATCCTGTTCAGTTTTCAGAGAGATATTCTGCTAATAGACAAACAGGCAGAATCTCAAGCCCTTTTACATAATTTGCATCATTCCATTGGGTTGGGGGAAAAATGAAAAATTCCTCACATAACCAAAAATAACAAGAATTCTCTACCTACTATTCTTTGCCTCCACCTTTTCATTTTAGAGGTTAGCAAAAAGAAATTCTCCATGGACATATAGCTCTTTTAAGTTTTAGTGGTTAAGGTATTTGCATGTGAAAAGTGCATGTCTGACTGAATTCAGGATCTACTGAAATATGTGGAACTTACTTCTGATCCTGAGTAAATACTCATAAGGACATCTGTCTTTTCATCTACCTGTCTGTTGTGTAGACCTCACCTTTCTTATTGTGCAAAAAATCAGGGTGATGTAACAACAGTTAAAAGTGGGTTCCATGTTTCTGTTGTTAGCAGCAAATAGGTTTTAAGAAATGTTCTGCTTTCCTATCTCTACATTTTAACCTTCATTTTAATCTCACACAATTTTTGTTAAATGAATGTTATCTTCTTTTGCAAGTTTGTCCCCTAGGATAACTTGGCTGGAGCTGCTTTTTGTATACAAAACTGGTCCATTTTTGTGATAAATTTCTAATTCTCATAGGATATTTTTAAAAAATACTTAGAGCAATGACAATTTCTCCATGTCCCTTTGTGTATTTGTGTGCTTTTGGAAAGACTAGGATAGAATCCCTTGTTCTCTATTCCTTTACATATCTGCTAGAGCTAATGAAAAATACATTCTGTATCCTTTTTGGAAAAAAATATTTATAAGATAGCATGTGGTAAATTACACTGATTTTTTTTCTTTTGAAGTTACATTAATTCTCCTGCTTACATACAGAGCTCAGAGCCCTGTAAATGCCCCTGATTTACATAAAATATTCAGGACAGCAAACTATTATTACCATGATTATTTTCTCCCTAATCATGAACTTCAAATTTGAAATGCATTAAATGGTTGTGTGTACTATTATCATTTGTGTGGCAATACATTTTTTATTGTTAGCACTGCTTAAGAAATAAGCTTATGCAAGGAACATTAATTTTCTGGATGTAATTAAAGTATATTGATTTCTTATTAGCTATTTGTCTAATTAATGTGTTATTTAATATTCCTCTTTATCAAAGTATATCAGTTTCTGTCAAGCTGAATGCATGTATTAAGTGTCATAAAGGAAGAAATATTTTTCAGTAGATAGAAGAATTCACTATGTTTTCAGAAGTTACTGGACTTCCAGGAAAGAAATGGTGGACTGAAGATGGCTCTGCAAAAAGCGGAGCTGATGACTGTGGTGAAATGAAGATTCAGCAAGTAGACAAGCAGTTCAGTAATTCCTCTCTGGACAAGGAGAGGATTTGAGATCGCCCACAAGTGCTCCAGATAGTTGCTTCTCACAAGGAGACTGAAAGACAGCAGTCTCTGGCAGGTTTAGAGCTCTGGGAGATGAGGGAATAGCCATCTTGCTCAAACCACAGTCAGTGTCTTTGAAAGGACACTAAGTTCACATAATTCCTTTTCTAATCACTTTTGGAAATTGCCTGTTAAGCGCTTCTCAGCTATTAGGAACCTTTGGATCAACAAGTCTGAAAATATCAGGTGAGTTTCCTTCAATCCTTAGTGGAAAAAGTTTTAAATACAAGTTTAAGGACTTAAAATATATATATATATATATATATATATATATATATATATATATATATATATTTGGAATAAACAGCAAAAGGGTGATTAAAACTTTGATTTTAGAAAGTTACAAATGGACTAAGGCTCTAGATAAATTTGAAATAAGATTTTGGAATTAATTATAAAGAATCCTCCCTGTGGGAAAATGCTTTTGTTTTGAATTCTTAAAAAGAAAACATAAGACAAGACTGTAAAAATTGGACACTAGAGGGAACTAGAAGGAACTAAAGATTACAATTAAAGGTGAAGAACACTCAAACTCAACTTACAAATATAGAATGAAGCAAAATATTTTAACACTGGACATACTGAAGGATATTTTTGAACAATGGACCCAGAAGTTAATTTTAAGAGTGTCTGCCTCTACAGATAGACTGTGTTTAAAAGATGTTATGGAAGAGGAACAAATTTTACCTGACAAGATTGAGACTCATTTTAAAGTGGATTTAAAAATGACAGGCTACAAAAATGACATGATAAAATATTGGACACACAAAAGAAACCAGCTGATGTCTTAATAATTAAAAGGGATATATAAATAACAAACCAAGAGAGTGACCTGGATAATTTTCCTATATTGGATTTATAAATGAGGAAGCTTTGAAGAATTTTGTGAGACAGGACAAAGAAAAAATGAAAAGAAATCAAGTTCTACGAATTATTTGAAGGGACTGAAGATCAAAATTGTTAGAAGTAAAAGGAAGGAATATAGAGTTGGTTTATTTGATCAAGGTTAATATAGATATGTTGTTATCTCTGGTAACTCTTAATGGACTTGCTGACACTAGGACTGAAATGTTGAGGTTTAATGGATTTGTTTATAGATAAGAGATGGGACATGGGAAGAAGAGATCATTTGTTGTATTTTAAGAGAAGGTGAGAAGTTACTAGAATTGTTTATACTTGTGATGAAGGTGGGAAGTCACTTCTGTATATATTTATTTTCTTTTTGTTTACTACATTCTTATTTTTCCTTTTCCATTTTTTATATTTTCTTTTTCTTTTCTGCACCTTCTATTTTTTATTTTTTTAGTTTGTATTAGGTTTTTTTTAATCATTGTAGTTGTTATTTTTAATAAAATTACTGTTAAAAAAAAAAGCAGTTATCCTTGGAAGGTGTACATTGCTTTAACCTCCAAATGGTTCCTATTATATTTTCATGTAGGACTCAGTTACTTGAAGGTGCTAAATAGCCACGTTTATCTCTTCTATGTCTCCAGGCAACAAGAATAATCCTTGCTCCCCTTCTCATGCTTCTCATGCTCATTGTCATCCAGAGAGGGAACCAAAGGGAAGAAAATTACAAAATGCAATTCTCTTTCTCTGCCTCTTTTATACTTGCAGTGGGATGTTGCATTCAAGTATGTAAGAGGCAGATCTTGAGTTGTGACATCACAATAGAAGGGTCATCGTTTTGTCAAATCACAGCTTGCTTCAGATCCCCCTGCTCATGCTCTGCCTTTCTCAATTGCTCAAAATGTCTTGAATTTCAAGGTTTTAAACCAAATTATTTCTGTTAAACCTAACAGTATGGCCCCCGGCTTTTTCATTGTTCTTTTTCAGCCTGCAGTATGGAATGTTCTTGTTTGCCTTTTCAGTCATTGACCACTTGTAACTTCATGAACACATCCATGCAATTTTCTTGGCAACAGTATGAAAGTGGTTTGCCAGAATCTTCTTTCAAGGATGTTCTTTTTAACTTTTCAGTCTAGTCTACAGCCCTACTTTTCCCTGGTAGCCTTCCATCTGAGTAATAATGAGGCCTAACACTAACCCTGCTTCAATCCCGAGCCCAGGCTAGATCAACCTGGTGCTGCAACCTGCTGAGTTTCTTAAAAAATATTGCAGTACATTTCCCTTGTCACAGACTGCATTTTTTCCCATATCTCTTCACAAGGGTGAGCCAGTGTTTTCTAGTGACTAAGCTCACTCAAGCTATTTTGGGGGGAGGTGGAAGATAATATTTTATAGAGGGTTTTTTGTTTTTTGTACTTTTGTAAACTTCATGGCTGTTCCAAGACTGGTTGATATCTTTTGTCTTCTGTGTAGGCAGTACTATTTTGGCTACGTAAGCAGAAAGGGTTACCTCTAAACACTGAAATTACTGGGAATGACAGATTTCTGTAGGCAGATACTCTATTTTAAAATGCCTTTCTCAGCGGACTCAATGGCCACTAACATCTCAGATAAATCCATTAATTAATCAATAGGTACATTATAAAAAGTAGCAGCAATTTACAGCACCATAGCATGCTATAACTTAGAGTGTGTGATGTGTCATGATTTGGTTCATTGGTCTTTACATTTAAAATCTAATATTCAAGAATCTCATTCATAAGACAGATGAACACAGCATACAGATTTAAAACTTTAGTTTCAATCTTCCACAGCCAGGCTGGGAATTTTGGGAATGGTAGTGTCCATCAAGGAGGAGCTTGCATTTGGAAGCATTTTATATGAGCTGCATGAATTGCTGATAGATGACATATATTGCTTAATTGCTTTATATTCAGTTTGTGTTTAGCTATAGTTATTTTAATAAGGGTTTTTTCAAACTTTGCAAAACTGTGACCCCCTAAAATGACAAAATGAATTTGCATAACACCACCCCATGAATAAAAGTTATGATTAATTGGAGTTAGAATTGATCAAGAAATATACTGTTAACAATTAAATTTTAATCTATATATCAAACAGTGATTGGTCTTTAAAAACTATAAAAATAAAACTCTCATTGGAAATAAATGAAAAATGTTAGAGGGGAAAAACGGTATTAAATGTTGTGGTTTGCAAAATACTGGCAGGCAGGAAGTTGCTTTTTGCACTCTTTCTCCCAGTGCAGCCCCAGTGTAATGCCAGTTGCAGCCTATTTTCTTTCTTTTCCAGCTTGCTGCTTGCTGCTTATAACACTCTCTACCATACTTGCAATTTCCTCCTTGCTGCAGTCTATCAGCTCTCCTTTCTTCCCCTCTATTGTCATTTCCTCCGTAGAGTGAGCATCAGGTCAGATGATCAGAGCTTTACATAGAGGCCTTGTGCTCTCCAGGCATTATTCCTCCTTTGAAAAGTGATGTATGTTAAGAAACATAAATGACAGGCTCTATACAGGTCTTTGGAACTGTTAGGTCACTTTGCATTCAACATGCTGTTGGATGCAAAGCAACATGCATGTTCAACATACTCAGAAAGAACTAGTGACAAAGGCCGTTTCTGGTGATCCTCCATCTATTACCTTGATGCACATTTTGAGACATGCTGATTTAAATGTACACCTTCGTGCAAGGCAAAAATTAACAAACATATAATGTAATAAAACAGGGATATCAGCTGAACAGTCCAAAGGCCTGACTGAATAGTTATTTTTCACCTAGTAGCCAAATATTTCCCAAAGGGGAGCTATGCTTTGTGCTAGAACCTGTACACAACCACTTTCAGTACACTTTTGCAAAGTCCTCTCCTGTATTCTTGTTAAGTTTCAAAGGCAAGAGGCAGATTTTATAGCTTTTAAGAAGCTTAAAATATATTTGTCTTTGCCTCTCCTTTCTAAATGTATATCAGATAAGTTATTCTTTTCTTCTCAGCCAGGCCTATCATTTTAAAAATATTTTTACTAGCTAGAGAACAATTTGTATTGATAATTCAATTAATAAAATATATAATAAATACAATTTTTATTTCTATTAAATCTGAAAATGGTTTTCAAGTAGTTCAACAGTAGATTTGCTTGCAATTATTTTATTAGGATGGTTATAGTAAACTACCACTTGTTCATTCATTTAGTCATTCTGAATGGACATACTTTCACCAGGATTGTCTTATAGTAAGTGCTTCTTTGAGTTCCTCTAAGTTTATGCTTGTGTCATCAGTGATGTCTTGCCTTCTTGAGGCTTTATTGATCAAATGAATAAAGCAAACCCCAAGGAAAACCTCAAGGATTGTATTCATATGTATAAGTGACACTGATACAGAGTTTCTCCATAAGTCCTTATACTGATAAAACTGTTAATACATGCAGTATATGTACATTGTTTTCATGAGTAACTATGTCAGTATATATGTTTGGAAAATCAGAAGTGTAATTTTGATGAGGAAACAGCCTCAAGTTACTTTTGCATTAGTAATGCTGACATAGTTATAATGCAAAAGATAATCAATGAGTTGGCATTTTAAATGCATAAAGTCAGTAAATTGTGACAAATGAAAATCAAGTTCACAAAGCTTTTTCAGGCTGTCCTGAGATGCAGTTCGGTCATTTTACCACACTGTGTCACAAATGGACTCTGCTTCTTTCCACTTTTAGATGATGGTGTTTACAAAGCTGGAGAAAAGCGATTTGAAATGCGAGGGGCAGCAGAAGTCCAGGAAGATGAAGACACTCAAACTGAGGTCCCAGTTGACCAGGTAACCTCAAAAGTTTAGCTAAACAGCCACCTTTTAATTAAGTTAGCACTTTCACATTCATACTACATGCTTTGGAAGTGTACCAGTGTGAAGGCTGCTGGGGTCTAGGAAGAAGATAGTGAAACTAGGCAATAACTCATTTTTTAATGCGTGGGATGGGGAAGAGAAAATGTAGCTTTTAAAAGAACCGCATCTTGATGCAGCATTAGAGGAGGAAATCTGAGTGATTTCTTTTCTTTTGGCAGATTATCAGGCTTTGTAGGTAACTCAGCCCTTCTTCTGGATAGTTTTTGACAGCTTAAATTTGATCACTTGGGGATTGAGTAATTTTTTTTTTTTTTTTAACAAAAATGGCAGCAAGTTTGCAGAACTGAAAACGGAGCTTTCCCCCTTAAATCAGGGATAAATACATATCCTTTCAGCCTAAGAATGCATTACCCGGTACTGAGAAAATCAAGATGTTTTGTTAGAAGTATAAACTTTGAAAGATAGACAAGCAGATATCAATTTACAATAGTATCGGTGGAGAGCTATGCATAAGATAGCAATAATGTCTTTGAAAGATGGTCACATTTGCTAAGGAACAAAGGGACAGCACTGGGGTGGGTGTGATATTTTACCCAAATCAACACCCTACTATGCATATACCTTTTATCTCCTCCTTTTTGTTCATAATGAGCCTTCCTATGTCTTTATATTTAGCTCAAAATGTAATGTCTGCATATCTCAATATTTTGTCCCCGCCTCCTGTTTGATCCAGCTGTCATCTCTTCCAATCCTGCCATATTTATAATATATTTATTATATACTTTAAACAGATATGTCTGTTTCACTGTCTCCCTTCCCTATTCTGAACTACTCAGTGTCCCCAAATTCATTTCATACTGTACAGTATTGTATTGTTCTTTGTAAAAGTTCTTCAAAAGAATAGTTATGTGCTCTAGCTGACCTATTAGCCTATTCAGTATTCTGACATGGTCTACACAGTCAGAAAACTCATGTAGCCAATAAAACAAAGATAACCTATCATTTTATATTATCTTGCTCTTTTCATTATCCATCTTTTGTCTGAAACTTTACTGTTCATTTGGTATTTCATTCTCTATTCCTTCTGTAAGATTTTAAGCAAAAGTTTCTGACATGAGGAATTAGTGCAGTGATTGAATAATTTGCTCTTTTTCTTATGTTTTTATGTTTTCCAATCTCTAGGCTACAGAGTCTTGTTTCATATTTGTTGACATAGCACTGCTAGTACTTTAACAGGCCCATTGCCACTTTAAACAGTTCAGTGGGTGTTTTCCTACTTGATATCCGATCTGACCTATTGTCTGACTTATCACAGTTTCTAATGGAATTGATTTCTGAATATATTCTCTCCCTGCAAATATTTCTGTTATTTAACACCATGTTGGTGAAGGATCTGTACAGTCTTTCTGACATTTCTTAATAATGTTTGCCTCTATTAGATTTTTCTGTGATTACTGTTGGGTATTTCTATCCTAACTGTAAATTTTCCTGTGATTTCTTTAATCTTCTTAAAAAGATCTTTCATTTCCCTTTTCTTGTTATATTCCTCTATTTGTTGACATTCTTGACTGAAATACTATAATCTTTTCTTGCTTGATGTTGGAAGTCTGCATTTAGTCATTGTAAATCCTTCTTTTTCCTGGAGTTTTAACCTCTGTTTTGACATAACAGCTTGTTCTGAAAGCCACTTGGATCTTTTTTTCTTTGAAATCTTGAGAATATTTTTTTCTACTTCTACTTACAATTACTTCTACTTACATTGTAAAAACTGTTATTTATCCCTTCCCATATTCGTAGGTGTTCTTTCACATGTTAAGCATACTGAATCTGTTCCCTACATTGATTTTATATTCTTAACCTCCAGGCAAAATCTTTTTAATTTTCTAAATTTGACCCATATATTTGACACTAATAATTCATGGTCTGTTCTGCAGTCTGCATCTGATTGCCTTCTGACTGACTGGCTTGTAGTCCTCTATCCTCTGTTTCCTATATGTAGTTGATTTCATTCTGGTATTGCACATCTGGTGATGTCCAGATTCAATTTTGGCAATTTAGTAACATATCCTGCAATGTGCATATATTTTCTACCTTTTATTTAATTTATCATAATTCTCCCTGGATTATTTCAATGAAAATTGCTGAGTATGGAAACCATTTTTTTCCTATATTCATCAGCGGCCAGCAGAAACTGTGGATGAGGAAGAAAATGTAGCACCAGAATATAAAGCTTTGAATCAAGGAGAATATTCAGCAATGAATGGAGATGCTGATCAGAGTGGAGAAATTGGGGAAGATATCAGTGGAATGGAAGAAGACAAAGAGAAACAGAATGACCATTATGAAGATGAATTACAAGGGCAGAACCTTGACCAAGCAGGACAAGAAGAGGCTAATGGCCACCTGCATGGTAACACAAATGAAGAAAATGGTGAGGTAATGGATCCCAGTAGTCATCCAGAAGAAACAAAAGAAGGTATTGATGATCAAATCCAGGTAACATGTCTTTGCTTTTTGTGTACGTGTGTGAAAATGCTTCCATTTGTCTGCTATAGCAGTAGGTTAGTCTGCAATCTATATACATCATCCCTGGTGTTGCAGTTTTAAAGAAACTGTTTGCCTTCTCATTGTGGGTTCTTCTACTGGTGGTATTTTCATAAGGGATGCTGAATCCAGTAATATAAGAATGTTTGATATGACCTGCAAAACACCTCTATGCATTCTGATCACAGTTTTACACTAGAATTAGCAACACTGTTTTTCAAATAATGAATTTAATGCATTTGTTAAACTGTTTGCTAATCATATAGCTAACTTAATCTTCAGTTGTCCAATTCCTTTTATTTCTACAAGATAATTGAGAATGCTAACCTATTCATTTTTACTATTTCTTTTACTAGCAAGAAAATTTCTGTTTCTGATCACTTATGTATATTGTGGATTAGTTGCTTTATCACTAGAGATTGTGTTTGTTGTGATCCAATTAAGTTAATCCATACATATAGAGAAGCGTTAGAACTTTGATAAGTGGAAGCAATTGGCATGCTCAGTGCTGACCTCCAATTTGCAGAGTTCAGAGCTTCTTTATCATTATGAACACACATACACACTATGAAACAAAATACTACCTATGACACATTCATATGCGTTTTTTCTTCCTTCTAGGTTGATACCAATTATGAAAAAATCTCAGCCCCAAGAGTCACCATCACCAGTCCACAAGAAAGTGAGAAAAATGAGCAAACCAGTGACTATGCAGCAGTAGCATAGGCATATTTTAAAAGATATAAGTTATCAGAAAATGAAGAATTTTATGTTTGGAACAAACGGCATCATTTTCTGTGTTTGATTAATTTACAACACAATAATATGATGGAACTTTTTACCCATTGAGCCTTGACATGAAAATAGTATTCAGACATAGATAATTAAATGGACATTCCTTAAAAGGAAGTTTAAATTGTAAATACAGGCATGGGTTTTCCTCTGATACAAAATTTAAGGGAAAACATATATTAATAAATAGGGTCATTATGGAACATTAAATATTGAAACATTAGCCTTAGGTAAGCTCATAAGAAAGATAGGTAAAAAATAGAGCTAAGAGAGCTAAGTAATATTTTTGTGTCTTTTAAAAATATGTTAAACATTTTTAAGGTGATTTAATCTCTACTTATATAAGCTGCAGTATATTTAAAGGACCTATATTACAGGTAGGAGCCTGACTCCTTGTGATATGGTGAATGTGGCTAGAAAATTTCAGCAGTAAAGACTATGTTACACTTGATAAAATACCTGAATTGACCTCTGCTGTATTTAAGGGCCTTTTCTATTACACTCATTTTATATTTACCTGTGGATCTGCTCTCCTCACTGAAACTGATGGGAAGACCATTGCATATATAAGGTGTTCCATATACTGATTGGAGCCCTCATGTCTTTAATGAATTGCTGAATCAGTTGGCAGAATGTGGTCACAAGATGAAGAATGTTTAATAGGTCAGTTAACTGTTAATTAAGGTGCATGAAGTAGGATTTCTATTATTAGAATAGAGATCCTACTTCATGCACCTCAATTGACATATCCTGTGTGCAGTTACATTATAGTGAATTCTGATGGTTGGATGCAGATTATTTACAAGTAAATATACTCATGGGTTCATCCAACATTTCTTTGTTCTGTGCAGGTTATGCTTGTTTAAGTCAAAGATTCCTCCAATGGGCTGGCCATGAGGAACAATTTGAATAATCACGGCAAGTTGCTATATAAACTTACCATTGATGTCCATTTTTTAAAACCCAGGGCAACTAACCAATCACAATATTATGGTTTGGTAATATTCATTCCTTAAAAAACCAATTATTTTAAAATTAACTTCAACTTGCAAATCATGTTTTCTTTGGCTTAAACGTCAGCTCATGAAAAACTGGTATTTTCAAATACTGGAAAAATATTGATAGTTTGTATATGTGTAGCTCCATTTATGCTGGATTCAGAGACTCCAGAAAGAGGCTTAGTTTTTAACTGTTATGGGAAATTAATGCTCACTAAGGCCATGTATTTGTTTTATGTGAGATCTGTAACTCTTACTACTTTTAAATTTTCCTTATAGCCCTTGTTTAAGCCATTTTTTAATATTTAGGTTGGATCTTTATTTTAAGTTGATATGTTTAGCTTGTTTTATATAAATGGACATTCATTTTATTTCTACAATATAACCATCTTAAAGTATCTTTGGGTTGTTAATACTTTTTGTTGCTGTTGTTATATATGAATATGACTTTACTATGTAATCCTGGGGTTGATCTGTAGACAGCTAGTTTGAATATTCCTCATTTTGCTATCTTGCCTATTCTGATAACAGCAGCCATAGTTATACTGTTGTAGTTATGGCAAATAGCACAGTTAGTTAATGTCATTTTAGTCAGAAGGGATGTAACTCAATTCAAAATGTGTCCATTCTAGTTCAGTGTGTGTTCTTAGAAATTAGTTTATCTCTAAACTGATGTGACACTGAATAAGTGCTGTCTGTAGATCCTCAACCCTCTGTTTTCAGTGATTAGAAGTAATACTGAGAAATTGTTTTGTGGCCGCCAAACACTTATTTATTTATTACATATTGATGTTTCAAATGTGGTTAATTGATCTTTAAAATAATTCTTGTCCTATCAGATTCTGGATCGATTTCTGTACTAATTTTCATACTGCTTTGGTTGTTTGTACATAAGATGGATAAATGGATGCAGCATATTAAAATATCACTATTTTAAAAATATATTTTAAAGAAAATATACTTTTGGAAGCAAATATATATATAAATACTATATTGTAAGATTTGTCAAACATATTTAACAAAAGCATTTTAAATAAAATTATATGCCCTGATTCTGTTTGATGCCTTTTTCCTGTATCTGTGGTAGTTTCTTTTTCCAGAGGAATTTTAAATGTGTTGATTAATGGAAAATAAAGATTTAGTAAAGGTAATCATTTTTGCTGCTGTCAAACAGGATGATCAATTAAATAATAAAGTAAGTTTAGTGAATCTGGAAAATATTTGTTACAAGAAACAAGATGAACCTTTCACTAGATTAGCTTATTAAATATTACTTCTTCATGGAATAACAACCATGTACATATTTACTGCTGTATTCATTTTTGATTGCTTGCTTTATTTATTTATAAAACCTTTAAACCATCTCAATATTAAAGCTGATGGTTCACAAAGAACAACAGCAACAAGCCAATGCAGCAATAAATACAATAATATCAAAATTACTTTAAACATTATAATTAATAATTAGAAATCAACACATCTGCTACCAATTCTTCCTATCAATGCCAAAGGCCTTCTGGAATAACCATGTTTTTGTCAGTTTCTGGAAGGTAAGCTGTTCCACAGGAGGGGAGCTCCACTTGGAGTGTCTGCTTTTGGGTCCCCTCCTGCCATATTTCTCAGTAGGTGGGGACCTTCAGCAGGCATCTGTTCATTCCAGTTGGGCAGACAGAAGGTAGCTTCATAGATACTCACGCCCTGAGCCATTTGGGGCACTATCTAATCAGTACCTTGAATTGTACTCAGAAACAAACCGTTAGCTAATGCACTTCCCACAGCAAAGGTGTTGCATGACAGTCACTTACTTGAAGTTTCTGAGTGCAAATTGAAATTGTAATCCTAGCCTCTCACTGCAGATATCCCAAGAAGTGAAGGGTGAAACAGGGCTGTATCTTGGCTCCCCTTTTGTTTAACTTCCATTTGAATTCTATCATAGCAGCCCTAACTAAAAGAATGTCATCCCCCCCAAACTCAAAGAGAGATACCTTGCTGTGCTGTTTTATGCAGACATTGCAGCCATCCTTTCACTTGCTCAGGATGGCCTTAGAAGTCTCTGGGCGTTGGCAGACTTTTGAAGCAGGGTTCCTCAACCTTGGCAACTTTAAGATGGGTAGACTTCAACTCCCAGAATTCCCCAGCCAGCCTTCTGGGATTTCTGGGAGTTGAAGTCCACCCATCTTAAAGTTGCCAAGGTTGAGGAACCCTGTTTTGAAGGGAGGAAAAATTCACAATTAACTACTCACAGTTAATAACTCACAATTAACTACTCTAAAACTAAAATTAAGGTATTCTCAAGGGGACGTAGATGCCAAAAATACCGCTGGCACATTGATAACCATCAGATTGAGCAAGTTTCTGCCTTTCAGTATATTGGCACTGAATTCCAGGCCTCTGGAGCTTGGGGGAAACAAAGTTGTCTTGCTAAGGAGAGCTCCAGGGCAATATTGGGCTTGACTTTTTCCACTCTAGGGGCAGTGGGTGCATCCCTGCTGCCATAAAACTGTTTAAGGCTAAATCTGTTTTGCAGATGCTTTACAAGTATCATTTGTAACACCTTTAAGTCCCTAGAGATTGTCCATTCCAAGTTTCTGTGTACTGACTTTCAGATTCCATGTTGTGCCTTAAATGCTCTGAATGGCTCCCCTTGAAGAAAGCCCCCATTTGTCACCTGTCTTACTGGTTAAAACTTTCCTTTACCAACTGTTCACTGACCCCTTTAATTCTGACAACTCTCCTTCATAATGGAAAACAAACATTTTGGACAACCTGTGTTTCTGTGGTCTATCTCCCCAGTTTTGGGGGGGTTGGTTAGAGATATCCAGAGCAGAAATTTGCCAGCAAGTTTATGATATAGCCTGGCAGATGGACTTAGGGGTTATTAGTGATTCTCACAAGTGAGTTCTAGACCGGAACCCACTTGCTTCTGTTAAGCATTTATTCAGTCTCACATCTGTTACGCACCACAGAACTTACTGCCTGGCGTGTTTCAACATCTTTCCCACAGAGATATTGGAGGGTAGGTGCCAGAAAACCCTTCTTGTAGAATCTGACCTTGTGATTTTGCATAAACCTGAAACCCTTGCCCACACTTTTTGTCACTGTCTCTTCTATGGCACCCTACGCTCTACCCCCTTAACACCTCTCATTCATAAAACTCTATCCTATTCTGAAGTAGAGGTTGTATATCGCCTCCAGCCAGATCAGAGCTCACTTACAAAAAGAGTGGCTAAGTTCTTGTCAGTTGCTATCTCAATCAGAAGAAGAATACTGGTTTTCTCTGATGCTGTGGATATCTTGTTACCAACTCTCCGTTGTCTAGTTTTCTTTCTCTTTTTAGGCTTTATTCTCTTTGTCTTTATTTGTATTACACTTACATTTTCATTGTATTTTATTCTCTTTTAATTGCCTTTTTTTTAACCTGCTTGTCATTGACTGTATTTTATTTTATTGCTAAATAAATCCTAGCCAGTTCAAGACATTATGCTGCCTCCAGTCCAGATTGACAACTAAATGATATGTCAGCTCTGACAATAGTACAACATCTTCAGTGCACTGGAAGGCAAAAAAGTGCAATATGGGTGATGCACGGCAGCCCCTCACCGCTCTGTTCTTCATCACCCAGCAAAAACTCTCTGAGTTGTCTAATTTACTGTGGCTAATAGTAATATCGACCCTGTTCCTTAGATTAAGCTATTAATTAATGTGGCTGTTGTTTACTTCTGAGCAATATACAAAGTAGAGCAAGCTACCTGCCACGGAGGCCATACATTTTAGAGCTTGGGTAGACCAGATGGAAAATATACCTCACTGATCTGCCCGTGCTAAGACCTCCTGCTGGGAGTCAGCCAATAGTTTGGGAGGCTGGGTGACTGTTTTCAGATTGTTAACCCAAGTGACAGGAAGGCCTGTTCTTGTGTCTTCCATTTCCCCTGTCATGGTGAGCTCAGATTCAGAAGAGGGGACCAACAATGAGCAGCCAGCTCCGGAGTTACCAGACAAACTGCTGCCTGAGCAGCTGCAGGCAGAGGAGGAGGAGCTGTCCGGTAACCAGCAGGCACAGCTGCCGCCGGACTCCGAAGATGAAGAGGGCTCGCCGTGTGGAGAAGACAGCCGAGCAAAGGCGCTCTGCAAGGAAGGAGCCTCACCCTCCCAAATGAGCCACACCGGGGCTGCTCTAATTTAAGAAGAGCGGCAAGGTTCAGCCTCTCCGTTGACCGCGACCTCCCACTCCGCGTGGCCTGACTCCTGATCTGCGAACCTCCAGGCCTTGACTATGGAACTGGACCGGCTGATGAACCTGCTACAAAGTTTTGACCCTCGGACCTCGCCTGACTACTGTTCTGCTCGCTGCTTTGGATGGAGACTTTTTCCAGGCAAGCTTGCTAAACTTTGGGGGACTTGTGTCTTTACAGCCTATGCGTGTGTTTGCCCTTGCATTCTTGCCGCTCATTTATTCATTTTGCAAAAAAAAAAAAAAGTTTAGTAAAAGTTTGCAACCATCTCCCCATGTGATAGAGTGTGCTTGGCCTGGGACAGGACATCCCTTCCACTAGAGTGCTGATCCAAAGCTATCCTCTGGCTAATGGGGTCACTATTCACATTCACATCTCTCCCCCACTGATAGTTGTGTGTATGTAGACAAGAAGAGCTAAGATACCCTTTCTCTCTCCCTCTCTTTTTTCTCACTATGAGACATCACTGCAGGCTCTTTCTTCTCAGCAGGGTGTTGATAATGCATGTAAGTCAAGCTGTGAAGAAAACTGCTGGAAAGGATGGATCAAGGGAGATCAAGAAGTGATGGAGACTGAACCGTCCTCCCAGCAATTCTATCAACTGTACCCATGCTTTTTTGGCTGGTCCTATCATAGTTAGGGTGCCATGAAGGGGAACAAATTATTACTAACTTATTTGATTAAAATTGTATTGCTACTATATCAGGATTGGTAGATAATGTATATTTGGGGAGGGGGGGTCAGATGCTGCAATGAATTGGCTGGCCTTGATTACTATGTTCTTTAATGTAGGGAAAACATAATCTAAGGCAGCAAGATCTCTTGGGAAGACCTGTCTTATTCCTTTTGGTTAGGAATGAATCTTCCTAAAAGCAGCTTGTCAGAGTGCTGAAGTCTGTCTTCAGTATCTGCCAGCTGCTGAGGTCAGAGAAGTTTTCTTATGGCTCGCTTATGATGTTTTTGGGCCAAGTTTCTTTTTTAATTTATTTTGGCCATCCATTTGAATCTAGTATTGCATCTGGTTTCAGCTGGGTTTTAATTTATTTACCTATACTTTTTATGTATTTCTCTCATAAATTACATTAAATGACTTTTGAAAGACAGAATAGCAAATCTGTTAAATAACAAATGTCTGTGAATGGATGAGGCAAGTGAAACAAAGCAACTTTATTTAATTTAGTTTAGTCCTTAAATTATAAGCAGGGATATATTTTTTGCCTTTGACTTATGATGTCTTTAATGTGCTACAGGTAGTCCTTGTTTAGTGACCACAGTTGGTACCAGCAACTCAGTCATTAAGCAAAGTGGTCACTAAGTGAAACCATGACTGTGCTTATGATCTCACTTCAGCTTTCCTTTGCTTTACAGACCTGCAAGGGTTGTAAATGCGAGAATTGGTTATAAAGTTACTTTCTCATCACCATTGTAACTGTGAATGGTTGCTAAACAAGGCAGTCACTAAATGAGGACTACCTGTATGTTTACTCTGCTACTGCATAAAATAACAGTCACAATAATTAACAAAATGGCAACAGCTCTAGTGATATATTTATATTCCCCTTTTTTTTTCTTTTTTACAAAATAATGAAAATGCATAAGGTATAATTGTAATGCTATCAAAACCATATTGGACCTACTGCACAAATCATAATGGAGAATACCTGAAGAAGAGAGAAGAGATGTTCCCATCCTTTAATTCGTGATTCACTATGCTATGGGAATAAGATTTTTTTTAAAAAAAAAGACTGGCCATCAAAAAAATGAAAGAAATGTGTTAAACTGAGAGTGCATTCATCAGCATGAACAAGGTAAAAAGTAATTATGCTAATCAAGCAATGCTAAATTAGAGCTCAGCATAAATTGCATGAGCGATTACTCTTCTGTTCTATGTCTTTGTGGGATTTCTAAACCCTGAAACAATGGTTGGAGATGTTTGGTAGAGAACTGAAAGAACTGGTTGAATGCTACAATGAAGCAAAGGGAAGTTATTTTATGTGGAAACATGGATTGTGGTGCAGCCAGATTGCCCTTAAAAGATCTTGGTAGCAGCATTATTCTGCTTCCCATCTCATGGTCAAGGTTATTTGCCTCTTATTATGTGGTCAATAATATTCATGCTTTTCCCTCAAGTTGCTCTTTTTATTGTTTCTTCATCTGCATCTTCAGACATAGTGATAGGATCACTTGCAAAGCCCTCTAGGACAAGAGTTTAGTGCAAACTATGTTATTGGTCCCTTGACAGAATCAAGATAAATGTTGTTATGGGGATAAAATTCTGACATTACTATTTTTATTTCTGTTGTGTTAATAAAGGATGAAACATTTTCCTTCTGTGGAGGAAGGAAATAACAATGAGAAAATGCTTTGCAAACTATCCCTCTGAAACAGGTCAAAATAGGCCATTAAAAAAAAAAACACCTTAACAATTTAGTCCTAGTGATCAAAAGCCAACCTTGCTCCTTAAGTATCTATTAAGGTAGTTAGGGCTTGCTCACACAACTATGTACATTGAAGAAGGGCAAAAGCTGATTGTCCAAGTTTTAAGATTTGTATTGACCAGTGGTTCCCAACCTTTTTTATGCTCCACACCCCTAGGAAATGTTTGATTAATGTTTGCACCCCCTACAAAAGTAATATCATATTTGAAGATGAAGTCTAATTTCTAATATGGGTGAACAAATTGAACTTAAAAAAATAAGCTTTTAGCTCAGTGCATAAAATTGTCACACCCCCTGAAGTTCTATCTTGCACCCCCTGGGGTGCAGGCACCCCAGGTTGGGAACTCCTGATATTGCCCAAATATGGCAAAACTTTGAAATCCTAGGGGGCTTTTCATTCTTGACAACATTGCTGTTTGGTAACAGATGCATCTGCCCTTTTCTGAATAATACCGTTTTTGACAACTTTGATTTTTTTTCCTAGAAACTCATTTAAATTAATTTTTTCAGTCTGATTTTAAGACATCGTGCTATCAAAACGCACATGAGAAAGATGGTGACTATCTCAGCCATTGCTTTAAATGTCCTTCATGGAACTGTACTGAGAGACTCAAAATGTCACATTTCTGTTCTTCCCAGTCTTTAATTAAAGTTCCAATTGGAAAGGTCACAGAGCCCTGACTTGCTGCTGCCCTTATGTTGCCTCCTTGACAGAAGTGAGGAAAAACTACAGTGAATAAGACATCTGTGAAAAGAGCAAGATCAGTCCTATGGTTAAGCTTTGCTATAATGGCTCTAAAGTACATACAGTACTCAGAAAAGAATGGTAGAAATATTTATAGAATTACCTCTTGAGGAATTACCAAATTATTTCTTGAAGCATTTCAAGAATTACTGAAATTCTTAACGAATTATTTCTTGACATATTTCAGGTACCTTGTTTTAATAATAAATGCAATCTCTCAAGACTGACTGCTATGATTAGCTTTTTAATGCAGAAAGGGATGGTGGGAGGCAGTGGCTGCTTAACATTTTTCATGACATTTGTAGCTGCGGGCATTTCCCCACGGCACCTTTCTATTCTCCAGTCCCTCTAAGGTATTTTGAAGTGGGCTGTGTGATTGTCATCATTGCTGCTGACCTTAAAATGTTGAAGAGGGGCAAATAACACTGAGAGCCTGTAATGATATGTGGGAATGACCTGGGGAGACAGGAGGAAGAACCACAGACTGGACAACTGTCATGTAAAAGATACAGTATCTCAGTCCACAGAAGAGGGGGCATGGGAAGCATTTCAGAAGGGACCTTCCTAGTTTTCCAGAGAGTAAAAGAAGGGAAGAAATACTTTCAGTCTTGCAATATTCTGTTAATGTAACCTTACAACAAAGACAGAGCTAGTACTCATAGTTGTGTTTCTTGTCTGGACTACCTCGAAGGACTAACAGAGCCCCATTCAGTGCTCCTTCCAGCTGAGTAGTTAGGGAATACAAAACCTGTAGTTCGTGCCCCATGTCTAAGCTATGGCGGCTCCTGGAGTAACAAAATCCTTCTGCCCCTATTTCCAGTGGAAAGGAAAATAAATGGCTGGCTCCTCCCCCACCCCCAGTGTTTTCAGTACATGCTATGTGCATTTGTCTGGTTGTTCGGCAGAAAAACCCCTTAATATGAGGGGGAAAGTATTTGATGATCAAGACATTCTTGATGATGGCATGGAAGTGTAGCTTTGCTGCCAGGCACTTTCCCAACAACGGCAATTGTGATTGCAGGTTGTGGAGTAGATCCTCCTTACATAAGTGTGTGTCTGTGTGAGTGTGAGAGAGAGACCCAATCTGAGTGGCTAGGAGTTGGGATGAGGCAAAGTGTATGCGAGAGCCAGTTTGGTGTACATAGTGGTTAAGGCACCAGGCTAGAAACCAGGAGACAGGGAGTTCTAGTCCCTCCTTAAGCGCAAAGCTAGGTGGGTGACCTTGGCCAATCACTCTCTCTCTCATCCCTAGGAAGAAGGCAGCAGTGGCAAACCGCTTCTGCAATCTTGCCAAGAAGATTGCAGGGACTTGTCCAGGCAGTCACCAGGAGTCTATTCTGACTTGAAGGAGCAAAAAAAAAAAAAAAAAAAAAGCAGAACATTCTCTGCATTTAGAAGCAGAGAAAATTTAGTTAGTCAATTGTTTATAGAGATTGGGAAATAGACTAAAATCAGATTAAAGGGATAGGATTCACTGATGAGGTCCCAAGTGAAATCTAATCTGAAGTCATCAGGACATTCTCAAGTCTGTAGAAGTGGTGCAAAGGAAAAGCTTTGTAAGCTGTGCTTGTCACATAGCTGAGTCAGCAAATAATGGCCCAAAATATCACTCAGAACAATGTTCTGTTAACAGCCATTGTGCCACTTACAAAGACTTTAATATTGTCAAAGAATTGTGGTTTTATCATTTGTGAGGACTTCAAGTATTTTGTAATATGGTTTTTTAGTATAATGCATATAAATCAAGAAAATGCACAGAAGTGTTGTATTAATTTACAGTGTTGTATTAATTTACAGTATTTGCACAAATTATAATCACATATCACCATGAAACTGTGTTTCCCTTCCCCAATCTTCAGAAAAATTCCTGTAGGCAGTAATGAATTTTACACATTACTCCAAGTCACAGTATAATTAATTTATAGTTTAATGTGTTGTGTGAACCCAACTACCTGTAATTTATTTAACAAACTAAGGCTAAACAAATTGTGGTAAAATACAATGTGTGAACCCAATCTGTAACTCCTAGTGGATACTTAATAGTTATAAATAAATAATACCCTCATCAAGAAAGCTGGTTCTCAATAATTTTATTAGTCCATTGGAAAAAATAGACAGAATTGTAAGGGGACACGTATTGTCAAAGAATACAAAGTTCACTTTTTTTTTTTTACATAGTTTTCTTTAGTTCCATTGATTAAAGAGCTGACAGTACCTGTCTCTCAAGACAAGTATGATTTATATTTTTAGTGAAAAGGTAAAACTGAAGTAAGCATTTTCACAGCTGTTTTCTGCTTAAGGATAAGCTTGCTTTCTAAACCAAAAAATCCAGAAATGTAATATTTGGTACTTCAACTCAAGGTCAAACAGATTCAAGAAAAGATGGAAGAATATCTCAGGTATCAAGCGAGATGCGATACTTCCAGATACTCTTTCTACAACAGTCCTGCTGAAATTAATAGCAAATCAAAGATAGGGGGATGTTGATGGTATTTTTCACAAATGGGGCAGACCAGTTTCGCTCTGGCTTTCTCTGTGTGTGTGTGTGTGTGTGTGTGTATATATATATATATATATATATATATATATATATATGTATTTGTTCCCACCATGAAATTAAAAGGAGGGATTTCCATTTGCCTGTGTACACCGTAAGAGCTCTATGTACACATCCCAATGCCCAGGATGGGCATTTTATTGCCCTCACCTTCTCCTAATCAAACGGTGCACCCTGTCTAGCAAAATCACCCAGGTCATTTTTTTCCTTCATAAGGGCCCAAGGCCAGACCTGCAAGTGAATTAATTATGCCTGTATTCTTTTCCATTCTAAACATGGGGCACCTTTTAAAATCTCCTTGGTGAATCTTAATAGAAACGGAGAGTTAAAAAGGAAAGATAGATAGATAGATAGACAGACAGACAGACAGACAGACAGACAGACAGACAGACAGACAGATAGATAGATATGGACTGAGGGATTGAGAATGACCCCAGAAGAAACCAGTTTGATGCAGTCTTCCTTTTGATGATTAAAAATATTGAATTTCTTTAAAAAGACAAGCTGCATATGATAAATTGGCTGGCCTTGAATACTATATATTTTGACTTAAAAGTTGCACCATCATTTGCTACTGTTGATATATATAAATAAAAATAATGGTTGGGAATGAATTTGCATGGTGAAGCAAAGAGTGGGCTGCATCATGCAAGAGGGCAGGACTTTGATTTTCTGCTTTTGGAAGTGGGTTTTTCTATGTTTTTAAAACAGTATTAAGCCTACTTGAGATACAAAACACAAGCAAATTGCGTTCCCATCTCAAAACAGCGGGAAGCTGAAATTCACAATTGCAGTAGGAGGGATTTTTGAAGGCCAAAGAAATAAGTATTGGGGCTAATGTGATCCTGGGGCCCCACTTCTGAATAACACATTCTTGTTGGCCAGTTTAAATTCAGAATGGATAGAACACTTTGGGCATGAAAGAGGAGAATCGTGTGCAGCTGATGGTTTCTTTTCTGTTTGTGTAAGAGACAAGCTGCTGTTCTGCTTGTACTCCAGGGGAATAAACAAGTCTGGTAGAAATAGAAATTGTCTGCTTTCTGCATGGTTCTCCAATACATGCATACACAGAGCTTTTGTGGGACTCTAACTGTTCTTTTTGAACAGAACACTATTTAAACAGTTCACACTAAACAAACATGTTCATTATTTAAAAGGAACAAAATATGTAAAGTGAAGGGATGGGTGGAGAAGAATGAACCATGTTTTGGAAGGGGAGAATCTAAATGATTCTGTGGACTTTAAAAAAAAATACTTCACAACACATATGTTAATGCTTTATTGAAACCAGTAATGGCTGAACTTCACTTTCTCGTCACTTCTGTAGTCCTATCAAAATAATTTTTTCCTGCCTGCTCCTTTCCCTACTGAGTGCGGAACTGCTGCACTGCAAATGCAGATTCAAGTGCTAGCCGAGACCACCTTTTCAAAATCACGAGAAGGGTGTGTTAGGAAAGAGGGAGCAAGAATCAGGTTTCAGATAATGGCTGGATATTTTGAACTTTGGACAACGTAACAGGTATCTTGGATTCTCCAGGTGCTGGGGCTTTTGTGACTGGGTGTGTCTGGACTTTTATATCTGCTATTCTCTCCTTAAATTTCTGTTGCAGGTATTTTTCTTCTTTGGAGTAGCTTTTTGCAAATGCAGACATAAGCAAGCAGGCTGCCATTGTGGTCCCTCCGATGCAAAACAATATTGCTCCCGCCAACTTACACACATCAAGGGCTCTGTTAAATTGAACAGCATGGGTATCCACCACCACAAAATCTTCTACTCCAAGGGCTTCAATTTTGGGGGGTACCAGAAACCCCACTACTAGAACTATGATCCCTGTCAGCATAAACATTGTCCCCGAGATGAGTCCAACCTAGAAAACAAAGATTTCAGAAATCAGCAAGGCTATTTTGATGGCTTTTGCTTTGTGGCTTTAGTCTTAGGCATTAAATATATCTGATGTGTCACTGATACTTATAGTCACTTCTGTGAAACTTGCAACGAGTTGCTTAAGGCTTTCATTCTGTTGACAGATGAATCTGTTCTCCAGTGGAAAAGTGTGGGATAGAAATTCTGGCAATTGCTATTCTATCACATCTGGAGAGTTTTGAGATTGGGGAAGGCTGACCTATGTCTACAACAGCATAGTTACCAATACTTAAGTACCATGAAAATCAATAGGGTCTTATCACCCTACCAACTAGAGACATATCCAATAAGCACAAAGAACAGTAAATAAGTTGGTTTGTGTATATATGACAGCTTTTGATTTAATAAAAAAGTATCCCTTCTATAAACAGTTGCATTTCCAATTTGACTGCTATGCTTTCCTTCTATGACTATTCCAATGACAAAATTTGGGACATTTTGGTCTAATATTTATTTTGAATATCTGGTCTTTTTATATTCTGAAATTCTAGACTCCTGTACCTCCTCAGAAGACAGTGAATTTAATAAAGATTTACATAGCTTGTATCTACCATTTGGCCTAATGTGGCACATCAAAGCCTTCCCATTTTCTGCTTTCAGAATACAAGGAGGGTGTCAGCTGAGAATAAATACATTGTGTATTTACTGATTTATTAAATATACTTCCCACCTTTCCATCCCACATAGCACTTAGAGCAAAGTAGTCATAAACTATAAAGGAAACAGCAAAGTTATAATGGAAATGCTAAAAACATGTCAATTATCAGTGCTGGTGGGTTGTGATGCTTTTGGAAGTCATCACTCCACAGGTCTGCTGCAAGACCATTGGTAGGTGGTAGCTGTACCTTCCAGAATGCAGAGCTCCACTTGTTGGGTGATCGCTGGATCTGAAAATCATCATCATACTCCCAAATGGATGCTGTGCAGTCTTCATAAAACTGATGCAGGTAAGAGCGAACTCCATAGCGCTGGTAACCCCCCTCTGTGGTACCCTGTTGTCCCTGCTTCGATGCATAAATGTCAGCATACGCACTCATCCTTCCCACCTGCAATGAGACAGAATGGACATTGAAATCCCACTGAGCTATAATGATGCTGTGCCAATTATCAGGAGGATCTCTAAAAAGAGGAAAAATCTCACCAGAGAAATTTTCCAGTAAAATATATTCTCAGATTTAACACTGGGTAACTAGGTTATAATAGCTGGCTTTGAAAATAACACAAGCATGCTCAGGTGTTCTTTCAGATTATCTTATTTTCTAGGTGACTGGATCAATCATTTAGAGAAGACCTCTTAAAAGCCCCCCCAACTCTGTGTGGTTTGTGGGATATGGGTTGGATGGCAGGCCTTCTCTG
The DNA here is from genome assembly GCF_059951505.1 of Python bivittatus. NCBI lineage: Eukaryota > Metazoa > Chordata > Lepidosauria > Squamata > Pythonidae > Python > Python bivittatus. Next base: position 20,554,214 of record NW_028277113.1, on the reverse strand, counting down.
TGGCAGCCCCCAATTCATAGATAGCGCTCTCCTCTGAAATATGCACAGCCTCAATCTTGTTAATATTCGGGCTCCTAATGATTCTGAGTAGAGGCATTCATCTTGTGCATTTAATATTAAGGTTTTATGATTAACGTATTTTTTATTACATTTCTTTACACCACCCAGAGTCCTCTGGGATTAGGGCAGGTTACAGTATTGTATCGTAATTAATTTAAATCAATAAAAATGGAAACATTCAGTATATGTTCTAGGTGCGTCTGACTAAATGAAAACAATTCGTTTAACTGAGATCTACTAGTCTGATAGCAAGGATGGCATTTTAGAGCCAAACTATCACTCATGTTTCAGTGGGAAAGCTCATCCAAGCTTTTCAATGAATTGCTTTGCCAACAAACTAATTCAGCATGCTGTGACACCTGCCTTGCCCTCGATACCATGTATATACAAAGGAGGCAAAATACCTAAGAACCAAAAAAGTAAATTAACCCTGCCAAAAATCTTGCCTTAGTATTCCTGCCATTTTTCACCGAATTTAGCAAATGCATGAGTAGCTCTCATGCAAAAAGTAGCTTTCTAAAGACGAATGATCTGAACATATTAATGCTATGTATGAAGGGGCCAATGCATGAATTAAATGTATGCAGTTCATATGGAACATTTATAACACTGGATATGTTCTCTGTGGTCCAAATTGTGTCTATTTGCCCCTTGACATACAAGCTTTCCCACAGCTGAATTCTCTTATTTTTTTTAAAAAATAAAACATCTGTTGCACCAATATACTTAGTCCAGTATTTCTTGTCAGATAAGTGGGAGCTCAGAGTAGAAACAGAGCACATGATTTGCATGTAAAAAATCTGTGGCCATCCCAACAGTTGAATTAGCTGTACCATTTAGACAAGCCAGTGGCAGGCATTGTTTGGTTTGCATATTGTGCTAACCATAATTTGTTTAAATATAGCTTGTTAAATAAGGCACAATTGGCAAGGTTAACATAACATGCTATAAACTGCGGCTTAGAGACCAGTATAGTTTAGTTCACACATTAAGCAAAATGATATTATATCTTAGCATGATAAGTAAACACACTGAATCAGACATTACTGACCATAGTCAAGTTCAATATAAGAAAGCTTTATCTGTTCCTATATTCACTGAAACAATGCCTGTCTCATTCATAGTCTTTCTTTACAAAGATACCAAACTGACTTGCATAAAAATGATTGCTGACTTTTCTCATGGAAATATGTGTGTCACCAGTGCTTAATCCATAAGATCATTTATTGTCCATAAATATAACATGTAAGATGCTTAAATTTTAAAACCCTTCATGCTTACCAATAACTAAAATATAATTTCAGGCAGAACTCAGAAGCAGCATGGCTGAGATTATTGCAGTTCCAGTGCAGCTGTGAATATAGTATAGCACTGAACCATGGAAAATGGTCTTATTGCTGCATTATATGGGGGGGGGGAATATAAAAGTGTGAATAAGATCAACAGAATCAAGTGAATCACTGTACTTGCTATCTAAAATTGGATATGATTTCCTTTTATAGAACTCCCTGAAACATTTTGATTTAAACCAAATTAACTCCTCACTACTCTTGTTTCTAAATTTATTTTTTATAGTGGGTTTAGATGTCACATCCCTTTTCAATTAGCAATTATAATAACTTGCTGCAGAACACCCAGCTCTACTCAGATTAGCTGTGATGGAGAAGAGCACAAGTCTTCATATTTAAATTATATGGAAATCAGAAGGCAATCACATTCAGATGACAGAACCTAGCACAGATCCTGATATTTTCATCACTATGACAACTATCCTCAAATTCTTCAGATTATATCAATGTCTGGAGTAAATGTACACTGTATTTTTCCAATCTCCTATGAGTTATATTTTTTTGACTAGTTTAGGAGAGCAATTCTGTATAAACTTCTGTTTTTCTGGTGTAACAGACTGATTCCTTTTTTAATGTGGAACTAGATTTTTCCAATATCTTGAATTTAGAACCTCCAGAGAGTGTAAACGTCCACATCATTGGTCATTAATGTTATTCATATGCCTTTTAAACAATATTGGTAAACATTTGATATGGTGTTCTGCCGTTACTTTCTTCTATCATGAGCTGTCCTTTGAATGGGCACCTTATGGCCCAACGTTGTATGTGAATTTATTATGAGGATGGCTAGAGGCATCAGTGCAAGGAAGGCCCATGTATAACATGACTGATGGATATGCCAACTTGTACCACTCTTGCACTGGAATCTTCAACCCTTAGTCATAATATGTTGGAGACAGCCCTTGTAGTTTTGGAGGGAAGAGTGTGTTTGGGGCTTCTTTTCTTGACTGGCAATAGTCATGAGCAAAGCTGTACCAAACGAAGCAGTTACTATATTGGCAAAGAATTCTGAAATATATCAAGTGGCTGAAACCCAAACCAGAAACTTGGATAGAGAGATACAATTGTTTGCCCATTTTTACTTCTACCCAATTGAATTACAGCCAGTGAGTCCTTTGGATGTCCATAAGCCTTCTGTCTTTATAGCACTTGGCTCTTCACAAAAGATTGGACTGAATGAGGACTTTAGGGCAAGAGAGTTAACCGCCCAACAACTACATTTTCCTTTCACATTTTCCTAGACTTGTTGCTCTACTTTACTTTTTAGCTGGTTTCACTAGCCACAACTGTGTTTACTGTCTGTTTTATTATTGTACTTTAAGTTATTAAATTATTTCTTGTGAGACACAGAGAATTCTGTAATAAATTGGACTATAAACACTGCTAATAGTTACAATGTTACGTTAATACGGCTAATAATAAAGACTTTTGCAGCACCTTAAAGACTAACGTATGGTATAAGCTTTATTATTTTCACAATTATCTATTGCAGTGGATAGTATCTCAATGATGTTTAATTTAAGGTACTGCCATATGACCCTGTTTTTATTGCAACAGATAATATGGCTACCCTTTAGGAAATGATATTTACAGTTCACTGAAAGTTGATTTAGCTATCATAGAATCACACTTGTCCATGAGTAGGTGATTATTTTCGCACTAGTTTGCAGTAGTAATATGCCAAAACCTTTTTACTGGCAATTTGGGTCACTGCAGCCTGCTCTAGGAAGTGTGATATGCAAATTAATAATCGAAACAAATGTAATCAACTTAATCTACAGGCTGATTAAATCCTTGATGTGTATGCAACCCATTTGTGCATACTTTAGGAACAGGACTGTTCTATCTGACAAAGTTTGCACACTGCCACAGCTGTGTCAGTTATACCATCTTCTGCTTGATAGAACAGCTATGGTTAATTTTGCTGTCAACAGGCCATTTGGAACTTCCTTAGACTCTAGACTTTCTAATTGGAGAGAAAGCGGTTAATTCAAAAGATCACACTGTCTTTCTACTGTAGCATCCTACCTCTTGCAATTCTTTCATTTCCTATTTTCCCTCCACCAAAGAGACAATGATACCAGTGAGACAGCAATACACCTCTCTATGATATTGCCCACATTCTCAATCTAATGCATCATTCTGGGAACATTTCAAGGCTGAAAAACAGTCAATGATCGTGGCCACTGAACAATGTCCCACACTTTCCTGGTGGACATTTCTTGGAGGCAGTCAAACTCATATAGCATTGTGTATATGCACTACTGGTGACATCTTCAATCCTTAATGGGGTGTAATCCAGTCCATTCATCAATGTAACTGTTGGGTAGGAGGCAATTCATGGCTCACGTAACAATGACAGATTCAGTGAGGTATTCTCTGACAATACCTGCTTACTAAAAATGATGTGAGACTCATTTCCCACTTGGTTTTTGCTCAGCAACAGTGCCCATCTACTGCTGAATGTCACATAATATGTATGGATCCCCAGCTGTTGAATGTATACAATTCATCATGTGATCTATTGGTCCAATTTTTATTTCATGTACACAAAGTTCACCTCAGCATGTCCCATAATCCATTTATTGCCTAATTGCATTGGTGGACTGTAAATGCATTTTAATTTTAATTCATCTAATAACAAATTATATAAGTCTAAAAATTAAAAACTATAACCACTAGCAATAATCTCTGGAGGGAAAATGAATAAAAGCAGCCATTCCAACACTATAAAATTATAAAATATAGGCTATATAATGCATGGGAGAAGATATGTTTTTGTCTGGTATGAAAAAAAAAAACATGGTAGATGATGAACCATCTTGCGACAACATTCCATGTGTGGAGTGCATAACTGAGAAAATCTCTCTTTAATAGCTTCAGTGAGAGCACTCAGATTCTCTGGAGGTAAACTAAGGGTTCAGACAGGTATCTAGCTTTCAGACTACACATCCATGATGTTGAATCCATGCTAGAACATTCCTAACAACTTGTTAGAATGTTTTGAATTAAAGATTGCCAAACTGGGATTTGTAGAGACAGGTTCTTCTGAAGATCCATTTCCCTCTTTACATCAAGGACCTAATGCTCTCTGCTATCATGTTGGCAGTGCAAGCGATCTTCTCAAGAGACTATTGGGAAGGGAATGTTTGGAGCTGTCCAAAGTTCAGCTGCAGGTTGATATGGCCACAATGTCCTGTTCCACATATGGACAGGCCAAACACAGAAAATGGAAATGCAACACAGCAAGGGAGTGACTACATTTGGAATGGTATATGAATTTTCTCTAAAATGCTATGCTGTGGATTGAAAACATTAGGAGTTGCTAATGGAATTCCTTAAGAGAGCTCCAATTCAATTGGTTTTATAAACTTGTAGATATTCACATTACTCTTCATAGTGAATCCATTTAAAATTATCATTTTATAAAGGTAGTTATTTGTCTTATGCTCTGGAACAGTCAACAACAAATCTAATAGGAACAGCCAGCAACAAATTGCATTAGTAATTTTAGCAGAAGGAAGAAAGTAAATTGATCAACAAAGCAGAAGAAAAATAACCTGCCATAACTATGGAAGAAGAAAATATCAACAGATGCCTGTCTTCATTGATAAACAATACATGGATTGTAACATATGACAAATTATTTGCCTGCATTGTATTCCCAAAAGGGAAACATTTTTAAATTTAATTTGTACAAACAGTTATAATTATGGTTAAACTGTAGCATCAGTAAGATTATGAAGAAATGGCAAAATTATGCAATCAGATTTTTGGAACATGTAGTTTCATACTAGGTAACCCTGTAGCATCTTTTGTTACCATGGTAAAGGCTGTCTTGAATGATTTTTCAGTGTTATGCTACAGTGGTACATTGTAACTGTAATCAGATTTGCGAATAGATCAGCTATATATACAGGCAGAATTGAAGAAAGAAAAAGAATCAGATGAATCCTCAAAATCCAATCTGTGATATTTTCATGAGTAACCAGAAGTATATCTCAACTTAATTTAAACAATAAATTAACAGGAAAACTAATGAAACTTGTCACAATCAATGCAAGGACAAATAAACCAGAGATCTTTCTAATGTTAGTCACACTGCTCTTTCTGATCTATAATATTTTTGATACTAAGAAAAAAATCCATTAACTCTGTTGTTTAGTCCAAATACCACTAACAAGAATTAATCATTCACTGAAAAATTTTATAAGCAAAACGGATCTCAGTGCAAATGATGTCATTCTCTACTCAAACAAGCAAAATATAATTTATATTTATTTTAGTGAGTTTGGGATGAGAACTTATATGCATGCATCTATTTTCTAAAGTACCAGTTTTATTTCCACAGAATAGAGTAAGAAGAGATTGATAATTGGCAATCAAGTCAATGTTTAAAAGCATCTAGTTTTTATTTTCAAGTAAAACCAATCTATATACATGTATGTGTGTTCAGATTATGATTAATGTATCTTCTGAGAAAAAAAATATTTCATATATGCTGATCTTGAATAATTACTTTGGCTTAATTATCATATTTAACATTTCAATATTAAATATACTGAACTTTTATGTTATATTTTCAGTTTTTCAAGTTAAGAAAAGCTGAAACCAATTCCTTAAGCTGAATGGCTTCTGTGAGTTGAACCATGGCCATAATATCACAACTTTAGACATTTTTCATGTCTTTATCAAATGGTCTACTGATGTCCCTTATGCTCATGGGTCCTGCATTTCTGCCCCCTACAGAAACCACTTAATATGCTGTAGTCGGAGGAACTGAAAGGAATATTTTTATTACATTTTTTAAAAAAAAATCTTGTGTTTTTCCTTTTAGCAATGGAGAGAAAGTGTACAGCATGGAAAGAACAGGCAAGGACTTCCAAAGGACACTTTTATTGTTATTGAAGAGGAGAAAGCGGTCTTAGTGATGACCACAAGTTTAAGCACCTCTACACTTCAGCAACATTTACTAATATGGCAGGGAGAACACTTACTAATAATGCAAATGTACTTAAAAATGAGCCTTGAGGTCCAATAAGGAGGGGCTACAGGCATATTTTTACTCATGCCACCACTGGCTAGTTATGTTTTCCTGTTCTACAGAGCAATCATCATCACAATGGAAATGCTTCTAAAAGCTATTATTTTATAGCTGGAAAAAAATGAAATGTTCTGTAACATTTCCCCAAAAGATTAATCAGGAAAATACTTTCTTATATTCATAGCCAATGATGTATAAATCACATACTGTATTCACTGGATGAGTATTTTTAAGCTTAGAATCACATGCTGAATTGCCTGTGAACAGATCACAAAGCCTGGTAGAGAAATTGTGTTATCCAACAGTATGACATGAGTTATTCTGCTATGTATCACATTACCCTAACAGAATAATAATAATGTCTAAAATAGACCTGTAGTACATTATTATTACTTGGACAAAACATAAAATGATAGCCAATACATTCTATGCAGAAGCCATTTTAAAAATGTGATTTAATATTGGTTGTTTTTGTCTGTATGATCAGATATTTGACGGACAGTCTTAAAAAATGGCAGAATATGTTCTCCTTCTAAGACTCCTCCACTGAACTCAAGGTGGGGAAGTCATCCTACAATTTTAGAAGACATGGAAGGTGATAATAAATGAAATATTGCTCTCCTGTAAGGAAGAAAAGAAGGAATGGGGAAAGAAATCGACATCTGATGGCTTTTGCTGTCTTCAGTCTGGGAGAGGAGAATTCTTCTCCCGCCATGTCCTTCACTCTGTCCCGTTGCTCCCAAACGGGAGCTCTCCAAGGTACTAAAGGCCAGCAAAGAGCCATGCAAATAAATCAGTGTGATAGGCCCCCATTTATTCTGCAACGGCAAACTTCGTTTTCTCCCTCTGGTATTTTTTTCCAATAAAACCTTTGAAGAGTCTGGCTCTTCGACTCTCTATAGGGACGGTTCGCCCTCTGAACCCTCTGTTTCCATTTCTAACCGTTCTGAAAGGACTCTACCTCGCCCCGCTCGACCTGATTACGTTCTTAAAAACCAGGACGCCAGTCTGGTAGGTAAAGTACCACTGAAACAAAGAGAGCACAGTGCTCTCGAACCCCAAAATCCCACCCCGGCTGCAGACAACTATCTTCCTCTAAATATGCTATGCATTCGTTATTACTGCTCTGTCCTTCTGCATGTTCTCTCTTTCCCTCGCTACTTTTTGCGAGTCTGCAAGGATGGAGTTGTTGGTACAAACTCGAACCCACACTTTGCACAGCTAACATTATTCCTCCCTCTCCCCGCTCTGCTCTTCGTGTACTGTAGCCGGGTTTGTTTCAGAGGCTCAGATCAGAAAATGACACGACGCAAAACAAATCGTAAATCGGCGGTTGTGACCGGACTGCAATGTACAAAGCGACTGGTTACCTGATCCGCTTCTTCTTCCTCCGCCTTCCTTACCGGGCGAGCAAATGCAGCCGGGTTAGCTGCACATCTCTCGCTCGGTTGCCATCTCTACTCTGAGCTGCTCCAGCCTCAGAGGCCACGTACTATTTACACCCCTGGAGCCTGGCGCGACCAGTGCCTGCGCATTGAAAGCCACGCCGCCGCTAGGCTCTGCAGGAGGAGGGGAGGAGGAGCCGCCGCCGCCGCCGCCGCCGCCGTCGTTTCCGAAGACCGCTCGGCTGGGCTCAGTGGCTGTCGCTCGCTCGGCAGGCCTCGCTTAATGGGCGAGACGAAGACGCTGAGCCTCGCGGCTCCAGCGCCTTCTACCCGGTAGCGCCCAGTCTTTGCTCTTTTTTGGGTACACGGCTGGTAGCTGATGAGCTGTTTCTTCCAGCGCTTGGCTATACCGTATGTGTCTTGGGCCCTCTGCCTCCATTGTTCTCATCATCCTCCCACCCCCAGGTCCCCACAGCCAGCCAAATTCTTCCCACCACATCAATGAGAGGCACCAAGGGTGAAAAAAACAGTCTGGACTAGTGGGTCATACATGCTATTCACTTCAGGAGCAATGAGGGCTTCACAAGAACAGTGGTGGGATTCCCTTCTGGCTCAAGGAGAAGATGATGGAAAGTGCATTGGGGCCAAAGGTTAAGTGAGGGGGACCTTCTCACACTTCCTTTTCCCTATGCCAGTCATACACACCTCATCAGAATTGCACTGTGGCAGAGGATTAAAACTCAGTTAAGAAGCACAAGTGGAAAGACACAGTGAGCCAGCTCTGCCTACAAGCCAGAAGTTCTCTTTGCTCTTCCACATGATAGCATTAAAGTGCTGTTGTTCAGTTGGGAACTGACTGAAAATCTCAGGCTAAATGCCATTGACTTTAGTGTCCCTTTAGCTGGGATTACACAATATGCTAAAACTAAAGTATGGTTGGCTAATTTCTGGTTCAGTGTGTTGTGCAAACCCACACAACTGAGTTATTCAATAAGCCAAGGTTATGTGACTAGTGAGTTAGTCTGTTGTGCAACAGAAGTCTTATTGGGACCGTGTGGCACCCTGGGCCTCATTCACATTACTATGACTCACAGAGAAAGGGTGTAAATGTGCAAATGGGTAGACTTGAGAGGTGGTTTATTTGCTTCCTCCCTTCAGGTATCCAATAGTGTGAGATGGTACAAAAAGCCCTCAGAAACAAAGAGGCCCGAGGAAGCAGCTTTTGCTTTCTCACTGACTCAGAGCAAGCCTACTGGGCCCAATGTTTCCAGCTGCACTGTCCAATACAAAGGAAAGTTGGGAGGTACAACCTCCTGAGGGTGAGGGCAAGATGCTATCAAGAGTAGCATGGTTATTTCTTATAATTTCTCCCTGTTGCCACTCAAGGAGAAGTGGGGGAGCATGAAGAGCCTATGCATGGTCCTTTTGCCCACTTCCTATATGACCCATTCATCCTGGAGGACAAACAAATATTTGGAGACTGGAGCAAGTATTTGCACATCTCCTGGCTTGCCTGCTTTCAAAGGCCTGAAAGAGGAGGTTGCCTGGTGACATCTGCCCTTGGTGTAGAGAAGGAAGATGTTGCCTTTGATGAGCACCAAAGGGACTGAAACCTTCTGGGGCTATTCAGGAGTAATTCAGAAGTGGGCTTCTGAAACTCCATGGTCTTTGCACCTGCTCTTTTCTGTTCATCTCAGTTGCTCTTCTGTTGTTCTCAGCTCCTGAGTAATTATACCTTTTTTTTTTATAATATCTTTATTAAATTTTAAGAAAAAACAATAAAAACTAACAAGAGCTAATATTGGGGGGGGGGAGAAGAAAAGGAAAGTTGAAAAGAGAGAACATAGTAAAGATTAAAGATGCAGAAGAGAAAAAGAGAGAACAAAAGAAAACAAAGAATTGACCTGACACTTCTCACAACAGATATAAGTAACAATATACATCCAACTCTTACTCTAAGTTTAACAAACAAATTCCATTATTTCTATTAATCCATATTATTTCTAATCATCAAAACCATACACAGGACTTTATTTTTTTCAGCAACTTGCAAAAAGTTCAAAAACGTTTGCCAGGTAGTATTAAAATTACACAATGTTTTATCACAAATCAACACCATCAATTTTGCCTTCTCTGCTAACTTCATCAACTTCACCAACCATTCTTCCACCATAGGTAATATCTTGTCTTTCCACCTCTGTGCATGTAGGAGCCTTGCTGCTGTTATCATATATAAAAATAAAATTCCATGAGTTTTTTCCAACTGTCTGTCCAAACCTAAAAGGAAAGTCTCTGGTTTTGACTGTATATCGATCTTTAAAATCTTCTGCATACAAATATGAATATCAGTCCAGAATTTTTTAGCATTTTTACAAGTACACCAAAGATGGTAAAATGTTCCTTCATGTTGTTCACATTTCCAACATATATTTTACATACCTTTATACATTTTAGATAATTTTTCTGGTGACATATACCAGTGATACATCATTTTGTAAAAATTTTCTTTTAAATTATAATACAGTGTTTAATTTAATTTAGTCCTTTCTGCCACATATTTCCCCATTGTTCCAACTGTATATTATAGCCAAAATTTTTAGCCCATTTTATCATACACTCTTTAACTTGTTCATCTTCTGTCTCGAATTTCAATAAAAATCTATACATTGCACTTGCTGAGATAAATTCTTGACCCTATTTCTTGCAAGTCAAATATTTTATATCCTTTTTTCTAATGTGAATCTCTTGTAAGCAAGTTACATCTTTTTTCAATTTCTTAAAATAATGAAATACTTTTTTTCTCTTTTGCGGAGCATTAGCTCCATTAATATTTCACGTTAACCATTTGTAATCCATATTTAGGCCAATAATTTAGAAAAGTCTATGCCTGTGGCACCCAACTATCCTCACTAGATAAGAGGATTCCTCACTATCCTCTTCTTCCCTAACCTGTTTAGTCTTCAAAGCTGTGTGCTAATCTTCCTCCATTTGCATCTCATCCAAATCTCCTTTAAATTTTGCCAAAAAGTATTTAGCTTTTTGAACTAAATTCAAACAAAATCTTTTCTGTTGGGAGGTAAAAATCACTCCCTCTAGTTTGTCCCAGCCAAACATAATCTTCTTCTGTTTCAGTATCTCCATTAAAAAGAAGTAATTCTTCCTCTTACGTAAAATTCTAACAGGAACTTCTATTAGTATAATTATATCTACATTATCCATCTTCAGTCTGGTTTTGAAATGCATTTGCAAGACCTGGTCCTTGGTTTTTCTCCTTGCAAAATGTACTCGTATATCTCTTGGAACATGTCTTATTGCTGCATAGCGTGAATTCACTTCTCCAGCTAATTGTTTCACAAAAACATGCATCTTATCAATTTTTTCATCCATCTTTTTTTCCAGGGCTATAAATGTAGCCCCTAATTCATCAAACATAGGTTTAAGTAAACTTAAAGCCACTATCTTTTCCTCTGCTGGTTGTTCTACAGAACTTCTTCTTTCTCTTAATTCTTTTACAGCTTTTCTTGTTGCCATAGTCTTTCTATTAGTATCCTCTATGCACACAACTGAAACAGAGAGCAGAATACCATTAATTATAGGAGTAAGTAAATTGACAGTTCACACCCTCTAGTGTCCTTCAGGCTAAACTGCAGGCTTAATTCAAAGTAATCACACAGGCATCCTTACAGCCTTCTTGTATTTTAAAAAGTCCACCAGTCAGCAGGCAGTTTAACTAAACAAAAAACTTTCCCATGAAGAAGACAAGCCAAAATACTGCAAATGGAGTTTCATAAAAAATTAAACTTTTAGCAGATAAATTCTTTATTTTCTTCTATTTATAGATTTAAAAGTCTCTTTTAAACTCCACTTTTTTCCCCAGCTTTTAGTGATTTAATCAAGTTCACTTTAAACTCCATTTATCAGTGTAATCTCAGAAATAAGGATAAACACTAAGAGGAAGGTCTCTCTTAAATGAAGGTCTCTCTTAAGCTGAAAAAGTAATTATAATCCAAAGCATTTAAGAAATGGAGTTTGGTCAACTTGAGTATCCATAGAGAAGGCTACACTGCAATGGTAAACAAGATGATTCCACCACCTCCCAGCTGCTCCACTTGAAAGCCATTTGCAGAGGCTTAATTCTCTGCGATTAGCTCTTGAGGAATGGCTGCCCGGGGAGAATGGGGTAATTTCCTCGCTTCTTCCTTGATCCAGAGCAAGTTGGACAGCCTGCGCTTGCTGCCAGCTGCCAATTCAGCTGTGGTGCTTTCTCTCCCTGCTGCGGAGAGAATGTTAAGCTGCCATAACACCACTGGAAGTCCTAGCTTCTGAATAATTATTCCAATGATTTAGAGATAGCTATCTGCTCTTCCTGTTATATTAGGGAATCTGAAGGATAGTCGACAAATATAGGTAGATACATATGAATTCCATAATTCCATAAATTATAACTGCAGGATTTTAGGGGAAATTCATAACAATGAATAGGGGAAAGAATCATACAGGTGCAACCTACTAAATCTGGAACTCAATAGTGAAAATGCAAAACACATGCTTTCAGTATTGTGTTTCAAGCAGCAGGCATAGAAAACAACATCAAAAATAGCTGTTTCAAATGTTCCATTTGAACATGTATTTTCTAAGTTTTATTCTGAGGTTAGAACAAGGTTTTGGCTGTTGAGTTTTATTCCTATCACTTTTTCATTTTGAAATATCTTCCCATTTTGTACACATGCATGGAACTATCACTAATTTCCTAATCAATTTTGTGCATGAGAACTATTCTATTTTTAGATCGTATGATGTTATCTTTGGGCTGAAAGGAACCATCAGACTTTTCTGCCTACAAGTCTGAAGAAGATTATTAGTTCAGAGCTCCATATTCACCAAAAAAAAAAAAAAAAAAGTTTAAAACAAAGCCAAAATGGTATATTGATATGTTCACATGACCAGTTCTGTGGCCTTCATGCTCTGCAATGCTTGCACCCAAGCAACAGATAAGATGGAATATGATTACATGCCATCTTTTGGAAGGCATAATATGAGAATTGTACTAAATGAGACCAAAAGATCTTTCTAATCCAGAATTCATGAATCCAAATAAATCATTAAGTACTTACGGGAAAGAAAGATAAAAGTTTTGGAATGACCTTCACAATCACCAGAATATTATTTGTAACAACATATATTGATGCTCTGTAGTATGGTCTCAGACAAGCAGTACATACAAGAGGACCTAAGAATATTTCAGAACTAGAAGAGTTCTGTAAGGAAGAGTGGGAAAAAAATTCAAAAGCAAGAGCAGAAAGACTTTTAGCTGGCTTCAGAAATCATTTGGGAACTGTTATTTCTGCTAAAGGAAGTGTTACAAAGTAGTGACTGGAAAGGTATCCAGACTTTTGCATCTATCTTACTATTTTGTTGTTTTGCAACTGTAAACAACTGCACGTGTATAGTAAATATGCTTCCAGATTTGCAGAAAGACATCGTATTTACTTATGTACCATGCAGGGGCTGTGTTAGCTTCTGTTTGCTTAGGGATTCATTAAAACATACAATTCAACCAGAGATGCCTAAACTTTAATATGCAGCTGAATAACTATCTTAACTAGTAGACTTTAACAGAGTAGCAATATTTATTTAATCCCTATTAGTGCAAGGTTTTACTTAATAATTTTTAATATATAATTTTTATTAAAGCTTTTAAATAAGAAGCTAAAAACTAACACAAACTAATATAAAGTAAGAAGAAGAAAAAGGAAAAAAATCAAAGAAAAAGTAAAAAGTGCAAGAAAAGAAAGAAAAATATAAAGAAGTGGCTTCCGATATTCTTCACAGCAGTTATAAGTGCAAATATATTTTAACCTCTCTCTCTAATGGTACATCATAGTACTCTTCTTCCTATAATCTACCCTATCTAATCATCAAAACCATAGATCATTTTTATGCAAAAAGTCCATAAGAGGCTTCCAGTCACCAATAAATGTAGATAGTTTTTTTTTTCTAATCAAAGAAGTCAATTTATCCATTTCAGCAAAATCTGTCAACTTCACCAAACATTCCTCCATAGTGGGTATTGTGGAATCTTTCCATCTCTGTGCATATAGCGATCTCGCCACAGTAATCATATATTGAAATAATCCTCCATGGCTAAGGTTTTGCGTAATAATGATTCATGAAATAAGCCACAATTGGCTGAGTTTACATATCACATTAAGCCAAAGCCCCAAAACTGCATAGTGACTTAGTGTGATGTGTGAACCCTGCCAGTATCTATTGACTCCCTTTACCCACATGCTTATTATGACTCTCAAAGAACCCTAATGCATTGGTGAGATATAATTTAACTTTGCAGGAACCAAATTTGTTTAGGAGGAGGAGAATATTTGATTTGTTTAGCACTAAGTTCTCCAGAACAGACAATAAACTAATTAGATTGCAATTTCCTGGATCTGCCTCTAATCCATTTTTTAAAAAAGAGCTATTACATAGCTACTTTCCAGTCCTTTGGTACAGGGGTCACTGTTAGGAATATATTATATATCTGAAGATCACTCATTTCATATTTGAGTGAATTAATTTGCTTTTTATTTGTCAATACATTCTAGAGCGCCTTTTCTTCATTCAGTTTCTCTACAATTTCCTTATCTATCTTTAGTTTGCTCTCATTTTCCTTTTCATCCAACAGTCCAGCTGCCTCTCTGGCTGGTTTCCCACTTCTAATGTATTTTAAGAATTTATTATTATTGAGTTGTATGTTATTATGCTCCTCAAAATATTGTGGGTTTTTTTATATCTGTTATGGTCTCCTTTAATTCCTTTCATGGAAATTTATGCAGGCATTTCTTTCTGACCTTAAATTGGTCAAGACTTCCATGTTCTGAAAGAAGCGTTCTTTAGAAGACATTAACTTACTTATAAAATGGGTTCATGATTTTAGATGGCCAAAGCTTCATTTGTCACTTTAGGCATGCAATATACCAGATTTCTTTGGGCAGAGAAGATGACTTGGTTGATGAAAAATGTATTAACTTTTGGATAAAATCTCATCCCAGATTGCCTTTCAGATGTTCATCCATGAAATCTAGTAATCCAAATTCTTTTTTGTTCTTTTAAGAGCTCTAAAGTCCTGATCCTACCATGTTAAAGTTTCTGAATTGATTGGAACCTTGTGATCCTGCTTCAGTTTTTTTTTTTAATAGCGTAAAAGTGATTTTGGATATGGGGATTGTTAGTAGATTTGTTAGGAATACTGTATCAGGGCAGGAACACTATGGATGAACATAATGTTTTCTGTATCTCCCTGTTGCCATGTAGTGGTCACATGGATTTTTGCAGCCCAGAGATTGTATGTGTTAGGTTGTTCTGGTTTTATTCTTTATACTGCATTTTAATGCGTTTCCTTCCTCAGGGAATTCAGGATGATATACATGATTCTTGTCCTTCAACTAATTTTATTCTCACAATAACTTATTAGATCAGTGAGACTGAAAAAGTAGTACTATCTCCAAAATATTATGTGAATGACAGGGTGGATGGGGATTTGAACCTTGATCTTTCTGATCCTAATCCAACTTTCTCACCACTACCTTGCTATTGCAATATTCATTTTTCCTGGTAAAAATGTACTTGGTAAAATTCTATTCAATTGACAGGATAATCATTCAAGCCATGTCAAGCAATTTAGGCAGTTTTGAATTGCATCAGGTGTTCCTCAAAGAACCCGCCACTTTTGATCAACAACTTTAATACACACAGCCTTCTTGTAGCTATTCTAGTTAAACCAGTCTTTCCCCAGCCCCCCTGGATGTGATGGATTACAACTCACATCACCCTAGCTGACATGTGACATAATGGGAATTGTAGTCAAATAGATCTGGAGAGAACTGGTTGAGAAAGCTGAGTTAGAGGCTTGTAGATTTTGGGATGAGAGGAGGTCAAACTTCTCTGTAAATGTAAACATCTAATAAAATGAACATGCTGTTCCCTGGGCAAGGGCTGGACTTCTGACTGTTCTTTATTCAGTAATTATCTCATTCTGTGTTTATATACTTATTAAACTAGGATATTTACTTATAAATAAATAAATAAATAAATAACAATATCTTACCCATCATACTCATTCCACAGAGGGATACAAGATAATATTTGAAACTATGAATTATATCATGCTAAAACCATAAAGTCACAGTGTCTTAAAACCATCAACACTGTAACACTTAAAGTAGAAAGAAGACGAGCAAGAAGAAACACCCATTAGCAGAGAGCAAATGGTGTTTCAACCTAGCATTAGGTTGAAAAGGAATAAATATTAGGGTAACATTAAATGGGAATTAGGCCACTTCATAGGGTAGAGTGTCAATCAACCATAATAGCTACATGGAGCTAGAATCTCAGAACACTGGATTAATAAAATAGTAGGAAGAGTAAAATTAAAGGCCTTTTACTTTGCTTTATTTGCTTTAAGTATCCAAACAGCATTTGACTAGTGATTTTTAGATAGAGGATCCTGGATTTGAGGGATTTTTCTCTGTGTTCCAGTAAGACCTCAGTAAGACTCTTCTCACATAAGTATAATTTCTAACACACAGAGGAACTTCAGGAAATCTCCAAATTTGTAGTAATTAATAACCTTTGGACATATAATCTTCACTAACAAATAAATCCCATACATTCATGTCTACTTAAAAATGAATTCCTTTGAGTTCACAGGTGCCATATTTGTGCATATGGGAATTAATATCCCTTGAACTCAGTGGGATTTCTAGGCAGACTTAGCATTAGTGACTTTAATTTTAAACCAACTGGGAATCTCTTTTAATGGATTAGCCACATTCAAATATCTAAAGTAGTCTTCTTTGTTACCTCTTTAATGACAATGGCTGAGTTCACACATTATAATAATAGATTATAGCACTGCTGCATCAATAACTGTATTGTGATGCTAAATGAGGTATGTACAGAGTTTCATTTTGTCTCTAGTCAAAATACTCATGAGGTTAATTAAAATGTGATAAAGTATTCAGATGATTGTGGCTGATGCCCTGTTGGGAAGCAGTATGGAAATCTGAAAAATGAAATAAGGTACACAGTAGACAGAGAATGTCCAGTTAAGTATGAATACGTAAGTTTATTTTCTTCCAGATCTGGACACCAAGAGAATATAGATGGAGCCAGCTGATAGCACACAGTGTACTTTCAGCAGTGACACAGGATTTTTAATATTTCCCAGATGATGCCTGAAATTATTGAGGTTGTCTTTCTGTGGCATTCTGAATGGCTGGCCCCATCTTTGACTTATTTGAGCATTTATATTCCCCTGTCCTATGAGTCAAAGTAACTTCATTTTTTTTTTTGGTACCTTCAAATCAGTGTTGACTCCTGGCAACTGCTGATTAGTCCCTGCAGTTTTCTTGGCAAGGTTTTTCAGAAGTGGTTTGCTGTTGCCTCCTTCCTATGGCTGAGAGAGAGTAACTGGTCACCCAGCTGGCTTTCTGCCTAAGGTGGGACTAGAACTCACGGTCTCCTGGTTTCTAGCCTGGTGCCTTCACCACTACACCAAACTGGTTCTCTAACTTGAAATATCATGACAGAATTGTAAGAGTGGGTACACCTAAAGTTAAAATATTAGAAAGCCAAGAGCAGTAAAAAGTGCCATGAAGCAGGAGATCACAAAGGAGGAGTCAGCTTGACAAGCAGTTCAGTCCTTTCCTATGAAAGACCTTTATCTGAGTCTGGAAGCAGGTAATCCTCAGAAAGAAAATTCAATCACTATTTTCTGTGTATGGGTGGCAGTAAAGTAAGTTTATGGATGAGACCATTTTTCTGGAATTAGGACCTGCCCTTTCATTTCCAAGGGATGTTTTTCTGCTCCTATAAGTCTCTCTTGTAACCCACAACATACTGATTTTTAATATTCCATTTCCTACCAGGCATGACCTTTACTTTTTAGTTATAGAGCAAAGAAACTGAAGAAACTGACAAAAATTTAACAGGTAAAGCCTTTATTGGCAAAACCTCTTTGTGGGGAAAAGCTTCAGTTACTGAATTCCTGGTGGTCACAGAGCTTTTAAAGTTGGAGGAATCCTCAGACTATTTTCTAGATAGAAGTTTTGGCATTTAATACTTTAGCACCAAAATAGATACATGAAGAAAATAATCTATAAAATAATCTATAAAAGAAGATTTGGTGGGACAAGAATCTCTTTTATATCAGGTTATTGTTCTTTTGGGGTAATTTATTTTGTTCAGATAGTGGTAGCAGGCCCTCCATCTAAACACCTCATCCAACTTTCCTTCCTTCCCAGCTCTCCAACACCCAAAAAACAAACCTTTCTCTTTCACTTGCCCACCTCCCTGACCCCCACTGTCACCTGGGAAGCAGAGAACTCAACTCCCCAAGGGACCAGGCAGCACCACCCTAACCCCCTCATCTCTCACATGAGGGGAGCAAAAAAGGATCCAGCCATACCTAGCCCCCACTCCAGCCACCAAAACCATGTAAAAAACTCTGGTCCGTGCAATATCCTAGTCTGGGTTCCAGCAGCTTCAGTCCCAGGTCCTCCCAAGTTGGCAAGGGAATCCACCAAAATGGCTGCTTTACCATGTGGCTGTTTGAACAGTAGCTGCAAGACACAAGGCAGCTCCCCCACAGGTCCACTGCCTTCTTCCTGCTTCCACTGCCACAAACTGCCTGGCTGCCCGGGCCCTCACCTCCACTGGGGACTCCAAAGGCCAGGATCTTGTAGCCGCCATCACTTCCTCATCCTGTGCCATCACAGGGTCCATGGAGGATTTAAATCACATTCCTTAACTCTGTCCTAGGCTAATTGTCACTGGGCGTACCCCTAAAACATTGTCAGTAGGGCATCAAAGGAACAAAGATTCTCTTTTTTCCACTCACAACTAAGTCCTAAGTGCCTGGCAGGATTTCAGGGAGATCCAGAAAAGATGACAAGTGAAAGGAAAAGAATGTCTCTTTCCCAGTGATATCTCAAGAAGTACTTCTAGGAAAGGGTATACCTGTACATTATGATCGAACAGAAATACAAAAGAGAATATAAACCAAAATGTAGTCTGTGACAGTTGGCAAAGGAGTGTACTAGCAGGTTCCAGAACTGTTTGTTCTTGTAGATAGGAAATCCTGAAATAACCTCCAATTTTTGATTGTTTAAACAAGCCTTTGGTAGGAGGCCAGGGTTTAATGGGGTTTATGGATCTGGTAATGCCAGTTCTACAAAGGACAAATATTCAAAATAATGTACGTTTCCAAGCACTGAACTCTCTAAAACTCTTGCAGAATCTAATGATGTGTAAAACTCAGAGCATCATTTGGTGATCACTCTGAATTTTGAAAACTTCAATATGGACTAGGATGGTACCTTTTTTTTTAAAAAAAAATTATTTTAACCATGTAATTTATATGCCAAATCCAATTTACACAGTGCTTCACATTTCAGTGATATTAAAGGAAGTAAGCAAGAACTCCAATATTGAACTGCAAATGATAGAGGTAAAAGAGAAACTGAAATAAAAATATTTTATTCAGAAATGAATTGATAGCCATTATTTAATTTCAAATTATTTGTTTTTCTTCCATTCTTGTCAATTCTGCCACAATAACTATTTTTCATAAGATTTCAGGTAGTGGGAAATGGAGCATCTCAGACAGAAAATGGAAATATATATAATTTCATCACAGATAAATAATATCTCCTCTGTACTACACAATATTGACTGTCATTTCTCTTTATAGGATTTCCTAAGCTGGTTGTGATTCTGAGAAGTGATTCATAAAGTTTTTGGAAGGAAGCTGGATGCTCATTTGAATCAATCTTGGATCTTCTCATTATATTGCAAAAATGACAATTTTCCATTTATTCCATTTGTTTTGATTCGAGATAAGACATTGTGTAATTTTAATGCTAACTGGAAACCTCTTTCGGACTTTTGCGGGAAACAGAAAAAAATGAAATTATGTTGTATGGATTTGATGATTAGAAATAATATGGGTTAATAGAAATAATCGAAGTTATATTTTAGAGTAAGAGTCTGATGTATATTGTTACTTATATCTGTTGCAAGGAGGGTCGGAAGTCAATTCTTTTTTTCCTTTGTTGTTTTTTTCTCTTTTCTTTTCTGCACTTTAGATCTTTACTAATTTTTCATTTTCCAGTTTTCTTTTCTTTCTCTATATTCTTTCTCTTAATACTAGTTCTTTTTTTTACAAAAAAATCAATATTACAAAAAAAAATAGGTAACCATTGATCAACTATGATATCAAGGTCAGTTTTGGAAATTGCTACCCTTGTGAGAACTTTAACTGCTTCCTTGACTCTCTGGTGTATGGATTTTTCTCACCATGTGGGCAACTGCTATAGACAACCAACTTCTCATAATGTATTACACGCTTGTACTCTGTCAGGGGCAGCTTATTTTTACTCATTAATCCAATTCACCCATTACACTAAGACAGATCTTGACAGGCTGAATTCATATCACACACCAGGCTAAAATATAGTTGTCTAGTTGAGTCTCAGTGTGTTGTATTGATTAACTCAGTAAACTAAGGTTCAGTGAACTGTAGGTAATGGTGGTATTCAAATCCAGTTTAGAATATGGACAGTGTGATACTGTTGGTTGACTCCATCTACAACACCAACACTGACATCACTATCCCCAGAGCCCACAGGCTTGACACAACTGTCAAGAAACAAATATATAATTGTTCCATATAACTAGGGTTCTTCTGTTGTTGGAGTGCTGGTCATGCTTAGTCTCTAATTTCAAGGCACAGCTCTTGCAAAGTTCCCTTTTCAGATGTATGCTGGAAGGGAGGGTGATCATGACCCATAACCAGGTATACCTGCAGGGGTATGTGTGTGTGTAAAAAAAATGCAACATTCATAAAAAAGGGGTGTGGGCTTTGATCACACTGACATGGGTTAGACTGTTTCATCCTTTTTTCAGATGCCTCTGCTCATAACTCTAGAGCAGTGCATCACATGCTGTACATGGAAGCATCTTTAAAAGGATTGTATACTGTAAGTGCTTATGGTTCCAATCTTATCACAATTAACCCCAAATCCCACTGAAATTAAACTAATAACCTACTTAAGACTTTCTGATAAGATTACTGTTTCTAAGACTTTTGTCAGATCCTATAAGTCTCTTGTTTTTGATGTAGGTAGAAACGACAACTCAGCATAAACACCACAAATTGATTGTGGAGATAGAGCTCTTAAGACAAGTTATTGATCAACAGGTCAGATACTGACACTCAGACAGCAGTATGTAAAATGATGGGGTGTAGTGATAAATGGTGAGTAACAGTTGTACAGCATGTAATGACTATGAAATTGCAAAGACTGCCAATTTCTTTCTTCTTAAATTCTTAAATTCCTTAGAATAACCTGGATATATTTGCACTATCACAACTAATATGAGCCCTGGATCTTGCTTTTTTTGTTGCACATAGCACTACAAAATTGATAAAAATTTCAAGAGACTGTAAGAAATTATCAGTGAAGCTGCAAAAAGGTGGTATGTCATCTTTACACTGGCTTGTAATACTTTGGTAGGAATCTATTAACTCTACAGGATGGCTGTGCATTTAGACGGCTGTACATTTATGAGGGCTCTATTCAGGCTTGATTCACTGGAGCATAGATAAAGCATCTCTCTTTGTATTGTTAAAGCAGCTGTGTCTTTTTCCAAGGCTTGGATGGTCGCTTCAAAAGTCATCCCCAGTTGTCTCCATAAGCAGACACACATACAATCACTTTGCTTTGATTGTTTTGCCCAGCCCTAAAGTTTATAAAGCCTTTCTGTAAAGTCATTTCACCTTACAAGTCAACAGTTTTAATGAACCATTGCAACTTCCATTATGATTTTAAAGATATTACACATACATACTCCTCCCCCCATGGTTATAAAATATTTTAAAAATGCAATAAAAGGAACTGCAGAGCTGCTCTCAGCTTGTTGGTCATTTCTTAATAGGAATTGCTTATTTCCTTTTCCATCCTGCTAATCCTTCAACTTTGCTTTGGGATGCACATTTTTGCTTGCATCCCAACAGTTATAGTTGGGACCCATTTCCCAGTTGCTGACTCACCCAGACCCAAAATAAAATGAACATTGAGTTTTCTAGCCCAAGAAATCTAATGCATTTATTTTCATCCTTCAATTTCTTTGCTAGAGAATTAGAATGTATGCAGTACTTTTCACCAATTCTTCAAACAGCATCATCTAATACACTGCATATCTTCAAATGAACTTATTCCAGTAAATTGTACAATTGATCTAGGCAGCAAAAATTCAAAACCATTTTTTTGGAAAGGTTGGCAATTACAATTTAATATTTTATAGCCCAGGGTTTATATATTAACTCAGAAATCAGTGGTGCTACACTGAATAGTGTTTAAACCAAAGAAAAGATTCTTCCTTGTGCTGCTTTAACATTTGTGCCTTTGAAAACCTGAATGGGTTCAGATATCATGTTAACCCTTAGGGGTTGTGCAAAGTCAGCCAATTCTAGCTTTTTCAACAAAGCATGGCTTATAATAAGCCACTGAAATAGTTGCATTTAGAGATTTAATTTAAGCCAGGGTTTATTCTTAAGGATTAACAGAATTCTGACATTTTTAAAGGAAAAGCCTTACTAAAAATATATCTGAGCATGTATATAAAATGCTTATCATTCTACATCTAGACATATTATATTGATGATGGGGGAGAGAGGGGAGAGGGCTGAGCACAAGAAATCTTTTTCTTGAGAAAATGTTCCCCAGCCACTGTTAAACTCTGAGCCCTATAACACACACACATATATACATAAATGGCTTGGATGCAGACTTAATAAAGTAAAATCCTAGGCCTGGTTATGTAAGAGTAAATGTCCCTATATTTAATTCACATCATGATCACTTTGTTGTCATTTAAAAAAATCCAAAACCAAAAAAAGCTTAGCTCGAATTGAGACTTATTTCTGATATGTATAGAGTCATTCTGTAAGTAAACTGCACTTCAGTCTTATTTAAACAATAGGCTAGTTGGCCTCAGCGAGATAGAGTTTATGTGGTTCTTGACCCAGCAATATCCGTTTTTCAGGCTCATGCTGAAACCTGAAACCAATCCATTTGCTATATTGTATAAAAGAGAAGGGCTGAACTTACACAAGGCCTGAAACCCTCCTTCTGAATCATTTTGGAAGGTGCTCAGCCTAATATATATGGTTGTCATTTTATATAACATGCCCTTTTTGCACTTAAGATTACTACCATATCAAAATTGTAGCAATAATAATATGGAACAAGCATTTAGAAAAAAAGAATAGCTAACTATACCCAAAGAACCAGTTTGGTGTAGTGGTTAAGGCATCAGGCTAGAAACTGGGAGACCAGGAGTTCTAGTCCCACCTGAGGCACAAAACCAGCTGGGCGACCTTGGGCCAGTCACTCTCTCTCAGCCCTAGGAAGGAGGCAATGGCAAACCACTTCTGAAAAACCTTGCCAAGAAAACTGCAGGGACTTGTCTAGCCAGTTGCCAGGAGTCAACACAGATTTGAAGGCGCACACACACACATAACTATACACAATCATGTCAAATCTCAGCCAAGCAACACATCAGAACAGAAGTTTGCAACAAATGTAGTACAGGTTATATCATGGGACAGCGTTGACTGACTTTTGCGCTAATGATCAACCCTTTCCTTTTACCAGGACTTCCTGTTATCCACAGACAGGCATCAGCTCCATATGAAGAAGACAGTCCTGTAGCTGCAAAAAAAGTCCAAGAAGCCTTTAATTCCTTTAATGACCTAATTTGTACACTGCTGGGAACTGATAATTAAATTTTTCAAGGTAATTAGATTAGGAGAGCTAATTATCTATCAGACTTTTAATACCTGGTGTCAAAAGGGGGTTCCGGGATCATTGCCCAAGAACTGATAGAGCTTTCCTGAAGGAGTCATGAAAATGGAATATCTTTAAAATCTCACCTAAAACTAACAGTAATGTTAAAGGAGGAATGACAAGAATAAAAGTGCGGATACTTCTAAGCAGACATGCCTAGAAATAAGATGCTCCAATAACAGTGATTCAAGTGTCTTAGATGATGATGGTTGCTATTTGTATAATCAAAATTAGCTCTGATTTGATGTCCCCAACCCACCTGGAGAATCAGCATTAAAGATACAAGTGGCTGTGGTCTTTAAAAGGATTGCGGTGCCTAGACTGCTCCTGTTGAAAATGTCTTGCTCAAAAATAAGCAAATAATATCTGTTGTCTCCTGTTTTGGGGTGTCACATTTTCTGTCCTTGTAAATCAGTAAGCAAGGTTCCTTTTATTAGCTTGGATAGAAAAAGTTGTAGCCTCCTGAAAAGTCACTCCAAATATCTGTGATCAACTGATAATTTATAAAATGATAGAAGGGAGAAATCACTAAATACATATGGAATAACTATATTACCCACATTTGATTTAATATAATTTTATTAAAATTAATTTAATTTTCACTCTGACCCACTAAAACATTACATATTCCTGTTCAAGCACGTGTACAAACTGAGCAATGATCTCGCATTTAGAACTCTTCTACATTTACCTATTTTTTTTTCTTACCAACATTCTTCCATTAGGGAGAGAAAAAAGAATAATTTGATTACTATGTGGGACTACTCCACTTGTAAGCACCTAATGACACTAACAAACCACTTAGTGCAGTTCTTTAAGAATATCTTAACTCTTGCTCAACTCTGAGTTCAGCTTAATCATTTTTGACAAGCAAACTGGGTTCAAATTATACAATTACCCCAGCAACCTCATCCTAAAACTCTTTTTATCTCAGAATGATGTTTGTCAGTGCTAAAAAGATGAATTTGGAAAATACTTGATGCTTGTCTAGGTATTCATTGATAAACTTTTACAGATTAGAGAGCTAATTGTTCATTCAAAATCTTTCCCTAATAATTCACAGCTTTAACTTTTAAATGCATATTACATTCTTTTGGCCAGTGCTTTACAAACCCACCTTGATTTAAATCCCACTCTGTTCAATAGGGTTTGCTCTTGGCAAGAATACAGAGGTTTGTATCCCCAGCAACCTTGAGAATAGAGCTATTGAAAGCAGCTGCTTTAAAAGCTGCATTAGCTTTATGAATTGACTCCTAAAAGCAACAGCATCTTTTTTTTTGGACACACAGAAGCCTGAACAAAAATTGGGTCCTGTACTTGTGGATCATTTTCAAAGCATGTGTAGCTGTATTTGCAAGAGGGAGGTGATAGTTAAAGCACAGCTGTTTGTCAGCATCTTCCATAAGCTACTCACAAAGACATTGACTGCACATGGATTAGCACATAGTGAAACCAAAGGTCCCCTCTACTAAGCATGTGTAATAATAGCTTGCATAGCCCTCCTTTTTTGTTTTGTGATTACCTAGTTTATAGTCCTTCTTAGGACTTTGCACAGCTGCAGCAACAGAAATCTATTCATGCATTAGTTCCGATGCCAATGCTCAGATTTTGCTTTTTCAACATGCCTGATAAAATTGGGCATAATCATTCAGGTTTATTCTCCATCCCAGGATTGTACATTTTTTTGTTCTCAAGGCCTGCTGTATTCATCTTTTGTCATGTGGTTATGACTACTAATGATAAACCCATCTAATTTACTACTTGAGCTGTGGCTTCATTTGAAATTCTTTAGTTCTCCATTACTTTCCAACAGAGAATGGATGCTTCCAGCCTGCAAGTAGCAGGCCCTCTTTCTCCTTTTGCTTTTTTAAAAATAAGAATGAATAAAAAATAATCATACAGCTGTTCAACCATGGCTGTACCCTGAACCATTCTGAAGATCTACAGGTGTATATAGATTAAATCCATTCTGTGGTTGATGTGTCTTCTAAAATGTCACCGACTGGTTTGGGTAGTTACTGGATCTGCATTCTTGATCTGATTGTACTCTTACATATTTAGAAACATCACAGTTTAAGGAGAAATTATGGAAAATAGGTTCCAATGGATGTATTACAATTCTATGCATGCTTATTAGGAAATCTAGGAAATATGTGTACAAGTACACGTATTAAGAATCAGACTGTTTGTTTTGGTTCTTCATCTGTTAATGGCAGTATCAATGGAACTCTTCACAGGGTGGTTTTAAGGATGTATTAGATAGCTACTTCGGGCTATTCTGAATGCTAGAACTTACTATGCTACAGAAGAATGCATTTTGTTAAATATATCTGGATCTGGATCCAGCTCATTGCTATCAAAATATACAGAAATGCACTAAGTCTGCCTCTTGGTGGTAGAATGGTTTCTTGTTGTTACTGAAATTGATCTTATTTAAGAATATTATGTTGTTCAATTAATATATATGATAGATTATTTGATAGATTTCCTGGAGATTTTGTGATCAGGCCCTGCTGCCAAAGGAAAGATCACAGGGAGCTTGTGGGTTCCCCGAAACCCCAATATTGCAGTCTAACCTAGCATGAAGAGATTCTTTACTTTGTATCCTGAGAGACCATACCAATTGCTTTACAGTTAAAAGCCTCTTTAGTTGATTCCTTTCTGGAACTATTTAGAGTTTTATCTTACTCTTAACCCCCCCCCCCCACAAAAGACAGGTATCTTTAATCACTGAAGCATGGAACAGGAAGTTATTATTCAGGTTTTTTGTCTAATAGCATAGTCGTGACTCTAAACTCCAGGGTGGCCTATCAGGAAAGAATAAGTATTGTTTAATAACTGAAAGCGATGCTTTTTGCTATAAGTATTTTCCCCCAAACTCTAAAGGTTTCATCATCTCTCTCCCCACCCTTCCTAAACAAGGATTGCCAAAGTAAATATAAACTGTTAATCTGGTGAAAAAATAGTTAATTGGAAAGATTTATAGTCTTGTTAGTGGAAATGTTTTTAATTTAAAATGTCAATGTATTCTCTGAAGGAAAATTATTTCATTGGAAGTCATAATTGGACAAGGGCATTTTGCTTAATAGCAAGACTACAATGAGTTTTATGAGCTATAAAATGTCACATCAATGTGCATAGGCTTCTGTTTAGAGCATCCTTGTTGTAGTGATGTTTAGACAACTTGGGCCACAATTTTCACCATGGCTATTAGCTGTGGTGGTTAGTGAGGTTGAGGGTTGTAGTCCAGTCATCTGGATATAGATGTGGAAGGCTGTTCTTGTCTAGGTGCAAAACATTCAACTAAGTTTCCCTATTATAGAGGATGGCAAAATGCAGCGTGGACTAAACTAACATTAGATGGATACAGAGCTGGCTGAAAAATGTGAACAAAAAGAATATGTCAAATTGGAAATGTCAAATGGTGTACTGGAGGGCTCTGTTCTGGGTCCTGTGCTTTCAATGTATTAAAAATGACATGGAAAAGGAGTTAAAATATTATTATCCCATTTATGGATGATATAAATGTGGTGGTGGTGGGGAGAAGCAAGCATCTTAAAACGGAACAATGGGCAGAAAGCAAAAAGCTGAATTTCAACAGGAACAAAGGCAAAGCCTTTCATTTGGATAGAAAAAAATAACAGGTGTGAAGGGTGAGACGATGTTGGCCAGTAGACTTATGGAAAGGGTATGGGTGTTGGTGGATCACAAGCTAAATATGAGGCAACAGTGTGATGCAGCTGCAAGCAAAGCAAATGCGGCCCTAAGCTGCATCAGCAGAAGTATAGTGTCAAGGACAAATAAGTCATTGTTCCTCTCTGGTCTGCGTTAGTCAGATCACACCTAAAATATTGGGTCCAGTTCAGACATCACATTTTATGAAAGAAATTAATAAACTGGAGCAAGTCCAGAGGAGAGCTACCAAGCTGAGAGAGAGCCTAGAACTTACAAGGAATGGTTGGAGGGATTCAATATATATAGCCTGGAGAAGTGGAGGAGACATGATAGCTGTCTTCAAGTATCCAAACAGCTGTCATGTAAGAGATGAGGCAGAATTGTTCAGAATTATTATAGAAGACAGAAAAGAAGCACTAGACTTACATCACAAATCAAATTAGTATTACTTTGTAACGTAAATGAGAGCCAGTTTGGCATAGTGGTTAAGGCATCAGGCTAGAAACTGAGAGACTATGAGTTCTAGACACAAAGCCAGCTGGGTGACCTTGGGCCAGTCACTTTCTCTCAGCCCTAGGAAGGAGGCAGTGGCAAACCACTTCCAAAATCTTGCCAAGAAAACTGCAGGCGCTTGTGCAGGCAACACTGACCCGAAAGCACATATACATTGTAACATAAAGTTGGATATGACAAAAAGTCCAAATGATCAGAGTTGTTCAGCAGTGAAATAGAGGGCCTTAGGAACTGAAGGACTCTCTTTTGCTGGAAGCATTTAAACAGGGACTCGATATCAGGGATGCTGCAGTGATGGATTCCTGCACTGAAGAAGGGGTTGGATTACATGATCAAGATCCCTTTCAATCCTTACATTATATGATTCTACAGAGAGTCCTGGGGAACTTGTAACACAAATGGTATACATTGAAACTTGTTTTAACAAATAGGGGATGGAGGTGTCCACTGAACTGAAGAAAACGTCAATGGATATGATGCAAATGATGCAATTTAGATCATTTGCACAATATTGTCATAATGCAGATGATGCCAATCACAACGAAACTTTGCCTGGTGCATGACAAGTCCGGAAAATCAAAGTTTCACTGTAATTGTGTCTTTTGTCAGAGAGATTAAAGTGAGTGGTGTTATTTATTTATTTTAAAGTCTAGATTTAATCTTTTAATGCTCAAATGCACATGAATCCAAAAATATTTAAAAAGCAATGCTAATGAACCTTGCAAAGTGAACATATTGCTAATTATTTGAAGACACAATATAAATACACTGAGGTAATTTCTAACTGTTCCTGCTTGGTTTTATATTTTTGCCCCATTCCAGTGAGTAAGACCTGTATAGGTAAGCATTCTCTGGCTCTGGAACAACTTGCACAAATCAGATAGGCATTTCCTTCTAGTGCTTTTGGAAATCCATTTGCAACCACTATTTTAGGCAATTAGGCTTATATAACCATTCGTGATTAGAGCTCACTGCAATAGAACATGTTTTTCTAAATTATATTAGCAAACAGTGGTGTAGATACAGTGAAGGCAGGGGAAGTGACTACCTTGCCCTCCTCTTTTCTGCCCATGCCTAGTGGTTGCTGGATTTTTGCAGCCCTGATATAGCATCCCAAGCAAGGTGTCAATTGTAACATAAAGTTGGACATGACAAGAAATCCAAATGATCAGAGTTGTTCAACAGTGAAATAGAGGGCCTTGGGAACTGAGGGACTCTCTTTTCCATAGTGGAAAATAAATTGAGAAGGAGGGATGGAGGAAGAGAAGAGCTACTCCTATTTTGTCCTTGGCTGTCACTCGGGAGTCAGTCAGTCTGTCACTCTACCTCACCAGCTGTATGCACTGCTAGTGGAGCCCTTGGAAGCCCTGATGGATTCCACACCAATTTACTGCTTTGCTTCTTGCTGTCCTTACTGCTTGGGATTGAACTAGGGGAAAGAGAACAGGCATACCATATTTGGCCATATCAAGTCAATCAGTAGATGACAGCATAGAGACACAGAAGACTATATTTCCTTGCTGGCATCTAGAGCTCAGCTGAAGTTTTGTAACCCAGATGTAGTAAGCCTAAGAGAGAAAGACTTTCAGGTGGTTGAGTGGGGGATCAGCCTTCTACATGGAGGGGGTGTGAATGCAGGAGGCCAGGCAGGAGAAGGGAAGGGATATTTTGAGTGATGGAGCAGGTGTCAGCTCCACTAGGTAGACCAGACCAGGAAATCAACTCCATTGGAAAAGTAAAACTACTTTGAGTAAGAATGGCTACAATAACAGAATCTTGTTATTGTGTTGTACCTCCTCCTCCTTCTTATAGTTCAGTGAATTAGGGAAGCATCTGTCTGAGCTGCTTCCGAATGTTATCTTGCTGTTCTGTACTTAAAAAAAACATTTCAGTCCCTTTTGCCTAGGTAACAGTTCCTGCATATTTCTGTCAATTACTGTCTACAGCAGGCAAGGGGAAACCCTTCTTTTCTTTGTATCCACATCCTCCCTCAGTTGCCACAGTTTGAGCTCTCACCACTGGGGGTTCTATCTGAAAGGGGCCCAGAGACCTTTGTTGATCCTCCTGCTAGGAAATCAGATTGATTCATCTATGAACAAAAATGATTGCATAAACTGTTTGGATGTTATAACCTAGTTCACACAATATGGTAAGCTAAGATGTTTAACTATAGTTTGTTGAATAAACGATCACTGCTGAATTAACACAAATAAAACCATAAATTATGGTTAACAAATCACAAGATTGGGTTTACCTAACATGCTGAACTAAAATATTGCCTGGTTTGCTTCAGCTTAACATGTTATATGAAGCCAGTCTAGCACTTAAATCCTAATATTGTTTGGCTTAATGTGTTGTGGGGACCAAGATTTGTGGATTGCAAATAATGGTTTAAGGTTTAAACAATATGTAAATCATCTCTGCTTCACACATCATGCTAAGTCAGGACCTTTTAAATAATGTTTTATTGGATGAGTTACAATTCCTGTTCACACATAATGTTAAGTTACAAAGTCTGAGTTGACACAACTCCAAATCAAACAAACTATATCATGCTTCAGTGTGATAGTCTTTGGCTTCAACCCTTATATACCTGAAATTACACTGAGCTAAGTAAATGTGCAGAGGATTGATCTATTGGTCATTTCATCTAGAGGTTCTGCTCCTTTATTATAACTCTGGGTAGGTTTATAGTAGTTATTAAACAGAGGTAATTGTACTCAGTATATGTAACACTGTCATTCAGACTTGCACAATACTGGTGCTCCATACACCAAAGGATTGATAAACATGTTTGTTCCTACCTGCCTGGAACTCCACGCATCGAATCAAACCATGGATACCTGCTCTAGTCATTTGTTCACATGTTCTAGTACAATTGACAAGCCTGAGCTACAGCTTTAATCAAATTTGCATGGAAAT
Organism: Python bivittatus; assembly: GCF_059951505.1. Taxonomy (NCBI): domain Eukaryota; kingdom Metazoa; phylum Chordata; class Lepidosauria; order Squamata; family Pythonidae; genus Python; species Python bivittatus. The sequence goes on along the minus strand of NW_028277113.1, from coordinate 20,523,358 downwards.
AATTGCTAGGAAAAGGTGATATTTATACTCTTCCAAAACATTTCATCAATTTTACATATTCATGACTTTATGTCTCATCCCCTGCATGATGCTGAGTAATCAAGTGAGACATGAAGTCATGCATATGCAAAAGCTGTGGATGAACTGTTCTTTCTCTCCTCTTCTTCCAGGCCCATCTCATTCCTACTATCTGCATGGAACAGCAGAGGCTTGACCTGAAGCAATGGTTACTGCAAGCAAATAATCATGTATTGCTACTTTCCAGTTGTTTGACTCTTACATAAGAGGATTAGAGTATTGAACCTCTGTTATCTATCTATGCATGTATGTTCACATTTCAGTTTGCAACTAGCATGAAGTAAATCTACATGAGTGAATAAAATTAGGTATGTTGTAACTTCTGATTTCTCATCGGTAAAATGGGAACAATATTAATAGATGGTTAGAAATAAAGTCTACTTGGCACTGGATTCCTGAACTCCATTTCTTAGATCATTTCAATGACAAAGCAAGACAAAAAGGCTGGTTAATTCTTGCATAGTGCTTGACAGTAGAGAACAGTGGCAAGCTAGTGCTGTCCAGATGTTTTAGACTACAATTCCCATTAGCCCCAGTCAGCATGATTAAATGATCAGTAATCTGGGCAACTGAAGTCCAAAACATCAGCAGGGCACAGATCCTTGACATAAAGACTCAAGAAATTACCAATTTCATTTGGATTATGCATTTCCAGGTCAGAATGGAAGACATCAACTGGGATTTGAAAAAGAACTGATTGGTTTCCGATGGGAACAGAAAACATAAAGAATGCTTTGGTATGGTAACAATATTTTTGTCTCTTACTTGAGAATCAACATGTCCTTAGTTGTTTTTCCTAACTTATTGCAAGCATATATCACTGTCCATAAAACTCAAGGCTCAGACTATAGCAACAATCCTATGTTTTTTAAGTGAGAAGTACAGTAAACCATACTGTACTGTTTGCAAAATTTATTGCTTTGTTTGACTTATTAAGGTGTGTCTGTATGTTACCAATGATGAAGCAAAAAAAAAAAAAAAAAGCTTTATGTCTCATTTTAATTATGTATTAATAAAGGCAGTGCACAAAATGCATACATAAGTTATAAATAAAATTCTAAACTCATATAAATTCTAAAGTTAGCTTTAAATCTCAGTGCTTAAATCTTAAAACCTCTACAAGGCCTGAAAAAAAGATATGTTTAAACCCCCTATTAAATTGTAATAAGGTGGGGGGTCTGCCTCGACTTCAACAGCAATCTTTTCCACAATATCTCTCCAGCATAATTAATAGTATAATTTGCTGTTGATGTTAGCTATTCTGTGGCAGGATGCTAAGGACCCAAGAAGTCAGGGTGGGTTGTCCAGAACTAGGCAGTTCTAAAGGTCAAAATAAAACTTTAGGCTAGGAACTGGCAGACCATGAATTCTAGTCCCACCTTAAGCACAAAGCCAGCTAGATGACCTTGGGCCAGTCACTCTCTCTTAGCCCTAGGAAGGAGGCAATGGCAAGCCACTTCCGAAAAGCCTTGCCAAGAAAACTACAGGGACTAGTCCACGCAGTTGCCAGGACTCAAGACTGGCTTGAAGGCTAAAAAAAAAAAAAAACTTTAGGTATGAAAGTAGCAACTTGGTTTGGAAAAACAACTGTCAACCAGTGTAGCTATTTCAACAACCCTGCTGCTGTATTCTGGGCCAGCTGCAATGGGCTACCCCATGAAGAACACCTTGTAGTCATCCAGTCTATCAGCAGAGGTATCAGTGTAATCAAAATTCTCTCCTCCAGGTTAATCAGTCAGTTAATCAGCTGGCTGTGATAAAAGACCCCCTTTACCAATGTGATTCTCCCATATCAGTGCTTGGATCTGGGAGGACCTCCAGACTGCAAACTTGCTTCTTAAGGGGCCTGCGATCCCATGCAGAACAGGCATTTGAATTCTAATAACCTCCATATCATATTGTGGCCGAGAATGATAGAAGCAGATGAAATCAAGACTGATCTAAAATCACCTCAAATTCTGTGGAGCATTCAGAGCCCTCCATAGTAGATGACTTCTTGCTTACAAATTCTGGTTAGCATAGTACAGACCTTACATTATTCCTGGAGAGCAGAAGAGGACAATGAAGTAATTTTGAAAATAGTGGACAGAGACTGGAATCATGAACCTGGCATGCAAAGCCATTGCTAGGTATAACAAAATGCCATACGTAAGAATTGCCAGGGGCAAGAATGAAAGGAAAATACTTTTTTCCAGATGTCCACTTCAAGACCAAATTTCAGGGTCTTGAATTCAACAGCTTTCCATGATGGATTTCATGTCTACTGATTTTCTACAGCTTTTCACAATGTATCCCAAGGAGCATCCATTAGAATTGTTTCCATAGCAACTGTGGCTCTGCTGGTTCAGTTGTCAGTTTTGGAGAGTGAAAATGCATTAGCAGCCTGAGTCTATCTGGTGTGAAGTTGTATCTGCTCCTTTTATTTATGCGGTGAATTGGTTTTTACAGCCTATCTTTTCCATTTTATTCAAATGACAAAAGAGAGCATTTTAGCTAAGTCCTTCCTCTATGATGTTCATCCTCCCAGCCTTTCTCTAGCCAGCTTTACTTTAAAAAGGTTATTTGCTTATCTTACCCTCTGTTCCAGTTTTGCTAATCTAATGTGGTAGCAAGGCTAAAATTGGAAACTGGGCTGGCCTTACTTTTAGGTAGAGGGAGATGGGAAGCTAAGGGAGCAGAAATAGGAGAAGGAACGGTGAGCTGTTAGAGGACTAAGCTACATCTAGCAATGGCCTGCAATGGTCTGGAAGAGCATTCCCTCCAGCAATTTTCAGCTACCGGTCAATTCAGCTTCTATGCATAGCATGGGAAGGGCTCCATCTTCTCTTTGCCTCAAACAGCAAAATGTCTTGGAAAAATAAGACCAGACATGGAATCCACACAGTGGAGCATTATTTAAGGAACTCCATCAGAACATATGCAAAGATATATGCATTTCTATTGGGGCATGATGGATAATCAAAATACAGCCTTCGCATCCATGAGAAAGCTTGTGTTGGTTTTCATGTCACTTTATTTACTCCAAGTGATTGTGCAAAGGATAACAGTGCTCTTTAGATGTACTGATATGGCACATGCTTTATGTGCGGTCGCACGGAAACCATCACAGGAAGTCATTGAAGGCCTTACTGTGAATTAGTTCACACATGATTTAGACTGGAGCTGGAAATTTCACTTACGTACCTTCACTTGGTGCTGTTCTCTGTAAAAAAAAAAAAAAATGACAGCTATCCTGTCACAAAGCTGTTTATTACCACCAGTCTGGACATATTAGTAAAACCAGTAAGAGAGAGTGAGATAGAGATAGATAGATGCTTATACTGGACTATTAATCATTTATAAATGCTTGATGGAACAGATGGCTTACCAGCAGCATTGATACCTGCCACATTTCCTGGGGGTAAGCCTTCCACATTTATGGTTAAGGAAATATAGCAGCAGATGTCTTTTTACTTACCAAGTGTGTTCCCACAACATGCCCAGCTGTGACTGGCACAAATCACAGTTCAGTTACTTACCAGATGATCTGGTGCCAGATACCCTGAAAAGTAAGACAGCGTTGGCTTGCTACACAGTAGCCACTTTGGAGAACTTCCTAGCCATTGTTATGATGGTTGGTAAACTGTTATTTCTTCTGCCCCCCCCTTAAAAAAAAAAGTTTTTTAAAGCACTGGAGGCCCAATGGAAGTTGGAGCCAATATTGATAGGAAGAAAGGCTTGGTTTCCCCTGCCCTTTCTCTCCCAGTTTTACTGCACTTCCCCTACACTCACAGGATTTCCATGAGAAGCAAAACAGGCACAGAAACAGAGCAGCCCCATAGCTGTATTCACTCAGGTTCCTCTCTCTGTGGAAGGCTGGGAAAAGAAGGCTGGCCTTCTTTTAAACTTCTTGTAAAGTTTGGATGGCATTTAAAGCCCAGGACATAATTAATTAAAGACTAACTGGGGCATCCTTCTCCCCAAACAAGTGCTCCCATTGACACCGTTAAGTATCTTGCCTGAATGCAAAGACAATCTGGTTAGCCTCTCAGTGCCAAACAGGTGTGGGTAACGCATTTCAGCTGAAGAACCAGATTCTGCTCTCTCCAGCCCGACTGACCGAAATGATATTGGGGCAGAGGTTCAGGGAGAGAAAGACACCTCTGAAGTTGTAAACTGCCACAGCTCTTTCACTCAGTGTTTGGAAAGAACAACTTTGCTCACATGCACGCACTGCACCCTCTTTCCCCTTTCGCTTGCATGCACCATGCCCCCTTGGCGCTGCGACTCTGGGGCTTTGTAGGGGGAAGGCTTTGCAGGAGGAAGGAGAAAGGCTCACCAATGGCCAGCAGCTTCCAACATGAGCTGCAGAGCGTGCACCGGAAGCGCTCCTAGAGAATCCTTCAGCACCCAGAAGAACCCCTGAAGAGTCGTCGAGTGAGGGAAGGAGGGTGTGCTGCATGAGAGCAAGCGAGCGAAGGGGGAAGCAGGGCCAAGAAGTCCCTGAGCTGCAGCATGGCAAGCAGACCCAAAGCCATGCAGTTCTAGGGCTGCTTGCTGCCCCTCAAGGCAGGGTGCAGAGCAGCTAAAAGGGCAGAGATGGAAGGGGAGATAGGCAGGTGGTAGAAGTTGGAGGCTTGGGGCTGGGAGGGACCAAGCCTGGAAGGGCTTGGCTTGGAATGGGTCCTCGGCTAATGACTGGTAGAATTCACTTAACTACAGCAATGGGGATTGCCGGGCTTGCTGTTGCTAAGCCATGTGGTCACGTGACATTTTGCTTTATGTGACATCACTTAGCAATGGAAATTCCAGTCCCAGCTGTGATTGTAAGTTGAGAACTACTTGTATTCTTTTTTTTAAAGTTTGTATTAGCTTTTATTGTTGTAATTGTAATTTTTAATGACATTACTATAAAAATAATATGTATTTTGTCATATTTTTGTATCAATTGAATTTGCATGGTCACTACTTAAATTGCATGAAGAATTTACTTTGGAGAAATAAGCATATTGATCATGGTTGTTCCAACTTAAAATTAAATATGAACTCATGAGGTGAAGAAGAAAAAGTAATCCAAATACTGAGAGAGTTTTTTTCTTTCAACTATACCATTTCCCCCCATGGCTTTGACACTTTTAATTATGGAAAGCTTATGATTCAGGATAATATCAGTTTAAAAACAGCTGATAAATCTGTTTTGGATGAATTGGGCACTTCACAACATGTTTACTTGGTGAAGCTGTTTTTAAAAGATCTGTAGAAGTTAAAAGAGTGTCTGATTTATCCAGAAGTGCTTCTTGACAGTTTATTCAATTTAAAGATTTGTAATTTGGCCATTTTCATCTTGATGCCTGCCAACCAAGACCTAGGATGGAGTCAAAATAAACTCTATTTATTGAAATATAAGAATTTCTGCTAGTTTCTTCAATCATCTGGAATTCATAGTTTAACAGGTTGTTAAACCTGGGAAATGACAGTTACTAACAGAACAGTGATTTTTCAAACAGCTTTTCTACAAGCCATCTCTCATACTGGTTCCCAAAATTTGAATGAAAGGAATAGCAGAGGAAAATGTTTATCCCCCTTGTAAAAAGTTGTTGCCTGGGTAATGGAGATACTACATCGTATTCCAACAGTTTTAAATGTGTGTAACTGCTGAGAGGATAAACCTCCCTGATATAGATTGTACATATAGATATAGATATAGATATAGATAGATATATAGATAGATATATAGATACATACTGTTCATACATACACATACTGTTTCTTAATTTGTGATATTATCTTGTTATTTTAATTACTACTTACTGTGAAGGATCCCCTCTTTAAGCAAGTAAAATACTTGTGTACAAGACTTGGATGGTAACCCTAATAATAATCCTGTAGGGATACATCTCTCTGAACTTACAGTTTTTGAGTAGACAAACATCAAATTCCACTGTAAATAGTTAAGTTGATACGTATTAGAAGGAGAACCATTACAAACCTTCTGATTTGGTAAATTTTTGTCTCACATATATATTTTAGCCCATTATATTTGCATTCCAGTCCTAATGAAATATGCAATGTTTTATTTATTGGCTTAGATTTCTAGCATTCTCCACCCTGGAATATTTTGGTTGTGAAGCAGCAGATTAAAAGATTTAAAGCTTTCTAAGACTGGCAATTAAAATAAATAAAACCAGCAACTGTGTATAATTAGAAGGGATTTCTGAACACTGAAGATACATTCAAGAGTCCCTGCTAATAAATATAACAGCAAATATCATCCAGAGTTTGTAAGGACTGATGATTTACCTGCTGTGGTTATTTACAATGCATCTTTCTAATTTGATGTTGTTGCTTTCTGGACATGCGTGGAGCCTTTCATTAGTGACTGTAGAAATCAGCCACCTAGAAAATGATTCTTAAGGTATTTGGATAATAGTTCACTTGTGGCCACCAAGCCAAGCAGTTTTTTTTGCTTGCAGCTTGTAGAGGCCACCAAATGGTCCTTCAAGTGGAATTGGATTGGCAATGAGTTAGTCCCTGAACTTTGCCTGGAGCTTGCCATCGTGATTACTATGCTTGTTTTGCTTTGTTTTATTTTTATTTAGGGCTGGTCAATGACTGTAATAAAGATGATTTTATTTGATGTCATATTTATTTTTAAAGATTATCTCCCCCTTTCTTGCTATAAATAGCACTCAAGGCAGCTAGTAACAATAAAATAAAAAAGCGTATCAATTTAAAATACATCATAAAAAGTAATAAACAGCAATTACTAGTTAATACCTGCTTTAGCCAAAAGCCTAAAGGAAAAAAAAAGTGTGGGTGGATGGAAAGTCATCAAGGGTGCAGACAGTCTTGCCTACTTTGTCAGGAAGTTATAGAGCCAAGAAGGCCCCTTGGGTTTCCACACCTATCCTGTTGGAGCTGAGCAGGGAGAAGGGCATTTCTGGAAAAACTTAAAGCCTACATAGCTTCTAGTGGGAGAACATGATCATTCAGATAGTCTAGTCCCAAGTCCTACAGTACAGTGGTACCTCTAGTTACGAACTTAATCCGTTCCGTGACTCTGGTTGCAACTCGAGTTGGTCTCAAGTCGAGGTAAAGTTTCCCATAAGGTTCAATGTAAATCCGGTTAATCCGTTCCGCCCTCCGAATTTGGTCACACCACGAGGCAAATTTCCCCATAAGGTTCAATGTAAATACGGCTAATCTGCCCTCCGAATTTGGTCGCACCCCGAGGTAAATTTCCCCCATAAGGTTCAATGTAAATACGGCTAAACAGTTCTGAAACATATGCATTTTATTTTTAAACCTCAAAAACCTTCCAAATGCCACAAAAACCTTCCAAACGCCACAAAACACACCACAAGCCTCACCGAACGTCTCCTTGCTACCGCGATCTCGCCCACAGGAAGCGGCGACCGCGTGGTAGCAGGGAAAATGGCCGCGGATCCGGTTCGTAAGTAGAGGCGAGTTCGTAAGTAGAGGTAAATTTTTGGGGCCAGAGCTGGTCGTATCTCGAAAAATTCGTAAGTAGGGGCGTTCGTAAGTAGAGGCACCACTGTATCTTATTTTATCGTCAGTGCTGCAAATTTAGCAGAGAATTTCATTCTGGAAGCTCTTAAGCTGAGGTACAAAAATACTGTGCACCTTTTCTCATGTAGTCCTTTCAGTTGATATGTCATGAGAAACTGAAATGGCAGAAGCCTGGTGTTCTTTTGCACTGGATTCCTATGCTTCTTCCCTAGGCTTATTATTTTTGAAGGGATAACTGGAACAGTGCTTCTCTGCCTGATAACTGGCTGATTTGGATGAAACCTTTAGCACCACCAGTTTGGGAGGCACCAGTTTTGGAAAAGTCTGGCTGAAAGCAAGGCTTTCTTAGCAGCTATGGGACTCTTTGGGACATCTCCGCAGGGAAGGTCACTTTTATGGCACCTTGGTACTAGTTTTGCTCTGTAACAAAGTTGGCTGTTTGAGATCACTTTCATTTAACTTTCATTAATTTCATTTTCAAAAGCCTTACCAGCTAAGGTAGCAAAGGCATCTTATTTCATTTTTCCAGGATTCAGTTGTCTCACCCAGAAATGATTAATGGAGGTGGGAGGGAAAACACTCTAAGGAGGAGACAGTTGCAGCAGCATTATAAATGCAGAAAAGACAAGTCAGTTAAAAAGGACCCTCTAACCCAGTCTGAAAGCCAGTAACTGAACAATGATTTATTACTATACTTTCATGGTACCCTTGTTCAGACTGGCTTTGGGTAAGTTTGAGACTTGCCTTTTCTTTGATCCAGTGGCTGCAAATATATCAGGAGTGGATTGTTGAAAAAAAGAGTGGTAGGTTTGCTGAAAATAATTGGATGGTATAATGCATGATCAACCAACCTCCCTAATTCTACATAATCAACCAACCTCCTTAATTCTAACTTTAATGTTCATACTCATGCTGTGAATATCTTTGTGATTGTCTTCCAAAGTGCTGCTGAAGGTAGAAGAACTGTTCTGTTGTTTTTCCTGGTCAGTTGGAAACCCTAATTAAAACATCCTAGCCTGCGATGATGTGAAAAGAATCAGCTGTCTCAGAGAGCTGCACTGATATAATTTTAGAGGCTCAGGTACCTGCATTTGGTGCTGCTTGACTTTCTTTAGCATTATCTCTGCTCTATGGTGGACTTCACTAATACAAATACCAAGCTGTTCTGACTTGCTCCTTAGTGGCATCTTTGGAACATTTCATCTGGATTGGTCACTATAGAAGATGACTGATGGAGGAAGATCAGCTGAGAAGAATGCCTCACTCAGTATGCAGAATGGTGATGCTCCTTTGACATTTCACAAACAGGCATGATAGTCATAGAACAACTGATATGAGATACATATCAGTATGAAATGGTCCTAATATTTTTATTGCACTTCAGTCAAAAGTTAGTAGGACTTCTAGAAGCCAAGTGTGTGAGAGCAGGATTTCAGACCCAGCCAATAAGCTGTCAGTGACTCATTCCTGAATCACATCAAAGCCTTCCTCTTGACTTTATCCTAACCATTGATTTTAAAAAGAGTAATTTTAAAATCATGTCTAAATGAAGCAGTTAAATATATATAACTTGACCTGCATTAAAGATTATATATATATATATATATATATATATATATATATATATATATATATAATCTTTAATGCAGGTCAAGTCATGATTATTCAAATTCCAGAGGTATCAGAAATAACAATCCTAAATATGCATTCCCAAAATACATTTTAAGAAGGCTTTAAAAACGGTATAATACTGTTGCTGAAGAATGACAGGAAGTATTCATTCTACTAAGTTGTTTTTCTTTCCTCTCCTCCCAAACTATGTTGGATGACTAAGCTCATAAAAATGTGCATAATCTAGTACTTCAAATGAATCATTAAATGTCAGAAGATGTCTTAATGAAAAATATTGTTCACACTACAGAGGCACAGGAAACATTTTATCTGGTGGCTTGCAGTATAGCACCCTTCAACATTAAAAAAAAAAAAGGAAAGAAAGAAGAAACAGAATATCATCAAATATTTGCTTCAGGCAATCTTGATATGAAGGCTCTTTGCACTGTACATTTACCACCATTTAAAACACTTAATTATGGCTAGAAAAACCCTAGTAGTGCAGCAGTCATTAGTCTTCAACAGATCCTTAGCTAACAAGAGGGATGCTAGAGAAACTGACTTAGGGCACGTCCATACTTTCTCCTAACTTCAGCTCAGAGATGACTCACTAATAAGATGCAGCCTTCCTCTCTTACTCAACACATAGCAGTTAATTTTGAGTTTTTCTCATCTGATACAAAAGTAGAATTCTTCATCTTGTCCTGACAGAAGCCTTATCATATGCATAAGTTGTGATGCTTTGGTGGTAATCGTGGTAGTGGTTGGAATCTGCCCAGCTTCTATTGGCTGCTTTCAACTGCTATCCCCTCCTCTCCCGTTATTTCTAATTTCCTTCCATTTTTGTTTGTGCTGCTGGACTGATGTGACATCAGGAGAGGAACAGCACCAGCACCAATGTTCTTGTTTACCTGCTATTGTTAAAGTGGTAGATGAAAACTTCTCTTTAATGTGAGCAGCAATGCCCCACAGAATGATAGAAAAGTATTTATATTTAACGGTTCTGATAGATGGCTAAACTCACCACTCTAGCCATCTGTCAAAACTCCCTTCCTCCTCTCCCCCCACCCCAAATAAAAAAAAGGGATTGATGGTCTTCCCATTGGCAAGGAAATCCTCCAATCACTGCACCTCAACTTGACCTGCATTAAACTGTTAGGACATTACCAGTTATGTAGATGCAGCAAAATATGCTGGCCTACTTTTTTGTTGCCTCCCAGACTGGAGGAAAGCACATTAAAGTGGCTTTCTGAATCTGGCCTTGGTCTGCATTTAAAGTGAACTAAAACTGATTTGTACTCTGTGTTCTAAGATGTAGTCCAGAACACAATTATCCTTCTCTGAAATTTGTGATAAAGTTGTGAGCTTGAAACTTTATGTGCTTTTTGTGTATTTTAGGCTTGTTTTGTCTTTGAGGGAAAATATTGGTGGAAAAATTCACAGAAAATTAAGGAGGAGGATATAATCTATATTTAAAGTAAGGAATGGTAAGTTCCAAACAGCCTAACAGACCTGATTTCTCTTGCTTGACCTGAGCACAGATAAACACCAATCTGTTGATGTTTAGGAAAGTTACCAAGAGCTTGCTGTTCTGGAAAGGATTAGGGACTGATGGACCTTTCCCTGCAGCTGGTGATTGGTGTTATGGTGACTGTTTTTTCTCAGTGGGATGACCAACAGTGGGAAGGTTTCATGATTATTATTGATTCTTGGGTTTTTGTTATAATTTATCACATTACTTTTCCTTTGTATTATTCGTATCTGTTAAGCAAAAATTATTGTGAAGGAGGTATATGACCAAACCAGTCACTTAAAAGACCCCAACCCAACCCAACCCAACCCAACCCAACCCAACCCATGTCCCTGATTTTCAGCACAAAGTTGAGAAAGGCATAAAAATTCCAGAACTGAACATTAAGTTGGAAATGGAGGCAGGACCAGTTCTGCAGCTAGACAGAGTGAGACTGTCACCTCAGGCACAAGGTATTAAGGAGATGGCTCAAAGTTTTAGCCTGCTTCCTATAAAAAGCCAAACTAATCTTTCTAAAAAACAAAGGAGTCTTTCTTTCAATTGTTCTATTAATATATCTTTCTACTATCAACTGTAGCACAATATTAATATTGAAAATATAGTTTGGCAATTGTAGAGTGGGAAATGGTAGGCTCTGCATGTATTTCTGCATGAATTTTCTTCCTCCTCTTACTCTAATTAGGTGCTGTAAGGACATTTTGTATTTTGAGGGATTCCTCTACATTTTATGCATTCATGACTTAGTAGATGGTTTGCTCATATGTACCATTTAAAGGGAATTAGAATCTTTGCTGCTGGAATTACATTCAGGCTGGTGTGTAAAATTCTTGTCATATAGAACTGAATTAGGTTGAAGGGGTTATCAGAATTATTAGTTTTACATTGTATATAATCCTTCCTGAATAGACGTAGATCATGAGCTATGGATCATGAGCATAGGATCATTAGCTATGTAAAAAAAACAAATTACTCTGGGTCCCTATATAATTGTCAGTTTTGCAAATATTGTTTACTATTATGGGTTAATATATCAACACTAGATAATGTAACAGTAAGTGTTCCAGCACATTCAGGACAGCCTGCTTTGAAATGCTACTTGTTCCATACACACGGCTATCTAGACATGCAAAATTGAGGGATCTCAGTGTGGAAATGAGACAGCGATTTCAGCCCTATCTTGACAGAAGAAATATAATGTATTTAGATTCTTCTTTAGACGCTGGGAACATATTGTAACAAGACAGGCTGTAAAAAAGAAAGGAACTGTACAAATGATAATGGAAGCTGAACACCATTAAACATAGGTTCCGAGTTGTTTTTAAAATGATCCCAAGGAAACACTGATAGAAGCTAGACAGCATTTGCCTTGAATGAATCATCTCTAGGGGATAAGTATAAAAAATATGTTTTGATTTTCTAAGCATTAGTGTACAGAAGAACATGGTAGCCAGGCAATATAAAATAAAGTCCATAGAATGATTTGGAGATTATGGACAGTTGGTCTGTATTTGGATCATAAATAGCTAAGACAACCTATTTCACTGCTCCTGAACAACAAGTCACCAGAGCTTTGACAAGGCCATTCTTTCTTAAGCATTAGTTTGCATTTTGATAGTCTTTTTGTTTTGTTTGTGAAGGGGCAGCCATATCTCCTCCTTGACAATCTTTCTTAAACATAATTGGTTTGTATCTTTTTGATATCTTTTTGTTTTGTTTTTGAAGAGGCAGCCATGCTTCCTCTAAAAAGAGATCCTTGCATGTGTCAAGGAAAAAGAAATCTGCCAGACAGAAACATAACCAACATGGAGTTCTTCAATACGTTTGTCAGACATACCATGGTGAATGGGCAGGCTAATCCTCACTCCACATTCACTAACACCAAACAGTGTCTGAATTTCAACACAGACTTTCAAACAGAATATTCCTGTTTGAGGCATGATTGGAGGTCACACATGCAAGGAAATTACTCCCAAATCCTACCCTTTCTGCTGTTTGTCTTTTTCAAACAAAGGTAGAAGCTGGAAACTGAAGTTGAGAAGAGAAACTCCAGCAGCCTCAGAAGAAACTGACTGGAATCTTCAGAGATCTGGAGGGAAAATCCAGGATTAGCTGAGACTCAAAGAAATCTATTTTGGAAATAACAGGCTTTGAAAAGATAGTAAAATAACTTTTAGCTAGAGCTATTAGGTAAGATTAGTTTTTATTCTGAAAAAAAATCAGGGGTCTAGAAGCATCTTTTTAGACTAACACATTTTATTAAAAAGAGTATACTTTCGTGAGCTACAGCTCACTTCATCAGATTATTGTATGTGTTGTATTTATGTTCTCTGTACAAGATCAAGAATACTTTTGTGCAACTTTACAGCAAAGTTGTCTTTGAATTAGGAGTAGACTTGCATCATCTTGTGGTCTACCGGAAGCCAGCTTTATTTACTTATTTACTAGATTTATACACTGCTCCAATCATCAACATGACTCTGAGCACTTTGAGATTACCTCATTCAGTAATCAAATTAAAACAACATACCTTTTGTTTTATATCTTTCCCAGTAGGAAATACTTTTAAGCCATGATCTGTTATTTGAGGAACTGTATATTTTAATGCCCTTTGCCACTGAATGTTTTATATGTGACTGCTTAAAGCTAAGAATGGATTTTTATATTCTCTCAATGGTCCTGTCTACATTAACTTTGTCGTGTTAGGATGCGTTCAGTTTGCTTAACCCTGTTTATCCCAGAGTTGGCTTTAAAACTTTGATAAGGGGGCTATTTATTTATTTATTGGGTTTGTAGGCCAATTGTAACTGGCTGTGAGTGGATTATGTGCCTGATTTTAATCTTTAAATAAGGTAAAATATCAGTAATACCACAACATGAACAATAGAATTCCCAATTTTATTTTGAGGTTCAGTAAAAGGACTCAATTTTAGATGAAACTTCACATTACAGGAGGGAAGAACTTGCAATATATCTGAGCCTGAATAAGGTGAGAACTATTGAAACCCTATGCAGTGGTCCAAATGAGAGGTGATTAAGGTATGAGTGATTGAGAGAAGGTCCTCCTGCTCCAGGAAAGGTTGTAATTAGAGCACTAGATGGAGTTATACAAAATCTTTATCATAGATGCATCCTTCTGTTATGGTAATTTGACCGAAACCTCTGGATCCCCTCCTAGTAGCTCCATATGAAAAAGTATAGTGTCTGTCTGTCTGTCTCTCTATCATCTATTATCTAAATCAAGGTGATTATAACTATAACTGGGTTGATACAGCTTTGAAACATACAATCTTCTTATCTAGTTGGCAAAGACAGAACAGCAGACTTTCTATATTTTCTAGACTCTGTATTAGTGCCATCTGGTGATCAAGAATAACGTTACAAGAACTTAGGGGAAAAAAATCATGACATTTTGTTTAAAACCGCACTTAGTTTCTGAATCCACTACAGTAATAATAAACTAAGAGGAGCATACTTTTGCATGAAAAAAGCAAAACACATATAATAGGATGTTAAAGATCTATTGAGCCCAAATGTTAAGGTACCATCTTGGACTAGGGAGATACGGCTTCAAGACCCCAGTAAAACATGATGCTTATTTGGTGAGTTTGGATCAGTCACTCCTTCTTAGCCCAACCTACCTCATAAATGGTGGTGGTGAGAAATTAGGGGAGACCACCAAGTAAGCTGTCTTGATCTCTCAAAGAAAAGTTGGAATAACAACAACAGTCTACCAGATAGTTCTAACTGGATTTGGTACTTTTAATTATTGAATCCTTCCCAAGGATCTAGCTAAAGATACTACTGTAATGTATGCGCTGCTCCAAGTAATGCAACTTTTTATAATTGATATGTTGAAATTCTTTCCATCCCTATTGTGTCCAAGTGCTTTCCTAGATTTTTTGGTACAGGTGGTCCCCATTTAAGAACTTGTTCAGTGACTATTTGAACTTATGATGGTGCTTGAACGAGTGGTAGTTACCACTGAACCTTGTACTTACAGCCGTTGCAACATTCTGCAGTCATGTGATCATGATTTGTAACCTTCCCTGCCAACTTCCCACAAGCAAAGACAATAGGGAAGCTGACAGAAAGTGAGGAGTCGCGGTCACGTGAAGTCCTCACATAATGACCCACATGGTCCTTGTTTAACGACAGCAACCGGGATGCCAGAACTGCCGTCACTAAGCAGCATGGTCATGTGATTTTTTGAATTGACTGTATCGCTTAACGATAAAGTTTCTAATTCCAATTAGTGTCATTAAATGAGGACTACCTGAATGGCACCAGCGCACTATTGGCACCATTAGTACTTTCCACATTCACTTGATTTATTATTATTAGCTAATATTTGGAAGCAGTGGAAACTGAAACCTGGAATACAAACTTCCCCAGTTAAATGCATTTTAATGTGAGGCCTCAAACTCTTTGAATTCAGGAATGCCTTACTTTGAGGTTCATGCCTCCTGATGGCCAGTCTTTCTGGCTAGTCATTTATCTCTTCCATAGCAAAGAACCTTATCAAAGGCCCCCAAGAGACAAAAGAGGTCACACCGACCTTTCCCATTCATTAGAAAAGTTGCTCCTAAACCTGTACATGTACAATTTTCTGCTTGTGAGCTTAGGATTTGTCATTTTGGAGGGAGGTGGGAAACAAAGCAGTTTCATGCTCCCAGCAGTAAATGGTCTAGCGCAGAATAATAACCTTTGCAAGTTCATTACATGATATTCAGGGAACAAGAGGCTGAGAAAGCCTGCCCCTTCTTTATCTGCTTTATGCTCTGAAATGAGGTAGAAGATAGCCTAACCCACTTTCTGCTTTAAGTACTCAAAGAGTTTCATGTTTGTTTGTTGTTTAAATAATTGCATAAATACCAGAAGAAAAAGCTCCATAATCCAGAATAAATTTATTTTATGAAACTGCATTTTTAATCAATTTTAAATGAATGAGAAGGCTGAAAAAGCTAAACTTGGTTAATTGTATCCATAGGGGGCTTTTTTATTCAGTGAGATGCAGGGAAAAATGGATGTTTTCTTGAAATTTTAGTGGAATGGTTTTGCCACTGACTAGCTGGATGTCAGATTTCACATTTATATGGAAATAGTACTGTGCACTGGTGCTCTTTAGAAACCATTTATCACGCACAGAGTACAGTCTTCATTTATTTTCATTTTCTTTTTCTTTTTTATTGGAACTATCAAATTTTATTACTTACATTGGATCTCAGGCATTGTTGGTAATAAAGCTGCCAGATGAAAACTCTGGAAAGAGATGAACAACTTTAAACTAAGAGAACAACATGACTTGGCTTACTGAGGCTATAGCCAGTAATACATAAATATATTTATTTTGTATCCATTTTAATCTAAAGAAGGAAGTGCAAGCAAACAGTCCTCCAGATATTTCTGACAAACTTATGTATTATTTTAGTCTTCTGATGTGTATGTATTCAAAAAGCCACTTGCTACACATCATTGATATTATCTGGCTGTTTTTATGCTGTGTAGGCCATAATAGTCTTGCCAGTAGACTTTTAGACAGTTGCTGAGGATGCCAGCTCTATATGGATATGCCACTGTGTATTTCCAAATGGACAAATCCTAACACTACTGTCAGAAAACGACAGACACGGGTTCGGTTATCCAGTAGACAGAAGTTTTTATTGGGCACGTTTGCAAAGGTGGGTCCCTCCCGCAGCAATGGAGGAACCCCGAAGCAAGGTCTGACAGGTTTTTATACCCCCTATCTGTCCTCCCCCTCCTACGAGGGCTTGGCTCACAATCTCACCTTTTTTACCGCCCCGGAGCGCCGCTAATTAACCGCAAAACCGCAGACATTCCACTTTCCGAATCCAATCAGCGCAATACACATTCCAATCCCCACTTGACCCGACAGCCGCCCCCTGCCGTTTCTCTTCACTCTGGAGCGAACGTGCCTCTTGCCTGCAGTCTTTCCTCCCTCCTGCCGTCCCTCTCCACTCTGGTGCGAGTGTGCCTTCTGCCCATCCTCCCTCCTGCCACCCCCCCAAGGCTGCCCCATGGTGCACAGCGCTCTCCCCTAGCAAACATGGTTCGTTTGAGGCCCTCACTTCTCCCTGCCTTCTCACAATCCCCCTTTTCTTTTCACGCCTCTGTTGGGCCTCAAACCTGGCTAACAGGATTGCTCCCTCGTTCCGGACCCGGGGCTTCACACACTGGGACAGGTAATTCCCACAAGCAGGGAGGCATTGCATTAAGCAACATACTAGGACCAGTAAGGCAATGAAGCCAATGGCTAGTACAGAAAGTTGTTTTAACCAAGCAAAGTTAGGTAACCAACTAGTGAGCCACGACCAATTCCATCCCTCTGGATCCTCGGATATGCGAGAGGCTAAGGTCTTCAACTTGGCTAGTTTTGCTTCAATATAATTCTCATTGTTGGTTAGGTTAAAGCAACAAAGACCTTGAAAAGATTCACAGCCTTGTCCTGCCCTTAATAGGAGATAGTCTATAGCTATCCGATTTTGAATGACCGCCCTCCTGATCTCAGTGACTTCTTCAGTGAGGGCTGCAATGAGAGAGGATGTAAGGTTGACACTTTTAGCCAGGAGGCAGGCCACCTTCCTTAGGTCCAGATAAGTTCTTCCGCTTAGTGCAGGAACCCCTACTAAGGAGAGGGCCAGAGCCATGGCTTCTGTTTTGGACAAGAGTGTCACATCACTCTCACAATCAGATGGCAGCTCCCTTTTTCTTTTTTTTCTTTTGATGGGGGCGCTTGCATCGGAGGCAGGGCATATAGAGAGGTCAGGCGCCCTATGGCACAAGGGCCCCCTGAACTATAGGCTGGAACATAGGTGTAAGCTTCATGTCCACATAACAAAAAGAAACCTTTAGGTAGGTATAGAGGGGTTGAGGCGTAAGGGATATTATAGACCCCTCCACAAGTGAAAGCAGGACCTTTTGAGGGTAATGGGGGGGTACGGTTCTGGGTATTGTTGAAATATACACATTGAGTTGCATTGGTTATCCCCAAGAGATTTAGAGCCATTTGCCTTTGATTAGTCCAGGGTCTTGGTATGGGAGAAGACCCAAAATGATAGAACATCCCCCCCCCCACGGGGATCATCCCCAGTGATCAAAGCTGTCTGTGCCAATTCTACGCCTTTATGTTGGTCATCTCCTCCCCTGCCTTAGTTCAGTTCCTTTTAAGTTTTACTTTGAGTCCGTCTCCCGGTTGGGCAGTCCATGGTCGGGGGTCGGGAGCTCGCTTAACCCGATGGTAGTGGGTCCAACCCCCCTGTCAGGTCCGAACCGCTGATTCAGTTGTCAGGAGAACTTGGTATGGTCCCTCCCAAGACGGCTTCAGCTTCTCATCCTTCCACGTCTTTATCAGGACCCAATCCTCTGGCTTGTGGGGGTGTTGGTCTTTCAGCAAGGGGGGCCGTTGAGCGAGGAGTCCCTGTTTTCTTAGAGACAAGAGAGATTGTGACAGTACCAAGAGATACTTTCTCAGGAAGGCATCCTTTAGCTCGGGGATAGGCTCTCCCATTGGAGCCAGGAAAGGTCTTCCCATCATCAGCTCGAATGGGGAGACCCCCACATCCTTGCGAGGGGCTGTCCGCATTCGAAGCAGGGCAACCGGAAGTGTCTTTGTCCAAGGTAGCCCTGTTTCCAATCCCAGTTTGGTGAGATGTTGCTTCAACACCCCGTTGGCCCTTCCCACTTTCCCACTGGAGTCAGGATGCCAAGGGGTGTGGAGTTCCCATCGAACCCCCAGGCTCCAGTACCACGGCTTTACAGTGTCTATCAAAGCCTGCACGCCCCAGTGAGACCCTTCGTGCAGTTTCTCCACCATCCCCCTCATGTCAGCACGGCTCACTACTGGGGTCCCCTCAATTGTAACCCAATGACCTGCTTCCTCCCTGCAACCTTCCCTTTCCAGCAGCTGTGAGTAAACCCCGTTCCAGCCAAATTTTCCCGAAAGTGTGCACTACTCCCCAGGCGTATCGCGAGTCTGTGTAGGCGGTGAGGGACACTCCCTTTCCCAACTCTAGTGCCCGTTTCAAAGCGTGCACTTCACACAGCTGAGCCGACCAGTCCGCTGGTAGTGCCCCCTTCTCTATTGTCTCTCCCTCCGCCGTCACTATCGCATATCCTGACTTCCTTTGTCCCTGCTCTACTCGGCTAGACCCATCCACAAACCAGACCTCACCCTCCTCCAGCGGGACCTCCTGCAGGTCCTCCCGGGTCTTTGTTTGCAGCTGCAACAGGGTGGAGCACTCGTGCTCCACCGGCTCCCATTCTTTCCGCTCCCCCGCAAGAAACTCCGCTGGGTTCAAATTCCTGTCTGTTCCTACCACCACATCAGGACTTATCCGGAGAACTGTCTCATATTTCAACATCCTTCCTTCTGTCATCCAAGCAGCCGCCTGCTGACTAAGCACACTTAAGATCTGATGGGTTGAATGGACAATCACGGGGCTCCCAAAAGTGAGTTTTTTCCCTTCTGTCACTAGCACAGCAGCGGCAGCCACTGCCTGCACACAAGTCGGCCATCCCCTCACCACTGGTTCTAGGGCTTTGCTCAGGAAGGCCACTGGTTGATATTTCCCAGCCCGTCTCTGAGTCAGCACTCCAATGGCAGTTCCCCCATGGGCTGTAACGTATAGGTGAAAGGGGGGCCAAGTTCGGTAGAGCCAGAGCCGGGGCCGTCACCAGGCTCCTTCGTAATTCTCCCCACTTCTCTGTGTCCCTGTCTGTCCATTCTACCCTGTCAGATGATCCTTTCAACTTCTCATACAGAAACTGAGCCTTGCTCATGTACTCATCTATCCATAGCCTGCAATATCCTACTAGACCCAGAAACCGCCGCACCTCCGTTTTAGTATGAGGGGCTTCAACTGCATTATCCCCTGTATCCGAGAAGGATCAATCAACTTCTCGCCCTTCCGGAGTACATGTCCTAAATACTTGACCTCCCTTTCCACAAATTGGACCTTCCCTTTTGACACCTTCAATCCTTCCTCAGCCAACCAGTTCAATAAAGCCACTGAGTCTTCTCTCACCTTTACTTCCTTCTCTCCAGACACCAACAAATCATCCACATACTGCAGCACCCGAGAACCCCCAGGGGCCCGGAACCCCTGGAGTTTCTCTTCCAATGCCTGTCCAAACAAGAGGGGGCTCTCGGTGTACCTCTGGGGCAGCACCGTCCATCTCAGTTGTTGCTTCAGCCCACGCCTCCCATCCCGGGACAGCGGGTATTGGGCTTGCCGCAAACCCGTCACCCCTGGTTTCAAGGGGATGCTAATTGGGGCGATGCGAAACCGACCCGCCCCCCCCTCCCCTGCCCTTACCTCAGGGTTCACAACCTCCACGTCCGCCTCTCGCAACAAACACATCCTTTCTGCCTGTTCCACATTCCACAGCTCCACTACTAGACTACCCATTAGATCCCTTCCCAGCAAGTTCACTCTCGCCTGTGGGATCAGTAACACATCTGCAGTTACCTCCTTCCCATTCCACTCCAGTCTCACTCCCTCCAGTACGTCTGCCTTGACCGGAGAGCCTCCCACCCCCATCACCGATACCGACGTGCCCCGGGATTTTCGCAATCCCTGGGATCGGTTGGCACAGCGATGTTCGAGAGGCTCCGGTGTCCACGAGGAACTGCTGTTCCTCGCCAGTGGGACCCACCGTGATGTTTACCAAGGGTTCCCCGTGGGTCCTGGTTGGGGAACCATGACCCCCCTAGTCGTACAGGGGGAAACTCCTCTCATGTTCTTCCGATGTTCAGCATTATTGGGATCCCAATTTGGGTCTGCCAGAGGGAATTTAGTATCTGCGGCCGGGGCATTTGGGACATTTGCATTCCTTTGCTCCCAAGCCCCGAGCGCAGCTCGCCAAATCTGGCCCCTCTCTTCTGGCGTATAGAGGTGGGCTAAAATGTAATTCAGTTCCCCCAGGAGTATTCCACCGGGCCGAGAAAAAGTTCCAATTGTTCGGCGGCGGTATGGGCGTTCTCTTGCATACGAGGGAGGGTCTTTTTTTTTTTTTTTTAATTCCCTCAACTCACTGGGTTTGATGGGAACCGTTACGTAACTGGTGACGGTCACCCCCTGTGCGTTCGTTCCGTTCGGGACTTCCCGGACGGGGAAGGCACTGGCCGACCTTAGAATAAAGGGCAAGTTCTGAATGTCTTGGTTCAGCTGGTCCAGCTCTTTCCGCAGCCCGGGATAGGGTGGGGGCGCCGGAGGGGGAGCGGTAGGAAGAGGAGGAGGAGGAGGAGGTGGCGGCCCCCATTGAGGTCTAGTCAGCCAGAGGTCCTCCTCCTCATCCTCCTGTTCTTTTTGGACAAAAATTTTGGCTAACTTGGGTCGAGGCCCCTCCCAATGAACATGGAACCAGACTTCCACATAGGGTTCCTGTGTTAACATTTTATGCTCCACAATGTAGTTTTTTAGTTGGGTCACCCAGTAATTACTGGGGATTCCAAGAGTATCCCAATGGTAGGGGAATTCGGGGTCCACTAGTGGATATTTTGGCCATTCTTTAGTGCACAAAGTTATCATGGTTGGTTTTTCCAGACCCCTGGTGAATGGACACAACCAGGGTGTTTCCCATTGTTGCAACAATTGTCCTAATGGAGAATCCGTGGGGATTCCCCCTACTGCGTTTTTCCCACTGGCCCCTGGCCTTACACTCTTACTCTGCGCCTTACCCATCCTTCCTGACTACGTTTCCCACCTTACAGAAGGTCCCGGACTCTTCTGTCCCCTTGCGGCGTCCAACGCCTCGTAACCACGCTAATCTCCCCGAGATTATGGGTAGGCTGTACTCACCAGACCTCCCGGAGGTCCCCTCGTCGGCCGACTTCCTCTTTACTTCTGTCTGACTGGCGATTGGAGTCCCGTCCTGGACCCGACTCCGGGGAAAACGGGAGACACCTCAACGGGGTGTTACGGCCGATTACTCACCAGTTCCCCACAGTCCGGTCCACGTCTAGCAAACATGGTTCGTTTGAGGCCCTCACTTCTCCCTGCCTTCTCACACTACCCCCCAAAAAGTACAAGGAATTCCATTGCCCTTCCTTAATATATACTGGTAAGAAGCTCTAAATATGCAAGAAGTAGTGGGAATACAAAGGAAGATTGCATTTGGCAGATGAAGTCATCTGGACTCTGTAAAATGTCATTAATGAGGCAAGTCAATCAAATTATACACTTTGTGGAAGCATCTTGTTTTACATCTACATGGCAGAAGGTGGGCAACCTGAGAGTTATTCAGAAGTTTTAAGTTATCTGCATTCACGCTGGTCAGAATGCCAATCTTGATTCAGGATATGTCTTCACCTGCTCTTTGAAAATAATTGAGGACAGCATCATTTTATTTTGGAGACTAAAATGTAAAGGACGCAGATGTACAATATTTTTCTTGTTAGGAAAGGCATTTACTTCTTGATTATAGGTTTTAAGCCAATACTGAAAACATTTTCAAGGCCAGCATATCAGATAAAGATATGTTTCGGTTCAGGTCCTAAAAAAACTGAACACATATCTCAAAGAAACAGGCCTTCATTTAACATTGGCTTAAAATTAATTTAAGAAATTGTCAGAGGTCTGTAGAGGAGATCTTGTTTTATTTTGGAGGGGTTTTGACAAATGTGTATTTTTGGAGTTTAGCAAATATCTATACAGTACAGCAATTTCTGGTAAAGGTGGGTTATGTAGTGTTTATAAGAGCGGGGAGAGATTCCTCTGTTATTTCATTGTATGGCCAAAGAGCCTTTTCTGATGAGTATCAGCTGCTGGTTGTTTTGATCAAGACCCACCACAAAACCCTGATGATTAGGCCTACATCTGTGAATACCTTATATCAGTTTCTGGTGTTATAACAGGAAGAGGAGTGAGTTCATTGTGCATTTTTCAAATATAAGTGTGTCAGTATTGGCCATGGGGTTTTTTTTGTCAGAAGGAAGGCTCAGCACGATAACATTTTATCTTCTTCCTCAAGGGACTGTTACAGATTTCAGTAGCTATTACCCAGAGGGTAGGACTATTTCCAGTTTCGATAGCTATTCTAGATGAACCCATCTGTATGCCTTATGTGTAGAGTATTAGTCTGTAAATGTATATCTCTTGTTACCTTGGAATGTGACTATGAAAACATGAATATTATAAAATGTGTAGCAGTTTCCAAAGGCACTGAACAGATTTATTGCAGTATGAATGAACTGCTTCCTCAGGTGTCTGAAGTGCTATTATTTGTAAACAAGCACACACAATTTGTAAACAGGTGAGCTCAAATAGATATAAAACATATTATTTGAGGAAATGGTGACCCTCACATGTTTATTCATTTACTTATTTTCCAATATGATATGGGACATTCTTGACCAGCAATGACTTTTTGGTGTCTAATAGTCAGGACAAACAACTCAGTCTTTGCACAAAACAAAGAATAAATATTTCCCATTAATGATAATTTTCAAAAACTAGGAGTGATCATTTTGCGATCATCCTGCAAGTTATCATTCTTCAACCTAAATAAATAACTTCAAAACTAAACTTCAAACTAAATAACTTCAGAAGGGGTCTCCAGCATGGCATTGCTGAGCTATATATATTTACTTCTCTTTATTTAAGATTTAATTCAGATCATGCCTTTGGATTAACAGCTGTTAAGAAGGCTAGAATATTATACTATCACTTATTTTTACTGGTGTGATAGGAATTGTTGTGCCTATCTTGTATGCATTAAGGTTAATATAGAACTGCATTAATAGAACTTGCTGAGATTCTGGCATGTTTTACTCTCTTTTAAAGTAATCTCCAATTACTGAATGATTTACAAATTAAATTCTAAAGCTATTTCTAATGCAGCCTTTTCAACTTGGTTGTCTCTAGGTGTGTTGGGCCATAACTTGCTTTATAGATAACCAGGAAATCAGTGCATCAACTCTGCACATCTTTTTCTGTGACAAGTATCACAATTTTTACTTTGTATTTTAAGGTATTCAAGACTAATAAGCAGCAGGGAGGTGCACACTTCAAAACTGAGCAGAAAAAACCCCCAGCTTTGTATAAGCACAACACCTTTCTGCTGCTCATTAAAGTAGTCCAATTTCTTTTAGGGTTCTGTGCAACCTGAAATCCAGAAGCCATTGCTTTAAGGAATGCATTCATTACAGATAATGTAACTCAAATCTGAAAAAAAGGTGGGCTGATCTCATGAATTGCAGAACGGGGGGGGGGGGGGGAGTCAATACTTGTCTGAAGATCAAAGCACTTCTTCCAAATTATTTTTGAAAAACACACAGCCCTAACAACATTGACAAGTGATTGTAATGATAACAATAGCAGGCTAGGCTGAAAACTTGTCACAATGTGGGATAGAAAGGATACTGAATATCTTTCCATATGTTATAATAGTAAATGCATAGATAGCCTTTCAAAACCTCTCCCAAATAACAGATCTTATGGTGTAGTGTTACATATAATAAATATACCTTCATAGATATGTATCTGAATTTTCATCTGAACAAAAGCAGGCAGGAAGCTTTGTATTTTAATGTAGATTTTAAAAATTCACAATTATGTGAAAGTGGAATAGGATGAACATGCACTTGAAAACAGAAGTGAGGGATTGACCCATCAGCCATCTCAGTTGTAGGCACAGATCAGGCTAGCTAAAGTTTCTAAATACTGTCTCTGTGAAATAGATAAAATGTAATTGCTGCTGACACGATTCATGTGTTCATGAAATGGGGCTTAGCTCATGCTAACACCAGCTGCATCGGGGTTAAGATTTTCGTATTTCCTGATTCAATTAACTTTTGTTGCTGAGTTGTATAAAATACTCTTGGTTCTCAAATGCTTAGCAATAGAGTTGTAAAAAATGTGAGAAGACAAAAAACACAGAATCCTGAACGTCCTTTCATGACCTTGACAAGCTATATCCCAGTTTGTATTATGATGAAACTATTTTTTTTATACTGAAAAATTATTCTTCATTTAGAATAATTTCAGAAGTTTTCTTTCAAATTCAGTGCAAATATTTGTTCTCTACAACCAGCTCTATTTAGTCAGATGACAACATTCAATTAAAAATCTATGAGGAATTTCATTATTTTATAGCTATGGTCTAGAATACAGCTCTGAAAAGAAAAATTGAATACAAAAGTAAGCAAGCAAGTAAATAAATAGTAAATAAATGAATCCTTCCATCTGATTATTTTATAGTGTCTACTTTTTGCTCTGGAGATCTTTCTAAACTCTCTAACATACATTTTTCGTGCTCAAGACAATAAGAAGACTTGGGAAAAAATGAAATATAAAAGTATGATAGCAGCATTTTATTGGAGCAGATTTGCTGCAGCAGAGTATATTCTGAACTGAAATAGATGTTTCACAATTGAATTTACTTGAACAAGCCCATGGTCACCATGGAGGCCATGAATTCCCAAATGATACTTGAACTGGCCCCAAGTACATAGAAGCTGAAGCAATCCAATATGGAAAAGAAAAGGATGTCCTACACCAGTCTTGAGGCCAGTTCAAAAAGCTTAGGGAAAGTTCCTGCTAGATAGCAGGGAGGTCTGTGCACCAACAGGCTATCCCCTTGTCCTACCCTCCAACTTAACACATTCGCACCCCACTATCTCAGGACTAGAATCACAGGGAAGGTGTCTTTGAAGATTAGCACCACCACTTCCTCTTCCTTCCCAGCCTTAGTGTTAAGGCTGATGAAGGACCTGAAACCCAGAAGGGCAGATCTGTGAGAGTGTAACAATCCAATCAGGTTTCAGTAATGCACAAATGAAAGGATGACAAGCTCTTTGCTTATGGCTAGACTGAACCATGCAACTAAAAATAAAAGGCCATTACATTACCCACTGGAAGTGGGTGGAGAATGCCATGTTCAAACCTAGGGCCTGATTGTGGGAGTGTACATAATGCTTATATTTACAGCAAAGGTAATTTAATCAAGAAATTATCAAGGCATTTAGTCTTACCCTCATGTTCTTTAATTTAATATGATGGATTGAGTGACTTCTATTCTCAAAGATAAATATTCCTTTTTTTAGAAAGCAAAATCATCGGTGAGTATACTCTTTCAGTGCTATCTCAACATTTTTAAAATGTGGGGAATATCAATGGAAAAGAAGGCAGTTTAGGCGTCTTACCCTGTCTTCCAGATGCATGAACTAACACTCCCTTCACCCCTGGATTAAGAAAGGCAACGGAAAACAATATAAGGTTCCTAAAGAAGGCATGGAAAAAATACATTACTGAAAAACGTATAGAAAGGAAGACTATTTTGATGTCCTTTTTTTAAACTAGAAAAGACAGAATTCCTTGGGGACCCCTGTTTTGTTCTTACCCCTGCTGTCATGACTACCAGGGGATATAATCAACCTGATTCCATATCATCTGTTTTGCCTTATACCTCAAACTGTCCTGCTGTGCATGTACGCACAGCTTGTGTTCAAGCTGGAAATATCATAACATTTCTGTGCCTGGAGGAAGGAAAAGGAAGTGAACTTTGGAGAGATGTACAAGGAAACAAAAGGTTTTCTCTCCTTGCCTCTTCCTTTTAATGTTTTCTTCACTCTTTGTCACATATTCTCCAATCAGCTTGACACTTTCCCTTCCAGACATCATCATAAAAAAACTGCAGAAAAGGTACCTCATTATGGTCCCTTTTCTTTTAATTCTGTCCATTTATGGGCAAAATCAGATGAAAATGAATAACATGGCACAGCATGTCTTTCAGCGGGCAGTAATTTCATCCTTTCCATCTTGACATTTCTCCTTCATTTCCTGAGGATAGCGTTGGATCTTTTGCCCCAATTCTTCTCTTTTCTTTTATGCAACTGCCTTTGGCATTGACTTTCTCAATCTTACTCTCAGTTTGTTGCATAATTCCCCATGCATCAAGAGAGTTGGATATTTTGTTTCTAAGGAGTTTTATTAACTCCTACAAACCACCCTACACCTGCACGATCACGATAACATACAGTCAGGTCTAAGTCTGAATCAAGTCACTGCTCCTCCATCTAACTCAGCTGGGCTAATTCAGGTCAGTGTTTCTCCGTAGTATCAGAGACAGATGTTCCTTTTCAGTCTTTCAGATTGAATTTTACAGCCAGAATTACTATGAATAGGAACATATGAGAACAATTTGCATGGGGAGTATGGTTTGGAGAATTTCATCCGATATGCATTTTTAAGCAAACCAACCTTATTTCACTTTCTAGACCAATTCATGGTCTATAAGGATATTATCACTGATCTTTTGGTGGCGGTGTGGAGGATAATGTAGCTCTATGTATGCTTTTGCTTCATATTCAGTGTTACATGATTATTCACAGAGTAATTTGTTTTAGGAAATCTTTGTGTAAGATATAGTAAAATGCTCTGAGTTTGCATAGTGCCATTTTTGTATGATGTGTATGGATGTTCTTTTCATCCTCAACTATTAGCTTTGTAGGACTCCAAAAGTAGGTCCGTGTCTTTTATTTGGCATGTTCAAAACAGAGTGTAGTTATGCTTGGTTTATTTTCAAGGTCCTCTAGAAAATTTTTTGATGATGATATAGTACCCTGCATAAAGAAAATGATGGGAATCTCTGTTCTAGATAAATATAGGAACATTAATTCAATTTTCTTTTGGATTGTGCAGTTCTTCAAACATCATGGTGCAGTTTTTAACTAAAAATGTACAATTTAAAAATGGATCTGTATTGTTGAACTACATCTCCCATTGGGAATGATACAGTAGTTTAGCCATGGGCCTCAGGTTCCCCATTTTGGGTTAGGAAAGTGAAGCTTGGTTATTATCAGAAATCTCAGAAATCTTGGTATTTACAGAGTTCTCAGGGACTTCCCAGAACCCTTAGTAAACTGCTGTGTAGGAAGACTGTTGTGTAGGAAGCTAGGGCAACAGAACTAACAATGATTAGTTGCAATGGGATAGATATGCACTGTTGGTGAAGCTTTGGACCTCAGAATTTCTCACTCCAAAATTTTCAAATCCTGGGAACTTCTGGGTGAGGAATGGCGAGCTAGCATGTCTCCGAACAAGCAGAGATGACATCGCGGCTGTGACTGAATGACTGGTGAGTAAACATAATCCTATGGTCCTATGGATGGGAGATTGTCCAGCTGTGCTCTTGATGGCTGCTCCTTATGAAGAGACCACAGGGTGGTGGTTTCCTGTGAGTCTGAGCACTGGGAAATGAAGGGGAGCCATCATGTTCTCAACCGTGGTGAACCGTTTAAAGGACACTGGGTTTGCTAACCTCACTTTCTAATCACTTTTGGAAATTACCTGTTTAACTAACTTAAGGCTGTTAGAGATCTTCAAAATGACAAGTTTGCAAAGTTACCTGGTGAGTTTATCTTTATTCCAGAATAAAGAAAAAAAACTATTTTAAAGAAATTAAGAATTTAAAGAATTTGAAACAAATGGCAAAAAGCTAAATAAGACTTTAATCCAAGAAAGTTATAAATGAATTAAGGGACCAGACACATTTGGAATATTAGGACTTTTGCTATAAGATTTTGGAAATAATTGTATAAATAAATAGCACCTTCATGGGAACTAAATTGTTTAGTCTACCTTAAGTCATAACAGAAATTTGAGACTTTATGATTTCAGAAATTGGACACTAGAGGGGACTAAAGATTCCAGGTATAAAAGAAAAAAGAGAGACAGGCTTGCCTTTTGTCTTTGGTGAGCATTGAGACAAAATGACAGAAAATGGTATGTTATTTGAAATACTCCAGGATATATTTGAAGAATGGGGATAGAAACTAACAGCTACAATGTCAGCAATGGTGTCTGCTTCTATGGATAGACTATGTCCAAAAGATGTTAAAGAAGAAATGACAGATGTGAAGGAGAATATTTTGGAAGATGTACAGGATAAAAAGCTGAAACAAACCTCATCTGATGCAGAAATATTAGAATATAAAGAAATAACGTTTATAAAGTTAACTTTATACAGTTAAAATATTGCAAAATAAAAAAAATGTGGATTATAAGACAGAGATGACAGTTAAAGTGGAAATAAAAATGACAAGCCAAGAGAATGATCTGGATAATGACCACTTACTGGATTTACAAAAGAGGTTTGCTAAAGCCTCAAAGAAGTCTTTGAGATGGGGCGAAAAAAACCTGAAGAAAGATCAAATCCTACAACATCTGAATGAATTAAAGGTCAAGATTGTTAGAAGCAAAAAGAAGGAGTACAAAGTTGGTTTGTTTGACCAAGGTCAAACTAAGATATGTTTTTATAAATTCTGGGAGCTGTTATGGACTTTTTGCTGAAACCAGGACTGAAATGTTAATGATTTATGGATTTGTGTATGGGTAAGGGATGGGATGGATGTGGTGCTGGAGAAGACTCTTAAGAGTCCCCTGGACTGCTAGGAGGTCAAACCAGTTAATCTTAAAGGAAATCAACCCTGATTGCTCATTGGAAGGATTGATACTGAAGCTCAAGCTCAGATACTTTGGTCACCTAATGCGAAGAGAGGACTCTTTGGAAAAGACCCTGATGCTGGGAAAGGTTGAAAGCAAAAGGAGAAGAGGACAGCAGAGGATGAGATGGTTAGATAGCATCACTGAAGCAATGAGCATGAAACTGAGCAAACTCAGGGAGGCAGTGAAGGACAGGAAGGCCTGGCGCAATATGGTTCATGGGGTCACGAAGAGTCGGACACGACTTAATGACTGAACAACAACAACAAGGGATGGGTTATGGGAAGAAACGATATTTGCATGTAACCTTATGGGGGTGAAGAATTACTGTCTGTGCTTGTGATGAAGATTGGAAGTCACTTCTTTAAATATTTCTTTTCTCTTCCTCTTTCTCCTTTTTTCCCTTTTCTCTTGCACTTTCTATTCTGTCTTTATTTTTCTTTTGCTTTCTGAGTTTAGTTTGTATTGTATTTTATAATTTTTTAAAAAAAAATCAATAAAAATTATTTAAAAAACCCCAAAATTTGTAAAGTCTCAAATATACTATCAAATCCAGGTGAACTTTGGGATGTATATTTTTAATTTTTACAACTAATCTTTTCCCTTAAAATGCCCATCTGATGGCTTAAACAACGAAGGTATTTTTCTGCATCATGGCTCAAGCCTTTTCTTTAAACTTAAGTAGTGTGGTGCAGAACCTAACAGCAAAACTCCAGGTTCAAAAGTCTTATGGGTAACCTGTTAAATATGTGCAATCTTAATTAGCTGGAGAAAAAAGTGTACCTTTCCCTTTGCTCTGTGCAGCACTGCAAGCATTTCTGATGCTACTGTGATTGGCGAGCAAGCCAGAACATCAGCTCTCAATATCCTTGTACCAATTTTTTCTGTGTGCAAGCCATCTCACACCCTAACAGTGAGAAAGTGGTTGCTATGGATACTGCCTATAAAAAGGTCATCTTCAGGAAATTATTTTCTTTGGGTAGAATAATACTAGGATAATGAAGCTTCCTGGAGGATGGTGAACGAATAGATATTGTTATGCAGTAGTATGTAATTATCTGGTGGCTTCTTAATGCTGCTTATTGTAATCTTCTCCATATCTGTCTGCATTTACTGTCACAATAAACCAGTGGGCAACCAAGTGGTTCTGCCAGCTGTACTGCCATGAACTTCAGTGGTGATCCCAGAATCACATTTGTTAAGCTCTAAATCATGCCCCAGAGGCGCACAACTCTCCTGACAATGACTTGTAATGTAAGCAAGAGAATCAGAGCTGGTCCTATCATTAAGCAGAAGAAAACAGTCTCCTCGAGTAGCAAATGCTGAGGCAGCAGGCATGGCTCATTAGCTGTTCGTAGATTCCTCTAAGAGAGAGGAAGGCAGTGCAATGTGTGAAACAGCCTATTCTGCCTCTTAAAATGTTTTATTGATCTTAGGGAGTCTGCCCCATTGCAATTGTTGAAATGATATTCAACTACCAATCCAGTTAGTTAGCAAGATTTATTAAGAAGGAGGTTAAAGTAATACACAAGAATTCTGGTGAGGACCTTACTTTCAAATGAGAAACCTAAATCTGAGGCAAATTAGAACAGGAAGAACTTTTGTCGTAAGTGCTCTTTTTCTAATATTAGGGGAAGGAGGATGATCTCTTTTTGTGAAGGAGGGGCAGAGTGTACCTGTTGATTGATTTGGAAATTGTTACTAGAGTTCTTACCAATCTGAGGACTTTCTCTCACATTCACACTGTATCCTGAAAGAATTAAGTAGATCAGTACTCATTTTCCAGAATGAAAGTTTTGTGAATCAAAGCAACATTTTCCCAATATCAGTTAGGACATATCTCAGATTTTTTTTATTAGTCTTGTTTTTAAAAAAGTAAAACATCCCTCAATAGTGTATGTTAGAAAGACTGTAATTTTTATACCACACCTATACTGAAGAAAAATAAAAATAGGGTTTGAGTCTGGAAAAACTAATATTTCCAGTCATGATTGAAAAACATTTGGAAAGTAGTTTTAGAAAGCAAAGATAGTGATGAATTCACTGATAACTTTGCAACAATTTGGCAGGCTGTTATTGTCTTTCTGGAAAAAATACATACAACAAGACAAGTTTATGAGATACGTCATTTGGATTTGCAATTCATCTGGACTTACGATCCAATTCAGATCTGTGATTCAATTCAATTTGAAAATCTGGTTGGATTTAATAAAAGCATGCCTGAACTTGTGAAGAAGTCCATTACCTCTTTGGATCTTATCCCACTCTCTCCAAAGCTATTCTGAGCCACCTGATTCAGTCTGAAGCACTGAATTGCTTTAGTGAAACTCCAATTCAGAACTCTAATTAGATTGATCAAATCTTCTTTGAAATGAATGTCTCAACTGAAGTTTTGTGCAGCCCTTCTAAGCACGGATGCTGAAGTGAGAAGAATGTTTGCACACACAAATATTAGTTCTAAACTCATGAGAAGCTAAACACATGAACCAGAATTTTGGTCCGTCTAGTTCAGTGGAAACTGACTGGCAAATGGCTCTTTGATAGGTTCAGGCTAGAAGTTGCTAATCTTGTTTGGAAATGCCAGAGATTGAATTTGGGAATTTGCAAGCCATGTTCTTTACCAGCTATCTGGTATACATTATCTGTGTATATTATACGTTTCTAAGGTTGAAATGTGGAAAAATCATCTTGTTTGAGAAAGAGCTCAGCAGTGAAAATAACCATACAATGATGAGAAGGAGAAAGAAATGAAAAGATGATACAATGAGATCTTGTGTAGTGCCAGAACTGGTGTTTTGTTTTTCCTGTCTGAAAATGCTCAGTTAATTTATTAGGGGATTTTTAATAGAACTGTAAAGCACAAGGCCTGTTTTTTTTTTTTCCCCTGATATTTGTTTAGCAACTGGTAAGTGTAACCTTTTAGATGTTTTTAAAAGCATTGCATGTTAAACTGAGAACCAATAATGAGATTAAGTTTGAGCTATTCGAGTTATTTCCAGGTTTGTCTCTAATTTTCTTAGTCTATTGCTCCCATGGAAGCAGAAGAAATAGGATGGTGTAGACATTTACTTTGCTGAGATAGGCAGCTAATCCTGAAATATTTTTGGGTGTACCCTTGTATCTGGTATTCTGATTCTTGGGATCAAACAATGTCGATTTCAGTGCAAGGTACTACAAATAATGTCGAATTATAGATCTGTACTAGGGCTGAGCAGTTTAGACTTCCTTACCAGCAGAAAAGCATTAGCTATGTTCAGGCTTAGTCAATAGCAAAAATGTTTCCAGAAAGATTAATTTCTCAAAAAGTTAATTGTGATTCCATTATACCTTTTTTTTGCATTGAGTATTACATAGATACAAATACAGCTCATTCACTTAGAGGACAATATTACCTGCTGGAGTCTTAGAGAAATCTAATGCTTTGCCAGCTGGCAAGGAGGAGTATTGTATAACTATCCTTTTCTCCCTAGCCAGTTTTTTCCCCCTTCATTTTCAAAGGAATTCCCCCATTGTAGGGGATGGAATAAATCTATGCCAGCTCTAAGACTGGTAAAGCGTAGATATGAGTTTCATGATGTATCAGGGAGCTATGATCTTGCTGAATTCCACTCACCTACCAAAATAATATCAAAGGATAAGTGTCTTTCTATTGTGTATTGGCTTTGGAAGGGCAAACTCTGTGGAGCTGGAGGGAGGGTATATGAAGGATGGGCTAAAGCTGGAAGAAATGACATTGATTAGCTGAAAGAATCTAGAAGAAGTTGGTATGTATATATTAGTTTTATTTTAGTTTTAGCCTTTCCCTTAAAATGGCACTCACTGGTGTTAGTAATTCCTTGATCTGCCTTTTAAAAGCCAAAAATGACCAAAAGCATTTCTTTCTAATATGTATTAAGCATCAATTTGCTTTTGTTAACTCAGTTCATGATTGATATCAAGCACTGTTTTAGAACTTGAACTGTGTGCTCGGATTTCAGCCCAGGAGGATTTTTACCACAGTGGAAAGGTATTTTCTGAAAAAGAAAGAATAGAAGTAGTGTATCAATTTCTAAATATCAGGCCTATTTATCTTGACAGACTGCTAGACTTTCCCCAGATTTTACTGCTGTTCTCTTGAACTGCTCATCAGTGTTTTCCAAGATGGAGGGAAGGGTTGAACCTGAAAGGTAGAGCCCTTGTTTTGCATGCAGTAAACTCTAGATTTGATCAGGCAGGACTCCAGTGTGAAATACTGGAGCACCTCTGCTAGTTGGTGCAGATAATGGTAAACCAGATAGAGAAGGGCCTTATTTCATTATGGCAGCTTTCTCTGGTCTTTTGCTTTACAAGCCATGTCAAGTTGTGAAAAAAGCAGCGTGTTAAAAAATCAATTATCATACATACAAGAAAAATGAATGGGTGTCTTCTAGTTGGGCTTACTTTGTGCACAAATTACTGTTGCATCTTATATTGTGTCTATTTTTGCACTGCTCTAGCAATTCTTCCATCATATCCTCAGTGTTGAATAGGTGGGACACAGCACAATGATTAAAGTTGATCTCAGTTTGGATCCCTTTTGTAACTAATTTATAATAACTCTGATTCTAGGGCTGTTGGAGACCTTTCGCTGCCTAAGATGAATGATGATGGCCTGTCCCCATCTCCTATGCTACGTGCAGACGCATATTGGACCAGTATTGGACCAGCAATATTGAAGCATATTCAACAGTAGCAGACTCTACTGCACCTTGGGGTAACAGGATAGCGCAGGGCTGCATGAGAGACTTGGCTTTGTTATTCAGCACTTCATTATCCCCAGTCCATGTCCTGGAGGCTGTCTCCTTTTGCCCAATAGTAGGGCTGGGCTTCACTGGTTATCTGGGTTATATGAGATATCAGAATTTAAGTCTCTAAACATGCCAGTTCAAGAGAGAACAGAAAATTGCACCTAGATTTTAGGACTCTAGCACTCTAGACTGGTTGGCCCAGTACTTCTGGCACCCAGGGTGGGAAATCCAGCCATGTCTTTCTCTTGAAGTAAAAACAATAAGCATAAGAATGACAAAAAAGAGAGAGAAATAACTAACAGTTGAATGCTCTTTTATGACATCCAGAATCAGCTGCCTGAGGCGGCTGCCTTGCTTATCCTGGTGACAGCTTTGGCCCTAGCTAAGGGACACAGATTAATATTTATCTGGAACAGTGAACAATGGAAATGTCAGCTTTCAGATGAGGCTGCTGTCAGTAAGTCTGATATGGCTTAGCTCCGATAAAAAGGAAAGCATTTAGTGGGCTCTTTAGTTTGCAAAAATTACCATAGGAAATTTAAGCTGTTTTTCTTAGAATGTGGAAGCAGACAATAACTAGAATATGGACATATGTCGATGTGTACATACTAGGTTGTTCCTTTGGAAAAATAATGGCACAAACAAGGACATGCTGAAAGGTTTGCGTAAGGGCATCGATAGAATCAGGATTAAAACTAAGCAGGGAACGCTGCCAGTTCCTTGGAAGCAAAATAACATTTCAAAGAGACAAACTATCTGCTGCTGGGTTAGCTTGACAAGAATATATTATGGGCTGTGATAAAGAAGCTAGGGAGTAGCAAGAAAAAAGAGATATACAAAGGCACCTGTTTTGATTAACTGACTGGGAGAACCTGTACCAATGCTGAAACACAGAGAGCAACACAAGTGGAAGTAGATTGATCAGAAACCTCTAGGCTTAGTTTAGGGGGTTTTTTTAGGTCTTGAGTCTGGTATCTTTTATCCAGTTTTGGTATGCCATAGCTGTTAAAATCAATAAGATATGTGGTCATCATTGGATGCTCTACTATAATCTCAGACTGTCAGCAGAGCAGTCTCTTTTTTTCAATCAGCGTGTGCAAGATCCTCGACGTAAGGCCGCAAAACAAATGAATACATCAGGGTGCAGTACAGTGCAATGAAGTGGTATATATCCTTCATAATTCCTAGGTGGAAAAGGGTGTAGCCATAGAGTTTAAATTTGGTATCTGTCAGGAGTAGCACTCCCACACAATTTCTGCTTACCAGGGAAAGTAAATTTTCATCTACTTCATCTATTTCTGTTGCCTGGAATCCCCTGTGCCGCTTGCCCCATCCCTCAACCTTGTAGGGCAGATTTTCAGGAGTGTAGGGGGCTTCAGGTAATTAACAAAAATACTCCTCCGTTCTGTTATGCTGGCAGGATTCTTCACTGGATTAGTAACTTCTATTGACTTTCTGGGCTCAACCACATGTTTGTGGTAATATGCTTTTCTTCCATCCTTGAGTCAGAAGGAAAGTACATTGGCATTAAAGGTGCTGTCCCCACATCCTATCTTTACTGTGCCTTAGCTACAGGGCCGGTCAGTGTTGGTGCCTGCATGCACTGTAACATACGGTGGTTTGGTGGCCCTTCCCCCTTCCACCCAGCAGCATCTAACCACAGGAAAATGAATCACTCCCTGAATGTATTTGTAGGGCGATGGGAACTACTGTATTCAAAGGAAGACTTATGATGAGTGGAGGTTATCAGGATTACTGATATTTCATTTGAGGGCAAAAATAATCCATTTCTTTTTCCTAGACAGATCAGTGTGAAACCTTGGACAAGAATATTTATAGCTTTTAATCTAACTTGAAATGCAGCTGGAATATCATTTCCCTTCTTCTGGGAGTTGGAAATCACTGCTTGAGATTTCTATGGCTAGAACTTTTAAAACTACTGCAAGATTTCCAGCTCCTCAAAGAAAAGTGCCATAATGAAAATAAGCATTTTTTTTTTTAATTGACTACTGTAGCCTGCTGCTAATCCATCAAAAAGTGTATCCAGTTTCATTCTAGGCCGATTCATATGCTACAATTAATTCCTTCTAGGAAGATGAGAATTGTTCTTACTAATAAATAGTAATATGAATGGTAAGATCCTGTATCTTCAGTGTCATGCTGTATTGACCGAAGTCTTCAGAGATTTTAATTAAGTGTCCCAACAGGAACATTGACCTCCTGGAAGAACTGCATTAGGTCTTAAATGAGGTTGATATTCCCATCTCTGAATTCAGAAAAAGAGAGGAAGATAGCTGTGGAAGAGAGGTATCCAGTCTTACTAGCGGGGTCAAGTCCCTAATAGAAGGTCACAACCAACAAAGCTAGATTCTCACAAAGTCTCATTTGTTGAGTTTATTGCAAGGAAAAAAGGGTTGGGTTGCAGATCTTGGAAACTTGATATGTGCACTTTAGCCCTTATTTATCAGTGAGTACATTAAACCTCCTTGATGCTTTTAATCCTTTTTCTAATTATCTCTTGACTTGGGGAGGGGGAGCGGGAGCTTGCTCCCTGTTTAGAAGATACAGAAAGAATGCCCATCTGTTCTTGTTCTACAATATTTTGGAAATGTCAGTTCCTATTCTCAGGCTCAGAGAATTCCACTGCAGGCACCCACAGCACAAATGTCCATGGAGGCACGGAGTCTAGTGGCTGGATGAAGGGAACAGTCACACAGCAGACATGTTCTCCAAATGGAATCCAAGATTTGCTGAGCTCTGAGGACTTCTTCTCCATGCACTGTGGATTATCCAGGTAGGAGGTCTTCTGCTTCAATAGCTGAGAAAATACTCCTTTCCAGTTGGAATATCTTCAGCCTGACTGAGCAGTGGGCTACCTACATTTAATTGAGAAATAGTAACTTGGGCATTGACGGGCTGACAGGCATCTTTGTGCTGTGGGAAGCAGGATATGTGGATGAGTTCTCTGTTTATAGGAGGCACAATCTAGAGCCAACTCATGGTTTGTCCACAACTGTTCCTGGATTTGTTCCTGTGGTCATCTTCACTCCCTCCTTGTTGCATCAAAAAGAATGCCAGTTCTGTCTTACTGGAGAAGAGTAGAAAAGCAGTCATAGAGATATAAAACAGCAGAAGTTTTGGCTGCATCACTTCCTGCTGTCTTGGTTATACAATAACTTTTATTTATCTAGCATATTTGAATGGTATAAACAACATTTATTTTTAAATGTCTAGCCTTACTTCAACCAAAAGCATTCTGCCTCCCTTTCTCCCTCTCCCTACTTGTTCTCTGTTTGCTTGATATTATTTTCCAAATCTACAGACCCCTGTTTTCCTACTGTGATGCTCTCCAGATGCACTGGCTTCTAGTTCTGCTGTCTGTGAATTCTGGGAGTTAAAATCCAACACACCTGGAGAGCTCTAGTTTGAGGAAGCCTGCTCTGTGAAATTTTGGATGACAACGGTAATCATCAATGGCTGGTGTGGGTCTTCCGGGCTGTGTGGCCGTGTTCTTGAAGTTTTGTTTCCTAACGTTTCACCAGCACCTGTGACCGGCATCTTCAGAGTGCAGGAGCACAGACAGGAGTCACACAGCCACACAGCCCGGAAGACCCACACCAGCCATCGTATGCCGGCCGTGAAAGCCTTCGACAATACGGTAATCATCAACCTTGCCATCATCATGCCAAAAAGTGTCTTAAATAATTATTAAAAATTAGCTACATACCTATGTATTTATTTTTTAAAAAATCTTATACAGCACTTCTTAGAAGCACCTTAAAGCAGTTTACAATAAATAGCAATAAAATACATACATTTTTTCAACATTCATACTGGGTGGGCCTGAGAAGAGGTGAATTTTCAGTGGATGCTTAAAAGATGTTACAATAGATGTCTTCCAAATTTCAGGGGTGAGAGCATTTCAGAGTGCAGGCGCTACCATAAAAACAGTATTCAGTGGCTTTGGGTCCATGTAGCAGGGTTTCCCCTGAATTTCTTGGTGAGGAACCAGATGTATAACGGCAAAGAAGATCTAACAGTTGTCTTTATGCCAAGTTATTTAGGGTTTTATATGTCATAGTCCAAACCACCAACTTAATTTGCAGCCAATGCAGTTATTTCAACAATGGTGTAACATGTGCATAGCCAAGTCCCCTGCGCAGCAAGCTGGCTATCACTTTCTGCTGCACCTTCTGACTCAAATTCAAGAATAGCCTCACAGACAGTAAATTCCTCTAATATAAATGTGAAGTTACCAATACATGAACAACTGTAGCTAGCTTGTCCCTGAGTAAGAATTAGTATACTTAGTGTACCAACTGGAGTTGGCAATAGACTGATTTTTGCAGACCAGAGATAATAGGCTACCAAAATGCTTTTGAAAAAGGCCTGTTCCACTACAAACCACATTCCCAGATGGTAGAAATGAAATATTCCAAATAATGGTCAGAATTATTCATATCCATTGCATCATCCACAGGATTTCCAAACCCATTGTGAGTATAATCCTATGTATGATTAGGGTACATGTCTGTATGTATGTATATGTGATGCATGTGACACACACACTACACAGTGGTTTTTTAATTCATTCAAGGACTTGGTC
Organism: Python bivittatus; assembly: GCF_059951505.1. Taxonomy (NCBI): domain Eukaryota; kingdom Metazoa; phylum Chordata; class Lepidosauria; order Squamata; family Pythonidae; genus Python; species Python bivittatus. The sequence continues at coordinate 20,484,796 of NW_028277113.1, read as the reverse complement.
CTGCAGCCTAGGATCTATCACTTCTTGTGTTTCCCTTTCTTTCTCCCTGTATATATGTCTTAAAGAAATAAGATAGTATCTCACTTTTCTCTGCTCCAGGCTATATACATAGTTGCCTCTATCTAACATTTTACCATCATGATGATATTATAAAGTAGATCACACTGAGAGTTACTGGCCCAAGGTCACCCAAGAACTCCATGGCTGAGTATGGACTTGAACGTGCATCTCTTCAAGACTACTTGAATACTCTAATTATTATATAATGCTTTCTCAAAGAATACAGATCAAAACTGGAGATGTGTGCATGTAAATTTTTGGTTTTTTAACCATACAGAGTTCCTCTGAAATTAAATGCCACATAGAGGAGATTCTATGATAGTTTATGAATGGCTGGGTTCATATTTGGCTAAGCCATGACGTGGGGTTTTGGAGATTTAACTTCAGATGTGCAAACCCAGCTATTGTGGCCTTCAAGATCATGCATTCTTCAGATTATAAATTTGGTTGTTTATTCTTCTTCTCTGCTGCTTGATCTATGGCAGTTTACAGTTTAGCATGACCTGCAAATCCAGTCAAATTAATCAGTAGTCATGGTTAAACAAACTGTAGTTCACCAGAAGGTGTAACCCAGTTGGTGCTACTTAATACTACAGCTGTTAGGAAACCTTCAGCTATGGAACATGCCCTGAATGGTCCTAGTGATCCTCCTTCACAAATGCCGTGTGCTTTTATGTCAGGTAGGGTCTGTTCCCACTTCATGTGCCATCCAGAGACTTCTGGTAATGCATTATATAGAGGAACATGGAGAAAAGAACCAGAGAGAAGAACCATTGTTGTGGCCTTCTTTCATCATAGTCTGGTTTGAGTAGCTTGTTTGGACATATGCTATAAAAGCTTTCATTTCTTTTTATAGGTGATCTGCTCTGGTTTAAAATGATTGGGTCCTGTTTTAGCAGAATACCTTGGACATATATATTCTGCTAGAAGTGGCCAAACTTGGTCTAGGCATTTAGGAAAGCATCAGATACGCTGCTATTTAGGCTCTATTTTCCTAGAAGGATGCAAAAAGGCAGAAAAATAAAGACACAAATTGTCAAATGCAACCGAAGACTGCATTAGACAGCAATTACAGAGCAACTGAGGTGCACTGGCCTTTAATGTTTTTCTCTGATACAGTCTGCAAATTAGTTCTCTGGGGAAAATTAATGGAATCTAAATTAGACTTTAGTCTCTCCTGCTTCCTTAAGATTTTGGATGAAATGTTGTTTCTTCTGATCCATCAGAATAACCTTTGTAGCCCATCAAGAAAAAATGGAAAAGAGTTGAGTATATATCTTATGGCTCTTCATGAAATAGGACAAATAAGGTCAGTCAAACTAAGGCAGGATACAGGCTGGCTGTGAGAATGCTATACCAATTAATTCCTCTATTCCATGAAGTTAAGATACATAGAACTGGAGGGCCTGAATCAAGATGTTATGGGCAAGCATGAAACACAAGTAGGAGAATGGACTTTGAAGAAAAGACCAATACATGAGAATGACATTGAATGTATTTCTGTAGCAATAAATCAAATACATCAGATTGTAACAATACAAGAAAAATAACTGGGCTGGTGTAAGGTTATATTTACAAATTCAAAGGAAATCTATGCAGAAATAGATACCAAGCTATATCTGAAAGTGATTAATGAAAAGGTATGAAGTTGCTCCTCGATTTGCTACGATCACCACTCCTTAACTGATTTCTTACCTTTGGCATTGCCTTCCTGGGCTATTGTCAAACTCCCATAGAAAGCAGGAACACAGAAACATTGCCATTTTGCACATTTTCAATTTTTGCTTGGAGGAGAGACAGTTACGACTTTCTAATTCACAGATACGACTTTTTATCAAGTTATTGATTTGATTGTTCTTTTTTTCATTTTGAAAGGAAATGAAGTACCTGAAGAATTCGAAGTAATATTTGCATTTCAGATTCCTCTATGTAATTATTTTGAATTCCATATTGGGTTTTTTTGTGTCTGCATGATCCAAATTTAGAATTGCATTTCATCTATCCATCCATGTATGTTTTGACATTGTTTTTGAAAAGTGTTATAACTACATCCCTTTTTATTTTGAGTTAATGGGGAAGTAGCATATTAGCTTCTAATGATTTGAAGAATTATCCTCAACTTTCTTTGTGATTATTCTGTGTTATAATAGGCTTTGCTTAGGGCTCATCCTCACAGTCTGGTAACCATGGCATTTTACTACCAGCCCGTCACAAAGACAGTGTATGTAGCTGATTCCGGTAATCTAAATAATTTCTGGGATAAATATTTCTAATGGGAAATGTATTTTGTTTACATCCAATTCCATCTGGTTTATTCAGAACCAAATGGAATTATATATGATATAAATCATATATAATTTCTTCTAAAAATACTGTTAAAATGACATTAGTAACACTAACAGTGACCAGGGTTTAGAAGTTATAATAGCAATAAACATTTACTAAAAGTATATAGGATTAACTGTATGTTTATGTTGATAACAAATTATGGATGCATTCAAAGTTTCATATTTGGAATAGTAGTGGTGGTGGTTTTGGTGGTTATCTTTCTTTGCTCTCAACATGATGTATCACATAATCAGAACTTTTGACCGATGATCTTGTGTGCCCTTCTGTCTGAGAGTGAGACTTGTACCTGCAGCCTCTACTGTCTAGACACAGATATTGACAAACAAGTCATACTGACATAAAAGACTAACATACTCAGCCAGAAGCATTTCAATGATTTTGCCCTTTTATGCTCTCTTTAATCAGCAGCAAAATATCCCTCCACAAACAAAATGTTTAATCAAAGTGTTAATCTTAAAATGCTCTTCTTAGGAATGGTGGATTTTGCATACAGTGAGGACCTCAAACTCCATGGTGGCTGAGGATGATGGGAACCATAGCCCAACTTATAAAAAGAGTGCCAATGAAAGCAAATTTGGACCTAACCAAATAAACTCTTGCTATAAGTTGTAGTGATAATGTAATGTTAACCCACTAAACATTATATAATTAAACCTGCTCCTTTGTCTTCCCCATTTGTTGCCCTTCACTCCCATTTCCAGATAAATCCAATTTGTTATTTCATCCAAACATAGAACTGTTGTGAATGTTATCTGTTCATCCAGACAAGACAGCTAATGACCTTGGTTTTTAATTGGCTAATTTAAACAAGTCATAGTTTAAAATAGAGAGTTTTTGTAATTCAGGTGAAAAAAGTTGCAGTTGGTTGAAAGCAGTATCTTTTTGTGACAATGTCAGAGGCTATGGGAGATTCATGTTGCAACAAACTATGTTTTAGCATTACTGTACTTCAAAATCCACCCAGTATACTCAACTGTTTCCCTTTGTGCAAAAGGAGAAATGATTAGAAACTTCTCTGCATGAACACACACACACACAATAAATAAAAATATGGGATATTGTGGGGTTTTGCACACCATGGATATCAAACCAGGATATCTTCCTGGGAAAGGAAAATGTGTAGCTGAATTGCATTTTCATAATATGTCTTGGTAGACCTGAATTGATCCAGCAATTCAATTATCCATAGAAGAGCTGGTCCCCAGTGCTCAAAAACAGGCATATGCTTTCCTACACCAACACTGTCTCCAAGTGTAGTATCTCCTTTGCATGTATACAAATCTGAATAGCAGCTCTATAGGAAGAAGAAAAATAGTACACTGAATAGTACACTGAATAGTACATCAGTACTGAGGGACAAATCAGTCCACTGCTCTGGTTACTGCATTAGTGAAAAGCAGGATTATCCTCTTGCATCTTTATTGGATCTAATTTACTTTTCCTTAGATAGCATAGGCCTATTGCAAATACTTTATGATTAAAGATACTAGAAAATGATGCCATCATGCTTTTGAGGAAAAAAAAAGTTGTGAGAAACTATGATGGAACTACAGAGATATCAACTATGTTAGTTCTGAGACAGCGAGAAAAGGAGAGAGAGAAAGAAAAAGGATTGATTCAACATCAAGGTGAATAGTTGGTATTTACCAGGATCCTGTCCTCCCCTTAATTTGAAGATGGGATATTTGCCTACCCTCAAACCCTTGTTATTTGACTAAGCATGCTCTCCAAGAATTTATAATTCCAGATAGCACTGAGATGATTTTGGAGTCCTCCTTTAATACTCAAGGATGCAGTTCTTCAGGCCCTAAAGACGTGAATATATTTAGAGTAGCTCATGTTCCTCTTCTGTGTGAGGTTCTGCACCACCTGAACACAGCTCCAGAACTATTTTTCTCAACACACTGGGGTTTGGACAGCTGAAGCAACTGACTGCTAACTTAGCTGTGGCATAAGAGAAGTTGCAAAAATTCTGTTCTCAAGTGTGAGGCTCTGTGGTTCAGCAGGACTTGGGAGCAGTTTGTTTTACCATCTGTGGAAGCCCTTGGGTCCTCCCACTTCTGGCTTCCTGTATTTGGAGCTCTCTAGTTGATTTCAGAGGCAAGTTTATTAATCAGTCTAGTCCTAATTTTTCTAATCAATGTTCAGGTATTTTCACAATGTGTATAAAAGGCTTGCTTTACATTATGTAGGCAACTGTTATCAGCTAACCTGATCTTAATCAATTGCTAGCCAGCCAGTTAAACAATCCTGTAAAAGCTCTATTTTCTTCTGGTTGTATAAGCAGTGAGCGGCAATCACTTGTCCACTACCTTGGCTTCAGCCATTGGAAAAAGCACTTGGCTGTTAAATATTGATATCATGCTGTCATTACTACATTCAATGGAAGTGTAGTTGTGTATCTATCTATCATCTATCTGTCAGTCTGTCAGTCTGTCAGTCTGTCAGTCTGTCAGTCTGTCTGTCAGTCAGTCAGTCAGTCAGTCAGTCTATCTATCTATCTATCTATCTATCTATCTATCTATCTATCTATCTATCTATCTATCTATCTATCTATCTATCTATCTATCCATCCATCCATCCATCCATCCATCCATCCATCCATCCATCCATCCATCCATCCATCCATCCATCCATCATCTCTCTCTCTCTCCTTGATATTGACATATCATGGCAGTTTCCCCATCATACCAACAGCTGAGATTGCAAAATGCCCAAGTGCACACAGCATCCACTGAAAATGTGGAGAGAGGGGAGGGGAAGACAGAACACTGATAATTTATTTTTGCCCCTTTTTATGTAGAGCTGAGACACTGGAATGTTGAATTCTGATTGGTGCCAAAGCTCAGGAGGCAGGATACTAACTGAAGATGCTTCTTCATGTCCACCTTAGTGTGCTATCCTCAAGTCCCTTGGTTGTCAGAAAAGCATGTTGGTATAAATTCAAGCCTATCCTCTGTCAGTAAAGACTATTGCCCTTACTGTTTTGTTGTTGGATAAGTTAAGGAAAGCAATTGGTGGATTCCCCAACTGCATTTCCCCTCCCATCAAGCATCACCTACCAGTGTAGCACAACCAACCAATTATTCTCCTTAATACGTGGGGCAGGATTGGGTGAGTGTAGCCAAGTCCCTGGGGTGGAGGTTTAGCTAATTTTCAAGTTATAACCTATGACAGAGCTGGGATGGAGATGGTCCATCCATCCTTTTGCTCCTTAATCTCTAAGTGGCTTTCAATACTGTTCAACACAATATCCTTCTGAGTTGGCTCCATGGGCTAGGGATAGGGGCACCATTTTATGGGGGTTCTCTTGTTTTCTCCAGGGCCAGTTTCAGGCAGTGTTGGTTTGGGAGGGAAGATTGCTTGCTAGGCCCCTCCTTTGTAGAGTGCTGCAGGGTTCTACTCTCTCGCTCCTGCTATGCAACATCTAAATGAAATCTCTGGGTAAGGTCACCTGACAGTTTGGGGTTTGGTATCATCAGTATGCTGATGATACATTTGACTGCAGGCTGGTCAAGTGAAGTTGTTGAATTTATTTCCCAGTGTCTGGACACTGTGCAGGCCTAGATAGTTAGGAATGGTCTCTGACTCAATCCTACCAAGGCTGACAGTGATGATGATGATGATGATGATGATGATGATTTACACTTGTATGCCTCCTGATTCTCAACAACTCTTATTATAAAGAAATTATAATAAAATCAATAAAATAGAAATGATAAAGATAGAAGATACAGGATGGCATATCTTTATCCTTGGATGGTATGCGATCTGAGAGTCTTCCTGGACTCACAGGTCCTGCTTGATGAGCAGGTGGCAGCCATGTCTGGGGAGGCCAATGCACAGCTCCATCTGGTGTACCAGTTACAACCTGTCCTAGCTCAAGAAACCCTTCAGCCATTCATACCCTGATCACCTTGTAGCTTGACTACTGCAACATCCTCTAAATGGGGCTACCCTTAAGACTTCCTGGAAGCTGAAACTGGTCCAGAGTGCAGCAGTATGGGCTGTGATGGGCATGCCTCAGTATGCCCATGTAACAGTGCTGCTTCATGGGCTGCACTGGTTTCCAGTTTGCTTCTGGGTGCAATTCAATGTGCTTGTCATTACCTATAAAGCCCTACCTGTCATAGGGCCTGGTTACTTGATGGACCGCTTATCTCCCATAGTATCTGCCTGGCTGATTTCATCTGGCAGGGTTGGTGAACTCCTAGTTCCTTCAGTTAAACAATGCAGTCTCTTGGGACTCTGGAAGTGTGCCTTCTCTGTCACAGCACCAGCCCTCTGGAATGAGGTTCTCCCCAAGATTTGGGTGACCCCCTCCCTGCTGGTGTTTCGGAAGGCCTTGAAGACTTGGCTCTTCACCCAGGTCTTTGACTAGGATGGATGTATCCCCTTCCAAGGAGTAGGTGTGCTTTGTTGCTGCCCCCCCTTTTTTTTTTACTATCGTATTGGTTTATTGTTTTTTCCTTTGTTTTATTTGTGAACCACCCAAAGATGTTGTGAATCAGGCAATGTACAAATTTAATAAGTAAGTAAGTAACCAACCAACCTGGTGACAGGTCAAAGTGCTGAGATACCTTTGATCTGTTAATCTGACTAATCCTGCTTGAAATCATCCTTCTGTACATAGAACTAGTAGTCTCTCAAAGTAGTGTTTGTCCTGTTTTTAAACATAGGTCTAATGCTCTTTTGAAAGAGCACTAAAACCATGTGTAAAGCAAATCAGGCTAGCCTTCTTTCAGAAAAAGACTACTACTTCCACATATAAAAGGAGCTTGTGCAATGCCTGACTGATATTTTATGAAGTGCCAGTGAGGCATTACATGAGCTCATACATTTATGGAAGCCAGGTGTCTGGTGGTTTCTTCTGCAAACCAGGCCAGAAATGGCCATGGTGGGTAGTGCTTAGTAACCAGAACAAAAGTGGTGTATTTGCAGCAGCCTTAAGTGACCAATAGGAACTGGCAGATCCCAGCCTCTAAACCACACCACTAAAGAAACTTCATAGAATATTACCACAGCAAAGAGGGAAAACATTACATTAAAACTGGTACAATAAAATTAATTTAAATCTGTCTCTGCCTGGGAATGTGATGAAACCAATGTCACAAGGACATGTCATTTGAAAAAGGTTCATGGGGCATCTTTGTGCTGCAATTAGAAGGATATGAGGATGAGCCCTGAATGACGATCCTGTTGGTTGGCCAGAGGAAGCACTGAGTGGTTTATAATATTCCCAGCTTATTTTCAGCTTTCTCAAATTAGCAGAACGAAGACCATCATACAGCTGCTTTAGAGGAGTTTAGCATGGAAAATCTCCTTTTTTATGGGACACAATTGAAGCAAATAGTACTGGAATTTCTGTCTGCTATTCAAGAACATTTCTCCATCTTTTCCATGCAGCAAACTCAATTCTTCCCTTTTCTCCTGCCCTGAAACATCCAAGCCTCCTTTTTAAACAATTCTTGCAAGCTTAAGTTCATCCTTAGCCACCTGAATGCTAAGAGGCAACTTTATCAATTAGTCTAGTCCAGTGTTGTCCAAACCTGGCCACTTTAAGATGAGTGGACTTCAACTCCCAGAATTCCCCAGCCAGCATGGCTGGCTTGGGAATTCTGGGAGTTGAAGTCCACTCATCTTAAAGTGGCCAAGTTTGGACAACACTGGTCTAGTCCTAAAGAATGAATTTGTGCAAATGCCTTTCCAGCCAGAGCTGCCACTTACCACACTTCCAATATTTTGCCAATTTTTTTATGGTGGTTCAAAAATATTCACAAGTGCTTCACAAGAGAACCTGGACAAAATATCACAGCATTTTCTGATGTTCTTATAGAATTAAATAAGCATCCTATCATGGATATGTTTGACCAGTGCGGTAAAACATCCTAGGATGTTTATGTTGGCATCCTTAATAGAATTCATAGTTTTAGATTTGCTGTTGTAGTTGGGTATTTACTTATTTGCCCTGGTGGATGTCAGATTACATTCGAGGTTAGCATTATTTTTCCTTGGTCAAAACCTTACTAAAACAGCAGGAGCACATCGATGTATTACAGTGAAGCATAGATTATCCTCTTTGCTGCCTCTTTGTGGTTTACTTTTGGAAACACAGTCCTTCTGAATTTACCATTCAGAATTCCACAGGAGGGCAGCCTTGGTCAAGCTATGCCACAAGGAGGGAAGGAATCAGTACATGCAAACATTCTGAACAAACTCTCCTACTATGGAAATAAATTATTAGGAAAGAAGCATAGTTCTATAGCCTGAGATTTAAAATATGCAAGTATGCATTCCGATGAGCACCCAGTGCCTAAAATAGGTTTTTATTATGTGTTTCAGAAATATCAATGATGCATTTTAAAATAAAAAGTGGGCTAGGAATGATCTCTCCTTGTTTAATCCCTCTACAAATGGGAAATACATGCATATTCTCATATATTTATGTACTCACTACCTTTTCCCTGAATGCGTTGATATTTTGAAGGAAATGTATTGCATTTGTAACCTTCCTCCAGGAATTTCAGCCAGCATTCTGTAATTCCGTAAACAGGAAGAGTATTCCCACCCATGCCAAACCCTCCTGACCTCCTCAGAACCATTCTCAGAACAAGTGATGATGGTCCTCATCGCAGCTGCCAGGAACTCTGGATGACAGATTAGTATTCCTTCCAAATGGCCAAAGGGATGTGGGTGTGCTGAAGGACACTGTGGTGGCATGGCAGTTTAACAGTTATAGGGAGCATGGAGAATCAAGGAGCTGGCAACTGACAATGTGAAAATAGCCTTCCCCCAGGCTCTGCGAAGTTCCAGCATTATGGCTTCCAAAACAACAGTTTTGCAATTTAGTGGAGCTATAACAGAACTGAAAGCAAATCAGTTCATCTGTCTCATGCTGATGATGGCATGGAATCATAGGATATGAAGCTGATCCAGGGACAGTGCTATTCAATACCCTGTGCAGAGGCGCCCTGAGATATTAATAATGAAGGTTAAATGTGGATTTGCAATTGTTGTTGGCATTCTAAAAGTGACGGTGCTCACTCCTGTACAGAAGCAACCAGATTATTTTAACATTTCATCACATTCACTGTAGAAATGGTGAGATATGATTATTAAATTACTAAATTATCAACTCTATGATAATTTAGCTATTGGAACCATCTATCATTGTTGGTACTGATACATAGAGAAAAGCTTACTGTCATCCTGAGTTTTTAATCAGCCTATGCTCTTCACCTTCCTGTTGTCATCCTCTCTACTGTAAGAAAATATTTACAGCCTAGGGAGTCCACCTAATACTTATCAATCAAACAATGCCCAGCCTTCATGTATTTTAGCGTGAAATCAAAAGATAGATTAATATTGTATTAATTTAAGGCTAATCATAATGGTGAAACTGGGGAAATATTATACCACATTTATTTTAGACAAAACAGTTATTGTTCTAATTCCTAATTTTTTAGCTTGGGACTTCTTGGACTAGTTTTTCCATGCTTGGATGAATGCAGAGTATTCACTTGATATAAAAGCGATAAACCGCCCCCCCCAAACTCTACTAGCTTTGAATTTTGCTAATTACAGTAAATTGTACCAAAATATGGAGGAAAACCCTCCAATTTCTTATTTACATCTTACGTAATGTTCTCTCTTCTTGTAATAACTTTCAGATTTTTCCCCTTTTGTCACAATAGTAGAGCCCAGGATTAATGAAGTTGAATGGTGGAAGGTTCAGGACAAAGAGAAGGTGTACTACTTCCCATTGTGCATAATCAGCTTCTGGAATTCAGTAGTATTAGATGTAATATGTTTGGATACTTTTAAAAAATAGGAAAAATAAAATAATTATCAACGGCTATGATCATGATAGCTATGTACTGCTTTCACTACCAGGAGAAACATGGAGTTGAATGCCAGTTGCTGGGAACGTGAGTGAGAGAGTGCTAATATGTTATATGCTTCTTTTGGCTCCTCTGGGGCATCTGATTTGTCACTGTGGGAACAGAGTGCTGGACTAGATGGATCTTCAATGTGATCTAACAGGGCTGATCATACTATTAAGTTTTTAATTTAGCAAGCAACATTCCTATCCTCTTCAAATAATTCCTTAATTTTTTTTCAACAAAGCCTATTGTGTAGATTGTGTCTTTATAGACATGTATCTGTACTTCTATATCCATATCTTTATGCATTTATCTATATCTGTAGCCATATGTATACCTATATCTACATGTATAGTTCAGTTAGTAGGATGTAGTTGTATCAGAGCAGAGTTCTTGTTAGAAAGATACAATAATACTTCCTCATTTCCATTTCCACAGAACCTTCAGGGTCATCTATCTTGAATCATTGCAGCTTCATCTTAGAAACTCCATGACTGTCAGCTGGTGGGGCTTCATACCTTTCCCAATATTCATTGGTAATTTTCCCAGCTGGTATCAGGAAAACCCATATTCTGCATTCTGCTTTGTCTCCTACCAATGCCTGATGAGAGAACGGGTGAACAACACTTAAATAAAACTATACTAGCATATGTATTTGTGTGGGTGGGTGTGTCTTTCTATCTGTCTGTCAGTCTGTAGCATTTATAAGAACGATTCTAAAAGCTATTTAAGAATTTTAAGTAGCAAACTTCGTTGGGGAAGCTATTTCAAAAATACAGTACTACGCTGAAGAAGCCCGGTGCTGAGAGTTAATATCTTGGAAGAACTGGCATTACAAATTTGCCTGCCCACCCACATGATATATAGAAACGTATATAGGTATGTGGGAAAAAAGGCCTACTGAAGGAAGACAGAGATTATACTGTTTTCAGTATCCCAAAGACTAATTATTTTGGTACCCAATCCTGCAGGTATGCCACTATTTAGGGGTTGTTTTCTGTTCTTTATTTTTATCTAGAGCTTTTCTGTCTTGAATTTAGTAGAACATCATTGCAGTGAGAATAAAAAATCATTACTAAGTTTTCACGTAATCGCCTCAGTTTTATTTCTCCTTCTCCAGGAAGGAAACATTTTTTATCTCTTCATGACTAGAATGAAAGTGCTGTTGGACTCTGCCCTTATATTTTAAAATGCATGGGGACACACAATTTCATTAGGCCGCATATAGTATGGAAATGTGTGGCCCTGCTCCAAGTTGCAATATAAAATGTTATCTTTCTCAAAAGCAGTACATTTTTTCCTATTTAAATAAAGAGCAGGGATCACTGAGATATTGCATGTTGGCTGTGGTAATCAATTTATAACTTCTGCCTCGCCTCCCCTCCCCACTTATTTTGTAGCATGGGGCAATGTTTCTCCATGGTGATTTAATTAACTTCATTTTACAGCATGGTGGTAGAGATAATAAGTCTAGTGGTAACACAAGGGCTGCACTGTCAAATGCCGGGGGTTGACTCATATTCGCCAGCAAGATACTGGCTCTACAATGGGAGTGTGTGCAACAAAAGAACAGCCTGTTTTATTAATTTGCCAAGTTCCCCCTCCCCAGCGCTCCAGATCCTTTGGGAAGGCTACTGTGTATTTCTCGGAGACTGATGGGGAAAGAACCAAGAGTATATGGTGGGGAATAATGTTTTTAGTAGGTTGGAGCCATTTCACAAAAAATGTCCCTTCAGGAAAACAGAATCAAGATGCTAATGTTATACCTCATTTATTGCCAAGCATATTCAGTGACATTTCATAATGTACATCTGTCAGCCAGAGATATAAATGAATGAGGCGAATTGTACAATTTACCCTCAGGAACTTCCATTAGAGTCCCCCAAAGTATAATATCTGTGAGGTCAGAGTCAATTAATCAGATAGCTGTGTTTGCTTTTCTGCTTGCAGTGGTTTCTCAACAAATTCTTGCAATGAGGGAGAAAGAGAATGTTTTGTTCTTAAGAAAAAAACAGAACAAAACAAAATCTAAACTGTTCAGGTTATTTAGATAATGGTTGCATATTTAATAACAACAACTACAAAATCAATGACTGCATGTTAACTACAAAAATATTGCAACCAGCATGTGCTACAGTTTCCATGGGCAAAGTGTTTAGCAATTGGTCTAGGCCTCGCCTTGTCTGTCTTGCTTCTCCCATCTGACCCACATGGAGGATGATCTAAGACATTTTGCCATCCATGGGAAACTAGCCCTTCACCAAATCAAAATGCAGAGCAAAAACATACGTGTTTTAAAAAGTCGGGTGAATAATGTCATTGTTATGAGCCTAACTGGAAGCTTAAGCAACAATTTTGGTTAGTTTTCTGCCTAGAAGTAGGTCAGAACAGTCTCATTAAGATATAAGTTTCAATGGTGCAGTTGGAAGTTGCTTCAGGGACCACCACTGAAAATGGTTCACTGGTTGCCAGTTTCCCACCCTGATTACAGGGCACTCAATTATTAACTCCATGATATGCAAACCCACCAATTTCCAGTGGAATTTAGAGTGCTTTGCTATATTAGGATTCTAGAAAATGACATGCTGGATTTCAACCTGAGTTGAGGTTCCTCCTTAAACAGGTCAAGGTGCCAGGGAAAGGAGGCAGTTAAACTGTGACATTTTCCTACTAGAAATTGCTCCTGGATATGACTATATTTCCAGAAATCAAGACTGATCGGGAAAAAAGTATTATTCTGTCTTCGTGAAATATAGCTTTTTGAAAGGTAAAAGTGGTTTTCCAATCCTTTAGCATTTCTTTAAGGGTTATGCAAAATAATAATTTATTTATTTATATTTCAATTTTGGTTGCTGCCCATCTCACTAGGAAGTCATAATAATGTAGTTGGAATAACCTGAAGATTTTGGCATAATACAATGAACTCTCTTATTTTAAGCAGTATTGTTTTATTCAGAAACTTTAAAATTGGAAATAGCAGCATTAAGTAAATCCATTTTACAAAGGTAGACTTTTATTAGTTATTTATAAACCTTTAGTTAATGTCTGTTCTTATTGTTGATTCTCCATTGACTGTGAATATTGATCACTGTATAATTTACCTGATATATTTTAACTTATTCTTTTTAAATGGCTTTTGGAAATGAAATGTCTTTAAAGCTAGCTCTGCCCTTAGTATCAGCATGCAAACCAGGACATTGTTCTAGGGGACTCCTCTTACCCATCTCTCACCAATTTCAGTGGCAATGTCAAGAAAAACTTAAGAGGGTACAAAAGGTGCCCAATGTATTTCTGAAAAGCCAAGATTGTCCCACCTATTAGAAAAAAATACTACTGTGTGCATGGGTGGAGGGGAAAGCCCCTTCCTCAACTTATCCTCTAGCTATCTGCTTCCTATGATTCCTCTCTTTTATGATGGTTGCATTATTTAAAGCAAGTTCTGCTTTCATTTATATATACTGTATCTGTGGATCTGCGAATATGAAAATGGACACATTTCATACTGGCGCCTTCACATCAGTTCCCACTAAAAAGTATTTGGTAGGATCTGCTGCACATTGTATTTTACTATTTGTGTTAAGAATTTTGGATCAACTTATCCCCCAAAGTTCTTGGTGAAACTTAAGAGTTAATTTCAAAATAAATGGGGCATAGTGCATGCTTAATGTACAGCTAGAAAGACCATTTTGTGTTCAAAAGGACACATCAGGAAGAAGGCTAGGTCAGAATCTTCTTGACTTGCTAGATGTCCAGACATGATTTCCTACCCATGCCCAAGGGCTAGAACCCCAAGGGGTCTATTACATGTGATATTTTTCCTGGATGTGTAACCTTTAGGCCAAATATAACAGACACTTTCCTAGAACAGCCATCTTAATACTGCTACTTAATACTTAATACTGTTGAGCTAAAATACCAATGTTCCATGAAGTTTGAAAAAGAAGAACCAACTCTTCCATTCTGCAGGAATTGACAACTTACCGTATTTTTCCGACAATAAGACGCCCCCATGTACAAGACGACCCCCACGTTTCCAACCCAAAATTAAAAAATCAATATTTTAAAGATAGCGCAGAACACATTTTTATTTAGTAATTAGTTAACATTTACCTGATACACTCGGTGGGAGGAGGTCCAAACCGTCTCTCTGCAGCTCTATTTCCAGGCTCTTTTGCATAACTGATTACATTCAAGCACGAGTGAAACTGCTGATAGCTTGTCTCTGCAAACAGCCTTCCTCTAATTGGTTTGTTCAGCATCAGCTGACGTCAGTTACATCAGGCTCGTGATTGGAGGAAGTCTGTTTGGGAGACAAGCTATTTCACTTGTGATTGGAGGCTAGCAATAGGAAGAAGCCTCTCTGCAGAAACAAAGTATGGGCACTTTTGCAACCGCGCGATTCTCGGCTGACTTCCTTGAATAAGACGCCCTTCAGTTTTTAGGGTAAGGATTTTAGAAAAAAGTATCATCTTATAGTCGGAAAAATATGGTAGTCTGCTTCAGGAACAACAGCATTTTGGCAGTGGAGACTTAAATAGCAACAGATTAATTATGGCCTAGATTTAAAGGTCTAAAACCTACTTCATTGTTTTATATTAGTTGTTCTCTGTCTCTCTCTCTCTCTCTCTCACACACACAAGGAGTGTATGTGTGTAAGGGATGGAGGGGAGAGACACTAATAAGTAAGCCTAAAAATCCATGAAATGCAAGAGATTAAATTTGTGACAGTTCAATAGTATCAAAGTTAAGGACAGTTCTTAGTAACAAGTAATTGGCAAGAATGGTGTCAAAAATTGAGATGATAGATGCTGGTTAATAGTAATAGATGTAAAGTATGGGAGGACAGAGTTTGTGTGCCATATAGCTTCTCCTGTGACCCTAAACTAGCCTGAGGTCAACACTGTTAAAGTAAGATAAAACAGTTCAGAAGTCTTCCAAATAATTCTTTTTACACAGCCAGCAAAAATTGATCAAGTGAGTAGTGATAATATAAGTTTCCTAGCTGCATTATTTCCTAACATAACACCTACAGTAGGAGAGCAACCCTTGTGCTAATTATTAATTTCTCAATAAATAAAACCATATTAGCTGTTAAATTCTTGTTCAGCAACTTCATGCTAGAATCTCCCTTTGAAATGTTGCTTTTTAAAAAAATGGTGATTTGCAGCAGAACATACAGCTGAACTTTTAATTTTGATGGATGTTGTAAGATTTGGATTCTGATCAGTACTGGAAGCACTCCATGTAAATTGGGGATGCTTAAAGTAGGACTGTGGGTTGGATCCAATGTCCAGAAATATCCCACACTCTCTCACTCCACATCTCATTCCATGTCAAGGCCACCTTCAGTCAATTCACTTTTCATTCAGTAAATCTGAAGGCTATGGCTCTGTAAACTTTCAGTTCACTATGGCAACATCAAGTCAGAAAATCCCAGCTTTCCTATTTGATTACACAACATTATCCTTATCTCATCCCAAGCCCATGAATTAAATAGTTTTACATTGTCACTTCCTGTACTGGAATAGGAGTAGTATTTTCCTCCTCGGACTACCCCACAATAGCTAAGTATATAAAATATATAAAGTATATATAAAATATATAAAATAAAGTATATAAAATCTGTAGCACTTTGCTACCCATTATCTTGGTGGCAAGATCAAGTAACTTGATTGAGTATCACTGGTGATGTGCACTGGGCCTGTTGGGAGGCCTTCTGGTCTCCAGCTACTGCCATTTCTTTCCAAGAATTTGCTATTTTCATTAGCATTATGCTTCCTGATTTCCTTTTATGTCCATTACCTCTTCTCCCTATTTTTTACACCAACTTCTCTTCAGGTTTTCATCTAGCTTGAGCAGAGAAGAGCAGAAACATGAAAATGGGCGGGCTATTTGCATAGCTGTTGTTGTTGTTATTGTTACTATTACTATGAGCAGCTTACAATTGTTATTGTTACTGTTATTATGGGCAGCTTACAATTAAAAGGAAAAGAAAAAAGAAAAAAAAAACCCCAGATATTAAAAAAAAAGAAAAGAAAAAACCAATCCTACACCAACTGGAAGACTACACCAGTATCCCCAAAAACAAAAACCACAAGTGCTCCTCAGCTATTCCTATCTAAGGCCTGGGAGAACAACCAGTTTTTAACAGTTTCCAGAAAGTCATGAAAGTGGGAGCAACATGGGTCTCTGGAGAGGGATCATTCTGAAGGGCATATGCCACCACAAAAGAAGGTATGCCTTTGAGTCCTGCAAGATGACATTGCTTAATTGATGGGACCTGAAGCACAACACTCTGCCTCACCTCACCGGATGAGCAGAAACATCTGGAGACAGGTGATCCTTCAAGTAGTCCTTCAAGTCCTATCCCATATAGGTGATAACCAGCACCTTGAATTGCACCTGGAAGCTGACTGGCAACCATATCAGTTCCATATTAGCATACTTTGAAATGGCACTAGTGAAGATCTTTACTTTTAGATACAGCAGGCCTGCTTGTCCTCATTACAGCTTCCTAACAGTACTGTACTGAGGAAACTTAAACTGGGCTTTGTTGCTTGTTTGCCCATTTCTTTGTATCACTTCCTTGTTTCTCTGTTTCAATTACTTTCCCTCAGTCGCCGTGAAATAAGCGACATGGTAGCCTAGCGGGCAGTTAGTTTCAATTATGCCACTTTAGAGGACGTAGCTAATTACACAATCATAGCAGGGTCTGTCTCCCAAATTTCTGGAGCTATTTCTGTCCTACCATCTTCTCATGTTTCTTTCTTTCACATTATTTTTAACATGAGTTTCCAGATGGGGTGTAGAAGAAGAGCCAGACAAACCAACGTAGATGTGCACAGACGGTTGGAGTTCCAAAATTGCAGAATTGCACAATAACAACTGACCCATTCTGTTTTTTCCACACTGATGCACTAGTGGATATTTTTCTCTACTGGCTGATGACATGCTGGAGGGAGAAGGCAGCAAAGCCAGTCACCTTGACTATAACAACTAGCCTAATCAGGACAATATAATTCAATATAAAACTAACAACAGACAAAACAAAGCAGGATCTGACATAGCAAAGGAGTCAGCAGATTTATGCTGTCATTGTCTTGTGTCAGTAGAAGGATGGGTGGATAGCACTTTAACTTAACAGTGGAAAAATGGTCTGCTTACAATTTATAGTTAAGTAAAATTATTATTAATGATGTTTTTTCCTCCTTACAACCAGACTTTATATCTCACTGTTGCAATTATTTATTTTTCGTGATTTTAAAACATTCCCATACAAACACAATCTATGCATGAAAACTCTGCATTTGCAGATAGTATACATAATCATATATGAGAAATGGCTGGATTAGTTTTTCGTACACACAGAAACAATTTTTTAATTTTGTGAAACCACTAAAAGCAAAGATTCAGTTTAGAGATGAACTTTAAAGCTAACATCCAGATTATTTAATATTAATTTTGTTATTTAAGAGAAACGTAGCATACATACACTCTACATTAAACTAATTTAAGTTTTAATGAATCTAATTTAAGTAATAAGATTCTTAAAAAAAAAACACACTCTGATCTTTATTTTATTGCAAGTTTCCTATAATCTTAGAAGAAAAGGCCCCTGAGTAATTGAAGATGGGTATAACATTTTACTTACTGTTTTTTACATTGTTTTTCTGATACTTATGCTAGAAGGCTGGTTACCCTGAATAATTATAATTTTGAGGATCAATACATTTATTTAGACAATCTTACTGGAAAATTATTAATGAATACATAATGGTGATGAAAATATCCAGAGGCTAAGAATAGATATAGGGTGATATGAAAATATTATTTCATCAGGTCACTTACATAGTGCTCTGTATATTTGAGTTAATAACAAAAGTTGAAATACCTAAGCCAAAAGCTGAGCCAGTAACAGACACAGTCAGATAGTGCTATCTGTCCATTGAAGTGCTATCTGTCCATTCTTTTGCTGGCCAAAAAGTATGCCAGCATAAAATGTGCAGCCCTGATTGCTGGGCCCTTCTCTGTTATATTAATGAGACCAGTCACTGCTGATGTCCTTAATGTTTTAATGAAGGGCACGTTAGGAAAGCTTTGTTTGGCTCCTACCAAACATTGCTTGCTGGTGGGAAAACAGCCACCACCCTCTCGAATTGGGCTGGGCCAGAGTCGGGCAAGTGGAAATGGATGTTGAGAATGACAGGTTTAGCTACCTCTCAAGTTATCTGACTAAGAGGTAAAAGGCATGAAAAGTGACCGACTCTATTACTGGGGCTATTTCTGAACATGAGTTAAGTCAACCTGTCCCATCCAGTCAGGCAGAGGGGGCATGTTATGGACACCGTCAGTGAGAGAATGTCAGCTGGCAGGGCCCTGGAGGAGAGCCTTTTTTGCCGTTGCCCCCGCCCTTTGGAATATTCATCCCCCAGAGGTGTGGCGGGCCCCTACCCTCCTGGTTTTCCAGAAAGGTCTTAAGACCTGGCTCTGTCAGCTTTCATGGGGCAACAAGAGTTGTAATCAATCCTGGGGGTGGCTGGCACCCTGATCACACTCCCTGAGCTGTTCGCCAATTTTATCATTCCTTGGAATTTATTTATTACTTATTTAAGATTGTTTTATATTGTATTTTAGTTGACTTTATCTCTTCTGTAAACTGCCCAGAGTTGCTTTTTAATGAGATGGGCAGTGACAAATTTGATATATAAATAACTAAAAATAAAAAAGTGCTCTTCTAGAAGGGTGCTAAACCCATGCCAGAGAATAGCTTGACAGGATGCAGGTGTGGAGGAAGGGCAAGTGGTAAAGTGGGAGAGAGAGGTTAAGAATGAATAAGCACCTCCCTCTAGTGCTACAAGGGAATGGCCCTGCTGGCAGTGAGTCCAATTCTGTCCTCATGTGGGGGAACCTGGAATATCCCCTGAGCTGCCATGGAGCTGGAATGGAGCGGGCAAAATAGAACTCACCCCTTCCAATAACAACATCTGGAGCAGGACTCGAAGATCATTGGCATTGACAAAATCACCATCAGTCAATTGCAAAAGGCAGCTTTACTTGGAACAGCTTACATTATACCTTTAACACCATCAAACAACAACATCTGCCTATCCCAGGTCCTCGGGAAGGACTCAATGGGTGGATGGAAATGCTGGGCCCGGTCTGAACATCTGGCTGACTGTGTGACCAACCATAATAAAAAATAATAAAAAGTACAGAGATATAAAATACCGTTTTTGCAATACCAATGGAAAATCTGCAATGTACCCAGTGGTGACAGAATCAGCAATACACAGCTGCCAGAACCCAGTTCTCTTTCCTAGTTTAAGTCAACCTTCTGTGCAGCACAAGGCTAAATCCATGTGTATAAAGAACCCACAAAAGACCCGACATGCACTTTGGAAAGCACCAGGGAGGCACTGCATGGACAAATGCCTCTACAGAAGCTAGGGATTTGGTCTCTTCTGAAATCCAAGCCAAAATGGCTATGAAGGCACTTTCCAGTGAATGGAGAGGAAAGGGTGTGCATGCTGTTACCTACAATGACCAATGCAATTATGTTGTTTGCAGCTAAAGCCTGAGCACAACTGCTCTATGGGGCTCAGTTGGGACCTTATACCGCACGGTTACCTTAGAAAGAATGCAAGTAATATTTCTAAGAAATGTCTTCCGGGTTCCCCGCTGTGTTCCAAATGTTGTACTTCAGTGGGAAGCAGGAGTCAGCAAACTCGAATCCAACCCCTGGATCAATATCTTTACCTACTGATTAAAATTACATCACAACCCCAGTGGACTGACCCATCTAATATTGGCAGATAGCTTCAAATCCTCTTGGGAAACAGCCATCCAAAAGAAACTAAGTCTTCATGGTTTCTCCAGTGATGCCATTTTAACCTTAGAGTTAGAACAAGCCAGATCAACATTAAGATAAAGGATCTCAGATATAGAAGGCCAAACGGAAACTGCTGCATTTTCTCATAATACAATTGCTAATAACCAAATCTTAGCACCCAAACCAGCTTCATATCTATATCATATTATAGTCCCCAAATTCAGAAGAGTCTTATCTCTAACCTGATTAAATGTCCTTCCCACAGCTGTTTTGGAAGGGACATATAGGAGAACCCCATATGAAACCCAGTATTGCCCCTGTGACATGGGTGCCATAGAAACCGCAACCCATGTTCTTTTGTGTTGTCAGTTCTGCAGGATATTCATCACCAGTTGATTACCCCCCTTTTATTTAAATTTCCAGGACACTCTGATAATTTTTATTTGCATTATCTATTAAACAACCAAGATGAATGTATTTCTCTAAAAGTAGCAAAATTCTGGGACATTATGTGTAAGCTTCGCCCACAAATGGTTGCTAACAGTTATTGATGTTAGGGGATAATTGTTTTGTTTGTTTTAAAGAATGTATTTTTATTGGTCAATGACCGAAATAAAGTCTCTGTTCTGTTCTGTACAATGGCCAATAGATGCTCAGCATATCCTAACTCCTGACGATGCCATCAGCTACATAATTTATGAAGTGTGCTAGAGGATGTCCATGGCAAAATCTAGGTCGAGAGGAGAAGGAAAAACACTGTTTTAAAACTGGAGTAGCCAAATACAACACTAAGCTTGTTCTCAATGTGGGGTATGAAATGAAGGCAATGTCATGAGCATGTGGTTTTTTTTCCAAAATGGTTCCTGGGGCATGTTCATTTCATAATTAGGGCGATATGTGGATGAGCTCATTGTATATAGAAGTATTGATATATGGCTAAACAATTATTGATCAGCTCTCTAAAGTACTAGCAAAACATTTATGTTCTCCCTATGCACAGATTCAGTAGACAGGTGATGATTCTTACTGATGTTCTGTTGGTCACTCAAAGGAGGGCATTACTGCTTCTGTTGTATTTTGAAAATTTAGCATAGTCTTGTTTATTAATTAAGGCTTTGATGTAGAAGGTTTGCTGGGGTGTTTGATTTGTTTAGGCTCTAGCAAATGGTGGGAATGCTGACAGAGGAATGATATTTGCACATGCCAGCATTTTAATTATTTCTGTCTAGGACTTGTCTAGCAGTGTCTATATAGGTGATAAAGAAAGCAAATATAAAAAGACACCTTTGTTGATGTAGCTCACAGCACAGAGCCAAATAAGGAGAGGCTTATAATTTTCCCATCTTGATGTTAAACAGTAGCGAACTTAATGTTTAATTCCTGGCTGGTGCTTAAAGAGACATAGATAATACTAACTGAAGAAAACTGAAACTGTGTTCTGATCAAAATGGCACAATCATTTTGTTCATAAATGATGAAGGCATAGTAAAAAATAATTTTAGATTGCTAACCTGGGCATACTTATTGAGGAGCAACTCTCATTGTTATCAGCTGGATTTATGCCTGAGTAGGTAGGAATGCAAGAGTTTTTGTAGCCCAGATCTGGTAACCCTAGCCCTTTACATTTCTGCTCAGGGTGTATTTGGATCCCCTAAAACTGATATTTTCTGGATTAGTACAGATACAAGTAAGAACAAAGGGGAGGACAGGTACTCAGCGTCTTCTTGACTTAATAATCTACTGTATATACAATAATGTAATTGCCACAATTTCACTCATGTAAGTTCACATACCACAAACAAGTCCCCAAAGACATCCTTTTATTAAAATGGATCCGACCTTCAATTCATCCAGGTATTTGTTGTGATCTATCACATTGTTTGTGTCCAGCTCTCTTTTTTTACTTGGGATTGCTGTCATGAGATTACAAATGTTATAGTGTACACAGGATAGGAAGAAAAAAGGAGGAGGGAGGGATACAGAGATCATCACTGGTTTGCGATTCACACAAAACTAAAAGTCTGCCCCACCCGAGCTTCCTTAATTGTTGGAAGTGGATGAAAAAGATCCTAGCCATGAATCTGTGCTTCTCTGCTGAAAAACCTGGATAACTTGATAACAGTCTCAGCTTCACAACTCTTGTGACAGGATTGTCTGTTTCAGGTTGCAGTGAGAAACTCTCACATGCTCACCTGATATATATCCCTATAGCTTCTTGAGAATGTTTATGCCAGTGGCAAAAGATTATTTTGGCATTTTAACACAGTGGCACTGAGAATTGATGCTTCCAGCAATCTGTGCGTTGTTTCCCTTGCCTCAATCTATCTTAAAAATTCAGAAACATGAATTGGCTGCGTGTATGTGTTTGTTTGTAGGCTTTTATAATACCATATAATAAAATTGGGGAGAATCTTTTTAGAGATGTCATCAGGGATTTTAAGTAAATTGTAGGCATTAATCTAATTCTTCCAATTCTGAAGTTAGTGTTAATTTATGTGAATTGCTGTAAAAGCATATCCACAGCTTGAATAAATAAATACAATATTTAAATTGATAGGAGGAATATAATCCAGCCATTGGCCACTTTGACTACAACCATCACTCTATTATTAATTTTAAATAGTTAGATCCGTAGGAATCGTGATATGGCTTTTATGTGTCAGGCTTCAAATATCATGCAGGCACGCTCAATGTAAAATGCTTGATAAGCGTATCTACTGCAGGTGAAGCCTAAGAAGTAACAGAAGCTAGATTTGCTTCATGAAACAGCATTATTAAGAGACCCAGGAGTGAAGTCAATGTAATTTAGCCTAGTTGCTTTTAATATTTCTAGGCCCCAAACCTATCTTAATTTCCAGCATCTAATATGGAACAACTCATATTATCGAGAATAATATGAAGAATGAGAAGCTGCAATAGAATAATTTCTATCTTCCTCAAGCTAATCCTCAAAACGAGTGTCTTCTTAATTTACACATGAAACAAGTCACATTAAGGAATATAATATATGAACTTGTCTCATTTATTGCACTGGTTGCTAAGTATGGCTTTTGGGGGATGATTTTGCTAATCCAAATCCCTTGGAAATATTTTTCTAAAAGCATAAGAACATAATGTAAGAAGAAACATGCTGGGTCCACCTAATCTAGTAGTCTAAATCACACATTGGTCCATCAGATGCATTTGAGAAATTCATAAGCGTGGACTGAAGGCAAATAACCTCTTCCACATTCATACCCAATCAGTGATTATTTAAGATAAACAGGCTGTGATTAACAAGACAGTATACAACATGAGGTGAAGAAGTATATTTTTACTCTTGGGGCAGAATGTTTCTTCTGCTTAAGCTTCTCCTTCACCAAACGAAATAGAGTGGGTCTTTTTCATTGGGGCATTCTTGTTTTCCTATTTTGTCCCTGGATGTCCCCCTTCCTAGACTGAGTCACACTTTTTAATACCATCTCCTGTGCAGATCCAATCATGCACTCTATATAGTTCTGCTCACAGAACTGTAGCATATGTAGTTTATGGCCTGGGGCACTGAAGCTTTAGCAGGAGCAGCAAAAGTTCTCAGAGTGCTGTACCCTTCATTCATGCAGTGGGATTGTACCTTAGTTTTCAGTTATGTCCTGAAGTGCTTGTGGAAGACAATCCTGTTTTTTTGACCACAGAACCCTTCATCCCTTCTTCCAATTATACATTTGGTGTTGACTAGCATCAGCAAATTATCCCTGCATTGCAGAAGTTGGGAATAATGCATTTTAATGTTCATTTATTTCTCCTGAGAAAATAAAATACTTAGCTGGAAATTTCAGATGAGAATGTATTGTTTTGCTATCTGTAGTACAGAAATACTCCAGCCATCCACTATCTTTCTTACTCTAAAAAACAGAATTCATAACCTTTGACTACAAAAAACTCTTCTAAAAGAAATGTTCAAGCAGATGCACAATTGCAGCCAGTTAAAACCTAGAGGGGCTTAATGTGTAAATAATTGAAAAGGTCTGATACTCTCTACAGGAAGACAGACACTGGCATGTGGGCAAACAAGCCAATTCATCACATACAAGGAAAAAGTATTGCAGATTTTCAGCTCAACAACAGAAATCCCTCAAGCATTTCAGCACCATCTAACAGAGCTAAGAAGAATTCATTAGGAAGTGTAAGACTGCAGTAGGCCTGTGGGAGGAACACTTTTAGGCATTTTTAGCTTTCAAACTGAAATGTTTAGATATGATTGCCATGCCATCTGGTTCAACAAAACTTTAGAATGTAAACTCTAGCACTGTGATGTCCTGGGTCCTAGCAACCCATTTTCAGCCAAAACATAACTGAATCTGAAATGCTCACTGGGGATGCTCCTGAAGGTAATACAGGAAATGAACTCTGTAAGGTCCACCTTATCCATATTGGATATTGGGTTTAGTTCTCAATAATTGTATGAGGAATGCTTCTGGTGATATTAGAGATGCATTGGTCAGGGGCATGAATATATGGGCACTTTTGTATACAGACAGTACCATGTTGTAGGCAGAGAAGGATAATAGTTTCCATGAATGTTAGATAAATTGTATGAGGCAATGAGGATTATGGCTCTGAAAATTAATATATTGAAGACCAAGATAGTTGTATTTAAAGTTGAGTTAAATAGTTTAATTGAGTTAATTACTGCAAGTTATATACATATACTATACAACTAGTGAAAAATGTGAGCAAGGGTACAATTTTGCGTACTTTACTAAAATGTTTATTAAAGGTAGGAAAACGGTAGGAGAAATGTTAAGATATACAAATGCTGGAAGAAAGGTAGGGAGCAATACATGCCCTGTTTCAAGGAATTAATGTTTTTCAAAAGAAGGAAAAATAAGCGTATGCTCTCCCAACTTGGTTAAACTGAAATGAGAGTTGGATATATCAGAGTAAGTTGAATGCAATGGGAATGAGATATTTGTGGTGAAACAAGACACAACAGTGAGTAACCAGAATAAAGAGTATGTTTGGTTTGGTCTTACAGAAAGAATGAATGAGAATTAAATCACAAAACAAACAAATGAAGGAATGGGTTCAGAGGAAGGGGAAGCCCAAAAAGGTTATGGTTCAATGCAGCTGATGAGATTCTCACAAAGAAAGACAAGTTTAAAGAACAAAAGGTAATGTATGAGTTGGTATATAGATGAAGTTCAAGTAAGTATGGTTAATAAGAAGAGAACAGTATGGAGACATGTAATGAATGGTGTTGGGTAAGCCAGACTTAATTTCCTTTTCTTTCTTTGTTCATTACTACTCACTCCTTTTCTTGTATGACACGGCTTATGGGTATGTATGAATGCGTCACCCAGATTGCATTATACTTATGTTACCTTCAGTCTGCCTAATTGCTGCCCTCTTTAACACTTTGTAAAGACCAGAAATAAGCAAAGAAAATCAGGAATATAATTCAAAATAAAAAAAAATAAAATAAAAAGGGTGCTATTTGCAATGTGGACACAGATGACTAGGTGAATCCATACCCTTACTATTCTATATTTCTATATCTATTTGATATTATAACTGAAATACAAATTTATCCTTCCCCAGTTTGGTTTCCTTTAGATAAGTTGGATCATATTCTTTTGGCTAAAGGATAATAAGAGTGGAGACCTATACATCTGGAAGTAACCAGACTGAGGAAGGCTGTACTAATGTGTTACATATGAATTATTACACTAAGGAGACACATGGCAAGCAGAGAAATTTTGTATAGGAGCATGGCATTGTTATGAGGGGGAACACAAAATTTAGTGAGATAAAGGTGGCTGGATTTAGTATACTACACTGATAGTATGAAATGGATTAATTAATAAGGTAATGCCTAAGGCATTTATCAGTTTAATATTTTAGGAGTTTTTCAAGCCAAGTTTATACTGTAAAGAAGCTCAGTGTATTAAGTCCTCTTCTTAGCAGTTCAGTAATTTAGCTGCATTTTATTTTAGTGTCTTTCTGTTTTATATATGACTAGTTTATAACAGTGAATTAGTTTGAAGTATTTAAAAGTGTTTACAATTTTAGTATTTTAGGCTTAGAATTATTTTAGGTTTAGGGCTAGCAATTTAGAGTCTACATTCATTTGCTTTATTTGATTTCATTTTTTCCTCTTTCAATTTGATTTTTTTTTTTAATGTGGACTATAAGAATATACTCACTGAGACCCATGCTATGACATAGTGTCATATGACCTATGGTCTGCAGAAATTTGGGGCATGCCTGGTGAAGAGTGGGAGGGACTGTCAACGTATATAAAACATAAAAGGTAAAATGCGAAGTCTCTTTTGAATTGACACATCCATACAGTTTTCCTTGCAGTGGTATGGGAGTTGTTTGCCATAGCCTTTCTTTTAAACTTTTCAGTCTAGGCCTACAGCCCTGGGATTTCCTGAGGCTCTCTCATCCAAGTACTGACCAGGCCTAGGCTACTTAGTTTGTTGGTTATCAGCTGTTTATTTCACCTGCGAAATTTAAACTTAGGTTTGTCCATATATACACATGGCAGAAGAATGACAAAAGCATGATTGATTTGATTATTTATGATGAATGACTGAGAGAATTAGTGAAGACTACAAGGGTGATGAGAGGTTCTGAATATGGAACATACCATTTTTTGATAGAGAAAAGAGTGGAAACTTGTGGATGTGGAAGAAAAGAAGTGAACAGAGTGAAAGTAGTATAGGAAGATTGGATGGATGGATGGATGGATGGATGGATGGATGGATGGATATATATATATATATATATATATATATATATATATATATACTGTATATGTATATAATACATAAGAAATGCAGTGGTCCTTCAATGGCAGATTGAAAAGTGAAATGGGAACCATGAGAACAAATGACTGTTTGCTAAAAGCCAACAAACCCCATTGTTTCTTGGGATTACTTTTTCATTAGAAACCATAAAGTAAAATACCTTAAATACTTGTGCACCTTGTCAATAAACTTGGGGGACAGTTTGAACTGATATACATTAGTTTTGATCAGAGGAATGAACTTGGTTACAATCATCCATCAATGAAACAATGATTTAATGGATTAGAATAATATTAGTGAAATCTGGGGGTCTTTTCATGAGCAGAGGACTCATGGCTGGCTACCATAGATGTGCACTTGAAAACAATAGCAAGCCGACTAGCCTTTCTCAGTTAAAAATAATGTTTAAAATGGGTTGAAAGTATTAAAAATTGGCCATGAGAGGAAGAATTTGTGAAGGTTGTGAAGTAAAAAAAAAAAAAATCACAAGGCTATAGGCACAACCAATATATTATTCAGATAACCACATGGTTACTATGCATGTAACAGTGATGAATTACCTCTGGTACTTGGCTGGCAGGCATAGCCAATAGCAGGGAGGAAAGCTATCCTTAGAGATAGCCACAGTCATTTGTACTTGACCAGCTGCTGGGTCGAAGAGAGTCAAGCAGTCTGATGCTGGTGAACATCTGACATTCAGCACCTGCCTTCTTTTTAATTCATTGTGCATTTCTAGGAAAGAGCAATCCACAGAGAGACATTTATTGAATTTTGCTTCTCTGTTTGAAACTACCCAGGTCATGGCTTATATAATCAGACTGTAACTCTGTTATTTGCAGCAAAGAAGCAGGAGAAAAAAAATTCTGTTAAGACGTTTACTCATTAGGACTCTGATGGCTGCCAAATGGGATACATCTCCTTCTTTTTATAGGGCTTTTGCCTAGCTGGCTGTGAACATGCTAGCCAGTAATCCCTTCCAAGCGCCTGATGATCCTCCTGACTTTTGCCAAGCAGAGTAGGGTGAACACATACAATTTCAGTGTGGTAATGGAAGGTCATCCTTTATTACTGTTCTGTACAATCAGCTAGGGTACACAGTTAATCTTCTTCTGCTAGTTACTTATATATATTTTTAGTTAGCACTTTGAGTCGAAGAATAAGATTTCACCGAGGTTGTGCTCTCTGCAAAGAACATCACAGAAAGGAAAACGATTTCCCTCCTCCCAAACGGACATGATTATTGCTCCTTGGAAAATTCTGGAAGCTCATTTTCATTTTTGATATTTCAAAGACTGAAAAATAAAATAATTATTAAAGAACTCCCTGGAAGCTCAGTGGTAGAGCTTGATTCCAAGTTCAGTCTATGTCATCTACAGTTAAGGTTTCCCATGAGTTAATGGACCAATGAACTAGCACAACAGAAGGGTCATTTTCTATGACCACGAATACAAAATCTGCTGAAATGATGGGAAGAGCAAGAGGGCATAATAGCATTCAGAAAAACATGTGAGTGTTGATCTAACTTTTGGAAGCAATCTTTGTCACAGACTTCATTAACAGAACTGGGATTGACACCAGAATGCTACCACACTATTGCGCTGCTATCCTTCATTTCATATGCGTTTGTACAGGAGATGATCCTGGTGGATTCAGTCTTCTATGAGCAAATATTGGCTTTTGCCAGAGCACAGGGAGTTGAAATAAAGCACCACCTGTCATCTTTCCCTTCCCAGTTAGCAAACTGAAGGACAAGGTTGAGTCTGAAGTTAACCATTAGCTAAAATTTATATCCTTGCTAATTGATTGCCTGCATTTTCCTGGACCAAGGTGATGATACTGGTGCCAGTGGAACAGGTGCTTTCAGCCAATCATCAATGCTTGATAGAATCTTCACCAAAACATCTATCAAAATTATGAAATGATTGGGCTCAACTGTCCATCCGATCCTGGATTGAAGCATTAGACTCGATGCTGCATCGCACAGTTGATATTCAGATAAAGTTTTTAACAAAATAGTTTGGAGACATATATGTATAGTAACAAAAATATATTAAAGTTGCAAAGAAACTTAGACATGGTTCATTTCTTTAAGAAATAAGCATTCTTTTACTATTAAAACAGTGCTTGGAGCTACAGAATGAGGAATGTGTTACTAGAGGCAAGCAGCTTTTAGCAACACATAACTCTTCAGAATATTTATTTGGATATGTAGTGGAGGCTGAGAAAGCATGCAAACCATGAGACAGTGCAGTGGTGAGAAATCAAGGTAAGCTGAAATGAGATTTGGTCCACATAACTGCTTGGAAATTCTTGAGGCATTTGTTGCTTTTCCCCGATCCTCTCATTTATCCTCATTTACCCTCCCACCAGTAATAACACCTTCCTTCTTTGCAGCTGGGGGTTGCTGGAATGGGAATGTGAAATAATGCTGTTCCACAGCATCCACAGCAAAAATAGATAGTTGCTATCACAAAAGGCAAATGTTCCTGAGCGTAAAGCCTACAAATCAAACTCAAGCCCTAAGAAAAAGCAGGCATCAGCAGATGATAAGTCCACAAACAGTCATTGCTGTGTGAATGGAAGGATATTAGTAGACCTAAGGTCATAGCCATGGGACCATATAATGCTCCACTAAGGAAAAATATTAATTCTCCCTGGGAAAAAGCAAAATGAGATATTCCTGTAAGTCAATGAAGTTTTCCTACATTACTGCATTATTGCAAATGAAGATCATTTAGCATACTATGATCCCCATCCTCTCCAAAATTAGTATAATTGAGAGAATGAGAGAGAGAGAGAAGGAATATAATTATATTTACTGTGTATTTTAATATGTTTTAATTGTTTTACTTTAGTTCAATTAATCACATTGATCATTGTGTTGGATGGAATAACAGAATGAACAAACTGCAGAAACTAGAATTGGCAGCTTTTTCACTAGCAGTACTGTACTATCTAACAGCCTTCATTTCTTGGATGAAACATTTGCATACAGGAAAAATATAAAATCCAACATCTTAGAGTGTAGATGGGCAGATTTCTGGCACTGGGATCCACTTTTTCTTTAACCTTTGAGAACTTCCAACTGGAACTTGGTGCAAAACTAGTCTCTGTTCAATAATTTCTTCTCTTCCTCCATGTTCTCCATTGTGAAAATCAGGGACAAATTTATTGACCACATCCATGGAAGAGTTCTTGTTGATTTTCCTACAGTCTTCTGTGGCATCAGGAAACATTTTCTGTACAGGATTCTAAATTGCACAGGGAATTTATTCATGTACAAAAGGCTCCGTTCTGGAGAACCTCAAACTCTAACTTAAGGAAGTCTGCACATCAGAACTTTAGAATTAAATAATTTTAAGCCCAGAAATATGTGTACTGGAACTTAATAGAACACTCAATCATTCCACCAAAAAAGTTGAAGTTTCCTTTACCTAGGCTGGCTATTCTTTTCTGTGTTCTTTACTTGACTTATTTTTGTTATGGCAGCCACTTCTTGAGAGCAGCGACCAGGATGCTGGAGCAGCTGTGTTGGAGTATTTTGTCCTCTATGATTAGTACTGCTCTGTAAATTAATGTGGCATTTCAGTACTTTTCTGGGAGTTGTTCTGACTGTTCTGGAATAGTAACTAAATTGCATTAGCAATAATAGGACATAGAATAAGTAGGAGGAAGTGAAAGAAGTGAAAGCCCCAGTACATAACACTAATGATGCCCTCACTAATCTCAAAGCCTGAATGGACATACTGGGGCAGGTTCAGCATGTGTAGAGAAGAATTCCAATGTCTAAAGACCTATTAATCTGCAAAACATATTGCAATTACCACAACCTCCTGTCCTAGCCAGTATGGACCTTGGAAGTGGTGCTAGTTATCTACTTCTTCCAGATGCATTCTCAAGGAAGTGAATATAATGGGATCTGGCATTTTATCTGCAAACAACAACAACAACAACAACAGTGGACTACCTAGTTCACTGCTGCAAGAAGATTGCACAGGCTGACTACAAACAACAGCACGACAAAGTAGCAACAATGGTGCATTGGAATATCTGCAAGAAATACCATTAGCCTGTAAGCAAGAATTGGTGGGACCACAAAATTGGTGGGACAAAGTAATAGAAAATGAAGAAACTAAAATGCTCTGGGGCTTTAGAATTCAAGCAGACAAGCACCTGCCACACAACACCCCAGACTTAACAATTGTTGATAAGAAAGACAAAAAAATCTGGATAGTGGACATTGCAACACCTGGAGACAGCAGAATAGAAGAGAAAGAACTGGAGAAAATCACAAAATATAAAGACCTGCAAATAGAAGTAGAGTAACTATGGTGAAAGAAAGCAAAGATAGTACCAATAGTAATAGGCGCCTTGGGTGCAATCCCAAAACATCTGGAGCACTACTTGAAGACCATCGGCATTGACAAAATCACCATCAGTCAATTGCAAAAGGCAGCTTTACTTGGAACAGCTTATATCCTGCAATGATACCCTTAACACCATCAAACAACAACATCTGCCTATCCCAGGTCCTTGGGAAGAACTTGATAGGTGGATAAAAATGCCAAATCCAGTCTAAACATCTGGCTGACTGTGCGACCAACCATAATAACAACTTCAGTACTTCAAAAAAAAAAAAATTGAATATGCCTTCCATAACAATAGATTTTTGAATGAACCTGGTAATTATTGGAAACTATATGGTTATTTACTTGAGATATTATGAACTGAAAGAAAACACATCACCAAGAAAGATAGCTCAAGGCTCAACTAATAATCATCTCATACATTTCAGCATGTGGATAGCATTAAGTACTTGCTTATGATAATCAGTTATATTATATCTGGCTAGCTCTGGAGTAGGAAAGGAATAGTCTTCCTTTGTGAAAATGAGTGAAACTAAGGTGATCTATTGATGAAAGCTGGTCTAACTGATGCCTGGTTGGGAGTACATGCTAATTTGCACTGGGGTTTGATTATACTAGCTTTAGCAAGGCCATAATCTCTCCAATAGATACATTTGTAGAATGTATTACTACTGTTACAAGGGTAATGATGGGGAGCATTGCTAGTCTATTGTGAATGGTAAGATAATGGTACATTAGGGAATAATCATAAAGTCTATTAAAGCCTTGAAATTGCAGTATTCTAAGTACACACAGGGGAAAATAAAGAAGTTTTATGGTAGATGCTCTGTGAAACCATAATGAGCAAGCATTGAATTACAGAGCTCTAGTGCAACTTGCACATAATTTTGTGGGCTCAGATTATTTTTGTTTTAATTCACATTTGAAAAAGCCATGTGGTCTGTGTGAAATACTGCTGGGTTGCAGTCATACTGTGGCATCATTGTTATTGACATTTTCTGAGGGCTTTTTTGGAGCACAATATGGATTCTCTATGATCCCTCTAAAATATTCACAGGATGATTTTACGTATTTCTTCTCGTTTGGAGAATTCCAAGGCCAAACTGGAGCTAAGGACAGCCATACTTAAACCTGAATTTGGAAGCTGGATTCTTCAAGTAGTCTCTAAAACTTAAATTGGAGAGTAGAGTGGTTCCAACAAGAAGCTTCTGGAGCCTGTGGATTCTTGGTCCACAGCAGTTCACCAAGCCAGCTTACATCCTCAATCATTCCTCATTCCTCATTCCTGAAATTCCTCATTCAACATCCAGAGATCTTCACAGTAAAATTTAAAAGGACTAGCATACAGTTTGCTATAAGCACAGAAAAACAATGTACTTCAGTGCCATTTTAGCTCAAGTACAGTAGTTTGTTGCTCAGCTATGGAGTAACCTGGACATTATGTGGGTTTTGCCACAATTTACTGAGCTTCTGCTTACCAGTCTGCCATGAATGGACTGGGATAGAGGAGTTGTTTTGTTCATGGGAGATGCCAGTGCAACAGACAAAAGATAAATGTAAGTGTACTTTTCCTTTCCTCCATACTATGTAAACACATTCATGATAGGATTTTTTTTTCTTAAGTAAAAACATTCAAGAAGCTTGCAGCAATAGGTTTCAGGAAAAGGAAAGATCTTACAATGAGAGTTGTTCCCTGGCTAAGTTGCCTAATAGTCAAAGTACACTAGATGTTAAAAATATATCTAACTCTGGGGTTTTTGTTCGTTGTTTTTAAAAATAGTAGCATTCGAAGGTGTGGAGAACTGAGATTGATAGAGGGATTTGATTTCTACCACTTCATTTTTATACATATACTTTATTCATGTTATGTGTACTGCTTTAGTTACATTTCTATACATAAAGTGTGAGGTTTACTTGTTGATCCAATGTGTTATCAATGATTTAAACACTTATGAGAGTCAAGGATGTGTGATGAAGCCCTCTTATCTTTTCCTCTTTCTAGAGAAAAGTACAGATTTAGCTTGTCAGAATAACAGTTAGGGACTTGGTATTTTTCACATATCAATGCTGCTATGTTACATGTCAAAGAATGTGTCTGTGTGTCTTTACACTTTGAACGATACTGGTATTTTCTTTTTTTTCATATCTTGATTCCTTATCAGTTGTAAAGCAATTATCTCAGTACATTGGGGTCTCTGCTATGTTTGATCAACATAGAAGACCCATATAACCTGTGGACTCTTTAGTCATTTGGGTACAAGAAACCAGAGACTCAATATAACCTGCTAGCTTGAGTATCAAATAAAATGATTGTTGGATCCTCTCCAACTGTTGATGTTCTTTAGGTGAGTTTTGTTTTGTTTTGTTTTGGTTTTTTTACACAAATGGGTTCAGAACAGACACAGTTCTCCTGTTGTACTCCTGAAGAAAATTTTTCTTCTGAAGCAGGTACTTTTGGAAGATTCCTTATTAGTGCCAAATGTGAATGAGAGTGAAACTTTAGCCCTTTAAGGCAGTTGGGGTGGCAGAGAGAAATTACTGAGAAAAGTGGGACTGTACAGCTCTCAGACTTTTTTTCTAATGTGAAATGGCTGATGGGGCTGCTGTAAGGAAGAGTGGAGAAAAAGTACATGAGAATGTTGTGTTGATTTTGAACTGCTTTCCTCTCACAAAAACCCCTGAAAAAAAGCTAACAAGAATGATGTTGTGAGATCTAGAAACATTTTATAGGCAGGCTTGAGCTAGGAAATTGATTGTCTTGTGGACGGGGAGAAAACTATCCAATGAGTTTCTTGGCAAAAAAGGTAGGTCATCAATAGAATGAATCAAAATAGATTTATGTCCTTTCATGCAACCTTTCTCTCTCTCTCTTCTCTCATACAAACGTACAAAACCTACTTGAGATATCCTGAAAGAATTATGGGACTAAATTATGTACAAATCTCTTATCTACTTTGCTGAAGTTGAAATTTGACTGAATTCTCTTTTTTCGTAGGGCAGTTTGTCAAGAGGGGAAAAGAACAAAGCAAACAGAAGGAAAAGCTGGCTTCTTATGTCAGCTGCAGATCTTGCCTCTCTGATGAAGCAATGAGTAATCTGTTCTGACAGAGTTCTCCTCTGTGTGAGTCACTAGAAAGGCAAGTGGCTCTTCATTTTAGGTTGCTAACAGCCAACAAAGGCAGCCATGACAGAAGTAGGCCTTGGTTGCCACGGTAGCCATGATACTGAACCTGCCATCCTGGCATTAAACAGATTGGATGCTTTTTGTGTTTAGCAGAGAGTGGTTTGTGCTGCCAATGTAACTGTGAAGTAAAAAGACTAATATTTGGACCTCTTCAGAAGATGATGGGATCAATGGATAGAAAGCTTCTGCACCTGCTCTCAGATTTTAGCTCCACTGAGGACTGATATTGCTCTGAGTTTGCTTTTTTTGAGGAGGAAGAAAAGATTTAATCCAAAGGCACCTGGCTTGGCTTTTGGGCAGCACTGATAAAGAGGGATGAAAAGACTTCTTTCTGTGTATATCAAAAAACTAACAAAAGATAAACAGGCTTTGGGTAATTAAACAGGAAAGAGTAGATGTTGTACAAGCAGGTGTTCAATTCTCCATGTGGGTACACTGTCCAGCGTGACCCCTATTTAGGACACAGATAACCGTATCTGAAAATACAAAGCATTTTATCTCCAAGAGTTGGATCCCATGTCACTTCACTGAAATGAATTTATATTTCGAGCAGTAGATCTTTCATTTTTATTTCTGACTAAGTAGCTAGCCAGAACATAAGGAGGATGAGGTTTGGTGAAAACTTGATGCTTTGAAAAATGAAAGTTGGGGTCTTAATTCTGGATCTGGATGCCATACCAGCCTGTCATTGTGAGGATGGTCTGTTTAAAAGCATGTCAGGGCATAGGTTGGTCCAAGTTCCTGGATATCTTATTTGCCACATGGCAAGGGATTTCGTCTTACTAATAAGGAAAAATATTCAATTGGGCTGTTTAAAAAAGCACAAATTGGAAACAATATTTGCTATTGAAACTCTTAGAGAATGCTAAGGATAAATGGTCTGGGGCAGTGTTTTTCAATCTTGGCAGCTTTAAGATGTGTGGATTTCAACTCCCAGAATTCCCTAGCCAGCATTTATGGAAGAGAAGACCATTTATAGGCTTGTAACACTTTCCTCTCATGTCTTTTCCCTGTATTTGCTCTGGGGGTGGGGTGGGGGGTGGGGGAGACAGGACAGAAGATGTTTCTTTGTTCTATGGTACCCACATCTAAGAGAGTATTTCTATCTGATCCAGTCGGAGAACATGTTTCGGAAATCTGTCTGAACTTTTAATGACCTGAAATTCATCCGCAAATATTACAAACTTAGACATCTGGTGGACAATAAAAGTTTGTGTGCATGTAACTGCAACAGCTGCAGTTGTACAAAATGGTCATGAATCATGCAATCAGAGAGTATATAGAAGAAGTTACTAAATAATATTAAAAAGTTGGGAGTTTTATGTTCATACTGCATGCTCTTCTGTGATTCGACTTTGAATCAATAAGCAATATTTTTCAGCAAAGTCATCTGAGATCTATATGCTATATTAAAAAGTATATCTTTTAAATTTGTCATCTGGATACTATTTCATGTCTCAAATGTACATAAGTCGAAACTATGAACAAAAATGATAATGGTAACAATAAAAACATTTTTTTAAAAAAATGCTAGTCCTACTTTATTTCCTGCTATCATGATGATAATAGCATTTTTAAAAGCTTCTTCTCCATAGTAATGTAAAAATATAAGCTAGTCACTGCCAATATAAGAATGTTGTGGGAAAAGAAAATGGCTGCTATGTTGGCTGCTTAAATTTTTAAATAATACATGCTCTGGAAAGTCTGTTATAAAAGTAATATGTGGCAAGTGTACAGTAAACAAGGGCTTGGGACTTGCGGACAAGAGATTTGACAATACAGCTGCTAGCAAAAAGAGATTTTATACAGGCACTAATTATATCCAGGCTGGGCTTTCTATGGGTCTGTTTTTAAGGACATTTAGAAACTCTTGACATAGGAGAGAGGTGGTTGAATTGCATCACATCTACATGTCACAGTTACACTGCTGTAACATTTCCAGGCTCAATTTAAATTGCTGACATTAGTTTTTAACATGACTACCATGTCTGCCCTGCAAAACTCCTGATTACCCCTAGATGGAAGCAAACAGACATAGAAAGCTGCAACTCGTTGCTGCCCTCTAGTGGTATCCTACAGCTTTCACATGCAGGAATAGCATGCCTAATCAGTTTGGGTTGAAGTGACTGAAAAGCCTGCCTTCGCTTGCATCAACTTGCCAGCATGTCTAGCAGCAACAACAACAGATAGGCAGGCATACAGGAATGGCTCCCTATTTGTGGAATGATTTGCCAACAGGGGTACGATGGCACAGAGCACAGCTGAAAAACAGAGCTAGCGTCAATATGAGATTATTTTCTGTTTTCATCAGGATCAGCCTTGCTTAGACACAGGGTCATTCCAGTAACTACTGTAAAGAAGAAGCAATGTGTAGAAAAACTCTGCAATGCCATGAGCACGTGGAACATTTTTACTGCTAAAGTGAATAAAAAGGCAAGCCCCATCTACTTCATCCATTCTGAAAAGTAAGTTAAAAGGAAAAAAGGAAAAAAAAGAAAAGAAAAAGAAGCAGTATCTGGATTTTGCTTCTATGACATTTGTCCAGTCATGGGTCCACTGAGAAATGTGTCACTAGCAGGAACCATAGAAAACAGCCAGGCTGGCTGGGAATATTGGGAGTTGAATTCCAGATGAGAATTGCTCTCTAAAGAGTGTTGACACTTTTGAACTTTAGAGTTGGAGAAGACTCCTGAGAATACTGTGGACAGCCAAGAAAACAAACAAATGGATCATTGAGCAAATCAATCCAGGCACAAATGAGCATGCTCAAATTATCCTTTTTTGGAGACATTATGTGAAGACCTGGGTCACTGGAGAAAGCTCTAATGCTGGGAAAGGTGAAAGGAAATAGAAGTAGAAGACAACCAGCAGCAAGGTGGATAGACTCAGATGGATGCACCATTGGAAGACCTGAAGGACCAAGTTAGGGAGAGACCGTCATGATGAAAATCTATGTATATGGTCATTATGAGTCAACACTGACTTGATGGCACATAATCAATCAAATCAATTGGAGGCTGAGTTCATGATTTTGCTACTTAATTGATGGAGCCTATTCAGGTTTTCAAATTAGTAGGTGGAAGTTAGGAACAGAAAAATGGGTGTTATTCAGATTCTCTCCATTCTTTGCTTTAGAAATAAGGTGGGAATGTGTGTTTTTTTTTAATAGTAGGTAGTAGTAACTTACTAGTAAGTTTGGAAGTATATGAGCCTTTATTATTATGTTTAAATGCCAGCTGCAAAGTTATTTGATGGCTTTTTTTTTTAAGAATTCATATAAATTCTAAAAACTATTCATGTACTGAGTTCCATTTCTCACAATTGCCTGTTCATTTTTTTTGTGTTGCAAAAATCAATGCGTGTTAAAATAATTACATATGACAGTAAACTAAACAGGCAAATGTTTAACCTAAATCAATATAGATTCATGAAAAACTATGTAGGAATGAAATCCTTTGTGTTGCCCATATCATATCATATCATATCATATCATATCATATCATATCATATCATATCATATCATATCATATCCTATCATATACTATTGCTTAAGCAGAAAAGAATGAAGTGTGTTTTTTCTTATAACCTATACCATCTTTAATTCTATTTCAATCTCTCTCTTTGATTTCTTTTGAATAAATTTTCCCTGATTTTCATTAAATACATTTATTGTATACATTGCTGGATATATGAGGTGTTACAGTACATTTTAATTTAGTTCCATGTATTTGAAGTAAACCTTAGTAATGAAAATCCCTTTATAAAATCAATAATGATAACCTCTAACTAAATCTGTTGTATGTGTAACAGGATGCTCATGAATGTTATAGACTATAATCTGATATTAGATCAGGGTAGTCTTATCTAACTTGGATTCACCAGTCACCACAGCAATTTATCCTGACAAATTTTTATGTAACTTTGTTTATATAAGGCACTTGACAATTAGAAGACGCAATCAGCCTTTCCAAAACTAGTGGAATGCCACACTTGTTAGGGATTCTGATAATTGCAGTCCTAACACATTGAGGATCCTATGTTTGGAAAGTCTAAATAAATATAGCAGCATGAATGTGTCTAATAAATCAGCAATTTGAGGAGGACTGATTGACTTATGTGAAAGTGATATATAACCTTTCACCTCTGGGTCACTTGTCTAAATCCAACCTGAGCTGGTACTGAATAATCAAGGTTATAATCATCTGAAGGGTATTGAATAAGAGCAATGGCTATAAAGCATTTCCCTAAGGATAGATAGTAGCGGATATATCCTTCATGCTCATGACAATAATTGGCACTGAAAACTGAAAGGTTACTAAAAGAAGACAATGAGTGCATTACAAGGAGATTCTTTGCCCTTCCCACTAATGGTGGTTTTTCTCAGTCCACATGCCCATGGTCACACAACATGTAAGTGGATTCCTAATCCAACCTGAGTGCTCACCCTTTGAGGACATCTAGTGTAGGCCTACTTAAGCCCCCATCCTGATGGGAAGTGTGAGAGTAACATGGACCAGAAAGGAAGCTTTCTCTGTAGTACCCTCCACATTATGGAATACACCACCACCAGAGGTGCGCCTACCCCCTCTCCTCTGATATTCCTTTTTTGATTCCTTTCTTGTCAAGCTTTTGATGCCTAGGCTATATGGGGGGATCATTTATTGTATTGTTGGGTGTTTAATTAAATGAATTGAGGCAATCAGGATGGCTCTTTTATATTGAATATATATGTATATATGTGTGTGATTATATATATATATATATATATATAATCTCAGAATGTTAAGATTAGGCATGATACAGTAGAAGTGTTTGAAATAAATAAATTGGCCAAATCATTATAGGATTTCCCCTTTCAAGTCAGTTGTTGTCTTCTGAATAACATTAATGCAGTAAAATTACATGATGAACAAATAGTGCCATACAATACATTCTATTGTGATTAAGGCAGATATACCACTTCCTTAATGGGCTCTAAATTCACTTTGGCAGTTAAGAATGGTGAATCATGATCTGATGTAACTGCCCAACATGCAATGCTGATGAAAAATGATGCGTGCAAATATTTTAGAATAGGATTATCTTGTTTTAGCAGAAACTGATATGGGGAATAAAACATTTGATGGATGGAGATGTGAAATCTCTTTGAAAAAAACCTGAGTTTACTGATTTGTTATATCCTAATTACTTACTTAGAAGGAAGTCCACCTGGGTTCAGTGAGGTTCCTCCCATGTAAGTGTAGAATCTCCAGAGGGATAGGAACCTCTGGTCTATTGTCCTTAAATAGCTACTGGTGGATTTTCATGCAATCTTGGGCTTCTACTTTCTTTTTAGCTTCTAGTGAGAGGAGGAGCCTTTTTTCCTGCCCAGCTAGCATGGAATCACATAGACATGGGGCATGATCTGAATTAGATTTTAGAGAGGGTGAACGTGAGATGGAAGGGATCACCTCTTTACTCCATCTGCACACACATATCTGCCATGCACCAAAACACTTCAATTGTGGTGTTTTTCCCCCAATGCAAATTGCACATGTGAAAGTCCTAATCTGGTTGTCAGTTAAATATGAGAAGTATGGTTTTTTGTTTGTCCCCACTATTGTCCTAAAAGAAATTACTGTAAATGTGGAAAAACAAATCTTCATCTGAAATGAGGCAGAGCTTTCAAGTTTTAGATAGCAGATGCCCATCTAGATTTGGTCCACAGTCTTCACATTTGTGTGTGAGGGTGGGGAATATTTAAAGTTCCTCTCTACCTTATACCAAGAATGGGCCCTGCAGGATCACAATTCAGATTTGCACCTGTAATCTGTTGTAGAAGAAAATCTTCCCATGTAGGAGGGAAAGGAGATTTTTTTCCCTCCCAGTGCAAATTGTAGTGTGGATGTATGATATGGGGAGGTTGATGATGTCTATGTGCTTGTGCGTGAAATAGAGATAGAAAACAGGAATGGATTATGGATTAATTAGGTGAAGAAATTGACAGATGGTGAAATGTGTGTGTTTGTGTGTATATGGGGTGGGGGGGGAGGTAGCCCTGCCTACTTTTGCCTGCAGCTATGCACATTTTTTCAGTACAGTAATTTACTTAGACATGCACAATGGGAGTTTTTCATTTCTGGATTCTGTCTCCATTTGTTGGGAAAATAATGAAAACACTTGATGACTCATATAGTTGTAAAGATGGATGCTTATGACAAATTTGGAAAGACAACAACAGCTGTGAATAACAAAGATGATCAGGCAACAGCAAGAAGACCCATTGAAGCTTAATTCATAGGCACTCACACACACAGATACACAGAGTGGCTTCTAGTGTATATTCTGCCTAGTATTTACTGAATATTTAACACTGAAAAAGATTATTGTACACAAATAATATGGAAATATACATTAATATTTGAAGATAAGGTTATCTTTGTGTATTGAAACTACTGCTAATTCTGATAGAACTGACAGAAAAACAGCTGGAAATATCTGTTGGTTTCATACGAACTTACATATTATTATGCTTTTCCCTTTCAGCATAATGACAAAAGAAATGAAAGGGAGAAAAGTAAGAGAAAAGAATTCAATCTAGTTTACCTCAACATCTGTCACTATTGCCTACTGAATTTCCTTTCTGTCCTTGCAAACATCCTAGCTTCTCCTATCTTTGGTTCATTAACATTTTCACCTTTCTCCTTTTGAATATCTCATCAACTCCATGCAATCATGCCTTTCTTGGTTTTCCCCTTCCTCTCAACTCATTCACTTTTCCTTCATATGTTTGTTTTGTAGTAGTATCATAATTATTCCTCATAATTAGGACTCCCCCCTCCCCCCCAGTATTAATACTAGTGTGTTTGTGATTAATTTTCCAGCCAGTGCACCGGCTTATGTGTAATGCAGTATTTCTTTAATACAGCATTACATTGTATTAACAAATGAATAGGACACACAGAACCTCCTAAAATAATGCTTTGCATGCTCTTGAATATAAATTTAATATCCATTTACCTAGTAAAATTCAGATATACATTCCATTTGGTAATGTCACAGGTCATTATCAAGCATCTTTGCATTCCTAGACATGAGAATAGTTATTCTTGCTTTCTCAGCCAATAACTCTATTGTCATAAAGGTGTGTGTGTGTGTGTGTGTGTGTGGGTGGGTGTGGGTGAGTGCTTTGAAATCAATTCTCCTTTGAAATGGTTGAGTGTAGTAAATTGTTTCTTAATATACCTGTGTAGTACTGATAAAATGTGATGTAATTATGTAGTTATGCATCTGTCACCTATGCTTCCATATCCACTCTATTGTAATTCAAAATCAGGTAAGCATTATGTAGCAAACAATTTGAAATATCTTGTCTGATGCTACACTCTTTTTGACACAGTAACAGATAATGCTGTTGAGTGATCTGTGTGATTGATGCACTTGTTCCATTGTAACCACTGATGCTAATGTGTTAGAGTGAATAAATCTATGTAGATTAATGAACAAATTCTTGAAAAATTATGATTTAAACTCAGATATAAAATATAGTTGCCAATATTCCCTATGCTGGATTGGGACAGTTTGTCCAGAATATTTGTCCAGAAAAACTGATGTCAAAAAATAATCTTTGGTTGTTTATCTATCTTTACAGATAATATGTTACCTTCTCCAGCCTTTAGGCAAGAGAAGGCAAATAAGAAGAAACAGCCTGTTTAATAGGTGGAAGAAGATGGATTGAGTTTTGTTTCAGCAGTTCTGTTATCTAGAGGTGTGATTGCGTGTATAAGAGAGGGTATGAGACAGACCGACTATAAAACTATAATATTTTTTTATAGCTAGTCTACACCAGGGTTTATCAAGGATAGTTTCAAAAAACATAGA
Source organism: Python bivittatus (assembly GCF_059951505.1). NCBI lineage: Eukaryota > Metazoa > Chordata > Lepidosauria > Squamata > Pythonidae > Python > Python bivittatus. The sequence continues at coordinate 20,442,473 of NW_028277113.1, read as the reverse complement.
CTGAAAGGTGTACCAAGGTGTATGAGAAAAATAAATGCTATGATAAATAAAATGGTGAGAGGAATTAGCTGTTTAAAAAAAACCACCTTCCTTCCAGAAATAGCTTTAGCTGACTTCCAGAGGTCATGTATATGAGCAATACTGATCGGACCTGATGGGAGTTGCAGTCTATATGGAAGGCATCAACCTACGTTCACATGGCGGAATCTCAGTATAGCCCAATATAATTCTCCCTCAGGATTGTGGAAGTATAGCGCCATGCCATTTTGCCATAGTTAAATTATTCTCCAAGTCTCCAGAGGAAGTAGAAATTTTTTTCTTGGCCCAATTCCATTAAATGCTTACCTGTCATCACAGAATATCACCATATCTTGTTATCAGTCAAAGAGATAATGCATCAATCAAAGAGATAATTCAACAGCTTTGTCTGTTACCATGTCACAAGGAATATAATGTCAGACAAGATATTTCAAATTGTTTGCTATATAATGCTTACCTAATATCACATCATCACAGAAATTGTTGTCATGATAGGAACTTTGTGTTGGCTACGTGTAAAAACGAGAACAATGCCCATCTTTGGTAGAGATTTGTATAGCTTTCTTTGATGTATGAACACTGGGCACTTAGTCTTCATTGTTGCTTATATTAATATCTTGCAATAACAGAGACTGGATTTATTCAACAGAAACTTGGCACACATTGGGCTAAAGCATCAGATGTTTGTGTTGTAGATATTAGGAACAGTCTTTTGGTCCTTTCTCTGTGGCTGAACTTTGGATGAAAACTGATCAAATGCCATCTGCTGGTATGCCGTGTTTGTTACAATTAGTGTGCTTGAATGTGACATTCATGTGATCCAGGCTGACGTCAGCAATGAGGACTTTCAACCCATTGCCAAGATGATGTATGACATGCTCCCACAATGGGAAAGTTATGCTGGAAGACGTATGTGCCATCATTTTGAATATTGCTAAAGGGGTGCAGAAAAAGAAGTGTGAACCACTTTCTCTTTCACTGTTAAGGGAGTTGTCATGACAGGCAAGGGTCAACACTATACAGTGTAGCCAAGGGCAAGCAGGAGAAATATTTATCCTGTCCCATTGCTCCTTACTGGGCTGTATTAATTTGCTTTTAATTCAAACAAATTTTGGTTTGAACATTTTATCTTGGGCTTCTATTCTGGCCTCCCTCAAAAGACAAATAATGCAGCCTCATTTGCTTCATGCAAACAGTATCTCTGTGTTTTTTTAATTTGCAGCTTTGCAGCTTTGCCTGATAAAAGAACAACCCATCTAATTTTGATTCCACAAGCACCCCAGAATTAAATCTGATCCTGTCATGCTTCATTGTGGAAGACAATACTTATATAATATCACTTTTTATTCATGTTCCTAGAGAATTGATAGCCATAATCTAAGCAGCAATTGCCTTTTTATGTATGCACTTGTTTTTGGTTGCCTTTCTGATGAGGGTCGTTCTTGTGCATTTTCCTTCGGCTATAAATAAAAGGTGACCATTTTCTGGGATGATGGGAAGAAAGGAGAATTTTATATCATCTGAGTGAAATGAAAGATAAAACAGTTCATATAATGCTGTTATGCAATTTATGTAATTACTGCTCTGTTGATGTCTCACATGTCCTGCCACACTCCTAGACTCGGTTGTTGGACTGGGAATTTAAGTAATCCTCAAGTGTTTCTGAATCCTAGTTACCGTATTTTTCCGACAATAAGACGTCCCCATGTACAAGAAGACCCCCACTTTTCCAACCCCAAATTAAGAAATCAATATTTTAAAGATAGTGCAGAACACATTTTTATTTAGTAATTAGTTAACATTGGCCTGATACACTCGGTGGGAGGAGGTCCAAACCGTCTCTCTGCAGCTCTATTTCCAGGCTCCTTTGCATAACTGATTACATTCAAGCACGAGTGAAACTCCAGATAGCTTGTCTCTGCAAACAGACTTCCTCCAATTGGTTTGTTCAGCATCAGCTGACGTCAGTTACATCAGGCTCGTGATTGGAGGAAGTCTGTTTGGGAGACAAGCTATTTCACTCGTGATTGGAGGCTAGCAATAGGAAGAAGCCTCTCTGCAGAAACAAAGCTTGGCAGTTCTGCAACCGCGATTCTCAGCTGACTTCCTTGAATAAGTCACCCTTCAGTTTTTAGGGTAAGGATTTTAGAAAAAAGTATCGTCTTATAGTTGGAAAAATACGGTACTTGCTAAATGACATATTATTTAAGGTCGGATAACCACAGCCAGCAATTTGAATGGTGAGGTACTTTAAGGGCCTTTGTTTGCTTAGAAAGCCCTAGTGTGGCTTTTGATCCTTCTAGGCCTCAACTCTTTTTATTTTCCCGTGGCCTTTGTGTGTGTGTGGGGGGGGGCTTAAGTTTTACAAAACAAAAATATAGAATTTAAATGAAAAAAAGATTGCGATTATACACATTTTAAAAAGTTAGCTTGTACTAGCACCATGATACAGCCAAATTTTTACTGCACAGAATAGTGACATCTTATTTTTGAAGTATGAGGCTTGCTTGATCCCCAATTTGATTGACGTATTGCTATTTTTCACCTTAAAAAGAAATCTATTTTGGCGTTTGCTGAATGGGAGCACCTTGCCTGACTTGTTTCTTGTTATTTTTTTCAATATTGGAGGAGCCAGTGTGAGGCGGGAGAAACAGCCTGGAGTAGTGGTTAAGGTGCTGGACCAGGACTGGGGCCATAGGCATCTATTCCAAACCACAGTGATGTCAAAATGACAAAATGTTAAGGCAAGCACCTAAGGAGCAAAGTTTGCACTGTGGCAATGTTTCATCACCAGGGAATTCCTAGTTCACACCTACCCTTAGCCATGAAAAGTTATCTCTCAGCCCAGCCTATTTCAAGACGCCGCTGTTTTGGTGATAAAATGAAGGGCAAATCTCCATGCAATCTGCCATAAATTCCTGAAGAAATGGTGGGATTTAAATCAAATCAAATCAATCAATAAAAATGATATCTCATTGTTTGCCAATACAACAAAAGAGGAGTTTCCTCTTGGCATCTGCAACAGAACTGATCTACAGTGTAAGGGCAGGTATGCTCATTTTTGGAAAAAAATATAGATCTTCTGCTTGGAACTTGAAATACTGTGGGAATGTTTGTGACAACTCATTTTCACAAAACAGAGTGTTTCAAGCTTGAAATGTTTTAAATTCAGAACTTTCACACTACTATTAGATAACAGCAGCAGAAGTAAATCAATGACCATCTTAGGAATTTTACTAAAAACCTTTCAGCTTACGTCAGAGAATCTCTCTCTCTCTCTCTCTCACACACACACACATACAGACAATAAATTCAAATTCACCTTAACATTTTACAGTTTAAAACATTTGATTTTCCAGTGATTCATTTATAACCTTGGGTAATGATTGGGTGATGGTATGACAGGGCATCTCCTCCCACTATATATTCAAGAAGGAGAAAGGGGATTTGAGAAGAAGAGGGATTAGAAGTGGATAGGAGGACAACTCTGAGGAAAGCTCACCCTAACCTCGGAAAACCTCCAACTGTCAGGTAGGTAGAATTAGGAGCATATTTAGTACCAAGGTAGGCAACTATAGACTGAATATAGTTATGCTGTTGAATGAGATGTAAATATATTGTAGAATCAAATCTGTTTACAAAACGTTTATGTTATTTAATAAGTCAATGTGGTTCTTTGTTTAAATATTAGCCAAGTGACTTTGCTGTCTTATATCTTTGCCACCTTCCACCTACAAGACAAATAGATCCTGTAGTGACGTCCCAGGATTTCACTATTTTGAAGAATAAAAAGTATCGTTCCAATAGTATGTGAGTTGGCAATTCAACAACCCATTTGCATCCTGTAATGCCTCCAAGCTCCCAGGGGTGGGGTGGGGAACAATCTGGATTTTTTTTTTTTTTTTACTATTTTAAGGGGCAAATGTGTTAAGGGGCATGGCACTTTGTGAAGAACACAACTTTATTAGAACCTTCTAAATAGCTGCAGCAATACAGATACATTATGCTAATTATCATCATCATCATCCCTCTCATAGGATGCCACTTTGTTGTGGTGGTGGAGATTAAGTTCCTCAGTGAAACTAAAGGCATGTTGGTAATATCACAGATACTGGGAGGGTCTTCCAAGCCAGGCAGGCCTTAACTGAGAGAATTAAATTAAATTAAATTAAATTAAATTAAATTAAATTACCCATTTTGAATGGTGAAACTAGAAAACAAATCTCCATACAGGATTGGCCATCACCAGGGTCAACAAGGGCCACATTTTATGCTATGGTTCCTGGGCATCAGATGACAAGTGTGCTATAGGGTTGCTCACTTTACTGGGCAACCAAGGCAAGGAACTGCAAAGCTGCTGGAAGGAAATCACTCCAAAATCTGGACACTCAATGAAAATCAAGAAATTTGAAATACTATTATGAGTCAAATCCATCATTTTCCAGAATTTAATGCATGAAGTTTGGAAAATTAAATTTCCAGAATCAAATACCACTGAGGGACTTATGGATCAGAGATGTTTCATATTCAGAAAGAAGTCTTTACAAGCACTGAACTAAATGAATTGGAACAACAATAAAAGAATTGAAAACAAAACATATGAAACTGAAAAGAACAAGCCAACATAAAGATCCATCTGGATGTGGCCAATGAAAAAATTGAATTGCCAATTCAAAATAATGAATGACAACCACAATTGTACAAATATCAACAGCAACTTAGAGAAAAAGTTTTGGAATGCAGGAAAGAAACAATAAGACAAAGATCCTTTGAAATCTACTAAAAAAATTAAACAAAGATTAGCATAATGCAAATATGGTTGCACAATCGATTATGACAAAAATGATCAAGGAGACAAATCAGCTCATGTATAGCCTCACAAAAGTAATAACAATAGAATTGGAATATAAATAGAAAGCAAGCTGCCAAACCAAAAATCAGGTGCAAATTGATTAGATTAGAAAGTTAGATTGAAAAACAAAGAAATAAATTTTGAAAAGATATTAGCAACCTACATTTACAACAACAAAAACTGAAAAATTAGAAAATAAAAACAAATTTTAAAAAGTGATATCATCTGCATAGCAGTATGATTGCAGAAATCATGGAAGAATTAAAACCAAAAGTGGTAGCAATTTCTAAGAAAATTGAATGATATGGGACTTCCAGTGAGGTCATGGCAAACTAGATGTCCCTGAAGGAGTGGGGATGGCATTACAGTGGAAATCAGCCAGATGGTGGATCCTGGCCAGCAAAATCTCTTTGGAGAAAGGAGAGATTGTGAGATTGACCACATTTACTCTGGGCACCTGTTTGTCATGAGGAAGGAACCAAGGTTTTTGCAGTTGGGCTGCAAGTCAAGCGCCTGGAACTGGAGGGATTCCAACTAAGCTCACAGCTGTGATGTAGCCTACAGGGACACAAAGTTTCACCAAACCTCATGATAGGATGGACTTGAAGGCTGGACACTAGAGGGAACCAGTCTTCAATTAAAGGAGAAGAACACTTAAATTTGACTTGCTAATACAGAATGGAGCAAAATACTTTAACATTGGATGTATGGAAGGATATTTGTGAACAATGGATTCAGAAGTTAATTTTAAGAATGTCTGCCCTTATAGATAGACTTTGTGTAAAAGATGTTATGGAAGAGGAACAAGTTTTACCAGACAAGACTGAGATTGATTTGAATGTGGACTTAAAAATGACAAGCTACAAGAATGATATGGGAAAAGATGCTATACTGGATATACAAATGAAACCAGCTGATGTCTTAATAATTAAAAGGGACATACAGATAACAAACCAGAAGAGTGACTTGGATAACTTCCCTATATTGGATTTGCAAAAGAGACCTGTTAAAGTTTTGAAGGATTTTGTCAGAAGGGTCAAAGAAAAAATGAAAAGAAATCAAGTTCTAGGATATTATTTGAAGGGATTTAAGATTGTTAAAAGTAAAAGGAAGGAATTTAAAGTTGGTTTATTTGATCAAGTTTAAAATAGATATGTTGTTGTCTCTGGTAACCCTTAATGGACTTTTGCTGACCAAGAACGAAATGACAAGGCTTTAAGGATTTGTTTATAGATAAGAGATGGGATATGGGAAGAGGAGATCATTTGTTGTATTTTAAGAGAAGGTGATAAATTACTAAAATTGTTTATACTTGTTGTGATGAAGGGGGTAGTCATTTCTTTATATATATCTAACCTTTTCCTTTACTATGTTCTTATTTTTCTTTTCTATTTTTCTTTCTATTCTTTTCTGCACCTTCTATTTTTTCTTTTTACTCTTTTATTATTTTTTAGTTTGTATTAGCTTTTATCTTTTTAATTGTAATGCTTAATAAACTTATTATAAAAAAAGAAAATTGATTGATTTGAAATAGGATCACACATTTCCAACACAATAGGCAATTTCAGTCTTTTTTTTTTTAAAGCATAACTGAAAACACAAAACGAACTAAATCTCCTAAAAATAAAGAAGAAATATTGGCACTTCAAAAAAAATATTTGGGATTACCAAATAAAACACAATGAAATAGCCACATAGATACAGGAAAACAAGCAAAACCTGAATAAATGGAAACTATTGTAGTAACAGCAGAACAGCAGAAAATTCGAAAGAACAAATTATGAAGGCAAAGAATTGGAGTCCAGCAGCAAAAGATGAGCTTCATAGATTTTGGCTCAAACATCTATTGATTTTACATTTTTGTCTTGGAAATCATTTCAGTTAAATGTTTCAGCAAGGTTTAATAAATGACTGGCTCACTACAAGCTGAACATTTCTGATCATGAAAGACAAAACAAAAGAAACAAGAGCCAACAATTCTTGTCCAATCACTTGTCTGCCTACAACATTCAAGCTGTTAACAAGAATCATTGCCAGGAACATCTACAAACACCTGATCTCAAATTCATTTTACCCTGTAGAGCAAAAAGGGAAATTCAGAATTCTAGAGATGCAGAAGACCAATTTTTGATTGATAAAACAATGTTTAAAAAACTCTAAGAGGCACAAATCAAACCTTTATATTTGGATTAGGCTTGGATTGATTACAAAAAGCATCTGATTCATTTACCCTGTAATTGGATTAAAAATGTTTGGAAATTTTTGTAATTAATTGTAACGTTTTTGGCATTAATTGTAACGTTTTTGAATAATGCAATGGAAAATGGAAAACACCTGGATGGCAGATAGAGAAGAATGTAAAGAAGTCAAAATCAGAAGAGTAATTTTTCAAGGAGGCTGTATGTCTCCATTGCTTTTTAATATGGCTCCGATTCCACTGATGATAATTTTTAATAAAATGTTATCAGGCTACGACTTATCCACACAAAACTTTCACATTTGTTCTACATGTTAATTTGGAACTATCCAGAATCATTAGAGAAATAGATACAGTTCAAATCTTTAGTGTTGACATAAAAATGGAATTTGGATTGGATAAGTGGACAACACTGTCAATAAAAAAAATAGAAAAAGAAAAATTGAATACTTAGATGGAGCTCAATTATACAATGGCACCAAAATCAAAGCATTAAAGTTATAAATATTTGGGTGTTTTAAAAACAAACTATATTTTGCGTGTCGAAGTAAAAAAAAAGAAAAGAAAATCAGTGCTGAATATACAAAATGAACTAGAAGTGTGTTAAAACAAATACTAAATAGTAGTTATACAATCAATGCCATTAATGCACAAGCTGTCTTTGTAATAGGCTACATAGCAGGTACAGTGGACTGGATATAAGTAGAACTAGATGTTTAGACTGCAAGACCCAAAAACCTATGATAATATATTATGCACTACACACCCAAAAAGTGACATAGTTTATTTGCATTTACCAAGGAAAATTGGTGGTTGTGTTGCAAATAAAGCAGTCAATAAAGTATGATATCAGAGGTCTAAATGTTTACATAAAAAAAGAAGCAAAGAGTGGTTATTAATTAATGTCTACAAGGAAAACATTCTGCATGTGACAGAATCAAAAGTGGAACACAGAACTGAGTAGTTACTACAGCAAATGAAAAATTGGAAAGATAAACCTCTACATGGTCAAAATCTTGAAGAAATTGAAAGCTAGGTAGTTAGTAACAAAACTTGGCAATGGCTTCATATTGGATCCATCAAGAAGGCAACAGAAGGCTTAATATTTGCATTACAAGAACAAGCACTAGCAACAAATACCATAAAAACAAAAATGAAAAAACCCCTGGAAATAACAAATATAGATCATGCAAAGAAAAAGATGAGACTGTTGATCACCAGCAACTGTAGCACAATTGCCCAGAAGGTTATAAGAAAAGACATCATCATATGATAAAAATGATAAATTGGAATTCATGCAGAAAGTATAGATTTGATGCCCAAAGTACTGGTATATTCATAATGTTGAAAACGTGCTGCAGAAAGACTACATAAAAATTTTACAAAATTTCCAAATTCAGATGGACTGGCATCTAGAACACAACACGCTCTACATCACAGTAGTTGAAGAAAAGCACATTTTACTTATAGATGTGGGAATACCAAATGACACTTGGGTAGCTGAAAAGAAACCTGAGAAAGATTATAAAATATCAGGGTTTCAAAAATGAAATACAGAGATTATGGAATAAACTGGCAAAGTTTTCCTCATATTCATTGGAGCATTAGGAATTATAACCATGGAATTGTCAAAACAGCTGACAAAATTAAAATTATTTGACCTCACAGCATTTAGCTTATAAAAAACAGCCTTGTTTGGAACCACATATATATTACAGCTGTATTGGGACAGTCTCTGGCTTTGGGCTAAAGCCTGAATTGACCCTAAATTACCAACATTTGCTGAGTTTTCTTTAGAAGAAACTATATAATAATAATATTAATAAAAACAATAACAACTGCCACTTTGTCTTCATAAAATGCAGCTTTATATGCAGCTCTGTGTGTGTGATGAAATTTACACAGATTTCTCTCTCTTCAACTGGCAGTTGCTATATTCATATTTAAATTATAGGCTTTCTGCATTGGCATGGATAGAAGGGGGAAATGGGAATTGATCTGTTTGCTGTGCTCACTTAAATATTGCTCTCTAAATACTTACCAAATATATGATATCCATGTTGCTATTTCCATCAGTTTTGGAGACTGCAAAAAGGTTTTAGGCCTTCTTTGGCCTTCATGGCTTATCCTACGTTAGATACAGCTAGACTCCAGAGACAAGCACAGAATAATCTGTAAACTGGGGAAGGAAAGCAATAATTCTTCGGCCACACATATAGAATTACTGGTGCAAAGGGTCGCTCATTATACCAAAGAGATCAATCATGCTGTGTAAAAAAAAAGAAGAAAAAAAGAAAAAAAATCACACATGCGAAACACTATCTTCTGTATTCTTGTTTCTCTTGCCTTTTTGCAGATTAACTGATTTATTTTTGCCAGTGCTATATGCAATGTACATTTTTGTCTTGTTTTGTTTTTTGTTAGCAGTAGATCATGGACTTTTTCGCCCCTTCCTATTAGGATGCCAAAACCCAGAAGAGGAAATAAGAAGAAATTGATATCCAAGACTATGGGAGAACGGGAAAAGATTCTTTATTCTTTGCATTTCATTTGTTGATATCATAGAGAGAGGTGAAGATTTTCAGAAAAATTATTGTCCATTTTTTAAAAAGTTATTTAGAAATGAAGATAACTTCCACAATACTATTCTACGTCTGCTTTGACATAAGATAGGCAATTAAAATTAATTTTTGTTTCATGGACAGGCTTTTGTTGTATTCAGGCGCTGTGCAGAGACTGGAAGGAGTGTCAGCAAAATAATGCCAAAGGCAATGGCGATTCCATCTCCTTATTAGTTCAGGGGCAGAATGATTGAGCATCTCATTGTAGTAGTGCTTGTTAGAATTCAACTTCCTAGACTGATAAATCCATTGACCCCACTGGGGCAATAGATGTAGAGATGGTTGGCAGAAGGACTCTGTACTTACATCTCCTTTCCTTTTCAAAAGGGCTGAACTTTGCATTACATTAAGTAACATCTCTTCTAATGATTAGAGTGAAATTCTTGGGCCTTTCATCACTTCCTTTCTCAGTTCAGTTCAACTTCTCTTCTGGACTGGATCTGTGCACTTCAGGTACTTAATCTGATTCCCTCTTTCTCCACAGTGGAAGAGAACCCTCTACAGGTTCTTAGCTATAGATAAACTTCAGTAACTTAGATTTTCCTATCATGTTATTTCCTGAATAAATAAAATAAAGATTATTTTGATAACACAACCAAGAATATTTTCCTATAATAGGTATACTTCTAACTTTAGTGTTTCTGTCTCCCTCACTGTCCAACAGTGCTGAGGATGTTATATCAGACCTCTCATCTGATGCATTTACTACGGAAGCTCGTCTAGCTTTTCAACACTTGCTTCTTTGTTCATTTGTGGTTAAAAACTCCATTATAACACAAGGACATTTAAAATAAAGAAATCATCACAAAAATCATACAATTCAGTTTATGGAGTGTGATTGTGACACTATGCAGAGGTATGTAGGAACTCAATCGCTCTGATTTCTGGCTATACACATTCAATCTATAAAGCAGATTTAATGTTCACAGAAGTTCTCAGCCATTGTAATGGAGTCTTTAGCTTTCAGTTAGAAATGCGAAAACAACAACAACAAACCAAACCAAAACACTGCAAAGAAATTGTTGATTATTAGAATGAAATAAGAACGTTATCAGAAGAAAGGAAATTGCAACCTCCTGCTTGATTCTTTTTTCCATCCTACAACTTCCTCTTTCCTAATTTTTCAAGGCAGTAAAACAAGAATGTTTGTGCCTGCCTTGCTTGCTTTCTAGAACAAAGAGGGTTTATGGATCAGAAGTACTCTTCTCTGAAAAATACCCAATAATGTTGAACGTAAATATATCACCTTTATATAATTTCATTTCTCAAATTTGTAGTGGAGAATTATCTCTGTTTCCAGCATATAGGCAGTTCCTGCAGAATGAATTAAAGTCCTTTCATGCTTCCTGTTTTTCAAGTTTTCATCCCTGTAGCTTTTGCAATATCTTGAAAATGATGGTTCAGAATAGATTCTGGCATGGATGAACTTTTGAGATTCCTTAAGCCATAAATTAGAGTTTGCGTTCAACAGCAACTCCCAACTGTCTTCAGCAGGCACATTTTGAGACTGTGTGACCTACTTCTGGTTGTTGCTATAGTTATTACATGTCTTTGCCTGACTGGGTTATTCTGTGATTGAATTACTGAAACTGCCACCTGAAAAGTCATTTGAAATATGCACTCAAATGCATACGTAATTTGAAACTGAAATCTGGGGCTACATGCTTTCTTTTTTAAATGTGTAAATGGAATAATGACAAACCCATGCGCTGGGGTTCATTTGATTCTCAATTTTCCATCACATCATGTAATAAAATATAGTTAGAGCTTATCTGTCTGAATGTGGATGAGCGCATGTGTGAATGTGTATGTGTGCAGGTATATATTCATTTCTAAAATTGGCAGGAAGTGGCCTCATTTCATTCACTGGGATTCAATTCTGAATGTATATGTATATATATTCCCAGATGCATCTAAGTGTACTGTCCTGTAATCTTTCTGTGGTTGGGATTCAGGACGTTTCTCTGCACTATTCGCTTATTTTCTACCTACAGCATTGTTTCTCAACTTGCCCAGTTCTTTACATTGGCCCTTTGGACCTCACCAATCACATCGTTGACTTTTCTGCATAATTTTGTCCTTTCAAGACAGAAAATGTTTTGCAGGAACAGCTATGTCACATCATTTATGCTAACCATAGCAAGCAATGTTGAAGCCCCCACATAGCAGAGGAGGAAATAAGAACCCAATATAGACACACCAGTGCTGAATAAATGTATCCAGAATGTTTTGGCATCCTATAGATTGGTAGAGATTTGTGCTATTGCTGATCACATGATTTTGCACATACATAGCCTTACATATGTTCTACCAAATATCCATATTAATTTTGCTGCAGTTATTTTTTCAAACTTCAAAAATATACAGATTTACTTTCAGGTGCTTCTTTAATGTACCCATTTTTATGCAACTTTCCTAAAGCATTCTGGAATGCAAATTTGAGCAGAAAGTTGATTTCTATAATCTGGAGAAGAGTGGAATGCCTAGGATATCTGTGCCTATTCACATGATAGTCTAGGAAGTTCTAATGGGTCCATTTGCTTAAAAATGTGGATCAGGCAAAATTCTTCAGCATCCTTACTTGAATGTGAGCCTGTGCTAAGAATAGAATAAAAAGCGATTAAAGGACTTCCATATATATTGCAGAAAATATTAGTTAAGTGTGGCCACATATAGATGTTATGATAAGAAGCAGGCATCTGTAAATAGGTTTCTGGCAATCAGGCATGTAATCAAATGTATACCACAGATATTCATATGTTTATATAGGTATGTTACATCCAGACTGCAAGCAGCAGTATGCAGTAGCTGAACCAGAAGACTAAACTACAGAACTGATCAGAAGTGGGTAAAGTGTCAAGGTTACAAGCACAAAATCTGAAGTCGGGAGAGGTCTATGGAACAGAGTTTGGAGGAAAGAGAACAGGAGGTGATCCAAGAGTGCTCACACAACAATGGTGCTGCAGCATTGGGCCATAGCAAACTGAGCTCTAAAAATCACAACCAGTGATTTTACAACCAATCACAGCCAGTCTAGTAAAGTCTTAGAAACTAAAGGAATGGTGCCTTTTGCCTTGAAGGCTGGCAGCGATGAATCTGGATGGCTATACGTAGGTTTGAAAATTTCTCTCTCTCTCTGCTTCTAGTAGGGAAGAGTCTATGTGGTTGGTGGTGTAGTATGTCCGGTACAGACTTGGTTTGCTTTTACTATTATTATTTTACTACCTTGGTTTGCTTTTCCTATCAGAACCAGATATCAGGGATCATTATAAGCACATCTTCCATTGAGTGGATAGAGTGTGACATGTCAGCTGAATAAAGACACCATTAGACTTCTTCAGTGGCTCCTTTTGTATCACAGTTATGTTAGTTCTTTCAGAAAGCGGACCTCAAAGTTGCATCCCACTGCAGCATACAATTCCTGTGTAGTTTGTTGGTGTGAATAATGTGTCATGTTCCAGCCTTTTTCTCAGAAAGGAGATGTGAAATAGAAATAAAAGATAGAAGAAGCTGGTTGTCCTTTCATCACATTTTAAGGGAAAAAAATGTTCCTGTTACTTCAGATGAGTGGGATTAAAGGTAAGTGAGCAAAACACAGAGCAAAAGAACAAAACAACAACAACAAAAACAACAAAAACACTTCAAAATATGCTGTATACAGATACCAAAATGGTGAAGTTCAATCAGATGCCACATGCAAGTATGCTATGATACTGAAATGGTGTTGATTTTTATGTATAAATAAAAAATAAGAATTGAAAACTGCAGAATAACTGGTGTCAGAGGATGATTAATGCAAATTAAACTAGATATTATATCTACAGGGTTATTGTTTTGTGTTCTTCAATTAGATTTTCATTCATTCAAAGCCCTCTCAAACAACATTACTTTGTGCCTTCTCATACAAAGAAATAAGAAGCCTTAAGGCATAGAAATAGAGACGTTAATGGTCTCCTGAGCTTTTCTATTCTTGGTAAGTAAAAATGTCTTTGATGTATCTGAATCTAATTTCCAAAACAGGGGGGGAAACGCTTTAGTTTTACAACAGAGGCATGTAGGAAACAACAGGAAAAATCTAATAGAGTTTTAAAAAAATTGAATAGAAAGTATGATGTCATTTAATTTTACTGGTAGGAAAGGAATTATTTTTGCTAAGCCCCATCCCTTGCTGTGTCACCAGATTAATGCTTGAGTGAAATTTCTTTTGCAAAACCAACACCCTATTACAGTGTTGTCCATGGCTGGCTGGGGAATTCTGGGAGTTGAAGTCCACTCATCTTAAAGTGGCCAAGTTTGGACAACACTGCCCTATTAGATGCTGTTTTGTATTGGAGTAGTAATACAGAACAATTATTGCTGGAACTTCAGGGTCAGTTCTAGAAACTGGGTTGTTCCAAACTTATTTCATTCTAAGGAAAAGGTGCCCTTAGGTCTGATAGTGGGACCAGAGGTGATTTTGGAGCAGCCTTCTTTTGATCAACTTTCCCCTTCCCTCTAGATGTGTGATGGCCATGTTAATTCAGAAATAAAATCCAACACATCTGTAGGACACCATTAAAAAAAAAAATTATGCAGCATTTTAAAGAAAATATAAAAATTGGGAAAGGAAAAAGAGTAAAAGGGATAAAAGAGTAGGATACCCATGAATAAACAAGGGATTTGCAACTATAATAAAATTATAATTTTCCAGTATATAATTAATTAACTATGAATAACTGAATATATTATAACATTTTAAAAGCCTGAAAGTTGCTATTAAGGGGTAACAGGGAATAAATATCAGGAATCATGGTCAGCACAGTATGAGTCATATAATGAAATTATGAACTACAATCAATTCTCTTCATGCTGCTAAAAGTCTGTTCTAATTTAAGAAGTCCTTTAAGATTGAAATATAGACTTTATATAGAGAAAAACCCAAATTTTGGATGTGGTACAAATCCATATATTAAATTGTAATCAAGGAATGATTTCCAATTTGAATCAAATTCTGTGTCAGATTTTCTTCTAAAGCACAAAGTTATTCTAGATATCGAAGCATACCCACACAAGGACACAATGTTGTTAATGACTGCCTTATCCAACATACTATCCTGGTCATTCTATCACCACACCAAGGGAGGTAGAAGTACACACAGTGTTAAAGCAGGTTTGGATTGTTACAGCATTTAATTTACTATTTCATTAGATGTTTAGCTTTGTAGTAACAGCTGCCATCAGCCTATGGGCTGCCTATTTGTATTAATCCTAATGAAATTATTCTTCATTTATGATAGCATCTCCCTTTTCTTCATAATACTTAAATACAATTAGTAGGATTTATTTAATGCAATGTTTTCTATTTTGGAACTCAATATTACTGATTTATTTATTACAACTCTATGCTACCATATTCCTACAAGACTCTTGGCAGTTTACCATGCACATTAAAATAAACATAATAAAAACATATCTGCAACATCAAAAATATACTTGACATCACTTTTGGAACAGCCATCTTAGACACTAAAAGTCCTGAGAAACTGCCTTTGGGAATGTCAGGAGAGAGGATGCCAAACAAATCTCCAGGAAGAGACTATCTTGAAGGAGGAGAACACAACTAAAAGGCATTGACTCCTCTCCTATTGAAAATCACAGGGAGGGGAACCCTCAGCATCCCCACTCATTCCAGATTCTCCTTCAAGTAGGCCTTCCTGAAGGCACCTGGATAGCAAATACAGGGCTTTATAGGTAAAAAGCAGCACTCTGAATTGTACTTGGAAGCCAGCTGATAACTGGTGCAGAACCAACATCTGCTTTTCTGTGAGCAGAGGGTCATTCATTTCTAGAAGGGAAACTGCATAGACGTAGACTTTGTATGGACAAGTATAATGAAATATGGGACTCATTTATACAAAATACAATAGGTTAAAAAAATACATGATAGTCATATCAATGCATTAGAAATATATATGTACTTGAATAATATTTGCAATAGATAAGCATATGTAGAATTGTAATGGATTATTGTTATAATGACATATTAACACTTTTTTCCCTCTTTGTTGTATTTCTTTCACTTTTTTGTTAAAGCACTTTTCATGTGCTTTTTTGTAATAACAATTTTTAAAAAATAAATAGACGGGAAGCCGCTGCATTTTGTACATCCTGCAGTTTCTGAGTAGCCGTATGTAGTCTGCACTGTAGCAATTTATCTGAGAAGCGACAAGGATGCAAGTTGCTCTTGTCAGGAGCTATTATAACTACTGCTGAGTCTTTTTGAACTTGGGCAGCCTTAACAAATCCAATCAATCAATCAATCAATCAATCAATCAATCAATGCCCTTTTTAAAAAAATGATTTAAAGTTATAGCTCTACTGATAAAGTCTCACTTCTGTGAATTGAGGCTCAGGAGGAGATGGCCATCTTGATCACGTGAGAGGGAGGGTATACTGAATCATCTGGATGTCTGCCTGCTTTTCTGTTGTTTTGCCTGTTCATCAAGGGACTCAAAATCCTTCTGTTCTTCAGTACAAACTCCCCAAGTATTATTTGTGATAAGGTACATTGGGACCTATAGATTTATGCAAGCATTGTTTCTCACCCTGGGATTCATTCATGTGGAATACCCTCTACCAACTCAATCACCTTATTTTGCTGAGTATGCTCCTCAGTTCTGGAGGCCTTCAGGCAACAGATGTATTACAGAGGAAGATGAGGTACGGCGATCATACCCCCCCTCTTCCATTGCTGTTCCCTGATCTTTCTTTTAGCGCTGGGTGAACTGAAAAGGCCATAAGCAACCCAGGAGACTCCTGCTTTTCTGACTGCTTAACTCCTTGTATAATGAGATTATGACTGGGAAAATGCCAGAGAGCAAACCAAACTGCTTCTGGAGCCAGCCAGAACTGGGTGCAGAGCATTTCTTGGGTGTGCCACCTCATTTCCCTGAATAAATGAGTCAGGGCTGGCACTACCATTTGGAAGTGTCAGACGGCCACCTCAGGCTACTGATTGTGGGAATCCTGAGGCAGCAAGAAATTATCATTTGTATTAATCACTGTCTTTTATTGCCAGAGGAGTAAGTGAGAGGTGAAGATTTTTCTGCTTTAATGCTGAAACAAGTTGACTGCCTTTGTTTACTATGTATCTTGACTATATATATTATTTCTGAGGTGTGTACTGTTTGTTGCTCTGCCTCAGGCAATTCTGGGAATGACAGGCAAATCTGTCATTCAGATATAAATCTAACATCTTGCTTTTTCTTCATCTCTTTCTCTTTGGAGGACAAGTTGGTAACTGAAGATTATAGAGTTAAAGCTTTGTTTATTATGTGCCTCTACAAAATTACTTATTTCTAACCCTGGGTTTCAGTCTGAACATGGCTGTTAATGTTACATTATTTATCTCTCCTTGCTATGCATACTAGACAGGCATACAGCTAGAACTGTATTTTTTCCAACTTCTTAAGAGGTATAAGTATGTCACATAAATAAATCCTTTCTGGTATAAGTATAAATGTACACTTAAATTAGTTAACTGCTTCCTTAATAAGGCATTTGAAATTAAGTATTAAATAATACAGTTAAATCAGTGGAAATTATGTAAAAGACATATTGCAGGTAACATTTCCATATAAAACTCCTTTCTCAGAACAGCCCCACAACAACCACTTCACCCATTTGAGACATATAACAATCAAATGGTATTTTAAAGTATGACATAGACTTTCTAGTAGTCAGAAAGGTAGCTGGAATTTCTATCAGATAAATAGGGACAACTGGTGGGAGGCAGGTGATTGACTGGTTTGTAAGAGGCCAGATCCAGACAGGCTATATATTTTTCTTCAAACTGTTTATAGTAGTGTTTGAAAATCTGAGCGGGAAAGGATGAATGTAAATATTTCTTAATATGTATTTTTGTTGGAAATTAAAATTGAAGATATGACAGTATACAGCTTTGGTTTCATTTGATAAGATGAGAGGGACCATGACCATGGTATTACAATTAACAACTTTTGAAAAAGTCTTTTGAAAAATCCTGTTTTTTTCAAAATTGGGCTCATTGTATTATTGTCTTGGAATATGCTTAATTTATTAAAGCCAATGCCTTCCAAAGCCTTTTAATTGGAGTATCAGGGAACTACTCATGCAATTCTATACTCATCTGAACCCCCCTGTGATTTACTTCTGAGTAGATCTGGGTAGATGAATGCATGACAATTCCTTACTAACCTTTATACTATTAATTCCAGACTGTCACAGTAATCAGGATTTTCTCAGCAACTGATCTGTAGTCACTATAACTCCTGGCAACAAATTTATATGCAAATAACGATCTCCATTTAGTTGCACCAAGCTGTGAACTTGTGTTTGTTAGCTTCAGTGCTAAAGCTGCTTGCACTTTTGATTTATTTTTGATCTGTCATTTACAACAGCAAGGCGGAAGCAGCTGACGAAAGGGTTAAAAGGCAAGATTAAGTTTGTATTCCTTTCAGATCAATTGTGCTGACATTGCATTGTGTTGTGGTCTTCTTTAAAGTACACTCAGTACAACAGAGTCTTGAAACGATAGCCTTCTTGGCTAAGTCTGAAGCCCTTGGATCTTCAATGGAGGTTGCTAATGTTTATTAGAAAAGTAAATCTATTTGACACAGTGGCCACCATGAACTTTTGTATTTGGTCTTCAAATGTGTCATCTCCTCTGCTTTCCTCAGAAGAATTTCTATTAATGAACTTACGGGGGGGGGGGGTGGCGGGGTAGGGTTCTGCCCCTTTTTTTCTCTATTTCCTTATTTTGGTTTTATATCCTTTGAAAAATAATATATAGAATCTTACTGATTCACATACATGATTTCAGAAACAGAACCACCTAGATTAGAGACTAATTCTTCTAGTAGTCATAAAATTGCACTGTGAGAGGAAACTGATGATTCTGTGCAAATACTGAAAGCTGCCTTACACCAAATGAGATTAATTATGAGTTACGCTATACACACTACACATAAAAGTGAAAAAACCTTCCTGCCTCAAACTCATCCTTCCAGTGGCTGTATTTAAGAAGATTGCTGGAGTTTTGCTAAAATCATCCTTGTGTGGTCGTCTCTTCTGTATTCTCCGTTTTATATTAAGCATGCAATTCTGAACTTCTGCCTAGCTCAGTTTTACCTACTAAGGCAGGACTCCAGTTTGAGGTCAATCCTGAATCTCAGACAACTGGAGCAGCTCAGGATGAATCCTTACTCCCTGGAGGTCAGGTAGTTAATGCTAACTCTCTTTTTATTCTGTGAATTTCTGGCCCTGATACATTGATCAGGAGTACTGCAAATGGTGCACTATGGTACCTGAACCAATTAAACAAAAACCATTTTATTTTATTTATTTACATATTCACTACTTCAGTCCTAGTGGGCTCTATGGGATTTAGGGCTACTAAAATAACAATAATAAAGAATACATTAGATATAACACAATATATTAGATTTGCTGTTCTAATAAACATTAGCAATCTCCATTAAGGAAGCAAGTGCTTCTGACTTAGCTAACAGCGCTATCAAGGATGGCCATGATAATAATACATTATGCTGAGTTTTTAAAACTACAGTAACACACACACACACACATACATATACATATACACATACACATACACATACATGCTTATGGCTACACAGTCAGTTCTCAAAGGTTAAAAAAGCTGTGTTTTCACCAGCTTCTTGAAGAACCCAGAAATTAGAGCTTCATTACATAAAAACTCTTGGTGAAGGAGGGAAGACTTGGATTCAGGGACCAAGAGGTCTGTCCTCAAGTCAGTATGATCCTTATGATCAGACCACCATTGGTCACTCCAATGTTTTTGGATAGGTAGTTGTTGTTGTTGCTGTTATTATTATTGGTAGCATAGTCAGCCAGTTGTTTAGACTGGATCTGGCATTTTTATCCACCTATTGAGTCCTTCCCAAGGGGGCTAATTCTGGCTGCACAAGACCAAGCTTTAAGAACAAAGGCATATAAAGCCATTGCCAGGTCTTGTTCTTATCTGTTTTGTCTACTAGTTTTTTTTGTTTTTGTTTTGGTAAACTAGCCATGTAATACTTTGCCTTGCCATGTCTCTGTTCTATTCTTCATCTGGTCTTTCTTATAGGCCAGTTTGGTTTCTTTGGTATTCAGTAAGCCTTCATGGTGTACTAGCTTCAGTGCATCTTCCTCACTGTCCTTCGGATATTCTTCCAATGCCCTTTTTTCTTCTTCAACTGTCTGGTGTACTTGCAACATTCCACACCCACCTATCCTCCGTGGTAAGTAGAGTCTGTCAATGTCACTGCGTGGATGAAGAGTATGATTCATTGTCATTATTTTTCTGGTCTTCCTATCCAGGGCTTTTAGTTCAGCTTGAGTCCAGTCCACTATTCCAGCTGTATATCTAATGATGAATTGCCCAGGTGTTGATCGCCTTGATGGTATTTCCACCACTGAGTTTGGACTTTAAGATCTTCTTCACTCTTCTGATGTATTCACTAGTAACCTTCTTCTTGACTTCAGTGTGCTTGATGTTGTCAGCCTGAAGGATGCCAGGTATTTATAGTGATCTTCTTCATCCATTATTATTATTATGGTTGGTCACACAGTCAGGCAGATGTTTAGACTGGCTTTGGCATTTTTATCCATCTATCAAGTTCTTCTCAAGGACCTGGGATAGGCAGATGTTGTTTGATGGTTTGATGGTGTTAAAGGTATTGTCACAGGAAATAAGCTGTTTTTTTATCATCATCATCGGAGTGTAGGCTCTCAGATACTGTACTTATTGGCACTGCAGAATAATAAAATAAAATGATCAAGGATGGATAGGTTCGGAGCAGGTCTTAGTCAAATTATGCTTGCAAAGGATTATTGGAAACTGAACGTTCTGTAGAATATGAGCAAACAATTCTATGCCTTTTTTTTTTTAGTAGCAAATGTTACATTGCTGACTAGTGTTCTGCATCCTTTTCACAAGTACTGTTACCAACCCAGGTAACTCCCATCATATACAATTAGTGCAATTTATTTCTGTACAATTGATTGATAACGTTTCTGTTTTCTAGGTACATAATTTTGTATTTGCCTCTTAATTTTCATTCTGTTACTTTAGCCTGTTTCTTTAACCAGCAAGATTTGATTTCTGTGAATTGTATTTCTTTCTTCTAAGTTATTACCTATCTCACCCATATCTCATTCACTATTTGATGAGAAATGCCTGGTGAACACTTTTTGATGATGATGATAATAATTACGATAATGATATTAATAAGAATGTATCATGTATCTTTACAAAGACACGATACCAATCAGAAAGACACATTAATTACAACATTTTATCCAATAAAATTAGTGGAGTCAACAGTCTCTACAATAACCCACCTTAAAAAAAAAAAAGTCTAAAATCTTTTTAAATGCCAATAAAGTTTCAGAGAGGTTAAAGGAAAAGAAGGAGCTCAGAGGAATAGAAAGAGTGAACAGGTGCTAGTGAAAAATAAGAGTAGACAAATGCTAGGAGTTTTATTATGTGGTTTTGAGCCAGCTATCTACCCACTTAATTGCTGTTCCACTTAATTAGCCTGCTAATCAGAAAGTCATGGGATATTTCATCAATACTTTCCTGAAATCAAGATATATTATCTACAGTGTTCCTACAGTGGGTGTTTCTGTCACTGGGCTGAGTGCCTTGGAAAATATCTAGATGGGTCTTTGCGAAAAAAAAAGTCACACTTCCCACTCCATAGAACTGTTCCACCTCTGCCTGGAGATTTAGGGGACGGTTTCCAGAGGCATGGGGTTGTGGCATCTTCCATAATCTTGGCTTTCTGTAATCTTGAGATGGGTTATTTTTAGAATATTGATCATGCCTTCCAAGTGGATCACTGGTGTCTATACAGCGCTGTTCTCTCCCCTTATGGTAATGATTCTTCTTTATTTCAAACAGACTCTGAGTTCCATCTAGAAAACTCAGTTATTGAAGAACAAATCCATTTTTTTAAAAAAAGCACGCAGAAACACATTAGGAAGTTCTTGAAATACATTAGTTTTTAGATATTTTAGTACAATTTCCAGTGATAGAAAGGACTGACTAGATTAGCCTTTCAAATAAAGTTCTCATATATTTGCTGACTCATGATGGGAGTTGAAGTCTAATGCATCTGATGAGCAGCAGAATTAGAATTTCTGGGCTGGAGTAGAATTTCCAGTGATCTTGACGGTCACCTCTCTTTTGTTGCTATCCAGAATCACATGAGTAGAAAAACTTTGTTCCATCCGTAATGTAAATAAGCAGCAAAGTTTGTGTTTCACGGGGCATCCATTCTTAATTCAAAAAGGAGATCTAGTATTTAAGGGACTGGTGTGGAATAAGGTCTTCACTTCCAAACATTTAAGACCAGCTTGTGCATTTTGCTTGCCTAACTGACTATATAAAGGTTCTTTTTTTATTTGCATTTGCAATAACTATCTCAGAGACCAAATTGTATCCAGATGAAATTATGCAATTGCCTTCTAAAATAATTTATTCTATTTCTGCAGATGTTGCCATTCATTTAAATCAAATTAGAATCTGAATGCTTGCCTTGAAGCATGGTGATCTGCAGCTACAAGGGTGAACACGGGGTCTCAAGGCAAGGCAAGCATATACTTAAGTTCTGTTTTTGCTGCAAATTATATGCTATAGAAAATCAGTCCAAATTGTTCAAACTCTTGGTTGATTACAATATTGTAGTCTTTATGATGCTAAGCACTTTATAATTATCATGTTTTACAGTGGATTTTTTTTTTTCAGGCAACAACACTTCATGGGATAAACAAGCTTTCTGCTGTAGTTCCCTGCTCACATATTGAAGATTGTTTTGCTTTCTGGTTCACTAAGTAAAAAGAAAAAGGAAAAGAAAGCCCAACAACATGACACCACCAAAAAACCACCCACTTTTCCATGTATTTAGCTGATTGATGGGACTGACTTGCTTAATATGTAGGAAATAGATGACACGGTTACATTTATGAATAATAGTTAGAGCTGGAGAAGTTTAAACAATCTCAGTCCACTTGAAGAGATGTTTCTGTTTAATGTACAATATTCATTTAATTACAGAAGTTTTCATATAGACAAGTACATTTTTTGATGTTGGGAATTAGCTTGGCTTCTGCTATGAAAGATTGTAGTAAAGTTCAGTAAAGTCAGGGTAAGCAATTTAAATATCTGAATAATTATTAGCTGATTTCAAGCACTGTAGTATATCTTTTAGTGATCAATGTACTTATGTATCTGTGCATAATCACATTTATGGCAGGCTATCCTATAACAACATTACACTGGAATAGGGAAAACAAGGGCATGAGTAATGTCTCAATAGGGGTATATCTTTAATTTTGAGCAGCAAGATTATGAAGCAGTTTCCATAAACATGGTCCCTATCATGCTTAGTAGGAAACATGCAATACATCCCTGTAATATATCTCTATAATATAATTGGTTTTTGCCACATACAACTGTCCATATTAACAAATGTATGGACTAGAAAGACATCAGTGCTTCTATACAGCTTTTGAGGATTACATACAGGTAAAACTCTAACCATAAACCTTTGACAGCTGTCTGAACTGAAAACTTATTCTTTTCCAAGCATGATTCTCACATAATTCTCTTTAGCAAGATTTATTAATATTAAAGACATAGCAGCATATGAATTCCAACAGGTGAGTGATTTTCAATTTAGAATTAATATATCTCAATGTACATTAGTCTTTTTAGTCTTTTTCTCTCCACCTTATGGTGCACCGGAGAGAGGTAGCTCTCTTTGCTGATAATAGGGAAATCTGCAGCTGGTGGTTTAGATACTAGTTGCATGAATTTTTATCAGTCAGCAACAACATTTCTACCCTCACTGCTGAATTGTTTTTTTTAAAGTCCCACTTACCTGTAGAAGTAAATCAAAAGATTTCAGTTGGGGATCAGGCACTCACTTCATTTGGAAATACTGCTTAAAGGAAGGCAGATATATGACTATTATGATTAGTTCTTCCCTTTGATTTCCATATTGGCTTATTAGCTAACATGCTTCATCTTTTTGTTTCCAATTGCACTGCAAATTAGACTAGTCTCAACTGATCAAAGCTTGAATTATGGGGTAAAAGATGGGGGGACCATTAAAACAATCTACCACCCCCATCTTAACTCATCCCAATTTTAACTTTCTAAATTAGCTGTTCTCAACTGGGTGTCTTCCAGATATGGTGGAACAGAAATCTCAAATGGATATGCTGGCTAAGAATGTCCAGCAAATCTGTAGCTGGACAAGTCTCAGATTCCACTGCAATTAAAGCACTCACCTCAGCATTATTTGACTTGGCAAACTAAACTGTTTCCATCTGAATGAACTCTAGATTTCAAGGAGCTGGTGATGATGAATCAAATAGGGTGGCAGCTAAAATAAGGTTGACAGAAAACTCAAAATAAATCTGACTAAAGCCCATGCTATTTATTTTGAACATTCTATCCTACTTTATCATTAAAAAGAATCCCCAAACAATCCTGTTTCAAGATCTTCTCCACAGTAGTGATGGCAGCAAAGAAGTTATTATTCTTTTTCACCTCCATAATCTCTTCAGAGTTGAACACTAGAGCTTTTTGAAGTAATCCAAAATATATGATGTTCTTGGCCATCAGAAAAAAAAATCAATGATCAATTTGCTGGCAAAGACTTATAATGACCTGGAAAACTTGGGACCAGACCAGACGACTGAAAGACATATTCTTCCATAAGAGCCTTTCTCCCTCTCTTATTACAACTGTAGGCACATTTGTTGGGAGTGAAGAGGGAGCTAGGAGGGCCTTTGCACAGCTTCGTATTGTAGGCCAGTAGTACCTGTTCCTAGACTGGGGGGCTCTGCTCATTGTCACTCTTGCCCTAGTCACCTCCCAGTTGGACTACTGTAATGCACCCTACATGCCCTTGAAGAGTATCTGGAAGCTTCAGCTGGTGTAAAATGCAGCAGACAGTTATGTGTGCCTTAAGAACAATGCATGTTATACCTCAGCTCCGAGAGCTGCATTGGTTGCCAGTCTGCTTCTGGGTCCAATTCAAGGTGCTGGTGTTGAACTTTAAAGCCCTACATGGCATGCGGCTGGGTTATTTGAGGGACCACATCTGCCCGTCCCATCAGATCCAGCAGAAGAGGCATGCTACAGGTCCTGTCTGCTAGGGAGCTACATCTGGCGGGTCCCAGGAGGCAGGCCTTCTCTACCGGCATCCGCCTTATGGAACATTCTCTCCCCCTACCCCTGAAATGAGGCTGGCTCCATCCCTGTTGATTTTCTGGAAGTCCCTCAAAATCAAGTTCTACCATCAGGTCTGGGGGGCCCGGGGACCAGTGAGGTATTGAGGTAACTTCTCTGTTATTATCATCTGCTGTTCTCTCTTAGGCTTTATAACTTTTTAAGTTGTTTTTAATTTTTTTTAAAATAATAATTGTTTTTATATATTAGCTGTTTTTATAGTTCTGTTGTATGCCACCCAGAGTAACTTTTATGTGAGATGGGCGG
Source organism: Python bivittatus (assembly GCF_059951505.1). Taxonomy (NCBI): domain Eukaryota; kingdom Metazoa; phylum Chordata; class Lepidosauria; order Squamata; family Pythonidae; genus Python; species Python bivittatus. The sequence continues at coordinate 20,417,217 of NW_028277113.1, read as the reverse complement.
CTATATAAATTTGATAAATAAGTAAAGCTCATTCAATCTTCTTCCAAAGGTTTTGAACTCAGTTAGTCTTTATTAGCTATTCTTTAAACCAGCAGGCAAAAATAATTATATCTGGGACAGGTTGTTTGCTAAATTGTAACTGGTTTATTTTCAATGTTTAAATTATAATTTTTGTATTTTTTAAAAATATATTTTTATTTTACATATACAAATGAAGACATTACATCAGATTTCAGTAGTCTGTAGTTTCATTTGGAACAAAATTAAAAAGTGCTATAAAATAATTTCACTCAGTAAATGTATAGTTAATGTCTAAATAAATGTTATGTCTGTAAAGCAGTGTTTCTCAACCTCAGCAACTTTAAGATGTGTGGACTTCAACTCCTAGAATTTCCCAGCCAGCCATGTTGACTGGGGGAATTCTGGGAGTTGAAGTTCACACATCTGAAAGTCTCCAAGGTTGAGAAACACTGCTGTAAAGAATACAAAGAAGCAAATATTATATGTATTAAAAATGTTTCTGAAAATTTCCTTTTTATTTTTCCCAAGGAATTTTTTTCTCATTGCTTCAGTTGGCAGTGCTGGATTGCAAACATGGTCAGAACTGGTTTTGAGGCATGGTCCCTCATTCCTGAAGCATTCAAAATTGGCAGTAGTAGGGGGACATCACTAGGTACAAAGTCTCCTGACATGGAAAGGACCTTATTGTATCTGCCTGCTTACCTGCATGTTAAAGATGAGGATCTTGTCAGAACAAACCTAATTTACCTCCTCAAACCAGGTTGAATAAAGCAACATTATTTAAGTCATATGAAGAGAGACTGAAGAAACAGGGAATGTTTAGACTTGAGAAGAAGAAAGGGCAAAAAACCTCCTTCATCACAGAAGGAAAGACATTAAATAATGGTTTTAAGTGAGAATAAGGTTGAATGATATTAGGAAAAAGTCCCAATGGTTCAACAGGTGGACACCCATGCACTGTGCATGTTCAAACACAATGGATAGATAACAGCTATTGTGGATGATTTAATTTGGATCTCTCCTTGGAAAGAGACATTGACCACAGTAACCTAATGGTCCCTTTCAACTTTGTGATTCCACAGTGGTTTTTTTTTTTTTTAACTCTTTTTGGCACAGGGCAATAATAAGAATTTGAAAATAAAATACATTTTTCAGCAAGAAAGACCCCTGAGCACTTAAGCTGATATTGGAAATAATTTTGAGAAAAGAAGAGCTTGATTGGAGCACTTGTCATCTCCAGAAACCCACACTGCTGATCTCTTATAATAATCATGCCTTTTTTTATTTGGAAAAAGCACATTCCACCTGATAAAGCATAACTGTATTACAGACAGGGGAACCACAACTAAATTCTAATTATACTTCTTTGTAAGCTTTTAAACTATATTTTGCTGGCTAGGAACACAGGAGAAACACATAAAAGAAAAAGACATATGTACAAATAAAATGTGAATCCTTTAAAAATTATAATTACTATGACATATACCTACAAGCTAATTTCATTGTTTTTGTTGGGTTTCAGTATGTAACTTCATTCAAGCAAAGATATGTTTATTAATAACTTTAAAGTCTTTCCCCTTCATTAGAAGAAATAAATCAAGATTGGAATATAAAGAGAGCACAGCCTGCAAAATGATACTGGCTTCTCCCTTCCCCACTCAAAAGTGAGCTTTTCCCCCCAGCTGTTGTACATTACTGTGTGAGTTTGCATGGGTCCTGTGTATTGTTCAAATGTACCATAAAAATGCTTTTATTTTCTGTAGGAGTCATTCCCACTGTGATGTCTCTAAACTAATCAGAATCAGACATTGTTCATTATCAAACCCTATTAGGGGGGTAGCAAGGCGTGGAGAGAGTATACAAGAAAAGTTCATTAGAAAGTACTGTAAGGTTTGCAGAGAGAACACATATGGTATTAAGTTAAATCACGCATTGCTAATTCTTTTCCATCAAATGGTCTTTTCATGGTTTGCAGGACCATGGCTGGATGATATCTATCTATCTATCTATCTATCTATCTATCTATCTATCTATCTATCTATCTATCTATCTATCTATCTCTGTATGTAGATTTGTATATATATCCAACAAATCTATGTCTTTGCCTGTGATCATACTGCTGACTTTCTGAGGTGGCATCTGCTACAACTTCCTGAATGTGCTATAGTGAGGGGGCAGTACTTGAGATGGTGTTTTATCCGAGTAGTCAATGTCATAGCAACTAGTTCTAGATGGGGGTGGTACTGGGAGGGCATTGGTTTTATCAAGAGAACTTTAAAAGTCCAAAACCCAAGTTTCTCCTCAAGAGAATGAGACCCAGCATCATGCCATGCTGGTCAATGCTGCTTGAGGAAGTCCTGCTGTCATTACCTGCTATTGCTTCAGCTACCACTGCCACAGTTCCTATTTTCCTATTGTGCTGCTGCCACTGGCAGGCTGGATCTGTACTCTGAAGGCCTCCATTATGCTGGTTGCATTAGCCCCATCCTGGAACTTTGTTGATTACAAGGAGGACATGTCTGAAAAAAGCCAAATTTGTAATATGGAAGGAATGAAGTAGGACAATAAATGGTCATTAGGTGGTATTAATGGCATGAAGGGGTATATATATATGAAATTGTATGGTCTACATGCATGCAGGTTCAACTGGATAATTACTCTGAATATGTACATATTCCAAGATATCTTATCCTTTAATACCTTCCATATTTAAATTGCTATTAAATATTCCTTAATACAATCATTCAATATGTCTGTTCTCAAATGCAGATTACTATGCAACACAGTGAATTCTTCCTTGACTTTTTTTTTTCTCCTTTTTCAAAGGGAAGGTTTTCTGACATTCCCCTTCTTCCTCTCTGGGAACAACAAGACACATTTCTCCAAACTTTTCCAACAAGACATATTTCTCCAAACCATCAATAACCCTCTCCATAAGTTTCTCTGCACATAACTTTAAAGTTTTAGCCTGAATGAGTCAGGAAATTTTCGCTTTTGGAATATAACAGCATGTTTCTATCCATTTGGCAAATTATCCATCTTCCAATGCAAGCTTTCTTCTTCTGCTATCATATTTGTGTTTTGATTGGCCATTGGGCTACATACCATTATATAAGTTAGTGAGCATAGCTGCATGTATGTATGTATGTATGTATGTATGTATATATGTATTCATCCCACTTCTGCTTTCACAATGTGTGTAAATTTTCACCAATACAACCCACTTCAACTAAGGAAACAATTTCTGAAAGGCAGTATTTTGTCATTAATATCAATGTTAATATTAAAAATATTAAACAGACTTCAGCATATTGATTCACTTTCTGAAAAAGAATTTAGACATAGAATCCTCCTATTATTGAAGAAATTAATCTGGCTACACAAAACATACGCAGAATGAATTGATTTTGGGTGAGATATTTGTTTCATTTTGCTATAATGTATAAAGTAAGGATAGAAATAATTAATCTATCTTGGAAACAGGTTAATTTGACAGGTCATGCATAGAACTTGACTGGATAAATTTTGGCACATGTAGGATAGAAGTTTTTGGTGAGACCATTTCAGGAAAGACCAACATGATAGAGAGTAATATGCAAAAGATATTACAAATCTTGAACTGGAATTACTGTTTAACCAAAGCCATGTTTGTATGCATGAGGCTGTTGGTAACCTCAGAAAAATATTGTTGTTTCTAAGGCTACATAGTTCTCAACGTATTTGTTCCATCTCTAAAGTCTTAAAGAAAAAATGGTAGTCCCTTATAAGTCTTGGAAAATTGCTACTAGGACTCTACTTACAAATCTGCTAAAGAAAAGTATGTTCACATTGGCACTGGTCACCTAAATGACAGTGCAATCTTTTTCAAGCCAAAGAATGCACTGAGATTTTGATTAGCATGTTGGAGAGAGGTACAGTCCCCAAAATAAGAAGGGCCAGGATGAGAATTATATTTGATTTCATTTCAAGTTAAATGTTGTTAATGTGACTGTTATTTCCTCCTACCTTTTTCACAATTATAGTTCGGTGTGAAACTTTTGGAGGGATTCTGGAAACTGCAGTCCAACCTCTGAGACTGGGCATCCCTTGCTTAAATAAGATTCCATGCATGCAATGAAGGATAAACATATGACTTGGCTACCACTACTTGATAGTCCCTGAAGAAGAGAAAATAGCCATTATGGCAGAGGTGTGTAGCCTCTGAGTTGCTGGAGGCAGCCCTCAGCATATTTAGAGGGGCCAAAGACTGTAGTAGGTGGGAAGAGTTGTGTTGCACAGACGATCAGGGGTGGAGTGCAAGGTTCATTATGTTTATCACTGCATTTCCCATATCTTAGGGTTTATATAACAATCTTGCTTTAAGTGTCAGGTAACCATGCAACTAATCTTCAGCAATTATGCCACCCAGTTTGGTGCAACAGTCAAAAGGAGCACATGAGGCTTCAGTAATGGAGACTGGGGATCTCATGCAGCCCAGTGGGTGCAGAATGCATATTCCTATATTATTGGATGGTGTCATATAGGGTTGAGGTTGCATGTATCATACCTGAAGAGAAAAGACGTATGCATCCATGTAGGGTGAAAGTGCCATGGATTCCATTGCCTACATTTCTGCAGTTATAGGTACAGAAGCAGAGCCAGGTAAAAACAACAACAAAAGCTAATGAGTGTGCACATCTGTGGGAAAAGTATATTAGAATGTATTTCATCCACCAACCTTTGATGTCTTCTAAAGTTAGAGGTGTCTGCTTCATCTTTTAGCTACATCCTGATTAGGAAAAGATAATCCAGATATTGTGTTCCAAACTGATCAGGGATGCCGAGAACCCAGAACTCTCACCATGACTTAAATTATGCTGTTTTAATGACTACAGTTGACTCAATTCTTGCAGGTACTCATGTGATGTGTCCTTCCTTCCCCCTACATTCCCCTCACCCCACCCACAGACTGTGAAGTTATACAGAAGTTGGTCACTCCCTCCTTTAGTGATGGAAATAATTCTATCAGTGGTGCAACTTAATTGGATTTGTCTATAAGGGTCAACACTGCTCCCCCACTTTGAATTTGAAAGCAGACAGCTTCTAACATAGACTGTTCAGGGGCTGCCTAGGAAAGATCCTCTAGTTCAGACAGAACTTAACATTTCAAAGCTTTATTTATGGTGAACAGCCTGAATTTAAATCAGAATCTTAAAAATTCATGAGTTGAACATTTCTTCAACACAGTATAGTAAAGTTTACTGCTATTAGTCTTAGAGTTTATGCAGAATTTGATTTATAGCTCTGGATAGTTTCCAAGATACAGTTGGCATGTATGAAATGCACAACACCCTCAAGTGTCTGATAGCATATCTGTTCTTTCACAAATCCCCCTTTGTCCTTTTCAGTGAAAGGCAATCTGTCACAGCTACAATTGTAGACTCGAAGCAGCCATTTGCCAGGGCTGCCTATCCTCCTCAAGCCTTGCTAAATACAGTAATTCAAATTTGCAGCACAAGCCATTATTTCCACTGGCTTTAGAGGGAAGGAAAGCCTTCATAGAAAAGATTCCGTTTGGAGAAAGGATTTTGAAGTGGTTAATGTGGAATCTTTAAAGCAGCCTCTCTGATATATTGGACAATAGAAAGAAATGAGCAGCAGAAAATATCATTTAAATCAGTGTTTCTCAACCTCAGAAACTCTAACTTATGTGGACTTCAACTCCCAGAATTCCCCAGCCAGCATGTGAGGTTTAGAAATATTGATTGAAACCATCTCAACTTAACTCCCATCTCTCTGGGCTTGATGTCTTCATTTATTCTCTGATTCTTTCTGGCACTGCCTGTTCTTTCCTTTCCTTGGTAATCATACAGTAGTCCCTTAGATCATGTCAACAAACAGAGAAGCAGTCTGTGTCATTTGTTTAAATACCAGGACAGTCTCACTAAAGTGGGTGCCTTCTGGATAGATTGGACTGCAACTCCCATAATCTCAGTCCTGCATACCATATCTGTGCTAGTGGCTTCCCTCTTTACTTCAGTTTGCCTTCTTGAATTGCTTGGAATACACATCATTTGAATAAAAGGAACCAGATTGAATTGTATTGTTCTACATTTGGGGGAAGGCAAAGAACAATGTCAGAATCATTGAGACAGAAAAAGGAAACTGTATATACTGTATCCACATTGCATACATTTTTTTTCTTTGTTAACTATGTGGCTGCTACCTTAATGGGTACCATAGAAAGACCCAGTGCTTTGGAAGCACATTATGGAAATCAGGTCCCTTTAGCTACATAATTACTGCTCAAATAACTTAATCATCACATTAGCAATTTCCATTTTCCCTTGTAAATATGTATTTTTTTTTCTCATGAATGTTACTGCCCTGATGAATTTGTGTTTCATTAAACTGAATAATGGAAATGACATATTCTAAGATAAGGGATGCATTAATATGTAGCTCTTTCTGAAATGACTAATTGGTTTGGATTATATTATTGTATTTGCAACATTATCGCGGCCAGGAATTTAAATGATGGATCTGTGCTGTTTTGACTATTTTTTTCAGGATGATGATCTGCAATGAGGAGTTAAACCATCTCAAGGTTTTAGCTTTTGTGAAATGATTTGCATTTTCTATGGCAAAATGGGATAGGGTGCATTTTTCCATGACAATTCTGTACCGCTGGTAGCTACGTTGTATAATTGCATTGCTGTAAAGCCCATTGAGGTACTTTTGTAAGCAAGTGTGTAGGTGTGTCTATGTTTGTACACGTTCCTTAATTATTGTATAAGGCACACACACACACACACACACACACACACATACACAAAATGACAGCAGGGAGGATGAGATTAGAATTGAGCTGAATATTGTTCCATTCCAGCCTTGGAGCATTTGAAAGCCAACTCATATGCTCCTTTAAAGTGATGTGATACTAGAAGAACTTTCTGATGTTTAGTTCTGAGGCTGCCTGTTTGAAACCTTGTGTATATTGCTTCATATTTAAATTTTAAAAGGTGAATAACATTTCAAATGTGTCTATATCCTATACCTTTACCCGGTAGGGTGCTGTTACTATAGTTACAAGTTTATCCATAGCATAACATTTATTAACCATTATCTGGTCTGCTGGAGAATTACCTTCCAAACGTGGTATTATTTCCTCATTCAATCTGACGTTAGACCTTCATGCTTGTTTCTTAAGTGAACAATGTCTCATATATTGTTAATTTATTCCAAAACAAACGAAGGCTGGGCTGCTGTGACTATCTTTCTAGATAATGAAGCCATGTTGATTTTCGGTTTTATAGGTTATTTATAATGTATAGTTTGAGTGTTAAATCTGATTGCAGTAGTTTGTTTTTAAACCCAGGTTATGGATTTGGGAATTTATATGTTGCTCAGAGTCAGTTAATTGGATTAGCCTAAAATTCTTGGGGGGGGGGAGGAAAAACAATGAACCAACCAAACAATCAAACAACAATGACAAAACAGCACAAGTATTGTGTTCTCTAGCCCTAGTTAAAGTGGTGTGTGTGTGTGTGTGTGTGTCACACACTCACAACTCTTTAGAGGGACATGAGCAATTTAAAAGTGGGAGGTCCCCAAACTTTTAAAAATTCTGTCTCCAACATGATAATTGAACTTGGATTTGTGAATTGGTTTACACCTGCTGCCTTTTCTTACAGGGGGTCAACAATAGTGAATTCTTTACATTATTTTCCACGTTGGAGTACATGATTTCAAAATGAAGTTTGTATATATTCCCATAATTATATATTTTTCAAAATATTTTAATTTATCTGTTAGAATCCATCGTTATGTCAAATGAAGTTTTTGTAATGTGTTTTCATTGAAGCATCATGAATTTTGTGGATTGGGGCATTTAATACAGTTGAAATAAATAAAATTTACTTCTGCAGAGTGTAGCAAATGACTGCATTGATCACATGACCAACAATAATTAGATAGGAGTGATACACAAATCTTTATAATAGAAGCCAAATTCAGCTATCAATGTGTCTATGGTATCTCTGCTGGCATGTTGTAAGGTACTTTATCTGTAGTCATGTGTGTGTTAATGACATTCAGTATTTTTATCCATTTTATATAATAAAGTTATGAGGTTTTAGGAGGTTGTAATATTGCAAAGTTTGAGAACTTCTGTCTTAGAGGGAAACAGGTACCCTATCTTAAATTGTACAGGATTACCTAGACTAATTAAAACTAAATAATTTTCCTAATGTCTCTTTTCATATTATATTTAGAATTGTCATTTGATTCAGAAATATAAGTTGAGTCATGGTTTGTCCTTCAGCTAACTACATTAGTTATTTTTTTTAAATGCATATTAATGAAATTACAAGAGAGATACCTTCTGAGATTTTGGAAGCAAGACATAAGGCATAATTTCATAAATAAAAAATACTGTTATGGCTAAAAGCCAAGATGATTATTAATCTTTTCTTTTCTCATTCTCATTTGCAATAACATCAGCAACAAAATATTCTCAAGAATGAAAAAGTACCATTATGTTTTAGCCTTCCTATTTAACATTTATTTAACTGCCTAAGGAAGTGAAGCTTTGACGGATCAGTCAATATCAATTACAGAAGCCTGGTTTAAATAGGGTGGATACAGAGCTGTGTGCAGCATTCCGCTGACTGAAAAAACATTTTTCTGGAAATATATGAGGAAAAGGAGTAATTTCCTTGTACCCCCATTAAATCTTTTCGAGTAGATTCAGTGATCCTCTGGAGCAGCCTAGGAATGGCTGAGACATTCAGTCTTTGCCCTCTGAGTTTATCTGCACTTCTCAGAAAAATGTGAGGACTGGAACTTAATTATCTACTGTATAGGATTTCACACGTCTCTATTTTACAACATTCTTCACAGTTCAAAAACTATTAAATGCACATTTAATTAATGTATTTTGTAGGAATACATATAGTCGTTTAAAAGTCATTGTGAGACAAATGTTTTGCTCTAATAGATTCATAGAAGATAATGGAATTATAGATAAAAAAATATGAGAAAATGACATCACCAGAATTTTTTCCATTGCATGTAAACCACCCTCCCCTCCTGGGATTAAATTCAATGCTAATTCCTTCAGTGAATGAAAAGCTAGTGGGTGCAGGGCAAATCCAAGGCCCTAGCTGAAATTGCCACAATAATTTTCCCATCCAAAAGTCTTCAGATGGCATCGGACTACAAACTCCCATGATACCCAGTGAACATGGCTAATATTAAGAAAGACAGGAATTATCATCCAGTAAAATCTGGGTAAGACTGAGCAATTACTTCAATGTAGTTTCAGCCCACATGTCTTTTAAGTAGGATTTAATGTTTTCAATAATTTATCAGCTCAGAGTATTTTGGTTTTTTTTTTTTTTTACAAATTAGAATTAGCATAAATAAAAATACCTCTCTCAGTAGTGGAGAGGGGACTGCAACCCAATGCTCAAAATGCCATTCTTGGCCAACTGAGCAGCTCTATAGACATTTAGATTTCACAGAAATGATCACAGATGGATTTTCAGGATTGCTCATGTATAAATTCCCAGTCCAGCTTTTCTCCAAAGGTGCCCAATGCTCGTGATTTCAGGGGTAGTTAACTGAATGGCCTGTTAGACCCCATAAATATCATTGTGTACAATAGCCTTTCCACAAGTACTCCCATGAAAACATTTGTGTGTTTATGCAAAGACTCTATACAGTTGTGGTGATGTAGCTACACTGTAGAATTTGTTGCTTGAGGTAGACACGTGTAGTGAGAAGAGATGCTGTTGCAGAGGCTAATGAAGAGAGCAAATGTAGGAAAAAAGATGGCATTGGTTAGGACAAGCAAATTCTCCTCTTTAAATCACCATTCTCCAGGAAAATTAAACTGTCAGCATAGCTATAAAGCATTTAGACACATAAATGTTGATAAGCTGTAAAAGGATACTGAGGGAAGAAAACAGCTCTAGGAAGCAAGGTCATTAAGAGATAAAATTTAGAAGATGATAATACATTGAGAAGAACAACCAGTTTGATGTAGTGGTTCAGCATCAGGCTAGAAACTGGGAGTTCTAGTCCTGCCTAGGCATGACTTCAGCTGGGTGACCTTGGGCCAGTCACTTTCTCTCAGCCCTAGGAAGGAGGCAATGGCAAACCACTTCTGAAAAACCTTGCCAAAAAAACTGCAGGGACTTGTCTAGGCAGTCTATGAGAATCAGACATGATTGAACAGATTAAAAAAAAAAAAGGTAAGTAATGATGTGCTCTATATCTAATCAAATACTTTATTGCTATTAAATCATATGCATATTCTAACTTGCATAACTCTTATAGAGGGGTTGCATCTCTGCCCTTTTTCAGTTAGCTTTTGTTGCCTCTGGTACCATAATAAACTATTTGTTTTTATTTATTTTATTTATTGTGCTTCAACAGAAGGGTATGGCTAATCCCTGTTATTAAAGTACTCAATGGAGAAATTTCTCCTACACAAAACCACAGTTCCTTAAGCTGTCTTAATTCAACTGTTATTCCCAAATAAAAATAAAAATTCAAAAACTAGATTGCCAAGAACTATTATAAGCCAAAGTAAATTAACAGACAACAAGTTGCTGACTATTTAAAGAATGTATGTTGTACTTCCCACTCACCAGTGCTCATAGCAATGTTTAACCGACTGGAGGTTTGCTTCATTTTTCAAAGAAATGATACTAAAAATATAGCTAAAATATTTCTGATAAAATAGCTAAGCTGTATAGATTCCAGAAATGACTCCAATAAAATCTTTTTTGAACTGGTAATGAAAGTGTAAAAAGGGGGACAAAGCACATCTCCAAGGGGAAATAATGCCTCAAATGATTGATTCCATTCCACGTTCTCTCAGTTCTTATCCTTGTAAAATATGGAAGGTGGACAAAGCTAATTAATATCAGTGACTTAGGGCAGATATCGATTCAGGAAGAGAAATAATTTGGGAAAAGGAGATTACTAAATTTTCTCCCTTAGAAGCCCACCTTGTGCAGTTCTGGTACAGAGCAGACTGTCCTGCCAGACTGACTTGCAAATAATAATAAGTCTAAGACAGCAGCAGTAGCAGTAATATAATATAATATAACTTAAAATGTTATATAAGAGCATAATACAAGCATATAGAAATATGGAGGCTGAATAAAGCCTTAATATTTTTTACTTTTCAAAGTATGCTACTATACTCTATCTTTCTCTCTCACACAACTTAGACGTGATTTTATCTGCTTGGATTGGGGAGATAGATGCAAGGGTTTTTATAATAAGAGTTGTTTTGATAATCTTTCTTTGTGCTTGGAAGAAAGATATAAGAGATGGAAAGCTTTAGAAAGATTGGAAAGCAAAGTCATTGCTCAATCCCACAAGTTCTTTGGATAGCGTTCAAGAAGATTTATTGTAACAGTCATTACAAAAAATTTGGCAATGCTTTTATTACAAGCTTTAAACGAGTGTGCAATATGAGTTCTCAAACCTGTAATAAAATTGTGATCTGCTCCCACCCCTACGCTGAAAAGCATAATGGAAGGTCAGGGCTTTGTTTAAAATAAGGGACGATGCTTGCCATTTCTTCCTTCTTCTTTATTCTGTTCCTCTATTAGCTTTCTCCTAGGAGACAGTTCTGCTCATTTATAGGAACCACATAGGGCACAGCATTTTTGTTTTGAAAGAGATTGCCCTATTTGGCTCCAGAAGTGATGCATGAAACAGTTTTCAAAAAGTCTAACCAAGGATGCTTTCCAGCTGAATTGCCAATATAACATTTTAAGTTCTTGGCGTCTTTTACATTCACCAGCCATCTGGTTGTTAAGCAAAGAAGTTGTGGAAAAGATCAGTTTAATTATCCATGTTATGGTGGAGTTTATGGTTGAGTCTGGTGGCCCATGAATGTTTAGTTATCATCCCAGAAGATCTTTCTTCTCCAATAGAATTGTGTTGCTGGACAATTGTACTGGAACTGAAAGTGCAAAGCAGCCTCTGATCCAAAAATGAATTGTTCTTTTTCCTATAGGATGTTGTCTCAGTAACAAACTATTGGCACAGCAGAATTTTAAAAATTGAGCTCCTGAATTAGGTAGTATCTTATCATTATCTGGCTTTCACATGACATATTGAACATGAATAGCTTTTGCAGCCTATGCTTTCTCCTGTTTCCTTTCCTGGAATGCTACCATCTTATTTTATACATTTATTTATACTGCCCAGCTCCCAAGACCCCAGGCACTTTTAACTAAACATCATAAAATCAGCATATAACATCTCAAACAAATATCCTGTCCAATGGCTAGACCAAACCATAATCCCCCCAAACATCAGTAAACCTCAAAAATAAAACAGCAGTTGAATGTCACCATGAAGTAGAATAAAAGATTAAAAGAACCACAGATATAATATAGTTCATCCAGAAGGAGATGCTGAGGGTCCCAGTCCTACAAGGAGCAAGTTGATGTGGTAGCCCCAATGTTGTAGTCCAATAATCTGACATCAAGCCATGAATAGTTTTGTAAGTGAAGATCATCATTTTGACCTGGACCTGGAAACCTACTGGAATCCACTTCAGTGGCCACAACATTGGCTCTAATCCACTACTAACCTGGCATCTGCATTTTATACCATCTGCAGTTTCCAGTTTGTTTTTAAAGGCAGCCCCATATAGAATGTACTGAAGTAGTTTAAATGTGCTATGATCTGTGCATGAATCAATGTGAATAGTTTATGTACATGAAAAGTTAGGACTTCAAAGTTATGATGCCCCTTTGTATTTCTTTGGAAAATTGTCTTATAATAATATACCTGTTGATCGATGGATTGTTTAGTTAGTTAGTCCCATCATACCACCAAATAAAAATAGAGCTCTACTGTATTTTCTGCACCCATTTAAATATGTATTTGTGATGGCATTATTTCTTTTCCTTTTTTCTTGAAATAATATCACAAATAAATGAAATGAAATGAAATGAAATGAAATAAAGGGAATTCAAGGTGCAAAACAAAACATTCTCCCCTCCAAATAGATTAATCAATTAAAATGCTTAACCAGCACAGAAAGTAATAATTACAAAAATGAAACTTAACAATTCATAAATTAAATTATACAATTTATTTAATATTTAAGTTATACAATTCAAAAGGTTGAACTGAAAAGATGTACCTGATTCTAAGAAGGAAAGAAGAGAAAGTGTGGTGCCAAGTATATGTTCAAAGGAAGACTGTGCTATAGCCTGGGGAAAGCATGCCCCCGCTACCCTAACCCTGCTTTCTCATGTGCCTTATAACTAAGTCCTTGCAAGCAAGGGTTTCTTTAAAGGGACTGTCCTGCAAATCCTGATGTCTTGGTGGGATGTGGGTCAATCTCATCTGTGTTTAAAGATTCTGTTGCTCCCCCTTTATGGTATCTTTTTCAGAGTGACTATAATGTATTGATCTACATACCTATTTGTGTTCTTTATTTGGAAACAGACCATTGGATGGCAGTTCACAGTCCCCAAGGGAGGAGATTCCCCCTTTTATTCTGTTCTTCCTCTTGGGAAGAAATTTCATAATGCTCCCAGATGACACATTATATTTGCCTCTACAAGTGATAGTCACACTACAGTTCTACGCTTCTCCACTCCACTCCACTCCACTCCACTCCACTCCACACCATTCTACCATTTTCTCCCCTCCCCATCTCATAGACCTATTTTTGTGTGGTGTGTCCCTTATTTCTTCCTCATCCCATCTTTCTTTGCATCTTGTATATTTGTCATTCCCGTTTCACTGACATTTCCAGCTTGGCTGACAAACTAAGCAATGTTGTTGCTCTCTCTCTCTCTCTTGATTGGCTTGCATTTCTCCAAGATTTAAAACGGTTTTAGAATGCAGCAGGGAGTTGACGGGAAAGGGGATGAGTTTTGGAAATGTCAAAAAGTGTCAAACGAGCGGACATGTGTGGAATTTCAGCACTCTTCAATCACAATAGGCCAGAAATAGTCTTCATAAGAAGGAACCAATGAGTGAGTAAGCCAGAGACATACTTTTGTATTTTGTATAATGATGTAAAAAGAAAAGAGATTTTCACACTTTATGAAATGACAAGTGAATTTTGATAAGTTCTAACATGAACAACACCCAAGATAATAAATAGCCATATTCTTATCCTACCATCCCTTGCTAAAGGTCTTCATAGAGTAATATAAAGGATAACAGAAATAGGTTGGATTATGATAGCTTTTAATAGCACACAGATTTCACTTCTTCCACTTCTGTTTATTATTTTAATTTTTCTGCTTTCTCTGGTTAGTCACTGCATTGTGTGAGATATAGATTTTCATATTTATTACTAAGAAGCAAAAGAAACGTACAAATATTATTGATTTTGAGAAGGATAGCCACAGGTGTAAAGCTACAGTTAAGCTACAGGCAAATATTTTCTGGAATATAAATGAACATTCCTCACACCTTCTGCAGTTTTCTTACCCATTTTACAGATTAAAGTTGCATTTCTTAATTAAAGGAATTAGTAGCTCAAAGGCACAAAGGTTAGTTAAATGGGCTCAAGCATTTGCCATGTATATATCTTATTTTTAAGCTCAGGAACTCAGCAGTTAATTGGGGCTACTACCTTCAATGACTGATCTTTCCTACTCTTTATGGTAGTAACCAAAGTAAATGAAAATGTAGGAAGCCATGACTGTTCTGCACAGATGTAATCAATTATTTGTTGAATATTACTGGACACTTATAGGGGAAGGACTTCCTGAAGTAGGATGATGATGTCAATCAAGAAACTATTCCTGAGTTTAATTTTAGAAAGGGTTGTCAAGATGAATCAGCTGAGATCAAACTGCCCTAGTGGGTAGCATGGTTTGTCAGCAGTTTCTGCAATGAGAACCCAGTTGGGGGCCACAATTCATGGTTTGACAATCCACCAGGTGATGAAGTCCAAAGAAACAAAACAGGTACCCAAAGCAATTCATAGGAAGATGAAAAATAAAGCTATTAGTACTAAAAAGAGAATTCAGTTTAAGTATTCTGTGAGGAGCCAGCTAGGCTCTTAAGGTAGGACTGTCTCATACTGCAGGAAATCTTTCTGTGATTTACCTAAGAATTTTACCACAGTATGAAATAACTTGATATAAGACCCCTTTCTGAGGGGCTTTCTGGACTTCTGAAATTCCAAGGAATGAAAGAGGTGATATGCTCCAGTGTAAACACATAATTCTCCAGAGTGGATCACAGCCACATACTGTACAAATGTTAACCTAGAAAAGACTGATTTTGTAAGTACTAATTTTGGTCTATACAATCAGAAGAATTATACTTTTGACTTTGTGAAGAATTTTACTATATTTATTTACTAAACATTTATGACCCACCCTGCATAAATGTATCCTGATACAGGTTAGAACAATATAAAATAACAACATGTATAAAATATCAATAACCAAGTTATTGCCTTATTCAGTATAGAAAAATAAAGAAAATATACTTTTATTTTTGTTTCTTTGAGGTAAAATCGTAATGCAATAATGATATATTTTTGTACAGAATTTCTATCTTATATTGTTTTGTGAGGCACATTAACAATATAAACAAAGTTATTTTATTCTATGTTTAATCTTACTCTGAGGTATGAACACTCTTGCCCATGAGAAATCTGTATGTTTTCTTTTAAATTTGTTAACTAATATTTATTACACAAGGATTTTCAACCGCTCAATCCCTTATAGCAATGCTCTCTATATGTGTTAGGTTATTACTTCCAATATCTGTATGCTGGGTGGAGATGATGGGAATTTAAATCCAACACTCTTAAAATTGCATATCTTTCAGGATTATTTCTATGGAGAAAGAAAGAAAGAAAGAAAGAAAGAAAGAAAGAAAGAAAGAAAGAAAGAAAGAAAGAAAGAAAGAAAGAAAGAATCTTTGAGATAGATTCCTTAAATAATTTTTCTTTTAGTTGTACTTAGAAAAGAACCAGATGAAAAATTACAGTGATCCACAATTGATTTCCTGTCTTCCGGTTTTGGCCAATAGAAGTTGAGGGCAGAGATGTATGTGAATTAGAACTGCAGCATTGGGGGAAGGAGAATTTAATTAACCTTTTCCCCTTGTGCCATTTTTCTGGTTGGAATCTGCCATTTGATGCTGCTATTTCCTCTGTTAGGGAAAATATACAAGCACAGTTTGGATTTCTGCTTTGGTCTTTATTTATAAAGGCCTAGCTGTTGGTGTAGTGTTTATTGATACTGTTTAGCATTGTTGTAATGTTGACATGTTCCCATGCATTAGCCCTCTATGCCTTTTTCTTGCAAATAAATCAAGTCAGGTGGCTTGTCAGGGATGATCTACTGAGTCCCCAGAGAGATAATATTTGAACAGGGGGCAGGGGGTGGGGGAAAGGAAGGGAGGGAGGTTCATTAGCTTACTCTTATTCTCTGTTATTCTAGCCTCTATATGTTATGGTACATTTTAAGAAAGAACATGAAGGATTTTGATGTGGCATGAAAAGTGTGCTCTTTTTTGTCACTCCTTTATTTCACTTCCAAATACTATTCTAAAGCTCAGTCTTGCACACTGAATCCAATAGGGTTTGCATATAAATAAATGTGACTAAGGTTAAAGTATATTGATCTGGATTATTCTCATATTTAATATTTTTAACTTGCTGATTCAGGATATTGGTGTTTTCCTTCCTACCTACCTGCCTGCCTGCCTGCCTGCCTGCCTCCCTCCCTCCCAGAACTCACAGCAATGTACACTGTACTTTGGTCTCCAATTTTATCTCCCAAGGATAGCCTTGTGAGGGGCTGACTGATTCTGTCAGGCCCAAAGTCTTAAGGTGTAGCCAGCTTAAATGGCTGAACTTGAATCTCTCTGGGATTGTTCAAGCACCTTGCTGTCTCTCATGGTGGTCTTGCTGTCCTCCTGCAGTTGTGAACTCAATTTATCGTTTGCTTTCATTTGATCCAGAAATCTATATAATTTCCTATCAAGAAAAGGCATTTCTAAGGCATTTGCCAAAGAAAGGGAAGAAACTTGACATCTGGGGTTATAAAGCAGGCAAGCTTTACCTTCCCCTTCAAAAGAAATAACTAACGTGTCTAGACATAATGTCTCAGACAATGTAAGAGAGGGTGGCTCCAGAGGAATAAGCAGCTTAATTGATAGCCTGTTTATTCAGATGCAACTTCACGTACTGAGAAAACAGGTTTAATTTTTAGCATCCTGAGCCTGTAGTAAAAAGAAAAGAAAACAACACACAAAAAAACCCCAGCACACCATTTCTCTTACAGCAGAAGTATGTGCTGAAAAGGGAAGATAGTTAACAACTGTGTAGATGTTGTAGGAGAAGAGATGGGTTAGTTTATGGTAACCAAATTCAGAAGGAGTTTAGTAGAAGCTTTTCCAACTAACAAATTTCAAAACATTTGTTAGTTGGAAAGCTGCTACCAGATTCCTCCTGATTTCTAACAACTGTGTGAATATACTTTATGAGAAAGATGATCAAAAGCATGTCTATTCTTAATTTTTGCCTCGTATTTAGTCGTATGGTAAGCAGGTCTAACATACTTTCCACAAGTAAGAGCCAACTTATGCTGTCTGTTAAAATAAGTAAATAAGTAAACATGAGAGGCTTGTAATAGTTTTTTTTTTCTTTTAAAAATCCTGAATGGAATAAAATAAAATTTCAACTTGCTTCAAAACTGGGAAGCTGGCAACATTCAAGGCAGAGACTTCTAGGAAGGAGAAATTAGGAAGGTGTGATTGGTAAATAACAGAATACTCACATTAAATTTGGTAATGGAAAAAAATAAATCGAAGCTGCTCTTATTGTAAATTGAATCTCACCTTCCCCCTTCACCCACTTTCACATTCTCTGGTTCTGACTTCTGACATTGCTGTGGAATTAGTCTTTCATCAAAAGGTGCCTCACTAGATGGCAGTAATACCTTAGCTTCTGAGGAGATTTATTCATGCCTGCTTCCCCCAATTTTCTTTGGTATATTTAAACACATGGAGAAAACATACAAGTGATTTTGGTTTTGTGTGAGGAAAGGGGCTTATTCAGAAAGGCAGAAAGAGATGCTTCATTTTGAAGATGGTGTTTAAAAACATATAAAATATAAAATCTCCTTTGAGTCAAGGTTGACTTGTGGTGACTTCATAGAGACATTCATGTAGTTTCTTGGCAATGCTATAGAAGAGATTTGCTCTTGTTGTTTTCTGGGCTGCTTTTTCCAGTCTAATCCAGAGCTCTGATGTCTCCCATACAAGTATTAATCAGGCCTGACCTTGTTTGCTTCCCAGCCCAGACAAGGTTTGCCAGATGCTGCTGTCTGCTGAGTTTTAAAAAATGTTATTGCCCAAATATTCTTTTTAAAAATCTGGATATAGAGTTTCATATGCTGAAATGTAGAAGGATTATGGCAGCTTAGCAGTGTATCCACATTGTCCTACGAAGCAATATCCTGAAGGCCTCTGTATCAATCCAGCTGTTTCTGTTCTCAGTGGCAGACATCAGCTTGGTTATTTCAGACAGAAGGGGAATTGCTCACCTGTTTTGTCTAGTTCAGAGGTCCTCAGCCTGGCACCCCCAGATGTGTGAGAATTGTAACTCCTAGAATTCCAAGCTAGCTTCATAATGAAATTCTGAGAGGTGTGGTTCCCATATATCAGGAGTTCCCCAGGTTGGGGGTAGCTGATCTGATTTCTAGCATAGAAATCAGAATTGAGGGCTGTGAGTAATGCTTTGCAATGACATATTTTTGTCCCTCAGAGGATGCAGCTTCAAAGCTACATAAAAAAAAGCTGTGATGAAATTTGTTAAGAACTTTTCTGATGGCTGATACAAGTTTTATGGATAGTCTGCAAGTATCATAAAATATTTCTAGAGATTGGATGAGCTATTTTATCTAATAAAATAACTTTGCCTTTCTCTGCATTATTGGTTACTGCTACTAAGATAGTTGTCTGACAGGTACCTGAGTTCAGTGATTTAATTCAAAGAGGCTAATGTTACAACGTCATAATGTTTGGCAGCAAAGAGAGCCTGGGCCCCATGCAAAATCTGGGAAAGGATAATGAATAGGAAAGGGGAAAAGATTAAAGGTGTTTTTTTTTTTTTTTTAAATGTGGTGAGTAGAGTTATTAAGGACCTACTTTTTCTGCATCCTTCCTTCCAGGTGCTTTTGTCTCAAGTATGACAAGCAATGCGATTAACCTGGCACACTGTGAGTGGAATGAGGAAATTTGCATATGGATAGATTAACTAGGAGAAGTTCAATAACTATTTTAAGACAGAGTAAAGTATGGTACAATTACCTGTAACATATAGACCCGCAAAGCCTGCTTGGCCAGAGATGTTAATCCCTTCCTGGCAATGGATTTTCTAAATTTTTGCAGAACACTGAAAACCTGAATTGTTTTGAACCAGAACAAAAAAATTGTTGAACCAGAACGGGTATAGGCAATAAAGAAATGAGTTTGCATACCTTGGGAAAAATCCCTCTCTTATATGTTCAATTCTCTTAAAATTATTACCTGTCTTTAGTCTCTCAAATGCTTTTGTTTGGATTCAATATAGGTTCTGTGGTCAGTGTAATCTGATGGCCATAGCAAGGCCGTTGATTCCAACTAGATAGCTGCACAATTTTACAGGGTCTCCCAGGTTATTAAGTCAAATGAAGTTGTGGAGTGCCCAGCCAAATTTTCTATGGCATGGGGAGCTTCCACCAGAGTCTGGCAGCTTATTTTGAAAAACCTTGGCAGAAGGAGCTTCTTTTTTATGGTGTAATTCAGACTCTCTGTGGGCAGTCTACAGACTCTGCCAGAACATTTTCAGTTGACCTTGGGCAGCATAATCTCTTTTTAAGCCATTTGTAAAATCCTGAGTATGAAAGTTAGAATTTGCCAACTAACTCTCTCCACTAGTAGGAAAAGGGGAATTGAGAATAAAACACAAACATGCTAGATTTTTAAGCTCCATTTCAAATAATATGAACCTATCATTAACTAGGTCAGTGCAAGGTAGCTTGGCTTTGCCTCAAAGACATTTCAGGCCATGGAAGGAACCAATTCTCCTTGGCAAGGTGAAGAGGTAGTGTGATTATCCTCAACAAGGTACTTTGGGTCACCCTGGAGCCTCGTCTGGCACCTCCAGCTTCTGCAGATGTTTTCTGGTGTGTTTCATAGCTATTGGAACTATTAGAGGATGCTTCAGAAGGGGGGCAAAGTAAAACAGTGTGACCACTTCATTCAGAGAAATCTGTATGAGAGTGTGAATGTGACAGGGAAGCTTTGCAAAAAGCTTTGAAAGCTTAGCCTGAATCTGCCACTGAAGTCAGATGGGCTACTGAGAACATGAAGGCTAAAACCTTCCTCCGTATAGTTTGTCTAGCCTCTGCTTGAACACATCCAACAAAGGGAAGCGTAACATCTCTCTAAGTAAAGAGTTCTACCACTTACACTTTTTTACCATTGAATTTTCTCCCCTAATACTCAACCAAATTTTGTCTTTTAATTTATGATTGTTCCATGACTTACACCAGGGTTGGTAAGGAAAAACTTGTGGCTTAAATATCCCAATTATTCTTCTTTGAACCCATTCCAGTTTGTCTGAATCCTTCTTAAAGTATGGTGCTCAAGTCAGAATGGAACTAACTTGTGATCTCAGAACAATACTTCTGTAGGGTCCTAAAACTGTGTGTTTTTTTCATTGCATCCTCATTGTATTATTGACTCATAATCAGCTTGTCATTTAAGATCTTTTTCTCAGATACTCTTACCAATGCAGGCATCTCCCATTCTATATTTGTGTATTTGATTTCTTTTCCGAAGTGAAGAACTTTAATTTGTATCCATTAAGTTATTTTTTACCCTTTTCTCTAGCCTTTCAAAATGGTTTTGAATTTTGCTTCTGTTTTCTAACAGTTAGCTTTTGCCCAATTTTATGTCATTTGCAAATACAAGAAATATTTCTTCCATTCCATTTTCCAAACTATTAATGAAAATGTAGAAAAGCATCAGGTCCAGGACCAATTTGTGCCTTCACTGACATCTTCTTCTAGTTTGATGAGAAATTGTTGATGAATCCTTTTCCAGTACAATTTTCAAATCAGCTAGGAATCCACTTAACGTATTTTTCCAACTATAAGACGATACTTTTTTTCTAAAATCCTTACCCTAAAAACTGAAGGGCGTCTTATTCAAGGAAGTCAGCCAAGAATTGCGCGGTTGCAAAACTGCCCATACTTTGTTTCTGCAGAGAGGCTTCCTCCTATTGCTAGCCTCTAATCACGAGTGAAATAGCTTGTCTCCCAAACAGACTTCCTCCAATCACGAGCCTGATGTAACTGACGTCAGCTGATGCTGAACAAACCAATTAGAGGAAGGCTGTTTGCAGAGACAAGCTATCTGCAGTTTCACTCGTGCTTGAATGTAATCAGTTAAGCAAAAGAGCCTGGAAATAGAGCTGCAGAGAGACGGTTTGGACCTCCTCCCACCGAGTGCATCAGGTCAATGTTAACTAATTACTAAATAAAAATGTGTTCTGCACTATCTTTAAAATATTGATTTTTTAATTTTGGGTTGGAAAAGTGGGGGTCGTCTTGTACATGGGGGCATCTTATTGTCGGAAAAATACGGTATATAGAGAAGCTTGAGCCTCTTTTTACTGTTGTTTTCATGTTCATGTTTTATGAAAACATATCTTTTTCAATTTTCCCTCAAAATTCCTCTGTTTTTTATTCTGGATATGGGAAGGAAAAGAATCCAAAATCTCCAATGGCTCCTGAGAATTGCATAGATCTTAAATTCTCCCACAGGTCACAGTTTAGAAAATTTCCTCTTGAAGTTATGCATGACCAGTTCAAAGAAAGGCTGTGGCTTGATTTAGCTGCAAAAAGCCATTTGTATATTTAGGTATGCCACCTTCTCTATGATTTAGCAACCATTTGATTGCTAAAAGCTTTAAAATTCAGCAGTCAGATGGACTGAAATGTACTTATGCAGGATATTAAGTACATGCAAATTAGGCAAAATATTGGGCGTGTACTTGCACTGGAGCATCTCAATTTGGAGGCACTAATTGGATTCAGCTCTTTCAGTTGTTGATTTGATTGGCAATTTGATCAAATTACCTTTGAACTGAATATATCAACTGAATATCTGCACAGCTCTAAAGGACAGAAGAAAAAAAATCTGTGTAAGGTTGAGTTCATTCAAACTAGCAAATTTCCCAATTTTGGAGGGATAATCTCAGTTTGCATAGCTCCCTTGCTCCAAAGCTTGGAAACCTGCCCTACCTCTCTACCAGTGAAGATGCCAGATTCAGAGTTATGAGCTTAAAAGGAGTGGGAAGATCAACTTTACTGATGGAACTATAAGAGAAAAGCATGAATGAGAGACTTAAACTTGGCTCATCAAAGAATATAACATCTGTCTCAAAAGGTGATTGACTGTCTCAGAGGAATAGAGAAGCCTAGACAATATAGTTGTCCTTTTTTTATTTTATTTGTCACATTTCTATACTGCTGCAAATCTGAAAGACACTCATCAGTACACAACATAATCAGTACACAAGAAAATGTCCATATTCTATAAATAATTAAATCATCCACAGAAATGAATAATTATAGAAATAATTATAGAATTAAAATAAAACAACCAGAACCAACATACATTTACAATCACAAATCCATTAAATTACAAAAGCTGTCCATCTTTCTAACTTTCTGAAAGGCAATTAAACTTAGGGTAAATCTAACCTCTAAGGGAAAGCTATTCCAATCCACATGGGCCATATCAGAGAATCACCACCTTCTGGCTTCAGTACTCCTTACTTCATGGGAGTCAGATTCTCCTGGGAGGCAAGTATTGGATAGGTCATTTCTGACGGGTGAAGGTCACTTCACAGTGAAGGTTGCTTCACAGCAAGCCATACAGGCCTTTATAGGTTAAAATCCACACTTTAAATTGTACCCCAAAACCTGTTGGCAACCAAGTCAGTTGGCTGGACAAATGTTCCGGGTGCTTCATATCAGTGTATTTATTTATACTTATTTGTAAGAGGGTTCTGCGTTTTATATCAAATATTTCTGCATAGTTGTTGAAAGCAACCCCATGAAGAGCATATGGCAATTGTCCAAGCAGGAGCCACCATTGTGAGAACTTCCCAGGTAGGTAGGGACACAACTGGCACACCAGTCAGAGCTGGGCAAAGTTCCTCCTGGCCACCACCTGCCCATGAAACTGTAGCTATGAGTCTAGTGGACCTTTAAACTGAAGACCTGCTCCCTTAGGGTCAGCACTTCCCCTTGGAGAGAAAACAGTGGAGCAGACATAAAACTTTGATTAACAAATAACAACTTTGTCTAGCTTGGGTTCAGTTTCAGGTTGATTTGTCCCATCTAGGCCCTAACAGATTCCAGACATCAGCACAAGATTTTGACAGAATCACTGGCTCTGAGTATTATCAGCACATTGATAATTCTAATACCCCTAACCAATGATTGACCTCTCCCAACAGCTTCATGTAGATACTATAAAGCAGGAGGAAGAAGACTGAACCCTTCAGCATTTCATAAGTGATCAGCCATTGGGCTAAGCCACCACCACCTTGATATGCCCACTAAGGAAGAATTGGAACAATTATACCACAATCTCCCTAATCCTCAATCCCAATAGGCAGCCCAGAAGGATACCATGCTTGATGTTATCTAAGGCTACTCTGAGAAGTCTAATAGGACCAGAAGGGGTACACTTCCCCTATCTATGTTCCAATAAATGTAAACTACCAGCACAGCCAATGCCATTTCTGTTCTGTGCCGAGGTCTAAACCTTGTTTGAAAGGGAGCTAGATAATCCACTCCTCAAAAAGGGAAGTGCAATAGTTGTCAAATATAGCTGACTCCAAGGATGGCTTCACCTGCGTGCAACTGCTGAAGGCAATCATTCCTCCCCAAATGAGCATTAGTTACCTTTCAGATGCAGCCAATCACTTCCCCTCCAGACCCTTGCAGGAGCTAGGGACGTGGGTCTAGCCCACAAATGGCAGAGGACACGCTGGAAAGCATCCTATCTACTTCAATGGAGGCTGTAAGCCAAAAGAAGTCCCAAGTGGGATGGTGAGGCATCACCTAGTCAGCACTATGGATTTTGCCACTATGGAGTCAAGATTGCAAATCTGAGAGCTTTTGTGGGCAAAATGCTTTACAAGCTCCAGCAGTAGGCAGGAGAGTTAGCTGTCCTAAACAAGACAGCTGGTCAACTGTCCACTGATACAATAAAGGGAGGGGAATACAGTCATTTTGCCTCATTTATTTCCATGGTGTAGATTCAAATTTGAGCTTCTGCCTACACTGGAGCAGATTTGTTTTTCATCTCCTTCTTTGTATGTGTTCCCTATGTCACATGGATCAAACCCAGAAAGCTCTTCCTGTTTGCTGGTCTCAGGGCAGTTGTTCACAGCAGGATTCCTTGCCCTGAGTACTCATATATTGCAGAAGTAGTATCCTTACTACTCCATATTTACAGTCAGTTGGTCAACCAGCCAGCTCACCTTAATGAAGACCACGATGAACTAAAGTCAGTTTCTAATCATCTAGCACCTTTGGTTGTTAGATTTGACAACTTTGAAGAAAGATACCCAGAGCATCAAAGTAGACCTAAAAAGCAACATAAGTGAGTGAAAACCAATTCTGAACTAGAGAAAGATTAAAAATCCATCAGGTGTCTCAATTAGTATTACACGAATGTTGCTAAATTAAGGATGGGAGAGAGTAGCCAAAGACTTATAAACCTACTGCTTCCCACATCCCACTGAGGCAGGCTCCATATTTTCAGAGCACAAGCCAGAACAGCCATCCATCCATTGATACAAAAGTTGTACCTTTGTCTAAACTGCCCAGTTATGTTTAGTTATGCCTCCTCATTTTTGAATGGAGAAGAGACAAAATAATATTTCTTTCTCATGGGAAGAAGACATCCCTGGGCTGTATCTGGTGGTGGTCTGATATAGATAACACAGCTCATGGGAGATTTTAAAATAAGGGGTGCAAACCCTAAAATCCCAGGGGTGCTTATGCCACCCTCCAAATGTTGAGGTGTAGTCCCAAAGTGGTTCCAAACTGCCTTCAAATAACAGTCTTTTACCTGGCAGAAGGGGACAAGTTTTAAATACATGGTGAGTTATTAATAGTAACTGTATTTAATTAATTAAACAAATCGAAATTAAATCCAATTAAATGATTAAATTTTCCTGACATTGCTAGCAATTGAGTTTGACTTGAAGGAGATTTGATTTATTTACCCTAGTGCGGTATTCAAAGGTCAAATACAGCCTTCAGATGGAAAACGATTGTACACTATTGTTTTAAAATCAGTGTCTGACAGTGTTTTCATTTGCTGTCTGAATTATGATATGTGTCCAGGGGGTGAACAATTTTTGTGATTTGCTTAGCTGTCTGATGAGATCTTCTGTCAGACTACATTTTGACACAAAAATCAAAACTCTAAAAAATTCAGCTCAACTCAGTTTTGAACTTAAATTCAAATGCACTTTTGAATCACTTAAAATGCACTTTCTTCAGAAATAAGTGGAGTAAACTGGTGTGTTAGCATTGGAAATATGCTTTAATGTACTCATTGTACAAAGACACCCCAGCCTTTATAATAAAGGGAAACCAAGCCATGTAGCTAAGGTAACATGAAGCTGAATAAGGAAGAAGAATCAGAAAATATAATAGTTGCTTGGCTTATCAGCTAGACATCACACCCCTTCCTTGCACATAATTGTATACAACTGTATTCTTGTGTATGTAATTAAATGCTTTTGTGAAGCACTTTGAATGCTGGGTTATATTAAAGGCACCATTAAGACACAATATGCAGTAAACAATGTTTAAAGCAAATGTAGCTAAAGCTGCTAACATTTGAATAATATCCACCGTCAAAAAGTCTTTGTATTTCCATGATGTTTTACCTGTTTGCTTGGAGAAAAGAGGTATACTGATTAATATCCGAGGGGAAGAGGAAAACCTCCTGATACTAAACATGTTATAATATTAAAAAGTGCAGGAAACATAGAAAAACACCTAAATCCAAATAATTTGGGACTGGAAACAGTTCTGGAGGTGGAATCATTCTACTAAATTAAAAGACATTTGAATGCCTTATTTATGAACGTTCATGCATCAGGACAAGTCACTGAGGTCAAGGTCACCTTGTGGACTTCTGGGCAACAGGTCAAGATTTGAGAGAGGCAATACTGATAAAAGCTGGGTGACAGTTTCTTGGATACAACTAGCTTGTTTCCAAGCAGAGCATTTTCAAACTTTTTAATGAACCGCAAAAGTCTGTTTGCTCAAGTCTCTCCCAATCACAGCTCATTAATTACGATCAGCCGTAGTACTGGGCTTGGTATAGCTCCTATCTCTTTCTGTTTCTTTCTCTCCACATTAGTTCTGCAGCCCAGCCAAACTGAAGGATATTTTCTATGCAATCTCAAGCATACTTTCCTCCTTTGGCCATGTTTCCTCCTCCTGCCTCCCCACTTGTCCCCCTCCCCCAGTGATATTTTCCAGCATTTTAACTCCCAAAGCTCAACTGTTTGCTAGGCTGTTGTGGATGACAGTGAGTTGTAAACTGTGATTGAAGCAGACAGACATGGTGATCCCTGCGGCTCCTGGCACCAGAATGGTTCACAATAAATTTTAGCTTATTGAGCTTCTTGCTCAGTTTCAGTTGCATATGCTTTTTTTTTTTTTGCTCTACAGGGTGTTTTTTCCTAAAATGTGAACACTTTAAACAACAGAAGGCCTTATACATGTTTTGAGCATTCATCTCTAACATTACTCTGCTGGATGTTGATTTCTCATGTTGGGCTTCTTCAGACATGGTTGGTGGGGAGAAGTTGATAGGGGGGCAAGGAACAGCTATCCCATTCTTATGTTATCCTTGATAAGATGTTGTGCCTTCAAAAGAGATTTCCCATCCTTGTCTCATTGCTATCATGCCAAGATTTAGTAACTGCAAGAATGTTCTCTTTGCTCTATAAGCATCTGTGGCAGATGTGTTTCTATGCAGGTAATATCTACTTACCAGAATCTAGTACTGTATATGGGGAAAACCTTTAGTGATACAAGATAAGAAATAAAACCTTTCATCAAACAAAAGCAGTCTTTGCAATAATTAGAAAAGGGATGTGAATTTTCGTAACGAATAACTTTTTCTTTTCTTATTTTATTGGTAGGTTCTGTTGTTAATTATTTATTTGGCTTATTACATTATTATTTATTAGAAGCTACACCAGACACAAAACAATCTACTGTTTTGGCTAATGATCTAATGCAGTTTGCTTTTGATTATTGATCATCTGATTCTTGCCATCTATTTTTGCTTAGGATTGTAAAATCCTGTTTTTGCAATGCTGGTTAGTCATCTCTCTTCAGGACACGGGTGAAGGAAGTGTAGTTGCCCAAATCTTGCTGAACTGCAACTGCCAACAACCCCAACTAGCCAGACTAATGGTTGAGATAATGAGGGTTTTTCCCAGCAACATCTGGAGAACAATGGGTGCTCTATCTCTGCTATTTTTTAGATAGCCATTTATCTTGACATGAACAGAAAAAGATAGCTAATCAGAGCAAATCAGGAGAAGTGTTCATAAAAACAAAGCTGCTTTTCTCTAGAAAACCTATGTATGTGCCTATGTATGTGATGTCCCACCTTGTTGTAGTTTGCAATGCATACAGTTTTCTGTATTTTTCTAGAATCACCTTACTCTTATGGAGATCCTTGAAATCAATCGTTAATCTTACAGTATTCAGCAAGCATTGATCTGTTATTTAAGCACTGAATAGTTCCATTTAGAGGGAAGGTATATTTTAGCAATAGGCAACGGATTAATATTTACCAAGTTTAAAATGATTCCTGAGCTGAGACTCACATCAATTTCTGCCCTGTAAATACTGCAGACATTATTCATATTGAAACTTAACATAATGTGCATGTCATGTTTAATTTGAGTGTACAATTATCAGGAGCTACTAAAATGTGTGAGGAGCTGTTCCATGTAATGAGGCACTGAACTCTACTTTCAGCTTCTGAGTGAAGTATTCTTGGGTCCATGGATTGAGTTTGCATAACCAGTTTGCCACTGGTTTCCCACAGGACTGAAAAAAGTATAAGGGTATTTCTGCGTGAACATTTCATAAATGCATTAGATCTAGGCTATGTAGTTGTTGCAGAGAAACTTTTGATTGATGGATACATTTTTACACTGCATTTCAATCCAAAATTCCCAGGACGATTTAGAAGAACAATATGCTAACATATAAACACTGTATTCTAACAGGGATCAGAAGGAGAACTAAAGCCATGAAAAGCTCATAATACTGAAGTCTGAGAGGGAGCTTCAAAATGCAAATTCCTTTCCTAAAAAAAGACACGTTCCATTTCTGATTTGTCCACAAACCATTTTGACTCATCTATCACCACTGCTACCACCTGACCCCACCTACTTGCCAGGACCTGTCTTAAACCTTGCAAAGAAAGGAGTGCCAGGGAGGGCTCGCAGATGGCCCTGTCTACATGGAAGCTGAAAATGATATTTTGGCTGAGATCGCACAGTTTCTAGACTGAGAAAATAACGTTTGGTGAAAGAACGTGTCAACTGTTCTGAGAAAAACTTGAAAATGCATATGTAGTAGACGTTTCATTGTCAGCTCAGGAACAACATTTCCAGTTTGGAGTATGTAAAACAAATCCAAGACCGAGAGCTGCCCCATTGCTATTTATCTTACCTTCTTTACAAATACAAGTTTGCAAGGAAAAATCCTTGTAGCCCAAATGTCTGAGTGCTACACCCATAGAAAAGAGATTTTAAAGTCCTGATAAATAAAAGGGTTTTGTGGTACCCCACAGCCCTGAAAACGGATGCCTGGCCAATGGATAAAGGAAGGAAGTTTAATAGGTATGATTCTGCAGCCATAAAGCTCTATGCCTGCAAGCCTTTAACAAGAATCTTATTACCTGGGCAGGTGTCTGCATGGAAAGAAATGATCTTTCAGATATGATCTGATATGAGATTTAAATCCTTAAAGGTCAATGTCAGCAGTTTGAATTCAGCCCTGAAACAAATTGGTAGCCAGGGCAGTTCTCTGATGAGATATGCTAATCTTTGCATGTCCCATATGAGAGCCTTACAGCTATAGCTGCAATGAATTGACCTTTCCAGGCTGTCTTGCTAGGCAAACTATGCAAAACGCATTGCAATAATCTCAATTACATGTTACCCAGAGCTTCGTAAGTAACCTTGTTTGAAGAATCGTTGCAATCGCTTGGTTGTGCTTTCTGCTGGGAACACCATGTGGTATTTATCTGGGAGGTTGCATCTTACGTACCACCGCACAGGACAGATCATTCAAGGCATATGTGGGCAGTGGTGTAGGTCATAGGCCTCTTCCCTGCCCTTTAATTTATTGTGTCCCTGCTCCTAAGTACTTTTCTTCTTGGAATTCTTGAGAAAATACTTTCTTCAGCAGTTGTCAAGGCACTAAAAAAAAAAAGAAAGAAAGAAAACCCAAGTTCAGTAGAATGAATACCAGCAGGATCTGCAAATGTGGGTGGATGAGTGTATCAAAAAAATCAAGAGAGTAGTTATAACAGTGTATTTGAAGCCCCATCTCTTCTGTACACAGATTCCCATCTCATGCATGTACCAAAGTGATGGAGCTTTGATCTCACTGCCCCAGATCTTTTTTACACCCAAATCCCACTAATGAATACATTCCATCTTGTGTTTTACTCATTCTGCAGTGCTAGCAGAAGGAGGGTGTAGTGTCAACTGGCCATTTTTGAATCAGGGAAGGGAAGGGAAAGGAGGTGCCATGTCTTATTCTTTCTTCTTTTTGTTTCCCAACATGACTAGCAAGGGGAAAAAGTTGAAAATCTCAGGAAGCATAGCAAGAATCCCTGGCTAGGCCTCATAATTAGTCACAAGAGTATTGTCATTTCTGTTCAGGAATATACTGTCTGTGTGTGTGTGTGTGTATGTGTGTGTGTGTGTGTGTGTTTCCTCCTTCAGTACCAGGGCCTGAAGGAGGAACTAGAGAGGATGTGGAAAGTAAAGGCCAAAGTGGTCCCAGAGGTGGTAGGAGCACTTGAGGCTGTGACTCCTAAGCTGGGAGAGTGGCTCCAACAGATCCCAGGAACAACATCAGAGGTCTCTGTCCAGAAGAGGGCAGGGCTAGGAACAGCTCAGATACTGCGCAGAACCCTCAAACTCCCAGGCCTCTGGTAGAGGACCCAAGATTGAGGAAGACACGCACCACCCATAGGGGTGAGAGGGGAATTTGTGTGTGTGTGTGTGTGTGTGTGTGTATAATAGATCTAACAGAAGGTAGTCTTTATAGCAGCTGAAAAGGGCTGCAGCAGCTCAAGTATTTACTATTTCCCTCAGTGCATTTTTCGATCCTCTTTTGATGGCACATCTCAGTGCAGGGGGGGGGGGGCGCTTGCATTTTCCAATGCTCAGCTGATCAATATGGTACCTGGAGACAGAAGGACATAAGAAAGAGAAAGTATCTTTTGTTACCACCCAATTACAAAATATGGGATGGGCCTTAGGAAAAATGCATAAATGAAAGAAGCACGGGACGGGGACAAATGCTGCATGTGTATTTGCATGTGTTCGGGTAGAGAAGACATAAAAGCTGTTGGAGTGTAAGATTGGGGGGGGGGGACAGAAAATCCATAGGGTAGCACTACCACCCACTAGTGAGTTACAACCCTCAACTCACTGAGAACCTGTATATGCAGATCTGTGGAAGAAGAAAATTGACCAGTCCTGTTTAAAGGGAATGTAACCTGGTTCAGAGCAAGCCAAACTTTTTTTTTCATTGCTAATCTTCAGCATTTCAGTCTTATCAGCTGTGAGACTCATAGAGTCTAGTCATAACTTCAGACTTCCATTCAGAATATCTCCACATTCATTTGGATTTTATCTAAAACTGAAATAGGCCTAGGCACCATCAGCATGTTGGTGTAAGTCCCCTTTTTGCCCATGCCTGATTTATGAAATCTCCTTCTTTATTAAACTAAACTGTTCCAGTTGCAATGCTCTATCACACATGAACCACATCAAAATCCAGACTACTAACCATCTTTATACAAATATAATTAAACTATGGAATTTGCTGCCCTCAAATATGGCCAACGCAATTTAGACAATTTTTAAAAGAGACTGGACACATTCAGGAGGGATCAGGCTACCAAGGGCCATTAGTTGTGATGGCTTCCTGAATCACAGGCAATATGCCTTGAACCTGGGGAGCAACAGTTCAAGGGGACTATGATCTTTCTGGGTTTCCTGAGTGTACCTAGGTGGCTACAGAGAGACAAAGAATGGTGGACCTGATGGGCTTTAGCTGGATTCCTGCTGGATTAAATGAGCCTGGCCTGGTTCAGCAGGACTCTTAAGTTCTTATTACATTGGTTCTAATCCTATTTTGGTTTGCAGAGAACTCATTAGTATTTCCCTAATCTAAAGCATCACAACATTGTAATTTTTTAAAAAGTCACAATTATATGTATAGGAATCCATTTCTATATATCAGGTTTTATTTACTGACATCTAACTCCAAAAATCACTTTGCATGGGTTATGACATAGCACATTTTTTTTCTATTAGTGTGATAAGTCCAGACTTGGTATAGTTTATTTCTTTCTAGTCCCCCCACCCCTGAAAGATACTGAAAGGCTGGAGGAAGTTCAGAGAAATGACAAAGAATCATCAAGAGTTTTTGGAGCAAATCACTCTTGCTTGTGAAGAGTGATTTAAGGAACTACAAATGTTCTGGCTCTTCTCCAGCTGAGTACCTTGAAAAAATGTGTAAATAAACTTCAAGAAATGAATTCAAATGAGAAAAATGACTGTGAAAGACATGCTCACAAATGAAAAAACCAAGAATGGGTGCTATTCATATCTCAGTTACAAATCTGGTAAAGTTCTCTGATCATGAGCAAGGGTACAAATCAAAGGGAGACAAGAATAAAAAAAAAATCATCTCAATAGAGCACCAAGCTTTAAGAGTTCTCACATTCTTCTTTAACTCAAGAATGCGTAGGATAAGACTACTTAATTTACTCTTATAGCTTCCAATATCCCTGCCCCTTTGTTTAAAATGGAACAGACTGAATGAAAGGGTGAATTCATGTCAGATGAGCATGAAAAATACTACGAATGATCCTACTTCAACTATGAGCTATCTTAAGAGGCCATTCCAAATCAGGGGCCAATGGGAATTTTCCTTCCTTTGTACATGCCTGGTATGTATCAGGACTGGAGACTAAACATCCTCCCATTATCACACCATTAGTATGATTACTGTGGCTCCTCCTCATATTGACTATTTGTTAAAAATAAGCAAGCATTTAAGAATAAATGAAACAAATAATGCAAGTTTATTTCAACACCCTGTCCTGTTACCTGCTATGAAGAACTGGTGTAAATTATTGGTATGAACAGGATAAAATATGTCAGTCTTGTGGAGGAGAGCACCAAACTGAGCTTTTAATTTGGCAGTTAATAAGTCTTTGTCATTTTTTTTCTGCCTACAAATTTAAAATAGAAAGAAGAAGAATGTACAGTAGGTTCAAATGCAATAATCTGCTCAGCTCTACTCTTCATTCTGTTGTTCATGTCTTGGCGCCCATTCCTCAATTTTCTGTAGTGCCTTGGCCAAGTTGGTGCTATGCAGTGGAATGAAAAACAACCCAGCCATTCTCATCAGTCATATTGACAGCAAATTGAGGGTAGCAGACACTGTTTAAAATTGTCTCATAAGTGACAACTGCCTGACTGGCAAGGAGCCACCCAGTGCATGCTATGCCTTTTAATGTAGGTGTCTATCTGGGACTTGGAATGCATTCCCAACCAGGTTTCATAAACAATTCCTCCAGCTACTTTTAGTAATTAAAGGAAGGGATGGAAACATCTTTTATACCCAATTTAAAACAAAGCTAGCAATGTTAATTCTCAGTTACTATCCTTCTCATGTAGAATATACAGATATAAATCCAGAGCCCTGAGAATTCTTTGCCTCACAGAAGAATGGAGTTGTTTAGCAAATAGGGAACTGTACCTCAGCAAATGTACGTGTTGGATACCTGCCAATTATCCCTATCTATCCTTGTCCCTAGGATAGTGATGATTTAAAGGCAGTCCTCCACCCAATAAAGATAACTTGAACAATCCTAGTTTTTTTTTTATCTGCCTGCTGTCTTTCTGCTTCCTCAATCACCACCAGGTTATCCTCATCAACTGCTGACATTTCCACCTGAAGGGAGCATGGCTGCCATTGCCGCCATCACAAGCACAACCACCCTCTTGGCCAGCTAGACAACCCTAACTGTTGTGTAGGCTCAGGGCATGCTGTGAAATGTAGTCTCTATGCCACTGCAGACCTCCATCTGGGCAGACATCATGCCAACTATCCTAGGGTGCCCTGTGTGTGGAAGAGAATGAAGCAAGGTAGGCACATGTTTGTGACCCACGTGAGACAGGAGTACGTCAGGGCAGTGGACTGAGCATGCTAGTGCACAGTTTGAGAGCCACAATTTAATTACTGTGAATCAGGAGCCCACAAGCTTTTGTAAAGATTTTAAACTTTCTTAATTAAACTTTCTAAGACAAAAGTCAGTCGGAAATGATTCTGTTACCAAAGGTTGATTTAAAACAAACACCGGAGCCTTTGAAATAAAACAAATGTATTTTTAGAAACAAAAAACAAATCAATAAATGATTTAGTACAATAAGGACCAGAAAATGTTATAAATAATCACTTCACATATTGACTTGAGTACTGAAAAGAATGAGAATTAACTTTTAATAATACAAATATTGAGTTATCATAGAAAGTTAAAGGTATGGTAGTTTTCTGCTTCCACATTCCAGACTTTGCACATGCCAGCAATCCGCCTAGCCCTTGATGCTTGAATTTAGGTAGACTGGACAATAACAAATTGTGCTTCTGGTCATATAACTGTCAATCACTATTTGGGCACTTTTCTTAGTTTGGGCTCAGGGAAGTCTGCTGGCACAGGGCCACACATGGATCCAGCCCCAGTTACTCTTGTCTTGTTTGACTGGATCTGTCCCTTTGGGCCTTGAGGGACAGAAGGCAACCTGAAGGGCACAGCCAAAGCCCCACCCCCTTTTCAGAGCCTGTTGGGGCTTTGATTCTGAATGAAGGAGTTCTGAAACTGAACAGACCACTCTTTTGCTGGAGCGCCTCTTATAT
Source organism: Python bivittatus (assembly GCF_059951505.1). Lineage (NCBI taxonomy): Eukaryota > Metazoa > Chordata > Lepidosauria > Squamata > Pythonidae > Python > Python bivittatus. The sequence goes on along the minus strand of NW_028277113.1, from coordinate 20,382,904 downwards.
TCATCAACTATATAAAACTTATGCATGGATATTTGAGGATATGCCTCCTCTCCATCCATTTAATTTACTTCAGGATGACAGAAAAAGGGCCACCTTAGGCATAAAGAGGCAATTAAAATGTTAAAAGGTTTAAAAAGTCAGGTCCAAAATGTCTGTGATTTCAGATTTTAATATCTTAACTTATTTTTGTGCCCACAACATAAAAGGTAGGTTTCAGCAACTTGAAAGCAAAACTTTAAATAGATCTACTATTTCCCACTAAATCCAGCTAGGTTTTAGGAAATAAATTTCTTTTAAAAGCTTGATTTTTTAAAAGTTTAAGTTTTTCAAAAATTATTTGAAAAACAAGCAATCCTTTTATTTTCTAGAAAATGTAACCTGGTGGTAAGAATGAAAAATGATAAGAAAACCTTCTTATTTTAAGGAAAAATGGCAAAGAGGGAAAGGGAAAAAATCACAATCCCATTATCTGAAAGAAAATGAACCTAAATTTATCAGTCCTTTTTCTTCTTTCTTTCACCTAGAAGGTTCAATTAGATCTGCTTGTTGATTTTATGGTTCTTAATTAAGTACTTTTCCATTTTAAATAAGTTAAAAGCTTTGCTGAAAAATGGTCCAGAGAAAAGACAACTCAAGCTCACAGAAGAAGAACTAAGTGTGTGCATCAACTGCAAGATTTGTTTTAGACTATTTCAAGAATAGCCCATTAAATTTAGACTGAATCAGAATCTTTCTGCTTTGACTTGGACCTGGTCAAAAGTGGGATTCAAAAAACCCATTGACTAATAGGACAGAGGGCAAAATGGAATAAATGAAATTTGCAGCACCATAGATCCTTTTGGCAGATGAAACCTATCTAATCTTATAGAAATTGGTGCAACACATTTAGTAGTAGACTCCTTTAAAATGTTGTTTTTTAAAAAAAAATAGCCTTTAATTTGGAAAACTAGCTGTTCTTTTTTTTTTTTTTTTTTGTAGGAACAAAGCCTGCTTAATTTCAGTCTGATGGGAGATGGGTGCTGTAAAAGGAACAAATTGACAGATTGGCAGGATGTCTTTTAAAAAAATCACCAGGCTCCCTTATTGTATTGTAGGCATTGTGTATGAAAATGGCAGATAATATTTCCCTTGATAATTAATCTGTCAATTATAGAAGGATAGATATAAACGTTTGAGCTGGACATTGAAACAGTGTGGATCTGTAAACTCTGGTTTTGGATTGAATTAAACAACACTTTGAAGATAAGGGATTCTCATTCTTCCCGCGAAAGACTATGGCTAGAAAGTTTATGGTGAGCTAGTCCTTATAATTAGAAAGTGCACTGTGAGAGACCAGCTAGGTGATAGAAACACCAGGAGCCATTCTCTAATATGGATGACACATCCTGAATGTATACCCTGCTTGCCACAGGGTGTCCATCAGTTTCACAAGGCAAGACAGTTTTCTGGGCATGGCAGCTGGTAGGGACAAGAGCAAGGAAGCAAGAACAGCATGGATTACAATAGGTATCTTTCATGCTAGTCTGGGGTAAATACAGAATCTTGAAAACTTTAATAGGAATTCCCCATTAATAGTGAGTTCATTAAGGTGGAGTTTCCTTGAAATGCTTTTCCCCACCTTTCTCAGTAGCTGGACTCAGTTGTCTTTTCTAAGATAGAGATTCAACTGACTTATCCCAGGTTTTCCACAATCTCTTGTAAGAATTCTAGAGCCACATAAGTGGCTGAAGAAACCAAAGACCCTGAAGAAACTCCCGAAAGAGTTTGGGAGTGGCTTCTGGAGGAGGTGGTTGTCAGAGGTGACCCAGAGAGATGAAAGCCATCAAGGCAGGGACAGGGAGGAGTAGGAGTGATCATTTAATAGTGACAAAGTCTCGAGGAGGTGACATTGGGCTAGCAGCTCAGCTTGCAGAGGGGTGGGGGAGCTCCACTAGTATGAATTGGTTAATGGTGAGAGGAGCAGAAAACAGAGGCAGCTGAGAGAAGCCAGAAGGTGGCTAGAGCTTGGTCGGGAGCTGCGAAAGGGCGGAGGCCAAAGCAAAAGCAACAGCTCTGACAGCAGCAGAAGCTTATTGCTTGGTATGAGAGGTTCCAGAGAAGCCTAGTCAGGTTAGAAGCAGCAACAGCAGCTCTGCTGATAATTGTAGCAGAGGGGTGCAGTAAAGACTGAAGTCCTAACAGCCTCCCCCCATCACAAACCTGAGGGGTGAGAAGGTCCCAGGGAAACCAGACCAGACACAGCAACTCCAAGGATGACAGAGACCACCTGCAAGAGAAGTTTCAGAAGGGGTCTGGCAAGGGGAATTCCAGCTGGAATGTCGGGTCGAAGAGCAAGAACCTCTTCCCATTCAGTCACTTGGAAAAAAATCCAGGCTGAACCAACTCTGTTACAAGCAGCAGGTGCTAGAGATACCATGCGAGTGAAATTCAAAGTAACTGACAAAAAGGGGGAAAGTGCATGGAAGTATGGCAGACAAAGGCAGTCTAAGAATAAAGAGAGGGAATATTAGGGTTTAAGCTTTGGGCTCAGGAAGGATCACTCTTTTGTAAGTAAAAGATCATACTTGGGTAATTGAGAAAAATATTTTTGTGAATTTGCCCTTTTGATAATAAAAAGAAACATTTACTTAATGGGAATTGGTCTTCACGCTGCCTGAGTTTGTTCCAACATGTCTCTCTTAGTCATTCAACTCTGTCTTTTCTCCAGCCTAGAAGAATGCACTGGGGGATGCATCATGCTTTGCAAATTTAATTACTACCTTAACGCAGCATGCAGAGATACTAAATGGTTTATAAAAGTTCATGACAGTCCTGGTTCAGTTGTGACTCAGCATTTGGGATTCAGATGAATCCAGTGCATGTTTCTTAATAGGAAGGCATTACTTTTTGAAAATGATAAATACCTACAAATGAGACCAGAATTCTCAAAATCAGCATCAAGTATGAAAACAATAAAAATATTTAGGAGAACATAGTCTAATTCAAATGAGTGATCAAAAAGAAAGTCACCTAAGCATTCAATAGAAAAGGTGCTCCTCCAAATAGTTGCAGTAGATCTTGTCCAGTCTGAGCATGCTGAAACTTGTTTTCTGAGGAACAAATTGGCATTTTTATTAGAATGACTAATCCTCCCCCCTCCCCTGGTATGTTATAGTAGGTAAGGTGGTAGACATGGCATTGCAATACAAAGCCTGCCTCTTCTGTGTGTGTCAACATCTCGTGTGCATACGAAGGGACATGGCTGGGACCTGAATGCTTGCTTTGACCCCCACCTCATGAATGCCATTGTTTAATCCCCACTTGGTGTTCAGTTTAGCTATACAGTACTGCTAAGACTCCCAATGAGGCCTTGAGAATACGTGGTTGTCAATGTGAAAGAAGAGGTTGGCTGAAAAATGAGAGCGGCATTAATAGTTCTAGAACAAGGTGGAGAATTGTGGCACTCCTGATGCTGTTGACGTACAAGTCCCAGCATCCCTTACAATGCTGGGAGGGATTCCTGGGACTTGTAGCTCCATTACAACTAAATAGCCTTGAGTTCCCCACCTTTTATCTAAGTACTTGACTCCTCTTGCCTTTTGACTTCAGGATAGCTCAGCCTTTCAATCAGGTTAAGACTATAAAACAGTCATGTAGAGATAAGAGATGAGGCTAGAAGATACTTACTGAATGAATTGCGATGAGCTACCAAATTTGCAGATGAGTTCAGGGAATCCACTCCCTTCAAATGTTAAGCATTATTTAATTTTATGGGAGAATCTTTCTTTCCCTGTTTCAGGAAAGGAGAAGACAGTTTTTCCAAACTAGAATAAAGCAAGAGATTGGCAACTAAAACTACCTTCATTTGGCTTCTTGTAATACTACATTCTTATATTTTATTTAATTAATTCCTACTGTATATTGCTTTCCACAGTGCTCAAAGTGGCTTTTAAAAAGTAAAACATAATTAAGATATATTAATAAAACAAATAACCCTCCCACAGCAAATCAAAGGCTGTTCAGAGATAGACACACACACACACACAGAAGCACTTATAAACTAACTTGATTTCCCTGGGCAGGAGTTTCCAAAATTTAAGAGCTTTGAAGTAGCCACTGAGGAAGTCCTTAGCAATAAAAATACCCAAGCATGGTTATTAGTTAGCTTTGGCTTGTTCCAGAGTAACCCATTCCATTTTATCTATTTTCTGTGGTTAACATCAGTGATCAGTTAGCATATCATACCTACTGAGCAAGTTCAAATTTCATTGCTGTTTCATTTATTTTATTTCCTTTCCTCCTTGATGTTTTTTGGAGATGATCATGCATGTAAACCTTGACATCACCCCAAGCTTGGTTATATTATGTTCGTGTATGGATGGTGCCATTTTCACGATTAGTAGAAGGATGTTAATATCTTCAAATAATCCGTGCCTTCAGAAGGCATTGACAAAAGTTAATGAGTTAAAACATTGGATGATAATGTTGAACCATACTTGGGCTCATAAGTCTATACGAAAAGAACATTTTATGGCTTCCATCTTGCTGAAGACAGAGACATTTGCAAGATATATGCAACCTTGCCAGATTATCTGCTTTATGTAAATGGTGACCTGACGTTTCAACCCTGTAACTGTTCTTTCAAAAGTTCTTTCAAAAAATGGGAGCCTTTTAAATGTCCATTTTCTAACAAGATGTAGCATCTCTTAATGTGATTCAGATCATTCTAGAAAAACACTCCAGCATAGATATTTTTTAATCAAAGATAGTAGATCTTTCGATACGAATGTACTGTGAGAAAATCTAAGCCTTATAGGGAAAAAATAGACTCTCTCTTTTATTTTTTTAATAGAAATGTTACCATTACAAAAGAGCCATAATTTATGATGAACCCATATGAGCCGAGGTATAAGAATATAGCCACAAACCACAAACTCCTTCTAAGGGCAATCTGATTAGGCAGAGCAACTTGAGAAAAAGAGTTGAAAAGCAGAGCCTATTAATATTAATAAGTGCAATGTCATTACGGAATGGCCATTTTCTGAAAGATGGTTGATTTTGGCTTGTGGAATATTATTTGTCAGGCCGAGATTAAAAAGTTGGATTGGATTCCAGTCACAGAAGGTGATTTGATGGACTAATGTCAGGCTCTCTAGTACAAGAAAGTGCTCACAACTTTGCGGTGATTTTACATATAGATATAGATACAGATATAGATATAGATATAAATATGGATAGATATGAATGACATGAAAGCTTTCACTGGCTGCTTTGCCCTGATATTTCTTTGAATAAAATATCCTTCAAAACTGATGCCTAGATAAGTCTTTGTTCTGTATATTCCATTCCTTCGCTTGCCTCTATCAGCACTTTCAGAAGTTCCTGGAGATTTGAGAAGAACTAGGAGAGGTGTCTGTAGAAGTGTCTCCCAGGTACTAAATGGGCTGGAGGAGGCTGAGGGAGCTACATAAGGAAGAACAGCAGTATAATCATTGTACCTCAATGAGGTGAGTAGCATTGCCTCTGCAGCACAAAGCAGTATATCAGAGTAAACTGGGGCCTTTTGACTTAGGCCTAATAAAAATGCCCTTTTCTTCTTTCTGTAAAAGTAGATAACATAATTATTTGTACCCTTTCAACGTTAGTTGTTTCTCCCATGACTATGCTCCACTGTCTTACAGCTAAGGGTATGTCCAATATGGGAAATATAATTCATGCCTCTGTTTTAGGAGAAAGGCCCACTCTGCAGTCTGGTTTTCATACTGTATATCCCTGAATACAAATCTCTGAAGACCTGTTGTTTGTATTATGTTTCCTCACTTTAATTTGCCTGCATCGTAGAAATAGAGCAGCTGCTCTCATGCTGTTAAAAGTAGAATTGGGTCAATAGGCTTTTTCTGAGCAAACACTGTGAATCAGTTCAGGCTGATGGGCAGTGTTGAGCTTCAGGGTTCAGTGGCCGTGGTCTAGACAACACTGAAGATACCAGCCACAGTTGCCAGCAAAACATCAGGAAATATTTTGTCTAGACCACGGTCACGAAACCCTGAAGCTCAACACTGCCCAACAGATACCAGTCATGAAAGTCTACCCTGGTAAATTTAGGCTGACTTCCCTATGTATTCTGATTCACATGCTATGTTTGCATGTAAGCAAGGAATGTAGCAGTCTAAAATAAACAAGCAGGGACTGCGATATATAATGTCAAAAGGCCTATTGCTGGGCGAAAGATAACAGCAGTGGTATCTGTGAAGGGCAGTGAGCAACTCTGCAAATGGTGGGCCCAGTGTTGCAATTCTGCCCTTCTGTACATGCAGAGGTTGTTTCACGCACATACAAAAGGAATGGGGCTTCTATCACAATGCTGGGCCCCCAGTCCTGCTTATTTTTACCTACCCCCACCTGCAGATACCCCCAGGTAAGAGAATAGCGATACAAGTGAAGAGAATTCTATTTCATTCCTAGCTACTGATTAATAGTCTCTAACCTCACTGTAGCCTTTCCTTCATTTGTTGAACTGATGGGCACTAGTACAATTTCTTACTGATATGTCTTTCAACACTAGGATGAGCTCTGGTTTGTCAAGTTTATGCTATTAAACTCAACTCCTGGTTCATCTGACAGTCTGCAAACCTAATCAGTGTGACTTCACACAGGTAATTGCTCATTAGCAAGCCCTTGCCCACATTCAAGCCTTCAGAAGTTTATAATTTCATTTTTGTAAATGTCAGAAGAGGATGCTTACCACACAGAAGTATCATTTGTTTCTGTCAAGGTTAATACTAATTTAATTCTCTTTCATGCAACAATCTATAGGGCCTGCCCTCCTTTAAAGTAATAGCACTGGCCGTAGCTCTGATTAGAGCCAGTGAAAATACTAACAGTGCAATGTTAGTGGTAATTCTTAATTTTTTAAGACCAAAGAGCATCATGATGATAGCCTTTTGAGCAATTTGAGGAAGTGTTTAGTGATGAATCCTGATAACAAGCACAGGCAGTTTTTTTTAGGATGCTATGCTGGTCAGTTTGTGAATGACTCCATAAAAAACTGAACATGTATCCTATTTGAGACAGGTAAGAGTCATCTTCCTGAAAGACTGGTTTAACTCTAAGAAAACTTAAAAAGTAAAAATAGGGCCCATAGAAGGATATTATTATCTGACCAGGCACACTTCAGTTTTTTTCACTATGGTAAGCTACATGGTACCTTTATGTCAATTATACCAATTGTCTGTAAATGTTCATCTATATAGAAATAGTGCTATATTAAATTCACATGCCAGGTCCTTCACCCTCCTCTTTACTCCCCTTGCCCCCTGAATTCCTTGTCTGAAGCATTTTTAGGCAATCAGCCTTTCTGTCTCCAAGCCATTCTGACTTCATTTTAAAATACATCCAAAACTGATTCAGGCAGTTTTGTCTTTCTCTGATCTACTGAAGATATTTGACTGTATTTGATCCACTTTAACCTGGATGCAAGTTGATGTCTTTCTCCCCTCCCTGTCTTCTCCCTTGACATTTCCACATTCAAGGACACAACTGAGTATATTTGAATTGCTTGCAAGATCCTGGTAACAGTATCATTTGATCACCAAGGAGCTCATCTTGCACCCAAATTTGGTCCCTGTTTGACTTGGTAAGCCTTATCTTCTAACTCTTCAAGGCTAAATGTGTTTCTCTGAATTGAAACTTACATCTATTAAACATGTTAAGCGGTGACAAGAAACCTGTCGTCTCCAGATGTTGCTGAATTACAATCCTCAACATCCCAAAGCATATGTCATGCTAGCTGGGGCTAATGGGATTAGGAACCCAATACAGCTGGAATGCTACAAATTCTTTCCCCTGATGTTAAGAATCACAGTGGAAAATAACCTCCTTTGTTAGAGAGAAGTAAACAGCTAGAGCTAGGTATCATGCTAAACAGAGGATTTCCCCCTCCCAAAAAAACCCTTGTCATTTGAGGGGCTTCTCCCATTGCTACTCATTTCCTGGGCACTCAGTCGGTTATAGCACTATAGGCAATATTCTAATAAGTAAGTTATCAAGAGGTGACTTCTTTGGCTACCCATACAAGGAGATATGAAGACCATCGTGTAATGTATCCCTTATAAAGTAACCCTGAGCAACTTGGCTAGATGGCCAGCAAGAATGGCAACTGCCCCGGTGAGCTGTGTTCCTTAGGTGCAATGAAATCACTGCTCTAAACACTGAATTGATTGGAGTTTTATCTCAATTTATTATCCTTCCAGCCACTTCTTTGTAACTAATGGTGGGTTTGGTCTTGGTGGTAAGTACTCAGGTGAGTTTCCTAATGTGAGAATTGTATTAATTTTCCTAATAAAGGAAGCATTTTTACCTTGCTGTAGAGACTACTGCTTAAGGCAGTGTTGTCCAAACTTGGCCACTTTAAGATGAGTGGACTTCAACTCCCATGGCTGGCGGGGTAATTCTGGGAGTTGAAGTCCACTCATCTTAAAGTGGCCAAGTTTGGACAACACTGCCTTAAGGTTTCTTATGGCTGCCATTTTAAGCAAATTCTGTCCAGAAAAAGTGGGATATTTTCAGGATTGTTTGCCAACACTTGTGCTGGCATAGATGACTTTAACAAGCCACAGGCGTGCTATGATGTCATTGACACAAGTATATAATTTGCATCATGAACTTGTTACAGAAGTGTGTTTGTCATGCCATTTGTGTGATGGTGTCATGATGCATGTATCATCATTTGGCACTTCCCTTGTCCCCTCCCTGCTGCAGATACTGGTGATTGTTGGATGGCTCCTATGCCTTCAACAACAGTAGCATTTGTAGATGATAGTGAGTGATGAGAGCTTTCACACCTTGAGAAATGTTGCCTGATGATTTCAGCTACTCTTTCACAGCCTAAATTTGCTTGACTTATTGTATGGTAGATTGGGAATCTTGGAGTAAAACAAATGTAAGAAAGATTGTATGCTTGTGCTATATTTCCTTGTACCCATCTCTACACAGAAGAGGAAGATGAGAAAACCAAGCTCTGCAGGTCAGACTGCCATAATATCTCAGCCTAAACTTGGGAAAATGATATTTTTCCATCTAGCAGTTCTGAAATTTCCCATGGATGCTCTACTTCCCCCCCCCCCCCCCCGCATGATGATTCTGAAGCAAAGGGATTCCACAATGCCCCTGAGTGCTACTGAGCAGCAGCTGACACCTGCCAGGTGTCATTTTCAAAATGTCATGCCATTCTGCTTTTCAGAGACCGTACAAGAACATAAAGATCCAGATTATATAGCATCGGTTTACTAGACACATATGCACACACGCAAGGGAGCAAGGGAGGGTCAGGCTTCAGAATGCTTGGCATTTTTCTCTTATACGTTTCATGGAAGTAATCTCTCAATCAATGTTCATTAGAGATGCTATGCCGTGAAGCCTCCTCAGTTCATTTGGCTAAGCCCCATCTAAATGCTAAGAAATTGAACTTTTCCCTGACTTTCACTGACCAAGCAGTGAAAGTGCTTTCTCCTTAGACAACATCCAGCTGCAGTGAATTACTTAGGAGTGGTATCATTAAGGAAGCCTGGGTTTCAATATCCTGAAAGGAACAGAATTCCAGCAAGGAAAAACAATCCTGATTAAAGAATTACTAGAGCACAGGAGAAGCAGGGAGTGGTGATGGTGGTAGAGAGTGAACATCTAGTTAATAAGATCTAAAAATAATGATCCCTCTGACTGAGCAAAGCAAATGGTTCATTTTCATATACATGAAACCCCATATTTCCTACTAACATAATGATCTTTGAATATTTTGCAGATGTGATTCAATTCTGATTCACCTATACAGCTCACATTCCCTCCCCCCACCTGCGTTTCAACGCTATTGAAAACAAAAGAATTTGCCATGGCTTCCAGATTGCCTTGAGGAAGGACTTGGGACTGAGAAGTCAACTCCTTGGCTTCATGAAGGTCTCTTGCTATTCCCAAAGGTCCATACTTTAACCCATGCAAAGTAGGCTTCCAGGGGAGGCAAGCTGAGATCCAATTAGTCAGGAAGAGTCACAGTCTGAGGCAGCAGTCATGAATAGTCTTGGTGCTGGCAGGGCAAGCTACTATATATAACCAGGGAGCAAACCCCACACTTACTCGCACTGATGATGTTTCCTAGTTGGGTAATGAAATATCTGCAGACAAACAACCAAGCACAGAGTGCACCAAAGGCTCCACAGTTGTTATTGGTTTCTGGTTTTGCTGGTGGTTGTGAGCTGCCCACAGTTGTGTTCTTAAGATGGACAGCCATACAAATACTTTGGGTAAATAGATAAATAAAGATGGGATATGAGACTAAGAAACAAGCACACAAGTAAAACATTTAGTTTGGGAGATGATTTCAACAAAGCTGCTCAAGGTTAACTGAAAATACTAGCAACATTATAGTTGTTTTGGCTTATTTGTTGACATTTTAGCAAAAACATTTATTTTCTTAAATAAAGATTAAGTCCAGTAACGGGTGTATTTGTGTCTGGAGAGAGAGGCAGGCAGAAGTTCTTACACATCAGAATGTACCAAAATAATGCATTATGATTTGGCTTTGAACAGATGAGGATTAAAAATGTGTATCTCTTAAATACAGGTCGAATATTGCTATCAGAACAGAACAGGAACAAAATTTGTTCTTACTTACCCAAATCATTCTGAGAATATCCTGAATAGGGAAAAATAGTGCATTAAGAAATGATTAGACCTTCCCTGTTCCCATCTAAGAATAAGGCAATCCAGATCATTTATGCAGAATGGATAGATTGCAGTTTGGAAATTAAAACAACAACACACACACACACAGATGTGATTGGTTGCTGTAAGCTCACTGTCTGGAGATCTGATCTGGCAGCAATAGACTGTTAGAAATTTTAAACTGTATTTCCACATTTGCTTCATACACACACACATATTACAAAATGACTCCAGTGATTTTGTGAAAGGAAACCAAACTTCTCACCCTCCCGAAAAGTGAGGCAAGGAACAATATATTATTGAAGAAGATGATGATGATAATAATATTTAAATGAGATAATATAATGGTTTAAAAAGTTCTATTAATTGTGTTAAACCTATTTATTTCTCCTGAAAATTCCTCATATGTAACTGAATTTAGTTGATGGATTGAGGTTAAGTGAATATATTTTAAATATTTATGATGTACTATCACATTATACATAATTTATAGACTACATGGGAAAATGTACTGACAGATAAAATTCACTATGAGATATTGTAAAATGCTTCCATGTCAAGCTTTCATGAATAAAATACAATGTGCAATAGATGTCATGTACTGCATTGGATTAGGATTTTTTTAGAGATTAAAATAATAAGCAATAAGAGAAATTTAGCTTACAATAATAATATTCTATTATCAAAACCTGGATTTTCAAATGCAACCAGTATTCTCCAGAAGTGTTGGACTCAAACTAGGAATAACGAAAGTTGTACTCTAAAACATCTGGAAAGTGCAAGGCTGGGGGAAGGTACTAAACACTGGAAAAATACGATCATTTTTATTACCCTTTTTTCTAACTTTTCTATCTAAACAATCTTTATAATAATTTCATGATTTCCAATGTAATAGAGGATCCATGAAAAATCAAGATGAATATGGTTTTCATATACACGAAATCCCATTTTTCCTACTAAAATAATATTTAGGCTTTTGATTGATATATACATATGTGCAATTGGCAGCTAATGTAACTGTTGAGATGGATTTACACTCATACTGTGTATCAAGTACATATTATATAATCTGTACTTGATCTAGATAGTACTCTTAAACAGAGTGTATGCACAACATGGAAAATGTATTTTTGTTTCAAACTTGGAATAAAACAGCCACATTTGAAATATTCTATTACATTATTTTGAATTGGCTGTGGGACAAAATTCAAAATGGCTCAAGTGTTATGTGTTCTGTCAGAATAAAACTCAAAATGTTTTGAATATACTGGCTACACAAAACAATGGAAACTTGGAACAAGCCTTTTGCTCCCTTATTTTTGACATCATGACTTCAGGAAGGCATGGGGTGATAGCCCATGCTGAACGTTACCGTTTCTCCAACCTACTGAAAATTTGGCCAGAGGGATGATTTTAAAAACATTTTGAGTGTTAATTTTGTTAGATTTATATTCCAGCTTTCCTCAAGGAGTTCATGGAGGTTTACATGGGGTTCTCCTTTTGTATTATTCCCACAGCAACAAACTTCTGAGTAGTTTGCACTGGGAGAAAATAGCTGGCCCAGAGTCATCCAATGAGTTTTCATGGTTGAGGATGGCCTTGAATCTATTACAACACCTTAACCACTATGCCATATTGGCACTTAAGAAGAAAAAAATCTTAGGAAAAAAAAATACAGCTTTTCTCTTACCAATCAAGATATCAGCTTTGCACTGACTCATACTTTTTTCTATATTTTCTATCTAAACAATCTTGATAATGTTATGATTTCCAACATAATATAGGATCCATGAACAATATCTGATACAATATCAGCTAGTTTAAACTCTGTTATCAGAAAAGTCCCTATGCTTCTTACTTCAATAGTTCCCTAAATAAACAAGGGGAGATTATTTCTGGCCAAAATTCAGTCTCTAAATTCTGGTGACAACACTGAAGGATGCAGCAAACTTAAGGGGCTTGTTTGTGGTAGTTGCGGGGAGGAAAGAGTATGAATGGGAGCATGGACCTTTGGAGGCAAAACTGACACCTTCCAATTCTACCTGAAAAGTGACACAAATTTAGCCCAGTTCAATGGAAATAGGGAATATTTAAGAGTGAGAAACGTCAGACTTCTTTCAGCTGGCTCAGCATAAACTGCAAGATTAAATTTCCAAGGATACATAAACTCAGCTAAACTGGTTTACTGTAAGAAAGCTAAAGAAATCATTATGAAAGAATTGTAGAGACTGTTGTGAATCAACTACAAGAATAATTTGTTGCGGAAGCAGTATTCTAATTCTTGTGCCTCTTTCTCCAGTGATCTTATGGACCAGAAGCCGAACTCTTTTGGGCAGGAAAAACAGCTTCCATCTATCTCTTATCTTTGTAGTGAACTAATCTGGTATCAGGCTATTTGCTTATGACCATCTGAAAACTGGCTCTAATGCAACCTCCCTTTTTTATATGCCCCTTTCCTTGGGCTAAACCTAGGTAGCTAGTCCAAAAAAGGATCTGAGATTCTTCCATCAATTCTCTCTCTCCCCATCCATGAGAAACTGGAGGAAAAGAAATCTCATTTCATGCCCCCATCCTTCTCATGTAAGCATTATAGGGATGAGAATTCTCCATATCCTCCAGAGAAGAAATTGTGGACAGTGGTTTTTCTAACATCTCAATCTCTGATCACACACTCTCTCTAGATCAGGTTTTGTGGGGAAGTGGGAGATTGTAGAGTTTCCATGCCAACCTGAGGAAGATGGGGAAGGAATGCTCAATTCAATTCAAGTAAAAGTTAAGGCACTCCTCTCACCTTACCCAGAACTCTGTCCTGTGTCTGGAGGCTAGAATAGATCAGGACAGTAAACCTTGTAGGCAGTAAGTCTTGTTTCCTTCTCCTCAGAATCAAAATAATTGGTAAGCACTTGGGCATATTGGAAGGTAGTTAAGAGGCTTGGACTTGCCAATAGAATTGACAAAGGAATTGGGGCAAGTAGACATTTTCTGCTGTTTCCCAGGATCTGTCAGTGTCAGGATATCTCTTCCAATGACTCAGATATTCAGTTGGCCTATTTTGTATTAGGAATCCAAAATATATCTTACCTAGAGTTCTTCCTCTCCCACCACTAAAATTGGAGGGGGGTAGAATGGATCAGAATAAGGGCCATGGAAGATGTTCAAGGACCAAAAGGGCCTGGTGGAAAACTAGGTGTGTTTTCATTGTTGCTGGAAGTTGTAGGTACAAGGAAACTGGTCAGCTCGATTCCAGCTAACACAGGGAAGGGACCAATAAATTTGGTGTCCCATTACTTAGAGGGATGTCTGAATAGCAGGAACTTGGTCAAGAGCAATGTAGCCTCCAACATCAGAGAATCAATTTGGTGTAGCGATTAAGGTGCTGGACCTGAAACTGGAGACCATGAGTCCTAGTCCTCCAGTAGGCATGGAAGCCAGCTGGATGATTTGGAATCAGTCACTCTCTCTTAGCCCAACCGACTGCACAGAGTTTTTCATGTAGGGAAAAAAAGAGAAGGGAGGATTAAGGACACCACCTTGAACTGTATGAAATAAGGGCAGGATATAAATCTAATAAACAGACAAGCAAACATCAATGGGAGGGGCTTTTGGGTCTTAATGGCCATCAATACATTTGTAGGAAGCCTTGACAAGATCCAGCTGTTCCTTGAAGACTTGGTATGCTGCCTAGTCTGTTCCAGGCTTCAGGAGCAGTGAAGCAAGGGGATGAATCTGGGAACAGGCATGGGTGATAGCCATAAGATGCTTTAAACGTGACATGTGAGTAGAAGTATGAATTGAAGAATAGCATTTGAAACAGCTAGATACTCAAGGATAGTGCTGGAAATGGCCATGCTTTGTTCTGAAGTCAGAACAAAAGTCTCAAACACTCAACAGTTTTGGGTGTCACTTGAATGGCTGTTCAAGGTTGAAATGTTTTGTGCACAGCTACTCACACCACTATCCTTTTTATATATCTTGTGAATGGCATGCAAGGAAATGCTTATGCACATTATTCAGATTGTTGGTAAACTTGGAAGGATTCTAGGATTTATATAATGGGAGCACTGTGATTTGAAGATGGAATCATTTAGCTAGATTAAGAGGAGGATCAGTTTAATCTGCAAACTAGTCTATTATTTTCTATGATGTAGCTCTGAAACCAGAAATTTAGATGAGGGTAGCTCATTTCTTAAGACCTCTTTTGGAGTCTGGGGATGGCGAAAATAGTTACCATACAATGGTGGAGGAAGAAATTTACAACTGGTTTGAAGTAATGGATGGTTGATATGCAATGTTTGTCAATATTTGAATCATAGTTTATTTATTTATTTTTTAATTTTAACAAAGGAGCAAGGGACACAACTTACAAGCAATATTGGAGTTTTCTGTTTATGACATAATTTCTCAGGCCCTTTCTACCTACCTCCACTTTCCCCTTCTTTATTATTACTTTGATGATGATGATGAACTTTGATGTTATATTATTTTGGTAACATTGTTGTATGAATGTATTCTTTCCCTTTCTTAAATAGTTCACCAGAATAAATTTATTTTAATTATCTTTTTAACACTGTTTTTTAAGATTCCTTAATTAATTCACACATGTACACAGATGTTATCCCACAATGCAAATATGCCAGTTATTCATAAAATGCTACCCAGCCTATGACAATTTCAGGTTATATACAAACATCACCAATTTTCAGTTGCTTCAGGTTATGGAAGTAAAATGTATTTATTTTCAGGTTGCATTGGATATTGTATCAGAGTGCTGTCTCAGAGAAATTGCCCCAAAATATGAAGGAAGACTATCCCTAAAGAAACACCAGGTGGAAAGATTTGATCCTTAAAGATAAAAAGTTAATGCTCATAAAAATGTAGAATGTACGGGTGGATCCTTTTAGTAATGAAAAGGATTGTAAAAGTAATGAAAATGACTTCAAAAATACAAAATTACATTCTGAGCTTAGATTTTCTTTCTTTCTTACATGATATATTCTTACTGTTCCCTCAGTGTTATTTGAAAGGCTCAGTCTTTCCACTTACTACTTTATCAGTGGCTGACATTTAAACTGAATAGTTCTTCATATATGATTCTTCTGCCTTCAAAATAACGTATAGTATATTGAACATTTTGGATTATTTATGTGTTCATTCATGAGTGAGAAAGGACAACGTTATTTGATGAACTAATGGATGTGAACCAAAAGCTAAGAGAGAACATGATACATATGCTATATGCTTTCTCTCATGTCTATATGATAGCCATGATTCACATATGATTGCATTACAGTAAATAGCTATCTGGAATCTCATCCTTAAGATTAAGTATCATTTAAAAAAAATGTGTTGCTTCATGTGTTGACGTGATAAATACAGAGAAAAATGACACGCAAGATATTAAATTCCCCTTTTCAAATTGTCATTGGACTTCTCTCAGTGGGCAACTCATAAGATAACTCATTACTAATATTTAGGCCCAGAAAAAATAACTTGTGACAGCATCATCTACTTTTTTTCTTAAAAAAACATGATTAACTAGAAGCATCATTAACCCCCCCCCCTTTTTTAAAGTCCCCATCGGATTTGGCGATTGATAGTTCCTTCACAACACTTTCTGGGGCCGTCATATCAAGGAAGACGTGCCATCCATTCAGGGGACATTTAGCAAATAGCCTAGTTGGGGCTGATTAAGTGCAAGGGGAGGATATGTCACTTTTCTTTGGTCTCCCCACTTTCCTGGAAAAAAAAGGGGGGGGAAGCAGAACAACACTAAGAATGGCACATAAAAGTGTTGCCAGATGGATGGCGCCTTGCACCACAAATCAAAGAAATTGTGTAACTACTTTGTCTTGTCTTTTATTTTTAATGGAGTTTTTGTGGCAAGAAACGTTATGAAAGAAAGATACAAATGGAGGATGATGCTGTTTAAATCCCCCATAATATTCCAGACATGGGTAAAGATGGTTGTGCAGTATAAGCACCATTTTATGTACTGCTTGTATTTGGGATTTATAATCATGGGAAGCAGTATACAAATACTGCGAATTACTAGACAAATAACATTGAAATTTCAGAGCAGAATGACTCTCTCGTTCATTTTGCTGAAGTGGTTAAGTAGTAAATACTTAACTACTGTCATTAAATACTGTCATTAGTGAGGGCTGTTATAGCTATGCAGTAGTTCTTTAAGTAATGAAGTGTAAAAAGCTTGAACTGCAGAAATTATTCATTTTTCAGAATGCTAAAAGCAACTTGAAAGAGAATCATAGCTCACTAAAATACTAACATCATTCAGGAGGTGTAGAATGAGCACTGGTTGAAAGAAATGACAGAGTCTGACTCCAACTTAAATGCTTTCAACTGAACATCTGTAGAGAATGTCAAATCTGGTTGACTCCTAAACTGAAATTCACACATACACATTTTGATTCTGTGGCTCTCTGAGGTGAAGCCAAATTCCCTCCAGCATAACCTGAATTAGAATATTTCCAAAAATATTGGAAATATTGAGCCCCCAGGCAAAGATGGGAACAGAAGTCTCTGTGAGTAAAGATCTACTCATAAGCAGGATCTTGATTTGCAGGAACACTGTTTATGAGCTTTTTTGTTTGCTATTTTTTCTTAATTACATACCTTTTTTTTTCTCTGTTGCATTTGTTGGTATATAACCCTTAAACTCTATTTCTATTGACCAGGTGGACCTTTGACTTAAACAAAGCAAATGTCATCTTACATAGACCCTGCTGCACTGCTCTTCTTGGTATTGCCAGTCATTATCAGGAATGCTATTCCCCAACCCCAATCCCTTAAATGCTTATGGATTGGAAGAGTCTATTCCCTTTCCTGCTGCTGTTCTCATTAGAACATCTGAGAATACTCTAGACATCAGCAGCACATCAGCAGATATACTCAAGGCAAGTTACAAGGCAGAATTATTAAATAAAATCATTATTTTAAATAATTTAAAAGAGAAAGGAGCAACGATGTACATTTGAACACTTTCTTTCATTTAGCAGGCAAGATTTTGATTTTGTTTTAGATAAAATCCAGTAAATCTCCTTGGCCTCGAGAATTTTTACAGAAACTTTTGTACTAACATTATTGATCCTTCAAACTGAGGACAATTTGTACTGACTCCCTGAGATGCTCCAACATTTTAACAAGAGTCTTCTCAGCCTTAACTAGATATTTAAGGATTGTATTTAGGAGGTACTGTAGCACTTTCATAATAATCATAATCTTAATAATTTACTAATAGGTTTTTGTGGACGGGGTCCATTGTAATAAGGGCACAAAGCGTTATTTTCAACTGGTGGCTAAACACTGAAGTATAGAACTACAATTTTTGTTCCTTTTTTCCTCTCAAGCATAAAATAAAGCAAAATATGATTTTCAGTTTAAGGACATGTGAAATGCAACCAGATCATAAAATGTAAATTTGCAAAACAATAACTTTCCAAGTAGGATGGGGAAGGGGGAAATGGGGGCGGGGGAGGGGGGAGAAAGACATTTGCATGAAATTATAACAGCTTAAGAAAAGTAAGTGAAAGAAATTTTCCTTGCCCTTTCGTTGGGAAAACCATCAAACATGGAGAGGGAAAAAAGGCTGAAACAATGTTGTTAGAAAGTAAAGTTACAAGACCTACTAATGGCTTCACCTTGAACTAGGACTGCTTTTCCTCTTCTTTCTACACATGTATGAAGGTATCTTTCAAGCCAAGAAAACACTTTGTGCATCTGACTGAGTGGGTTCTGATTATGAAAGTTTGTGTTTGATGCTGTATACAAAACAAAAATTCCTTCTGTGTTTAGCCAACAGATACCGTGGCAAAAGGCAATATGACTATAGAACAGCAGGGAAAACTTTCACAGGTAAAAAGTAAAAACAGAAGATTAAGGCATGAAATTAGAGAGTTGGGAACTGTGGTTTTTGTTTTTTCCCCCTTTTGACAACTTCTGGAAACGAAGCCATACTGAAGATTGTAATAATACTTGGTAGAAGCTCAGACTTGAGACAACCACCTAAGAAATTAATGGACAGCCAAAGCAATCTGTTAGTGGAAAAAAGTGATGGAAAGAATGACTTATTCTCATCTCTTTGTGTGTGTATGTGTGTATCCATCCACACATATACCTTAATCTCGAACACAGTCATGCATGTGAGGTCTTTGTCACAGAATGAACTGGTCCCTCCTTCTCAGCAATATATCAGT
Source organism: Python bivittatus (assembly GCF_059951505.1). Classification (NCBI taxonomy): domain Eukaryota; kingdom Metazoa; phylum Chordata; class Lepidosauria; order Squamata; family Pythonidae; genus Python; species Python bivittatus. Next base: position 20,363,996 of record NW_028277113.1, on the reverse strand, counting down.
TCTAATATATCAATTCAAGTCAATTGTATAGACTTGTCTATCTGGTTGTTGGCAAGGAGAAAGGGGTTAATATCACTAGAGCAGTGTTTCTCAATCTTGGCAACTTTAAAATGTGTGGGCTTCAACTCCCAGAATTCCCCAGCCAGCATACTGGCTGGGGAATTCTGGGAGTTGGTCCACACATCTTAAAGTTGCTGAGGTTGAGTAATACTGCCCTTGAGTATAGGAAGAGCAACCCCAAAGTGCTTCTGTAGCTTTAAATGTATCATCAGATAATGTCCAAGCATGCCTTACATAGAAAGAGTCAGCTTGTGCATATTTGAAATAATTGGGTTGCCACAGCCAATATAGTTATTCCCACATAATTCTCTAAAGGGAAGATTTCTACCTATTGGCCCACCTTGAGTACAGGTTGCCATAATACACAGGTTAGCCTCTGATATCGAGGGACAAGTGATTACTAAGGGAGTATTGGCAGCAAAGGTTTAGTCAACAATAGGTACTTTTGTAGTGGGGTCCAAAATTTTGAGTGAGGCTGTAATAGATGTACAGATGGTACAAAACGGATTAGCTTTTCAATTTCTGTTCAGTTTGAGGCGGGTTCTTTGCTTTTCATTTTTATGTGTTAAGTATCTTTAGGCTTCACACTAACTTTTCCAAAATGGGTAACCATAGCACAGATTTTTAGCAATCATGCCACTGCACTGGCATGACTGGGACTCAGACAAAGAGTTGGGAGGGTGGCATGTTTTTCATTCCTGCTTTGGTTCATGAGATGACCAAGTGAGTTCATTTAGGTTTGCCTGCAGTAGGAATGGAGTGACAACAGGACTGCCTGATGAAGCCAGGAGAAGGGTGGAAAAATGTGCGTTGAATTCATCCAAGAATGTTAGGCATATTCAGCAACATGTAAACTGTCTAAATTGCATTCTTATTATATAAACTGGTTTCCGTCCTGTCTTTTCCATGTAGGTACTTCACTTTGGATTTTATTTGCTTTTTCATATAATCCATTGAGAAAAACGTCTAGTCAGATGTAGGCATATAAAATATTCATCATACTACGGGTAAAGGTGTATTGCTGTTATAATTCATTTTGTGAAATCAAGAGGAATGAAAGAAACTTCCAACAATATGGAGCTGGCTTTGGCTTCTTTATTGTAAGAAGATTATTAACACATTTTCTGATGCAAGAATATGATCTTATAACTATACTTGTTCCCAAATGGATAATGCTAAATACAGCTGCTCATAATGAATTCCTTAAACAATTGAATACAAGATATGCTTGTAAGAGGGGGAATATATAGATAGACATTTCTCTTCTTTGACTTGAAAGCAGGCTGAACAAAACTGAAAGGAAGCTTCAAAGAATGGATCTTTTGTGAAAGAGAATATAGCAATGAAGTTGAACAGTAGGGAAAGTTCTATTGGCACCTCATCTTGCCCAAGCATGGCAGAACAGAAGGGTGCAAACTAGTTTTCTTTCTTTGGAAAGAAGAAGGTAAAAGAAATTCTTTCTGATACCTCTAGAACCATTTTAGATGCAAAAAAGGCTGAGCACATATTAATATTAATTTTAAAATGTGTAAAAAATCAAGCAAGAGGAAACTAGTTATATATTATCTAAAGTATACTATTAAGGGCATTTGTATTCTGTCAAAGATGGCCACCAGCAGAAGACTGCAAAATAACCTGCATGCCCAGATTTGATCTTTGTGCTTTCTTGCCTGCTTTGTTATTTTTTTCACTACTGATACTAATGCTATTGTTTGTTTTTCATATCTACTGGGCACCATCTAGAACAATGTTTCTCAGACTTGGCAACTTTAGGATATGTGGACTTCAACTCCCAGAATTCCGCAGCCAGCCATGCTAAAGTTGCCAAGTGTGAGAAACACTGATCTAGAATGTTTTGTAAAGGATGGACAAATGATTATTTGTGTCGATTTTGCATGAAATTTGAGGGTACCTTAACTCATATGTTATGGTTATGTTCTTCTTTACACTCCCTTTGGAGTAACATTATACAATATTTTGACAGAATCATTGGGAAAATGGTGTTTTTGTATTGAATCATGTCAGCTGATGGAATTTAACCTGTCCGGAATAAAGGTGGGTTTTTCATACTCTAGAAGAGAAAAAAGAATAATCCTTAGGAGGTGGGAAAAAATTATAATTCCACATATAAAGGATTGGATTTCAGAGATATGTGATTCAGTAATTTTGGAGAAAATTATATATTCTGTTAATCAGATAATGCCACATTATTTCTCCCTCTAGAAAAAAATTCTTAGGCTTGGTGAATTTTGAAAGTTTAGTTTTCCTTTTTAAAGACAAAAATCAGGTGAACTTGGGATATAGTTGTAATTACAGACTCTTTGTTTTTTAGGTGCTTACGATTTATGTGTAATTGGTTTTCCTTTTTCTTTGGTGATTGTTCATTTTTATTTTATGTACATTTGTTTGAAAATGAATTAATAAATAATGATGCTGATGCTGAGACAAACATCCCACGTAGGAGAGCAAATTCTTGGAATTTCTACTACCAATAAGTTATATGTGAGAGGAGAGTAAAAACGGGGCATGAATAAGCATGCAGGAGCAGGACCTAGAAGAGGGAATGATCCCCATAGCCAGAGACAGCAAGAAGGCACTAGTTTAGGAAACATATTTTGCATGGCTTGTTTCTAAGTAAAGTTTGGCTTTTGTTGGCTTTTGAATCCAGTATGGAGATAAATCAAAGTGTTTTCTTCCCTTTCCTTAAGCATAGGCTGTGTCTGACAAAATAGCAATGCCCGGAACCACATATGTTATTACATACAGCAGTTCTGCTACTCATCTGGGCCCCACATTTTTCCAAAGCTGTGCTGTTCTCATTGATTGGATCTTATCAGGAGGCACGCACTCATTTTGCTCAGTCTAAATGCCATCACAGAATAAATGCAAGCTGAGATCCTGGAAGTTTAAGATGATTTATTTTGGCCTGTCACTGCTACTTCATCTTGGCCAATGAGCATGCAAATCAGTTAAGTCAGTCCATTACCTTTTTGTGCCAGAAGTACAAAATCCAAATGGTTCCTTACTGGGCACATCTGTGGTCCTCATCCAAAACTGATGGTGTTACTGTTCACAAATTCATATTCTTGCTGATATTGCAACAGAACTCTTGCTATTCAAATACATTACGTTCCTCTCCCTTTCCATCATGCATATGCACTAAAAAAAATCACTTTTAAAATCCACCATTGTTTATTTATTTCTACTGCAGAGTATAAATGAAAATGACATCTCTGTGTTATCCATATAATATATAGAAATATCCACTGTTTCTGAATTTACTCTAGCTTCAGAAAGCAGTTATGATAATGTCATGCCATGCAGTTAAATATTATTATATTTTATGAAAGAGAATTCAACATGGAAATGTTGTTATGGCAGCATTTTAGTGACATATATAAAGTGCAAAGATTCAATCCAAGTTTCATCTTCAATATACATCAACTGACAACAAGAATCATTTTATATGAGTAAAAAATAGGAAGCGATAGAACTTTTTGTAAGTCTTCAAAGCTGCAATTAGCAGATCTGCTCCAGGAAGTAAACATGTCATATTAATCCATTTGTTTTCTTCTATTTTATTCAGATGAGCACCTGGTAAATTCCTGAAGAACTACAGAAAGCAGCATTCTGCCCAGGCTGTTCATTAAAGAACCCTGCCTGTGTTTACTGCCATCATATATAATCTTGTAATAACCACTTTCAGTCACACAACTTGAGGTCTGCTTTTCTTGGAGTTAAGAGCTAAACAAATTGAATCATTGCCAGCTGCTACAATGCATTCATTTATAGTCCCTGAAAGTTATATCACTTTTTCATCTGTTCCTTAAGAATATGCTTCTGCCTACATATTGCAAAAAAGAGCAGAATGTGCTCAGCAGAATAGAATATATATTTTACATGAATTGAAGGTCCAATCTTTTGGTACAGATTTGAAAATGCTAGTTTTTCTCATCCCCCTTAAGAATTTTGAGAAATCAAGATGGGTTGATCAAGGTTTTATTTTAAAAATGAAGCAATTGAAATAGGGTATGGTCCAAAGAAATAAGCTGTGATACAGTACCATAGCACCAAATGTTCCTGTAGATGTATACATATTATCAATGTGGGAGAAAGGTCTTTCATGAGACAGAAAATATCAGACATGCACGAAGAAGCTTCCATTCACACACAGCCAACAGAATATCTTTACTTTTGGTCCAAAGTATTGCAGATTTCATTACAGTAAAAACTTCACAAGCTGATTTTCTTGGGTTAGAAAACTTCCCATATCTCGTGTGTACAGACTGGAGTGACCACACATACTTTTCTTCAAAAATCATCAACTCATTTTTATCAATTTTCAGCAAAAAGTCCATATAGGGTTTGAATCTTGATGCTTCCTGCAGCCATGTTGCCCACCCCTTTAGGTTGAAGGGCCTGGGAAACATCTTATTCATAGCAGTCAGAGGTGGCTAAAATCAGAATCCAATTCCCTCTGACTGCTATGAATAAGATTTTTTTGCTGAAAATTGATAAAAATGAGTTGATGATTTATTGATTAAAAAGGTATGTTTATGGGAAGAAGGAAACATAATATGAAATTTGAGAGGGTGGAGATGATAATTATTGTGTTTGTAACTGCTGCAAAGAAGATTGGAAGTCATTTCTTTAAATATTTTTCTTATCTTTCACTTATTCTTTTATTCTTTTATATCTCCTTTTTTCTACTTTCCTTATTATGTTTTTGTAGTTTTTTTAATCTTATGTAAACATTTCTTTTAGTAATATGCTTCAAGATTCATAGCAATGCTCCTCTGAGTATCATTGTATAGAAGAAACAGTGGAGGCAGATATTACCTTCATGTTCAGGCTGTGGCCTTCCAGAGGCATGTGATTGGCTATAGTGGAAAAGAGGATGCTGGAATAGGTAGACTCTTGATCTCAGCTAGTAGGGCTCAGAAACTTTCTTGAAGCTTCCTCAAGGACTGCAACATTCTCTGAAGACATACAAGCCAGATTTGGGGGGAGGATTGTTGTTGCCATCACCATCATCCTCTATCTACTGCTGTTCCTCTTGCAACCACAAAGTGGTTTATAACAATCAAAGCCATGTAAAACAACAATACTGAAAAGCATAGAAACATGATTAACCTCCCTCAGGAGCAAATGCATGGGGGTGTGGAAGGGTGTTTATGAGAATAAACCACTGACTATATTAGATGTACCTCCAAACAGAGAGAGTTCTACTGTAAGGTATGAGGAGCTATGAGGAGGTTTTTCTAATAGCATTACATACTATGAGGGCCATACTTTAATGTCCAAGATTGTTAGTAACTAAGCAAACTGATAAATAAAAGGCTATGTGAGGTCAGCATTATCTGCAGTCTTTGAAAAAGAAAAAAAGAAAAGAACAGTAACATTTAAAGAAAAAATCATGAACTGAAGTTGCATATGCATGATCCCTCCCCCTCCCCCTCCCCCAATCCTTAATCCAAAAAAAAAAAAAAATTTCCCATAGTCTACAATTAACATTAATGAATGGACTTTAATAGTCCTCTGGTATTACCAGAGTTCTGAAAATGATTTAAATTGCATCATTTAAGCCCATGTGTTTTTCAAAAGAATTTAATAATGCCATATGCATTACATTTGTCAAATTCTGAATCTGATATTTACATTTGCCAACTTCTCTGTGCTGTTGCACAGAAAACTGTCTCCTGCAATAAAACTGTCTTTGGGTTGATTTGAAAAAAGTACATAGGCCAATCCGGATCGTCGGACATAATTCCACTGCGTTTTAATGTATTTCAAGAGAAGAAAAACAAACAGCAAGCAGTTTTGCCCCATCGCCTTACCATGCAATTACTTTCAGTGGGAGAAATGCAACTGTGGTCCCTCAGGTACTTTGATTTGGCTAAATAGTGTCCTTTGAAAACTATTTCCATTTTAATGTGTGGAATCAATCTCCTGTATGCACCCCATTTTCTTTAATTAAAGACAAAAATCAGGCAAGGAAAGAAATTGCCTCATCTAATGGATATTCAGTTTAGTATAAAATGAATTCAGCATCAAGGAATACATTTCTCGAGAAGAAATTGAAAAAGCAAGGCAACCTAGAATTACCCTGAGGGGGAGGGAGGAAGGAAAAGAAGTGTGGATGGGCAGCTGGCAGGACTTTGTTTAAAAGACCTTCAGAGGAGGAGGGAAGCCTGAAAGGTGCTGCTGGATAAGATAAAAATGAATAGAGTCCATTCCTGCTAGTTAGTGTATTGTAGTTGGCATGGGGGAGCAGTATCTAAATATTTATAGTCATTAAACGTGTGCTCTAATAGGTAAAATAAAGCGATAGAAACACATGAAGAAGCTGTAGCAGAGTGAGAGGGCTTTCGAGCAGTGCCTTTGCAGTGAGCTCTGACCCACAGATAAATTGCACAATTGAGTCCTGTGTAGGAGCCAAAAGACACTGAGATGAAAAATTAATTACAATGGTAAGGAGAGAGAGAGAGACTAAGGTTCAAGTGTAGATTGAACTGAAGACAAATCTTCTCAGCAGCTACAAAACTGCCAAGGCTGCAGTAGTGAACTTGAGGTGTTTTAAAGACTCAACACAGGGAGTGTGTGGAAGCTCCCTTTCCATTTTCTTATTACTACTTCCTTTATCACTGCAATTTTTTGTCCATGGATTTGGTAAACAGGAAGAAGTGAGGACATATGAAATACGAAATACTGAAATTGCTCATTATATTACTATTTCATTTTATGGTCTTGAAGGAAAATGGATTGGTCTGATCATCTCAGATGTGGAACTGTACTGGACTAACTGCCCCCTTTAATTAAGTTGATACATCGGGAAGGCGGGATGCCCCTTGTAGCACTGGCTGGGGAATTCTGGGTGTTGAAGTCCACACATCTTAAAGTTGCCAATTTTGAAAAACACTGCTAGACGTCAATGGTAGGAAATATTCATTTATTAAATAACTGATATAAATAAACAATTTATATATGCAACAATGTAGCCCATGGGTTCACAAAAAAAGAACCTGCAACAAAAACAAACAATTGTGTTTAAAATAAACATTATAGTTAATCCTATAATTCCAGTTTCACACTATCACATAGTATCAGATAAATTGTTTTTCTGTTGCTGGGCATTCTAGATCATAATGTAACATGACATACTGGCTGTGTAACAAAATCTACCAATTTTGTACTTGCATCATGTGGTGGGTACTTACTGCCACTTGTATGGAAGACTGGGTTGCTGAGAAATGTGTGTACATGTGTATGTGTGCATAACAAATGTTACTGTAAGAGACAGGATCTTGGCGAATGCTGACAAATAACTCTAATTCTTAACAGCTGTCAAGTGAAAAAGCAATTTATTTATCATGAGCTGCTTTTTGACACTGATGTTGCTGGTCTGGTAACTTGTCCTTTAGTAGTAAATAATGAGAATGTTGAGATATTTAAGGGCGGCACTTGGTTTGACTTTTTTCACCAGATTTATTATTTATTTTATTACTGGCATTTCTATGTTCCCCCTAAGCCCTGCTGTGCTGCCTTATTGGACCAAGGGGGTGTTCTTGGGAGGAATGAGCAAAGAACACTGGGAATATATGTCAAGAGTATATACTCCCAGCAGGGTCACCTAAGGTATGAAGGTCATCCCAGCTGCCCAGCTAAAGCAAGCAGGTCCCTCTATTTGGCACCAGTTGCTGGAAGCAAGTTGCTCTAGAAAGTTGCTGGAGGCAGATATCACTCTAGTACAATGGCAAGTATGCATCTCCTGTTCATACTGCACAGAAGACAATGGTAAGCCACTTCTGTATTTTACCAAGAAAACCACATGGGTAGGCAAGACAAAGTGACTGACAGTACAGTATAGAATGATGGGCCACTCAGGTTGGATGGCACGAAATGTGCAACTGAGAAAGAGCTGAGGATCTTTCAGACTAAAGATATTTATCATTTGATTAAATTTAAGTCTTCAGGATGTCTAATTGCTGATGTGGCCACGAAAGAAAGATAATCCAAAGCTGCAAAGACAGAATTATGGTGGGAACATGGAATGTAAGCAGCATGAACATGGGAAAGCTCAGCACAGTGAAAGATGAAATGAATCAACTGCACATTGATGTCATAGGCATCAGCGAACTGAAATGGATTGGAATGGGGCACTTTCAGTCAGAAGAGGCAACCCTTTAACATGAACTCTGAACTGATTTGTTTTCTGATTCATTTGTTTGTTTTCTTGGCTACCCATGGTATGCTCAAGAGTCTTTTCCAACACCAAGGTTGTTGAACAAAACGACTCAACAAGTTGTTGAGTAGTTCGTACTCAAGGCACAAATGTCCATGCTCAAACTATCAATTTGAACACACTATGCAAAACCCCAGCTCCCTTGAGAAATCCATAATATTGGAAAAAATGGAAGAAAAGAGAAGAAGAGGACAACTAGCAGTATGTAGATGGATTTGATTACATTAGTGATGTGTGCCATTGGGACACCGGAAGGGATAGGCTGGGGACAGATCATCCTGGTCTATATGATAGCTAAAGTCAACATCAACTTGAATGTCCTCAATCAATCAATCAATCAATCAATCAATTTTGATGATACTATATTCCAAAATGGCTTCTTCAGATCTCAAACATAATATACAATCCTCAAACTTCACCACATTTCAACATTTACTGTAATTCACTCACACACATGATGAAAAATACAATCCTCAACATTCATCACATTTCAACATTTACTGTAATTCACTCACACACATTGTACACATGATGAAATCTAATGTATAAACTTTATAAAAGTTATATTTTTAGAAGAAATGCTATCATGTAAATTGGAGCCTTTGGTTATAACTTCTTCCAAACCTTGGCATTTTGCTTCAACATTCTAAATTATAAATGATAACCAGCACACTTGCAACTGAAAAAGCTATTCAAAAGCATAAGGAAAAAAGTATACTTTTAAGTTGAAGGTCTAAACCTCTTTAGAGATGCATAGTGATTTAAATTTGTGACCAGTATGATAATCCTATGCTATTATTTCTATAGCTTGCATGATATGGTGTAATTTTAATAAAACACAGCAATTTCTGTTTTCTCATGCTATCTATAAATGCACAGCCAAACCAAAACAAGTTTTTCTGTTTCATTTTCATTCTGATCATCAAATCACATCTCTACTTTTCACTGCTTACCTTCCCCTTCAAATGACCAACTACTCTATGCCCTGAGTATGAGTCACTAGAAAGCAAGGAACTGGGCAACTTTTAAGGAGATACATATATCACTGAGAGGTTAGTTCCTGCAATTTTCTGCTTCGGTAGCAAAGAACGGGTAGTATAATGCTAGCTTCTAGGAATGTCCAAAGGTTTTGTTTAGTCTGAAATTTCACCCAATTTGCACCTGTTCTCCAAACTAAGGTACAAAACAGGATACAGGAAATTCTTTCAATTCTATGTTTCTCCACTTTCAAGATGCATTTTCCAGCTTAAAAAAAAAAATACTCCAAATGCATGCAAATATTGGGGGGCGGGATTATCATAAACATTGATTGATTTCCATTCCTTTCCAAATCTGCAGATTCATGCTGAAATGGGACTAAGGTTTAGTCACTAAACAAATGTATACATAAATATATCAAAACTGACATGGGCTGAAAATAGCTTGATCCATCTATTCTGAATTTGGCGAAGCTTCAGAAAGCTCACTTAGGCATATAAATTAAAAAGAAAACTACATGTTTGAATCATAGCCAAGGTCAATTTATATTTTATTTTACATATTCTAAACTAGGAACGATCAACATTTTTAGGTCTAGACTGAAGTGTCACATCAGATGCTGGATGAGTTGCTGAAGGCTGCAATGGCTGGCATATACGCGTTCACATATATCCTCTCCTTATCTGTTTCCCTCCAGTGACTCTATTACAGCTTATTGCTTCTCCATTAGCGATCAGACCAACAAGCATTAAGAATGGGGAGGCTTCTCTTTCCCAGCAATTGTTCTCCAGATTGCTGCTTCTCTCCTGTCATTAAGAGCAGAAATGCAGCAGTTCTAAGTGGGCACCTTGGGAGATAAGGGAAGAAGGTTCCCTTTTCCTTCCAGCAACTGATCAACCAGCAATTTCATAGGCTACTGGGACAAGTTATTTTCTAGCACTCTTCCACACCTAAGCAACCAAGCACAATACTAGAGGGAGTATGGAGATGGAAAACGGTAATCATTTTACAGAAAGGCATCAGGGCCATGGACTATCCTTGCTCCAAGCCATCCCATAGCCTAAGTGATTACTAATAGCTTTTTATGAGCCCCACATCTGCCCAACACAGATCGTTGACTAGCATTCAGGTAAGAAATTCAAACTGTGAATTGTGAAAATAAGTCAACCTTTTATGAAATCCAAGTTTACACTTTTCTTTCTGAGTTAGAGAGGATAAAATCATTAATTCTCAGCCTAAAGGTTTTTAACTCTCAGCTCTTCAGCTTCAGCCAACGTTTTACAAAATAATAACTTGCAGAGGCAATACATATTTCAGATATGTCACCATGTCTGCGGACCTATTTCTCATGCCAACTGATTGTGAGGATACAAATAACTTTCTTTTTGATTATACCACAGCTGTAATTTTGATTAAATACAATTCTCTCAATTGGTTAACACCAGTATTATTTTTCTTTGTTACTCCCTGCATATCTCCACGCATTATCCTTTTCCTAAGAAATGCTCATCTCAAAAATTTCATAAACAGATTTTGTTTTGTTTTTTTCTTCAATCAGTGTGAAAAGGCTTACATTCTAAACAGAAAGGAGACCACAAAAAGTTTCTGTTTTGGGTGTTGATGTTCAAAGCATGCCCAAAACCAAGATAGATCAACTTCAAAACAACTTTCTGGGCAGCAAGGAAAGTTGATCGGTTTTGGCAGTGTTATTAGCAAAACAGACAGCAGCCTTTCAAAGACCAACATAGTACATCTTCCTCTTGGCAGAAGGATTAGCCAATCTGTAGACTTTGATAACAAACTAGAAAACAACCAAATAAATAAGTTGTAAAACAGAAAGGATTGGGGGAGGGAACAGATATTTCTTTTTCATGAAATCAGCTTGTTGAGATAAAAATCTCGTCCTTATATTGTGCGAGAAAAACAGTTGCTCCATTGGGCTTTAAGCTGGGTGGCCAGATGGAGGTTTGAATCATAGATTATACTTGCATTCCTGGGATACAGAAAACCACATGAGGTGATAAGTATTAGCTCCATCTTTCTATGAACATGTGTTGAGACTTCTGTATGCTGGCAGACCCTCACTTCTTTTCCCCCCAGAGATGTCCCAACTGAATATCCCCATTTCAAAATACTTTTCCTCAGCATTCAAGAGACAGAAACTTTCAATCTATTGGGGACATTAAAAGAATGAGTTTGTTTCCAGATGAGATCTGGGACAGCAAATTAGGCCTCACATCATTGTCTACTGGGAAAGCACAGCTAATTTTTGAAAATTGCTTCCAAGATCTTCTGTATTCTCATCATGACTGTAAAAATAAATTTGTTTTAATTTTGGGGAAAGTTGGAAACATTGGTTTCCCTTAACACTTGCCCCCCTGTTGCCATCACCATCATATTAAAAAAGGAAAAAAAATTGGAAAGAAACAAGACATCTCCATGTTGCCTTATTTCAATGTTTTTCCTTCCTATTTTTTTTTAACTGCCCAAAAGCAAAATGTGGAATAGCTGTGCAATGTCTTTTGACTGATAGCACGAGAACTGTCCATCTGGAAGAATCAAAGAACAACTAACCCCAATTAAGTTACATAATCAGTTATTGGTTGCTGAATGAATTGTTTCTCTCAAGGAAGAAGCTGATGCCTTCCTGTTCAGAAGGAATATAAATAAATAAGCAAGCAAGCAAGCTGCAAGGCCCACTAGCTTTCCACTGCTTAGGACAGAAAGGTAAGATTTACAACAAAGTTCCAATGTAAAAGTTTTGCCCTCACTGATACTAAAGATTAACAGTTTGATGAAATCCAAATGTTTAATGGTTACTCTGAAAATGGCAGCCCCTTTCTTCTCATCCAGTACTTTTTTTTTAGATGGGTGAAGCTCTGGAGAAATAGATCAACTTTTTTCAGCAACTGCATCTGAGACGTGTCACTTGAAATTTCCAGACTGAGGAGTCTGAAGATTCAGCATCTGCTCAGTTCAGATATTTTCTTAACCTTTCTCAATCTTTCCAGTTCAATTCAATTCAGTTCAGAACATAGTTCAGAACATAGTTGAATCCATGCACATCTCTCATACACGGAAGTTATCTAAGTCCTGACACAAACTTTCTGCTCAAGTGGAGAATGATGTGAATGGCCTCTTAAGGATTTGATAGCTGTCACAATATAATTTCAGACACTTCCTGTTTGCACTGACACTAGCATATAGAGGTATGTATAAGATCAACTTGTGGTGGTGTGGGCAGTTTGGGCTGCCTGTCGCTCGGCACATGTGACACCTCTGCTCCATGAGCTGCATTGGCTATTGGTCTGCTTCCAGATACAGTTCAAGGTATTGGTGGTTACCTTTAAAGCCCTTCATGGCTTGGGGCTGGGTAACTTACTTATGGGACCGTCTCTCCCCATATCTACCTATCCCTTTAGATATGGCAGGAGAGGCGAGCCCTATCTGTGAGGGAGTGCCATCTCGCATGATCCAAGAAGAGAGCCTTTTCTGTCATGGTGCCCACCTTCTAGGCATCATCCCCCCAGAGATCAGACTCCCCCGACCATGCTGGCTTTTCACAAGGCCATTCACATGGTTTTGCCATTGAGTCTGGGCCCCTGATCATGTGACTAAACCCATTTCTTAGCTGTATTGATTGGGGATGACTGTTAGTGTTGTTGCTTGGCTGCTATTTTAAGTTATTTGTAATTTTGGTGGTTGTTTTTATTCTGTTTTTAATTGTTAGCCAACCAGAGTCATGTACCTGAGATGGGCAGCCATGTTAATTCAATAAATAAATGCATACATACATACATGCATATTCTTAAGGCATGTATGGGGCAACTCTAACAGAAGGAAATACAGTCTGCATCCCTAAAAATGAGTAGGTGGGGGGAGCTCACTTCCCAGCATCATCTCACTTCTTGGGATGATAAGATTCTGGGTAGGACTGGGGTCTCTCAGAAGTGTTTTTGAGGAAGCAGATTTTATTTCTTATATGCTATTCTCTCTAAAATGTATGCTGTTGTCCTATATGACAGGCAAGAGTATGGTGTTCATCATCATAATCCTTTTTTTTTTTTTACCTTAATTATTACATTCCACTGTCTCAGTTCATGTCTGCAATAGAAACTACCTTTTAGTGGAAAGAAACTGTTTTCTGAACATATACTTCAACCTTTCAGTGAAAAAGACCCTGACATTTCCAAAACCTTTCTTTCTTTTATGAATTAAAAATAGCATTATGCCATTTACATGTAAACTTAAATCTGGCTTTTCGATTTCCACATGGTTTATGTGTGTGTTTTTAAAAAGGAACCAAGTAAAAGTCCCATGATGATCTCAGTTCCTTATTGGTTATTTGGACTTCCTGGTGGAATCTGGAGGTGACCGAAGAGATTTCAAATTATATTGAGTTCTAGGGATTTGGGTCACCAAGTCCTAATCTAGAGGAGTTGGCACAATGGCTCTAATGCCTTTGCTCTTCTATTTATTTTTACCCTGACAGGAAGGGGTAAAAGTCAAAGTCCCCAGAATAGAAAGCTAGTTACTGTTTCGCAGCAGAGATAATTAGCTGAACCTTTCTTGACTCCTACAACTGAGAGTGAAACTCTCCTTCCAGGGAACAGAATTCTTTGTTCCCTTTTCAAGAGCATCGGACTGATTCTCTTCTTGCAAAGGAGAACTTTCTCTTGTGATTAAATATTCATCACATGAGAGGCCAGCCAAAGGTGTAAGTGCTCCCAATTAACCACAGCAAAAGGCTATAGAAGATGACAGGACAAATATGAATATTTTATTTTTAAAAAGCAGGTTAGGGCCTTGAATAGCCCTCTCTCTTCCTATGTTGTTTTTGTTTGTTGGTAAACAAATGGTCACCTTTTTCCTACTTCCCTCACCCTCGCATCCACTTCTGCAGTCAGGCAGGAGCTTTATGACACCTTTATCTTCCTTATTAAGGACTCTCCCTACTGATCTTGAAGAATAAACGGGAGAGAACCCGGACTCCAGTCCATGCTCCTGGACGAGGCATTATGCACATTTGCTGTCTGCAAAGGCAACAGTGAGTAATTGGGACAGGTATAACTCACATATTAGGTTTTCTAAGTTATTCAGCCATCATGGCATCAGGTAAGATTGCATTCTCTGGTATACAGTCTTATTAGATATGAATTGCCATGGGCAGACTACCAAGCAAAGTCATTATCCACCAGCCCTTTTCTCTTTTCAAAAAATGCCAGTGCAATAATAATTTAGCAGCTATGTCTAAGAGCAGAGTACCAAAGCAGGTGGCTTATTTCTCTCTTTGTAAGACAGTGGCCTATCCTTCTTTCTAGTCATATATACATACATCAGTGGTCATTCCAAAAATATGTGAATAATGTGCCCAGGTCAAAGTATTGTACATTCAGTAGAACCATGCTTTGACTGCTGAGGGGAATATTGATATTAGAAAACTAAAATTAGCCAGAATTGTAGCTAGATGGGAAATCTTACATCCACTGAAAACTATATGAGACTATAAGTAGGAACTCGGTTTTCCTTTGGAGTTGCTTAACACTGTGCATGATTAAAAGCTACTCTATCTTAGTTAGGAGTTTTAGTGCAAAGCAAGCAGGGCCACCCTCTGCCCCCTGAAGTTCAGCTGTACCCATTTAGGCCTACCTTTTGTCATATTTTCCAACTGTCTCAAACAAAATTGGAAACTAATTCCATTCCATTGTATAAATGATGTATTATAATCAACAATGTCTATGCACCAAGGATATTTTCAGAACAACAATGCAAAGAAATTAGCAGTAGGTCTCAGTCAGTCGAAAGGCAACAAACAGCTTGAACTGGGAAAGAGGTTGTCTGCTCTCTGAAAAACCTGAAAACCTGATTAACTTTTATTCAAGAAAATCACAGGAATCAGGATAGCTTTATGAATGGGTCAACGTCTAATGAAAGTTATCTAAATGCAGCATAGTCAAATAATCATGTACCCACTCAGCTTGGTTAGCTGTTGACTAAGGCTATCTCAGTTAATCCACACTGAACTATAAACATTCCAGGCTGTGCTCAAGGATAGAAAATAGAATGAGACCCAGTGAAAGAATAATTCATGCTTTTGTGTGTTTATGCATGTACAACTATTTACATAGCATAGTAATTGCCATTGCATAGCAGATGTTCCCCA
Organism: Python bivittatus; assembly: GCF_059951505.1. Taxonomy (NCBI): domain Eukaryota; kingdom Metazoa; phylum Chordata; class Lepidosauria; order Squamata; family Pythonidae; genus Python; species Python bivittatus. Next base: position 20,348,553 of record NW_028277113.1, on the reverse strand, counting down.
AACAGTAAACATGTTAACACTTAGAAGAAAATTAAGACACAGCTGACCTGAGAGTCTAGCCAAGAAGTTATATTTTTAAAAAGACTGATTGAGGAGGAAGTCTTTGTTTGACACTGAAATGACCTTAAAGATATTGCTAGCCTAGCCTCTGCATAAAAGCTACTTTATAGCCAGGATGTTAACCCTGAAAAATTTCTCTTGCTAGTGGACATCAGTGGGTCTTCTATCCCAACAGATTGATTCCCTGGTTGTGAAGCAATCTTTTGCATCTTTTTATGATTCAATTATTAATTTAATCGGTGATTTTAAGCATTTTGATTGTTGAATTTAACTCTGGCCTTGTTTCTTCTGTAAACCACTCAGAGTTGTTAGCAACTGGTGGTATGACTAGCTAAATATTTGAATAAAATAATTAAAAATCCAGTTGTACATCTCTGAATTAGATAAAACAAAACTCAAACCCACCATATATTGGAAAAATGCCTGCACAAAAATACATGTAGTCACGAAAATAATGTATAAAAATGCATTGCATAAGGAGAAAATCTGGGTATATTAGGCCATGTTGCAAAAGAAGAAGTGGGGGTGGGGGGGAGGTTGTTGTTTTAAAAAAATGCATACATAAGAACTTACAAATTTTAGTAATCTCAAAATCTCAATGCAGTATCAAAATGGAATATATGGCAGATATGGAAAACTGAATAACTGAGAAGTCCTGAAATGGAGAGTTTCTTTGATTTAGAAAATGAGAGCAAGCTCTATTAATAGTAAGGCTTTTCCAGATGTTTAAGCCTTGTCTTTTTGAAAGGCTGAACAAGATCAGAAGAGCAAGCATGCAAAGATGGGTTTCCCTTAAAACTGGAAGCTAATGAAATCTTGCTTAGTTATACTTCCTAGCTAGTTCTGCTAAAAAAAGGACTTTTGCAAGCTGGGTGCCATGCAAAAGGCTGCTTTGACACAAGTTAACTAAAGACATTCAGATACAAATTCAAGAAAAGATTGTCTAATTCTATTTGGCATGACTCCCTGTTCTTGCTTTGCTTTTTGAGCAGCCACGACTGCAATTAATTTTGCTGCAATACATGCAGTGACATCGTTCAGTCCCTCCTGAAACAACAGTGCAAAGCTGCTCATGATTTAGCTGCCCTTGAAGGAGGATGGCTATGGAATCTGTATTAGTAACTGCTCTAGGCTTACTGTTTTTCCCAGGCAGGGAAGATGATAGCACCTGCCCTCTGGAATGAGCTCTGCCCAGAGAACCATGTGGCTTCCACCACAATGACATCCAGCAAGCTATTAAAGACCTGGATATTCTCCCAGGCTTTGGGTCAGGGTGATGGCTGAGCCCTTATCTGATGGATTTTTCTTTATTTAGATCAGGGTTCTCCAAAGTGGTCAATATATTTTTTTCCTTCACCTCATGGCTGAGGTGGCATACAAACTGATAAATAAATAATACAGATGATGGGTTAGCAAAATATATAGTTACTGTAAATGCCAATTTCCAGAGGAAGGATGTCAGCCCTCAGGTAAAGCAGACAGGAAACAAGTCTGAAAGTACAAATCTCTTGCCATCCCTATTTACCACCTGATCAGTTAGGGCGGATCCTTTCTAAGTTTCTTTCTCTTCCCATTACTCAGTTGCAGACTCCTCCCCCTTTTATCTGATCATTCCCTAGGCAGCATCTCTTCCCCCCCCCCCCACCTTCCAAGGTCATTCTCACATTCCATTATAAGTGGAGATGTTTCATTAGGACCATGAAAGATGGGAAAAGGCTACACTACTGCCCTCAGCCTGCCTTTTCATATTATGGCCCAGTCTTGGTTTCTCTCCCTGTTTCACAAGATACTTGTGATTGGCAGGGAAAAAACTAGATATATTAAGTTACATCACATATGTAACATTACTTTGGTGGGTGGCTAATAGGATTCTAAGTCTAATTCTCAAATACAGAAAAGGAAGGGGCATAGTTGCATGTACAATTGCATTAGTCGCGAGCATCATCAGTGGGGATGTTTGTTTTTTGTTTATTGTGCCTCTAGATCACCCAATAAATGCAATTCACTAGGCAGCTTATAAACCAGTTAAAAACAGATTACAGAAAAGAAAGAAACTCCATAATTTAGTTTACAAGACTTTAGATGAAATCATATTTGTAGTGCCCATTTATTTATTGTTGTTGCTATCTCTTTAGGAGTCTAAAATGTGGGAGAGGTAAATCCCTCTACAGCTGAGTTCTGAGTTAAAGAGACACTGTTTCTTTGGCAGACAGTCTTGATGTCTGTGGCATGCAAAGGTCATATTAATGTAAAGATGGTCCGTAATTAATTAGTTCCTTCCTTGTAACTGGGCCATTAGTAGGTTCTGTGCTATTACATCTTTCTACTGCCTTATACAGTATATAGTGACTTCAACATCTGAAAATTGAGCATGGAATGTGTGAGACTAACTGGGCTGTGTGTTTATTACATATTTTACACATGCGTGTTTATTATATAATATTATATAATAGAACACTATAAATATAAATTATATATTTCAGTCAGGACAGATGCATCTACATTTCTTGCAATTGCTTTTCTCACTGAGCTTGTATGGCAGGCCCTTATGATATGTGACACATATGGCTTAAGGATACAAGCTCAGGAAACATCAGTCACAGGCTATTTGCTCATTTAGCCATTCAAAACAGCTGACAACCCTGAGCTATGTAGCAGCATTGTGTTAACATTAGTTGGTGTTTTTAATGCACAGAGAAAGGTACAACATGAACTCACTGGGTGTTTTCTCTCTCAGCCCAATTTACCTTACAAGATTGTTGTTGTATGGGAAAATAAGAGGAGAGATCACTATGTACATACCTCTAGGAGGAAATATAGGATATTAATCTAACAAATACATGTTTTAAAAAATCATTACAGTGCCTAGTCAATGAATGGTTTGCAAGTGAGCAATTGTACATAGTTCTGTGTATAGGTAAATTAATTGACCTGCATGGCAAGGAAACTAATACATGTTTCAAAGCTGTAAAACAGGCTACAAGTGCAATAAAAGATAAGGAATTTAAAAGCAGGACCCTTTTAAATACAGAGCCATTTGATTTAGGGCCTGCCTTGCTGTAGTTTCTTGCAAACACACAACCTTTCTTTCTTTGGTTTTTAATTTGCACAATTCTTCGTCTTTCTTCCAGAATCTGTTTTTCCTCCTCTTCAGGATCTTTTGTCCCTTCATAATAGCCTATATATTATTCAGTCTTATTTTGCCATATCTAGTTAGCGTTATGGCCGTGACAGAGCTATAGGCATTTTACTGTTTGAATCAGAGCTAAAATGAGTCTTTTCTCTATTAAAATCAGCAATTGATGCAACCTTTAGTTGCTAGTTCCTTTATTTATCTCCCCATATTCTACTTTGCTTCCTGGACTACTACCTGAAATGGATGTCAAGGAAGAGCCAATCCCTTAGCAGTTTAAACCTGGGGACCTCCATCACTTTGAACTGGTCTAGGAGTCATCTTGACTTACAGCTTTTAGGCTCTTGTATATTACATTTTCCACCTCACAATGGCTAACAGGGTGTTTGGTGAATTGGAGAGTATCAGTCTTTCATTTTTCTCTAGTTGTGCTTGAAAGTCCTGAGTATTTAATTATCTGATCTCAACCCTATAAGGTAGACCAGACCAAGAAACCAGTAATGCCATATAGGTCTAAAACTACTTTTGTTGGAACAGCTGTAGTAACAAAATCTTGCAAGTCTGAATGAGTCTTGAGTCCTGTAAATTAGGGAGGGGCTTGTCTGAGACATTTGCTCAAATAGTTTTCTAGGAATGGACTCAAGTTCTGCTTGTCTGATCATTGTCTTGGTAGTGGCTCTTCCTCCTATCTTTCAAGGCCATTCCCTATTCCCTCTACACCTGATTAAACATGCTAATGAATAATTGTTCAGCTGGCAATGGTTAGTTAACACATACACGTTCAGAACAATATTAGGCTATAGTACAACTTATAGCCATTTTTGCTCATCAACAAGCATTCATTCCTTGCAAAAGACCACGTTACCTACTATATTTCTATCGGCATTTGTATCTCTAAATATTTACCCCGTGTTCTCATTTTTAGTAAACATGCTACTAAGGTTCAACATTCATCTAGTTTGTCCATTCTTTGCCATTTATGTACAACTTGTGATCATTCACTCTATTTTCCTATACAAAATCATTACTTTGGTCTATGAGACATTAATTTTCAGATCCATATATCTAATTTCTACCGTGCAATCTAACACTTGCAATTAAACAAAGAAACATCTCATATCTTTGTCTTAATCTCTGTTCAGGGTCTGCTGAACATTCTATTGCTTTAGTGACATCATACACCATTCATTTCCATATTTGCACAAAATGTCCCATAATCCACATTTTGGCTAGATTGCCACCAATGCAAATTGGTGTTATGCAAATCTGTTAAATGCATGTTAAAATTCCTTTTCTATTATCTTTCCATGTCTACAAATTATAAATATTCTCTTGGGTGGAACTTAACATTCAAGGACATATAGAAGAAACAATACTTTTGATGTGTGTGTGTGTGTGTAAAATTGCAGGGACTATTTTAAATTATGTAATTGCACAAGCTCCCTGGGGAAATCACGAGGTTTGTGTACTTTACAGGTATTTGCTTTTATGCTTTTATTTCATCTTTCTTAGCAAACAAGATGCAAACTGAATATTTTATAGGACTGACTTATTAATCTAGCAATCCTAGTTGTTCAGGTTAGAAATAATGTACTTCCACCTGCAACTGTACCTTTTCTTTCTAGCATTTTTCTGATTATGCTGCTTGTCAACACACTCACTTTAGGATTTCTTCCCCTTTGCTATTTATAAGTGGGTTTTATTCTAAATAAATTTAATTGCTATGCAAATTTGGTAATTATTTGGTGAATATTAACATTTTCCCCTATACACAGCAATAAATATATATTTTATATTCTGCCTGTATTTGCAAAATACCATGGCAATTAAAATACACTTAAAGAGCCTTAATTTGCATGCAAATTGTCAGAATGATGTGGAAGATTGAGATAGGCAAAATAATCTGTGAAATTGAAAATTAAACATAGTCATTATTAATATAAATATCCCCAAATATAATTTGGTTTGGAAATGTTACCTGTGATGCTGAACATAATTGCTGATTTGATTGCTTAACAGGAGAATATTTTTTTCCTGATTCTTTAATGCTGAAGAAAATCAGAAAAATTGCAGTCCTATGGGGACTATTAAATACCATGAGTAATAGACCAGATGACTTATTTTAGTGAATATTAGTTGCAAAGTAGATTGTTTTATGTTTCTACAGCTGATTGCTAACTTCTCATGAAGTTGTCCATACTGATACATATATCCTGGAAGGCATTCACTAGGGGAAACTATCCTGAACTTGGTTTCCCAGGTTTGGCCAAGGGACAAAGGAGATGCCATATTCATCCGTATCCTAACAGAAAAATGGAGATACATGAGTATATCCTCCAGTGTGAAAAGCATGATCTTTTCTCTTTCCTTTGCACAACATCAGGAAGTAGCATTAGAAACAATAGCCATTCTTACTCTATTCCTTTGGTAAATTGTTGAAAAATATACCTGAGTCTCTAGTGCAGTGTTTCTCAAGCTTGGCAACTTTCAGATGTGTGGACTTCAGCTCCCAGAAGTCCACACATCTGAAAGTTGCCAAGCTTGAGAAACACTGCTCTAGTGGCTTTGAAGGTTACCATATTTCTGCTGTTTCTCTGCCTGCTATGGCAGATGCAGACTTGGGCCAGTTTGTCTTCAAGGCCAGTGCCAGGTTTAAATGGGCAAGTTGCAAAGTGCTCTTTGATACCTTTTCTTATTTCTGATGGTCTCTGGTGGCTTTGCATGATGTGCCTAGGACCAAAAATCAATATCAGAAAAGCAGAAACTACCATTTAAATTTTCAACAGTACTTTGGAAGGCTACTATATTAGGGGCATCATAGGAAATTAAAATGCTACTTCCCAGAACAAAGCTCATGTAATTTTGCTCTGAATTAAAACATATTTTATATCTGAAGTGCTCTATGCTTAGGGTGTGAACAATATCTTCTAAAGGTACCTTCTTTCCAGGTTCTAGAAATGTGACAACTGCTCAAGAGTGTCACATGTTGCTGTGTGCTATCTTTGGTGGTTCCATTCGGAAAGGCATCACAGTTGAATGAGTTGCATGTAAGTAATCCCATAAGAGAACAGTTGGCCTTTAAGAAGCAAAATACCTGAACTGAGTCATGATGGACAGATACCTAAAGTAGATGACACCAGGGAAAAGCAAGCCTGGATGGCTATTGGTCATTCAGAGTTTTTCAAGCATGTCAGGGGTACTCCCATAAAATGATTGCCATGGGGAATCTGCCAATTAGCAGGGTGACTGATAGTGGAAATCAGAGCATGGCTTAGCATGGGGTAAAGCTGTTTTCTCTTGTCCCCCAAGGCTGGGCTAACCCCATTAATTTTGAAAAATAGTGTTAAAGATAGTTGGGAGAAAGCCCTGTTGGGAAACAAACCATATTCTTGCAGTTTTTGTTTAGAATCAATTACCTATTTAGTCCAAGAAAATGATTAAAGAAGGAATGTGAGATCTTGAGGATTATCCTGAGATAAGTCCCATTCCTTACTGGATGTTAAGAGCAGCTTGAAACTATCTGTTATTTGTCACAATTATCATACAAAATCAGAGAATGATATTTTCTTCTGGCTGGACTTAATGTTAGGCTGTCAGCAATTTTACTGGGTATATACTAAATAATACTATAAGAGTAGTTTTTATTCCTATGCCGGGTCAGTTGGACGAATATTTTGTATTATTCCTTTTATGAAAAAGTAGACAATGCTTCTATCATGCCTATTATTAATAATATGCTAAATTGACATGAGATATATGTTGTTATATACTTCCTAAATGAGCAGTTGGCAGAAATGCTACTTCCCTGTTGGTGCCTATAGCATCTTCTATCATCATAATGTTAAGGTGATATAAAGCCTGTCCTTATATAAACATAAAAATGGATTGCTCTAGAAGACACTGTAAGATATTAATGCACATCATGCCATGTTGCATGTAAGACAACATTTAGTTAACTTCTTAAAGGTTTATCCAGCTACCAAATAACCTTTTCAACTTTTATTGATAGAAATTCCAATATAGTTGATAAGGATAGGCTTAAGATAGCTTTAGTAGGACAGAGCTTTCTGGTTTAAATTATTCTGTAGATTTACTGTTGACTTGTAAGAAAATGTACAGTATGATGCCTATGCATGTATTGTATGCCTGTATTATCTTTCTCTGATTTTTTGAAGACCATGACTTCCCAGGTGCACCTGGAATGTCTGAAGCCATTCAAGGTCACCCAGCACTACAATACCAGTTTGGACCTCTGCTCCATAAGTTTGGGCAGGGCTGTTTTTTGGACAGCTGGTTGGAAGATGCACCAGCAGCCGCCCTAGTTTGTCCTTCAGCCTGTAGTGATCATATATCTGGATATAGCAAAGATTTCCTCGACCTATGGCTGTGGCAGCACACATAACCTAGGAGGGCAGACTCCAGATAGGGCACTATCCTTATTTGCGCCCAACCTGGCTTCTATGATACAGGCAAGGTCCACACTGAACTGTGATTATGGGTGGTCTTATTACATTCATCCTGGAAGAAAACAAAGGGGCCTGAAGCAAGGATTGGCACCAAATTGTACTCTCTCTTCTATAATGGCTAGCCCCCCTCCTGTCATAGTGCCTGCAGCCCGTCACTGTGGGAATTTGCTCTGCAACACATTCCTTCTTCTCCATCAACCTCTATCAGTATAGTTCCAAATGGAGCCGTTCTCCAACCACACGCATATCCTCCCCCAAAATAAAAGGGAGAGTTGCAGTCCGGAATCCATACCTCTGTCTTGCTCACCCACCCCACACTTCAAACCTTTCACACTTTCACATCCTGAAAACCTCAACCCTTTGAATTTAGTGACTGCTCTGTTCTAAGCCCCTCTCCCTCCTGGTTAGTGGAGTGGACCATACATGGCCTGCCCTGCACTGAATGATGAAGACATGAGAATTGAAACACCCCCTAGTACAACATGCTACTTTGTTATTCAGAATAAAGACAGATGCATCCTATGGCCAGGGATGGTAACAGAGTTGGAAAGAATTCCAGACACAACACTTCTTATGCTTTCCCTACCTTGTTATATATTCCGATGAACCGGTGCTCAGTGTTGCTGGCTCTACGAGTAATGGCCTGATACATTTATCAATCATTTCATGAACTTCTTTTTATAAATAGGTAACTGTGGTCACATGATCAAAAACATCTATCTAGTTGAAATTATTAAATAACGGCAGCATTAACCCAAAGATAATGTTTTAGCATTATCACAAGGAGCAGTTAATTGACAATAAGCTTTCCCCTGCTTTCATTCTCATATACTTACTGAGAAGTAAGACTCTCTACATTTAGTTGCTCCAAGGTGTATTTAAGATAGCGGCCTTTATAGAGGACATACCTTTTTTGCATTGACTTTTACAGCTAGAAAACAAAGGTCAAAGAGATTGGTAAATTTTACTGTGCCCTAGTTCTGCTAGGGAACTCTCCATTTTGGCATGGTATAGCATAATCCTAAAAAAAGTGGTACTGGGGAGAAGTGTAGATGAGGCCAAATGGTTTATTATAAAAAAATAGAGATATAACAGATGGAGAAAGCAGTGGGGATGGGGTGGGGTATGACTGAGTTAAATCAAATCCTTTGGGTTTTAATTTCAAATCAAAATCAATTTAGAGGGAAAACCAAATAAAATCACACTGGGATACAGGCATAGTTAACATTTCATCACAGTGCTATATTAATGTATAACACTCTCTCCTGTACTGAAGAGCTGTTACAGCCTGTCTGTTTGGAATAGGAATGACATATGATCAGATACAAAATGACTAGACTGTGTGAATTTTTTTAACAATCAGCAAACATACATTTTTAAATAAAATGACTTACAGTATACCAATTCAGGATTGGATGTACTGTTAACTATTGGACTACATAAAACAATTGGACTTTGTGTCTGTTTCCTGAAGATTTATGCCCAGATTAATTCTTTTGCCATACTTGCTTATCTTTATTTTACTACCGTGATTTTATTCATTTTAACTGAAATAACATCTTGTGGTACATGGGTGTACATATGTATGCATTCATGTTGTATGTGTATGTATATGCGTGTGTATATGTACATGACAGCCAGTTTGGTGTAGTGATTAAGGCCTCAGGCTAAAAACAGGGAGACTGTGAGTTCTAATCCCACCTTAGGCACGAAGCCAGCTGGGTAACCTTGGGCCAGTCACTCTCTCTCAGTCCTAGGAAGCAGGCAATGGCAAACCACTTCTGAAATCTTGCCAAGAAAACTGCAGGGATTTGTCCAGGCAGGAGTCAAAATTGACCCCAAGGCTATATACATACATACATACATACATACATACATACATACATACATACATACAGTCCTTTGTTAACAATGGTAATTGGGACTGGATTTTCTGTTGCTAAGCGATGTGGTTGCAGATCGCGAAGTTGTGTGACCGCATCACTTATCGATGGCAATCTCAGCACTCCCCACTGCTGTCATTAAACGAGTCCCAAGTGGCTTGCAAGGAGGCTAGCAGGCAGGTAAGTGGCTGCTGCTGGGCAGGGGTGTGGGTGGCTGTGAGATGTGGATCGAGTGCAGTGGGGCAGGCTCTGGCTGGGCAGGGGAGAGTGCTTGGGGGGCTTTGACTTTGCTTGTGGGAAGCTGGGAAGGAAGGTTGCAAATGGCAATTATGTGACCATGGGATGCTGCAACTGTCTTAAGTGTGAGTTGGTTGCCACGATCACGATCATGTGACCACATGGGTGCTGGGACATTCAGAACTTTGAAGACCAGTTGTAAGTACCACTTGTTCAGTGCCATGCTAATTCTGAATGGTTGCTGAATGAGTGGTCATTAAATGAGGACTATCTATACACACACACACACACACATTACATTTATGTATCTGCAGCAGATTGCTTCAGGCTGATTATAAATGAGAGACTGAAAGCCAGTATAGTATAGTGGTTAAGATGCTGTTGAATGAAGAGTATGGAGACCTTGATGCTAGTCCTCCCCATAGGCCTGGGTCTATAATCTTCTGTGAAGATGCCTTCATTCTGCAGAGGATTGACTTGGGATGCTTTTTTTCAAAATAGTAATTTTATTAAAAAATTACAATTACAAAGATAAAAGCTAATACAAACTAAAAAAAGAAAAGAAAAAAAGAAAAAAATAGAAGGTGCAGAACAGAAAAAAATAGAAAAGAAAAAATAAGAATATAGTAAAGAAAAAGAAAAGAAATATATGAAGAAATTACATCCCCCTTCATCACAAGTATAAACAATTTTAGTAACTTATCACCTTCTCTTAAAATACAACAAATGATCTTTTCTTCCCATATCCTATCTCTTATCTATAAACAAATTCATAAAACATCATCATTTCAGTCCTCATGTCAGCGAAGTCCATTAAGGGTTACCAGAAATAACAACATATCTATTTGATCCCTGATCAAATAAGCCAATTTTATATTCCTTCCTTTTACTTCTAACAATCTTGATCTTTAGTTCCTTCAAATAATGTTCTACAACTTGATTTCTTTTCATTTTTTTTTTGACCCTTGTCACAAAATTCTTCAAAGCTTCAACAAGCCTCTTTTGTAAATCATATAGAGGAAAATTATCCAGGTCACTCTCTTGGTTTGTTATTTGTATATCCCTTTTCATTATTAAGACATCAGCCAGTTTTGTATGTCCAGTTAGCATCTTTTTCGATATCATTCTTACAGCCTGTCATTTTTAAATACACTTCCAGATCAGTCTTAGTCTTGTCAGGCAGAACTTGTTTCTCTTCCATAACATCTTTTAGACACAGTCTATCTATAGAGGCAGACACTACTAAAATTAACCTTTGGGTCCATTGTTCAAAAATATATTTCAGTATGTCCAATGTTAAAATATTTTGCTTCATTCTGTATTTGTAAGTCGAGTTTCAGTATTCTTCTCCTTTAACTGTGTTCCTTCTAGTTCCCTCTACTGTCCAACTTTCAAAGTCTCACTCTATCATATTTTTTTAAAGAATTCAGAACAAAAGTGTTTTCCCACAGGAAGGATTTTTATAATTAATTCCAAAAGCTTATTTCAAATTTATTTGTCCTGAACCTCTAGGAAAAAATGTATGTTCCCGCAGCAGCTAATAAAATATTAAGATACAAGTATATTTCAAATAGGAGATAATAAAACAAGGCATGTAAAAGACAAAATACTCAAACAGAAACAATAGATTGAAAAAAACTGTTTCAAATTTGAAAAACAAAACAAAACACTTAGTTTGCTATTTCTAGAAAGCGTGGGAAAACAGATATGTTTTCCTTGGCAACTCAAGGATAAGTGGAAGGACCACTTCATTTTCCAATGATGGTTGTTCTATCTTATATTTTAAATAATACCTTTACTATCTATTTTTAATTTCATTTTCCCTGTTGGTACTTCATTCTGTCATTCTATTAAGGTACTTCAATTCTTCTTTAAGGTTTTTTAATTGAACAGCGGTATAAACTTTTCTAAAATAAATAGGCATGCAAGAGTTGTGATGATTTGAAGCTGGGGCTGCTCAGCAAAGCTGCTACTGCCAAGGAAACAGCACTAGCAAAGACATATCTACTGTGTTTCCTCTGTAGCTGCAGAGTGTGTTGGTCCCAACTGGCCAGACCTGTCTTCTCCTGTCTCCTAGACCTGGGATTGACCCTCCTACAAAACAAAGACTCTTTGCACATTTTGTGGCCACTTCTCTGATGATTTCTGCTAGAGCAGTCCCACTGTACCCCTGAACTGTAGCTAATTAGAGGTTTTTGTTTAGTTTTTTTCCTAGCTTCAAACATCCAACATAGGGAGGAACAAAGAAAGGGTAGATTACTCAAGAGTAGCACTCACACATTGGCCAGTGCGAGGAACTTCTCACCAGCTGAAGTTGGGAAAATGAGGTCATTTGGGAAGTGGTGTGCAGTGGTGCAAAAATGCTGCTGGGAAGTGAAACTGGAAACTTTGTAGAAGGGACATTGCACATAACACATATATTGTTAGGTTTATATCATATTTTTCATTCAGGAGTTCAAGGTGGTGCAAATAGCACTCCCTCCTCCTTTTTTTTTTTTTCTGTACGACAACCATCTTGTGAGGTAAGTTGGGTTGAGAGAGATTGGCCAAAGGTCACCCAGTGAGATTCCATGGATGAGGGTGGACTAGAATTTGGATCTCCCCACTCCTAGTCCATATAACTTTACCCTATACACCAGACTAGCTCTCATGTGAGATAGAACTAGTCATAACTAGTCCAATTGCATTCAGCGGAGTGTACTTCCAGATAAGTATGAATGAGACTCCAGTATGAATTTTTATGTTTTGCAAATGTACATAAGATATTTTAACATTTCCCAATCCTAAATCTTTCACCAACATCTTTTAAATGGCTCCAGTTACAAATACAATGTTATACTAGGAAATAGAAAGCAGGCAGTATGATATACGTGGGTAATAAATGGTGATCAAGAGCTATTTTGAAGCTGCATGGAAGAAAATTATGATAAATGTTTTCTTTAAACTAAAATAAGCATTTGTTTACACATTGCATTAAGCCAAAAACTTGTTTGTACTTCAGAACGTTGCCTGAATTTGGCCATTGTATTTTGCAAACCATGGCTTATAGCTTCATGTGATATGTGAACCAGCCAACTGTATTTATGCAATGAACCACAATTAAGCAATCCATAGCTTCACATAATATGTGAACCCAATCATATATCTTTTCTCACTGAGCTGGTAATCATATTAAAATGTTGATGTTTTTCATTGTATTTTGTGGTAAAAATGGACAGAATCTTAATAAATGCACATTTGGAATGTTACAGTAATATTAACATAGAATGCAAGAGCCTTTGCTAATGTTACAACAGTATTATTTTAATTTAAATATTAATATTGGAGATTGCATTACTCAGGCTGCACTCTAATAATTGCTTTACAAGAATAAATCCCAGTTTAATCAATGAGATTTACTATTGAGTCAATGTGCTTAGAATTGCAGTTTTAGTATTCATGTACAATCTTGGTTAGAAAAATTGTAGAGTGGATAATATAATAATACTTGCAGTATAAGAATTTCAATAAGTATTTAATTCACATATATTTCTTGAAAGCATTTCATGGGTCTATTGACTCTCAGTTGTATATACTGCTTTTTCTGAAACGTGATCTCTAATGAGGTAGCTAAAGAGCTCTTGCATCATCATCATCATCATCATCATCATCATCAACATCATCATCATCATCATCATCATCGTTGTTATTTGCCATTACTAGGCTATTTCACTTTTCCTTTGAATATGTGTTTATTTTAAGGGAACACTTATGAGATAAGGTGGGGTTGTAACAGTGACCTAATACTGTACGCCATGATTTGGCATTTTTGGTGTGTTAAATGTTCAAAGTACATTCATATCATGAAGAATCTGAGACTTATATAATTCATGGTCAATAATACAGTAATTCTATATAAAGAAGTCCAAACTGGGTTGGACTGACTAGGCTAGACTTGTCCAAAATATTAGCGCCACAGGAAGCCTAAGATTTATCTAAGATGGTACTTTTTTTTCTTTTGCAGCAGACATTGCTTTTCTATGCTATAGTAAATTAATTCTTGTTACTGAATTCTTGATTCTTTGGCATGATATCATAATTATTTGGCTACTAACTGACTGACAGCATTATCAGTTGAAGTATTTGCAGTCTGTGTTCCCTTCTATAGGTAACTCACATTAGGAAACCATATGGAAATTGGTGCTTTCATTTCCACACTCTATATGGTGGTGGTGCTTGGGTTGGGCCACCAGGAATGGGTTAAGGGCTCAATATTCAGTGCTGCTACACATCACTTTGAAAAATCAGTACTGCCTTGTCTCTCTTCCTCCAAACTATTAAAACAATTAACAGCTCATGGAGACAGGGTAAAGGCAGTGGCATTTTATTCTAAATTCTGGAATTGGAAAAAAGTGTAACACAGGTACATCTCTCTCTCTTTCTTGGTTACACCTTTCTTCCTTTATAGCATTTTGATACAAATCTCAAATATGTTTCTTATACATAGGTAAGTTTAAGATTTTGAGTCATAGGCATTTAACAAGCCTTGAGAAGTATAAATAGGAATAATTCAAACAATGTGTGCTTGTGATCAGGTAAAAGTAAATCTTAAATAAATTCTGTCTTGAGGATGTTGACATAACAGCAGAAAAGTAGGAAAGGAAATTCAAGGGTAGAGGAACAAGAAGGAAGAAAAACATGGAGGTAGACTTGTCCTTTCTGTAACTCAAGATGGCCATGAGTAAAAGAAAAGAAAATAAGAAGGTTTTCTTTTCAAAGATACAGTAGCATAACATGTAACAAAATATGACAGAGTAATATAATATCATTTTTGATTGTTATTTATTTGTGTCTCTTCGGCATGATTTGCTTCTAAGACCTTTGCAGGGCAAATATCCTCTGAACGACGTGGATCCTGTGTCATCCTGCCGGTATTTGCTTTGTGATGCTATACCTGAGATTACCCAAATTGTCGCTAAGTTCCTGGAGGAAGTGTTCAAAGGAAATGTAACCAAACTCTTCTTTGAGTTTTGTTTTCCTGCTGTCATCCTTATGATATGCTAATTTCTTGTATTTTAATGTTTGTAATGCCAATAAAGGTTTGAATTGAAATTGACAGAGTAATACAGCATATAAAATTTCTATTCCCTGGGGTGGGGGGAAAAATAAAACAACTCTGGGTGCAGTTGTGGCAGGATGCAGAGGGCAGGGGGAATGAGGGACAGCAGGAAGAGCCTCTGCCAAGGCAATGGTCAGATAAAAGAAACCTGAGTCTGGGGCAGGACTGTAACTCAGACAAGCTCCTTCCTAGTTCTCATGAAATTAAAGGGAAGGCAGGGATAGGTGCATCCAGACTTGCAAGATTCTGTTACTATAACTTTACAATAAAAATAGCATTGGCCTAAGTGACTTTGGTTTCCTTGTCTGATCTACCTTGACCCTGTGACATCCCCAGTGAGGACCAAAAATGTTAAGAAGGTCCATGTCCATATAAGTGAAGCCTCCCCCCCCCTTTTTTTTTACATCCATTGTGTGTCCAATACATGTAAAAAAGAGGGAGGGCTTCAGTCATGTGGTCATGGCTGCCATTTTGACTTTTTGACCCCTCCCTCCCCATGGTTGCTTCTTTCTGCAGCACACTCAGACTCAGCATTAAAGAAGGAAGGAAGGAAGGAAGGAAGGAAGGAAGGAAGGAAGGAAGGAAGGAAGGAAGGAAGGAAGGAAGGAAGGAAGGAAGGAAGGAAACAAAATAAGTGCAAATAGGGGGAGAGGAGGAGAAGAGGAGAGAAGGAAATAAGAGGAGAAACTTAGGGGTGGTATACTCAGATGTGTAAATTCCTCCTATAGGCATCTTGCTCAAAGCATCCTCAGTGCTAGAAAAAATACTGCTTATATGTTCAGCTTATTTGTATGGATTTTATTAAAATAGTGTTTGTATATCGTTACGATGCAAATCTTTGGCTTTCCTGAGGCTACCTAGTGAATTCATATCTAAAGCAAGATGAGAAATGGATGCATCTTATTTCATTTTCCTACAGTATTTCCTACGGTAACTCACACTGAATGTTTCCTGTGTAAGTCCTATTGGAATGAAAAGGGCTATCTAAAAGAACTCTGTACTGACTCCTTTACCACTTATTTTTATTCTAATAAAGAACAAACCATCTATCCTAGGCAAGAACACTCATTTGTCCTGAGTCCCTGAAAATGGACCAGTTTGTAACATATCCTTTGACTGTCCATTAGAACTGACTCTGGAGTAAACATCTATTTCCCCTCTTCCTTGTGAGTTAGACTGATAACTGCAGCTTGCCAAGACTCTGTTATTACGTTTCATCTCTTGGCACTCAGAAAGACAGTTTGGTTCAAAGGTGAACTACATTATCTTGCTGCAATTTGTGAACAGCTTCTTTTTATTTAGAGTTCAAACTGACCCAGACTTGACCACATCTTTGGAGCATAAACAGTTGAGACATAGCTGCCAGCCCCTTTCCTCTTTGAAAGTTAATTTAATTTAACCATCCACCATACAAGAAAGCATTTTATCATCCTTAAAGAGTAACATGTTATATCACTACACTTAAATCACAGCTAGACTGAAATCAGAATTCATAACACATTCCACTGCAGTGTTTTGTCTTCTGCACAAATGTATGTGTATCAGCATGGAACAAGCATTTATTGAACAGATTTTCTGCAACAATTCAAATCATTCCGATTAATTAGTGGCATATGAAAATTTCTCGCCAGAGGGATGAATATTTAGAAATAATGATGCTTGCTGTGAGAGCAAATGGTTTCCCAAGAAATTAAAACAAGCACATGTTACATTGGCTTAAAAGAAAATTCTATCAGTCAATCAAAAATCAATATGAATCTTGAGTCAACACATCTCAGTCGGCACATTTTGCCTTTAAGAATGTTGGAGAAAATCAGAGTTCCGTTACAAATGTGCTAAAATCAACGCTGCTATATATAAGATGCAACAAGAAAAGAACAGAGAGAAAGAATAGGCATGTGCTTTTCTGAGGACTTTTTCATAATCATAATAAATCATGGCACCTTCTCCACTCTACTATCAAAGAGGTAGTTGTTATGGCACAGCTGCTGCTGCTGCACTGGTTCTGAAAAATACTCGTGAGATCCTGCAGAGAAGGGTTATGTGGAGGAGGCTAATGGGAAGCAGACAAGAAGCAGTGTTATGGACTAAAACCAAAGAAAGCCACGTTCCAGTACACACTCAGTCATGGAAACTCATTGAGTGACTTTGGGCCACTTACTCTTTCTCCCAGGACTTTTGTTGTGGGAATCAGTTTGGAGGAGGAAGTACTAATTATATTGACTTGATATAAATTTAATGAATGAATGAACAAATGAAATAAAGCAACAGAATAAAAAGATGAGGTATGCAACACAGTTGATTTACCCAGCTTTAAAAGACTTTTAAAAGCTTTAAAAGATTCATTCATTCATTCATTCATTCAAACTACTAATGGCCACCTTTGGGGATAAAATTCTCCCAAAGCAGCTTACAAAAGACAATTAAACCCATGAAAGAATGTTTAAAATGTAAATATATCTGATTACAAAAACTGAAATCAGCAGCAATTTTTAGTAGCTTACTATTTAATTACCACCAGTGTTCAATAGGATATATTTTAAACTAATACAAATGTAAGGTCCATTTAAAAACTAATACAGATTAGTTTCCTCACCCAAATGGCACAAATTTCCCAGACCAAATATTGGGGTGGGTGCCAGGGCCAAGAACTGACACGGTCAGAGGCTTGCTAGAGGCCTTGAACATGGAAGGGCCCATTGCTGATCTTGCCACCATCAGAAAGCCACAAAATCAATACCATCAAAACCGTGGCTGCTACTTGCTACCACCTCTGTGATCATTAATCTCATTACTCTTCCAAATATCACTCTAGTAGTTTCTTTCCCCAGCACCATCAGACCAAGAAACACTGAAGTTACTTCCTTAGCTCCTTCACAACTCTTTCTCCCATACAAATCTACTTGTTATAGTTGCAGGCTCACCATTTGACTTTGCTCCATGTTAGATCCTCCAAAGTGTAGTATCTCCAAAGCAGACTGGACATTTATTCTGAAATAAAAAGAAGCCAGACAAAACATTGCGTTACTTTTAGTCCAAATTTCAGTGTATAAAGCTTTCAGCAAATCAGTTTTGCAGTCATACTTAAGCAAATTAACCGTATGTATTTAAGTGATGTGAAGATATTTTGGTGTTAACCTGACTCTCTAGTGCTAATTTCTCTCTAATTTCCCATTCAGTTTTGTTTGCTAGTGCATATCTATTAAGAAGAAAGTCCTATTGTGTTCTATATAATGAAAAACATTGGATATTTTTATTTTAAGAGGTGATCTGGTAATAGAATGAATTGATATCCCCCATCACTGTGAAATTATAGCTTTTTACCAAGTTTATTTGAAACTCCAAGATTGGGAGCAGATATGCATAATGAATCTCTACTAGAGCACTATACCTATATATATGTATAGTATGGATATGATCTTTGGTATCTTCAATAGTTGAGGGGAGAAGATGTCATGAATTATAATTATGAAAAGGTCTTCAGAAAAACACAAATATAAACCCTGTTGACCTTTCAAAAGGACCTGAAGACATGGCTGTGATCTTGGGCATGGGGGTCAGAGTATCAGAGCCTGTGAAGCGATTGTATTCAAGGTTGTCTGTTGTTTTTATTTTAGCAGCCAACTGCGTATTTCTTTTGTGTTCTTTGTTGGTTTTAACTGCTGTTAGTTGC
Source organism: Python bivittatus (assembly GCF_059951505.1). Taxonomy (NCBI): domain Eukaryota; kingdom Metazoa; phylum Chordata; class Lepidosauria; order Squamata; family Pythonidae; genus Python; species Python bivittatus. Next base: position 20,330,003 of record NW_028277113.1, on the reverse strand, counting down.
CCAGTGTCACTTTGTTGAGATGGGCAGACATAGAAATTGAATCAATTAATTAAATAAATAATCTGATCCCATTTCTAGAGCCTTAGAGCACATAAAAGTCCCTGATCTATTTCAGGTTGTGCCAGCAGTTGTCTAATCTGATGTGATGGCCAGATCCAGAGCAAGGTCCAGAAAAACAAAGCTAGTATTGGAAAAAAACAAACAGATGTAACTTTTTTGTTATATAGCACAATGGGATGAAATTGTAATGAAAATGCCCTTGATGAGGATATCAAACTTGCCAATTTTCACAGAAATCAGTGAAATGCTAAGCATTATGAAAACTGCCTTTTAAGTGCCTAAAATACTGTAGTTTGGGGGTAGGATAGAATGAAATTTTCAGTAATAATAGCCTCTTCTGCCTTAGACAGATAAATATAAAAAGAATTGTTACAAAGAAGAGAAGCTTCATAAGGAATAACAATGCTTCTTCCTAAATGCTTTGGAAGTGATTTGGAGAGGCTGTATGGGAAATAGAAGGATGAATTCACTATTATTGTTGCTTTCAATAAAATGAATCACTTATAACTAGGTCAGGTCATATAGCTAATGCAGTTCAGAAAATGCTCAAGATGAGAAAGTGGGAGACAGTGTGGTAAAAGGCACAGCTAAGCATTTCTCTGCCTCCCAACACAATCTTCCTATAAACCCAAGGCCCTGTTGTTGGGAAGATATTAGGCGTCTGGCCTTAGTTTGATCATACGTATCATTCTGATTTTAGGACAGATTCCATCTCACTCACCTCCCTAGTATTGCATTTTATATAAACAATCTTCCTTCCTTCCTTCCTTCCTTCCTTCCTTCCTTCCTTCCTTCCTTCCTTCCTTCCTTCCTTCCTTCCTTCCTTCCTTCCTTCCTTCCTTCCTTCCTTCCTTCCTTCCACTGCCATTATTCACAGCACGTTAACAGCTCTATAGAAGCAGACTGAGAATGCAGTTTTATGGAAACCCAGATCCTGAACAGAGAGATTTCAAGCTTATCTGCTGCATGAATTATCCTGCTCCACCTTAAAATTCATTGAATCCAGTTCTCATTCCACAGATCTACTTCTATGTTGAGACTGATCATTTCTTTAGCTTTGGTCCAACACATCCAGACTATGGATACATATTTCACACAGACTGACCTCAGTTGCAATCTTCTGCAACTGAGAGTGTAGTTCTACTCTCATGTGAAGCTACTATAATTTATCATCATCAGTTGCTTCACCGTCATATAGACCATGCTCATGAGGCAAGCTTCATTCAAATTAATTTAAAACTACCATAAGTGAAAAGTGAGCAGCTTGTTGTGTTTCCTGGGAGACTGTGTGAAATGACTAGACTACAAACAGGTTTATTTGCAATGAGTTGGCAAGCCAATAAATTGTATATGCTGAAAGGGATTTGTTGTACAAGCTATTCTGGAAAAAACAAAAAACCAAATCAAATTCAGCTTTTTCTGCCAAGCACAGGGAATTTTGGTGACTGGCTGGGATGCTAATTTTTAGGAACACAGGGACCCTGTAGGGAATTCTGTTACAGCAGAAGCCATCTGGTGAAACTCCCCAATGCTCAACAGAAGACACTAGTTTGCCCTGCAGCATTAGAATGTTCTCCCAAGTTTTTGTTTTTGTTTTAATCCTTGGAAGAGTCATACAATAAGGATGAGGGGTGGTATAAGACATAATCTGAATTTGCAGAATAATTCACTGGCTTGTAGAACACCATCAAGAGATCCTCTGTTTTAATGGTTCTTGATTAATGTGACTGATTGATTGATTGAATGATTGATTAGTTTTAGAAGGCTGACCTACTTCATACTACTCTGGGTGGTGATGTTGTGATCTTAGGGCATGTCTACAAATGTTCATTTTCCTAGTATGGCTGAATATAAAATCCTATATGAGGGTATACTGTATGTCTCAACATAAATTGTCACTACATAAATGGTATTTTCTTTTTTTTTTAATTGGAGAAGGACACTTTATGTTTCCTGCCAGACATTCAGCATGGACAGTGTCTAATTGTAAAATTCATAATATTGATATTATTTTTTTTAAAGTCTGATCACCCTTGGGAGTTGGTGGTACATTGATTAAGTCAATGTATTAATTATTACAAATTAATAATTAGAAAGAAAACAAGAAAACAAGTTTTCTTCTATGCTCCTCTTTCCCCAAAGTTAAATAAATAAAGGAAATATATTCAATATTTAGTTGTGTGTCAGAAAACAATAAAATAATTAATTTGACCAAGTTAGAAACAGTAGACTTGTAATTATTTCTTTTAAAAGAATCTATCCTATTCCTGCTAAAGCAGCAACTGCAGTACTTCTAGATCAGCCCTGTTCCTGATGCTCATATAGTAGTAGCAGTCAAGAATATCTTTCACTAACATAATGTTATAATTATAACTGTGTCCATTCTTGGAGCTTCAGAGCTGGTTCCGTTCATCCATCATCTTGTGCATCTGTATCAGAAACAATTCAAATCACTTTCAGTTCTGGAAGATGCACTTCTGGAGCTACAGGAACTATTCCACACACACATACCCCTTGCTCATTCCATCCTAGAACAAATCTGTATTTTAAAACATTTCTGACTCCATATATTTAACAATAATTTGATTGCTCAAACCAAAGAAGTGCAGGGAGTGACAGCTCAAACTTATGTTTGTTAGCCCAGTTCAGGCACTGAAATCATATTCTTTGAGCTGAGATTAATTTCAATCTTTATTTTGCACTTGTTTCCATAAGTGCTCTAGGAATAGAAAAGCATATCGTGCAAACTCTGTCTAGCCCTGAACTATTGAAGTACATCATATCAGTTGAATTGAAATGAATTGAATGATATCACTTGAATTGGCAGTTGCCTAGAGATATTTGAAGGTCAATCTCTGATTCTTGTGGTCATTTCAGATACAATTTTAAAGAGTAACTAGACAACCTATGACCCATTGAGTTATTGATATTTCCTTACCTAAACAGAGAAACAGAATGACCAAGGGAGTGTGACTTGCGACTTGCTGCTGGCTTCCCCATTGACTTTGCTTGTGGGAAGCTGGCAGGGAGCATCAGAAATCTCCCTCCCTCCCTCCCTCCCTCCCTTCATTTCCACATATAATATAGGCTTGCGCCATTTGGCCTCCCCTCACAACCCTCAGGAGAGTCGCGGTGAAGCTGCTGCCACCTCCTCCTCTTCCTCCTCCTCCTCCTCAGCTGACTAGTGGAACTGCCTGCTGGGGGGAAGTGGAACAAAGGGAGCTGCAGACTGTGAAGAAAACTGCACCCCCACTCCTCACCCTTCGGGCCTTGCCACCAGCCAGTTGGGTGCATTGGACAGAGGGAGGCAGGAAAGAGGTCAGGGATATGCTCATGATGATCACATGACCTGGGCTAATCATGGTAGTGCAGCAGCACAGCAGTGCTGAAGCAGCCACAAGCTTCCCAAATTTCAACCCCACGGGAGTCATGGGTCCCAGATTTTGGATGCATTATGTAAGTTAGCTGATTTCAGGTACCTTGGTTCAAAAATTGCTGCCCGATGAAGCACCATTTCGTCCAGTTGAAGGTTACAGACATGAGATTTTTAGTAGTATATAGATTCTATATGTGTGTATATGTGTGTGTGTGTGCATGCACATGTGTGTGTTTGTGTTTGTGTGTGTGTGGTGAATTCAAGAAGACTTAAGGTACTTCCACACAGGCTTTTTGTGGCAGTTAAGAATCAGTTTCAAACTGCAGCATTCCAACAATTTTGGTAGTATTCAAGATCTGATGCCACAGATTTTAACTTGAGGAAATTTGCAGAGCTTTGGGACTGTACACTTTTCCACTGGTGGGAATTCTTGCCTCCTTTGCTCTGTGGCTCTGAACTTCAGTATCCTGTTCCTGCCTGTAGGCATTGTTTAGATTCTCTCCAACACCTCACCTACCATGCAAAATCTAACCAAAATGTGTGGTTGAAAATGCTAACATGCTACCTTTTTACCTTTGCAGTTTTCAAGAAGATTTTACATGTAGAAGGAAAAGCAACTTTTGAGTCAGAAAACAAACACTCAGATGTTTTGGCAAACCACTACACAAATGTATACAATGTAAACCAAAAAACATGGACAGGGTGGTGGTGGTGATAGACATTTATTTTATTTTCTGTTTGTGTGGAGTGATATAATTTTGTTTCTCCAGGATTTGCAGTACCACAGTGGGTGGGATCCTGATTAAATAATGTTTTTTGTACACTCTGCTGTTCCAATAATTACAGAAATATAGTACTATATAGGTTCTATCAGTATTCAACCGGATTTTCCTGCATATTCTGGAGGGTATATTCTGGAGAAACTCTACACTTTTTTTATGTTTTGGCCTTACGTTATCTGAACAGGAAGCAAAACCCATTTTCTGTACCTATTTTGGAAAACTGATTCTTTTGCTCAGCAAGATTTTGCATGTTTCTTCTAGAGAGTTACTCATAGGCATAGCTCATATATTAACTCCTATTATGTGTTACCCCTGTTTCATTAAGGGCACAAATTTCAGGGGGGAAAGGGCATGATAGTAAATTATTTCTGTATCTCCATTACATGTTGTAATGGATAAACTGCATCTATTCAGAACATCAACAGACTGGTTAAATATTTCATGCAAATAAAGTCAAACACCCAGCACATAACCTTTATATTTATGAATATGCAACAGGAAAATAATAAGACTTCATCTACTTGAGAAATTAGCTCTTTGTTGGGTAGTTTTTCTAGTTTATGTTTTGGGGGGTGGGGGGTGGGAGAGGGATAACCAATTAACAGATCACAAACGATCACAAACTAAGAAGTATCTGGCAGAATCTTGACGGCTCTGGTGTTAATCACAGGTTTACAGTATGTTTTATATTAGCTTGGAACACTTTTTTTCCCTTGCAGGCTGTTGATAAACTCCACTTTGCTTGATCTAATTAACTTCTCCTGTGATAAACCTAGTCTAACTATGAGAAATTGCGGTTATGACCCCCATCCCACAGTAAAAATGCTTTATGCCTAGGAAAACACATTCATGGATGGGTATCCAATAAAAATAGAGTGAACTGTCCTCACAATTCTTATCCTTTTGTATTGGGGTTATGTCACCCTAAATGTTCATGGAAGTCAAAAAAATAATATACATTTTAATGGGCTGGTTTAAGTAGTCATGGCTAAAAACAAAGCTAAACATTTGAATTCATTTAGACTATAGGTTGATGAATCAGAGAATAGTCCAAATTTTAAATACAGTCCTGTGTTTAAAATTATTCTCACATTTTTTTCTGTTTCATGAACCTGTTTTGTAGACCAGGTTCTATAAATGCTTCTTGGTCTTTTCTAAATTGATAGAACCTCACTGGAGGAGAATCCTATCAAACCTATTTTATTTATATTTTATTTATAAATCAAATTTATATCACCGCCTAACTCCCGCACAAGGAGGGACTCTGGGAGGTTCACAACCAAACAATTTAAATCAGATAAAAACATAAAAAGTACAGCATAAAATACAATTATTAAATATGATAAAATCCAAGCGATGGTGGTATTGTTGCAGCCTGTGACCAGATAATATTGGTCAGGTAGGACTAGGGAATCAGCCATCCCCAGAACTGACTATTCCTATCCCCACCCCATGCATAATAACAAAGCCAGGTCTTCAATTTTTCTCTGAAGTCTAAGAGGGAGGGGGCCAACCTCACTTCTGGGGGAAGGGTGTTCCAAAGGGCAGGGGCTGCTGGAGAAAAGGCTTGCCTCCTGGACCCCATCAGATGAAATTCTCTTGCGGACGGGGTCTGTAGTATGTCCTCTGCATGACCAGGAGGGATGGGTTGATGTAATGTGGATGAGACGGTCCTTCAGGTACCCTGGACCCATGCCATGTAGGGCTTTAAAGGTGATAACCAACACCTTGAATTGGACCCAAAAGCAAACTGGCATCCAATGCAGCTCACGGAGCAAAGATGTTATATGTGCTGATATTGATGTACCTAAAATCGTCTGTGTCGCCGCATTCTGGACCAGTTGAAGCTTCCAGATACTCTTCAAGGGTAGCCCCAGGTACAGCGCATTACAATAGTCTATATGGGAGATGACCAGGGCATGAGTGACTGTTCGAAGGGCCTCTCAGTCCAGGAAAGGGAGTAACTGGAGGACAACATGAAGTTGTGCAAAGGCCCTCCTGGCCACGACTGCCATCTGCTCTTTGAGCAGGAGTCGTGACTCCAAAAGGACCCCCAAGTTATGCACCAGGTCTGTCTGGGGCAGTGCCACCCCATCCAGAACCAAAGATGGCAAATTCCTAGGGACAGAGGGGCCATTAACCCACAGCCACTCCGTCTTGCCAGGGTTCAGCTGAAGCCTCTTGTTCCCCATCCAAACCCCCACAGCCTCCAGGCACCTGGAAAGGGTAGCCACAGCATCACTTACTTCCCCTGGGATGGAGATGTATAACTGAGTATCATCGGCATATTGATGATACCTCACCCTGTGGAGACGGATGATCTCACTCAGCGGTTTCATGTAGATGTTAAAAAGGAGAGGAGAGAGTACCGAACCCTGCGACACCCCATAAAGAAGGGGCTGTGGGCCTGATCTCTCCTCCCCTATCAACACCGACTGGGACCAGCCCTGGAGGAAGGAGGTGAACCAACGCAAAACTGTGCCACCCACCCCCAACTCCCTGAGTCGGTCCAGAAGGATACCATGGTTGATGGTATCGAAAGCTGCTGAGAGGTCAAGGAGGGCCAGGATGGATGCACCACCTCCATCCCGCCCCCACCAGAGATCATCCATAAGTGCAACCAGTGCTGTTTCTGTTCCATATCCGGGCCTGAAACCTGACTGAAAGGGGTCCAGATAATCCGTATCATCCAGAATCCTCTGGAGCTGCAGTGCCACCATCTTCTCAACCACCTTCCCCATAAAGGGGAGGTGGGCGTGTGGACAAAAATTATCCAGAATGTTAGGGTCCAATGATGGTTTCTTGAGGAGGGGGCGCACCAGCGCCTCCTTAAAGGTTGCCGGAAGCACCCCTTCTCTCAAGGATGTATTAACCATTGCCAGGACTATTGTATGTTTATATAAGAACAATACATGGGATACTGGAATTCACTTTATAATAATTTTGAACTGAATAAAATGTAATGTAACTCCTATCTATCCCCTATTTTCACTTGGACAAAAGTAAATCTTGCTTACTATAAGAAAGAATGGGTAAAGGAAATATATTTCTGATATATTTTCTGGCATTTTTGTGAATTATCTTCTAAAACTTTGACCCAAAGGGGACAGACTACAGACTAAATGACCCTTCAAAGGGTCAGACTAAATGATACATAAAAAATGGAGAATTGAAAAAAAATTAGGCCTCTTCTACCGTATGTATATTTATAGTACTCTGGATTGACCCATCATGTGCCTATAATTAAGTATGTAAAACTGGAATTGGGACAAGATAATATGAATTTAATATGTGATCTAGTTTGGCCCAAAAAAGCTGTTCCTAAACATGAACAGATATTTTTGAACAACCTTAAAAATGTATCTGGAGAGAGGACAAAAAGGTAAGATGCTGGGAATGATTAAATAACAAGTTTGGATAATGAAAAACACAATGTTCAGGCATGCAGCTTCCTTTGATGAGGTATAAGTGGATTTGTCTGAGAGAGCTGAGGAGAGAAAAAAACACCAGGGGCTGTTACCTACTTATACTAAGTGCTTTGAAGAGCACTTGGGACATCTCAATTGCTAGTGCTTTCAACCATCGTATACATAAAAAAATTCAGAATTTCTTTTAGTTTCCTTTAGTTATATTTATTTATTAAATTTGTATCACACCTTTATTTGTACAACCCAAGAGGGGGTACGTAATGCTCCCTCCTCCTATTTTCCACACAACAATTCAGTGAGATTGGTTGGCCTGAGAGAGAGCGTGACTGACCCAAAGTCACCCAGCTGGCTTCCAGGCCCAACGGAAGATTAGAACTCATGGTTTCCTGGCTTCCAGTCCAGCACCTCAACCATTATACCAATCTAAGTAGAATGCAAATCATTACCTTTCTTACTTTTTACTGTGAACCTCTCTGACTGACCATGAACAAGACAACCTGACCTACCTCACTGGATTACTGTGAGAACAGAACAAGATGTGAGCTGCACAACAGATGTACTAACTAACTAACTAACTAACTAACTAACTAACTAACTAACTTCAAGTACAGCAAATGCCAAGTGATAAAAGCTGAGTGTAATTGGTGATATATTTCTTTATTTTTATCATCTGATACTAATCTTTCCCTCAAGGTTATGAAAAGTCTTTCTTGAGAGGCTGTGTATAATGAAGGATGTATGCAAAGACTGCTGTGACAGGGCTACAAAAAACATATGGCCACATTTTGCTTAAAGGTAGCCTAGAGGTAATATTACGAACATTAGTGGCATTACTCTGGTTATCTTCTAGTGTAAACAAGAGCTAAATCTGGGCTCCCATTCTTAAAAAATGTTTGGCACGCCATTACTTTAAATAGGATTTTTCCTTTTAGGTAGAACGATCTCTAAAGACAGTATATATTAGCTATTTTCTGACAATGTTTGTAGTTTCTCCTGTCTCCTGTTACAACTGTTTTGAAAATACCTATCTATTGATAATGAAAAGTTAAAGGCAGGTTTTAAATTTACTTTTTTGTACTTAGAAATATGCATATACAAATAAGGATTTCATATGAAAGTAGGTGACTACCCATAGGACAGCAGTTAACTAGGTCCCAGAACCAAGTAGGATTCTTAAGCTTAGCTGCTGCAGATATTTGGGAGAGTTACTTTTTGAACCCAGAGAACATTTTTAATCCAGAACTGTTAAGTAATTCAGTGGTGGTTCCCCACCCAGTGGTGACTTCTCCTGAATGACCTCCTGTGTCTATAGCTGAGGCTAAGAATCTCATTGTACAATTGAAATCCGGGAAAGCTCCTGGAGGTGATTTCATCCCTCCAGAGTTGCTAAAAGAAAATAAAGGTTAGGGGGCCTCAGTGCTGGCTGGTCTTTTTACTTATATTAATAGCAGAGCACGTTTTCCATCTGAGTAGAATGGGGTCATAGTTATCCCTCTCTATAAGAGTACAGGAAATAGACTTAACCCTGCCAACTATAGACCACTTAACTTGCTTAATGCAATAGCAAACTATATGCAAAATATCTTTACTTAAAACTATTGGATTGGGTCCAAAGTGAAAATATTCTTGTTAGGAACAGGCGGGATTTAGGGGGGACCATTAGACCACTGTCTGGACCTGTGTCATTTAGCTGAAAAATACATTTCACTGCCCAAAGGCACCCTTTTTGTAGCCTTTGTGGATTTCAAATCAGCTTTTGATCTGACTCCAAGGGAGAAGCTATGGCAAAAACTTCAGGGATTCTCAATGGATAAAATGCTGCTCCTTCTTATCCAGACTCTTTATTCTAACACCTCATTGAGTCAGATGTTCCTCTTGGGGACACCTATCTGGAGCTGTTTCCACTAAAAGAGGGGTAAGGCCTCTTTTCTAGGCCCCTTACTTTTTAATTTGTACCTCAGATCAATAATTCAGGCTCTCTCATCTTCTAATCATCACTCCCCAGTGTTAGCAGATTGTGCAATTCCAGCCTTGCTATATGCAGACGTAGCAATTTTGTCGATCTCCCAGGTGGGAATGGAAAGGGTATTGAGGGCATTGACTTCCTCTTGCCTAAAAGAAGAACTTGTAATAAATTATCAAAAAAACAAAGTGTTGTGCACAACACAACAGTAGGTTACTTAAATGGCACATTAATGGGACCCCAATAGGGCAGGTATGTACTTATAAATATCTTGGGGTGCAGTTCCAGACTTCCTTATCTTGGAACACACACTTCTGTGATCAGGCAAGTGTGGCCCAATGTAGCTCCACAACTGTCTTAAAACTCTTCTATTCAAAAGGGGCACATTTTATTCCTACAGCTTGCAGGGTTTTTCTTGCTAATGTCATCTCTCAGCTTCTTTACGGTGTTCCAGTTTACATTTTATAAAGTTTAATATCTTGGAAGCTCTTCAGTCCAACTTTATAAGAGCAATAGTTGCAGTTCCAAGATGCATCAAGAATGCTGTTTTACAGTTAGAGACAGGTATGGGTTTTATGGGTGCCAGAGTCTGATTCTATCTCCTTAATTTCTGGTTGAAATTGATGGTTTCTTCCACGGGTCTGGCTCCACTGATTCTCAGAAACCATTTTAAATCAACCTGGCTAACAAAAGCTCATAGCAAACTCCAGTCCTTAGGACTTTCTTTGGAAAGCCTCTGTCCATTAGGGTTTGAAAATGCCAGTAGTCATCTTAAACAACGTATCTGGGATATTGATTTTCAAACCAGTTTAAGCCTAGTATCCAACCCTACAGTTTATGGATTCTTCTCAAATGGGCAAGTTATCTCTCTTCAGTTCTAATTCTGAAATTTTGTTGGGCTTTCCTCTTGGCCAGGTTGGATGCATTACCCTCTCTGTGGGGACAGTATAAAACATCTCTTTTCAGCTGTGCTTCTGTCCATGTGTAGATGCCTCTGTGGAATCCTTAAGCCATGTGTTCCTTTGTTGCTCTCCCTATAGGGAATCAAGGAAGATATATATTTATCCCATTTTAAAGAACTACCCTAGTAGAGAGTACAATGTCTATCTGTCACTGCTTTTATGTGACCAGGACCCTGACGTACAGTATCTTTCCAGGTTGCTGGATTTTGTGCTACCATTTGTTGTATCTGTCCTACTTAAGGTTGAAGTTTACCACAAATTTTCGTGATTGCCACTCCTAACTGTATTACAATTACTATAATAATGTATTTTATGTAATTTTATTGCATTTTATGTCTTTTTAAAAAGTTTCATTAATAACAATTATAGGTTTATGTATTTTATTGTTGTGCTCTCTTATTAACGGCTGTAATAAAGGTTTGATTGAGAAAAGAAATTTGAATTTGGGGACTGATCACACCTAGCATTGAGTTATGGCAAATGGTTTGAGCAGTTCTCTCCAATCACAATGCTTTTGAGGAGAGATGTGGAGGTAATATATTGTAGTTCAGTGCATGTTGCTAGTCTCTTCTAGGGACATAAATAGTACAAAGCTTTTGATGGAGTGGGTGGGGTCTAGGAGAGTATAATTTTTGATGTTTACTTGGAAAATGGTGGATGGTCAAGTCTTTCTGCCTCTGCCACTAATTGTTCCACCACAACTCCCCAGCCCCTCCATTATTCTTTGACATTTTGCAGATTTCTTACTATGGACACTGGTTTTCTGTATCACTATGCTACCATCAAGTGATTTTCCAGATTTTGGGAACCCAAATACCGTCATTTTAACATGTTGGAAGCATGCCATTTTTATAGAAACTGTGGAAGGAAGGAAGGAAGGAAGGAAGGAAGGAAGGAAGGAAGGAAGGAAGGAAGGAAGGAAGGAAGGAAGGAAGGAAGGAAGGAAGGAAGGCAGGCAGGCAGGCAGGCAGGCAGGCAGGCAGGCAGGCAGGCCAAAATAAAACAAACCAACACACACACATACTGAAAAGGAGGAAAGGAAAAGCATACAGCCCATTTGGAAAACTGGAAAAGTTGCTTTTGAACAAACCTATTTATATGGAAGTTAGTATTTAATATTTAGTATTAAGTTCCCTTCTTTAACTGAATGTTTCATGCAACTTCAGCAACAAATAATATTTTTTGAATTGTGGTTCATGTATTCTCAGACTTCTCATCCACACAAATTAATTACATTCTATGAAACAGAAAAAACAGCCCTCACTATAGACATGTTTTACTTCCATTTATGGTCACAGGCAGATAAAATATTCAGACTTTTAGACGAAAGTCAGTTTTAAGCTCTAAATTGAATCTCTCTGAAAATAGTGGACCTTTTTCTGAATTTTCAAACTTCAGTCCAAATAAAATGCCTTATTTTGTCCATACTCTTAGTAGATAACCATTTGAAGATACATTCAGACCACATATTATAATTTCAAAGCAGATGTGATTAGATTATCTCAAGTGAAATGACAATATAAAAGAGGAGCAGAAGAGCTGGATCTCATTATAAGGCACTGAAAATATGTCACCCTTCTTCAACATAGGGTGACATCTTGCAATTATAGGTGGATTCTGCCTTATGGAATGGCGGATTTCTAAGGAAAATCCTAGAATAGTTTCATTTCCTACTCACATTCTTCTCACATTAAAAACATGAACAGTTGTGCTCTCAAAGTTATTTATTTATTTATCATACATTTATTACATTTATTTATCATATTTATATCCCATCCATCTCACAGAAACATGACACTGGGTGGCATAGAATAAAACCATAAAAAACAGTAATTACAAAAATACCCTAAATACTCTACTCTAGGCAGCAGGATAGGACATCAACAGCATTGCTTAATTTGCCAGGGGCAGAGATGCATAATTGGATACCATCAACATATTGATCATATCTCACCCCATGGCGACAGATGAGCTCAACTTCATGTACATGTTGAATAGGGGTAGAAAGAGGACCAAACCCTGCAGCACCCCACGAAGTAGGGGCCAAGGTCAGGATGTCTCCCCCCATAATCACTACCACCTGGTATTGATCCCGGAAAAAGGAGGAGAACCAGCACAGTACCATGCTGCCAACCCCCAATTCCTCAGAGCTGGTCCAGAAGGGTACCATGGTTGATGGTACTGAAAGCACTGAGAAGTCAAGCAGACCAAGATGGATGCACAGCCCCCATCCTGCTCCTGCCAGAGATCATTCAAAAGCATGACCAATGCTGTTTCTGTCCCATACCCAGGCCTGAATCCTGACTGAAAGGGATCCAGGTTATCCACTTCATCCAAGGTCCTCTGAAGCTGCTGCAAGACCACCTTCTTCACCACCTTTCCCCAAAGGGGAGGTTAGATACTGGACGAAATTTGTCTAGTATAGTGGGGCCCAGCAATGGTTTATGGAGGAGGGGGAGAACCAGCACCTCCTTAAGAGTTGGAAAAACAACCCCCTCTCCCAAGGAGGAATTCACCACCACCAGAACCCACTCACATGATATCCTCTGGGCAGCTTTAATTAGCCAGGAGGGGCATGGATCTAAAGAGGAAGTGGCCGAGCTCACAGTCATAAGGACCCTGTCCACTTCCTCAGGTCAAAGAGGTTCAAACTGTTCCCAGATAACAGGACAACTCTGCACCAGGCACCTTCTCAGGATCTGCAATAAGGCTGGTGTTCAGCTTAGAATGAATTTGAGCAACTTTAACTGACAGATGCTGAGCACATTCTTCTGCATAGCCCTGCAGCGGGGTCTCTATACCCCCTCTACCCAAGAGGGTACATGTCACCTGAAACAGGGCTGCAGGATGACTATCTGCAGTTGCAATAAGGGTGGAGAAGTATTGATTGAGGTAGGCCTTAATAGCAGCTCTAACCCATGTTCCATCGAATTTGTCCCTTGTCGTGTGCCAATAACACTCTAGATGTCTCTTCTCCCATTGCATCTCCCTCAGGTCCTCTGTAAACCATGGAGAATGACAGGATCCATGAAAGGGGAGAGGTCACATAGGCATGATCCAATTCAAGGCCTCAGCAGCCCTCCTGTTCCAGGTAGTAAACAAGGCCTCAGATGGACCATGCGGCAGACCAGCAGGCTCAACCCCCAGCTCCCTCTGAAACCCATCTGGATCCATGAGTTGCTGAAGGTGGACTGATCTAATAGGTCCTGCTTCCCCGCAGTGGATGGTAGTGCCAGGAATCCCATGGTAACCATGATCTGATCATGATCAGGGGGACACCAGCAGTTCCCTCAATTCTAGATCACACTGCCACTGCACTGAAAGAAAAACCAGATCATATGTGTGACTACTGTCCCATGTCAGTCCTGGATGACCTGGGATAGGCATGGGCCATGGTATCATGGTAGCCATGAATTCCTGAGCTGCCACACCTAGAGAAGGCAGATTGAAGTCCCCCAAGATCATAAGTCTGGGGAACTCTACCACCAACCCAGAAATGGAGTCCAGAGGCTCAGGAAGGGAGGTTGCTATGCAGCAGGGAGGCTGGTACAGTAGCAACAGTCCCAACTGATTCCTACAACCCAACTTAATGAACAGTGTCTCACATCTGGCAACCTGAGGAGCAGTGCCCCTGAAAGCTTTGAGAGACTCCCAGATGACAATTGCCACCCCTCCACCCCTGCCCTGGAGTTTCGGCTGATGCTGCACCCAAAACCCAGCTGGGCACATTTTTGAAAGGGCCACCCCCCTGCCTTTCTGGAACCAGCCAGGTCTCAGTAATACATGCCAGGTCGGCCCTTTTATCTGTGTTTAATCACAGATGAGGGAGGCCTTATTGCAAGCCAACCTGGCATTCAGATCACGGAGCTGAAAGCCAGGGCCTATGCAGGTCTGCTGACCAGGCACTGGGGTAGAGTTCAAGAGCTGGAATGTGAAACTGCTAAAAGACAACAGTCTCGAGTTCCCCAAGAGCGGCCTGCTCCCAGCCTCCCACTATACCTACACATGCCAATCACCACCTCAATATTCTGACCTGCCCTGAACCCCCCCTCCAAGGTACCTACATCCCCCAATACAGTCCTCCCAGCTCCCAAGGCTGGGGATCTCCTCCCATCCTCCATACCATTCATCCCAGGGAGGGGAAGCTGAATCCCAAGGCACTTCAGTCCTAGCTCTCAGCACCATCAGGGATCCAGCGACCACCTCCCCCCTCACTCAACAACACAACCACTCATCCACCCCCAGCCACTCTCACTGGACTGGTCAGGGCTCTCTCTCAATATCCATCTAACCCCCCAATCCCCCTTCCCAGCTCTCACCAAAGGAAGGGACTCAAACTTCAAGGCGTTCTACAAACTTGTGATGAGGCTCCACAAAACCCCCGCTGGACAAGGAGGCTCAATGGGGGAAGAACACACGCCACAAGGCAGCCTGAGATGCCTCCAAGAAACATGGTCCCACCCTCCAGCTGACCTGAGATGCCTCCAACAAACACATTGTCTAGTAGCATCCTCCAGCAGCTCATCCTCCAGCAGCCCAACCAAAAGAAGCCAAGCCCAAGTGCAGGTGGGTGCCAAACTGAACCTTCCTCCACACCACATTCTTCCACATGCAAGCCAGACTAACAAACAGACTAACAAGAAGATGACCTATCCAAGGCCTCCGCTGTCTCCTCCATCTACTTGTTCTGTCATCTATTATTATCCAGGCTTTTTAAAGGCATATAATTATATAGAAGTAGTCTTTTAAAAACAAGAGAATATACAGTTACCTGAAAACTGTTTTGTATCACTTTGCTACCATCCAGTGGTTTCCCAGATTTTGGGAACCCAAATACCATAGTCCTAGAATGTAGGAAGCATCTATGCAGAGAATATGAGCCTTCCCAGACTCTGTAAGTTATCTTAACCTGTCTCCTGGATACCTAGGTACTGGTGTTGGTCTGGGAAATTTATGGCATTTTGGGGAGGAAACAAATCGGTCTGACTACAGACCTGCAGCTCTGAGGCTATACTGAATGAACAACTATTAATACTCTATGAACAGGTACAGTGTTTTGGGCTCACTTAATTGGGTTCTCTTTATCTAGCTTTAGGACTTATGTGGAAAACAGATCACATTTTAGATCATATTTATGCAGAAATATTGAACATTCAAATTGGTTCACAAACTTTTAAACTCTGCCTATTGCTCATATTCTACATATTGCTAACTACCCTATTTTCTGCCTCAGAATAGCACAAGCCAATCTGGAAAAGGCTGATGTTTTCTTTCACCCTGGTGGCTAGAGGAGGAGGAAGAGTTCAATGGAGAGGAAGGCTATCATCTGGAGGTGTTTCTAGGCACAGTACAAGTAATGTGAAAATACCTTAGGAAGACTAATGAAGTCACTGTCTTTAACTAAGGGACTCCTCACTAGGAAAATTGAACTTTTATTGCATTTAACTGATCTCTAGGAAGACTGTTAGTGGAGCAAATAGATTTAGTTCTGCTTTCCCTCATTAGCTTGTAAGAAAGGCCTGAAAATGGCAAAATTTAGTTGCTGTTAGAATTCTGATGTTAATCAAGTAGAAAATTGAGGCAACTTGTATCTTATACCTATAAAAACTGGAGACAAATAAAGTTTAATGAGATTTAGTTAATAGAAGCTGGAAGGCATATTTATGAACCAAGGTACTTAACTCAATTAAAAGATGTAGTAAGAACATCAGACTACCATTTCCAATTGATTTCCAGACTCCTGTGCTATATCGATGGAAGGGCCTTTCCATTCTGTGTCATATCAGCATCACATGCATTCAATCATGTTTGTTCCATCTCATTGTTGCATCCTTCTGTGACTTTTTAAATGTATGTGTATTCATATTATGTTGGAATTTTCCCCTATAAAATATATTTGTACACAATTTAGCTCCAAATACACATTTTAATATGCATCTTAGAATGTTTTTGAATTCAGAACTATAACACAAAAATTTGGAGAAGTACAAAATCTAAAATACATTTGTGTCTGGTTTATGTATTCATCTAGGAAATGCAAATAAGGTTGATTTTCCTAAAAATACAGACCAAACTAAATCTGGAGCCACTCTTATTATACAATAGCAGTTTCCATTCAATACACTGGTTAAGAAACAAGGTCTAAAACATCTAATGATCTCTAGGTAATCTGGGAACTATAAGCAACCTCCCATTAAAAAAATGTAGTCTAAAAAGTATGCATCTGGAAGGAAGAAAGGAAAAATGGGAACAAGGAAAAAGCTTGACTCCCAAGAAACAAGAAACATATTTAATTAAATTAAGAATGAATTATCATAACAGAAAGTGGAAGTGAAGTGAAAATGACTGGTTGTATCTTCCAGCACCCATGTGTGCACCATGTGGTGAATATTTCCCTTATTGCTCTTCCAGTTCATAAATATGTGATCAAAGTAATAACATATAACGTATGAGCTGCCCTTAAGCAATGACCTTCTCCTTATGCCTCTTTCCCTCATCTGTATCCCCCAGGCACTTGGCAAATGCCAAATATAGTTAAAGTGGAACATATTCATGCATCTCATTAACATGCTGTTGTATCACTAAACAAGTGATACATGCTGGATTCTGACATGTTGGTTCCAAAGCCTTGCCAGCTCTCACAAACCTAGCAAACAAAGGTTCTCAAATATCTTTGAAGCAATTAAAATAATCATCACTAATAAGTCACTTCTGACTTTTGTGAGCTTAATGAAGAATTCTGATAACAACGATGCAAAGAGCTGCTGGGAGAAAACATAGTATTTAACAAGGTGGGAGCCCAGTAGTTCCCCAAACCACTATCGTTCATAACAAGAAGGGTCATTCTGTAATTATTATCTATTTAGACCAATTCTTTTGTTGGTAGTAGTCAGCTGGGAGCAGAAAACCAATACTAACTCTAATGGTATAAGGCTAATAAGAGATTAGAATGAACCATTATTGGCTCTCTGGCCTTAACCAGAACAAAGAAGCTTTACCAGTTTGAGGAATCCACTATGGTGACGTCTTCATTATGCCTACTAGGGCAATAAATTAATGCAGAATTTCTCCCCTACTGTTATATTAAAAAAAAAAAAAAGATTTTTTTGTCACATAGCCACAAACACTCACACACACATGCAAAAATAGAAAACAATGGAATTGACTTGTACTTCAAAAATTGTGCATCCAGATCTTGCAATCATTTCATAATATTCTGCTATAACATTTGGATGGATATGCAGATAGAATAGGAGTTTACTGCAGAACTTGCATTGTCACCTGAACCCTGCTTAACAACTAAGCAATGAGATACTGCAGGTTAATTACTACAGTAGACCTGCTGATAATATAAGGAAACCATTTGCTCCTTGATAAAGATTCCACAGACTTTGCTGTTTTTGAGGCACAGGTTCCATTGTTCAAGTTCAGGTGAGAACAGAAAACCAAGAAGAAACAATGAAGCTGTCAATTAAAATTCCATCACATGGAAGCTTCTTCAAATCTTTAAGGGACAGGGGCTCAGTATCCAACCTCTCTGCAAGCCAGAGGGGAGTAAGGAGCGAAGGTAGCATGGAAAAGTTCCCATCTGTAATCTTCCCTAATAGTGTGACCCAATTCATGTCTGCTTAGGCTCCAGACTGTAATATTTCATATCAATTTAATATTTTTGTTCATCAGGGGCCAGTTCAAAATATACATATAAACATTTTTCATTTTAAAATGAAAGCAATAACCAATGAAAACAAGTTAAATTACTTTATTACAGAAACTCTCCAACATCATTTATAAAACAGTTCAAAAGCAAGCCTCCTAAGATTTCCCTAATTTGCATTAGTTCATCCCCACTAGCTTTTGAAATCACTTGTGTGACATCTTTTAGAGGACGTATGCATCTGAATGCTCAAGAATGTCACTGTGGTAGGCTCTTTAGAGACACTGAATTGATGCCAATTTTGTGTCATTATCTCAAATGCTGGTTCTTGCCCTTCCCATTTACCTACAGGCAGTATCTGATAGAGCTGGAAGCAGTAATGGTTCTACAGACCTCCTAGAGAAATGGGCAGTTCTCTCTATCTGTGGTCTCCCACCCAGCTATATGACTGCTTCCAAAAGTGAGAAACACACCAAACCGTTAGTCAGGTGCAGTACTTCAGATGACTGGGAATAATAGCATAAAATAATCTGGCAGTACTTTCTTATCCTGTACTTTAAAATGGGATTAAATAAGTGCCCGCTCTCCAAAACAAGTACAATCTCAATTTCACAATCAGCATTAAGCAGCATTGAAATCTAACAGCTAAAACTGATTTCCAAATTGGTAGGTGTAGGGCTGTGCAGAGTTTTGAAGGGGTGCTTGGCTTTGGTGTTGCTTCACTCTGTGTCACTCTGATGGCCTCCTCCAGAAATTGCAATAGTCAGAAGAGTTATTCCAGCACTTGCATACAACTCCACAATTCCAGCATTTGTGCAGAGGCCTTGTCTGGTGTTTCCAATGAGCTGATGAAAGTGGCGGAAGTGAAGCATTTCCCAGTGATTAGAAATAGAAGAAGCTGTCAGAGTGACATGAAGTACTTCAAATAGACAGATTATGTCATCGCTGTGCCTTGATCACATCGACAGCTCAAAAGGCCTCTTTGAGGCAAATTAAGACAAACTCATACAAGGTTATTGGTGAAACTTTAGATGTCACCGTTCTCCTTCGCAAGACTAAATGGAGCTGTTCCTGCCACTTCCTTCCCCAGGCTCATTAAGGATGACACATTTTGGCAAGCTCTGTTACATGAAAGTAATCTATTCATGGGGAACTGTTAGCCTAGATTTGTGGAATCTTCACCCTAATTTCAGCCTGGATTCTAGAAGAGATTAAGTCTAATCCAAAATGGACTCAGGAAAAGGGACATGAGGAATTCCAGAACCTGAATTATATTTATATAAACTACCCAACTGATAATTTGACCCATTTAGTTTTCTACTTGCCCAATCTGGCCAATAGACATCTCAGGGCAATAAAGCAGTCCTTTCACTATACCAGCAGCCCTCTCCTCATGCAGTTATGTACTGAAAAGGCTGACCTGTAACTGGCAAAAGGCAAAGATTAAGATCTTTACCAAGTGATGTAAATAATACAGTTGGTATTTGGATGGGGATCACATAGCACAGGTGAAACTTTTTAAATATTTGGGGGGCTTGTTTCCCAGGAAGCTGGCTTGTGTGGGGCACAGTCTAAGTATATAGTTGAGCAGGCTTATAGGTGTGCTGACTACTGTTTGATGGTTGGACAACAGGGGAACAGTATTTACCATTGGACCTAAGGCTAGTACATCATGCTAATGCCACAACTCAGTTCCTCATTAGCATTCTTCAATGTATTCACTTAAATCACAACTCACTAGGTCTAATCCAATTTAAATTCTTAAGAATCCTGTTATCAGTTCTGAATTGTGAGCCAAATGCAATATTACATCTGGAGTCAGGACAGGGACTAATTGAGGTGAGAGTTTGGCAGTGTATTTTTCATTTTTGGCTAACATTGCCCTTCTCCCCATCTGGCATGGTGCCTCTAATTTTATAGGACAGCTGCCAGTCTACCTGAAAAAAAGATGGTGGACAGAAATCTCTATACAGTTTTGTTCCAAAGCTTGTGAAATGGAATTCCATAAAGATAAGGCCATGCTTAGAGATCTGAATTGGGTCCTATCATCTGGTGTTGAAGGAAAAGCCAGAGAATGGCTTTTACTAGAGTCTGTTTTAATGTGTTTCCATCAGCCTTGTTTGTCAAATAATGATGAAGTCACAATAAATTAGATTATTTATTTTAGGAAATGAAAGTGAGTCAGCATCATTGAGAAAGTACACTAGTGTTTTGCTCTTTATAATTTTATTTCTTTGTTTCTGGTCAGATTCCTAGTAACATTTGTATATGACCATATTTAACTCTTTTAATTTTAGATTCCTGTACAGTGAAATTCTCATTTGTCAGACCAATACATACATAGATTGACACCCTTCCTCTCACTTTTCCTTGCTAGGAAAGTGTGTTTTATGACTGTACCAACAGAAATCATTATTACCGGTTCCCCAATAAATAATAGGGTTTCACAATTAGACACAATCATGTTGTGACTCTCAGAATGCCATGACTTAAGGCATGGTGACGAGTCTGGCTTTAGGGAGTTGGGAAAAAATGTGAGCAGGCAGGCTGTGCTCAGGACTTCTCCCTGATTGTATTCTGTGGTTCTGGTTGGAATTAGGATCCCTGTGTTAATTCTAATGGGGTTTTAAAAAATTATTATTTAGACCTGACTGTGTACACACTGGATGCTTCTTTGCACTGTACTAGTCTGCCTCAGCAGGTTCAGAGCCAAACATTTTCTTTTCACATAAAATAATTAAAACTCAACTGGCCAATGTTGCCTCCAGGTTTGGAGAAAGGCCCTGACTTAGGAAGAACGATTCCACTGCCTGCCTGTAATTGTCAAAGAAGAAGCAAGATCTACATATCCCATTACCCAAATAATAAATTATATCTAGTTGAAGAGAGTTCTTGGCATTTCTCAAATCTTAATAGGTGTTATTCATGAAGTAGAGCATGGGGGCTAAGGTGATTGCTGATTTATGTGGGCAACAAAATGGAACTATGGCAGTATTTCTATTTTTCATTCATTTCATTTGGAGAAGATAAAGCTATTTCCACTAATTAGGAATGACAACCAGGGCTTCTAATCTTTTCTCATAATACCAATAGTAACTAAAATAGAAAATGACAAAATGAAGGCTGTTATCTCAAGATTTGCAATCTAACTTTCTATGGATCATGGATGATTATCTTCTCTTTCTCCTGCTCATTTTCTCTTCCTTGACATTACCTTTCCCCCCTCCTTTCTAGGGATCCATGTATCTTCCGATTTTCTAAAGGACAGGCAGAACTGAACTGGGAAAGTGCTCTGGTTGCATCTGTACAAATTAGGGAAAAAATAGATTTTTAGTTTTGTGTCTTGTGTGGCCATTTGACATACACCTATATTATCTTGTGGCTCTTCTGAATTTGAAATAAATTCATGATAATAAGACCAAATTAAACTTTAACATGTATGTTTACATGTCTACCCATAATTAATATATGTATTCATTATTCTTTGATGCATATATGTAGAACAATAATCCATCCATTTTTAATAGTGGATATGACATAGTTTATGGAGGTTTGAGAAACTGAGCTGAGCATCCATGCATTCACAAGAACTGATGCTTTGGTTTGCCTTGTGTGATGCAACATTTCAAAACATAAATTGCTAACTTAAAAATAAAATGGCAGCATCACATTTTTTGTTGAAGTCAAAGGTTCAATGTGTAATTTGAAAATGAGGTGAGCAGTAACATATAATCTGGCTTGTAGATCATAACTGTTTATATATTTTTGGAGTACATCGATAAGTTAATTCGGTGGTTCCTTCCTGAAGCAGCAAGTGGAAATGAAATGGGATTACAGGTATGCCTGTACGGATTATGCTCTTTCTCAAGTTCTTTGGAGTGCATTTAGGGGTTAAAGCAGGCCCTGCAGATATGATACTGTTCTTCCAGTGTATTTACATATAACATAGGGATACTGACTTGTACAGGCTTGATAATTCTTCCAAATATACTCACAGTGCTAGGAGGTATTTTTTTTATCTGGAAGTATCCATTTTCACATGAAATGCACTCATTAGCTGTCTGCAGCTGCAGACCGAACAATGAAAATAAAACAGAGAAAGAGCAGCCTGCTACATGAAATTATCCTTTCATGTGGACATGCTGTAGTTCCTTGACTAGCCTGGATTTAATTTATTAATGGGTGATTGTATTGAGCAGCATCTCCATCACTTTATGACAAATTATACCTATGACCATCAAATTCCATCAGAAAAATTCATTTGCTCATAGAAATGAAAGAGACAGAAAGCCCGTTTAGGCTTTATTTACCGATTGATGGACATATCAAAATACTTCTACAGTATATAGGCACCTGAAATTGAACATGGCTTTGATAGCACCATAGAGGAATTGCAGTAGCAGGTAGAAATGTATAAGGGAATATAGTCAGAAATCTGCTAGAATGGGAGAGACAGATGGAATTTGCTCTTTAAACATAGAAAAGAAGATTTACACAAGAAATGTGTGTCTTTATGGTTTTAAAACAAGGTAGTGATCATCATGAAGTATCCATTATTCAGCATTTCAAGGGGATGCCTATACAGATTTGTGCACCTGCAGGGAAAGAAAAGGAAATCAGCAAAAATAGCAGCAGGTGGCCATTGCATTACAATGGGTGTGGTATTTGTCAGAGGGATACCATTAAGGAACACACAGTTGGTGATGACTAGACCTTCATTGAAGTTCACAACTAAGGCAAACAAGTCAGAGATAGTCCATACCAAAGGCTGTGACTTATTGACCCAGGGTGATGAGTGCACATCAATTATTGCAGGAATGGTAGACAAAGACACACAAGAATAAGTATTTCAGTTGACCCTTTTTAATGACCAAGAGACATCTGTTCAGTGAGAGAATCAGCAATACACTAAGCCTTGGTCTCTCAGTCAACCATTTTAAAACTACTAAACTTATATCATTACCTTTGTCTCTAGTTCCCCTCAAAGTAGTAGTGACTTAGTAAGCAGATTTTCACCTTTTTGTTTCTAACATAATCTTACTGGAAAATGTCACTTGTTGGGCATTTTCTGACATCAGAGTTGGCTTCACAAAAGTATTCAGCAATCTTGTGCCTGTTTACTGAAAGCAGGTTCTGCTGTGTTCAGTGGGGGTTAATCCCTAATAAATAATAATAAATATGTTTAGCATCATAGCTTAGGTGATACATAATGAAAATTAGAGAGACTTGGTTCCCAAATAGATAAAAAACAACTCTGCTTTGACAAGATAGTTTTGAAAATAATCTCAGTTACCCACATTTATTAGAGAAGACTAAGGGCAATGGGGCCATATTGAGGAGCATGTATTCCAATGGTGCATGTATTGATTAGATTCTTCCAATATCTGCATATATAGTGTGATGAAGCAGAAGATACTTTCATGCATACAAAACTGGGATTATATGAAAGCTATTGTCCCAAACCATATGGAAGTCTCCATCTGTACAACTACGTTAGAAGTGCTCCATCTACACCCTTGACATTCATATTGTACATGTGGACTCCAGAAAGAGGGACTAATCAGCATATGCAAAATTATAGTGGTGGAGCTCCTTTGTATAGTCCTGCATGTGTTTTTAACAAGTTTAGATAATACTTGAATATGGCAGCAATAGTGAAAGAATCAGGTATCCTGTTTGTCAACAAATAACACAATGTCTTCATGACAATAAATAAATCGGGAAAATATTTAAATCTATATGGCAAAGCAAAATTGTTGTTGTTCAACACTATCCCATCCCTCTTATAATGTGTATATGTGATAAGGCAGATTCACTTCAGATTCAGGATGACTGCATGCTAGCTAGAGGATGTTATTTCAATTCCCGATGGCCCTGAGCCATCAATGGATAATTCAGAATGTAACTTCTGCTCTAATGCTGGTTGTGATTGGCTTTTGCAAAACTTGTAAGAACTGCACAATTGGTACATAAATACCCTCAAATACACGGCACTTCCATACCAAGTTTCTATGTTATTGCAAGATACGTTTTGGAGCTTTTAATCTCATGCCATTGTCTGTGATCAGCAGCTGAGCCAATACATTTCTCTCAGCTGCCAAGTTTTCAAAAATTATACACACACACACACAAATGCATACAAAGATCTTTCCCATCACAATGCTGAAACGCTGGCAAGTTTGCTCATACAGGTAGTCTGTTTTTCCACTGGTGTGAACTCTTGCTTCATTCTACTTCAGCTGATGTACCATTCTGTTTACAGGTCCTTAAAAAGGAAATATGGCTTGACAGCTTTATAGATCTCTCTTCCCAGCAACTACTCAGAATTTTTTCACACAAGATCCAGAAATGTATATCACCCTGATGATTTCAGTTCCATCATTGATCTGAATTGTCATCTCTTACTTGCAACCCTTCCCATGCAGCAAGTAGTCTAAAAAGGAGGGGGTGGGGAGAGTTGACAAGAGTTCTGCCTGTTTTACCCTTCTGTTCAGCTGGAGATCAACTGGATGTAAAGTACCAGTGGTTGCTCCCCCCACTCCACCCTGAGACTAACTAATAAGATAGGGAAGTAATATCTTTCCTTTCCCTTTTGTGAAAAAATGAGGAGTGAAGGGGTTTTTATTGCTCCAGGATCATCTCTTTTCCCACCCCCACCCCAACTTCACAGACCACTGTCAGTATCCTGTTCTTGCTGCCTATATCTATGATTTTTTTTACAAGTAAGCTTTCCCTCTCTTCCATAACAACCACTACACCAAAATGTAACCATTGTTAAACCTACTGGGAAGAGGGCCAAGTTGCAAAATTGCCAGCATGCTCTCCTCCTTGATCACAACTAGCAAAAAGCTTTTAAATACAACAGAGGAATGACAGTCTCTCAGCTTGGCATTTTTTTACCTCCCCCTACATAGAAACTGCTCACAATTTCCCTCCTTCCTTCCTTCCTTCCTTCCTTCCTTCCTTCCTTCCTTCCTTCCTTCCTTCCTTCCTTCCTTCCTTCCTTCCTTCCTTCCTTCCTTCCTTCCTTCCTTCCCAATTATGGAAATATGAATGGGCATAGCAATTCATTAGATGTCCTTTTTGGATAGAGCGAGGGGACTTTTGTTGCCTGTACAATAACTTGGGGCAGGACATAGACTGAATGAAGCTTATGCGCTCTTCTATTGATCAACTGGAGGGAGAGAACTGATTGCTTGTGATATTCTTTGTTCTCTCTGCACTCCAAAGCCTTCAGCAAGGAAAGTTAATTGGATTGCTGGCTACAAGGTAGTTTGGAGGGATTGGCAAATGGAAACAGTATTGGGCAAAACCTATAATATACAATTTAGTTTCATTTTTTCTTCATAATAATAGAGTTTCAGACTGGTCTACTTTCCTAACTACCACCAACTTTTAGGCCCTAGCAACATATGCCTTTCCCCACTAACCCTTGCGTACTTTCTCTAAGGGATTCTCCTGTAAGGCATGGAGGACAAAAACGATTTAAATGTCCTCTTATATTGCCATTGAGATATACTGCCTCTGAACTATTTAGCCAAAATGCAAGTCATCTAACACAGTAGCTATCATCGCAGAAGGCATAAATATGAGTTGTATCCCAAAATCCTTTAAAAAAAATCTATCTGAAACAATTGCATGACTCTGTTTTCTAAAATTGTGCATTACAGAGAAAAATCTTTGTTCATCCTCTTGAATGCCATTTATCATGTATAAAACTTTATCATGTATCCTCAGGTTTTTTGTTTGTTTTTTTGCTCCTAAACTAACACTCCCAATATCATTAGCCTTTTCTTATATGGAGGATAATCCAAGTGTCTAACTCTTTCAATATCAATCTTCTTTCTTTTTAATACCTTCTCCACGATATTCTTTGGAAGATTGGATGCCCAGTATTCTAGTGATATCTTATCTATACAAAGTCTTCTAACAATGTAATCTATCTTAGTTGCATTGTTAGAACATGTTTTTTCTCTGTAGCAAAATCCCAAGGAATCATCTTTTTACTGCATGTCTTCTTAGATAAATCTCATTGAATTCAATGAGACTTTCTCCCAGATAAGCAGAGATAGGATTGCACCCTGCTTGTGTAGTTGCATGAAAGTGAGATCCTTACTGTTTTTGATCCCATTCCTAATAACTTCTAACACAGAGTTTGTCTCTTTCACTGTATTAGCACACTGGTGGCCTCTTCCTAGGAAGAGATCTCTTTCTTGTCACTTGTACATCATCAGAATATAAAGATAGATTTTCCCCATTCCTAGCATTTTCCACTTGATACTTATTTACCTCAATTCCATTCTTTCTCTTTGTGACCCAGTTTGGAAGTATATTATTTCAGCTCTTTGTAATCTCCTGAACAGGCTCCTGAATTGTTTTGCTTGATGCTCCTGCAAGCCCGAGAAAGAAGAGAATGAGAAAAAAGTTCATGTGTTGCTTTTCATTCTCTTTCCTCCTCCTTCCCTGCTCTCTCCCTCCATCTTTTTGAATAATGCCATTGCTTTGAGTAGCCCAGACAGGCCTGAAGATTAGCGAGCCTGTTTGTGGAGCTGAGGGCCAGATGAATAGGAGCAGGAGGCCCGCTCCCCAGGAAAACAAGGCTCTGGGAACTAGGCCAACTGTGAAGAGCATGTGCTGGGCAAAGCAGCAGGCTAGCCCATATGTCAGGCTGTGCCACAAAGACTCCTCTACACATCTACCATGACAAACAGGATTACTGGAGACAATTAATCTGGCACACTTTATCAAAATCAAGCGCTGACCCCCCAACCTCTCCCTTCCATGTGCAGCAGATGCCACGCTCCAATTCAATGGAGCTCAAGTCTTCCTCCCCATCCCCCCATTGCTGCTGAAAGGAATCCAAGCTTGAATGAGGCTGGCATGGACTAATTGCAAACCCTGTCGGATGGTGACAGCCCTAATCAGATAGGATGAGCTCACCTTCTCCCTCCTCCCCTCCTTCTAATGGAACGGCTGGCTGGCTGCAACTCCCTGTCAGCCGTTGGGATGAACAGCAATGCACCCCCTTTAAAACCATTTCCCCCTTCCTCTGTCAAACCGCCCTCCCCCCGCCCATGCCTCATGTCTGTACAGAGACTGGAGAGGGAGGGTGAAAGATGGACATTCTGCATTGGCCTTGGTGGCTCTTTGACAAAGGGGTTCAGAGGGTCAGGACCATTGCTTTGGGGAAAAGATAGTTAATGTGAGGGAAAAGACGAGAGAAGAAAAAAGAATGGTAACCACTTTGAGAGGGAAGTCGGGACAAACAAGAGGACTGGCAGGCCTGTGAGGGTAAGGGATGGAGGGATAAATATAGAAGTCTTGTTGGTGTTTCTAGATGATTAATTTGGAATACCCATCTCAGCCTCTCAAAACTATTATGAATGTTATATTTTTTGTTCATGACTCTCACATGCTGAGAAACTCTTGTACCTAATCTCTTTACCCCCTTCAGAGCAGCCCTGCAAATCACTTCACTTGAGGAAAATGGCTGGGAATTAATTGCACACCTGCCAACCCCCACTTTCAATGATTCAACTGGCCCCATGTTCTGGTACAGAGCATGGGTTTGCCTTTGGAGGAGATGTGAGAGGGGGCTGGCTTTTAGCAGACCCTCTTTCTAGTCTTTCCATGTGAGTGGGTTTGAAGAATATAACGAAGCATAATCTAGTGAACAGTTTTGGCTGTAACTGGTGAAATTCCTTTGAAATAATTAGGATAATATCTTCTAGAACAGTTAAGTTTCCTCAGGTTAATGTTAATGAAAGCAGCACCTTTATCTTTGTGTTAAGCTAAAAGGAGGAAAAAATGAGATAATTCTACCCCCACCCCCCAGCTCATGGATGGCTGCCTCAAACAGGGCTAAAGGATGAGCTACTGCAATTCTCATTGTATGATTGGGTCAATAATGCCAGGACACAGAGAAAATCTACCCTGTCACCTGCCATCTAGCCTAAATAGATTTTCTGGTGATACTATGAAGGATTATCAATGCCAAATTAATGCTTCAGTGGATATCCCTGGATGTTTGTTTATGTATGTCTCAAAGAACAACAGTTCCCATACTTCATATGAGAAGTCTTGCATAGCTATGAGATGTAAAATGGCCCACTGCCTAACAGTGATGGCCACATATATTTCAAAGAGTCCTGAGTTGTACAAAGCATATCAACAGGATGCATAGTTGCAGAGGCTGCCTTTCTGATTACATTTTTCACATTTCAAAATTATAAAATGTTAGATCAGATATGGATGTCATGTGATACTTCAGGAATGATGGGAGTTTTGGTCCAGCAGCACCTGGAAGAGGATACAGGTAGTCCTCATTTAACAACCATTTGTTTAGTGACCATTCAAAGTTACAATGGTGCTGAACAAAGGGATTTACAACTGGTCCTTGCACTTACACCCCTGCAGTCATGTGATCGCAATCCGGGCACTTGGCAACCAGCTCACACTTACTATGGTTGCAGCATCCCAGGGTCATGTGATCGTCATTTGTGACTTTCCCAGCTGGCTTCCGGCAAGCAAAATCAACAGGGAACTGTGTGATTTGCTTAATGACTGTGTGATTTGCTGAACAGCTGCGGTGATTCGCTTAATCACCGCTGCAAAAAAGGTTGTAAAATTGGGCGTGACTCGCTTAACAACTGCTCGGCTTAACAATGAATTTTCTGATCCCTATTCTGGTTGTTAAGTGAGGACTACCTGTAGTCTTTACGTTGCAGCATTATGGGTATTCTATTGTAAACCTTCCCATACTTATGATGAGAATTTCTAACATCCTTGCTGCAGCTGAAACAGATAAACTTCATAAGAATGAAGTGAAATCATAATACAAAAGTAATGACTGGCTTTCAATACTGCCTACTGACCTCCTAGATCCAATGATGTAGGATGTGAAATTATTTGTTTGTTCATTAAATTTGTTGTGGTCATCCACTCCAGTAGACTGGGCAGTTCACAAAATCCAATACACAATTAAAACAGTGAAAAACATTTTTTAAATTTCTGAGTAACTACCATAGTAATCCCCAAACTGGTGTCCTCCAGATATGCTGAACTTGCATATCTGCACACAGCTTCTAGCTGTGGGGGAAAGGGGAGCTGGTCCAACTTGTCTAAAGACTATCAGATCACATCATTCTTATTTCAGAATCCCATGGACTGTACTGTGTTCTGTACTTTTGTAAGCACACAAAGATCTGCCTTCTCTTCTGTAACAACTTAACCTGTAGCAACAATACTGTTTAGATGAATAGAAAGCAGTCCCTTTCATTCCAATATTCCAACTGAATTTTAGAACAGGTGCTCAGAACACTCAGACCTAAAATGGTTATTTCCCACATGTGGTACAATACACAATGCAAGTGTGTCTCAGCTGATACCAGCATTTCAAAATGCTTAACATGTATAGTGCATCAAAGTCCCCTATCTGATGATTACATTACTAACGTGTAATATATTAGTTTCATGCTTAATCTGTTGTGACTGCACACTATGAAATAAACCTGAATTCCTTGTAGGTTGGGTGGTTTTTGGGGTGGGGGGTGGCGGCGTTGGATCTTCTAGGATCTTCCATGCAGTTGACAAATTATATGACTCTATCAGAACTGAAGCTGACTCCAATTTTCTGCAGCAGTCCCCTTAAAGAACAAAAATAAAACTTCTTTAGCTTCTGGATCTTTAAACTGCTGTAATGCCAGTGTTTTAACACCAGCTGGCACAGAGATAAACGGCTGTTCAAATAATTCACTGTTGAAAATGTTGAGCATCCTTTAGTTAGGTGGCACTTGTAATGGTATGTTCAGAGGCTGCTCCATGAAAGCTCCTGAACCTATCAAGATCTTTTGGCAGCCTCTGTGTTTAACTTGTCATGTTATATATATTGCAGAAGAGCAGTGTGGGATCAGTATAAATCAGTTTATAAATCTCCAGGATGTAGGCAGAGCCTGCTGCTACTGTTGATGAATGGGACATGAAAAACAGACAGAAGGTGGCAGCATTTTAACATTGTGCAGTTGCATATAAAAAACAGGGGGGCAGGAAAAGAAAGTATATGATCTGTACAACCCAGAGAAATTCACTCTTAAATTCTGACTCAGCGTCTGATTGTCGTTGTGTTGTTTACTGGATTCAAGGACATGAAACCATGAGACCCCACAAATTGAACAAAAATAAATGTTTGAGGGGGGGGGGAAACACACACATCAAATTTAGCACTATGGGTTAAATTAGTGTTTTAGGCAGGAATTCCACTAGTATCTTACACAGTAGTGTCTTTTAGAGTTGTTGAGCTGTTATAACTGTTTTATATCACCTCAACTTCATCTGGCATAATATACAGACCTGAATTGGAATCATCATAGGTGGTTGCCATATCTCATAGCCCTGATCTATCTTTATATTATTTTCTCTAATTTTTATTTTTAGAGAGTTTGGTGTAGTGGTTAAGGCATCAGGCTAGAAACTGGGAGGCCAGGAGTTCTAGTCCCGCCTTAGGCATGAAGCCAGCTGGGTGATCTTGGGCCAGTCATTCTCTCTCAGGCCTAGGAAGGAGTCAATGACAAACCGCTTTCGAAATTTTGCCAATCTGGCCTTGACTTGTCCAGGGAGTCGCCAGGAGTCAAGACACCAGGAAAAAAAAAATTCCAATGGCTGCTTTCAAAACGTCCTATGGCAATGTGTTCCATAAGCCACCTATGGCAGATTTTCTTCATCTTTAAAGAATTAACAATTTTGTTGTACTTTGAGAGAAATATAGATGTCATCCAGTTGCTTTTTCCAATATCCACTTTTTAAAATTCCAACAAGAAATTTACATTGGGGGAACTTTTTAATTAATTAATTATTATCAGTTTACATTGGAGAAACTAGGGTAAATATCTTTATCCTTAAGTATTTCATAAAGCTGTCATTTATTTAATTCAGAGAGGGCCAGCTCCTACATTCTTGGGCCACTCTTAAATTTATAGATAGCTATAGAACAGCTTGCTGCATAACTATTTGTAGGGCCATGAATGGGTGAGGGAGCAGACGTGTTGCAGTGAGGCCTGGTTTCTCAATCCGTTTTCTAGAATTCTACTATAAATTGTAAGCAAGTCTGTACTTTGATTTTTGTGGAGATTGCAAAAGAAAGGAGACAAAGGAATAAAGACTTCCTAGATCTTGACCCATGAACCAGAGTAAATTTCTGAAATGAAGCCACCTTGGCGCTTCTGTTTAATTTTTCTGTTTGATAGGAGATATCCTACTAGCTTGACTACGTGTGTGTCTGTGTCTGTGTGTGCATGCCATTGAGCAAATCAGCTAGCTAATAATCTATTAGAGTGATGCTCTCAGAATTAATCTAGCCTAAATGTGACATAAGTGATATAGAATGACAACAATTACAGAAATCACTTTACAAAATAGTGACCTTCAATGAAAGCAAGCAAGCACATTTAAACTAAATTGATTCAAATGATGCCCTGGTAGTGGAGAATTTTTTTTCTTTTCTCTTTTTTCTCTTCTCATTAGGGCAAGATGTCTGCAGTGTCACGATTCTATCTAGTTCACAAATGCCACAGTTCATATTTATATTACATTTTCTCTCCTTTTTTATAAATTTACCATGCATTAGAAATAGAACTTCATGCATGACTTCTAATGTGATCATTAAGATCCTTGTTAAAGTTCATTCCATCATAGAAGATGCATTTTAATTGCCACTTCTTCTACTGTTGTACAGTGCTGTTTATATTGCTTTAAGTTAAACCTTTTGTTAATGATGACAGGCTATGTCACTGCTCTAATGAGTAGTGGTAACAAAGGGATCTTGCCGCTTTTAAGTTCTCCAAATTAACAGGTATCAAAAAGTGAAACATGACCTACGAAAGGAGCCTTGATTGTGACTTGTAGTGAACTTTGGGAAAATGCCAGAATTGTAGTTCCCACTGGAAATATAATCACACAGATTTTGTAACTGTGGCTTCCAATAGTTGGTACCATATTGTTTAAGGCAAAAGTATTCTTCAGTTGGAAAAGAGGCCTATGCAGACATGTCTTGATAATAATACCAGCCTGTACTGGGGATGAGGGAGCTGCAATAAACCTAATCCATTTTCTTACTTGTTTTGTAGGACAGATTTCAACTCTGATATATTATGCCTCAATTTTAATAAGGTATGTGGACATAAAACTGCTAGTCTATTTAGGAACATATGGGATTTGTACAGTGGCCAGGGTGCAGGTTATTTCTTTTCCACATCACAAATGCTCTGTGGAAAAGAGCATTTCAGAATAAGATTTTGAAGAAGCTGCTTCTTTTCTGCACTGCTTTTAGTGCAAAGTTGCATTGTCACATGGTCTATCTAGGAAGTGCTGCAAAGGAGAAGTGATTTTACAGAAAGCCCAGCACTGTTGCAAGTATGAGCCTATTTTTCTACTTCCAAAAGAAAGAGAAATGAAGCCAGAAGCCTGTCCATGTGGACATTTTCAAAAGCGAGTCAGACTTTTTCTGCAGAAGAATGAACATTAACCAGACTTTGTCCTGACTAATGTTTATCCTACTGCAGATTTGCAGGGTGTGAAAAAAACCCAACCCAAACCTACTCCTAGATCGATATGGGGTGAAATGCTTTTAGAGGTTTAGCCAGCATTTACTGGCAGCAGGAATGTCCCTTAGCAGGGGTCTTCTTGGCAAGCCTCCTGGACACACATCTTTCTCCTGGTCATTTCTTCATGATCTGCTTCTTTTCTTAACTCCTAGCAGTCATTAACAAAAGATGAACAAAAGTCTTGGAACAGAACTGATGAAAAAGCAGCTAGAATGATTTTGCCTAGTTGAAGGCAATTCAGTTATGCTTCATTTGAGGAATAAGAAAAATGCAAACATGTGGGCAATGCCGGAATAACTTCATAATGAAAAGGTTCATGATTTCTAAAGCACACCTTGTTACGCTGTTCTGTAATAAGAGACTCAAAGAAGGAAAAAGCTTATCTATGCATTTTAATGAGATGCTAGAAATATCATACCGCCTAGAAGTTCAAAGGGCAACTCTACCTAAAACAGTCATAATTAGGTTAATGATAAACAGCCTCCCAGAATATTGTGACATTCTTGTGAATACTCTAAAAATGAAGGCAGATGGAAACTTGTAATTTGTAATAAATCACACAGAAGATTTTAGAGGCACTGAGAAGAAATCATAATGGAATGGAGAAATTGAATTTAAAACCAAGCAGAGAGAGAGGTTATCTTTGTGGCAGCCTTAACCATATGCAGATTAAATGTCTTCATGGAAAAGAACTACCGGGGAGAAACACAGCAAATCACAGTCAAGAGGCGATGATACAACAGTGGACAACAGAAATAAAACTGTCTGGCAGAAACTTTATCCTGTTGACACAGAGAAGCTTTTTGGAGCTAACTCTGAAAAATATTATGGGGAGATCTGCATTGACTCTGATATGACCGGTAAATTAATTAAAGAAAGAGAAAGATCCACTGAATTGGAGATGGACTGGAAAACTCCAGAGATAGATGGGTTGCAGAAATAGCAATTGGAAGACAAGGAAGATTGTATTGCAGACTGGGAAAGGGAAAACAATTACTTCCCTTAAGACTTTGGGCCAGCCTTAAATACAAGATGTGAAGGAACAACCAAGTCTATCTGTGTTTGTAAGCTTCCTGAAAGTATCTGGCTGCCCACTATGTTACACAGAATTCTTGCTTAGGAGGAGACACATAGCACATACATAAGAAACCATGTGTCAATTGCAACAAATGATCCCGTGATGTTGTCCACAAGCCATGGCTGACACACATTGCATCAGACAATCTACTTTCTGAAAATCTTAGAGAACAAATTTCAGTTTTAGCACAAATGAGTCTGGAAGGGAACAGCTCACACTACCACACTGCAGGCCTTTGAAAGATGGAACTGGTGAGGATGATGTGATGAAAAGGTACATGAGAGTTAGGACAGTATAGGTGTGCATAGATAGTGGGGTGGCAGAGCTCCAGATGGGTTGTTGGCCCAAACCAACAGTCTTCTTATGTTCCCATGTTCTACTACAGTACAAAATAAAATACAGAATAATCTAACAAAACAAATATAAAAAAATTAAAGAGAAAAAACCTAACAAAGAGAATCTTTTAAATGCAGGTTTGCATCTTTCTTTCATCTTCTAGCTCATACTTCTCCTGCCAGACATAATCAGAATTCCTTTTTCTATATCCCTTTATTGATTAATGTTAATCCTTTCTTGAGGATATTTTGTGCTGAATTTTTAAAGTAATTTTGACTCCAACTTTTAGCTTGTTTCTAATTCATAAAGCATGGTGGCCTCTTGGCTCAGCTGACCAAAATTCATATAGCTACAGGAGATGGAAGAAAAAATCAAAACATTAGACAGATGCTCCCTTGGGAAGTGAGATGAAGAATTTTATACTTCAGGTGAGGCACGATTGCTCTGACTGCATCACATGGGCTTGTAAAATGTGAGTTCTTCGAAAGACAATTCCACATCCATAGCCCATTCACTGTTAGAGCATTTCCCTCTGCTTTGGAAATAAGGACTTGTATCTTGCCCTGCCCTTCTAAAATGAGTGAACAAAACAGTCCCTCCTAACAGTATCTGCATTGACACAGAGATGCAAAGAGGCTGATAGAAAGACAGAAATAAATTTAAAGACCTTTTTACAGAAACCATGTCCCTGAGTTGGTAGATTCTCAACCCATTCCAATCACTTTTTGAAAGTACTTATTATTGAACTTAGATTGAGTTGGTAGATTCTCAACTCACTTATCATTTTTTAACATACATATTACTGAACTGAGAGCCAGTAAGACAAGGGGCTTTTGATGTCTCTCTCTTTCCTCCATAAATAAATCAGTTTTAATATTCCTGTTTTATTTTGTTTCCATCTGTTATATTTTATAGTTTTTAATGGAGGTTTTATTGTATGTTGTTCCTATGAGTATTTTATTGTACTTTTGTAAACTGTGCAGAGCTATTAAAGGAGAAAATGGCATGCAGATTTTCCAAATTAATAATAATAAAATAACAGCTGAGTAGCATCTACATAAAACTTAGGGACCCCGCAACTATCAGTCAAGCAGCTTAGCTATCCTGAGGTGACTGATTCTGGTAAATGTTTCTGAAGCAGTAGTTTCTGGAATCCATCTTTTATGAGAAACTTGAAATCATGTTTAGCTCCCTTAAATACCAGTTGACTTTATGATTATTAGGGTAACCTCTTTGTACCAGGTCCAGGTCAAAAATCTACTGTTATCTAGAGAACACCCGGTAATTAGCATATTTTGTACAGCTAATTGGCACATACTTGAATGTGGCACAATCAGAGTGACACTTAATGGTAGGATGCTACTTAAGCATTATTAAGGAAAAGAGGAAATATATTACTAAGTAGAAGAACCCAAAAGACATAGGTATGCAAAAAATTACACAAACCCTTTGCAAGTGACATACTGGAGCTATGGGGGAGCTTCAAGGCATACCACTGAAATGTTAATTTGATGGGAAGGCATGAACTTCTCCTCCAGAACTCCAAACAAAATGAAAATACATGAAGTACCAAGAACATAAGCTTAATAGTCATGGAATATCTAAGAAAAGGTATCTATTTATTTATAAAATTTATAGACTGCTTTAGTCTAAAAGACTAAGTGGTAGAGGTTCCAGATCCATCTCCTCTTCAATAGATAGGTAATAGTAGTCAGTGGAACTGGAACTTTAAACAGAAGGAAGAGGTGATATATAATTAGTAAAAGAGGGTGCCAGGTGGAGGGATCAAGATAGAAACATTTCTCAGAAGTATTGATTCTTGCATGAACAATGTCTCCATTCTTGGCTCCAAAGAAAGAACACTGTGATACAATCAGGCATAATATTCTTTCAAAACAGGAGGAACAATACAACAAATACAGTATTATAGAGTGGAGAGAATAATCATAGAAGAAATTGATAACTCAATAAAGTACCCCACAACATTTCTCAAGTTTTCAGAGCCCCCCAGACTACTTCCATGTCAGCTGAAATTAAAGGGTGCAAGAAATAGAAATTCAGAAAATGAATTTATGCAAGTATGGAAGAACAAAAATTAAATAGACTTCAGAAAATTACAGATGAAGCAATCTGGATTCAAGTTCCTACCTCCAAGCCCTACTTGGATTAAGTTGATTACTACTTGGATTAACTGCTTGGATTGGGTTATTTATTAAAATAATGAAGGTGGATAAAAAAAAAATCTAAAACAAGTTTATTCATATATTTGATTTTTTTCAAACATAATAATAAATAACACTAAATAATATACATTGAATTATATCCACAAGAATCAATGTTCATACATGATTGGAATGTTCAATATTGGACTGGCACCTTTGTATTTTAATGATTTGAACAACTGACCACACAATAAGAAAATATTGAAAATATGGAACAATTATTTAAAATATACCCTTCAAAGAAACTCTGATTGTGGGCTTTTCCTCATGGTCATGTTAACATGCTCTCCTCCAATCCTTAAGCTGGCAGAAAAGTATGTTGCCCAGAATCATTGAGAGTTGTGTGGCATACAGTTTAATAAATTGTTGTTGTTGTTATTGTTAGTCGCACAGTCAGCCAGTTGTTTAGACTGGATTTGGCATTTTTATCCACTTCACCCAGCACTCCTTCTCTGGGCCTGGGATCTGTCACTTGGGCTATTGAGACACGGTGCTAGATCCTTGTGGGAAGTCTGCACTGTGTTCAGAAGTAGCCCAACCAACAGGTTACAGGTGTGGAGAATGGGTTGTGAGGAATATTGGGAGTTAGGGGAGACATTAGGTTAAGTGGCAGAGAGGAAAGGTATAGGGTGTGATGGGAGGGACTGATTGATAATGAGCAAGTTCTCTCCTCAAGGGAATGGCAATGCTAGTAAGTGGCTGTGGCTGGCAGCATCCAGACCTAGCCTGAGGAGCAGGCAAAATAGTGCTGTTCTCCAGACCCAAATAATAAAACAGTGAAAATTATAGCTATACAAAACCCTTATCAGCAGGCATAGCTGTGGTGCGATCACTGAAGACAGAAGCAGCAACATACAGCTGGTGGAACCAGATTCTCTTTCTTGGTTTAAATCAACATTCTACACAGGTCTGAAGAATGTCCCATTGCTATTTTTTAAGCACAGATCTAGTGTTCTTTCAAAAAAAGCATTAAACCAATGTTTTGAAAAGAAGTCTGGAACATTCTCACAAAACTGCTAACCCTGTGTTTCTAATGTACCTGCATCAGGCCTAACAAACACTTTAGAAAGCATCAGGCAAGGAGTATGTGGGTAGATCCCCCTGCAGAAGCCAGACGTGTGATCTCTCCAGCAGCCCAAGTCAAAAGAGTCATGGTGGGCAGTAGTTAGTGATTAGAGGAGAGAGGCATGACCAGAGCAGTCTGAATTGGCCAACAGGAGCTGGGCAGATCCAATTTCTGACCATGTCAGTGAACCCTCCTAGACTGTGTCCATGGGAAAATCTGTTGGGAGGAAGGAAAAAACTCTATCTTAATATTATAATAACTAAGAGCAGCTTTTAGCTGCTTCAGTTGTAGGTTGGGGATGAGGAGAAAGCAATATGTTATATAAAAATGATTACTGAACCAGTTAGGGGACATGAGGATGATCCATGTGACATACTCTTTTTGATCATTAATGGTTCTGAAAATCATTCAGATGCCTGGCAAATTCAATTTACTCAGTTTACTAATGAAACCAATGCATTTATAAATAAAAACATATCCAAATATTTTAATACAGTTTGTTACTCTTATAAAAAACATGCCAATGTATCCAAGCACTTCAGTCTAATTGCATCAAATAAGCTCCTATATTTATTGTTGACATCTTCCCCTTCACATATTTTGCCTTCTTGCTACTATTACTGTAATATTCTGGCCTGTCCCATCTTCTTCTATACCACATACAAAATTTCACGTCTAGTGTAACATTATTCTTGCAGGTTCTACTTGTCATAATGCAAACGTCTTTTAACTAGGTAGCCTGTCCACCTACTCTGTCTGAATGTTAATAGTTTGTCTCCTTTTCTATCTTTTTATGGATCTTTATCGTTCAACTGGACTTGATAACTCTTGAAGTAGAGGGCTGACCCATATCTACCAGGACATAGGTCCATTCTACTTGTTGAACCCGTTGCATGTAGTTTACATCAAACAGCCTTGTTCAGAAATGGGATTGTCAAAAGTGAGTCATTCTCTGATTTCGGCAGGACCTTGGACATTATCTCTAATGGCCTCATGGTGTTATCAAGCCTTTATCCCAACAACTTTAAGGCTAGATACCAGGTAATTTCTGCATTTGAAGGAAATAGCACACTAAGAAATAATCAATACTAAGCCCTAAAAATAGAGGGCTTAAGATTCAGCATTATTCTATAGTCAGTGCTGGCCATTGAACAATTACGTGAGCAAAACGTGCACAGTTCTCTCTTCAGGTAAGGAAATATATACTAATGGGGGAGCTCCTTAGAATGAGCTTGAGAAAAGCAAGTCTGGGTTAAATTGAACCTATTCCCAGTACCAGTCTATGCAAGGTTTATAAGTATGGTTAAATTTCCACCTTATGTATGATGGATCTTGCTAGCTTGTTGAATGTGTTTCAAACCTGCCAAGCTTAAGCCCTTTGTTGACACTCTAAGTGCAATTTAAACTGGGATCTTATTGATTCAGCACAATTCAGTTCCTTGCAAAGTCAATATGAACACATTGAAAAAAACAGAATAAAATGCAGATTAATAGTAATGCCTCCAGGCTCCTGCAGGAGAATGCATTTGTCCTTGTCTGTGTGTACACACACACACACACACACGCATATACACACATTAAAGGGAGACCTGTGCATAGGATTGGAACTGTGCATATTTACTGAAATACAACTTGCACTGAGTTCAGTGAGATTTATTCACAGATGGATATACCTAAAATTGCAGTTTTAATACGGTAATTTAGTGAGCAATGGTTATGCAAAACACCATCTAAAGAAGTTCAGAGAAACCGAGTTAGGTGTGTTTGCAGCAGATTCTGTGAATCTGAATCTTGGGTTGGTTTATTGGGCCTACTTCCATACTCCTTGAGATTAAGAGACAATTCAAATGGAATCTTTAGGTGGAGTGTGTACAACAACCACCACCACAGGAAAAACCATAAAATTAAGAATTGGGGGGGTTGCTCCCAAATTTTTGCAGTGTGAATTGTGGGAGAATTCTGAGACTCACAGTGGCTCAAGTGATGAGTTGTCTACTTACGTTTTTCAATATAGAAATAAATATTTCAGCAATCTACCCATTTCCAGAAGATGGGTAGAAGATAGGACACATACATTTACCATCTTTCCCTTCTATAAAATC
Organism: Python bivittatus; assembly: GCF_059951505.1. Taxonomy (NCBI): domain Eukaryota; kingdom Metazoa; phylum Chordata; class Lepidosauria; order Squamata; family Pythonidae; genus Python; species Python bivittatus. Next base: position 20,290,377 of record NW_028277113.1, on the reverse strand, counting down.
ATTTTTCCGAAGGATACTTGTAGACACTTTTTAAGGGAGTAATGAAATCTCACTCATGCCAAAAATGGATTCATAAAGGTAAGCTCTGAATAGCTTCTGTACCTTGTAGCACTTTTTTGGCTGAGACATGTCACTGTCGCTCTGTTCATGCTCTGCAGACTGTTCTCATGTAAAAGAGATCCTGGACTTTGTTAACATAAGGCTGGGAATGGTAAAAAGACTGGCAGGAGGGAGGAAAAGTGACAAAAGTAGGAATAGTCAAATAATTACATGCCTGTCAATTCCTTTCTTTCCTATTAAAGATTCACTGAAGTTTTTTTTTTAAATTGGCCTGCAAAAATTTAACATAGCGTTGTCTCTCTCCTCTGAGAAGAAAAATTCTGCAATTCTATCTGTAGTATAACAAAAGCCAAGAATGTTTTCAAATTTATCTCTTTTGCATGTTTTAAGACTGGCAGCTACATAATTAGGTAGAACAAAGCAAAAAGAGAGAGAGAGAGAGAGAGAGAGAGAGAGAGAGAGAGAATGAACAAACTAAATTACAAGTCAATCAGCTTTTAAGGAGAAAAGACACACTCTATAAGGCTAACCAAATAAAGAGAAATGTTTGGAATTAAGGGAATTTTAGGGTTTAATGTTAATACAACACAAAAGAAGAGGCAGGAGACAAAAAGTTTAATTTCCTTTCACCTCTGTGCAAAATACAAGTGGGGGAATCCCAGAATGTCTGAGGCTGCTCATATGGTGTTTAAATTATCTTTAAGCCCCTCTTGTCCTATTGAACACAGTTCAGAAGCATTTCTATGCTTTGCCTTCATTAACAGCATTTAAAAATTGCCTTTTGCCCTTGCAATTGCCATAGACATAGCTGAGTTTTTGTAGCACATACAACCAAGGGTTGTGACTTTTTAAAAGCTAACAAATTTCTTGTCATATTGTCAGTCACAAAATCTTACACAATAATTCATGTATTAGTTATTAAGATACCACAATGCTTATTTTATTTTATTTTATTATTTTATTTTATTTAGCACATTTATGTAGTCGCCCATCTCACGAATGGCATACAATAAAAACAGAACAATAAAAACACATCTTAAAATAACCTTAAAAACAACATGCATGTTCCTAGTTATATTCATTCGTACAGATAGAGTGCTTTATGTTAAATGTAAAGACACATAATAATTGTACCTAAATAAAAGAGCCATAATAACATTCACTGAACCAACTCAGCCAGGAAATTTAGTACAATATACAACCCTACTTAAATATGTAGGCAAACAAAACAGTTTTGATCTAGTGCTGGATGTATTACAATTTAATCTTATGAACTGTTACATTGCAAAGACACCAGTCCTGCTAACATTTAAGCCTATCAAACCCACACCAGATGTCTGAATTCTGAGAAACGCTTTCATGTTGTGCAACCAGATGAATGTTTCAGATGGTCTAAATGTAAAATTTGCCATCCTGCACTCCACTCTACCCCAGTAGAGTGGGGCAGGTGTTCTAAAGTGCATATGAAAGTCCATTATAGACAGAAGGTTATATCAATGGATTAAGCAGAGCAGTACTATTGTTCCTTTTAAATGCCTAAGCTTGCTTGGCCCCTGAAATCAGTAGGAAAGGTCTTCAATACAGAGTGAATTCTGGACAGATATCAGGGGAGGAGGGGGAGATTGGCCAGATAGTCTCATCCCTGTCCACTATAATGCACTTGTTTGGACAGCCAATTCCATGACTGTTTGTGTATAATTTTGTACCAGGTCAGGACATCACTTTTGCCACTATAATGATTCCAGTCTTCCTTATCAATGCTATGTTGCATGGCTATATTGTAGGCCAGTCATTCTCAAATGATAAAGAAGATTCCTCCCCCACCCCAACTTCTTTTCCAAAGAACATTGCCATTATCTTTCTTGCTATGAAAATGCTGCCTTTATAACAGAGAGCTTAACCAAGAGGAACACTATACAGCTTAACCGAGAACACTTCTATTTCACAAAGGAAATTAGCTGGGCATGAATCCATGGTGCAGGTGGTTAGAATGAACTCAAGTGTTTATTTTATTTTACCTTATTTTATTTGTAAAAGGGGAAACCAAACCACAGCTCTTTATAATGAATTCAGAACTCAGCATCTCCAGAAATGTCTCGGAATCTGGCAAGCTTAGTCTTTATTCATCTTCATTATCTTTCTCAAGATGATTATCCTCTGGCTTTTTTTGTTCTATTCATACCAAGGGTGTTTTAAAAGGATGTAACTTTATGGCTTATTGACAGGAGAAGAAAACATTAAAGTTGGTTCACTAATGTTGCCTTGAATGTGTATGGAAGGCTTGGATACTACAAATTTAGTACAAACTATGAAGCAAAGCCACTCTTGACTACTTTTGACCTCTATCTCCATCAGCATCACTGCACCTCCCATGCCTTGATAATTTTATTATTTATTTTCTACAACCCTATTAAAATTCACAGATCTTCTCTGAAGCATTATGCAATTCTTTAAAACAACAAGCAATATATATAAAACAGACACAATAACAGGAACCTTCTTCAAAATCAGTACACTTCTATTCTATTGCATTAACAATGTAGGTAGATGATTGTGGAGTTAAACAGTACAACACTCAGCTATCATTGTGCCATGATTTTTATTCCTACCTGACCAGAAATATCACCTCTTTTCCTGTGTGTCAGGGCAACCTGAGAGGAGGCAGGAACCATGTGGGAGAAGCCAAAAATAGGGATTAAAGAGAAGGTCAAAAGCAAAAGAAATAGGAGGACCAAGGAATAGTTAGAGGTATAGAAATGAACCAGTTTAGAAAGAACTTGTTGCTTAATTAAGGGGTAACTGGAAGAGTAGCCCACTTATACTTGCTTAATCCAGGAAGTTCCAACAGAGCACCTGGTATGAACAATCAGACTAGAGCAGGGATAAGCAACCAATTAATGTTGAAGACTACATCAAACACTATTGGCAAACAACTTCCATTATTTCTTCTGATTTAAAGGCAAAAAGGGGCTTCAAAATACATGGAGATGCTCTTACAGCATGAGTTTCCACCTCCTTAAAGCAGTCATATCTTTTTTCTGGGAGCCTTGATATAATTCTATTTAACAAGCAGAGTAGTCCTATGGAGTAGAAGAGACAGATACTTATTCCCTGTTGCGGTTTCATTGACATGGTAGAAGTTGATAGAAGGTGGCATTTTTCTCCACCTCCCTTTTTAGGACCATTTTTCTTTCACTGATTACAATGAAAGGAAAAGACTATTCCAGCTCCAGACTGGTGTAGGGATAAGTCTGAGAAGGAGGGGGATTTTGATTCCGTTGACCCATACTTCTTCTAGCATGCCTGCCCCACCCCTATATCACAAGAGCACAAGTTGCAACTCTTTTTGCACAACTTATAAGGAAGAGGTGTACAAGACTGGATTTCCTTTTCTAAGGAACTCTCTCTTCAGATATACTGTATATGATGAAGCCCAATTTCTTTATATCTGGATCCTAAGTTACACATACACTTAAGAGCCAATCTATGCATGACAGTAGTAATCCCTTCTCAAAAAGAAGGGTATGGGTGTGAGAGGATTTTTCTTGGCCCTGATGCTTAACTTTCTATGGCCTCTCTCTCAAATGATTTTCTTCAAATCAAGTTAAATTTTAGTGGACTGGAACCCAACTAAGAAAAAGTCCCCAAGGTGGACACCCTATGAAGAGACTCACTGAATGGAGAACTCCTAATAACCTTTATACCTTTTAAACATTGCTACATTTATAGTAGATACCACTAAAATTTATGATAAAATGAAATAAATAGGTTAAAAGCCGAAGCATTTTTTCCCCAGTCCTGGCTGAACACCTTAACAACCACACCAGTCCCTTGTCTGGACAAGTCTGTTGAGATCCTATCTAATTATGGGTTCAAGGAACCCTGAGAGCACCATTTCCAATTTCAGATTTTTAACTTAACCTTCTATTCTCCGTGTCTGCAGAGAAAAATCAGGACAAAGGGTACTGTTAGAATTAGGGCAAGAGAGGGCAAAGAGGGAGGAAAGTTCTCAAGCAATAGTGCTTTTCAGCTTCTTATCACGATTTCTCAAAAGCAGACACACATTTTTCTCATTTGATGCAATTTCTAAATAAAAAATATGTTGGCATAAATACAATTTATCTGCCATATGTGAGGCATCTGGCATGTTCACGATAACAGTACTCTTATTGACTAGAAGTAATTAAAATATGCAGTTTCAGAATTACTCACTCTTTCTTAATTTTACTTCTGTATCTGCTACCTCCAAAGCATCGACCAATAAAGTTGTGCGCTCTGTGGCCCTGTTTTGGAGGGACCACCATGCTGTCAGGGAGAAGAATTTCTTTTTCACCTCTGCCCTCTCCTCCCTCTCGGTCTCCTTACCAAGTAATTCAAGGCCTAAAGAAACCTGCAAAATGTCACTCTGACATCTTTATTTAAACCTCAGAATAAAAGGGGAAGAACTGTGGGATAAAAGTGAACTTTTGTCTTCTCCTGAGGCACTACAGATGCAGCAGCTTTCCCCTCTCCTTCAGATAGCCTCACTACGGAGCTCATAGCCTTTAAGACAATTGCATAAAACTTTCCACATCTGATAAAAGTTGATACTTACCTGGGGACTCGTTATATACTGTTTTAAAATATGAATCTCAAGGCCCCATATTCTTGGTTGAAGGAAGCGCATTATATAAGGAAAACAAGATGAAATACCTAGAGCATGTAGGAGACACAATAATCGTCTGAAACTGCTTCAGTCTAAGATTTTCAACTTATGTCCTTGCTTTGTATTAGGAATATCACCGTGTCATTTACTTTTCTCTGTGGGGAATGTAGGTTAACTCAGATTCAGCTGAAGTTAGTCAGAACTTGTACAAGAAATGAGTTTTGCCACAAATTCCTCTGGGAACAAAATTCATGTCTGAACAAACAGAAACCACAAGTACAGTTGGTTAAGCGTTGCTTTTTCCACCAAAAAAAAAAAAAAGTCTGAAGATGTTGCAGGAGTCACCATTAAGTTTCAGAATGACGTACAAGATTGTTGGAGGATCCATTCTAGAGTTATTTAACCTTAGAGGCCTGGTGTGCATGCAAACACACTGGACCATTTCCTTATTCAGCACTTCCTGGAGAGACTCAGAGCATCTGCAGCAAATTGCAATGACGCCAAAATGACAACATGCACCCGGTGCATTTACCATACAAATGATGATTCTATCGAATTGTGTCACATCTGATACAAGCAGGTAAGTTAGCTGAATGATATCCTGCACATTTTGTCATTTCTCTCCTTCCCCCCTGTTCCATCATGTTACTTTATCAAGGAAGCAGGAACAAAGGAAGAAAAGGCATGTTGCAGGTCCCGTCCACAAAGGAATGTCACCTGATGGGACCTCGGGAGAGAGCCTTTTCTGCCATGGCACCTGCCCTCTAAAACATCCCCCCTGGGGTCAGACTGGCCCTGACCTTATTGGCCTTCTAGAAGGGCCTGAAGACATGGCTTTGCTATCTGACCTGGGGATCCGGTAATGGTGGTGTAGAGCCTGCAAAGTGGCTGTACCACTAGAGAACTTGAGTGCGCTCTCCTGCAGGTTTTGTTTTTATGGTCTTAATAGTTTTTATTGTTTTTAAGTTTTTAAATTATTTTTAATGATTTTTGTTATGTTTTTCGTTATTTTTTGCATTGTTTTTGTGTTTTCAATTTTGTAAGCTGCCCAGAGTCACACATGCATGTGTGTCACAGATATACATTTATCAAATTACTTAATTACTTAATTACATGTAAAGACTTTTTACAGGCTAAGCAAAGCCAAACAGACCACTTGCGCATCTATGGATTACAAACTCCGACTATCTCTATTCACCCTGGTGAATATTTCTATGGATTTTTTTAACCCTTATGAAAAATGCCCCTAATACTCTTATGAAAACTGTCCTCCCAAAATGAATATCACCAACAAAGAGGGATTTCTGAGAATTTGCACACATCCATGAAGTAGTGACACTTATACTTGTTCCATCAATTTAAATGAAAATAAATGATGTGGAGAAAGTTAGAGATTACCTTGGAGCACATATGCAGAAACAGTTATGAAAACAAAAACATGTTTTGAGCATAGGAAACAGAGAAAGCATGAGAAAGAAACTCAGACTGGCTCCACCTAATTCACTAGGGTATAAGAAGGAGGGAAGGGAAAACACTGTTAGCCTTTCAACTTTCTGCTATTATAGTCTATGTCAATAAAGTAGAGTTCCAGTCAAACTTGTGGAGTGTTTCCTGACCTGGCCTACCTCAAAGGGCTGACAAATTATGACTTTCAGCTGTACTGGGACTGTAACATTTAAACATATATTTGAAACAATAGTTACATTTAAATCAATAATCACTTTGGATAAATGTATGCCAGCCTTCCCAAACCTGATGCCCTTCAAATATCCAGCATGCCCAATATTCCATTTTGGCTGAGTATTCTGGGAATTGTAGTTCAAAAGCTAAGGTGGGGGAAGGCTGAGACATACTTTTTTTCCTGAACTTTCTGTTTTCCTGTACGCAATATGAAAATGATCCAGCCATGTGCTCTTCCTCACATTAGAGAATCTTTATGGCATCACTGGCATAATAGAAAGGCTGTCTTCATGCAGTTAGAACAGCACAATAATGGTTGGATGATGCTAGAAAATGCTAAATAGGAATCCCATACCCAAGTTGCACAAATCCAGATGACCAGTTGATGCATGGGTGTTAGAACTTTCTTTGCCTCTTTCTTGTCATCTAACGGTTGTCCAGAGTTCTGCAGCCAAGGTATAGTAATATCAGTAAGCTTTCAGATTATGAACTCTGTGGTCACCCCCACTGATTTTGGAGTAGTTTTCAGAAAGGTGATAGGAAAATGGAGCTTCTCTTCCTCTGGACCCTTAGTCCAATTTCTAAATAGGTTGAGATTTTTTATTCTGTATGTAAAATTGGCAGCCAGCTCTAACGTTAGGAGATCAGAACATTCAGGAGGAAACTAATGATCTCATCTCATAACTCTTTTTAAAGATGTTTACCAAACGAAGTATTTCAACATATTGTGATATTTCCTGTGCTAGCATTTTGGAGCCAATTGTCAACTTCTTATTTTATTTTTCCATAATAATTCTGACTGTTCTTTACAGAGTCCAAGGACCTTCCAAGAAGCATTCTGATTTTACAGTATTCAGTATGTTAGATGGACTTATTTAGCCTTACCTCCAGAGCAGCTCTCTATTCACAGCACTGCCCTAAAGCAAAGGGATCAAACCTATATTATTCAGCAGCTGAAACTGGACAGACCAAAAATAAAAGTAACATAATGTGGTGTGATCTACTGAAAAAAGTAAAACAACAAATACCCCCCACAGAGATCTGAAAAATTATACTAAACCACCAGTTCCTGTGCTGCACCTGGCATAGAAGAAAAATCAACAAAACCCTGTTCAGTGCTGTATTAAATACATCTTCTTTGGCAGATCAATATACAAAACTTTCAAGTTCAGTCTTCTGCCACCTGTGAATACATGTGATAATAATAAGCATGATATGTTTGATTCTATTGGATGTTTCCATTTGTTTCCTTGAACAAATCCTCAGAAGCTCAGTTTAGCCACTTATTGTTCATAAATGACTTAATGAAGGTAGGTTTGCCTACCCAGATCCAATGACAGATCTATAATCCTTGATTATAAAATGGAATTCCAAATGATAATGCTCAATGGCACATTCTTTTTTTTTTAATGGATCCAAGCATAACAACAAGAACATGGTTAGGTTGGAATGAAGCCAGAAATTCCTATTACATCATCTAAGTTTATAATTTGAATTCTATCTGTATATGAGTGGCTTTTGTCTTGGATTTCTCCTTGTATAATTATTTCTAATCCTGTGTATAACTTTTATAAAATAAGGACCCCACCCATATCTCCTACTCTTAGCTGGGCTGTTAACAATCCACATCTAGAACTTTTTCTTTTTTCTTTTTTTTAAATATCATTTTATGTTCTCTAGACTTTTATATTGCATATATAATGAATACCTGGAATTCTGTGCCTGGGGATATAATGGCTGACTTTCACGTTGTTCAGTTTTAGAGAGCAGCTTATGATATATTTTCAAGGTGTTTGTAAAGTCAACTTTACTCCACAATTAACATGCTGCAGAACAAGTATGCATTGTATTGACTACCATTTATAATACTAGGGAAGTTTTTAATATGACTCTACATGTAGGTGCTATGCTTTTATTATGTCTATGGCTTTGTTTTTACTGTAAATTCAGTATATTTTATAGTAATTATTTTCTCTGCTGGCCTCAGGTCCTTTAGAACATTCTCCTATTTATGTTCTTCATGCCAAATCCATATCAAATATACAATACCTACATTGTTGGCAAGGTCCTACTTACCCAGTGCTGAGCAGAATGGAAAAGGGATAAGCACCACTTTTGCTAGCTGTCCATTCTTCCCTAGCAACCCTCCCATTAGCATAGCTCAGCAAAAATTGGGTGAGGAATATAATATTTCATATTGGGTAGCATTTTATGGGGTTCTGCCATAATCTCTATTAATATTTATTCTGTCTTTTTGTGACATTTAAGAGTTCACTACTTCACTATTCCTTGCAGTCAAAAGGTCTAAAAATTTGTTTCCTTCTTTCCCCACCCCCAAAAACAAACTTTAAAATGTTTGGGAAACTGAATTCTGAAAAGATAGAATAATATTCCAAGTAAGTGCACCTCTACAAATTGATAGCACTTATAAAGCCCGCAATAAATCAAACTATCAATGAACCTTGTGTAGTATATTTTATCTAAAATAGAATGATAGGATATAGAGATGAGTGAGAATTTGAATTGGCCCTTTAAAAAAAAACTTGGCATGAAGTATAACATGAGCTTTTTTAATTCTTTGGACACCTTATACTTACTGAATACAGATGCTGTGGATATGTATTGTTTATTTTTATGTGAATTCACCAACATTTACATATTTCTTTGTTAACAAAGTAGAAAGAACTTAAGATTTGAAAAAAAAAAAGATGAAAAAGCAAAACGCACTGATTCATCCAGTCTTTAGATTGTACATGTTCCTTTCTATAGATAATGCCAATATTGCTTTGAAACAGGGAATTCTGTACTAGCTAAAGTTGGCTGGTGCAATGGGTGAGAATTGTTCTGGAAAAGAAATTTCCAAAAATTATAAGCTTATCATAGTCAGGGTGAAAATAATTTGTGATTAAAAAAAAAAGTGGGTATAGAGCTTCCTTTACAAATGGGAAGATCTGGTGTCAGGTCTCCACCCTAGATAACTAGATGGACCAATCTTCATCTCTTAAATTCACTGCTTGTTATGTGGACAATATAGAAAAGTGAAATGTCAGGTGGCAAATGTAGCCACCTGAGTTCCTTTGAGTGCCACCTGGGATTAAAATGTAATAGATAAATGTAAGGAACATCTTGCAATTTTCTTGTTGTTCTTATTGAAGTCTCTTCTATTCACTTTTAAATGGTCTTGGCATCAGTTGTCTCCTTAAAGTGATAATGTCAGACACATTTCCTCAGTTGAACAGAAGTTGCTTTTAAACAATGAGATGAACAATTTTTATAAAACTCTCAGGGGATATTTTGTGAGCCAGGCCTGTATGAGATCATGTAATGAGAGCAGAGTCTGGTGGTGCTTTAATTCAGTAGATGATCACATTTATTTAGCACTAATCACTTTAACACAGAAAAGCAAAGACTTTCCATATGTGTAGCCAAAAGTGATCTTGTAAGGGTTCCCTGTTGGGTTTTGAAAGAAAATAGTAACCAATTAAATGTAATTCAGATATTATAGAAAAGAGAATAGAATAAAAACCAAGTACAATGCAAATGAGTTGGATCTGATACTTCATCAGTAGGCCATCATCAAGAACTGTATGTTTTTAGACTGTGATCAGTTTGGAAAAGGGACTATACAGGCCAGACTGATACCTTCTGAACTGTTGGGAGATAATTCTCAGGTTTGTCAACCAGTATGGTAAATCCTTATACCAAACATCTGGAGGGCACCAAGTTGGGGAAATCTGATCAGTCTAGTCCAATGACACAAATCTAAACAAATCTTCTATGAACATACATTGACTCAGACTGATCTAGATTTTACCTGTAATATATATACAGTGCCTAACAAAAACAGATTTGTATTCCATTTATAAGTCTTCCTCACGTACATGACAAGGCCAAGGCTCTGACAGGGAGGTTAGCATTGCCGAACACCAGCCTACAATGACAGCCTACAATACAAGAAGCATTTCTTGATTCTAAAGAAGATATGTTGGATATACTTATTTGTGACATGAAGAATAGGAAAGACAATGGGCTACAAATTTTAAGTTCTCCAAAAGTTCAGAGAGGAAAAGACAATGAGCCAGAAACAGCAAGGCTGAAAATTCTATTAGAAGCAGGAGTTAAAAAAAAAAAAAAAAAAGCCCAACCCTTAACCTAAATTAGATTTCCATTGGTGAGTGATGTAAAGGCAAATTGCTGTGGCCAATGACTATATTTAAAACAGACAGAACCTGGCATTTTGTCCACAGGCTGGCAACCTGTTTTGTCTGAATTCCAAATAAAACAGGTGCAATTTAAGTCTAAAAAAAAAACCTTTCAGGACACAAATCCTTCTGAAACCTCTGAAAGATTAGAAGTAAGATTCAAAGGTCTCAGTCTGTGCAGTTCCCTACTGCAGACTAGACCAACTAAGGGTATAGTGAGATCTTAGTTGGGGAAGAGGTGGCTCTATCATGCTGTTAGTGGTCCTATGCTCACCACTATGGAAGCAGGGAAATATATAATTATGCCAACTCCTGGAACCTTACCCAACACATGTGATTTTCAGGTCTCCTGGACATCAACACTATTTTCCATAAATTGTGTGGCACATATGCTCATTTGCCAGGGGGAAAAAGCATTATAATACCCAGATGCAAAAGACTAACTGATTCCAGTCCCTTTAACCATGGTGCAGAAGAGAAAAATTCAGCGGGTGTACTTTGTATAACACATTTGAACAACTGGTGAAGGGGAATCTTGCCCTCGTTCACAACCAGTCACATCAAGATTTAATTTTTTTTCAATAAAGAGGTGCATACATAAACAAGGGTATAGCTGGCCACTTATTATGCATCATAGTTCTAGATGTATAACACTAGATAGAAGTCAGAATAGATAGAACACTAGATAGAAGGAAATCAACCCTGACTGCTCATTGGAAGGATTGATAATGAAGCTCAAGCTCAGATACTTTGGTCACCTAATGCGAAGAGAGGACTCTTTGGAAAATACCCTGATGCTGGGAAAGACTGAAGGCAAAAGGAGAAGAGGACGGCAGAGGATGAGATGGTTAGATAGCATCACTGAAGCAATGAGCATGAAACTGAGCAAATTCAGGGAGGCAGTGAAGGACAGGAAGGCCTGGTGTGATATGGTTCATGGGGTCATGAAGAGTTGGACATGACTTAATGACTGAACAACAAAGATAGAAGTATCTCTCTAGCTATATTGGGGAGTCACCAGTGTCTGGATGGTAGGCATGTGTGTTCAGGACCAGCCTCAGACACATAGCTGGCAACCAAAGAAACAAGAACGATATAGATTTCAGAAAGGCATCTTTAATGCAAGTCTGGAGCAAAAACCATAATCTTAAAAGTTGTAAATTCCCAGCCAGACTTACAGTTACTTAATTAAATAGGAATTTCTTCAAAACACCTGCTTCCCACAGCTCTCACATCTGTGTCATGTTGCCTCTTCTCACCAACTCACTCTTCCCCATTTTTTTTCCTAATATTTCACACTGCCTGAGCTGAAAATGAAAATGTTGCCTTCCCATTCCAAGAATGCAAGGCAACCAGACCAGCAGCTGATTCTTATGTCACTCCTGAAACACAGGCAGCTGCCTTCAAGTGAGTGAGAACATTAGTCAATCTGGCCCAGTACAGTCAATTATGATTAGCATAAAGTTTGGATTTTTAACAGGTGTATTTTTCACCCAACATGGAGATGTGAAGAGTTAAATTTAGGACCACTTGTATGTAAAACATTGTTCAATCACTTAGCTCAGCATACCTGGAATGATGGCCATCAGATAGGATCTTGCATTTCATTAGCAGTATATTGTTATATTGCATAGGAAAAACAAAAATCATTTGTCATTTCTGTAAACAATCATATTCAGAACAGGAAATTAGCAGATTACCAAAATTATCTGAAACATTTATCCTCAGAGGATTTTACTTAGGACATGTGAAAGAACTGATGGATCAAGACAGAACTCAACAGTGGAGTCTTGTTCTTGGAGATAATGGAACTACTCTGCATTATCAGTATATTAAATTATATCCTATCCTTGAATAGGATCTCCTTTATACAAATAATGAAGTTAATGAGGGTTGCATTTTAAAAAGTAACCACTAAAAGTGTCAAATCATGGTTTAGATTGGGTTAATGGTACCCTGGGAATTAGTGGCAAGTCAGCCAAGTTGAAAGAAAATCAGTAGCAACAGGAGAATAAGTAATATCATAAACATGAACCAAAAAGGAAAAAGGATATATCCTGATTCACACACACAAACTAATATCCCAGTATGGAAGCAGAGAGGCACTTTGTTAGCCTTCTCTTAAAAAATAGGTAGTTACTATAATCTGGTCTAATTCCTAGATGAGTGAGTATAGCAGGGACATAGACCCTTTTCTAATCCAAAGATTATATTTGGGTTTTGACTGGAATGTTGAAAACTGCACTAAAAAGTAGTGTGAAGCCAGGTGAAGTACTAGGTGAAGTTAGACAAATCTAAATTTGATGTAATTACATTATAATGTGATTAAAATTCAATTACTGAAAACATTTAATAGCATATAGTTTAAGTATGCAAGAGATACGTAAAATGGAAAGTTATGACCAGGTAAAACAGCCATACCTCAACTGTTACAGAAAAATATGCTTTTCTCATGAAACCTATGAAAGTATTTGTGAGATGTTTTACTGACCTCAAAAATGGCTTCATTTAAAACAATTTTAGATATATAAACACAGCATAAACTGTAATAAAGAAAGGCTAAAGCAAATCTCTTGCCACTGAAATTCTACAGACCTTTTAGGATTTTTACATTTTTCTTTTTTATTGATTTATCTTTCATGCTGTTTCTTGATCAGCCATCAGAACATTCTGAAACTTCAATGAATCTCATTTGAATATTTAGACTACATTTGGTTTTTATTAGCTTTAATTGTAAGTGCAGTCATTTAATTCATTTATTAACAGTTAATTTTAAAAGGAGTCCTTTCCCTCCCTCTTTAGTAAAAGTTTTTAGAAATCAATCTGCTTTTTGGTCAATATGTAGCCTTCAAAAATGATGGTGGATTGGCCTGCTACGAAGATGTCAAAATCCTGCTTTGGAATTATTTTTAATGGAAAGTGGTGTAAAAATAGAATAACTACATAAATGTCATTTAATACAATATAAACTTACTCTGTTCAGAATTCTTGCAATCTAGTATTTCTTCGTATGGAGCGATGTTGCACAATTTTTGAGCCAAATGCTTTTCTGGAGCCATATTATAGACTATCATACAGACATCAATCTTCTCTTTTGAAAGCATCTTGTGTTCAAAAATCCACCCAAACCATCAAGAGCAACTGAATGATAAAGAATCCAAAGCACACAACACACAACCTGCAGATGCACGTGCCCTTCAGCCAAACAAGATCACACTGTCAAAACCTGGCAACAAATTTACCAATTTAAAATGATTTCATATTTTAAAAGGATGGAGATCAGGGATGTGCAAAACATGCTGTTCTGGGGACAAAGCAGTCTTGTGCTGTCCAGAATGTTCCATTTTTTGTCCCATCTAGGGTGTTCTAGGAGTGATATGGTAATTTCAGAAGTAAATCTTCTGGAAGTGGTTTGCAGCATTCTGGACATGGTACAGTCTTGAAATATACAACAAAAAATGGAATGTCCCATCTTTAGAATGATAGCTTTGCACAGTATGAGTGGAGATGGAGCAGGAAGCAGGCAAACCACTTCCATTTCGACCCTTGACCGAAAAAGAAAACAAAAACAAACAACCCCCCCAAAAAAACCCAAAATTCCCCCAAACAGTCTGGAATGTTGCCACTGAAATTCAGCCATTTTTTCACTTAATTTCAGTGGTGCAACTTTGAACTACTTGGAAGTGCTTAAAGGGTGGAAATGGAAATTGTTTACCTCCCAGGGGCTTCCTGCTCTTGTTGTCAAAATGCTAAAAATGGGCTGAAGAAAATCCAACCCTACCTTTTTCTTTGAAATCACAGCCTTTCTGATGACATGTTCTGTGGCCATCTAGTTTGTCACAGAAATGGCTTATAGCCTCTGACCCTGGAAAAGTTGCTTAGTCATGATTTACTCTGCAAATCTTTTGTCTTCTCATTCAGTAAAGCATTTTTTTATTTACTTTAATGCATAAGTAACCACACTAAGTGCTTCTCAACCTCTTCTCATTTTGCTGTCACAGGCAGATAATAATATAGGAGTTCAGTCATAACACTGCATGAATAGGGTCTCCTTGTCACAAAGTGAAAATTGGGTGGAGGGATGTCTGATAACCCTTGCTTCATAGAAGTCTTTTACCTGATCCAGGTAGTTAGAAAATAAAGGATGGCTTTCCATGGCATAAAGCTCTAGTGACCTTATTTTGTTGCATCCGTTCTAGGAAATAAACAGGAATTGTAGCACAGAACTTTTTCATTTCTCACATCCGATAGACATGTACAAGGAGTTAGGCCAGTTGCAGTTTCCTCTTCCTCAATTGCTGTTCCTCAGTAACTGCCACAAATACAGATTTCATTTTACACAGGGCAAACTTTCTCAACCTATTATCCTTTGGATGGCTGAATTAGAACTTGCCTTATTCCAGCTAGTGTAGCTAATAATGACGGAGGATAACGAAGACTGATGGGAGAGGGATCTGGCCTTTTTATCCTATTGGTTTTCTCAAAATACAGTTTGAAACACTATGAAATGCCAATACAAAACAGTCTTAACAACAACAACAACAAAAAGTAAGAATGAAAGCCAACAGAGAATAAACTACAAACAAGAATAAAGCAGAAAATGTAATTGCAGCTGAAAATTGGTGCATGCAAGGCCAACTTAATTTGACACCTAGAAGAAATTAATGAAGATGCCAAGCAAATTTGCTTGAAGAAGGCAAATTCTTCAACCCATAATTCGTTATTATTATTCAGAGACAGACCATTCTGATACAGGATAGGAAGGATCAAGCAGTACTCTTTGGTTTACTGGGACAAACCATGAGTAAATAATTACATCTGAAACCACTACAAAGAGATCCCAACCAGAATGTAGGAAAAATATCACATTAATCCATTTCTGCTTCTTTCATCTTACTAAGGTCCAGCCCTGGCAAGGCTGGGCTGAATTACTGAAAAGTTGTTGCTTTGGAAAAAGCAAGTTTGATCTGAAATGCCAGTTTTTACAATGTTAAACTTATTTTGTCTATTTCATATGTCCCAAATGAGAATACTGCAGGGAATATTATATAGGCCTCCTAAAATCAAGACTTTGCAATTCCCTTAATCCAAGCCAAAAAAAAAAAAAGCAAAGCAAAATTAGGCACTATAAGATACATTGATTTTGTAGGAGAGAACGAAGTATGTGCTATGCTCTCTTACTGGAACCAGGGGAAGTTAAATGTGGTTAGCTTGGTGCATGCTACTTACATCCCCCCCCCCGGGAATTTGATTTACTTTTTCACAACATGTAAAATTCTTCTTTGTTCCTCATTTCCCTGGAGTCTCTAGCTTTTTTTATTTTCCTAGTTTTATATTTTGCTCAAAGGACCAAACCTGTGACTTCTTTGTTTCTTGCATTTAATGTCTGCTTCCACTTCTGAAAGCACAATAAAGAAGCAAACTTTTTGGCAACTAACCCATACTCTCAATCATGATGCTGGCTTTCCATCAGGCTACACAATATAAGCCCAGAAACATAATTGCCACAGTTGTATTAACTGACAGTCCGGGTGGCAGGTGTCTGCCAAAAATATGGTGCCGGCATAATGGCTCTGGGGAGGCAGAAAGTAAATGGGAGGGGGGAAATAGCAGCATTAGCAATAATTTTGTTTTGAGAATGCAACAGAAAATCTCTACTTTAACTGAAGAGTATGTGTCTCTCTGTACCACATCAACCCAAGATAAATCATACATGTATATTAGCATTTGAACAGGGCAGTTGGAAAACCACAGTAAATTATACAAAACCATGGGAAATGATGGTGCACACAATTTAAAAGCTATCTAGTGAAGTACTACATATCCACACAATTCATTTGAAAATATCTTGAAAGACTACAAATCAGAGGAAATAAGGACAAATAAATAGGTTCCTAATAAGGTAGGCTCCCGTACAACTTTATCAAAGTATACTGATAATCTAAGATCAAGGTTTAAAAGGACAAAAGGCTTATCAAAACACATGCAGTCAAGAATTCCTTTTTCCTCCCTGGCTCTATTGGGTTAGCACTCAGTATGAAAAGAAAAATCACTAAACAGGGTAGCATCAGCATTTGGGATATTTTTAGCATGTACCTAGTTCTCATTACTTACTGAAATCGATATACTATATTCTTCCAAAAAGGTGGGCGGTGGGGAGGAAGGGAAGGGTAATTATTAGAAGCCAATGATTTATGTATGAAGATGCTTTTTCTGTTTAGGTGTCTTACTTACAAGAGAGAGAGGAAAACATCAGCTGGCCCAAGTGGAGCCAAGGGATTTGAGCCAGGGACATCCTCTATCATAGCTCTTTGGATTATGTTCAGCTAGCTACTCCCATCAACAGAGCAACTTTGATCAATGGAAGAGAATGGGGCAAGAATTGCTCTTAACTTCCCCTCTGCTATCGTCAAAACTTGCTCTGGAGCAGAATGTGATATCCACATTCAAAGCTGAGATAAGGGCTGGAAAAAGCCTATCTCGTGAAGCACCTTAATTTGCAAAGTGATGGAGGCTATGACAATGCTACTGAGAAACCAGACAAAGCCGCATCATCTTTCACAGGTCTGTTGGTGATTCAGTAGATAGCTCCTCGTAATACAGGACCTCTTTCTTTGAACTTTGGCTCTTCCCTTGTGCGTTTTGAGTGGAGGTATTGGGTTGAGTACCAGACTAGGCAGCTTGTGCATTTCGGGTTCATTACCGGCTCTGTATTAAGCCATGGAAGATGAATCACCAGAGTTGATAAGATTAAGTAATTCTTTGCCATCAGCAATGAAGTTCCCTGGCTGAAGCTGGTGGTTCACTACTATAAGTTGTCTGCAAGTATCACTTTACTGGGTAGGAATGCCCTTCCTTGTTATACCAGATCAAGGGACCATTTTGAGGGTTGTGGAGAATTGATGAAGCTCTACAAATGATTCCAAAAAAATCTTCAGAACACTGGGCGATGTGAACCTAGCACTGTCTGCAATATTTCAAAGTAATGAAATGCCCCTTTCTTTCTTTCTGTTCCCCTCTGGGTTTGTTTTCTTTGCCATTGTTGTTCTTTTGTCTTGTGCTGTTTTTATGGTTTTGGTATTGTTTTTTGTTCTTAAGTGCTTTTAACAATTGTAATCCACCCAGAATCACTGGGAGCTGGGCAGCATATTATTATTGTTATTATTATTGGCATTTTTTTTTTGCCAGGATGGTGTGGCTGCCTTCTGCAGCTGATGCACAATCCTGGGAAAACACATAGTTGCTTTCAAGAGTCTTTGACAACTACTAGGTTCTTGCCCCTGGACATCTTTTATGTAAACCACCATATAGGTTCAGTATTTACTATCTACATAAGATAATCCTGTGCATATTTATTCACAAATAAACTTACATTGTGTTCAATAAAATTAATTCCTAGGTAAAGCTGCACAAAACTGCAACTTCAGTCCACTTACTACCACATGGCTATAAAAATAACAGCTGCTATTCTGCATGTTAGATAAAAATAATGGAAGTTTTCCTCCATGACAACTGATTGGGGAAGGTTATAAAAATGTACACAGCGCATTGGTTTGCCTTTCTAAAGTTATTTAAAAGCCTAAATTGTTTATGTAAAGCATGCAGCTCACCACTATGTGATATTAAAATCATTTAAAAATCTTTTCAGCAGAGACAGAAGAATTCTCTTTTTAATAAGTCTTCACAAACCTGTTGAGAAAGCAACTTTCTTGGTGGTAAGTTTGTAATCCAGTGTATACAACTGCTTTTCCTGTGGACCTGGATTAATCATTAAGCAAAATAAGCACATGCTTAGGGCATCAAGGAAGGAGAAAGGCACCACAGAACTTTTCCCCCTAGCTATCATGCCCTTAACTCTTTCACTGCCACACTCAACTTGAGTTTTCAGCACTTATGGAGTCTTAATGTCTTCTCAGTTAAGCAACAAGGCACCGTTGTTGGGCTGTTCTTAGGGCATCAGTTGGCCTTAATCCAGCCCTGCCTCCTGCACCAGATCGTGAAACCATTTTGAAGGATGTGGAGCCTTGATGGAGCTCCACATATCTCACTGGGAAATTTAGGGCAGTAGCTTCAAGCTAGTGAACAGGCAGGAGTGAGTATAGACATCACCCATATGGGGTTGGCTCTTGTACCGTTCCTGGAAGTCCTAAATGCTGTGCTTACCTCTGCTGCCTAGGGAATAATAGACCAGAGTGAGTTGGCTCCATTTTTTAAAGTATTTGTAATCCACCCAATTCATGGCCCAATCTTTTACTAAAAATCAGGCCAAAACTTTAGTGGATAGGTCCTGGATGCATGAGGGAGTTTTGTTTATACTTAGAAGATTAAGGAGGGACCCAAATGTTTTTAATTATTTTTCTTTCACTACTGAAAATGACTGGAGCGCTTAAGCCAATATTAGTCTTCTTAAAAAGCAGCGTTTTCAGAGCATCTCCTAGAAGTATCATGCGATAAGTCTGCTCCATATTCTTTTGGATGGAAGGCCAACATTAGACTTTATTCTAGCTAATGCAATCTCATTCACAATTCAATGGGTATGAAGTATTCAGTTATGGATCCTATAGGATTTCAAGCAGATTTCATTTTAATTCCTAGTGTACAAAATGCAGTAAAAACACAGGAGTAGTTCATTCTTATCAGCACCCCCAAAACAGTGTGATTGCAAATAAAAAGGAGAGTGTATGTAATGTTCCAGGACTTGGCACTAAAGCAATCAGATGCAAAGCTATGTCTTTTCATCTCTATACCTTCATCCTTGTTCTTACTTGGTCCTAAAACTTTGGACACAACTATTTCATATTTTGAAGCACAATAATTCTCTTCAGGTATTCTTTCTCTTGTGTATTTAAAAATGAAATGAGGAAGCATTTGAAAGGGTTATCTTCTCCAGTACACCCTCATCTGCATCTCACTACAAGTGGGATTATAGTAGTTTCTCATGTGATCAGAACCCTGACAATTACATGACACACACAAAAAATCATTACATTATTCAAATCATTATTTGAAAGAGAAGAATATGGTGCAGGAAAGAGCAACTTAAAAAAAATGGAGTGTTTTTATGCTAGGTACGTCATGTGATGTTGTGAGATTTGTAAGAGCAGATGGTTCTCACAGGCTATAGTTTTTGCTCTAACCAAAATTACTCTTTTTGAATATAAAATATATCTGCCAAAATATGTGCATTTAAAAAACCATCAAACTTCTACCCCACAAGGCTTATAAAGCTGTTCACTTAAATCAGTAATTAAGTGGGTGTGACTTCAAATTATCTTTCATTCCATGATAGTTGAAGTCCAATACATCTGGAGGACACCAATTTCAGAAAGCTTGATACATATTGGCTGACAATGGATCTCCTGGGTTTTAGAGAGAGATCTGTTCAAGAATCACTGCCACATGTGTAATGTGAACCTAGAATTTTCTTCATGCAAAGAATTTACTATTAAGCTATGGTTTTTCACTATCTTACATTTTCTGTATATATTATATAAAGTCCAAGGAGTAGAGATAAGCAATTTATAATAACAAAAAATTACCACTGCTCACCCAGGCTGATACCTGAATTAGAAGACTTAAAGACAGAAATTCAATGACACAGCTTTTGTTAAGGTATCTTTACTGCAGATACTAGAAAAGTTCATAAAGAAGAAAACAAGTTACTGGAATCTTGGACGGATGGATGGATGGATGGATGGATGGATGGATGGATGGATGGATGGCAGACCAAAAGTTCAAATCTAATATATCTTTTTCTAGCCTGTATGTTGTAACAGACTAAGAGTCATCCGTTCTTGGTGGGAGAAGCAGTTAACACGTCTGTATTGTTACTGTAATGAACTGGTTTGGTTTTACACTGTTTGCTTCTGACTTTGTCTACTCTAGCCCTCACAACTATAGTGTTTCTGCTACACTCAGAAGAGAAATTCACTTTCTTATATTTACATTTTAAACTTAAAGAAAACAGCTTGACTAATCAGCAGTTAAATAAAACTTTCAGTGTAATTTCCTGTTATCTTCAGAGGAAAAAAAGATCTCCCAGGCAATTTTACCAAACTCTCTGCACTAGTGGTACCAGAACCCTGGGCCTGAATTAATCCCTACCTGTCTGAGAATCTGATCCTGACTCACCAGGATAGCCACTCAGTTCCCAGATGAATGGCACAAAAACTGAGCTGAATATTACGAGACAAAGAACTGCTGAAGTGATTGTGGGGATGATCTTGGGAATGGATGCTTGGTGATTTTAAGATTTAATTTTGGGGATGGTGCAAGCATAGGCCAGCCTGCCTTACCATCAAATCAGTGTTGATGAGCACCAGCCAAATTAAGGTCAGTTTGTAGGAGGCCCTTGCAGCTGGATGGAGTTTAATGAGTACTAGCTGACGGATGATTAGGTAGCTTCAACCTCTACTATAAAGAGCTCCGCTTTTTAGGAAATTGTATAACTGTTCTCTTGTCCTTTCTGTTTTAATTGCATGACAGACTTTCCTAGTGTACTGCTTGTTTGCTGACTGAATTCTAGCCGTCTTGTTTTTTGTTCTCTGGAACTTTGATTTTGCTAATCCTTATCTAGGAGGAGACAGAACAATATGTATGATAGAGAAGATATATATGGTATTTCCCCATTTATATGAGTTGCTGGAGACAAATATGGTATCTTGGCAGTTAATTTAGTAGTAGGTTTTTCATTCAGAAACCTAGCAACTTCCTCATGGTTGCTGTATGTTATGAAAATGTGGTGATCATGCAGGATGTTCTCTTCTGAAGTTGTTTTTGTGCTGATGGGCAGAGTCTGAGTGGTCATAGAGAAGAGGAGAGCTTTTATCTTGGTAGTTTTGTCCTCTTCGTGTCCCAGCAGAATGAGCCGGTATCTTGTAGTAAGGCTGTTTCTCCTCATTGTTCTGGCTGCCAGAACGTGGCTCCAGATTGTTTCTCTGGCAGATCAGGTAGAAGTGGGATGTCTAGGTAGCCTCGTAAAACTCAAGATGGATCCAAGTTATTTCCAGAACAAGTACGTCAGTTTTGCTGCCCTTGATCGATCGGTGATCATGCAAACAATAAGGAATGGATTCAATCGATTTATCTTCTATAATCCAGATTATAGCAAAGCATTGCATAGCCAACTAATGCAAGGTCTCCCATAGTTATAACTCTGTGGGCTACCTTAATACTACCCAACGTTTTATTGCATTATATTTACTAGTGTTTTTATTATCTTTACAAATATATTTTATTTTATTATCTTTGTTGGTGTTTAATATTTCTGGCCTTTGGCCATAATAAGATATGATTGATTGATTCATACAATTAATTTTAAGAATACCTTCCTTAATCCATTCCAGACATGGCTCAGGTGGATGGAGGTCTAATTGTTCAAACATAGTGCCTCTGTTCTTTCAGTTAATAATATGTGTAAATATTTCTTTGAATATGAAGCTGAATTAATTTGGGAAGGTTAACTACAGTATAAACTGTGTTGTGTTCTTTGCATTGTGAAAATAATGGCCAGGAAGAGAGAAGTTAAATTAGATCCATTCTTTAAGACTGGCTTACTGGAATCCAGATACCCTAATTTGAGGTGAATGTCCAATGATATGAATACACTTGGCCAACACAGAAGGAGCATGTAATCAAATATGATCTCAGGAGAGGGCATCTGCCTGTCAGGATCAGGTGTTGGTTTGGTAGGAATGGAATCACCCAGAGTATTGAAGGATCTCATAAAATTCATCTGCTGCAAAGCTCTCAGTGTCTGTGTCTTAGTTTATAAATGCTATCAGCACTGGATCACCTTAATGGCCACTGAATGCATGTAACTTGAACTGAGAACATGTGTTTTGAGCTGGTGACAACACACTTTCTTATTGTCTCTCTGAAATCCAACTCTATAAAGGCAGTTTGAAGAAAACAAGCTCTTAGCCTAGCAAAGCCAGGAGATCCTGTTTTCATCTGGTTCTCCAGAGAAGAAAGAAGCAATTATTGACATATGTAAGTGATTTAAGAAGCGGTTGTCTATGCTGATAGAAAAAAAATTAGTTGCCTGGTGACTCAGGAAATGTCAGATTCTTTTTTTTTTCCTCCCAAAAAGGTTATTTTGGAAACACTGGCAAGTTAAGCTTAATCTTGCAGAGTGAATGCTAATTACTATGCTGAGGCCCACAAAATAAGAAAGAGTAGTAGAATGTAAAAGAAGAAAGAGAAAAAAAAATACTCTGCATGGATTTTAATTTTGTTTTATTTATATTCCATATTTTTGCTCCAGCTAGTACATAAGGTAGCTAACAAAATTATAAAACAAAAACAGAACTTACAAAATTTAAAAGCATAGATTAAAATTATTATTAAAATAGATACCAAAATCATTTCACAATTAATAATAAGCATTTTTACAAGTTTCCTAAATGAGAGAGCGAGGGGCAAACATAGCTCCTAAGGTAAGGAGCTCATAAGACTATGTTGAATAGTCTAGGAGCCATGCAGGAGAAGGTCCTCTTTCATGTACAGAAAGAGAGGTTACTAAAAGTGAAGCACCTTCAAAAGAATCTGACTAGAAGTTCTTAACAGCTATACATATTTTTACTATATATACACACACAGCAGAGTATCTTAGATAGGCTGGTCTTAAGCATGGGAGGCTTTCAAGTTCAGTGCCAGCCCTTTAAAATGTGCCTGATAAGTGATTGGCACCCGCTGCGCTCTTTCAGCACAGGCTGCTTCTTAGCAGCCTAGCTGCCACATTTTATGCCAATTGCAACTTTCAACACTTTTCAAGAGTAGAGCACATTACAGAATTCAAAATGGAATGTAATCAAGGTGAAGATAACTGTAAATTGGCTGAGAGTGGGCCATGTCTGGCACACTAGATATAATTATGCAAAAACTCTTCTCACCACAGCTGCCATCTGCAAATCCAGTGGCGTGGAGGGTGAAGGAGCGCTCCCTGACCATGAACCTGCTTCTTTAAGGAAATGTTGGATTTCAATGCCTGAATCTAGTTTATTATTTACATTGATCTACGTCATTATTTGCAAATCCATCTTGTCTGGATTTAATTTCAGTTTGATCTTTCCTTCTCTCTCTCTCTCATTGTGTGTGTGTGTGTGCTTTCAAGTCAGTGTTGACTCCTGGTGACTGCCTGGACAAGTCCCTGCAGTTCTCTTGGCAAGATTTCAGAAGTGGTTTGCCATTGCCTCCTTCCTAGGGCTGAGAGAGAATGACTGGCCCAAGGTCACCCAGCTGGCTTTGTGCCTAAGGCAGGACTAGAACTCACCATCTCCTGGTTTCTAGCCTGGTGCCTTAATTCCTGCACCAAACTGTCTCTCTCTTATTGAATTTGCACAATGTTCAAGGGTACTGATTACTTCCTTAGATTTGAATAAAAGAGTAATAGAGCTGTTCCAAAATTTCAGATGACCTCCTCCATCAGTGTCATGCAGGTAATGAACAGGATGGGGGACTACTTTGAACTTTTGAAAATACTATCTACAGAACATGGCCTGACAAAAGAGCCAGAACCATTAATGATGGTACCAAAAGAACCAAAAATAGAGCTGCCTTCTCCCATCTAAAGTCACCCACCCACCAAGGAAGCTAAAACAATTTCAGTATATATCCCAGTCAAAAGGCTAATTGAAATCAGCCAGGAGGAATAGGAGTTAACAAGCAAGTGATAGCCTCCATCTCATCAGACACTCTGTCCATATTCCTAAAATCTGTAAGCTAAAAAGTATCTAGAATTAAAAAAATAAATAAAAACAAATTATGCCAAAGTTATATCCCAATGACCTACCCCAACAACAAAGTCCAAGTTAAGATGGAGCCAATTGACTTAATTCACAAAGAATGGACAACTGCTTACAGCAAGCTGCTGACACTAATGTGAAAAACAAATGTTATGTTCTCTTTTAGGACATCTGCCTGGCATCTTTCCACAATATCAAAATGGTTGCATAAATAAATTAAGAAACAAGTAAAACCTAAAAATTAATAGAATTTTTAATGATTATTTTTCAGATTTATATTTATGCAATTTGGACTTTGAATATCAGCAAAGATCCTTCTTTGAGGTTTATCTTCAGCTGAACAGTAAGCAGAAAATAAATGAGTCACATACCAATGAGTTGTTGTCCATATTAACAAAAATGGTGTATTCAAGAACATTCTCAGGATGTTCTATGTGAGGAAGAAAGTATATTTTTCCACTCTATATTAATATTGCAATTGTTCATTTGTAAAACCACTCCACTGCATTAATCAATAATTTTAAAGTATTATACAAAAGTAGTACTTAAATATATACTTAAGCAAATATTATTTCAATGTATTTTCTTATAAAATAGTACATTTTAAATGCCATTCCTATGGAAATAAAGCCAGAATTCAATATATTAATAAAATGTAATGAACAAATGTTGGCTGTTGAAATTTATTACTTTTATTTAGAGGCTACTGGGGGTGGGTTGGCTGGGAAATACAGAATATTTTTCAGGCCTAAAATGGATACAGTACTTTTCCTTGCAGGATACATATTTTACAGGTGTGCTTTTTTAAAGTGTGTGTTTCAAACCATCCATCTCTAAAATTAAAGATTGAGGAAGGAGTTAAATAGGAATCTTTATCAAAATATTCAATAGAAAAAAGCTTTTAAATCTTTCCAAATCCTCAGCAAGGGAATTGTGAGTTAAAGTTATGTTTCCAATTATGTATGGGGAAAATTCAGGAAAAAAGAAATTATTAAAGTTTGCATGTTGTGAAACTGAAAATATTTGAGAATTGTGTGCCATCATTATATTAAATAAGTAAGATGTGCTTTAAAATTACATTCATAAACATATATTAGAAATGCGATAAGATTAGCCCTCCATAAATGCTTCTTCATAAAGAGTCATTTGGCATTAAACGCTATTATGAAGCCCAAGTATTTTCCTTGCATACTTTAGTCCTAAAAGCAGAAGACCACTAAAGGCCAGCTATCACTGGAGTAGCTGTTCCAAACTCAGGACTTCACGTTTAGCTGCTTCATGGGAACATATACATCCTTTGACCTGTATTAGTTGCTCCCTTGTAACTAGCTGAGTAACTAAACTGACTCCACTGACTGTATATACTAGATGAGAAAGCTTTTCAGGTTCTATGGAATTTGCTTTGTGACGTCTTATTTACACATGCATAATACCGTGATGTTACCGACCTCAGGTGATGAACCACATGTGTAATTGTGGTACGCTTTCCACACATACCATCCCTTTAGTGGAATAATGATACATGCTATGACTGAAATGTATCACTCAAACATAAACAGAGTAATGATATCTCCCACCTCTGGGAAATCCATGGATTTAAGGATGCCTAAGACCACAATCCTAAACACACTTGGTAGAGAATAGATTCCATTATTCTCCATTAAAAAACCAAGCTCAGAGACCATGAAAAACTACACAATTCAACCCTGAGCCACAGATACTGGAGGAGGGAGGAGAGCCTTTTCTGCTGTCTCATCTGCCCTATGGCCCTGTCAGGCCCAATCCAAGAACAACAGGGAAACAGTTCATCCAAATTCAGTTCTTTTATTGCTTACACCATATAGACAGAATCTTGCCAGACTATTATCTGTACTACTCTAACCTAGTAGTTATACCTTTGGAGATTCTAGGAAGTGGCTATTCTAAATCTGTTATACTTCGCACGCTCCTTCTCTGGACTGTGCTGTCCCTTGTCTCTCTGCCCTTCCTGGAATGCACCCCCTCCTTCCTGAGAACCTTGCTCTCTACTGCAATCCACCTCAGCGCCCCCCCCCATAGATACATTCCATCATAGGCCCCAACGTTGATGGCCTTCCAGAAGGGCCTGAAGACCTGGCTTTGCCATCTGGCCTGGGGATATGACAGTTGTGTGGACCCTATAAAATGGCTGTTCTGTTCTTGAATGGCTGTGCTCTCCCAGCGGTTGCATGGTATGGCTTTTAATTGTCTGTATTGTGTATATGGCTGTTTTATTTTATTTTTTATTTTATTTTTTGGTACTGTTTATGTTTTAATTGTAAGCCGCCCAGAGTCATGAATGTTAGATGGGCTGCTATATAAATTTTAAAAAATAAATATTTTTTTCAAAAAAAATCTCTTCTATCGGAAGTTCCATTAACACAGTGGTCCTCACTTTCAAATAAACAAGCCTAAGCGTGGTGCTGTATGTACTTACGGCCTCTGAAGGGATTTTTCAATTCTTTGCTTTCATTTAAGGCATAAGAGATCTGCTTTCAGGGAGGCAGTTCTAACCTCATAGGTCTTTTAGCCCTGGCTGTGAAAAAGTCCACAATTAGGACCTTTTTGTGTCAGAGAGGACAAAAATGAAGAAAGTTCCAGGTAACTGGAGCCACCAAATCTCTAATGATCCTGTTCTTCTGAGATGCTTCTGGAATGGGAGCAGCAAGGGAAGAGGACAGCCTGCTGCCGATATGGTTTATTTCTTTCTAGCTGGAAGCAGCTGAAGGGAAAACATTAAAAAAAAAAAGAAAGGGAAGGGAAGCTGTGCTGTTTTTATCTTCTGCCCTACCAAAATGACCTAGAAAGGCATAGAGAAACATGATTCCTTTTTCTCACTTTCTTTCCCTCCACTAGAAACGCTCTGATTGAGTAATTACAATAACTTACACCTGCAGAGGGGGAAATATATTTACAACAATGCAGTCAATTCACTGAGCTATTGGCTAGCTACAATTGCAGTTATTTGAATAAAAGGGCCATTTTCCAGTTTTTATAGGTAACAACGTTTATATTTTTCTATAACAAGAGGAAATAACACAGCCACTTACATAATTTTCCCTGTGCCAATTAAATTTCCATTGCCAGTCAACTCATAAGTGAGCTGAGTTTGAATAGAAAAGGCAACTCATGACCATTTCCATGGGAGAATAACAATACTTTGTATTTTAATGAGTCTGTTAGTAGTCTGCTCTTCAACACAGAGTTTTTCTGTCCCTGTGGCCATTGGTAATCCAAGTCCATTCCTGGGAGGAAGCAACATTTCTTTTGCAATGTTTTCCCGTGTCTCCAATGGCACTGCAATTTAGACAGTAACATGCAAAGCACATGATTAATGAAGCTGTGAACTGAGAAGGGGACAGCTGCTGGATCACAAAGAACTGCTTTGTGTGCATGTTGCTGCATGCACGACAAACTCCACAAACTGATAATTTGTTAATTAGTTGAATCTCTCTCTGTGTAATGTTAATGTAACCTTCAACTGAAACAGTGCTCAAAATCAGGAAGATTTTCACCAAAGCAAAACAAACTCCACTCCCCAAGGAGAGATTTCCTCCATTTTTCTCATTCAGGAAGCTATTTTGTTTTCAAACGTACAAAATTGCATGCTTTGTTGCTACAAACGGTTTCAGTTCCAATCAAACTCAGAATGGTTACAACGCACACCTAAAAGAAAAAAATATTCTGTGAAAGAAGCAAATAAAAAGCTCTTTGAAATGTGAAGGCAGTGGCAATGAACAGGGATGATGCCAAAATGATGAAATGCATGCAATGACAGCATTGGCCAAATGCTGTAACCACACATTTACATCACGATGTCTGATGCCACTACTTAAATGAATAAGCATGGCATCTGTGATGATATCTTCATGCACATCCCATTATCTGCCACCATGCCCCCACTGCAGATGTCCAAGTGTGGAGGGATTCAACTTGAATTCTTTTTCAACTAAAGTTTAGAATATCCTCTCCCAAATTTGGTTTTCTCAAAATGGAGGTTCTGGCTGGGAACTGTAGACTCTGGAGGTCTTAGACTGAGAAGACTGGTTTAGAGTAGTCAGGTACTGTCAGGTTTGGTTTTCTCCTGGTAACTGGATGGACAAATGCATTTTCACCTGTTCTTGGTAATCACTTGTAGCTCTTCCAAGGGCTGGGCAACAATATCTATGAGAGCCCAATTAGTGTAAAGGTAAAAGGAACCAGGCTAGAAACTAGGAGATAGATTACTTTGTCAGTGGCACAAATAGTCTCATCTGAAGGCTGGATTTTGGTCTCCTACTTCACCTTGAGCAAGTAATCAGTGCTAAAACTGACAGCCAGTTTATGTAATAGTTAAATACACTGGGATAGAAACTGGGAGATAGGGAGTTCTAGTCGTGTCTTAAGCATGAAGCCAGGTGGGTGACCTTGGGCCAGTCACTCTCCCTCAGTCCTAGGAAGAAGGCACTGGCAAACCACTTCTGAAAATCTTGCCAAGAACACTGCAGGGACCTGTCCAGGAAGTTGCCAGGAGTCAAATCTGATGTGAAGGCACAAGCAAATCACCCCAATCTCTACAAAATCTTTATTGTGTGATTGTGAAAGATGGCTTTGAAAAAGTATGTTTCTGAAAATGAAAGCTATATAAAAGATCATCTTAAATCTGATGTTAAAAATAGTTTGCATTAGAAACATATGAAATATTTATTGAGGAAATAGATATAACAAAGAAAGATACCAGGGAAATTGCTTACAAAAGTTATATATATTAGAAAATGTTACAGACAAAAATTAAAATAAATTCCAAAAGAGCAGAATACAGTGTAACATGAACAATAAATTAACCAGATTTATACTAATCCACACATGCCCAGTCCTAAAGCAGGTAATTAGTATTTTGACTGATAATTGCCTTTACAATCCTTCTAGGCCAGCAGTTGTATAACATTATGTATTTTGCCCAGTGGAATGGAGCTATCAAAAAAGACATCTGCTTTCCTTCCACTTACAAAGTCCTGAAACATCCATACAAAAATATAAAATGATGACTCATTAAAACAAAAAACCCAATGGCTATCTATTGCATACTGGAAAATACTGTATAAGATATTTCAGAACATATCCAGATATTTAGACAGTTACCTTCCTGATCTTCAGATTATATATTGCAAGCAAGAATCATTCAGTTATGGACTGGTTCATAACTTTAATCCAGATTTAATATGACACAAATAAATATCAAATATATGATGCTTTTTGCTCTTTGTTCTAATCCAATTCATCCATGAGCACCTGAAATAGCATTCTTAGTCCTGTTTTCAGTTGTTGCATTTCAGTTGAAGCAATTGTTTAAGAAATGCTAACTTCATAGAGCTATAGATGAAAAGTGGCTTTCTGCTTGCATAACTTGATCAGAAACTATTTAAAGAAGTAACCAATTAAATTATTCAAAGATCTGGCTATAAAACTCTTCTGAGTATAACTCTGGAAAAAATTTGACTCCCTCAAGTCAAATTTAACTCTTGAGTGACTGACTACATGGGCACGCCTTTACATATATGTATATGTATACCTATACATATACATACTGGATACATATAAGTGGTTTATCACTACCTTCTTCTGGGATTTTTTAAAAAATCCCTGTTATTTATTTATTTACTTGATTTATATAGCTGCCCATCTCACTTTTATGTGACTCTAGGTGGCTTACAATAAAACAAATAAAAACCCAAAATACATAATATAAACAAATAAAAAAACACATAGCAGCCGAGCATGATCTGACCTATCATCCATACAACCAAGAGACAGGCTGTAACCCATGCCCAGGGCCCCAGGGTTTGAGCAGGAGCCGTCAGTCCAGGAGGACCTCCAGATTGCACACCAGGTCTGTCTGGGGCAGTGCCACCCCATCCACAACCAAAGATGGAAGGTCCCCAGAACCAGGAGGTCCAAACACCCAGAGCCAGTCAGTCTAGCTTGGGTTGAGCTGAAGCCTGTGGCACCCATCCAGGCTCCCACAGTCTCCAGGCACTGAGACAAAACCTCCATGGCATCACTCAGGCGGCCTGGGGAGGAGATATATAGCTGGCTATCATCAGCATACTGATGATACCTCACCCCAAACCATTGGATGAACTCATGTTAAATAGGAGATGTTAAATAAATTATAAACTACAGCCTAAGATTCCAAGGTGTTCTCCCATCTAAGTACTAACTAGGTCTGACCCCACTTATTACTTTTTTTAAAATAAAAAGATAGTAACATGACCTAGTTTAAATGCCTTAGAATTATTATGTGAATATGGATGGCCCACTTAGTATGTAGAACTTTGTCTGGTGTACAACCTCTCTGAATGTATGCATGTTTCAAGAAGACAACACACCTCACAAAATGACAGTCCTAGTTTGTGGATAGCTGCCTCTATCCTTTTGAGTAAAAAGCTGGTTCTTAGTGACTATCGCATTTCCTTGGCTTGGTGGTTAAATTCCAAGCAATCAAAAACTAAGTAAACCAAAAGAGAAATAAGCAAATACAGCAAGATTTCTGAAAGCAAATTTTGGTGCCCTCAAACAAACCATAAAAACAGCCCCAAATCCACAAATCTACCATTGTATCATTTGCTAGAGCAAACCCATGCTAAATCCCTTGTTTGTTCATCCTTATCACTCACATCTACCCCTCACTGGGTCTCATCCTCCTACTTGCACCCAACTGTGGCACAAACATGCCTAAGGCAACATAACTGTTTTCTGCCATGTCTGCATGATGTTGCTTTCATGTTGTCCCCAGCCCATGAGTGAGACAGGCTTAAGTCACTCTTAGCTGTAATGAAGTAATATTTCCCTCCTATTCCCACACCATCCAAGAATAACCTCAAGATGCCTAAAATCTGTTAGGCTTTCTTATTATTTTTAAGGGAAGGCAGGTGACTGGTTGTCAGCCCTACAAGCAGTCCAGATCAAGAAACAGACACCACATAGGCCTAAAACTATTTTTATTAAAATGGCCATAGTAATAGAGTCTTGCAAGTCTGAATGTACTTCCTCTCCTCCTTGTTTTATCTTCATGTGCATTGGAGGGGGGGGAGGGGCTGCTTCAGGCATTTTCATAAATCCCTATCTTGATATGGGCTTAAGCCACGTTTATCTGTTTGTTGTCATGGTAATGGGTTTTTCCTATTTCCTTCAAGGCCATCATCTCTACTCTCTACACTGGCAGAGACTGAGGTCAGAGTGGTAGTAGTGACAAAATAGAGACCACCAATGGGGATAGCATTTTTTATATCAATATAGTTTTCCCTACAAATCCTACTGTGTTGCCTCTTTGTGGCAGAGAGTATTCCTGGGAGGGATGAGCAAAGAATGCTGGGAGTATATGCCAAGAGTATATATTCCCAGCAGGTTCGCGGAAGGTCTAAGTCATTTCAGCTGCCCAGCTAAAGCAAGCAAGCAATTGTTTTCTACTGGGTCAAGGTTAATACTTCAACTCAGCAGTGGATCAGCCCAGTATCAGGATTCCTGCAGAACGTATTCTGATGATCTTCAAGTGAAAACAGCTTCTCAAATCTAGCAATGAGGAGGTAACTGGACAAAGTGGTCTCTAAATCTCTGATTGTAATTTCAGCAGGCATTGCAAATTTAAATTCCAGCATGAATCATAGAGACGGCTAGATTTATAGCTTTTCTCAAATTACTCAGTCCTGTAAAAGACAGCAGTAGGGATTTCTTCCACTATAATTTCTCCTATTTTTCAGCCAGGTGCTAAAATCACACCAATTTCACAAAGAAACTCATGATTTGTTGGAGTTGTAGTGACATTTTTAAAAGGTATTGTTCTGCCTTTCCTCCCCAAGCAGAGTGTGCAACTGTTGGTATGAGTTATGTGGAGTCCTTGGGGTTCTCTGAGCTTGGTTGTTTTCTTGCAAACGTTTCATTACCCGGCTAGGTAACATCTTCAGTGCTAGAATGGAATGGGGTTTGCTCTTTGTTTATATACAGGGGCATGCCCTGCCAGTGTTGGTGGGGGTGGGGGTTTTGTTTTGTTTTATTTTTTCCCCTCTGGCAGTTCTTTGATTAGGGTATTGTTTACTGCTTGATTGTATGTCTGGTGATAATCTTGGTGTTAATCTCTGCTTATCTGGGTGATGATTGCTGGTGAGGAGATGTTCTGGTCTTTTGTTTCCTTTCCATTGTCTCTTTTGAATAGTGTATGTACTGCAGGTATGAGTTAGGCAGCTCCACAAAAGTCTACTCTGTTTCACTGATCACTGTAGTGAACAGGATAGTAATTTGATTGATCCTTTATGAATAATTTTGAAGCAATCAAAATAAAGAATGGTCAGTAAGTCATGAGGTGCTGAAGAGTCAGTTCCAGTGGATTTACACCTATGAGACCTTGACCTCTTCTTTCTCACACACACACACACACACACACACACACGTTTATTACCACCCTAAGGCCAGATACAATCAAAATATACAATAGTAACCATCTTACATTTCTGTATATATATAAAACAAAACAATATTATTTAATCTAAAAATTAAAATAAAAGTGCTAAAATATATCAAAGTAAAATACTATGTTATGAAGTTTGAAATCTAAATAATGGTGGAGCGTATTGTGCAGATGGTAGCACAAAACTGGGCAACTTGGGAGGATATTTTTGGGTCCTTGTCTGAAAGGAGTAACATTAAATAGAAATCACAGTCCCTGCCAGGAAATCTCTTCAGAATCAGGTATATACATACATACATACATACATACATACATACATACATACATACATACATCTGTATAGAGTCCTTATATAGGGAACAATATAGTAGCATATGGCTTAGTGTTTCTATTGAGCCATCTCCACATGGACATAATCGAATGTGCATAGGAATGCCCTTAAAACATCCAAAAAGGACTGTTGAGGGCATTGTGTCCAGTCTGGCTAAGGTGAAAGCTTTACGAAATTTCAAAATTGTAATAGATGATAAATAAGAGGCTGGAACAAACCCTTGTGGTAGAAAATGACAAATATTGGGGTGTAGCACCTTACTTACATTTGTTTGTAGATCTATATCCCAGATATGTTGTTTAAGGGCGATTCTAGCATTATCAAATCCTAATAAGCACAGACTTTCCATAGAGAAGCCCAGCAATTGAATTCTATCTAAGGCTTGTTTTTGCCATGATGATTTGAAATGATCCCTAAATACTAATGGAGCTAAACCTATAGGAAACAGAAGTAACTTTAGCCAGACGGTAAGAAGGAGAAACCATGCTCTGGCATCCAATGAAACTATACCTAATTCTACCCTTAGGGTGGCATTTTTAACACTTCTTGGTACCATCAAAATGGCTCTAATAAACTTATTCTGAATAGTTTCAATTTTATTAAGCTTTGCAAGGGAGCAAATCTGAGAATCATAAAGGAGGTGAGGTATTACCTTAGCTTGAAAGACCTTGCAAGCTGCAGGGATATAATGGGCTCCTTTTGAACGGTAGAATCTTACAATAGCTGATGAAGTACGCTTTGCCACACTTGCCCGATAAAGAAAATGTGCATTCTGGAATAAAGAAGCATGGAATTGCACTCCAAGGTATTTATAGGTGCACACCTATTCTGTTGGGGTCCCATTTATTTGCCATTTGTGACTTTTATGATGGTGTTGGGCAAAAACTAAAACATTAGTTTTCTGATAATTTATTGAAAGTTCTTGATCTGTGCAGATGTTCTGGTCTTTTCTTTTCCTTTCCATTGTCTCTTTTGAATAGTGTATGTAGGTATGAGTTAGGCAGCTCCACAAAAGCCTACTCTGTTTCACTGATCACTATAGTGAACAGGATAGTAATTTGATTGATCCTTTATGAATAATTTTGAAGCAATCAAAATAAAGAATGGTCAGTAAGTCATGAGGTGCTGAAGAGTCAGTTCCAGTGGATTTACATCTATGAGACCCTGACCTATTCCTTCTCTATGTTTTCAGTACTAAGGGCCTTCACACCATGCCTACATTTCCCAGCACCATTGTAGCCCTGTAACTATTGTTTTTGCAAGTTTTTTTTTTAAGTAATCAACCAAAGCAATAAAAATTCTATACCAGGTCAATTCCATAAATACTGAATGCAGGAATGTTGCTTCTTCTAGACTTACTGATTTTAAGTTTTGGTCCAGTCAAATAAATATGGTGGTAGCATTGCATCAGATATAGATACATTAGCATGAGATCAAGATTGATCTAATTAAGATCAAGGTGCCATTTGTGTGGGGCTTTTTATGAGTCTTTATTTTGATTTTATGTCCTGATGTTTTTCCCCTACCAACATCCTATCAACAGGCAACTGAGTGGGCAAAGCAGAAATCAGATACGTTTTATATTTATATTTCCATATAAATGTGATGCCTTTTCTATCTCTAAAAGGCAACCATATACACATGCAATGGATATGTTATAAAACAGAAGCAAGAATAATCACCAAGATCAGTCCAGACCTCACACTGGCATGTGAATGTGAATGAGCAATGTCAGAAAGCTCCCATTCTCTGTTTTCCCTTTATGAATATGCACCAAAATCTGCTCCTTTTATGTGCAGAAGCTTAGCCAAACCCTAGCTGTGCTTGTGAACAAAACAATTTATCAGATCCCTGCAGCTGTCACTCTTTAGTGACCTGAGAGAGACAAAATCCTCCAGAGAGGTGAAGTTAGGATGAGAGATGCCTGATCAGATGAGTCAGCTCAGTGGGTGACAGACTATCTGAGATGAGGTCAGGTGCCTCTCTACCTAAGAACTGCCTTTTAATGTGGAATATCTAGAACCTTGCCACCTGAATGCAAAGAGTTCATGGAATTGTATGAATATTTCAGGGCACATACATTTAAATAAAATACACAACTTCTGTGTCAGAGGTGCATTTACATCATCTTTTTTAATTCTAATGCGAGGGAGTAAAAGTTTCAAAGTGCTAGTTAAATATTTCATTGTATCATAAATATCCAATGTCTCCGTCTATAATGGTGACTAGGTAACTAAATATTTGATTTTATGCCAGCTGTAACAGCCTTGAGCATGAAAAAGTGTTTTCATCATGATGACCCAATTATGAACACAATGAAATCTTCTACAATAATTCAAGAGACCAGTGAACCACAGACATATCAATGTAATGGATGATCCTGACAGTAGTTGCATCAAAGTGGCTCCTGTATTTTCCCTCTGGGTACTTTCTATGATTCCTTAAAACCATCTGAGTTGTAATCTTTCATTAGACCTGAGAGAGGTTGGGACATTTTCGACTCGTTGGTCAGTGGAAGACCTGGAGACTCCATAAGATAAGAACATAAGTTATGACATGGAAAATCCTACCTGAAATCTCTACTCACTCATGCAGTGATTTCTCAGTATGATATACTGTTCTAAGCCATAATACGGTTTATTTGCTTGGGCTTAGGATGTATCCCCTGGTTTGTTGCATGCTCATTCCTTCCATCCTCCATCTTCCTGTGCAGAGCACATAGATCTGAAAGGGCCCATTCTCATGATGACTTGAGCACAAATAGGACTTTCCAGGTAATTGGGAAACCCTATGAAGTGAGAGCCCTAATAATGCACAGGCTGCAATCCATATACAAGTTAACAGAAATTCTATGCATAACTCTCTCCGCAGGTTGAAAGGATTAGAAGTCACATCCTTTCCCCATATTTATCTATCACAAGAGAAGGATAATGCTTGAATAGGGTTCAAGAACCCACATTACTATTTGCTAATAGAGGAGCAATCTAGAAGAGACAGGAGGATGACTTAGGATATGACACATCCAAGAATGCATCAGACCATACGGTAACTTTCTACCAAATCTTGAAGTCCAAAAAAGAAGACATAATTGCGTGTTGATTTGTATACAGGTAGATTTTGCTTACTGACCACTCATTCAGCAACTGTTTGAGGTTACAATGGTGCTGAAAAAATAACTTTATGACCAATTTACAACCATTTATGAGATTTGCAGCATCCTCAGTCACATGATCACCATTATAGTCAGCACGTGTGGTCTTTCTGAAGACTCTTGTCACCATCAGAGGAGATGGTGCTGATGCTTCATTGGGATTACATTGTTTGTGAGGAAGCTGGTATTTACCAAAAGTTGAACTATCATGGGGAGTGAACTCCTTGCAATATATTAAGCTTCTTTTTGTTCCAAGCTGATCTTAATTAACACAGCTGGTTTACCTCTTGTATCCTTGCCTCTTTATAATTGAACCACACAAGGTTCAGGACAGCCATCAAGACCAGGAAAGCATTCAGGGGTAGATGGGACTAGGCCCCTCCTACCCAAAGGGTAGGTATACTTGGTTTTGTTTGTTCTCCATAACGGCAAAACGTGAGTGCATTCTTATGTCTATTGTTTTAATATTGTTACTGAAAATTAGCCATGACATCACAATAGAAGGGGCTTGTAAGTCTTTAAGTAAAGAAACAAATGGGTGGGCGGGTGGAGATAGATAGATAGATAGATAGATAGATAGATAGATAGATAGATAGATAGATAGATAGACAGAGTACAGTTGTAGAAGAAAAGATAAATAATTACCCTGAAAGATTGCCTATGTGTTTCTTGTACACTGGCTAAGCCCCATGTAAAATATTTACAATAGCAAGTTAATTTGCATAATTTAATAATAATACAATCATGTATCAATTGCATGAACTTTCTTTTTCTCAAAGGATTTTTTTAAATTAAAGACTGCAAAGATAGATAGATAGATAGATAGATAGATAGATAGATAGATAGATAGATAGATAGATACATACATACATACATACATACATACATACATACATACATATATATACATAGAGATCAGCAGCAGTCTGCACATTTTCCCCCAATATTAGCATGTGTTCACATTGTGATGACTTTTTGTTTAGGTTTTATTGTTGTCTGATTGATGTATATGAGGAGAAGAGAGAAATGAACTGAAAACTGTTGTAAACACCCAGAACAAAACACTCAGAACAATAGAGACATTCTTGTTCCTAAGGCCACAGTTCCCTTTCAGACACAAGGTCAGTCAGTTTGGAATTCTAAGGAGAAAGGTTGCTGAAGAGAATATTGCAAGGATCAGGAAATCACTTACAGGCCAAGTTTCCTTACATAATGCCAGCCAACCCTCACTCAACCACTTCTACCCCAGTGGTTCCAAAATTATTTCCATAATTTTTGCCATAAAAATGGACCCACGCTGAGTCAACTTGAGCCAATTTTCACCCTTCAGCAAATGCTCTCTGAATCAGCTTTTCAGCCAGTCACCAGTCAAAAAATGCAAACAGCTGGATGCTTCTGAAAACAAATGTGTATATTGAATATCATTTGCTGGGTATTTACATTTGCAACCCCCCCCCCCTTATTCCTTTTCATAGAAATGTGTTATAAACACAAACTTGTCTTTGTTTCGTCTTTTTCACACCATGTTCAATTGGTTCTCTGTGTTTAAGACTATCCCATTTTTAAAATGTTAACTAAAATTGATTTATTTTTGTTTTCTTCAGCAGAATGAGCATAAGAGGGTAGAAGAAGCTGAGATCTGTTAAAAGGAAAAAGGGGAGAAATCATGAATATATATGTATGAGACAATGGGTGAAACAATGTCAGAGGCTGCTCTTTATTATTCAAATGTTCAGCGGCAAGAGGTAGGGTAGTTTTAGTCATGTCACAGTGAAGAAAAATGCTGGACCAATCACAGAGAATAGGGAAAAGATTACAGATCCAACCCAACACTTTGAATTATACTAATATTTAAATCATGCTTACAGAAAAGCATTCACGTTGCCCTGTAGTTTTCTCTCCAAGGTTCAGACACACACAGAGCACCCACAGATTAAGTCTAATGCAAAATAATCTGTCCTGTGGCATTGGTGAGCATCAAGGAGATTTAGTTACCTTGGTAGGGGAAGAAAATAAAGGCCTGTGGCCAGAAATATCACACAGATGCAACTGTTTGAAAATCTGCTGCATCCTGGGATTTCTCACTTCCACTCCCCCCTGCCTTTGCAACCATTTAAGAACAGATGAAGTGATTTCAGCACGAGGCCCTGCTGGGGTATAAAGGGTCAGTCTGTATGTGCCAGGCTTTCTGTGAATTACCTATCACAGCTCATAGCTTAGAAAGCAGCTGACAATGCTGGAAATGAAATGCTATTGATTTTATTTTTCCTGAGTGATAGGATTTTGCTCAAGCTCCTTTGTTTCCTTCCCTTTTTCTTTTAAGCCAATGTATTAATAGTTTAGCTAAATGTTATCAGCTTCTCCAAGGGACCGAAGGCCTTTGCTTCTGGCTGCAAGATACATTAGTTCCAGAACTGACTCTTTCTCCTGAGTGGGGGCCCATCTGAATCTGGGGCTCAAACTCCAGAACGTGGGCCTGACAGTGTCAAGCCATATCGCAGATGAAATAACAGGAGTGTTCTTGAATATGTTTCAAATATCCTTCACTGAGTCTCAACAATCCATACTGGAATTTGGGAGAGGCCATCCAGTTCAGTGAATGTCACTTGCAAAACAGTAATAGCTCTTGGAGATAACTTTCTATCTGTTCTCAAGAAAAGTCACAATAAAAGTTCAGGTAAATAGGGGTGACACAAAAGGAATTTACATGTCATTTAGAAAAGGTTATAAACCTAAAAGAATATACTGTCTGGAATACTGATTCCAAATGCAACAGTTTTTAAAACTTCTAGTCTTAAGTTGCCTTATACCTGGGAGCAAGCCTCACCAAGTTGGCTCCATTGAGTTTGAGATAAAAACATTTTGACTATTCCAGGTATGGAACAACGGGAACTCACAATAATTTATCCCTTCATTTATTCCTTTGTTTTGCATCCCAGGACCACAAGAGTAGCTAGAGTGCCAATCCATGCTAATTGCACTAGCCAACCCATTGAAGAAAGACATGATTGACAAACAACATGATTTTTTAAAAAAGGGAAAAAGGCACCACAAAGCATTGGAATGGGGGAAAAACAGTAACTCAGATTAGTTAATTAATCATTAATATGCATAATATATTATTTTAAAGGTCCACCCTTTTTCAACAGAGATCCTTTCAGTCCTTGGAGTAGTCACGCTACTGAGCAAAGAGAAATAACATCTCTGATCAATACCCATAGACCAATGTCAGCCTAGAGATCAGAGAAGCTAAGCCACACATAGACATACATCTAATGTATTGTGCATGTACTTTCCATTCCTATTCTTTGTTGTTTTGTTTTTTTTTTAAAAAAAACTTTAATACTTTTTTAGCCTACTGTTTATAAATTATACATGAATAAATAGAGACATGGTTATCTATCCATCCATCCATCCATCCATCCATCCATCCATCCATCCATCCACAATGTTCACAAATTCATTCTGGAAAATTCTGATCAGGAAGAAGAATCACAGACACACATATGGGGTGGGGGAAGCTGAGTCAACAACAGTTAAACGGATGAGCAGTGCAGGGCAAGAGAAATAAACAAGAGGTCATTAAAAATCCCAAATGGCATTTTCAACCTTGGCATTTAAAAATGTACTCTGGAAGTTCAGTTCGGTATAAGTGCACCTAGCGTACTTCTCCACAAACCTCCACAAACCAGCCTCAAACATAAATCCTCTGCATTTTTAAATACACTCTTAATTCCCTGTTTTCCCCTGGGTATCTTTTTAAAATAAGTCCAGGGATGCACCAGTTCATCATTTCTGTGCACTCTGATTTTTTAAAAGTGTATTTTGATGCTTTCACTTGGTATATATAAAATCAAGTTTACTGTGCCCAAAGTAGATAATTAAGGTAAATGGCAATGCTTATAAGATATATACAGTTACAGTAATAAAATAAAGATTCTTCATACAAGCAAAATATATTTTAGACTTTTGAAAAAAGGTAGGAGACAATAAAAACTCAGCCGGCAATGGGACAAATGTTGGCAATTAGAGGAAATGGAACTAAAATGCCAAATATATGCATGAAGATCCTTAGAAGCAAGAACTTTACCATTGGTTTCAACATCTAAGACTTCACTGAATGTGCTTATAGAAGTAATCCTGATACTGAAGGCATTTCCTCTCTTGAAAATTCCATAAACATCTCAAATTCCAGCCATGTATAACCCACTACAGTATAACTGCTTACAGAGTTGCTACTTTTTCTATATAAATGCTATGGTGTACATGAGTTCTATGTAATCTGCCTGGTAAGAGTGGGAGCAGGGTGTCCGCAGGGTATGATTAAACAAGTCAAAATGGCAGCCACAATGGCACAATTGAAGCTCCACCTTTGATTGTTCCATTGTAGTCGCCATCTTTACTTTTTTCTTAACAATGCCCTGTGGGCACTCCTGATCTGGAGGACTATCCAGTGTCTGAGTAGAGTGGGAGATTAATAAGTGAACTTCCAAAGAGATTGAGAGATGGATGAGAACAATTCTAAATAACTATCAAGAGAAAATCTGGACAAAATATAAGCAGCTGAATATTCTTTCCTTTGGCTTTCTGACAGCATCATACAGATTCCAAGGAAACAGAGGCCTACAGTAAGATATTTTTTAGAAAGAAACAGGCTTGTTTGTTTGTTTAAGGACAGTGGATCATTTAATTTGGGGCTATATTCTCCACTATTTAAAAACTTATTTTTTTTAATCTCTACATTCCTTTTGTTTCTTCCTGACTTTTGCTTTTTCTTAAATATAGACATTCTAGTTTATATCCCAATAAATTATTTATTCATTTCTTTATCTCTTTTTCAGAGTAGTAACCAGAGTTAGTTATTTTGATTTCTTGGATCTCCAAAGAAATCAAAGGGGGAAAAAACACATTATCAAAGAAAGACCATATAACAAATGTGGGTGCAGATTTACATAACAGCTGAATATACTAATTTATAGGCATAGGTGCAAATTTGGAACTAACAAATAACATTTAAGAATCCAAAACTTTTCACTATATGGGGGCACTTCACCAGGGGAGTCTTGACGGGCATGTAAGAGTCCTGCTTTCTCTTTTTAATTTGTTTTTTTTAATCTTTAAATAAATTTGGATTGGAGAGCCTTCAAACAAAGGATTGTCTCTAAAAAGCAAGGCACATTCCCTGTTTATGAAAAAGTCTGTAAAAATGTTATAATTTGAGTCAGGCCCATCGGACGATGTTACTAAAAAAATGCTGTGTCAAACTATTTATATATCATATAGTATAGGTTGGTTATGTATAGTAATACTAGATAAAATTTAATAAAATGATAGAAAGTGTTGTATTATAAAAAAAATAGTGAAGGGAAGATAAGTCTAGCAAAGAATGTATAAAGGAATCAAAGAATTAGATGCCCATTCTAAGGATCGTAATCTATGTAACTGTGTGAAGGAGAAGAGGCAGGTTTATAACTATAATGGCTATAATTTAGCAG
Organism: Python bivittatus; assembly: GCF_059951505.1. NCBI lineage: Eukaryota > Metazoa > Chordata > Lepidosauria > Squamata > Pythonidae > Python > Python bivittatus. The sequence continues at coordinate 20,248,607 of NW_028277113.1, read as the reverse complement.
AATAGGATCAATTGTAAAAAAAGGGAAGAAGCAGAGGAAAATCCAGTTATTTTCAAGAATACTTTGTTGAAGTGAACAATGTTGTGTAAGCACAATTCTGTGGAAATAATGGGAATCTGGGGAAATTACATACTGTACTTTCTCTCTCATGCACATTTACCAGATAGATAAAGCAATGTACAGAATCCTTTTGAAAATGCCCAAAGAAAAGTGATTGAATAACTTACAATATAAAGTAATAGTAATTTACTGGACAATCTACTGAAAAGTAAGTACTACGAATTTTCTGGACTTTGCAGTGCAGTGGGTAAATATCTTAGACTAGCATGCATTTTCTCTGACTTTCATGAAAAAGTCGCCTCAGAACTCCTTTGTAGTATCCACTGATTCTGTGAAGTCAGTTATGAAAATATATTGGCATACAGATATGCAGAAGGGCAACATTAAAAGGAACCCAAACATTCTATCATCTATATTGGGCATAGACTCTGCTAATCCAACATCTTTAAAATCCAGGTAGTTCACACATATTTTCACACTGTTCACACATGACATTTCCCTAAATATATTAGGAAATGTATCATATGAAGCAGTGCTTAAAGGTTAGATTTTAAATAGCTTCAGCGCTAACTCTCTACAATGCTATAAAGCTGTTTATGGATGGGCTGAAAAAAGACCTATCATACTGGATCTGGATGTCCTGAAAAACTCTGTTTAATGTTATATACCTGTCTAGTACTGACACTTTTTCAAGCACAAGGTTGTTCCATTGATTTGTACCTCAGCTTATTTTTTTTTTTTTGAAGCCTGCATGAAAATCTGTGTGTATCTTCAAGGGCATGAACATGTTTATATACATGTTTATATACATTTTCTCCTGTTGTGCACATTTTTGTGCATATATATACATAATGTACTAATGTACATAATGTACATAATATTTTCCATAATGTACACTTACTTGAACACATGTTTTAACCAGCAAACAACATTACAAAAAGCAGAGAAGCATGGAAACAAAAACATAACTGTGCTTCTCAAAAAACAGGTTTCTGGTTTATACCACTTAATTACCATAGAATTAGGGTGAGTAAAGATTGAACAGAATATTGCTTCAGAAAAAAGAGCAGATAGGGTTGCCTGTTCTCCAATGGTCTGAAACACCCTAGAAACTCTTGCACAAATGTGTCAACAAATTCGTGGCTATTTCTGAAATCATCACGCACACATTACAAAGTACATGCATCAAGAAAATTCTAGATACAGGGATCCCATAGCAGACTCTTCTCAATGATGGCACTTCTCTTATGGAACAACCTGATATGAACTATCTCCTCCCTAATAAGTTTCCATATGGAAATAAAAATATGATTCTGGGGCAGTTCATTTGGGGAATGCTGTGTGGTGATATCTACCCATGTTGGTCAGTGCCATTAAAATACATATTGTTGAATACTGTTGGGTTTTTAATCCTCTGAGTTTTTCTATATACTCTGAGCTTTTGGGAGTAGAGCAGCCCAGAAATGTTAATAAATACATTTTAGACAAGCATACCGTGGGGCTGTGTGCATGGAAAAAAAAAAAAAAAAAGCAACGTAATCATCTCTCCATAGGAGAATGAAGAAGGCTGGCCTGGGCAATTAATTTGTGTGGAAAAGACGCCATCCGCAATGCACTCCCATGTGAAACTCAGAAACAAACATCTGCGTTGTAAAGTCTAATCAGGACGAAGCTTTGTATGGCTTCCAAACATAGACTGTCTGGTTATTTTTAAATATTCAGCCTTAAAAAACTGAAGAAACTGATGGGATGTTGAAACTCTTTATAAAAACATAAGAATGAAGCCAGTGTTTTTGTAAATGATGTTTTACAGAAATTCCAGGTTAGGGGAGGTTAAAAAAGATTGCAGTTAGCTATAACATGAGCATTGCAAGCCTATGTTTCATGGAGGCATAATAAGGCATTTTATGGAAACATTAAGTAAAAATAATGTCTATTAATATGGCTGGTTTATGAAAGGAAAGCCTTCTTCAAATTAGTATTATAAAAGGTTAGAGCAAATTGTTGGGAAGCCCTCTCTTTTACGTATACTGGTACTCACATTTACTGGTATTTATTTTGATACGTTTTAACCAACTGATGATGGCAACTACCTGGATTTTTACCTAAATTGCCTCAGTACCAGGCAATACTTTTACCTAAATTTGCCTCAGTACCAGGCAATACTTTGCCAGAATAAAATCTGCCCACCCTACTTGTTTATCTCAAGATGGCCTGCTGGGAGTCCCTGTCCCCTACTTCTCAGCTACATGGAGGATGGACAAAATGGTGGTAGTGGTTCCATCTTTACAAAACTGTCTTTGCCCCAGAGGTATGTGCAACCCCCACCCGCTTGGCTTCTTACAAGCAAGTAAAAACAGTCTTATTCCACTGGGCCTTTGAACTTAGCTGAGTGGGGGCACTATAATGGCTTTCATCATAATCTTATTGTATTACAGTAGTTATTTTGTTTTAATTGTGTTGCTATTCTTTTACTGCTGGCTGCTCAGATTCTGTTGGGAATGGGGGTGGCCTAGCAATGCTGTAAAAATAAATAAGGACATAAATATCTTTTAGTCTGGTCAGCTAAACTGGAAAAAACTCTGTAATGCAGGTCTAAAACATCATTTGGAAGCAGCCTCAGCAGTTCTGATGTGTGTGAACATGTATATATCATTCAGTTTGCAAACTGTAGTCTGTCCCTCATAATTATCTCCCCCAAATCATTTTTTTAAAAATTCAGTTTCATGGAAAATACCTTTCCTTCACTTTTTTCTTCTAGTGAAATTCATGTGAGGGAAATATAGAGTTCCTTCCTTTGCTTAGTTGCAAAGTGTCTTTCATCCAATGATGGCATCTCCAAGGATGCAGCTTCACACACTCTGAGTTTTATCTTAATGCAGCGATGAACATTGTAGGTGGAGATGAGAGCTATTCTTCACCTGCCGAAGACCACATTCAAAAAGTAGGCATGGTCAAGTCAAAAAGTAGGTGGAGGTTACATTTTAATTAATTATACTGTAATCAGTTAATTAAATTTGGTTAAAAACATAGCCCAAGGGAAACATAATGTTAATGTGAGGGAATTTCTCAGATCAAAAAGGACAGGCAAACAACACAATCATGATGAGAAAGGCAACAACAACAACTTTGTCCCCACACTAAAGGAAGCAGTAGAGAGTCAAAAAAGTCAAGGTGGCAATTGCGACTGAGTGACTGGAACCCCACCCCTTTCATTTGTGTGTCAAGGAGTAGGGCTTTGCTCACACGGTCACAATCGTCATCTTAACTTTTTTTACCTCCTGCTGTCTAAAGGTATTCAAAAGATTTTGCAAATGAAGTATAAAAACAGAAGCTCATTTTGCAGGAGAATATTTGGGGGAAAATAAAACACTGAGTTAAACACAGTCATAGTGTCTTAACCAGATGGCTCTCGATGTTTCTCAACCTCAGCAACTTTAAGATGTGTGGACTTCAACTCCCAGAATTCCCCAGCCAGCAGGCTGGGGAATTCTGGGAGTTGAAGTCCACACATCTTAAAGTTGCTGAGGTTGAGAAACACTACATAGTATAAACTTTCCTGTCCCTTTTATCTTGTTAGATAAGATGTTACCTTTCAGTATCAATTTTCCCAGGAAAGTCTGACATCCTGATAGGCTATGTTCAAGGTGTGGTAGATAGTTTTATTGGTCCTGCATTTCGCAATACTTTATATCAATTGCCTCTTCTGGTCATGTTTGATTGACTGCAACAAATGAAATCCAGCTCTTTATATAATTTCTTCCAGGATTAGAAGAGCTATTTATGACTCTGGCCTTGTAGTGCAGAGGTTGCTCCCAGCAAAAGCAAATTGTAAAATGCTGTTGGCTCCTTCTCTCTCAAGCCCACTATTTGTGTTTCAGCTTTCCAGCTTTTACTGAAAGCCTATAAAACAAAATCAAGGAGTCGGTCCTCTTTACGGACAATTCCTTACAAAGAGAAAAGGCATGTTTTAACTTCCTAGGCAAGTAGCAATTTCCTCTAATAAATTCAATGTTTTATTTAGCTTTTGAAAGAGGAAGATCTTCCTCTTAAGTGGTTGCTATCAGATGGTAACAAATACGTAGAAAAATAAGAGATTTTCTAGATGTCCTTATCAGGTATAATTTGATGTACAGTTTCAGTACTCTAGATATCTACTGTTCGGGCCTGTAGGACATTTTAGCTTGAACTGAATCCTGGCATAAGTCTGTAAGATGTATTAACTAAATCACGGTTTCTTTTCAGGAAGTTCTGCCAAACCATTTTCTATACCCCTAACAAATTACACAACGCTAATGAAAACCCTGCATGATTAGCTCATTCAGAATCCAGCACAACTCTACATCGTTTATTTATTGGAATGTAATTGTTTTCTGCAGACCTGGGACTAAGATCCGTGAAACACACCAACCTTTTTGCAGCCTTGGTATAAAGGGGACAGTATCACACATATTTCATAGACTGTTAAGGAAATGCTAACTATACATCACTGCTCCAAATGGCTTTCTGTAGTCAACAGAGGAGAAAAATCTTCAATCCAAGGGCTTAATGACCTCCAGCCACCCATGCCTGGTGCTTCACATCAGCAGTGAGCAAGGCAAACAATTGTAAATTTCACATACAAGCCACAAACTGACACAGACACTTAACTCTATCCTTGTCCTCTCCAATGGAAAAGATAAGGCAAGGGCACACAGAGCAATGGAGAAACATCACCTGAAGGCTCTTCTAGTGACTTCAAGTGGTTGCTCCATGTGAGACAGAGGTAGTGGTATTTCTGGGAGTGGTCATAACCTCCTTAAAGCTTTTGTGGGATAAAATGGAAAGTGTGGTAGGCTGAAGTTGGCCAGAATTACTGTACTTCATTTTTGTCTTATACCTTGGAGAAATGGGACTGTGACTGGAATACCTCCAATCAATTTCACACCTGACTTTGGAGCTACACACATCTTTTCATTTTTGAAAGGTGTTTTCAGTGACACAAGACTGTTTTGTTGTCAGAAAGTTTTCTCTTGTTCAAAGTTAAACAGGAAAAAAATTATAATCATCTTACCAAACATCAGCACTCATGTGTTAAATATTTGAAAACTACTGCAAGACCATTTCTGAAACTCAGAGCCTGAAAAATAAAACTTAGTAGAGTGTGTGTGAGTTTGCTCTTACAAGTCATCTGACTGACCTATAAAAACAGATTAATTTCAAAGAAGTCTCCTATTACTTGACCTATGCTTTCTAGACCCAAGGAAAAATATACACTTATTAGGGCTTCAGAGCCAGAGATTTCTGCAAATATTGGAGTACAGCTGCTGGCTTTCTTTCATGTAAGTATGTTTAGGTCACCATGTCAGCCTTAAGGCAGGCAGACACAACAGAAGCCGCCCTCTGATCTCAGAGTATCATGTAAAGTTTACAAGACTGCTGTATAGGCCCCCTTGCTATCCAGACCTTTGAAATTCACAGGCTTTGCTGGGAATACACAGACTTATATTCTTTTTCAAACCTCAGGTACCGATGAGGCTGTGCAACTGGGGCAAAAATTACTCCAGCCATCATTTCAACAGCATTGCTGGAAGTGTGTGGGGGAGGAGAAGATCCAGAGGGGGTTTTGATGGTGAATTGCCAGTTTTGCTCAAAGGAAAGTTGCTAATTTGGGGGCCCATGATTCTTGCTGAAGCAGGATAAGAATTTTTCACAAAGAGCCTTGTCTTTGCTTAGGATACATCTGCATTCAATTAGAATGAAGTTGCAGACTTGAGATTAATTCAATAGAAATGAAAGATAAAGCCAACTTTCTAGTCCAGTGAGGCCATGCGGTGGGAGATTTGGAGGGAGGTGTGCATCAACAACTCTAATGACCTGACAACAAATGCAAATAATTTCTGGTGGAGGAAAAAGAAAGCATCTCCTTATACAAAGGCTTTTCCCTGAAAGAAATAATCAGCTTATTTCCAAATGGCATACTTGTCCATTCAGATACAAAACAAATTTCTGAAACATATTGAAAGTTGAAACAGGCGAATGCTGATATGCATGGAAAGTAGATAAGACCCAACAAGTTAAAAATGTGATCCCTCAAGTTTGCCATGCTTTTGTCAGAGCACAGGGCATAGTTATTCCCAAGGGTTTCAGTGTAGTTTGCACTGTTTAGATTAATAGTTCTCAGCCTTGTCCATGTACCTTCTTAGATTACAAAGGCCATCATCTCTGACAATTAGCCATGCTGGCTGGCTGATGAGAGATGTAGTTCAAGAATATTCTGAAGCCCAAGACTGGGGGCCACCAGCTTAAAAACAGATTTCATACTTCTCATTGATTGATTTAATAGAAGAGAAATTTCTCATTAAAATCAGGGGTGCAAATGTGGCTAACTTTAACAACATCACACTTATTTCAGCTCTCTTGTATTTTAGTTTACAGTTGTGAAGTAATTGATTTTGACCGTTTGTTGCCTTCTGAATATTAGCCTTTATAATGCAAGTTGGACTAAGCAAAATAAGCAAGTGCTTAGGGCACCAAGGGAAGAGGAGCACCACAGAGTTTTTCCCCTGAGGTATCATCCCCTTAACTCTTTCGCTGCCATACTTGACTTTAATTTTCAGCACTTATTGAGTCTTAATGTCTTATCAGTTAAGCAATGGAAGGGGCGGGGGCACCATTGCTGGCCTGTGCTCAGGGCATCAATTGGCCTTAATTTGGCCCTGACTAGCATTTACTTTTCCCTAACAAAAAAATCTGAGAGTCTGGAAAAAATATGTGAGAGGAGTGCCTGAAAAAAGAAAGTATGTTCTTAAAAATTAGGTATACAAAAGTATAGTTGTATTTTTAAAAAAAGAATCAGGGAAATTTGCATGAAAAAAGGCACACTGACAATTATGTAACTCAGGTAAGACAGATGCAGTAATTTCTTATTACACTTATGGGAGCTACAGTTATGGGGGCTTACCAGTTAAGAATCTTAACATTATGTGAACAATGGTATATGCACTTCATTTGGAACAAAGGAGCCTCTGCAAATATTTAACAAAAATCATATATCAAGTACAATAAGCTTTACTGAAAACTGTTAAAAGTCCGTGAAGAGGATTTGGGATTGGAATCCAGTGAGATTGGAACTTTTTATGGAATAAAATTTCTTTCAACCCTATTTTGGAAAGTCATCAACAATTTACTATAAAGTTAATTTGTAGATGGTACTAATACATGCCATCAAGTTGTTGTCAAGTCTTAGTGACCACCTAGATAGATTTTGTCCATGATGATCTGTCCCTAACCTGGTCCTTCAGCTCTCCCATGGTGCACTCATGGCCACTGCAACTGAATCTGTCCACCTTGCTGCTGGTTGTATTCTTCTCTTTCCTTCCTTCTTTCCCAGCATTAGAGCCTTCTCCAGAGAGCTAAGTCTTTGCATAGTGTGTCTGAAGTAGAATAATTTGAGCCTGGTCATTTGTGTCATGAGTGAGAACTCCAGGTTGATTTGTTCAATGATCCTTTTGTTTATTTTCTTGGATGTCAACAGTATTCTCAGAAGTCTTCTCCAACACCAAAATTCAAAGGTATCAATACTCTTCCCATATTGTTTCTTCAGAATGCAACTTTCAGTTCCATAGAGCGTCACAAGGAACACCATAGCTTGCATGATTCTGATCTTTGTAGGTATAGATCCATTATGACATTTGAATATCTTTTCCAAGGCCTTCATGGCTGCTCTACCAAGTGGTAGTCTGTGATGTATTTCTTGACTGCTTGTTCCTTTACTGTAGATGGTTGATCCTAGAAGGCAGAAGCTATCCATCACATCGATATCTTCACTGTCAATTCTAAGTAGATGGTACTACTAAAAACCCAAATTTGTAGATTACCGCAAATATATGACTTTTTGACTATATATATATATATATATATATATATATATATATATATATAATGGTTGTGTAAAATCTCCCTAAGATTACAAATCACATCTCAAACGATGCATTTTTAAAGTATTCTTAATGGCAGTTTTGGTTTTGGTTTGCTTTATATTAGCAGAATATAAAGGATTTTAGGGAAAGCAGCACATAAACACTCTCTATACCAGGATGGCTGGGAAATTCTGGAAGTTGAAGTCCACCCATCTGAAAGTTGCCGAGGTTGAGAAACACTGCTGTATACATGAGGGAAACTTGTTGATAAAAAATAGAAATGTGGGGTTTATTTACAGATCTTTTAAGTTAATTTTTTTTAACATCTGTTCAAAAAATGCCAAGCAAAGCAGAATACTCTGACCTGTATGTCCCAGGTGTTTATGTTCATCATTTGGCACACAGAACAATACTGTCCCTGTGATCTAGTCAGAACCCTCAAACTGGAAGAAAAGACAGTGACCACATTCCCTTCTTTCCATACCCATTTTTGTTAAAACACTGTTGCTATTTCAAAACACCTCTAGAAAAATCATTTTAGATTCTATTCCTTTTCGTTCCCCTCATTTCTCCAACCCACATTTATGTATTGTGAGGAGATATTCCTTTGGGAATGAAGATGGAAGTGGCTTTAGAGACAGGAAAATGGAAGAATGAAGCAAATGGCTTTTTATTTCCTTTTTGGCCTGTAGCCACATTTTTTTTTTCTAAAAAAAATCAGCATGGGGAAAAATCAGGAGTTTTTCATGCATACATATATTTTTTTACTACTGCTATGATAACAATGGATGAAAGTGGGAAACTTTGAACTTTGACCTAGATCAGAAATGTAAAGTGCTTGCAAAAAATAGCATAGACTGCCCTACAAGAGATTGCTTGGCTTTAAAAAAAACTTATAACCAAAGAGAATACTTCTTCTCCCTCACTTGTAGTAAAATTTGGTTTATGAAGCTAAATAAATGTTGGCAGTGACAATTCAACCCAATGACACGGAATTATACTGGCCCAAGTGGAGGCTTTGTTTTGTATAATAGAATCTTCTGCTTAGGACTTACATAAACATAGTTCACCTCTCTCCCAAGCAAAGAGATTTGTCTATGTAAGCATATTAACTGAATTTCTGGGTTTTTTTGTTTTGTTTTGTTTTGTTTTGTTTACAGAGCAAAATGTGTACTTTGGATGAAAACCATTTGATCAAGCAGCCAGACAAATTGCACAGAAACTGAAAGTGTTTCTCTGTCTTTCGTCCAAGTTCTGGACACTAATCATAGTTCAGTCAAAGCTATTCAAAAGCCCTTAAGGGTTCCAGGGAACTGTGCAATCTCTGTTCTAACCCACAGACCACAACTTAGGGAAGTTCAAAGCTTTGGGTGCAAGAGATGTATGTTGCAATGCTGCACTAGCGGTAGCAGTTGATCTCACTACAAAGGTTATAAATCATTTGATATCCATTATGGATATGTGTCCAAAAATTCTTTCTTCCCAATGTCATTTTATTCCCATTTTATTTGCAGTGATTTCCCAAACTGTATTGTACTGCTAACACTGATGATGCACCTGAAATGAAAAACAGATTCCCAACAAAGCAAAACAATTTTCCCATATTTTGTGATGTATAGCTCATTTTTATGGAGCTATTATTGGTATATGGTTCCCAGCTCTGATTTCCATGGTTATTAAACAACTTATCTTCTAGATTTATTCCTACAGAAATGCTAAAAATTCCAACATCCAGAATATGTTTTTTATAAATGAATAGCCTAGTATTCTTCTGGGCATTTCATATTTTATGATGCTAAATATGGAAACAGGATAAATGCTGTATCCTGGCTTTGCTATTGACAGGCGATATCTCATTCAGTTCCTAGATTTAACAAATGTTCTTTGCTGTTTCTTGGGCAATGCAATGTCTATCAAATATATTGCTTAAATTTAAGATTTCAAAATCAATCAAGCTTGAAATTGAATGGCAAGTTGAAAGAAATGGCAGGTGTTGTTTCTCTCTAATTTCCTATTTATAATAAAATAAAACTTATTTTCTTGTTAACTTCATTTGTTTCCATTTTAATATCATTCTGTGTACCTTATGGAGCACTTGGATTTGTTCTTTGTGGAGGACCAGTTCCACTTATGATCCTATGATGGGAAGCACTGAGTAACTCATCACATGACTATATTTGTAAAGAGGTTAAGATATCACTTGGTAAATGGTTGTCCAAAGGAACTCTGAATGTGATCCAGCAGAGGCAAAGCGGTGAACAAACACTTGCACTGAGCTTAGGAGCTGGCAAAGATGAAGTTTCCTTGCAGTGAGTTCCTTGCTCCCATTCCAAAGACTGAAACAGGTGGTGACTTCAAAGGGGAATTTGATAACACATACTTTCTCCTACCCTACCACTTCTGCAGCTGGCACTCTGAGAGGTCAAGACATTCTGGCTTAAATTGCAAGATGCCAAGGAAAGGGCAAAATAGGGAGGGCTCAGGAGCCAATACCTCCTAAGCTGACCAAATCCTCTCTCCCCTCCCTCCCAGATCTGTCAGTTGGATCAAATACTCCCTTCCTTGTGATGGCTGTTAATGTCCTTCCCCCATCCACCCACCCCACTGTCTTAGGAGGCCATTTGGAATGTGAAAGCATATCTAATAGCCTTACATATATAAGTACATATAGTTTTCATGTTTCCCTCATAATTTTTTCATCTTAGGGGGTGAAATAATTATCCCTCAATGCCTCTTAATGGAACAAAATTCACATCTCATCTGGTGCAATGCGGGTGGAGTTGCTCTAAATTGTAACCCAAGGAGGCAGGATCCTGACAAAGAGGCAGACCTTCATTATGGGTGGGATGATCGTCACCATCTGTAGTGCTCACAGTTTATGCAATTTCTTTGGAAAATAATCTAATAACAGGTGGCCAAAACAGGTATAAAATCCCATTTCATCTGTTTTGGAGAGTATTCCCACCATGGAAACCTGATAGGCTTTTAAACTCCACAGGTCACCCATTAGCATACTCCAGAGATTTATGTAATAACTTTTCTGAACCAATTAGCTTCTTTGGAAAATGTTCAAGTCTCCACCTGTATTTTGAGCTGAGTCCACATTTCCTGCCTCCTAAGATTTGTTTGGAGTTCACTTTTAATTGTTTAAAAATGCCTTGGCCTGGCTTCCGTGCCAGATTCTACGGGCAAAATGGTCTTCATTTTGCTTCTGCTTTGTCTCTTGTTTTCAGGTCTCTGTCTAGCACATCAAGGAGGGAGGGGAAGGGAAGGGAATCTGTGGAGTAGCTTCGCTTCCAAAATCCCATGAGAGATTCATTCTCCTCGAGTCAAAAAAGGAGGCATGTGAACTTTCACAGATATAAATTGGATTTTATAGATGTCGAAAGAGCTTATTTTTGGTTCAGCAACAAAGTTGTTGGGACTTCATGTACTTCACAGACCAGGGCAGACTTTATGAAGCTGTGTATCAGCTTTAGATAAAAATTCTTAGAAAGCTATTTTTCTACTGACATGGCAAAAGGAACAGCAAGATCAGGCAATCCATCAACCTGCTGAATGTAAAGTAAAATAATGGCTGTGTACCCATGATGCACAGCCTTTTCTGAGCCATAGGCAGCATTTGAGTGGTATGACAAAGACTTCAAGCAAATCACATTAATTTAATATAATTAATATATTAATTAGTATGCTAATATGATTACTCCTTATGTATTTAATATTTTTCCCTTTTGTCATATTAAAAATTATAACTCAGCAACATATTTAAAGTGGGCTCTGGGAACTACATCAAGCTGCATTCAGGCATGGGTCTGTAGGTTATGTACCATTACAAATTATTCTATACTAATGAACCTGGTATTAAAGCATTACCTTGTCCTACAGTTTTTGTTCCTTATAAGCACACAATCTATTCAGTTTCTACTATAGACACCTGTTTGTGTAGGAAAGGATGTATACTCATTGGGTATGATTTGGATTAACTCTGGATGGGATATAGCCTATAAGAATCTCTACCAGAGAAAGGGGAAATAATTTTTACCAATTCCCTACTCATCCTACTGTGTCCCTGAAAGATGTGCCAGAGGATCAAGACAGTTTCTGGCTGTTGTGGGAAGGATTGATAGGGATTTCATGGAGAAGGAAAATCCACAAATGCTCTTTCTTTCATTCTATACTGAGCATGCATGCAAAAGGATCAGAGTATCATGACTGGATCACAAACTGAACATGAACCAACCATGTGATGCAGTTACAAAAAAATCAAATGCAATCCTAAACTGCATCAACAGAAGTATATTGTTATAATCAAGAAAAAATGTACTTCTCTACTCTGCATTGATCAGACCACACCTTAAATATTGCATCCAGTTTTGGGCACTGCATTTTAGGAAGGACATTGGCAAAGTGGAGCATGTCCAGAGAACAGCAACCAAGAAGAGAAAGAGGAAAAAATAGAGGAAAACCCTATGATAGTACTTGAAAGTTTTGTTTGTTTAGCCTAGAAAAGACTGTGGGAGACATGATCGCTGTCTTCAAGTAGCTCAATGACTGTCATGTGCAAGGCTGGGCAAACCTGTTAGCATTGTCCATAAGGCAGGAAAAGAAACAATGAGTTTAAATTAAAAGGATGTTGATTTCAGGTGGACATCTGAGAAAAAAAATCCTACTGCTGAGAACTGTTGAACAATGGAACAGACTGCCTCAGGAGCAGATGGACTCTCCTTCACTTAGATGTTGAAACAGAAGTTGGATGGCCATCTGTTGTGGATGCTATTGTAATAGATTATCACACTGGGCAGGAATTTGGACTAGATGATCTCCAAGGTCCCTTCTAAGCCTTATATCCCGTGTATTCATGACCTTTTACAATTTCATAAATTACTCGCTTATAATTACTTATCAGTTGAACAAAGTGTTCCAAAAGAAAAGACACAGTGAAGAGAAATAGCAATAGGCTTTGTAACAGTAATGGTATAGATTGTTATTTCAATCTATGTTATACCAGAATTGTTCATATAAAGTGGCCTCTTCTGCTAAACACTTTACAGCTGCTCTATTTTGGGACTGTTATGACTTCATGATGAAAATCAGCACTGCTGTCCTGAATAAACTGCTGGTTTAAATTCTGTCCATTCGGCCATTTGTTGTTGTTTAAGACCAATGATTGAAATGCTGGTCATAATAGCTATCTAAAAAGAAGGGCAAACTTTTGAAAATTTATTTACATGATCTTCATGGCATTTCATCATTTCAAAGGGCTTCAACATGCAGGCAAGACTAGGATCACCATGATTTGAGCTAGCTATGAACTTGTGTGGTGGCTTAAAAAGGATTTCTAAGCTATATTCCTTTCAAATGTGAGGTTTTGACAGAAAGCAATTCAGAGTTGAGTGAATAAATCACAAGCTACTTACTTAAGCCCTATCAAATTCATTGCTTCATTGGCCTTGGAAGAATATAATTTTTTTCTCAAACTGTATCTACTTATTTTTGATGGTGTAATAATTCCAATTCCCAACCAGAGCCTTTTTGGTTGGCTTTCTCTACCAGGCTTCCATCCAACATTAATTTCCCACTATTTTTGTAGTATAGCAGGGACAAACACATCTTTATGAATATGGCCAATTTATCATAGATGTCTTTGTATCATGTTCTGTTGATGTATCTTCTTTGTAAACAGAAACTATTTTCTAATAAAAGCTTATTTTGAAGCACATATATTAATGTAAAACCAGCAAGTTGCCCAGCATGATCCAGATTCCACTGAATAATATTTGGGTCAAGTACATATTGCATTGTGAGGAATTGTGCTGTCATGCAATAAAAACAATGGGAGATAACAGAATGAATGTACAACAGCATACCAAGAAAGAAAGAACACAAATTGCCAATCAATGTACTAATCCCTTTGTCAACAAGGAATGAATCAATTGGAAAGATGATTTATTTTGTCCCTTAGAGAAATACCAGAGGTGGTTCATCATTCCATCTTACTGAAACTCTGTCAGTGCAAGCATGTTAAACTCATAAAATGTGAGGAACAGAGCTTTAGATCTCAGTGAAAAGGAACTAGCTTTGTCTTTGATGTCCCAATCTGAACTGCTTTCCTCAACCCCAGCCATGAAGAACGGTTGGTTACAACCTAGTTTTCTGTATGGATGATGATGATGATGATGATGATGATGATGATGATGATGATACAGAGCAACATTTAGTAATGTAAATCTCTACCTTCCACTGATGATATAAAGATGTCACATTATAACAACTAGGCCTCAGTATTATTCAAAGGTAGTTTACAGGTAGTTTCATTAGTTATTTTTATTGAATGTATGGGAAATAATATAAAGACATGTTTATTCAGAAGTTTTATTGGTTTTTCAATAGCTCTGTGCTCTACATTTCATTTCTTCAGCTGATCTAAGGGAGGTGATGAACAATGAGTGAAAACAATTTATTCAGATTAAGAAGGAAGACACTACAAATTAATCCAGGAAAATTGGGGATACAGCTGGTTTGCAGTTCGGCTGATTTGGGTGGATTCATCAGATCTTGGTTTATCTCTAGAGACCCAAATGACCTCAACAGCTAAATATACCACTCATTAGCTGACAGAGGTTCATCAAATGGAAAACTGTCCTCGGTTACCGTGTGCTTGTTACTCACCAGTTAGATAAATGCAGCAGTCTTTAAAAATAGTTTGGAAAATTCGATGCAAATTGTTGCAGCTAGATTGCTAGCAAAAATCCAGCTGATTATGTAAATTGAGCCTGGAAATCAATTATCAAGGTAATTTGTGTATAATAATTGTAATATATGCAAATTAATTAGTTTGCTTTTACTAGCATCCCAGTAGGTACTTACCTTTAAAACCTAAAAGTCCTAGGATCAGATTATTTTAAAGACTTTCAGTCCTGAATCTCAAGATTATCTTGGAAGATTCCATTCTTACCTATACTAGCAAGGATTTGGATTGCAGATACCCATGACAAGACCTTTTTAAAAGTAGACTGTTCCTTCTGAAGGTTTACCAAGCTTTTTTTCTTCTAGTTCTTAGACAGACTGGGAGATCACTTTTTTAAAAAATAACTGATTTCCTATCATTTTATGTTTGAATTTTTTATATTTATTCCATATTTTAATTTTTATTAAGTTTAGATATTTTTAAGGATTAAATGATCCCTATTCATTTTGTAAATACAAGGATGTCAGATAGAAATATTTAAAATTAAATTAGACAAACATAATATTTATTATGCACAGAATCATAGTATTGGATAGTAGTGTTGGAAGGAAATCTTACCAAGTACGTTTCCAAGCTGGGAATAAAATGCACAGGTGGTTGCTTGAAATAGAGGTAAAAGTTTATTTCTGAGAGCACAGCACATAGAATTGGGTCTCAGAGGTGGCCACAAGCAAGATTTCCCAAAGAACCTTGCCTTTGTTTCTTGAAAAAGCATGGGGAGAAAGTCCACCCTCTAGAAGTTTTTTGAGTAATTAGCCAGAGTTCCAAGAGGGAGTGCTCTGAGGTCAGGCACCCTGCCAAGCTGGTCTCCTCTGATCAGGCATCCTGTGTTTGCCTATCTAGCACTGCCTGACTGATGTATTTGCCTGTCTGGCACTGCCTGATTGGTATGCAGATCCCTTCAAGAAAGAGATCTTTTGTTATCTGATTAGGGAGATCTTTCGGCTAGGTTCAAGGAATCTTGATTCTTCCTGCCACATTTTAATCTTTTGGGTGAGCTCATTCTAATTGTAAATTTTAACCTTTTACCTTGATTGCTATGGAAAGATTGAATGGCAGAATGAGACAAACAGGAAGATTTGATTTCCTGCTTGCATGGAGGAAGAGTTTGATTTCCTTCTCACAGTAGCTTGGAGGTTTTCTAGCTCAACTCCTGCCTAGGGCAGGAATCCTCATATCTCAGACAAATGGCTATCCAATCTTTGGAGTCCTTGGAAGATGACTTCTTCCAACAAAATGGATATCCACGCAACTTTATGAAAAAGTGCCTGACCACTCAACCTACTACAACACAACCAACAGAAGAACAAAAGGATAACACTGCCATACATCAGAAATGTCTCAGAAACAACCAAGAGACTATTACTACTACAAGGCATCTCTGTAGCACACAAACCAACTAAAGCCCTCAAAAACATTTTAAGTAAACCAAAAGACCCAGTAGCCGAAAAAGAAAAAACAGGAGTCATCTACAACATACAGTGTAAGGACTGTAACAACCACTATGTAGGACAGACAAGCAGAAGGCTAGCAGAGCACATCCGTGAACACCAACTAGCAGTCAAAAGACACAATGAAAATTCCTTAATCTCACAACACATGGACAGACTTACCCATAGTTTCAACAGGGAAACTGTCAGCATCTTAGGCCAGACTAAATCCAAAAATGCAAGGGAATTCCTGGAAGCTTGGTATTCAGACAAGTCAGCCATCAACAGGCATATAAACAACATCTACACAATACACAAAAGAGACAATAAAAAGGAAACAAAAAGACCAGAACATCTCCTTGCCAGCAATCATCAGCCAGATAAACAGAAATTAACACCAAGATTAACACCAGACAAACAATCAAGCAGTAAACAATACCCTAATCAAGAAACTACCAAGAAAAAATC
Source organism: Python bivittatus (assembly GCF_059951505.1). Classification (NCBI taxonomy): domain Eukaryota; kingdom Metazoa; phylum Chordata; class Lepidosauria; order Squamata; family Pythonidae; genus Python; species Python bivittatus. The sequence goes on along the minus strand of NW_028277113.1, from coordinate 20,232,000 downwards.
CCCACCCCCACCAACACTGACAGGGCAAGCTACTGTATATAAACAGAGAGCAAACCCCACTCCATTCTAGCACTGAAGATGTTACCTAGCTGGGTAAAAAAGCGTTTGCAAGAAAACAACCAAGCTCAGAGAACCCCAATGACTCCACAGTTCAACCCTGAGCTACATACAGTATACAGTATATTCAATCTTTGCTTCAAAACCTCCACTGATGGTGTCTCTACTACTCCAGAAAGCAGGCTGTTCCACTGCTTAATAGCTCTCACTAGTCAGGAAATTTCTCCTCATTTTGAGTTTAGATCTCCTTCCATGAAGCTTCTACCCACTGGTTCTTGTCCTACTCTCAGGAACTTTGGAGAATATATCCATACTTTCTTTCCTATGATAGCCCTTCAGTTATTGGAAGACTGCTATCATGTCTCCCCACAGCCTTCTCTTCTTTAGATAAAATATGCCCAGTTCCTTCAATCATTCTTCATAGAATTTAGCCTCCAAGGCCCTCATTATCTTGAACACTCCTCTTTGTTCTTTCTAGTTCTTCAGCATCCTTCTTGCATTGTGGTGATCAGAATTAGGCAAAGTATTTCAGGCGCAGTTGGATGGGCATAGAGCGGAACTATGTGATCTCAACACCATACATCTGTTGATGCAGCCCAAGATTGCATTAGCTCTTGTGATGGCTGCAGCACACTGCTCACTCATGCTTAATCTGAGATCTACCAGGATGCTCAGATCCTTTTCACAAGTACTACTGATGAGCTAGTTATCATCTACCTTGCATTTGTCCATCTACCTAAGTGCAGAACCATCTATTTCTCATCACTGAACTATATTTTGTTTGCTAGGGCCCAGTATTTAAATCTATTGAGATCCTTTACAACTTTGATTTTCTATTCCAAGGTGTCAGTAATCCTCTTCTTTGTGCCATCTGCAACCCTGATGAGCATCTCGTTATCTAAGTCATTTATGAAACTGTTGAAGAACATTTTACCTCAGGGCCTAACTATACACTTAATGAATCATAAAATGCATCATTTGAGCAGGATCATGCCTTGTTTAGATAATTGTTTCATATTCCTCTTTGGATAGCTGATGCAGTAATATGTTGACTTAAAAATATTTATTTATTTATGAATTTATATAGCTGCCTATGTCAAATTATATAACTGTTATTCTGTTTTAGACTGTACTTTGAAGATAGAAGGTATTAACCAGTATGTTCCTCAAATCTTCCTCTGGATATTATAACCTGGGATGTTTTTTTTGATTGATAATTCAGTTTGGCATGGGCCCATCCTAGTTAAAAAACAGAATGTTGTTTTAGGATGGAGGTTCTGAATTCTGTTCCCTTTGTTTGTTCGTTCGTTTTTTTAATGCTAGAGGAATAAAATGCCCAACCTTTGGTGAGCTTCATCATTCATTCATCTCTTACAAGAATCATTTAGGTTATATTGTCAAAACCATCTATTAACTCAGTCCTATATCTGAAATGTTCACATGAATACTTTTGTGATGGAATGGACTTATGAAGGCCAGGCTCAGGGAGATAAGCGTGTTCTTAGCCCCCAACAGGAGTGTGGGAAGTTCAAGAAGATGAGGCTGGCACCTCCCTAAGGAATTCACGGTGTTATGGCTGGCTGGCTTGGGAACTAGGGTTGAGTCTGGTGAGATTGATGTCGGGTTCAGCCCAAAGAACTCCAAGAGTCAATGCAAATACAGTTCTGTTGCGTTTATTAGCTCCAACCTCAAGACAGAAATTTCACCCGACTCAACCCTAGTTCCCAAGCCAGCCAGCCATAACACCGTGAATTCCTTAGGGAGGTGCCAGCCTCATCTTCTTGAACTTCCCATGCTCCTGTTGGGGGCTAAGAACATGCTTATCTCCCTGAGCCTGGCCTTCATAAGTCCATTCCATCACAACTTTAGATATTAAGATTTTTACAGCTCTCAGGTGGGAATTCTGTTCCAAAGACTTATCTAGTTATTCTGAAATGGCTCACTGAAAAAGCAAAAATAAAAAATAAAAATGGTGGAAATCAATTTGTCAACATGGCTTTTTTTTCCCCAGTAGTTCACATCCACATGATAAACACACAAGATATTTAATTATCAGGAATTAGTATATTGGCATAAACATTCTCAAGCATGTTTTTTCCTTTTCCATTGGTTTATCCCTTTGTTTTGTAAACAGTAAAATATATGAATTTGTGCGAGAAAATTAACTTTATTTTCTTTAACAGATTTAATTGCCTACTGTTTCAGTTAAGGTATCTTTACAGTTAAGTTTGGATAAGTTAGAATAACTAATACTAACTAAAATGCTAAACACTGGCAAAATGAAATTATATAAAATAAAATCAGGAGTTAAATAATTATAAAGCAAACTCTGAAATTACTGTAACGCTGATCATCATAATAAAAAGTACACCTGACTCTCTTAAAAATTAATACAAAAGGGGAATATGTATTTCCCAGGTAAGAAAGGTACAGAGTACTTTATTTTATTTTGAAATAAAAAGAGAGGTTTCACCAACATTTCCCAGGAGCCAAAGATATAGTGCTTATCATGTTTCAGTTTAGGCACAGCCAAATAGCATGCTACAGAATGCTTGAAGAGATTTTTTAAATACCTCTACCGCAAACTTCTTTTAATATGCTTCTTAATGTTTTCTACAAAGTGCAACAGGAAAGCCAGGGAGAAAGATGAGTTTTAATTTGGTTTTTCAAAGTTTCCCTGTGAGGTAATGATAGGTTTTCTCTCAGGTTCCTTGGTGTTTTGTACTTCATTGTAAGAATTAGAGATAAAATCCGCATTCAGGATTGCAAAGTGCTGAAGGAATGTCAATGTGTTTTCATACAATAGATCAAAAGACAGATTTTTCTCTTTCTTTCTGGTGGGGAGGTGTAAAAAGCATCTTCCTGTACCAAAGGCCATTGCATTGAATCATAAGCAGTAAATGTTTTGTGCGGCGACATTGTTTCTGGACTTGGTACGCCCCATTAGATGAAATGTTAAAGCAGCAAAATCATTCAGACAAAACAGCCTCTTGTCTCGGGTCACGGTGACCCCTTTAAAATGTCATTTGTGCTATTATTTGTGGTACAACTGACCTGGCTACATTCCTCTAAGGCAGAAAGGCTAGTGAACAGTCTATTTTAAATTTCAGATGTCTTCCTGAATATTCAGTTATATATCTAGGTTAGTAATGTCAAAAAAAAAATGATTAGAAATCCTTCATTATGTACAGACTAAAATCTAACTCTAATGATATCTAATGATGCTTCCTAAAATTCTAGAAGATCTGGAATCTTCTTTTTTACATGACTAGTACAGAACTGTTAACTGAAGCAATTTCTATCTTACTGTCTTCCTTTTTTCATAAGATGCACGATGCTTCGGAAAACTGTTTTCAATAACTGCAATGATGCAAATATAAATCATCACTGAAACCGCTCTTTCTACTATTGGCCTGGAGCTCAGCTTTCCTCTGAAAACAGAAGGACTAAGGGTACTGTCTTTCTGACAACTTTACCCTAGTCTCCAGTTAGGGAAACAACTTAGCAAAAGAAATTAGCCCCAGGGGGGAAAAGCTTTAATAGATTGTGACACGGCAGCTTGCATGGACCAGACCTAAAGTTGATTAAGAGGTTATACATTCAAGACAACTGGGAACAGTCTTCACTGGCAAGCAAGGTTCTCAGGGCAAAGAATTATAAGAAAACCTGATGGCAAATTGATCAAGTTTTGTCACAATTGTCCATTTAACCCAAGTAGTTCTATATGCAGTAAAGGATGACACTGATTTGGCACCTAAGCTCATGGACCCATCACAAAAATAGCTTGAGCTCTGGCCAAAAAAAAAAGTTATTGTAGGGAAAACTGTTGTTTAATAAGCTTAAAAAGAGGTGAATCAGTCCCGTTTCAGCTGTTTCTCCAACACATTAAACATTAAGAATAATTTCAAAGCTTCAGGCTATTTGAATTTTTAGCTAATTTTCCCTTGAAATAGTACTGCTTAGTGCCTATCAAAAACCGAGCCATAATAGCTGTAGGCTACTTTCCAAAAATAAAAAAAGGCAGACTGGACCTGCCATGTTTAGCGCATACATTTTCAAAATTTGGTCTAGAAGATCTCTTTTATCCCATACAAGCTAAAAGGAAGGTAAAACCTGATACCATGTTCAGTGTATGCAAAGAAGGAAGCCGATGATGATGATGATATATTAAATTTATATGCTGCCCAATTCCCAGTGATTCTGGGTGGTTTACAATTGTTAACACAACAAAAAACACAAAAACACAAGACAAAAGAACAACAAGGGCAATAAACAAACCAACAAACCCAGAAGGGAACAGAAAGAAAGGCCCATCAATTGTCCTCTCCAAAGGCCTGGGCAAAGAGCCAGGTCTTTAAGGCCCTTTGAAATACCAGTAGGGTGGGAGCTGTTCAAATTTTGAATTTTATAGCAAAAGATGTATTTGACTATGATAGCGTGAAGGTAATTTGCACATCTTTTCATCATTACTACATGTGAATGTGTTATTTCTTTCCTATCTATAGTAAGGTAACTTCTGTAACTTGTTGGCTGTCTCTACTGACTGGGTAAAGCTAGTTTAACCCTATGCAAGTCTATGGCCATTTGTCCACTAGCATCATAAAATATCTTCTAGAGTCACTGAACTATCATAATGTCAAAATAATAGTTATGGGAACAGGCTTTATAGCATTTCAGTAATCTATGAAGATGCTGTAAGTCATTAGTGGAGAAATGACCTAGGTCTGTTCAGAGGTAAATCTAACTCTCTCAGGTTAGATAACCAGGTTAATTGGTTTCCTTTTGATGTTCCTACAGTAAACAACTCCCCACTGACCCAGTTAAATATGTTACAGGAACAGAGCCAATTTCTAGGTAAAAAGTGATGGGGAGATGGCATAGCTGGTCAGTTTTGTTTTTATTTAAAGTAGATCTTCTGAAGTCTGCAAAAACATAAAAAAAGGAAAATACATTTAAATGAAGAGTATGTGGGAGGAAAATGTTTTCCTGACAACCCCAGGATGATGCCCCAGAAAAACTAGATAAACAAAACAGCTAATGTAGAAGCATCCTGAAATCCATTCACCAATATACTTACTTCTAAATGGTGTTTCTTAAAAATGTGAAACGTGTATTAATTTAGAATCATGTTGCTATATAATCCCATCAAATGTGTGAAGAACTGCAGCCACAGACATCTGCTGTTTTAGACATTAACACATTGTCTAAATTCAGACTTTAAATAGAAAAAATTCATAGCTTTTAGATCACATTTTAAATTTTATTGTAATTATTTGCATCTAAGAACAAGGCATTGAAAGAGAAACATGCTGTACAGGTGTCATAAAGCATTACAAAAAGCAAACTGAACAGTAGGCATATTAAAGTAATGGATAATGTATTACTGTGCTGCATTTGTGTTATTTAATTATTTCACTCATATATAAGAATGCATGAACGACACAAATGGAAAAAGCAGACATAACTATAACTTATATAGAAGGTTTCAATCTTTCCCTGAGAATGTTTTTCCTATTGTTGTTGTTGTGTACAAGAGCTGCACAGTGCTTTAGACTCACAGACAAAAAGGTGCTTTGGAGTATGCAGGGGCACAAATATAACATCCATCTTTAAAGCAGCCATGTCTTTCCTGGGTCACGTAGCTGTCTTCTGCAGCTGTTATACAATCCTGAGAAAAGATACAATTAAACAAGCACATACACCAGATAGTTCCAGTGAGGGAGATAACTTAATTCAGGTTATATATATGTTATTAATTTTGAACCAAACGTCACCACCAGCTTGCTTGCTGGCTACCCTGAGGAGCAATTTGCACATGAAAATACAATAAAAATAGTGGGTGCTCATGACATGTAAGCCCATCCAAGAAAAACATATTATGTGAAACAAACGTGAGGGATAAACTGAATACCTTGGGGAATATGCATGTCTACGCAATACCTGTGAAGCACACTGTCTTCTAAAAGCAAGACAAAAATCATTCCAATTGAATAAATAGGAAAGAGAAGGTGAATAAAAAGTTATCAGTTCAGCACAGATATAGAGAATATGCATATATATTTATGCATATATATTTTGATGAGGATACCCACGTTCTCCAAATAAGTTCTTCAGCCATGATGCAAGATTACCATTTTGTGACTTGAACTTCAGAGATATATAACTGATAAAAGCAAATGAACTAACTAGAGTATATCAATTCCATATGCAGTCTGTTACTTTGGAAACTGACATGAGTTGAAGGTCTGATAGAACTTTCACACCAGATGATTTATCTTACTTATGTCAAATGCATTAGGTGTCGCACATGTGCCCCACATTGCATGTGTAAAAAATGCCATTTGGAGAAACCATTAATAATCCACATCAGAATTGTGGGAACAGTTTCCATTTTCAAATTACTACTCTACAATTTGCATACTTAACAAAGGTAACTGTCAGGCCCATCCCAAGAACAATGATGAGGCAGTCCAGTCCAGTATAGTTCCTGTATTAGCTTACACCCTAAAGATAGAATCTCACCAGACTAAATCCATGCTAAAGCAACTAGTGGATATACCCTGTGAGACTGTGAGGGGCTAGCCAAAGCCTCTTCTTCTCATGGTCTTGCTGCGGGCTGAGAAAGCACTTGCCCCATACCCTCTCCTGGAATGCACTCCCTTCCTCCTGATAGCCTTGATCTTCCATTCCAGTATCCTCCTCGCACATGCCTTCCATTACAGTAACAAAATAATGTTGACATAATTCAGACAATGCATGTTCAGATGACTGAAAAGACACAAGAGGTATGCCATCAAAAACTAATTTAATGATATTATTACCTGCTTATTCTTTTTTGAAAAACTTCACACATAAACAGATGCAGACAAGATGACATACATGGATACAGTTGTACAGGTCAGAGGCTGGGTGAACTGGCATAAACTGTTAACTATAATGATTCTGTAAGTGCCTATGAATTGTACAGTGGGTGAGATAAATTCATAGGGCCTATTATCTAGAGTGATCGTGAGTCATTGTCCTCACCCTCAACACTATTACAATATAATCGGAATAGACTGGCTGATAATATTCAACAGCTTTCATGGCCTTTAGCTATTCATTCCAGAGCCCTTGAAAATAATTTTTATGAACCACATAAGATCCAAGCAAGATCTTTATATGGGTGTAGTGTTGTAAACCTATTTTGCACACTGTTGCTCACTTCCTTCTCTATGCACAGCTGTAAATGTCTACACCATTTAACCTATGGTATTTAAAAAGCAGGATGAAACTGAATGCTCCATAAAGATGGGTCCAGACAAATCTCTTCTGGGTGAAAGTTCCAGACCTTCATTTAGCCACTAAGAAGATATCCTTTTGTTTCCAGCTAAACAGAGGGTATGTCAAGACATATAGGGTGGCTTCTCTTGAAACACTTAGTAGGTGAACAGGTTTACATAGTAGAATGAGGTGTTTTATTTTTTTTTCCCTCAGGGGATGGAGAATGATGCTGTTAATGCTGGGAGTTTCATTCTACCTGATGGTAGGAGGCCTTGCATATAGGGCAATCAGGTATCTAAAGAATGTTCAGCTATAAGGATATGAAAAATACCTCAGAAATATCTTTAACTTTATTAAAACTTCTTTACTTCTCTTGAAATGTAACTTCCCCTAAAATTCTGCTTAAAATGGAACCTCCAAATTTGGAGGGCAGGCAGGTGAATTTAAAATTCTGGCCACATACTTCCATGTCAGGGCTTGCCTGTTCTCAGATGGCTGCGATTATGGGTGTGTCCTCTAAAGAAAAAATTAATGGAAAGCAACGTGCATGAGGGCTTGGTTAGCCTCATGCAAGGCCAAGAAACATTCTTGGAAATAAAGATGATATTGGACAAAGGTGCTTTGGTTCATAACATGCCAGAAAGATTCTTAGAAAAAAATGGAAAAGCGGGATGGGGTAGGTGCCAAGCACCATGGTTGAGCCTGCAGCTTTATTATGTTTCAGATTTTGCTTTAGATTAAAACTGACAACAACTGTAATATGTTGTGTAATCTGTAAAGATTTAGCCAAGGACCAACTCTTTCAAATCTTCTGTACTCTATTTTTCATATTTAAATGTTTCTCACAAAACGTTCTTCCTGCCTTCCTTGTTATGCCTGCCCTTCTACTTTGTTACTGTATAGCTTCTGTAAAGAACAAAAAAAGACAAGACATGACCATCTGAGAGAAAATAGTTAACAACTAGAAGATGGTTTTATCCCTCTGAGGTATTATTCAGAGATATAGTGTTAGAACTTTGATAGGAAGATGTTACAAGAATAGTGGGGTGTGAGGGATGTGGAGAAGGGTAGAAAATACAAATCAGCAAATATGATGCCTTAGGCATTTCTGCTCTGTTTTATGAGATGAAATAATGCCAACAGATTTCATGTTAAGTGAAACCAATTACACCGATATAAGTCATGCTTTTTAAATAGAGCTGTAAAATTACAATATAATTAGAGTTCCACTAATATTAGCACTAGGTTGCACAGACTTGGACATTAGTCAATGAAGTAATTCTAGTAGAGAGTGTTTTGACAAGGCTTGATTAATTTATATACAATAGCATGATTCATCAGCTATTCCTTGATATGTTCATACTATCTGCTTATTATAATAGTTCCATAAACTTTTAAGAACATTCTATTCTAGTCTGTATTTTCCAGGAGGAGAACTTCTCTTAAAAACTGTAAATGTATCCTTGTGAACTTGCTTGTTGGCGTCACAACTGTTGTATATGCATCTAGATTTTTCATATAGAAATGTTCAGGTGCATATACAATTGTGAAGCCAGAAACATCATAAGCATCTGATGTTTCATATAGGATTACAGTATAGATTTTATTATCAATATGGAAAAAACATCATTTTTAAAATGTTTTAGTTATTATCTTAACTAAACTATTATCTTAATTATCTTAGTATACACATAATTATAATTACAATACAAATAATATGTTGTTAATCTTGGTTGTAACCATTTTATTCTATTCTCTATTTTTTGCCTATTACCTACTTTGAGTGCCTTTGGAATAGTTTAGAAAGGTGAAGTAGAACTTAAAAGCATAAATATATAAATTTAAATGATTAAGGTGATTATTTCTGCAGAAAATGACACTAAATAAGATTAGTTTAGATTATTTTATGATTATACGGGTGACCAACACATAGAAGATTAATAGAAAATCTCTGAATTGTGGGAAAGCTGCTATATATTACAAAGTAAAATTTAGGATTGAGAGAATTTCCACAGTTGGCCTGGATTCTTCTTCCAGATTTCACCAGCACCATTTTTTAAATAATCTGTATACAGGAAGTTTAAAATCTGCCTGCGTTTTTTCAATATAAAGTTTAGATCACTTTACCCAAACACGGAGAAGTTTTATGTGGAGTTTGGTATAGTACAATGCTAACTAAACAGCAATTTGATAAGATGATAGAATTAATACATTTTGATCAAGTTAATCTTCAGCTACCCCATGGTGAAAGATAAAAATAAAAGATAGGTATCAGATACTACAATGAGAACAGATGAGGTCTTTATTAGCTAATTCTGTTAGTTCCTATTAATGGAAATATGCAATGTCTTTAAATACTTAGAAAAGGCAATACAGATAAGAGGAGAAAATACTTAATACTTAATGTTCAAAGTGGTACAAATGCAAATCTTATTTAGTAGACACTCTGAACAGTCTGAAAAAAAGTGTTGTGGATTTGAATTCAGGAAACTGCCATGGAAATGCTTATACTTCTGACTCAGGGTGGCATTCCAATGCAGCTTCTAGCTGTCTATGACAACACTGACTATTCTTTGGAGAATTTTCCTGGGCCAGAACTGCACATATACAGCAAAATATACATAGGCTGTATTCACAGAGCATACTTAACTGGGTCAGGGTAAGACGTGAGCCATGTTAGTATATGGTGGCAAAAAATCAGGAGTCTGTTAGCACTTTTTCCAACTAACACGTTTTATTAAAAAACATAACCTTCTGATGAAGTGAGCTGCCGCTCATGAAAGCTTATATCTTTTAATAAAATGTGTTAGTTGGAAAAGGTGCTATCAGACTCCTCCTGATTTTTATCTGGGTCAAGGGATTACCAAGGTTTAGTCCCAAATAATTTGAGATTGTTTGCAATAAATTATATCCCCTCTCCCCCCAGGGTATAAGGTTAACCCTCTCTTTCAGCTTGCTGGTACAGAGTTGAAATTCCTAACCAGCCCTGCAAAAATTCCTCTATGAACCTCATATTTCTCTTTTTATTTTACTTTTCCAACTCTCTCCCACCCCACAGAGTTTCCTAGGTTGATGAGATTAGTAATTTCACACAACCAGCCATTAGGATCATGCTCATATAGATTTTTCTATTCATTCAGAGCAGAGCAATTCTTGTGCACACAGTGAGTGGAAGTATCTTGCTACTAGCCAAAGTATTCTCTTAAATGATTCTGCAGTGTTATAATTAGGCTCAACACAATAAATATTTGTCCAATTCCACAAATACGTTTAATCTTGTCAGTTTCTAACAATGCATCAATTATTCACATAAATGCTAACAATGCATAAAATATCAAGGGTGGGAAGAAGGACTTCAGCCAAAGTCCATCTTAGATATTATAACATCTCATTGCCAGCAGAGAAAAAAAATCATTTACAAGAGTAGTTAACGTGCACTAGTGAATCCGATATTGTTTGTAGGGAGAAAAAAGAGGCTCAGAGTCAAATACATTTGAAGATTATCCCAGACATCACTGCCATAAGCCTAGCTTCTCGCTCACTGTGTGCCAGTGGTGATGAGTCACAATTCATGACAATGCCAAATAATAGATTAATGAACTGTCAAGGTGGAATTCATTGGTTTTTTCTTATCACTCACAGAACAGGTGTTCTGTCAGCCTCTTCCAGCTCCACAAAGCTTGAAAAACAATGCAGTCTTTACAGAGAAATGGAAGCATTGGTTTATTTCATTTACAACAAGGCAATAGTATTCTGTTTGTAGATTCTGACCTTTCCCTATCCAGTGTCTAGGGAGCCCCCTTCAATCACGGTGTGCCACGTGCATGGCCTACCTACTGCCAGTTTCATGGAAAATAAGAATGATACACATTTCCACACAATATGATAGGTCATCACTGCCGATGATGATGATGATGATGAGTTGAAGTTGAGAAAAGAAAAGAAGAAGGGACATTGAGACAAGCCCTATAGCAAATGCATGGGGTAAATCATTTATGCTCTTTCCAGTACGTGCGAGTTTTATAAGCATTCAATCATATAACTGTCCTTTTTCCTGCATTGAAAGGAACAGGAAAAATGGTATTAAACTGTACTCATTTTCCCACATAAATACATACTTCTGTATAACATTTTCCCACAATTTTTTTGAGCCAAGACTGCATTGCAAAGTTCAGAAAGCATGCAGTCCAAACAATGACTTCATTGCAATCTGCATGTTAATGTGGGAAGTGTGAATCAGCTGACTCACTTGAAATTTTGGAACGGAAGAAAATTCTCCAGTGTCCTAGACATAGAGAAACGATCAGCTTGCACATAGCAATTGTTAACAGCTACCAAATATCATTTAATATTACAGACAATTATTCTACCTAAGAATTGTTAGCTAAGCAGGCTACTTTGTTGAACAATTCTGATAGATTTCAGGCAAGAGCAGAATGGCAGCAGATGACATAGACCAGGGACCAAGTGTGCTTGTATCGGGCTAAAATGGCCAATAAGTGCCACTCGATCCCACCCACATCTAGTCACCTAGCCTCACCAATAACATAACGGGTAAATAACATTACAGTTTTTTTCCACACCTTGCAGCTGGCATAACATGATGTCAATTTAAAGGAAGGGGGAATGAAAGCAAAATTACAAGGGTTGACAAAAAAAGGAAAAGGCATTTTGTACCCTGATTAGCTGCAAGTGGAGAAAGGCCCTCTGCATAACTCTTTTCTGAAGCAAAAGATCTGTACAATGAAAGCATGTTTAGTTCCAAAGTGTATCACATTAGATCAGTGTTTTTCAAACTTGGCAACTTTAAGATATGTGGACTTCAACTCCCAGAATTTCCCAGCCAGCACACACAAGAGTTTTAAATCTCTTTCACTATCAGAACCCCTTGGTCTTTCCTGTAAAGTTCTTCTTCTATAGTGGGGAGAAGCTCATATTTGAAAGAGGCCTTTTATATAGGTCCCAGCTGGAATGGAGCATTATCTGCCATCCCATACAGAACTCAGTTCCAATGTGAAACTGCTATATGATTTCAAGAAATTACCAGCAAGTAAACTAATTTTTGCTGCAGACAATAGGTATGTTTTCAGTCCTCAGCATAAACAGACTTAATCTTAAAAATGTGTGGAAAAATATGCTTCCCTCTGTGAGCTACTCTTATTTCCATGATACACAAGAACATAAGACAATGAATATTATTCTTCTCATGAAGAAGAATTAACACAACTAATTCTATTCAGAAGAAAATAATTATTCTCTTTGACCCTTCATGGCTCAAGCATGTTTCTCTCTTGCTCAGTTTTACATAAATCTTGCCAAAAATAGAGAGGGGCCTGGGAAATCTAGTTGGGTTGGCCACACACAATTTGAAAGCTGAGAAAGGATTTTTAAAGTTAGCAAATGATCCTTTGACAGGTATATGAAATTTTGAATTTGGGACCATTGTCTGCTCCAAAAATATGTTAACCATTCTCTCTCTTTCTCTTCATTCTATTCAGTGGCTTGCATAAATAATCAAAATCTACAGAAAAAGAACAGATCCAAACATTTGACATTCTATTTGACATTGCTTGCATTCCTTGAGCAACCACTGTAAAAAAAAATGCAAAATTTAGGCTTTTTCACACATTGTTTTCCAAAGAATAGTTTTTCAGGTATATATTTCTATTTTTTTTTCCTCTAAATATAGCTGTGGTAGCTTGTCACTCTTACTTCATAAGCAACCACTACTGGACTTTGAACAAGAATTCATAATTGCAAGGAAAATTAGAACCAATTATTTATTTATTACTTATTTTATTTATTGAATTTATATAGCTGCTCATCTCATGTATGTGACTCTGGGTGATGCACACAATTAAAAAGAAACTAGAAACAATCAAAACAATTTAAACAAAATAATAAAAAAAATTAAAACAGTTAAAAACTATAAATATAAAACAATAATCATGGGATAACAATGAAGTTGTTATATATACATGAGGTACATATAATCAAGGCCAGTGAAAACATTTTGCTGTCAAGGTGAAGTATTAGATACCATTTCTTCCACTTCAGATCCAGAAACAGAAGCTGATTGAATGGCCTGTTGCATGTTGCAGTGTTGGTCATGGACAATATCCTATACAAAACTGAGGACATCAGCTAGATAAAAATTTCAGAACAGGCTGATAGCTTACAGAGATATTTTCTCTACTAGAAGAGAACCAATATTGCCCAGCATCAACTGTCTGAAGTAATCTGGTGAGCTGGGATGATTTTAAATCTTTAACTGAAGAAGTGGACGTGGTCCTTGGTATGGTGAACCTGACTAGATCCGTATCCCTTCTTGCTGGTGAAGGCTGCCCAGGAGGTGACATTGGGTACATGCAATAGTGTCAGCCTTCTTAAGAGAGAAAGGTGATTCTTGCCTGTCTTAAAGGAGGTGGGAGGTGGTGGTACACCCCCTCCTCAAGAAACCATTGCTGAACCCAACTGTCTTGGACAATTTTCATCAGTCTCCAATCTTTCCTTTTGGGGGAAGATTGTAGAGGTGTTCAGAATGCGCCTTCAAAGGGTCCTGGAAGAAATGGATTATCTAGACTCTTTTCAGTTCAGTTTTCGATTGTGATGTAGTACTGAGGCAACATTGATCAGGTTTGTTGGTGGAGCTTTATAAAGAGTAAAGAGGATGGTGTTGATGGAGAGAAGGGAGATCCGTTCCAAAGCAATGAGGAGGGAAATATTGCTTAAGCTCAAACAATGAAAGTAGATGTATCTCAGACAGACACCCCGCTAATTCACATGAGAATAAGAAAGGGATGAGATAAAGCATAATCAGACTTGCAAGACTGATGTCAGCCCCAAGCTGTAGATCAGACCAAGAAATCAACTCTACATTAAGATTAAAACTGCTTTTATTAAGATTGGCTGTAGTAATAGAATCATTGCTATTTCCACTTCCTCGGCTAAGTTGACCTGGTGATCAGTATCAAGTCAAGGATAGTTGACCCTATTGTGACTTTCCCTTCCCTGGAAGGACTATGCTTGACAGAATTTTTCTTCCAAAAGATGTTGGAGTAATTAAAGTCTCCCATCGCTACAACTTAATGTTTCTTTGAAAGATCTGTAATTTGCTTTTGGAAGGCATCATCCAGATCTTCTCTTCTAGCGAGTACCTCATATATTTTTGGCAGTTAGTTCCCCCCTTCAAATTAAAATGAAGAAATATTTAATTTTGCACTTAAAATGATGCCCACCAACTTAGTGATGGTGAATGATCCAACAAAAATGTCTCTATGGTGGGTAGTTAGCTTAGCTTTAGTTTGGATGATATGATGAAGAATATATGAACATGTACTGTATGCCTATGAAAATAGATCTGTTCTTTATTAAATTACAAAAGAAAAAGAAAAAGAGCTTTGGACAGACATGCAAATCAAAGATTCAATTTAAAAAGTTTCTTTAAAGAATTAACCAAATAAGCATAAGCTGTTATAAAAAATATATCATATGCAATACATACAGAATATAATTGGTTAAATTTACAAAGTCCATTAAAGTTAAAAAGGAAGGGGCATGAAAGGGAAGAATAGAATGGAAGAAGAGATTTGGTAAAAACTTATTTTGCAAAACTGGATCAAGATATGCATTTAATCTTAGAGGTTCTGTGCTTTATTTTAAAGACAATACCATAACGAAAGTTGATAAGCAAATTTGCACTTTTTCGTATCTGGTTTGAAGAAAAGTTGCTAGCAGTGTTCTGGTTTCACTGGTTCAAAAGCAAAACACCTAGCACTGTATCTGCCTCCTATCTTTGTTTCCACATCAAAGCAATGGATTACCAGCTTGAGTTTTTGGTGTTCTTGCCCAGTTTTAGAAATGATTTGACAGATAATATGTCAGTACATACAGCCAATTTTTAAAAATAATATTTTCAGCTCATTGCCTCACAGAACTTAACTGCCATACTTCTGCCAAATATCAACCCTGCAGATTTGGGAAGGGAGAGGTAAAAGAAGTGAATGCAAAATGTCACATATTAATTATGCAACCAGGAGAGAAACAATTCTAACACAGAGGGCAGTAAGGAAAAATTGCAGAAACTATATTTAAAATACTCTCCCCGATTCCCAAATAATTTCTTGTAGATTATATAATGCTTATGATAGAGTAGGTGCAGGAAAACAATAGCAGGATCAAACCGTTGAATGGAAACAGTAGAGACTGCTTCACTTGGACCAGTTCCCTCTTGCTTGCCCATTGGCACAAATAAAGTAATATAGCCACTCCTTGTTTAGTGACTACCTCGGTTAGTGACCATTCACAAATATGACGGTAATAAATGGTAGTAAAAAATTCATTTTCTGACCAATGTGCACATTTAAGACCAAATTTTGTGTGCCTGACAACAATACATGCCAGAGTGAGAGTAACACTGGAATAGCTGTAGAAGAGAACTTTATCTGAATGCGATGGCAGCAACCAGTGATCTTTGTAGCATCTCTCTCTCTCTCTCTCTCTCAGTCACATGTTCACTTACTGACCATTTTGCTTAACAACCATTTCACTTTTGACTTAAGGAATGGGACACAGTCACTAAATGAGGAGAGGGTGTACTTTACTTGAGTGTGTATATAGATACAGACACAGGTAGTCCTCACTACTGACTGCAATTGGGACCAGCAACTCTGTTGCTAAGCGATGCAATCATAAAGTGAAAAGTCACATGACCATGACTGACTTACAACGTCAGTTCATCACTTCTGGCTGCGGTCTTTAAGCAAATCACCATGGGTCATTAAGCACGATGTCACAAGACTGTGACCTGTGACTTCCTGTTGGCTTCCTCATTGACCTTCCTTGTCAGATGCTGGCTGTGAAGGTCACAAATGGCGATTATGTGACTGTGGGATGCTGTGACCATCATGAATGCACACCAGTTGCTAAGAGCTGAATCGCAATAAGTGACCAAGGGGATGTTGCAATGGCTGCAACTTTGAGGACCAGTTGTAAGTCTTCTTGTTCAGCACCATTGTAACTTCAAACAATTGTTGGACAAGTGTTCAGTAAGTGAGGACTACCTATATAGATAGATATAGGTATGCCTTAAAAATCAGTCTTGATTTTTGTTGACTTCCTGGATAAGTCCATGTGGTTTTATGGCAACATTTTCAGAAGTGGTTTGCTGCTGCTTTTTTCTATAGCTGAGAGAAAGTCACCCAGCTGGCTTCCATTCCCAAGGCAGGACTAGAACTTAGTTCTCCTTGTTCCTAATCCAACACCTTTACTGCTCAACTACACACTAAAAAAGGTGACCTTGTCTGCTGTTGACGTTCAATGGCACAATCTTACAGGGGCTACATAGAAGGGACTCATGGGCCACATGAAGGCTGTGTGTTGCTTCAGTATGCCCACACAAGTTTTTCTGGATACCTTAAGACCCATGAATATCACAATGGAAGTTTCCATGGAACTGCTACTGAACATTCCACCGTATGCAATCCTATGGAAAACACAGTATGTTCGTCTATCTGTGCTGGATATGTTTCAGCAGCAGTGTTTTGCAAGCATGGCAGTGGTTTTTAGAATGTAAATTAATCCCAGTGATTGCATACTGGAAGTATGTTTTCTATTTATTCATAGTAAAGAACGAATAAAGAATTTTTTATCCAAGCAAATTGTGGTGTTATACAAGAAATAGAAAAGTTATGCTTCAGTATAATTCATTATGACCATTAAAATGATAACAAAAACAAAGCAAAAGCATAAGGGCAAACCAAGCAGCACTCAGGGCAGACTTACTACTAGGAAGTAGAGTAAACTTATGTAGCTTGGCTAAAAATAATGTGTTTGTCTCTATCATCAGATAGAAACTGTAGGTCTGAGGTTGAGAACAGGCTGTTCTCTAATTTTATGAGGAAAAATAGGCATAAACTGCTCTGCTTTGCAAATGGTATGAGTTTCTTCTAGGCATAAATTTGGTTTAAAGTTCAAGAGATCGTCTATCTGATTATTTTATTTTTCAGGAGGAGAAATATCAGAAAAGTATCAAGATACCCTTCTCTTGTGAATCGCTGGATTGCACACAAAAGTCTTCTCAGCCGTTATGCAGTAATGTTTTAGCATATCTCAGGGGAGGAAACAAGCATTCTTAAGAGTGGAAGAAGCCAGAAGACTCTCATCGTACACTTGGAGAAGATTACACACACACACACACACACACACACACATCCATGGAAGATCTTCAGAGCCATTCTTGCAGTTATTATGACCCACAGGCCAGAGATTCCCCATAAGCTGATTTACAAAGTTCAGAAGATGGTTGCCTGTTTGTCTGTTGGTTTTGAAGGTTCTGCAGCACCCTCCACAGCACTGGAATGTACGTGGGCAGCCCTTATTGGTTTAGGGACTGACTATTTAAATTTGTATGCCTCCCTAATTTCTAGACTCAGAATGTTTACGTACAAAATAAACATCACATATATGTAATTTTTTTTAAAAAAATCATGCCAATTTATTTATTAGATTTTTATACCACCTTTATTTTTGGTCAGCTCACGGTGGTGTACATACCTAATGCTCCCACATCTTATTTTTCCCACAACACCAGTCCTATAAAGTGAGTTAAACTGAGAGAGAATGCCTGGCCCAAGGTCACCCAACTGGCCTTCATATCTAAGTGAGGACTATAACTCACAGTCTCCAGCACCTTAACCACTACGCTAAACTGGCAATCCTGATTTGCATTAGGAAAGAAAATGGTCAGTTCCACACAGCAGCCTTAAGCTGCTTGTCTCATACACTGGAATTGACTGAAAATAAAGCCGGTTTAAGAAATTGCCATCTACATTATGCTGTTCTGACATTCTGTTTGAACTGCAATTATTACAGTTCAACTGGTTGATTTTTTTTTTTTTAACCCTCCCACCCATGTTTGGAAAGCAAATGCCAATCATTTTCTTTTCTATGGGTGGAGTTTTGAGGACATCTGGTTTCTGTTGATAGACCTTTTATATAAGCCTCCTTCCATCAACTCCCCCTTTCATGTGATGCTTTTGAACTTGGCATGTGAGCAAACAGTGTCTAGCAATCCTGGGGAGGCTGTTCTTTGCTCACACAATGAGCATTTCAATGGTGGACCGGTGGGGGGAAAAAGCAAACTCAGTTTTAACTTTTGTCTGGTCATTTTGACTAGAATGGGAAATTAGCTGAACTCTTGTCAGTTTCACCCCAGCAGTAGTTTCAGAAAAGGTCCTCAGGAGGAAAAAACTCCTAAACCTACCATTGGTAGGGAACATAACACAGTTGCCCCTCTGAAGATATTCCAAGTGTGTTCCCCTTCTACTGTGATGATGTATGTTGTCATATGAGTCCCCTTATACACACATCTCAAAACAACCCAAGTTTCTCCTTTCATTAATGGTCAGTTGCCAAGGAACCTGATCTAGTTTCACATTGTACATAGGACTGACAGTAATATAAACAGTTGAGCTATTAACTATCACAGGTGGGATACAGAGGTAAGGTATCAAACATTAGCTCTCTGTTTTATTCTACCTAATTTTAAAAGAGTTAGAACTTATTTTACAAAGAAGAGAGTACACCACAGTCCTAGGTTATGAGTCAACATGTCAGTCATATTCTGTTATGGAATGTAATATGGTAATATTTTTTATGGTGGGGTTGATGGAAAACATCAGAGGATCACTTTTTTAACAAGTCTAGAAACAAGTCATCAAGTATGCTATCTTCAGAAGACCAGAAGCAACAAATGAAGACCAATTTGCTGGCTGTAGAGCTAACATTCTGCCCTCTCTCTATATACAGCGCTCTTATTGATCTTGGAAATTAATGCCTCTTCATTATGTAAACAAAAGCTGTATGCTTTTTGGTTGCAGAAATATCTCTGCTGAAGTAGACTGAAATGTTCAAAAGCTTATGCCATAAGGGATTTGATGCTAGTAAATTTTTGAGTCAAGCTTAACTCCTAATGGCTTCATAAACACAACTTTCTTGGCAACAAAAAACTATTAGCCTACAACCTGGTATTTCCTAGTGGTCTCCCATCCAAATGCTTATGAGGTCCCCTGCTTAGCTTTTTGAGGTCAGTGAAGGGCAGCTCCAAGGCTTTTGTTGACTTTAGAATAATCCTTACTAGGGCGATAATCTTGAAACAACTAGCACAGTAGCCTAAGCTGGTCAAAGGCATTCCATGGCAAGATCTATATTGGAATTCCTTTGTGTGTGAACACTGGGTGGCAGTAGTATTTCAAAATTAAACTTTTATCCACTTACTTATTATTGCATTTTTATCCCAAAATTTCTTTTGAGAATTCAAAGTGATGAGCATGGGGTCTTCTTCATTTTGTCCCTACAAGAGCAATTCTTTGAAGTAGGTTGGGCTGAGAGAGGGGGACAGGCCAAAGGTCAGGCAGTGAACTCTGGGAGTGAGATTGATTCTCCTGATCCAAGTCCAACACTTAGGCTACATTGGTTGCTCAGGAGACACATGGCAAATAATGACACATTATTCGCCATGTTTAGAATGTATGTGCAAGGTGCATATGTCATAACTGCAGAAGAGAGCACTTTTTGAAAGTTTTTTTTCCTTCTTCATAGTGTATTATTATTTTTGTGTTTTCTTTTGTTACTAATTAAAAAGCAATACAAATTATAAAAAATAATTGCAGAAGATGTTAAAAAGGTCATTTTTCGTGAGCAATAGTGATGCAGTTGCAGGCTAATTTATTTTATTTTTTGTTCAGTTTTTTATCTCTGAACTTTCCCTGCACATTTGATGTGGAGTTATTGGTGTTTTTGTTTTATTTTATTTATTTATTTATTTATTTATTTTTAAGGATTCTTAATGCCCATGAAATCCTTGCAGGTCCATATACTGATAAATCAGTTGGATCACATGATCTTCTCATTGAACCCAACAGAATGAATTTCACAATCTCATAATCATTTTAACAATGCCAACAGAAAATGTCACACCTTATTTTTCCCTGCTTATCTGGGTAAAGTATGCTTGAGAACAAATAGTAGTCACCAGTCCACTGAAACTACATTTCACCAAAGGCCCATCATAAAAGGAATTGGAAGGGGGAAAAAAAAAAGCATTGAGAAGACAGGTTGGAGCACACCGTTTGTGTGTTGAACAAGTAAAGCAATTATTTCACTGATTAGATATATCTTTGTGTTCACCTGGTCCACGTCACACTCATTATTTTCGTTTTTTGCTTTTATTAATGGAATACAGGAAAGAAACAGTACAAAAAGGAATGATAAAGAAGTTATAAAGAAGGAAAAAAGAAAACTGGGGGGAAAAAGAAACAAAAGCAAAAACATACGGGACCTACATTCAAGGACACCTACACATAGATGAAGGTTCTACAAAAGCATTTCAGTGAATGGTAGCTCTATTTCATTATGATCATCCATAGCTAATCTAAGTTAACAAGTGATTCATAATAAATGACTAATATCTACAGTTTTGAAAACTACTGAGTAACTTATGCTTCCACTGACAAAGATAGATCAAGGAGCATCCCAGGCTGCAGATTTCTTCTTTTAATCGTGTGCTAATCCTGGAGGAACAGGTTCTGATTCTCTCATGGGCATTCTGGGGTCTGGATTGAGGTGGCTGAACGTAGAGTTATTTACAACTCTGTCAAAAACTTGGAATGTGAAACTGTCAGCCCTGGGTACTTTCATAGCCTTTTGTAATATCCTAGATCCAATAATTGCTATTTAAAAAAATAAAAATTAAACTCTGGACTTCAATTACTATAAAAATCTGATAATCAATTCAAAGCTGAAATATGAACGACCAAACTTTGCTTAAATTAGGATTTGCAATAGCAATGTCAGGCAAAATACAAAAATACCAGTGTTTGCCATACGATAGCTGTATAGTTTCACTGATGAAATGAATGGTAGTTCACTTTAACTAAGATCAAGGCAGTACAAACAAGTTCTTATTCCATATATTTAACTCTTATTCACTAAACAGATATTCTTTAAAAGTGTTTTTTTTTTTAAAATCAGTATTGTAGTTGCCAGATGGGTGTATTTATTCTCTTGAGGATTTTACCCCAAAGAAACACATGTTGATAATCAAGAGTACAGCTAAGAATTTCATTTATACTAGGTTTTATTTTCATAAATATCCATATGGTTTAACTTAAACTTATGGCATGATGTCTAACTTGTGAATGCTGACTTTTCTTTAAAGTATTTTGAGCATGCAAAGAAAGATCTGTTTTACAACTCATATTATACCAATTCCAATTGCACTGATTTTGCATCAGCCATTTTGTGTTGAAATGTCTAAACTAAAAACTGTAAGAAAACTAATATGCATTTCAATTTTAACAAAAGAAAGATGAAACATACATTAACATATATATAAACATAATATATATATATATATATATATATATATATATATATATAAACATACATTAGATACTGTATATACACACACAAACATACATACATGTGTATGTGCATTCATACACACACACATACATGCACACAAAGACTGATAACTCAGAAATTGTATGACAGAATGCTGGCTTTCAATTGGTTCTGCAGATTTGTTGATGTTTATTTCTTAGAATAAAAGTTATAATGACCGTAAATTCATATCTCTTGTGTTTGACTTTAGATCCATGTAAAACACTTTCATTTGAAAATCAAAGAGAAAATGCACAGTTTTTCAAAGAAATTATTGAAATCTGGCTCAGGTATACAAAGCAGTTGGTTAGATTAATAGTTTGTTTTTAAACAAAGAACGTGACTTGAACATGAAATAGTGCCATTCTAATGATATAAAAGATCTCTGTGAAATGCCTAGAAGATGACCCAGCTTGCCATTTTCAGAAAAGGCTCTGAACATTTCTGAACATTTCTGCATATGCAGCCTTTATGTGCTATCATGAGAATAATTGCTTTGTAGGTTTGAAATGATATATTATTGAAAAGTGATTGTCATCCATGGCAATGAGACTTGTAGTCCATCAACAACTATGGAGGCATCTACTTTAAACAATCACCAATTCTTTTCAAGACTGTTGTTTTTATGATAAACTCTACTATCTTTGTTCCAAATCCTGCTCCAATAATTAGGTAGATGTAAGTACATCAATATACATATAGTGTGAGAAATAAGAGATAAGGAAAATAGCAACTCTATTAAACGCTAGAGATTTCTGCCCAAGTAATTAGATATAATGAACAATGTAGTCACTGACTGCATCACTAAGCCTAATACAGTGATGGATCTGATATATAAAATCCTAAATATGCTGGTCGTTTTCCTTGTATCATCCATCATCACATAAGACTTGGGCTTCTAGAATCCACAGTAGGGATTTCAGGACAATGATTGTCCAGGCTTGAGATATAATTCCTTTATTGGGGAGGGGGACTTTTGTTCACGTTTCTGTCTTGTCTAGCAGCTGCAAGGATTACAGTCAGAACATTCTTAAGTCAGTGGAATAAGCAGAATCATTTTCTTTTCTTTTTTAATCTTTCCTTCCTCCCTTGGCTTTCAGAGGCATTTTAAATGCTTTCATGCCTTCAAACCATGCTCTAGAGTAGGAGTAGAGAATCTACAGCCTCCAGCACTGCATTTCAGGCTCCCAACATCAGGCTGCCAAAATCTGGGGGTAAAATGGCCAATTTTCAACTGTGTGGGTTTGGGGCATTTTTCCTCAAAAATAAGGATGGAAATAGGAATAAGATGCTACTGGGAGGCAAAACACTCCAATGTTTTCTGTATCCCCCTCTCCCCCCATGACAAGCAACTTGAAATTACATTGCCAAATTTCAGCTGTTTTTCTGCCACATTTTAATGGCACACTTTGGGACTTCTTCAGAAGGGAGTGGGGAGAACTGCAAAGGTAAAATGGAAGTCGTTTTCTGATTCCCACTTTTAAAACACCACCACCACCACCACCAGCAGCAGCTGAAAAGCAGGCCAAAACTATTAGCCCCACCCCTATAATGTCATAATTTGCCCTCTTGCCCACTTATGGACACCTATGCAGTTAAGTATTATTAAGTTACAGCATATATATATATATATTTCAAAGCTAATGACATATCAATGACTATATTCAGATCATGTCATTCCAAGTCTTTCATCAGGAGGTGCAAGTGAATTAAAATCCTGCTTCATTTTCACTTTTTTCCAGATCAAAATGTTCTGTTAGAAGGATCCATTTAAGTGGGAACGTCAATGAAAGCGAAGGTTGTGACTGCATTATAATCTCCTACTGTACTATAAGTGTCTGCTTAAAGCATTTCTTTTCAAAGCAGATCATTTTTCAGTCATGAAGGTTCAGTCCAACATATATTATTATCATTACAGCAAATGAGTTATAAAATATAAGAAGCAAGGACTACTGTCCCTGGACAAGACAGAAAAAAAAAATTACATTGTTATATTATTATTAAACCTCAGATCAGTCTATAAAAAACTGCACATTCAAAAAGTTCAGAAAGCAGCAGGCACTATTTTATGTTAGTCAATAATTGTACAACCAGATGATCACAAGATAAACTAAGCAGGCACTTCAAGCAGGGTGCAGCATGACTTCTGCGGCTCTTAGGTACCTCAGCTTTCATGGGCTCCTCCCTCCATAAAAACAATAGTGTTAAAATTATACTTCATATAATTTCCAACATTTTCTTTGTATTTTTACAGAGAAATAGGGAATAGCAATGGCATATTGTATGTATTATGTTGCAATAATAATCAGTTGTTGCCAGTTATGATATCTACTACATATCATCAAGATTACTAAATGTTAGTATACACACTGTGCCTATAGATTACAAATAAGATCATTGGTTTGATGTTTAAATTTTGTGTGTTTCTTCTACTTCATTTTTATTCTTTCTGGTTAAAAAATATATATTTTGGTGGGCCTTAGGCCTGTGCCTATTGTGCTTAACAGATAAGTCAGTCCTGACTTCAAGTAATGGGATAGGAAAATTGGATCCAAGTTGTCATCTACTGCCTTCCTGCTATATCACCTGGGGCAATTGTTTCATTATGTCTAGACTATCTGAACAGTAGAGAGACTTCCTACCACATCAGTGTTCTAGAATGAAACTTTTTAAGGTAGCTACCTCTTCCTTTCACTGCATTCTCCTTCCTGTTCATTTCTTTCCCAGCAGTCTTGGCACTTGTACTTCCCTCTGGCAGGAAATTGGGTTGCCATCCTATAGGTAAAACATGCAGAGTGCAGAAGCAGAGACAAATATACATAGTGCTAAAGCATATTTCAGCAAGGGTACATTTAAATGGTCATTTCAACAATGTCAGAGTTCTTCAGAACAATAATCTGAGATGCCATCTTTAGAACCAGGCCTGCTTTTTGAGCCCTACATCTCCAACAATGAGCTGAACTCATCAGTTTCTTTCCATATCTACTGGCCACCTATTTTTCATAGATGATAGTATATTTTAATATCGTATTTTTGAAGATATTCATTCCAATATGATAACTATTGGAATAAATAGGAATGAAGAAATACATCTCCATTCTTAAAAAGGAGAATGTGCCTCTAGAAACACTATTAGACTTTTAGAATTTGCTTAAAATTGGTGGCCTATTCACTGTTTATGCTTTCAATGGTTTTCCCAAACACTTTAGTCTTAGTTTTCTCATAACTGATAAGAGGTTTTTAATCACAATATTTAGTCAAAATTATCATCTATATATTCCAGTGTG
The DNA here is from genome assembly GCF_059951505.1 of Python bivittatus. Lineage (NCBI taxonomy): Eukaryota > Metazoa > Chordata > Lepidosauria > Squamata > Pythonidae > Python > Python bivittatus. The sequence goes on along the minus strand of NW_028277113.1, from coordinate 20,206,951 downwards.
AAATATAACAATTAAATTATCATCACATATTAACATGAATAATTCCTCTTACCAATATTTACCAGGAAAAATTGGGCACTTGTTAATTCTGTGTTCACACAGTTAAAAAAACAAAATAAAATGAGCAGAGTGAGAGCGAAGTGTTTCACTCTATAGGCTATTAACATATTCTTTGACAGCAACTCTGTAGTGGAAAACTTAAATTCAGGATTAATCTTAGAATACAAATGTTGCATCAAAGTCAGCAACTTCTGGTCTAGATTGGTATCTGCCAATTTATTTCATAATCTATTTCTGTCATTCAAATAAACAGTGACACAGCAATCCACAAACACTAAATAATTTCAGCTTCCAATGCTTCACATATTTGTTAAATAAATGAGCCAACACAAAGCAGTGATCCAAGATTGAATATCCTTCATAAAAACCAGCCTGTGCTTCAGATAATATTGTTTGTCATAAAATAATCCTCTAATTTGTATAATAAATATTTAGCATACAGTTTGGCCACTATTAACTGACTGGTTTTTAATTTGCTGGAAGTTTCTGGTTCTTTTCTTATATATTGGAACCAGAATCCTAATATAGCATAATCTCAATTTAAAGGACCATTTGAGGGGAAGGGGTGTCTGTTAAATCAGAACATCAGTTAAACATGAATGTACATCATTTGAGTATATTTATGCAAATGTTTGCACTATTTGCATAATTATGTAATAACTTTAATTACATTAATTTTCTAAAGTCTGGTTCAGTGGCCTTGTCTGCTAAATGGAAGTGATTGTCCATTAAATGGGGGTGAAGTCAGAACTCAAATTTTGTATGATAAATGTTAAACCTTTTAAACCAAAGCTCGTTAAATTGAGGTTTCTTTGTATTCCACCCTTGGGCAAATTTCTTATCAAGAAAAAATAGCTTAATTAAGAAAGAACACACCAACTTACATTATATTTAAATACTTCTGCAAGAATATAATTTTCTCCAGGCGTTATATTATTCATAAGAATATGTATTCTTATGGGCTTAGGGCCATCCCTTGAGGCTATCAAACGCCTTGAGGCTATCCAAGGCCAGGATCTGTAAATGTGAGATAAAAAACTGCTTACATTAAAGGCAACGTGTTACAAAATATATGAGGTATTTGGGAGTCAGTGATGAAACTCTTCTCTCTCAGGTGACTGGAAAATCAGTAAAATGATGGAATCACACTTATTTTTAAAAAGGAAATAGAGAAAAGGAAGCTTGAAAAGAAACATATATATATTTTAAAGTTTTAAAGTTTCTGTTGAGGTTTGAACCAGCAGTACTTGGGTACTAAGGGAAAAGTTATTCTGATTGTTCTAATGCAACAATCAGGATAAAGGTCTAAAAAAATACTGGAGCTTAGTTACAGGGATAGTCCTTCCTCTGCAAAGTAGCCAATGTGCACTGAGCTTAATTTGCAACAAATGAAGTATTTGACTCGAAACAGACAGGAGCGTTCGCAGCAACATAACTTCAGAACCTGAGATGAAGGAACATACCCTGAAGCTGCTCTGAAGGTGAGTGGAAAATTAATAGACAATAATGTCATCCATTTCAAAACCAGTTGCCTGCCAGTTCTAGTGATGGGGCGACCTGGCTGAGTGTAGATAAACCCTTTGTTGCCTTATAGTTCCTGATTTCCATTTTTCTTCATTCCCAACAAATGTTTTATATAAGGCAACAAAAATTCATTTCTGTTCATCTTTTACAGGGGTTGCCAACAATTTGTTTTATCTGGGGTTTTTTCCTTTCTGTGTTTCTTTTTTTCTTTTTCCATTGGATCTCTTAGTATTTATTTGAGATTATTTTTACAAGGATAGAGGATTACATTCTCTAAAAAGCTTGAATTATGGTCTGTGGTTATTTCTAGTTATCTTCACAATTATCTCAATGTATATTTGTTGAAGGGGCAAAAAATCAATCTATTTCTGTGGCTAAAAGTTCTTGAGTGATTCACCCTTATTATTTATTAGGATGTGCAAATCAGCCCTGATTCGGTTCAGACTGGAAGTTCAAGAATTGAGGATAGTATGATTCAGTTCAGGTGTGTGCTTCAAGATTTGAGAGTAAATCAATTCCATTTGAGCGACTTTGAGATTTGTTTAAAAAGAAAGGTTCATCTATAGCAGTGTTTCTCAAACTTGGCAACTTTAAGATGTGTGGATTTCAACACATCCCCAGCATAGCTTGCTGGGGAATTCTGGGAGTTTAAGTCCACACATCTTAAAGTTGCCAAGTTTGAGAAACACTGATTTATAGGCTATCATGGGGAAGCACCAAAATACTAACAGTTGCTTCATTTCAGGGGCTAATTTTGAGGAATAATTTTTGGCTTCTGATCTTCAGGGATTTTTTTTTCAAATAACTTTATTACATTTTAAGATAAGAACAATTAAAACTAGCAAATATTAAAGAAAAAGAATGAAAAAGGAAACAAAGAATGCAAAAGAAGAGAAAAAATGAAGTCAAAAGTGCAAAAAGAAAGAAAAAGAGAGTACAAAAAGGAATGACTTCCAACTTTTCTCACAACAGATATGTGTCAACTAAACTCTTACTCTAAGTTTATAACATAACTTTCATTTTTTCTATTGTCCACTATTGTTTCTAATCATCAAATCCATACATATTTTCATTTTTTTCTGTTTCACACAAAAAGTCCAAAAATAGTTTCCAAATAGCATCTTCAGGAATCTTTTGATGAGAATGTTATGTATGTAATAATGGGGTTCATGGGGTGCCAGGAAGGTTAATATAATTGGTTGGCAAACTTGACCTCTCCTAGAAAGGTCTTTGCTGGGATACCAGCTGGGGCAGGACACTTTGGTGAAGCCTGGTGTCTTTTGTGTAGAATTCGATAGTGTCATTATTGTGGTTTGCTAGTAGTATTTGACGTTAGTTAGCAGAGGCAGCACTACCATACTTTCACAAGCATAATGAAAGGGAATTGTGGCCTTAATACCGCTACCCATTCTTAAAAACATATTTGGACCAACCTTTGCAGGTGTTCACTGCTACCCATACGTTTACAGTTCAGCAATCAAAACTGCTAGTCTGTCAGAATTTAAAAGTCATATTTGACTCAAGAGTGCATATTTGATTGGTCAGCCCCAGCCATATTCAGAGTGCTAGGAGCTGGAATAAATTCCCAGTTGTGTTGATGGTACCAGCATAAAAGTGATTCTTTCTATTAACTCAAGACAGAGCAAAGCTAAAGCTTGTGGCTGACCACATTCAAGGTGAAAGCTGAGAAAGTGAATGAAGCCGAAGCAACATTACTCTTGACGCTCCACAAGAACTCTGATAGGCAGACATTCAGTGATGTGATCAAATTCAGTGGCTGGTTATTCATGTCATTGTCAGAGAACTCATCCCACACAAACCCATTTCGGCCTTCTCCACATAGTGAAGTTGCAACATTGGCATTGTCTGAAACAATCCCTGAAGAAGCAGAAAAACCATTAAATTTGTGAAGAGCTTCCCAAAGCTGCAAAGCACTTCATGGCCAGCTGATTCAATTTGTTGCATCAAAGTGGATCTCCACTTTGATTTGTGAACAATGGAATCATTTGACTGAAGTTTAAACTAATCAAAGCAGGTCTCCAAAGCTTTGCACAGCCTTATGATTTATTTGATTGGTCGGCTGATAGTTTCCTCACTTGATCCTTTCCTATCTATAAAAACTTCCAGCGGCCCAGAAAAATGCAGAGTAAATTCTCAAGGCAGAGTAGATTTGGTTACAATAAGACTAGTATTAGGAAGTTAGAGCTATTATAGTATGTCTTCCTTGTATAAGGAGAGAGAAGATCATAAGCAATAGAACAACTCTAGATTCTGTTATAATAGCTTTGAAAAATATAGGGTCTATTAGCCACTTTTTTCTCTACTAGGAACAAACCTTGCTCCAAGATTAGGGTTTATTACTTACTAACTTCTATCTTCTGAGAATCTTTGTCTCTAACAAGAAATATCCCAGCCTAACTGGAAACCAATAGCAATTTCTATCCAGTAACAAACAGCAGCTTTGGGCCATTTTAATCAGGATGAATGCATGGAATGTACTTGATATGTTTTTGATTTGGATTAGACAGTGTGTCCTTGTCATTAAAAAAAGAAGAACCAAGTTATATTGCATAGAACTTAAAAGGAAGGGCTGTCATTCAATAGCGGAGCACTTGCTTTGCATGCAAAACATCAACCCCAATGTCTTCAGGTAGAATTAGATAAGATGAGCATCTGAAAAGTTTATCCATGTAGATTGGGTATTTTAGGACTTAAAAGTCCATTATATCTAAAGGGAAGGTTGCTATAAACTATAGTAAGGTTGATGGACTAACAGCTGACTCAGTAAAATACAGTTTCTTATGTTCTTGTGGTGACACACTGAATATCACATATACTTAGTTTCTGAATTACAAGCTTTCCTTTCAAAATAATTTCAGTGTAATAGGCTGTATAGAAAAATGCGATCCCATTGCTTATCTTAAAGGAGCCTTGAGCTAATCATGCCTTTGTGAAACTCTAATGATTTTTCTATCAGTAGCAGAGGAGCAACAGATGTTATCCACAGGGACAATGATATAAATTCTACAGAACAATTAACTGTGACTATCTGCAGTATGCATGCTTCACAGTGAAATTCGTATATTAGCTAATAATGCAGGGTTTTATCGCTGTTTCACTTTCTGTTGCTGAAAATTACTGGTGTTGCTGATACTGAAATTATTCATGGTATAACACTTAATATTCAGCTCATCCAAGAAAATGGTTGTTTTAGCTTATATGTGAATCAGCCACCAGTTCAAAATGTTGAGCCTCGGTCTATATGGCCCTTAATAGCTTAGGTCTTTGGTATCTGGTGGAAACTTCTTCCTATGTGTGTCTATCTTTGTCCTAAGTTTCCCTTTGGAGGACCTTTTTGCAGGTGCTAACAAGTTGCTCCAGAAGCAGGGAAACCTCTAGCTCAGTGTCTCTCAACCTCAGCAACTTTAAGATGTGTGGACTTCAACTCTCAGAATTCCCCAGCCATGCTATCAGTATTTCTGGATAGTAATCTCTGGAGCAGAAAGTGTAGTCTCTTTCTCATGCGTGTGTTTTTATGCATAGAAAGTACCACAAATGGAATTTCAGCAAATAGAAGCATCTAGCCAATGTTTGCTGATCTTGGAAGCTACGTGGGGTCAGGCCTGGTTAGTAGTTGGATGGGAGACCATCAGGAAATCTCAGTAGTATCAATTAGATTAGGAAATGTTTTTAAAAAGTATATTGCAAACCATTTCTGTAATGCTGCAAGAAAACTACACAGATCGCCAGGAGTCTAGCTGAACTAGAAGCTGCGTTTTTCTCTTAGTAATGCGAATAAGGGAGACTGCATAATAATAAAACATGATCACACCCCATGCCATAGTGTTTGCTCTGTAGCAAGAGTCATGCCACTTAAGTTAGGGCACAAATTAATTGGCTCAGCTTCCTGAGATGGCCAGAAGCTATAGAATCATGGGAATACTCAAGGTGGTTTCAATCCCAGATTTGTACATCCCTTGAATATGGAAAGGACCTTGTTCAAGCTCAAAATTAAGAATTACAACTACTGTTGATGCTGAAGCAAATATAGTCCCCTAATCTTTACAGGATGGTCTTTAGCAAATTCTGGAGTTGAATAATCTGTGAGTCATTAGTTATATGTGAATATTTAGTGAATATTTAATAGTCAACATCATCAATTGACCTCTGAAGTTTCTGCAACATAGTTTAATATTTCACAGCATTTGGCAGTTGGCATGGTGTAACAGTCAACATTTTGCAGCATCTAATCAACGTTTCACCATATGTGACAGCTGGCAATATTTGACAGCATTTGACAGATTAGTTGAATTCATTCATTAATCCAAACAGTTGAATCTTTAATTTTGATGTTTAATTTCAGTTTCCAAATTTAGATGTCAAAATCATAGAAATTAAAATGGGTTTCAGAAAGGTCTTGATATTTCATGTTAATTTTTATCATACTGAACATAGGGTAAGGCTTGTCATGGGGTGGACAGGCCCTAGCTATGCCAAGTAACCTCTGAAACTTGGTGTATGGTACAAATTTGCTTTTACTATTGGTATATGGTGCAAACTGAGTTTCGCTTGTATTTGCTTTTACTATTGTAATCAAAATTTTCAATAATTTTTTTTTTTAAAAAAAGCACGCTGAGGGCGCTCAAGTCCTTTTCTTTTTTTGAGGAGATGCCCAGTAGTGTAAAGAGGTTCTGAACAATAGGAAAAATTGGATGTGCACAAAACTTGAAATGCTTGTCAAATAAGACCAAGTGTATATTTATTTTCTTCTGAACAGGTTACAGTCTCAGTGGAAGACATTTGCACTAGAGTATGTTCACAACTTAAAAGTGGTCTTGGGACCAGCATTGTTCCTGGAGGACCAGGTCATTTCTGTGGCTCGAAGCCCTTTGTCCTGTTTTAACTGAAGTACCAACTGCCACCCCCCCCACCCCCCGCTTCTTGGAGGAGGTGGATCTCATCAGAGATTATATTATGCTACTATGCTATGCATGAGACTATCTTTCTAGAGGGTTATGACATTTCATTTTGTTCAGAGAGGTATCCAGATTGTCTGGCATATATTTTAGAGACCACTTATCAGTTTTACTGCAATTACATTGGTTTCCAATTTGTTTCAATTCAGGGTGCCCGAATTTACAAATTATTCTCCATGTAATCTGTATTCTTCCTCAAAATCCCTGTTTCAGGGCCCTATTTGACTGGAACACAAGGACTTTCTTCCAGAAGCATCCAAGCAATTTTCTGAAATCCTTCTGAAGGGAAGTTATGTTGGCTGTATAGACATCCAGTTAACCCTGTATAGTTTCAGCACGACTTAGAAAGTATTCTGATCTTATTTTAAAGCATGTTTAATTTTTGTTGTATTATTTTTTAATTAATTGTATACTGTTTTGAGAGTTCTGTTGGGTAGAACATCATTCATAAATACTTTAAAATAAATGATGGTTTAAATGTCCTTAACTTTTTATACCCTGCATTTCTGTATACTATTTTGCTTGCTGACTGCAAATTATTTTCTAAAAATCAGTCTGAACCAGGAAATAAAAAATGACAGTAGAATTTCTATTAGGAGATAGATAGATATAATTAAATATATCTATTTTTTTTAATATGTTCCCTTAAAATTGTATTCTGATTAACTAGATTTTTTTCCTCCTGATTTCTCTGTACTTGGCTTAGATGGATTTATTTTTCAGTCAGTCATTATTCTGCTCTTTATTGCTCAGGTGTTAGTCACAGATAGCTTATTTTCTGACAACTTTTAATAAATGCAACATACAGGTTAAAAATGCAGGTCTAAAAATGCATCAATCTGTTTGTGTACCTATGTGTATGTTGTGTGTGTGTATGTAGGTATGAAAAATATTTGGCACTATTTTTTGTTAATTGAAATGCTCCTGTCCTTGCTGATTTATACGATCAGGAGGAGGAGGAAGAGAATGAAAAATGAACAAGTCATGGATTTTTCAGTGCTCTAATGACTTATACTAATGTATTCCTTCATCTAAATACAGATTTCTGTTTAAAATTCAACACACAGTGGTATTACGAATTCGAGTTTAATGGATTCTAAATAATTGCCCTTTAGAAATGATGAATAGCTGTTTAAAGACACTGATAAGAATATACTATTCCTCTCCTAACAATGGGCCTTCTGCATTGACTGTGTCATATATGCCTGAAATTAGTTTATTAATTTTTGTATTGATATGCAAAGTGCAGACTGATAGCAAATAAATTCCTCTAATCTCCCCCACCTACCCCAAAAGTCTCTGTGCAGTCATTCGGGGATGGGGGCTGAAAAGGAGATAAGAGGTAGCTTTTTGTATTGAAGCCATGCCACTGAAATGCAGATGGGTCTCATTTTCTACTTTCTTTGGTTTTCTCAGATTTTTATGCTTTAAGAAGAATAGGATCTAAAGATGAATTAATGACCAGGTTTTGCAAACTTCTGCATTCAAGAAGCTTTTGGGAGGCAATTCATGGTTTCTTTTTATGCAGCAAAACAAAACAAATTTTTTTTAGACTTGTTCGCCCCCTTTCTAAAGCCAGGGACCCAGCACGAATGAAATTAAAAATGCATTATTCATTTATTCAACATGATAACAGGCTGACAAAGATTTTACTTAGCAGTGGAGTTGGTTCCTTTGTTAACTGTATGGGGGTTCTTTAAAAATCCACCAAATTCTAATGATTTCAATGGGTCTTAGATGGATTATGCCCCAAATAATGTACAAAAGGATGCATTTTCCAAATGGGCTACAAGGACAACTGTAAAAAGCTATATTTTTGTTTTTAGGGATTACTGAATACAGTCCCAATTTTTCCTTATTATAGACATGAGAATCAGCACAACTCCTTAACATTTTCTCCTAAAGGGTTGTTATGACTTGGGGGAAGGAGGGGAGCAAATACTGTGCCCCCCACACCCTCCCTTATATATATATATATATATATATATATATATATATATATATATATATATCTTTGAAATAGCTCTACCTTTCTCTCAGGATCTTCTGTGCCTTCCTTTTAAAAGGAAGCCACCTGTCAAATGCCCCTAAAAAGAGTTAAATCAGCCCAGTCACTTCTGCTTCCTGAGGCTTTTCATTCAGGACTCCACCCTCTGAAGCTTCTTCTCTTCTCTATAGGAAGAGAGCCAGTTGGTGTAATGGTTAAGGCATCAGGCTAGAAACTGGGAGACCAGGAGTTCTAGTCCTGCCTGAGGCACAAAGCCAGATGGGTGGCCTTGGGCCAGTCATTCTCTCTCAGCCCTAGGAGATGGCAAACCACTTTGAAAAATCTTGCCAAGAAAATTGCAGGGACCAGTCCAGGCATTGTCAGGAGTCAAGGCTGACTGGAAAGCACCAGGAAAAAAAAAAAAAAGTAGAAGAAGAGAGTTGTGGCCATGCCCTCCCTCTTTCTATGTGCCCTTTTCTTTCGGTGTCTCCTTATAGGTTGCTTTCTCTGCACCTCACTGGTACCCAGTTGAGAATGGTTCTTCTGTTTGCCCCATGTCCCAGGGACATACTGCATCCCTAGGTCCATTCAGCAGGCCTTTTCAGATTTGCTCACTGCTTTTGTGTCCTTCATTATGTATTTAACTTGAATCATGGTGTATTTAACTTGAATTTTGCTATAATAGGCTCCATTCTTAACTATAGGTCATCCATAAACCGGGTGTTCCTAACCCAGGGATTACCTGTAGAGTAAATGACCAGATCCTGGAAGCTCCCACTCCAAGAAAGGTGGATTGCCCTGAAATAATTCATTTTTAAGCTAGAACATAGAGCGGCCATCATGAAAACATGATGAATTTGAGAGAATCAGTTTGATACTGTTTATTTGTAAATGAAAACTCTTGAAAAGAGAGGAAAGGGCAGATTGGGGCACTTCTATTCCATATTTTTTGTTCATATATTCTGAAATAAAATATTAATTATTGTAAACAACTGGTCCTTTGAGCAAATGACAGGATATAAGAAGTATCCCCACACACCACTTTACCAGGAAAACAGCTGATCAGAGAGAATATAACATCAATATAAGAGCTTTCAGTTTATCATTTCAGGTGGTGACAGCAAGATTTTAAAGTATTTTTTATCTGCAAATAAACTTAGAAGAACTTATTCCATTTCTGACTACATAAGCCAAGTTTCTACCACAACTAGGAGAGTCAATGAAGTAGAAATACTAAATAGGAAACCTTATCCACATAATCCCTAACGGCAATAAAACCATGCTCAAAATAGTAAAGAGATCCAAAAGGGGAAGTGTTCTTATTCCAGCAAGTGAGTCACCAAGACTGAGCAGTTAATGGGATATTCACACATAGATTTGTGATTATGAAATTACACAGATACTGTGCTTTTAAGAGTATAAGAACAGCACTTAATAGCAAAGGCCCATCATAGTCCAGTGTGTATTTTCTCACAGAGGTGGGCAAAGGGCTTGCAAGCAGCAAGTGAAGATCTCTTTGTCTCCCACCATGGTTCCCCTGCACCTGATATTGGTAGTCATGCTGCCCCATGCTGGAGATTACATTGAGTCTTCAAGACTAATAGCTCTCAACAGATCGGCCCTCGTGACTTTATTTGGTCCCCTTCTCAAGCCACCCAAGTTAGTGGGCATCACCACATCTTGTGGCAATGATTTCCACAGATTAATTATGTGCCAAGTAAAGTATTTTTTAATTCCCTGCTAAATCTCCTTCTAATCAGCTTTGCTGGATGACGACCCCCTAGTCCTTGAATTTTGAGAGAGGGAGAAAAATGTCTCCCTGTCTATGCTTTCTGTGCTAGACACAATTTTAGATCCTTTGATCATGTCCCCTCAATCACCCTTTCTCCTACTTAAAAAGTCCCAGACTTTCTAACCTTGTCTTTTATGGAAGGTGTTTGACTCCCCCTACACTTCCCACCCCAATCATTTTGTCTAGTATCTTCTGGACTTTTTCTAGTTTATCGTATTCCTGCACTATATACAGTATTCCAGATGTGGACATAACATAGATTTGCATAAGAGCATTACAGTGGTGGCAGTTTTATTTGCAGTCCCTTTCCTAGTAATCCCAAGCATGGAATCTGCTTTTTTCACAGCTGCCACATGCTGAGTCAATATATTCCTTGAGCCATCCAACGTGTCCTCAGGATCATTTTCATGGTTATTTACAGAAGCTCAGACCTGTCAGTCTGTATAAGAAATTAGATTTTCCCCCCCCTGCTCCAATGTACATCATTTTATGCTGACCTAAATTGAACTGCATTTTAAATAAAATATGTAATGAAGATGCTTTGCCTATGGATCTTAGTGCCACAGTATGTATTCAAAATTTGAAGAAGCCTCAGAAGCATTGAAATCTATCCAAAATTTGATGGCAGGATCTGACCTTCCATGATTACCTGTTATACAAGTGGTGGTCAAAAATTTCAGACTGACATCTGTATGTATACCTGCTTGTTAAGGGTGGCATGATATTACAGTACTGTTTCTTAAAGATGACAGAGACAATGAATAAATATATTAATAAGTGAATGAAACTTCCACAGTAAATTTAAACTAAACTATTCCAATTAGAAGAAATTAAAATGTGTCAAATATGTAGGCTGCTATCTTTAAAAAGTCACTGTTCATGGATGGATTGTTACTCTGTATTGTCTAATCTCATTGTAATGAGAATGTATTACTATAGTGTTATTTTTCTGTGGTAAGGAAAGTAAGGAAAAAACCTTTATTGTTGCTATTTGACTAGCTAGATAGGTAGGTAGGTAGGTAGGTAGGTAGGTAGGTAGGTAGGTAGATAGATAGATAGATAGATAGATAGATAGATAGATAGATAGATAGATAGATAGATAGAAAAGATAGTCTTGTTTTATACTAAAAGTATTTCTATGATTAATTTTGCAATTCTAAATCTCAAAGCTAGAATTTGGAAATTCAAGACTTAATATTGTGTCTTGACTTGATGTGCATTACAACAGAATTACCTGGCTTTTTTCTTGATATATATACAAAAGGAGACAATACATTTTAACCTCTAACTTACTTTCCAGTGAAGCCATTCTTTACTATGCATTGATATTACAGATGTATCTGCAATAATTAAATCAGATAACCAATTTATAAAAAATCTTCACATTTCATACTAATTATCTTAATGGAATATTGTATTTATATTAGTGGCCTTGCTTCATCCTCCCACTTTTTACTATTGTGAGTCCTTGGGCCTTTGACAGTTAGGATGTTATAAATCTTTGTTAAACCATGACAACAAGTTAAGAAGCTTGCAATCAAGCAAATTAGATGATGATGGAGCTTTGCTCAATTTACCTCATTTCAGAGGGGTTGCCATGGAGCCTAGCAGTGCTGAGAATTGCCATAATCTTCTGAAGGTCTGGAAGGGCTCAAGATATATATCCACATATGTATATATGCATATGATGATTTTATCTGGGGATAGTTGCACTACATTCCCATGTTATGCTAGAGTTAGGGTGAAATTGCCTCGTATTAATGGCAACTTTGTATGATAGCTATATATTACCTCCATAATTGGAGGAAGTATTCTTTGCAGAACCAGTAACGGGATTCTGAGCTGGAGGTGCTGTCCTGCTCATGATCCAGGACCTACTTGTGAGCTTCTCAGAGTCATCGAGTTAGGTTCAGCGGGAGCACAACATTAGATTGGATCAATCTTTAGTTTGAATCAAAATAGCTTTTCTTATATTCTGGTAAATTCTAATTTAATTTAATTTAATTTAATTTAATTTAATTTAATTTAATTTAATTTAATTTTCTTAAATATTTTTTTTATCCCACCTTTATTTTTATAAATAACTCAAGGTGGCAAATATACCTAATACTTCTTCCTCCTCCTATTTTCCCCACAACAACCTGTGAGGTGAGTTGGGCTGAGAGTGACTGGCCCAAAGTCACCCAGCCAGCTTTCATGCCTAAGGTGGGGCTAAAACTCACAGTCTCCTGGTTTCTAGCCTGGTGCCTTAACCACTAGACCAAACTGGCTCTAATTTAATTCTATGGCCAATCTTTAGAAATAGACTAGAGCTGACTAGAGCTATTGGTCACAAGTTTTTAAAATAGTATTTATTTATTATTTTTCATTTGCAACATTTATATGCAACCTGTAACAGAGGAAGTTCGCATGGGGAAAAAATCCTGATTTTATTTCTTCAAGTCTGTCTTCTGCAGTTTCCAATCTATCCCAAAGTTTACAGTTGATAGCACAGGGATGTTTGGAGGATTGGTGGTAGGCGTCAAAAAAGTCAAGATGACTTGACATAAATGAAGCCTCACTCCTTTTTAACAAGCAACACACATAAAAAGGGCAGGGCTTTGATCTCACAGTCATGACTGCCATCTTGACTTTTTTGATTCCCTGACCCAGCAATGTCCCTGTTCTATAGAAGTTGGGATTATCTGATATATCTGTCTTCTGTACGAAATGGTGAGGCACAATCAAATAAAATATGTGTATTAATTAGAGCACAGGGAACTTGACATAACAAATTACTAAGTAAGTAATACTCGTAGAACTCAGCAGTTTTTCTTCCAGCTTAACTTACTGATAATAGAAAACACAATACTAGTAACTTGGAAATACCAAAAAGCCGACTTCCATGCCCCATGATTTAACTTTCCAGAATAATCCAAAGAAAACTTCCCCTAAACCCCCTACAATCACCAAAAATTAAAGCTCCTCTCCTTTACCATCGTTTGGACCATACAGAATACAATCTAATGATTAAGTTGCGAATAGTGATATTCATTAGCAGTTACTGGACTGACACAATGACTAATGTCAGCCCAATTTCAGTAAAACTCCTGCATATCCATCAAGATAACATTTAGTTTGTTTGGAATTATTCTGAATCTATTTCATTACCTTAATAATTATCCTTTATAACATCAATAGGGATGATTTCAGCAAGTGTCTGGAGTTGGGTAGAAAAAAAAAGAAGCAGCTATTTTGAACTTTGCTGAGACAGCATCTTCCTTATTTTCCTGTTTCTTGCATGGTTTCAAAAGCCTAGCATAAATATGTTAACCTGACATGGCACAAATGTCTTGTGTTTGGTTAGTTAGTATCAAATCCCTTAGTCTGCCAATATTTATGATCTATCTATAACATTAGATAAAGTTAGTTATCTCAGACACACATACACAAAGATATATATTGCATATATGATGGTTATATATTATCTCCATCATTGGCAGACGTATGCCTCCCAGTGCCAATAGCTGGGGATTATGAAGGGAGGTTCAATCTTGCTCATGATCTTGTTATTTAGTTACCTTATACCTACATAAGGATATTAATTTACTAGACTGCCTATTCATCCCATAGAGTTCTCTGTATGGCTTACAGTAGAAATGTTGAAATATAATAAAGCATAGCATACAAATACAGCATAAAATTAAACATTAAATAAAACAATAACAGCAGAAACTGCTCAAAGACTGCCTGCTCCTCCACTGTAAATAATACACGGGGGGGGCGGGGGGGGAGAAGTTTGCCACATCATAATGAAGATCTGGTAGGATACATGAGCACTTGGATTTAATATTACATACAATAGAACAGTCTCAGAAGAAAAATGTTTCTGAACAAAGGCAAAGTAATTCACAGTGACAGTTCATCCCCCCAAAACAGGAAAATTATACATAAGAAAATGCTACTAAAATTGGATGACGCCCGACAAATAAATGCACGTTTTGGGCATGCATTATCAAGAGATAACGGATTTTTTTTCCTAGATAGAGATTGATTTCTAGTTAGGAAATGATAATATACAGAATATATCACTGCTTAGCCATTTTGGAGAGTTAAGATATTTGTTTAATGCTATCTATTTCACATACAATGCTTGTTATACAACACATAATAACTCACAAACATTACAAGGAAAAACACAATAAAACTACACTGTTACCAGACTGTGTTCACACATGTGCATGACAGTGCACAATGAATGCACTGAGCGAGTCATAAAAGTGAGGAATAATGAACTCAAAAACCACTCAAGTTACAGTTTATTTTCTGAATATGCACACAGACCCACCTATTTTAAAAAAGGAAAGCAGCTTCATTAGTATATCCAAGAAATATCATGGGCTGGTGAAAATGGTGGGCAAAAAGATAAATTTAGAGAGCAGAAAGACAAGAGGTAGACCATGTGCTTACAATTACATCTTCCCGAGATAGGGGAACCAACCCAAAAGATTTTGCTTCCAGAATTGAAATATATCATACCATAGGCTCTCTACTAACTGAGAAAACTCAGGGAGGCAGTGAAGGACAGGAAGGCCTGGCGCGATATGGTTCATGGGGTCACGAAGAGTCGGACACGACTTAACGACTGAACAACAACAACAACAAGGCTCTCTACTATACCATGGGCTCTCTACTAATATACTAAATAATCTAAAAACAATAATAAATACATAAATAATTATATAATAAATAATAATAATAATATAATAAATAAAAATGTACTAAATATACCATGGGCTCTCTACTAATTTCCTAGTTTTCGTTATGAAGAAAAGGATGCCAAAAAAAACCCACCTCAAATTGCTTGGGTGTCTTTAGTTCTAGGTCATTCAGAAGTGACAATTAATGGATAACATTAAAAGTCAGTTTTGGCACATAATGGATTGTGGTGATAGGGAAACCCTATGGAAGCTTAACCATTATTAGGTATCCTACAAGCAAAGAATGGGGTACAAAAATAGATTTTAAACTGTGACTAAATGGTTGCACTTGGCTTGAGACTTTGGGTAGGAACTTCCCCCAAATGCCCTGGGTTCCCATATTTGATCAGTCTTTTAGTCTCAAAATCAGCAGTCCGTATGTAAGATGCAACTTTCTACAAAGTGCCAAAAATACAGCTTTCTAGCATGCTATACATAGCCCATGCTTTGGGTTCATTGGCACTACCATCTGGCAAAGGTGATAACGTTGGCTGAATTAGTGGGTTTACAGGTAACAGTCAGAATTTAGCTAAGTGGATGGTTACTTGATAACCAGGCCATTTCTGTAGAGCAATGCTTCTTAATTTACTCATCATATTCTCTGACCCTTTTGCCTGTTGATGTTACCCGGCAACCCATCTGTGGATAAGCTGACCCTCGAATTGTTAACACAAATACCATGAAAAATGTGCCACCTGAGGATAAGGTGACCCTCACATTTTCTGCATGTTTTAATTTTCACAATTAGCTTCTCTGTGAGTCATCTGCAGATGTTTCATGGTATTTAGTTAAAATTCGAGGATCACCTTATCTATGAACATCTATGGAATATGGGATACTTTAAAAAAGTATTCCCATATATACTTGCAGATAAGCCCATCTGCAGATGAGTGAAACCCAATTTTGGGGGTGTATTTTGGCACCTCAAATTCTTGGCTTATGCATGAGTATATATGGTATTCTGTTGAGGGTCTTAACAGTCCTTCCTCAGCAATGAGGGAGCCACTAGAAGCTCACTCCATGGTTAACTTCCTCTCACTCTGGGATCTCACACATTTCAGTTTACACCACCAGTGAGTTCAGGACACTTCCTTGGTTCAGTGTCCATGGTTTCCAGCCACATAGGGATACCTCTTCTGTTCACGCTCCATTCACTGTATTCACTGGAGCTAATGCCATCAAATGACAGCATGGGGAACATGTCTTCACAGAAGAGATACATGCAATACCAGGGCAGAGTTATTGCTTGCAAATTTTAGCCCCGGGGCAACAGAGGAAACTAACGTTGGAATGGTTCTGTGAAAACCAATGCATTTTCTACAAAATATTAGATTTTCAGATGACCGTTTAAGAGCTTAGGTTTTTTGGCAAGAAATGTTCTCTGTTGGAAAACTAGCATAAGAATAGAAATAATATAACGCTAGCTGCTTAACCAGTACGTTTGCATGCACAGATCTATGACCGATAGTATACTTTAAGCTTTTCTTTCATTTTTTGTGATATGGTAGCAGATGCACATGCACAACCCAATAGAAACAGGATATACCTCTTTTTTTAAAAGACACATTCAATAGCAATTTTTTTTAAAAAATCCTTTCAACAAACTAGTCCTCATGGGTATATCTGGTCAGCCACTATCAGCCTACTGAGTCAAAGCTAAGATCTTGTTTTTAATTACTTAATTTATCTTTATTTATTGCAACAGTGATAGCATTCAAATGACACTAGATCATTTAAAAACCTCTTAGCAAGATCCTATTGGGAATGACATATAATTGAAAACATTTAGCAGAATATTTTAGGGAATGATGCCAAGGAATGAACAAGAGACTCACATTTCAGTTTAAAGTACCAGACAAAAATCATTTCAAACAGTCAGGGCTGTAGCTGGGAGAAAATGCAGGCTTTGTAATTTACATAGACTTTATTTTTTATAACCTAAAATTATTTTCTCTCTTTGTTGCATTTGACATCTTACTAACATCTCTTCTGAACTGTCTGACATTCCCTTTAATTAACTAGCAAGACATAACAGGCAATGCACTGATATAAAAGGATTACATCATTAGCTGAAAGTGGTGGAGGGATCAAGTCCCACATATAAGGCTGTGGAAGCAGTAACCTCTGTATGGATGGCTAGGGGTCAGGTCACATGTAATTGATTTCCTTGCATTTTGCAAAAAAAGAAATAATTCCCACTTTTTCATATGTGGGAAAGCCACATATCAGTTGGCTACAGTAAATCCTCTGGCGTGTAAGTAATGGCAGAGTATGGATCCAATCATTTGTTTTTATCTATCTATCTATCTATCTATCTATCTATCTATCTATCTATCTATCTAATCTCCAATCAACACCTATACATATAGATATGCGATCTTTACATATATACTGCGCATATATTTCTAGCTAATCAGCAATGTGAGGTGGAGATATTAACAATGGTAATGAAACATAACCTGTCAGCAACACTTAAAGGAATCAGCAACTGTTAGAGCAGGAAATAGAATTGGCCAGATCAGCAGCTGGCATTTTCTTGCAAACTTACCCACAAGGGAAGGGTGCACAGATGTCTGCTTCTATATAGATATAGGTCCCAGCTAGTCTAGCTTGATTATCACCGACATCCATTCCAATCAATGCATCCATGTGTTTTAAGCTTCCAGTACAGACTGACTAGTCTCTATCAATGGATGCCCCAATCTATCCAAATGTCAGTGATCCACTGAAGTATAAGGTATGCATTTCCTTCCCTGAATTGAATAAGAAAGGGAATATGAATAGGGAATCTTTTTTGTTTGTTTTTGTACCTGAATTTGGTGCAAAATGATGACTTTGGAAGGATATGTAAAAATTTCTGTATGAAATGAGAAAAACACTGGCAAAAATTAATACAAAAATCAGTTTTTTAAATAGTCTATTTCGAACAGAGTTAAAGAAATGAGCACAAATACATGCCAATAGATATCTTTAAGATCACAGTCAGATGTTTCAAAATGTATTGTGTCAACTCTCAATTCTGAGGTGTTCTGCAGTGCACTTAATTATTAAATTGGCCGGGGAGAATATGAAATGGTTTTTCAGCTTACCACCAGAAGCTGAACAGAGATCTTAAAATGTATTAAATCTAAAAACATATACAAACTTACCAAATAAACTCTGGTATATAGGCTTTTACAAGGTTTCAAATACATCAGCAAGGCACTGATATTTGAAAGCATCAAAGAGGAAGAAATAGCAGACTGAAGACGGCTCTGCGAAAAGCAGAACTGACAATAGTGGTAGAATGAAGAGCCAGCTAGTAGACCAGCTCTTCGAAACCTCTCTGGACAAGGAGAGGACTTGAGATCATTCACAAGTGCTCCAGACAGCTGATCCTCATCAGGAGATCACAAGATAGTAATCTCTGGCAGGTTTAGAGCTCTGGGAGACAAGGGAATAGCCATCTTGCTCAAACCGCAGTCAGCGCCTTTGAAAGGACACTAAGTTCACATACTTCTCTTTTCTAATCACTTTCAGAAATTGCTTTTTAACTGCTTTTCAGCTATTAGAAACATTTGGATCAACAAGTTTTACAACACTGGGTAAATTTCCTTCAATCCATGTGATTGAGGGTGATTAAAACTTTGATTTTAGAAAGTTACAAATGGACTAAACATCCAGATAAATTTGAAATAAGATTTTGGAATTAATTATAAAGAACCTTCCCATGGGAAAATGTTTTTGTTTTGAATATTTAAAAAAACATAATAAGTTTTTAAAAATGGGACACTAGAGGCAACTAAAGATTGCAATTAATGGAGAAGAACACATAAACTCAACTTACAATTGCAGAATGTAATTGTAGCAATTGAAGCAATTGAATTGCTACAAGTAATTGTAGTAATTGAAGCAAAATATTCTAACTTTGGACATATTGAAGGATATTTTTGAAAAATGGACTCAGAAGTTAATATTAATAGTGTCAACAGAGGCATCTGCCTCTATGGAGAGGCTGTGTCTAAAAGATGTTATGGAAGAGGAACAGGTTTTACCTGACAAGATCGTGACTGAGTTGAAAGTGAATGACTGGCTACAAGAATGATATGGAAAAAGATGGTACACTGAACGTACAAAAGAAACTGGATGATGCTTTAATAATTAAAAGGGATATACAAACAATAAACCAAGTGACCTGATAATTTCCTATATTGGATTTACAAAAGAGGCTTATTAAAATTTTGAAGAATCTTTTTTTAATAATTTTTTTAAATTTTAAAAAACAGAAAGATAAAAACTAACAAGCACTAATAATCAAGAAAGAATAGAAAAAAAGAAAGAATAAAGAAAAAGAAAGCGAAAGTGCAGAAAAAGAAAAAAGCAGAAATACAAAAAAAAAAGACTTCCAACTTTTACAACAGATATAAGTAAAACATACATTAAACTCCTACTTTATATTCCTTTCTTTGTTAGATAGAAACAAACAATGATAAACTAGCTCTTGCAACATTAGAGAATATTACATTTCCAAAGACAAAATTGATTGACAAATATAAACGGAAGGCTGCACCCAAAACTACATAAGCCTGTCATGAAATTTGAAGAGTCATCTAACAAGAGTCTGCTTCTTCGAGATGTCCCACTGCAATGATCTGTGAGAATGTCTCTGAGAAACAAGGGGAGGAAGAAGAGGGGCTGCAGACTAGGCAGATAACAGGCAGCTTCGTCTGCAGAAGCAATGGGGGCATGGCAAACATCTCAGAAGGGACTCTTCCTAGTTTCTTGGACTGTAAAGGTGAGGGGGCAGAGATGTGCTTTCAGACTTACAAGATTCTGTTATTGTAACCTTGCAATAAAGGTAGTGTTAGTACTTATGGTTGGGGCTTCTTGTCTGGACTACCTCAAAGGGCTGACATCCACAAAAGAAGTTTGCCTCAGGAATTCTGACTTCTTCAACTGAATTGCTCTTTCGGAGAGTCACCCAGCAGCATCAGAGTCAACACATCTGAAACAGAAAGAAATACTACCTCACTGCTTGTCAGTCGAAATGGCACCTTTCCGGGATGCTTGACATTTTTAATTGAAACACTATCATTTTTGGTGTTAATTAATTTGAACAAAAACTCAGAAATGCTTTAAAGAATAACATAGTGAACATTCTTATATGTTGGTTCAAATCTGTGAACTGAATATGTAGTTATCAGCAAAATGTTTCATTTGATTCCAGTATTGTTAATGTTGGTCTCTAACAGCCAAATTATCCACTTTTACTTGAGGATAGAGATCAGTAAGTTTAGCACAAATGTCCCGAGAAAGAGGACATCTGGCAGGTGTCTCTTTTGAAGTCCTGTGAGGAATAAAACAATATGCCATTAAAATGTTTAGCACCTCCTTTCCAGTTCCTCCCTTAATAGACTTTTTTTCCCCCCAATAGTGATGAAAATGTTCTTTCTTCCCATTATAGGACAATCAAGAGAAGCAGGATGTTTTGAATTTTGCAAAGCTTGAAAAATGCAGTTTTTACTGGGTATAACTTGTAACCAGTCATAAGGATATCCAAAATGAGCAAAAATGTCTTGACAATGGAAGCCAGAAACAAAACTGCCTCCAGATAAGACGAAGAATCACATGGTCGAATTGTAATTTCCCATCAGGGTTCCTTAATTACAGCATCTTTCAGTTTTTGAAATGTAGTCAGATGCTACAGACCAGTACCAAGTGACTCCATTTCTAGTCAGCAGGTACAATATATATATATATCTGCATAGCGAGGAATAAATTTCATGAGATAGCCACAGGTAGTTAGAAAAGAACATGGCAAATCCAGATTCTCAGGAATCACGGCTTGCAGAATAGCATCTACCTTCTACAGATCAGTTTAATTCTGTTAATTGAGACAATGTATCCTAATATAACAATTCATACAACACCAAAGTGATATTTGCTTTTGTTTAGTTTGAGTCTTCTTTTATGGAATATCTCAAAAACTTCCATCAGTCTATCCCAAAGCTCTTCAACAATTGCTGTATAAACAACATCATACTTACGCCAGATACCATTTGGATAGAGTTTACCACCTCAGGTGCGCTTGAGAATCCAGATGGAACTTTATAATAACTATGGTGCAATGTAAGGTAAAATGTAAAATGGCAGGATTATGGTGCCAATTCTACTTGCCAAAACCTTTAGTGGTATCTAATTTAGCAAAAATCCAAGCACTTTGCATAGCATGTAGAATATCATTTAATGGTGATGCAGGATGATGTTCTCACATCACAGCCTTGTTTATCACCATCACATCAATACAAAGGTAGATTTCATTCATGACTTTTTTTTTTTTTTGGCACAATCATCATGTTCAATACCCAGTTTGTACTTTCATATATTTATCCGAATGTTATTCTACCACATTGTCTCTAAGTCACCATTTATAGCTCCCATATGGCATGTATCTCAAGTTCTGTGCGAGAGATACATCAGACTCATCCACTGTAACTCTGTGAGAATGGTCAATAATTTGCCCAACTCCTTCAAACAAGAAGTTGTGTTACTATTCCACCTGATCCCCTTGACGATGGGAATGGTACAGTGGCACTTGCAACATGGTTCAGAATTTTCTTCTGAAAAATATGGAGGCCAAAGGCAGCTTTTCAGCCAAGAAATGACTCCAGATCTCCTTTTATAGCATATACAAAATAAACAGATTATTGTTCCAAGCAAATTCAAATTATGCTGTAAAGTAGCCAAAATACATGAGCAGGACTGACCATAATCATAAACGCACACACCATTTTCAGAAGTGGTTTGCCATTGCCTTCTTCCTAGGCCTGAGAGAGTGTGACTGTCCTAAAGTCACCCAGCTGGCATATGTGTATGTATACATATACAATAACTTAATTCCTTGCTTGCAAATACTGCATAGGAAAGTTTGCTGTATATGAAGATCTGCGCTCTCCCAATCTCAAACACCATCACTAGTTTCCTCCCAATAAGACATGCAACTGATTTTTCCCCAGAATCTACAAAACCAACAAAAGTTCTTTCTTCATCATTTCTGTTGCTCTAACACGCCATACAAACTTGCTCCTTGCATGTGGTTGTTTAGTATCATGGTAGAATATTATTTTTTTGTAATAAATATGAACTAAATATCCACAATATTTTTGTGTTATAAACATATACATGCAGTGCAGTACGGATGTGGATGGTGCTGGAATGACAAGGAATTCTGCATGTGGCTGACTTAAGTCCAGGAACACAGTGTCCCTGATGTCTTTTGATTGCATTTTACTGTCTTTTTTGCCATTGCTACACCATTAATGGAAATTTATTTAGAAATGCTACCCTCTACTCACTGCTACTCATTGATCTTGGGTCCTTTCATATAATCTAGCTATAGTCATATCTTCCTGCTGCAGACGTTTATCATGCGATATTGTGTGAATCCATTTTCACACCACTTGCTCTTGAATCATATCTGCTTAGGAGTCTCCCTGTTTACATGATTTAGTTAATTGCTTAAGTCCTTTAACCTAGGCATCTCTAGTTTCATTTAATTCTTGTGTTCTATGTCCAGATGTGAACTGTTTCATCACAACATTTCTGCCTGGAGGGAAATTTATGCAAAATGTTAGTACCTTTTTCTCCTGGTTAATCTGGGAGAAAAAAAAAAAGTACTGGAGTTCCCAAGCAACCGTGTAGCCATTCCAGTAGCATCTACCTTGTTCAGTTTCATAGCAATTTCATAGAACATGATTGGGAATAGCAGAGAGCAAGTACAAGCTCCACTGGTGCTTATGATGAACTTAGATGAAAGATGAAAAGACATCCAGCTGCTGATGTGCCCAAAGGCAAAAAGAAAGTTTAATACTGCAAAGATATGTATGCTGTTGGTACATGGAATTTCAGAATCATGAACCAAGGCAAACATGATGCTGTCAGAGCAGAGATGTCAAGAGTGAGCATTGACATTCTGTAAATCAATGACTTGAAATGGACTGGAATGTTCACTTCACTTCAGAGAAGCATCACATCTTCTACTCTGGACAAGAAAATCATAGAAGAAATGGAGTAGTCATCAGTATTAACAAAAGGGTGTCAAAGTCAGTGCTCAGATACAATCCAAAAATGATACAACAGTCTCAATCCAGTCCAAAGCAAACCAGTCAGTATTATGGTGATCCAAGTTTATGCTCCAACCAGAAATGCAGAGGAAGCAAAAGTTAAATAGTTCTATGATAATACACCACACACAAGTACAACATCATACTAATTATACAATTACAATTGAACAATTATACAAGATTGGAATGCTAAAGTTAGTAAAGTATTATCTGGAATAATAGGAAATGTTGGCATCAGCATACAGAATGAAGCACTGAAACAGTCTAATAGAGTTCTGCCACGAATATTCAGTGTGTTTAGGAAATACCATCTTCCAAAAACCATCTTGCAAAATAACACTTTGAAGAAAACAAAACCATCAGATTAACAAGATACAATCTCAGCAATATTCCATCCGATTACAAGGTAAAAGTAAAGAACAGATTTAATGGATTATATCTGATCAACAGAACTCTGCGCTAAAATTGGTGACATCAAAGATGAAGCAAAGAAAAATTTCTTGAAATGCAAAAAACAAAAGAAGGCTAAATGGCTGTCTGCTGACACATTGAAAATAGCTGAAGAAAGGCAACAAAGGCAGAAGACAATTTGCCCAACTAAATGCTGAGTTCCAGGGAAGAGCAGAAGAGACAAGGAGTTATATCTAAATAAGCAATGCAAAGAAACTGAGAATAACACTTGGAATGGGAAGGACAAGTGATTTCTTTAAGCAAATTGGAACCTTTCATGCAAAGACAAAGATCTACTAGAAAAAGGAGATACAAAGAAAAAAATGAGGTGACTATACAGTAAAGATCCCAAAATCAATCTTTATGAAGGTTTCATCACTGAACTAGAGCCAGTCATTCTGGAAAGTGAAGTTAAATGGGCCCTAGAAAATATTGTTAACAACAACCTGCAGGCGTTGATGAAACACCAGCAGAACTGTTTTAAATCTTTAAAGAAGATGCAGTTATTTTATAAAACTTTCAGTTTATAAACAAATATAGAAAACAAAACAGTGCCCAAGGGACTGAAAAAGATCCATTTATATTGCAAAATGAAAAAGAGGAATGGTAAGCAGAGCTCAGACTGGTGAACAATTGCACTCATCTCAAGGGCTTTTAGAGACTTTGTAATTCAGACTTAATACATAGAGCGAGAATTGCAGAAATACAAACTGGATTCAGAAGAGTCAGGGTTACCTGTGATGGAACGTAATAGTGACCTTGGGAGATGGGGGGTGGGGGGGAAGATTGCTGCCTAGGGAACAATCAGATAAAAGAGAAAAGAGTCCACAACAGAGTAACGGCCAGTTCAAGAAACTTAGGAAGGTCCTGCCTAAGAGGAGATAAATAGGGAGAGTGGGAGATTTGTATTTTGAGCCTTGCAAGATTCTGTTAATGTAGCCTTACAACAAAGTAGAATTAGCTCATCTAGTCATGTTTCCTGTCTGGTTTACCTGGGAGGTCTGACAGGGTTACCTGAGATCACATTGCTAACATCCAATGGATAACATAAAAGGTATGGGAGCTCCCCCAAAAATTCTACTTTTGCTTTCTACAACAACTTTTATCTGTGTAGACCACAACGAATTGTGGATAGCCCTTAAAGGCATGGGTGTTGTGGGCTACCTCATATGCCTACTAGATAATTTGTATCGTGATCAGGAACCAACAGGAGCAGTTAGAATGGAAGATGGAGCTACTATAATGGTTCAAAATTGGGAAAGGGGTGCACCAAAGATTGTAAATTCTCATCTTATTTATTTAACTTATATGCAGAATATATAATGAGAAATGTTGGACTAGAAGAAAGTGCCTGCCCTCTGGAACAAAGTCCCCCCCAAGATTTGTGTGGTTCCCACCCTTGTGACATTTAGGAAACTGTTAAAAACTTGGTTGTTCTCAAGGCCTTTGGGATGGGGGCGGGCGGCTTTTCATTACATTTATCATGTCTGCTGAATGGCCCAATGTATTGTTTTCTGGTTGGCCAAGTTTCTTTTTTTACTTGTATCTCTGTATGCTGCTTTTCTTTTTTATTTGTAAGCCACCCAGAATATTGTTTTCTGCCTGATACTTAACATAGTAGTCTATATCAAGGAACCACCAAGGAGAAAACCAGACTCTCACCAGCATTGGCAGGGCAAGCTACTGTATATAAACAAGGACCAAACCCCCCACTCATTAGCACAGATGATATTACCTAGTTGGATAATAAAATGTCTGCAAGCAAACAACCAAGTTCAGAGAGCACCAAGTACTCCAGAGTTCAACCCTGAGCTACAGATATTCTCTTCTATAGCTAGATCTTATTGAAACAGAAAAGATAGTTGAAATAGGCAAACATATCTATCAGCTTTTGAAAAATCCCAATGAGAACTGGTATTCTATTTTCACTTATTATTTATTATTTCAATTTGAGGCCACCCAACTCCATAATGACTCTGGATGGTTTACAGATAAAAATTAAAATAAAACAAAATATGTCAAGAGGAAAAAAGAAGATAGCTAACCAGAACCAAGACTGATTCTTATATCCAAATGAGTAGAAAGAGACATAAATGAACACCTGTAGCAACAGGGAGAATTAGTTTCTTGTCAAATAAAAGAATCAACATAGCCGTTTATTAATTTAGTTATTTTGTTTTCACTCTTTTTAGGCTATATTTAACCTCCCCTGTCCAACTCACAAGCATCAATTAAACTATGATTGCATAATATTATTAGAATTAAAAGCAAGGTCAACCATTTAATGCTGTACACATGGAATCCTTCGCACTATCTTGCCCACAAAGTATGGGGCATCAGTGAGTAAGCCATGCCCAGACAACTTCTTTCCTACTTAGATTTCCTTTGCGGGACTGAGGTTGAATCCTTTGGCTTCTCAAGACTGGATTGTGCCCAACATATCAATGGTTGCCTTGATCTTGTCCAGGCTATCAGTATTTGGCCATATGTGGTACCTGCTGACATGCTGGAGCCCTCACAATGTCTCTTAGGGCCAGACTGCAGCACACAGATGTCCCTAGCCACGAGGATGAATGTCTGTATGGCTACAGATCAATGCCTAATTTTTGTCCACTCTGCAAGCTCTAGGGCAGCTGAACACCGGGTACTGAATTACCCTTTACTACAACAGCTGCCTTCTGCGGTTGCTTTCTGAGGAAACACTGTATATTTATTCCATTACTCAAGGTGGCAAAAAAGACAGCAGTAGGTAATCAGCTTAATTATTCTGCCATGCAATTTTATGTACAAGCAGGAAAGGGAGGGCGCATATCTGAGCTGATGCTACTTGCCAACAGACACAGGCTGTTTAAGCGGCAGTAAAATTGGTTGCTCATTAAAGTGCCAGGTAGTTTTTATAAGATAATTATTAACCTTAACAAAGTTATTAGAAGTGAAGCAGCTATGGGGAGAGTGGTGAAATGTGAGTTATTTTTCTGCGTAAACAAAATCTGTACTTAATTTTCTCAACCACTCCTTTGCATCTTCTTCCTTCCTTCCTTGTCTCATAATCATATCATCCTGCTACTTGTGTTGGCATAGATTGTATGCCAGACCATCATTTGATTCTTATTTGTCCAATAATGAAATTTACCCACATTATATGTGATTTTTAACCTCATCTTCTATTTTTTTCCCCATCTCATCTCAGTTTTGTGCCATCTGCAGAATGCCATTTTTACAGGCATGATATCCAGTTTTCATTTCATCTACCACGGCAAACCTATATTGGACCAATCAGTGATCCTGCTTAATTCCAATATATACATTTTTCCTTTCTAAAACAGTTATGCATCACATTATCCAATCATCCTTCTGAATAAAATCAATAGGACATTCCTTCAAACTGAATGCAAATCTTGTTGCAGCTTTCCAGGGCTATGATGCTGTGAGTAAAAGTAGTCACTGGCATCATCTGTTCCATGTATTTATAATAACTGTATATATTGTACACTAATTATTGCATATCTAGTGTTCAGTTTGGTGTAGTGATTAAGGTACCAGGCTAGAAACCAGGAGATGTGAGTTCTAGTCCTGCCTTAGAGACAAAGCCAGCTGGGTGACCTTGGGCCAGTCACTCTCTCTCAGCTCTAGGAATAAGAAGGCAATGGCAAACCACTTCTGAAAAAAATTGACAAGAAAACTGCAGGGACTTCTCCAGGCAGTCAAGACTGACTTGAAGGCACACACACACAATTATTGCATAAAGATTTGCAGGCATTTACCACCAACATCTGGTGGCTTTGTTTTTACTACCCAGGTATTTGTGATAACATTGGCCAAACTCCTTCTGTGAATAGCCTTTCCTCCATGTTTCTTTCCTGATTTTATATTAACTCATTTCAACAAAATTAACAGGCTAAATCAAAGTCAGCAACCTGTAGCCTATGAGATGTTCCTGAACATCAATTCCCAGTTGTTCCAACTAGCGTGGCCAGTATTGAAGGATGCTGAGAATTGTAGCTCTTCTACTACTTTATCTCATGCCCTTCCCATGTTGAAAGGCAAAAGTTACCATTTATCATACCGTAATCATGTTTTAAATATAGTCCATTTTTAAAAGGTTTTCTTACAGTTTTAATATCATGCAAAAATCATGTTATGGTATGATGGTGTACTAACACACAGACACACACGAAAGTTTGACAACAGTCCTAAATGGCTTCCCAGGGAGCAAGCTCCTTTGAATTCTTGCGGGAGGGAGTGTTTCCATCTGCCTTTAAAAAGGTGTTGATGCACCCCCTCCTCAAGAAACCCTCCCTGGATCCTACCGTACTAGACAATTTTCAGCCAGTCTTCCCCCTCCCCTTTTTGGGGAAGGTGGTTGAGAAAGTGGTGGCATCACAGCTCCAAAGGATTCTGGAGGAAATGGATTATCTGGACCCCTTCCAGTCAGGTTTCAGGCCCGGTTATGAATGGAAATGGCATTGGTCGCACTTATGGGTGATCTCTGGTGGGAGCAGGATGGGGGAAGTGTGACCATCCTTGCACTCCTTGATCTCTCAGTGGCTTTCGATACCGTCAACCTCTATATTTTTCTGCTGAAAATAATCTAGAAAAGGAGAAAATAATCTAGAAAACTACCTCTGCTTTAGGATAGCAGCTTGGTAGTTCCTGCTGTTACCACCTGTCTTCCAAGGGTCCCTTCACCTCTCATGCCCTGTACTACCTCACTGGCAATTTAGAGATACAAACGCAAGAAGTGAAATATTTTTAAAAATCCAACTACCTTGCCATATAGCACAGAGGTGAGTGGCTAGAAGATTTAAGCCTCCCTCCTCTACTCCTTATGGAAGATGTGCAAGATTTTTCATGACATAAACATAATCAAACTTTGTTTAAAAAATGAGATGAGATGAGATAATAAACATTTTTTCTTTAAATATTAAAATGTAAACATTCAGTGTGGGAAAAGATAAATTACAGAGCTATCCTGATCATCAGATACTGCAGCCTGCAAATTACTTTAAAAAGAAAAAAGAAATCTGTAGGGAAAGTTATACCCACTGTTGGTTCAGGAGTCCCAGGAGGAGCCAGGAATTAAACCTGGACATGCAAAAGGAACACTCTCATGAAGTATGGCATATCCCTTTATCTTGGAAATGTTGGTGAGTGTTCTGTAGAGAACACAACTGGATCTGTGAGGAGTAAGTTTTGCAGTAGATGGGAAGCAATGAATATACTTCATCATGGCTTGGAGCAGTGTGATCCTGAGCAAAGATGTGTTTGGTTGATTGTATCCAAGATGGCTGTGTAGTAGGTTGTGCACCCTTGAAGGCTTCCTTTTATATTTTTTTATCATTTAATTATTACATCCCAATTTTATTTTAGTCCAAACCCATTTTGTTAACTTCTTGGCAAATACTGTTTTACTTTTAGGGAGTTCCTAGAGAGTTTTCTCTCTTCTTTTGCCAATAATTTGGCTGTGTTTCTAACCTTAATCTTGCAACCTTGAAACTTGTCTCAAGGCCACTCTAAATGGACCCGGCTAAATGTAACAATATAGGCCTGCCCTCTCAAGGGAGAGAATAAGAGGAAGAACATTTCTAAAATCTTAAAAGGAAACAGTAAACCTTTTTTTAAAAAAGAAAAAACTGGTGTGTCTTATGATTTTTCCTTTGCAATTCTACCTTATAAAGTCTCAATTGGGAGCCCTGTTTTTGGAACATTGTGCGCTATTTGCTGCTTCATTTATGCAAGTCTTCTACTAGCATCCTACCAGAATAACTGACTGAAAATGTCAACTCATCATATGAGTTAGTGGTAGTGGCAAGAGCTTTTGGGATCAGTGAGTAGAACTGAGGACAGAGACAGAAGAAGTGGTACTCTGAACATCTCAGAAGATGGAGGTGATGATAATTGTGGTTAAGGTAAAGTCAAAGCAAGCTGCAAGCAGGAGTTTGGAGTGAGAGATCCGCTTAAGCTTTGTTAACACACAACAAGGTTCCTCCATGCAGTCAGTCCATTTGGTCAGGATGAATACCAGAAACCAGCCTCTTAATTATTTCTGTATTAAGCCTATAAAACCAGCATGCCTCTGACTCATTCGTGGCTCAACCTTACTGTCAGCTATAAGTGTCTGTTGTGGAATGTTTGCTCATGGGTTAATAAAATAGTCTTTTGTGAATTATATGCAATATTGGATTTATAAAAATGAGGCCACCCCTCTTGCTGTCCTAGGGAGTACAGATTAAACCAAAATCAACAAAGTACAGATTGACAAAGCTTGCACGTGTGGGAAAGGAGATTGATAGCCGTGATTTTTCATCTGGCTTGGGCCCTTGGAAGCCCTACCCTACCCTACCACACCCCACATCCCACTCACATCTCACAACTTTGACTCTTACTGCTTTTGAGGCAATAGCTGCCTCCTCTAGTAATAACTCGACAGTAATCACCAGGTAGCCTCTACTTATCCTCCTCCTGGGCTTAATGTCCTGCAATGTTCCATTTCCAAAAACACTTTGGTATACTTTCATCATTTTACTATAATTTGTTTTCTATTATTATCATTATTATTTGTAGTAGTAGCAGGATTAATATTAGCATCCACACTGTGTCATAGCAATGCTTGTTTCTCAAGAAAAATCTAATGAAGACAGGTTTTTCTTGGCTGTAATTAGTTAAAATTATTTTACCACTTTTGGCAAGCTTTTGTCCAACAATTTGTGTTGTTTTCTAAATCAGTAAAAATTTATATTAACACCTTAATTGGGGAGAGGTTGTTCACTTCTCATGAAAGTCTGGGAAATTGGAGGGCATGTCATTGCAGTGATTTACATCATTTATGCAATGTCATTTACAACATTTGTATCATTATGCAAATTGAAATGAGTCTTCTGGGGCGGGAGGGTAGGAATGACTGCCCAGAGCATCTCAAAGGTGCCTGGATGGGGGAATAGAGTTCCTCAGTGAGACTGCCAGGCTTCAAGACAAGAGTGGAGAGAAAGGCTGCATCAGTAGAAGTGTATTCTGTTGCAAAATCAAGATCTCTACTGATAGATCCTCTCTATTCTGTGCTGGACAAACTTAACCTAGAATATTGCACCCAATTCTGGGCACTGCATTTTATGAAGGACACGGTCAAACCAGCATGTCTGGAGCAAAACAATCAAGATGATATCCAGGAAGGAAAAACTTACAAGAAATTATTTGCGGTATTGCATATCTTTAGCCCAAAGAAGAGAAGACTCTGGGAAGATCTGATAGCTGTCTTCAGGTATGTGAAGGCTTTCTTGTAGAAGACAAGGTGGAATTGTTCAGAGCTGTTCCTGAAGAGAGGACATTAAACAATGGGTTTAAATTATACAGAAATAGATTTTGGTTAGATATCAGGAAAAAATTCCTAGCTGTAAGATCTGTTCAGTGATGGAACAGACTGGGCTCAGGAGATGTGCAGTAGGTGTTAAAACAGAGGCTAGATGTCTATCTTACAGGGATGATGCATGGGAGGTGGACTTTCAGAGGGTTGGACTAAATCATCTCCAAGTAATCTTCCAATAGTTACATGCAATTATTCTATGATACAGGAAAGAACTTCTGCATAAAATTTAATGCCGTCTTATGTAGTCCGTAGGTCATTCCCCCTTCTTGGGAACATTGGAAGTTTCATCTGTGTTTGTAAACCTAAAACATACATCATAAGATTGTTCAAACAATTCAGATTGTTTGTTTTAGGTTTAATGGACCTTCATTTAGGAATAATGAAGAATTTCAGTTGGTTCAACTGTAAATAAGGATACAGCATTATTTAGGTCAACAGTTTCAATAAACTATCAAACAAAACAGATCCTCTATTATACTGAAAAAATTGTTCTGAATTGTCAAAGATTCTAGCCAGCTAATAATTTATATTCTACCTTTGTTTAATATAGTATGCTATCTTTGCTTGATATATCTGACCTCCTTTCTGTATCATTATAATTCAGGGTAATGCATTGATTTCACAGGTGAAGTATGGACAACCTGCTGGACCTGATTCTTAGAACCAGAACTCTAGAAATTTGATGTTGTTCTATAGGCATCACCCTTGTTTACACAAATTAATAAAACTGGTTAACTGCCTTCCTCAAACAGTGATTATTCCAATATACAGAAACGTTTATAGAAATTATTATTTCAACGACATGCTTATTGGTTTGTTGTCAGTAATTGGTATCTTATATGTCAACTACCTTGATCTTTAAACAAAGAAGCAAAGATTTTTGGTAGACGAGTACAGGCTGATTTTAGGAGAGCCAGATCAGCACACAATTCCTGCCTGATATTAACTCAGAAAATAAATGAGAACTTCTAGCAAATGTCCAAATATTAGTTACAGATTTGAAGTATGTTTTCAGTTCATTCTCAAGAGATTATGAATCTACTTTTTTATTATTGAGAAAGGGTGATTTAATTTCCTGTTTCTATAAAAACATCACAGTAAAACTGGTTAATGCTATCTGTATTACCTAAAGGGATTTGTCAGGGTTTCATCATATTTAATATGTCAGTTATTTGCATATAATTTGTTCATTTCCTATTACCCACTCACACTGGCTGATTCTAGAATGCTTTCTGTATTGTATAGAGACAGCATTTTCCTTCTTTCACTAAGTCAGGGTTGGTTAAAGTTATTCTGAAGCAATAACCATGCTTTCTTATGGGCCACTGTACAGAAAATCTATTTGTTTCAGTAAAACCAAGATTATGATTTTTCTGTTTGATAAGCATATCATTTCTGAGTTGTACCACTTTGGAGCCATTTAGTGGTTGTCCAGATTTTTGTAGACTAGATAAGGCAACTTTACAGATTGAATAAGCGGGCCATAGGAGTCAAAGTGAAAGACAGGCAGTCTAGTCCTTTTCCTATTGTTTTCAATTCTTCCCTTTATTGGGTACCATATTCAACTTCTATTGTTCAGTCAGGAAAAAGCAACATAAATGCCATTTTTTTCCTATCCAGGAAAGGACACCTTATTTAAATAGTTCTTGGATGTCAAAATTCTTAAAAGGGCCTTAAAGTACTCCATCCTCTTGAAGATTGAACTTCAAGGAACATTTGGGGCACTGTTGCCAGGAGATGGCATCATAGAAGTTCTGGAAAGTCATAGGAAGAGCTCCTTGAGAATAACTAGCCTACCAATAAGGCAGACCTTGTTCACAAATCACTTTCTGGTCCCTGAACTGCTAAAGTCTGTCTTAAGGTGGACCTGATGGGCTGGAGCATAAATGTTTTCAGTGGACCTGCAACAATGTTACTTGCATTCAATATCCTAAATGGTCCAGCTCTTTTGCTTAGAACTCTGGTACCCAAGTCTTGGACTTTAATCAGATTATGCTGCAGATTCTGTAATTGTTAGCATGCTTCACCCAGTGTTTATACTATATTATTTGAGTTTTGGACTACCTTCTGACCCCATTATTTTGGAGTATAAAGCTTTGTAATTTTCTCAGCTATTGTTCCAATTATTGTCCAGCGTTCATCATGGATCTTGCGATTTCTCTTTATATTATATGAGTTCTCTTTCTGGGGTGTCCATGTGTACATCTCAATCCATTCTTCAACTGTACACAAACCTGCTGGTTGGAAAGCTTGGTCCCTATCATTTAGGTATTAGACAAAAATGGATTATGGTTCTAGTATTTATTTCAGGAACAGCGTTGCATTAATTCATTGTTGAAAGCCTTTATTGGTAACAATTATTTGGTTTTCACATAATTTATTTTCAACTAAGGGACAGGTAGGGGGAAAATATTCTTCATTAACAGATTAAGAATTTTGATATTTTATCTGCTGCTCAAACATCTACTATATGGTTCATTTATGTCAGGCTTTTAATACAATAAGGGTCATGCTAATTATGTGTATGATTAGACAGTAGCCAAATATTTTTATAGGGCAGACATTCATGTGTTGAGTGTTGCTAGCGTAATGCACATAATGATACTCTCTGGCCTTGTAAGGATGGGATCTAGATTCTTATATACTTCCAAGTTTTGTTTTGTTTTTAAAGAGAAAATATTAATGTTAAAAAAGAAGCCCTGGGTTTTATTTATTTTTCCAAGTCTCATAAATTTATATAAAAAACTGTTGCTAAATATAAGTTTTCTCTGGAACAGAATTTGTAGACAGATTCTGCAACCCTAGTGAGGTGCTATGGGTTTTTAAAACCTGTTTATTTATACATACTCAAAATACATGCATAAAATAAACATTTTAAAGTTTTGTACTACAATTAATATCATATGCATGCATTTCTTATCGTATTATTCTAGTTAATGTCATAGAGTGCGGCTGCATTTTCTTATAGTTTAGGCTTGGTCAGTGATTGTAAATAAATATTCATTGATTGACTGACTGACTGACAGATCAAAAGATATATAACAAGATGTCAGCCGATATAAGTGCATTCACTAAGCAGATATCCTTAATGGCTGCAGACAGTAATTGACCTACATGTTTATTTAGCAGCAAGTGATCAATATACTGATTCAGCCAATAAATAAGATTGATCACTAGTCGGTTTTAAGCCACCAAGATTTAAAAAAAAAAGATTATAGTGAATTCTAGACAGAAGCCATTTGTATTCTGCATTTAAATGAAGTAACATTAACATAAGTAGTAATCTTTTTCATTTCTTTTGGCAAGATAAATAGGACATTTCAGATGGCAGATGGCTGTTCCTGCACTATATGCTGAGTTAAATCTGGGCTGATCTTCTGATTTCCATAAGCACTTCACCCTTCTTATAAACATGCCTTAGTTATTAGCCTGTCTCCAGGAAGTCTTCTTGGAGCAAGTTTTTGAAGCCAAATGAGTGGACGCTGCATGTTTATCCATAGACAAATATTTTCCTATGGCATGGCAGCAGTGCAGATCAGCCTTAATTTTAATTCAAGCAAGGTTACCTGGACAAATCTTAAGTTTTTGGAAAGTAGGCAAGAAGCAGACTTAGCTTAGCCCTGACCTGGCCTGCTGTGATTGAAGAGACATCACATTTCATTGATATTAGTTCTTGGCCAGGTAGTGGAAATAATTCCTGTGGTCTTATATAGATGGAATAAAAATATAGGTCCTAGTGTTCCTCAGTATCTGGCTTTCATTAGTGGTTCCTTTGCTATTTTTATCTGCTACATAGCACAGTGCAGGTGGCAAATTTGGAAATCCTGTTCTTTTTAGGGGGAAAAAAAAGTCTTTAGACAGGAGAAGCATTAAGTTTTTGTTTTAAACACATATGGAAATAATTCACTTTGCAACAAGGTAGCCATGCAATGTACTGTCAATTCACCATCCAACTTCTGAGTCTCTGTCTTGTTTTCAGAGGGGTATTGAAGGGATGAAAGGTAAAACTGAGACTTAGAAAGGAAAAGTAATAATAGATTATGGCTTCCTTTTCAAAACATGTTACATTTCTATCATTCAGCTCCCACGGTTCCAAGGTTTAAGAGATCTGGTCAACAAATGTTTAATGCTTTCCACAGACAGATGCACTTTGTAGCCGCAAAGAGTAATTCATCAAGCTGTTTAAGTCTAAGATGGTCACTGCTGCCGGTTGAGCTCATCAATCCTATTAAGCTGCCACAATGATTATAATGCTTTAATGTAGGAAAGGCTTTGTGCTGTCTGAAAGACTAGGTGGATTTATCCATGGCTGAAAACTGATTTATGCTTCTAATAACCCGCTGGCTTGATTTTGGAGTGGGGAATTTCTTGCCGTTGAACATGATGGAACAGCTCTTCTTAGTTGCAAAAGCAGGGAAGAGGCTTTTCATCCTGTCAAAAACCCCTAATGCCATCCTTCACTCTGATGTAGGCAGGATTCCATATTACTATCGCCTAAAGATGAACTTTGCCCCTTAGCCTTTAACATATGACATCATTGTAGGGGTATGACAAATGACTTTGAAGCAATATGTGGGTAATATAATGTTTGCACCATGCATTCGATTTCTGTTTGATATTGGAAAGGTCCACTGGTCCATCGGAGCACCTGGAAAGTTCCAGACTCAGTTCCTTGCATCTTCAGCTTAAAAAATGGAACAGTGACACTTGATGGGAATCCTCACCTCAGAATTTGCACAGCTCTTACCAATCAAAGTGCACAATATTGGTTTAGTTGCTGTGTTGTTTAAGCAGTCTTGTCGATTTTCCTATGATTCTTATAATCAGCCTAGTTGCAACAGTGATCTGAATCACAGTTTCTCTGCTATAGACTGTCAAATCATACAGTTGTGACATCACACTGACAGGGAGTTACAGATACCTATACTCCATAAGTATCAGGGCAAGTAAATTAGGCACAGGACTGTGGCATGGAGATTACATTAAAAAAAAAAAAAAAGAGACGCCTGATATAACAATGGAGAATTAAATTGCTTCCAATGTAAGAAATTAATTCAGTATTTTTGAGCCATCTCTGTATTTAAGAATTAAATCAAATCACAATTTACCAGGTCATTTAGATATAGCCAAATATTAAACAAAAACAGTTGGTACAAAGAAAATGGAAATAAAAGAGGAGGTCTACTTGTTCAGGCTTTAAAGGAACAGTACAGTAATCTGTAGGGCTGTGGTTATATCTGAATAGATTTATGACAATTCTGGAATGTGACTTCATCTAATCTGGCCTAAATTAGGATCCAGTTATTATTATTGTTAGATTGTTATCCCACCTTTTTTATATATAACTCAAGGCAGCAAATATACTTAAGACTCCTGCCTCCTATTTTCCCCACAATAACAACCCTATGAGGTGGGTTGGGCTGAGAGAGACTGTCTGGCTCAAAGGAACCCCAATGGCTTTCATGACTAAGGCAGGCCTAGAACTCACAATCTCCCGGTTTCTAGGCCAGCACCTTCACCACTACACCAAATTGGCTCTCAGTTTTAGCACTGATTACTTGTTCGAGGTGAAGTAGGAGACCAAATTCCAGCCTTCAGATGAGATTCTTTGTGCCACTGACAAAGTAATCTGGCAAAAAGACTAGGTGAAGTTTTTCAGTGTGGGTCAACATGTGGGCAATAGAAGAAACTTGTCTGCCTTTTCTTTTAGCAAATTAAGAAAGTGAACAGGCCTATTTATTAGACTTACGGTAGTATGGAGGATAAAAATATAAATGTGTTTCAGAAGTCATAAATTCAGTTGTTATTAATTCAAGACACATTCCTTTAACATTG
The DNA here is from genome assembly GCF_059951505.1 of Python bivittatus. Taxonomy (NCBI): domain Eukaryota; kingdom Metazoa; phylum Chordata; class Lepidosauria; order Squamata; family Pythonidae; genus Python; species Python bivittatus. The sequence continues at coordinate 20,170,123 of NW_028277113.1, read as the reverse complement.
GGATTTGTTTAGTTACTCATCACTCATCACATTTAATTACTCATTCAGACACACTGCTTTTTATATGAGTAAAGATTACAATTGAGAATAAGTCAGTAAATACTGAGATTCTCAGGAATCATCAAGCCAACTACCAAGTTGTCTTATCTGGTTACGGCATTAATTCAATCAACACTCAGCTTCTTCTTTTCTGGATATGGTCAACAGATGATGACCAAGGGACAGGGAAGACTTAGTTCATAAAATATAAGTGTATATCAATCACCATATATCATTGTGTACCCAAGTGAAAGCACCTCTAGATATTACACGGTGTGTGTGTGTGTGTGTGTGTCTGTCTGTCTGTCTGTCTGTCTCTGTGTTAGCAAAAGCTATCTGTTCAGATTAGTAGCCAGAATCTCGGCTCCAGAGGCAGACCTGCCTCAGATGAATAGTCAATTATAACTCACTCCTAGTTCATAAGAATGAGTTTGTGTTTTCATTACCCATTATATCTACTCACTCAGATATACTGCTACTATCTATAAATCAGGGAAAATAAAGCCTGCTTTTAGAATTCTTCTAAGTTTTTTAAAAAAACAATTATTCTGTTAGGGATAAGTGTTCTTTTCTTTGCTACCACCGTTCTTTAATTGAGAGCCAGGAACATTCTTTAATCTTACTCCCTCCCCCAAGGCAGCCAAGACAACTGTTCAACATGTCTCCACAGCAGTGTTTCTCAACCCTTGACAAGTTAAAGATGCTTGGACTTCAACTCCCAGAATTCCCCAGCCAGCATAGAATTGATATGAAGTCCACACATCTTCAAGTTGCCAAGGTTGAGAAACTCTGTCCTAATAGAATCCTAGACTAAGCCACTTAATCACTTGTGATTAAGATAACAAGAGACCAATCCTTCTGCTTAACAATGCCTGACAGATTCAGGGTAAAAATAATTATTGAAACATGTTTCATTTCTGCATTCATCAGATTACTCCCCCCCCCTTTTTTTTTAACCAAGAAAACATAGAATATGGACATGTTAGGTTAAATATTTGGCTAATATTGTCAGTGAAAATAAAACAAATAAAATGAAGAAATACAAAAGCTTTCATATGACTTCCTTACGGAAGTCATATAAAAGTAATTATATTTAAGTTCACTTTACATTACTGATAATCAGCCGTTCTCTCTGGTCTTTCAATTTAAAATTTGTCCACTTCTGGAGAGCTGCCATAGACACTCGTCATGATACAGACTTTTTCATGTTTGGAGAAAGCCTCGCTGATTTTTCTTCCTCCTACTGGAGCCACTGTTACATAAGAATCCTACCTACTGTACCAAACAGAAGATTTGCGTTGTTTGGATAGCAGTCAGGAATTTAGATTGAGTCAGGCCATCGGTGCATTTAACCCAATACTGACTACATAGAGCTGTCCCCAATTCTCAGTACAGTATTGTTGTATCTATACCCTGGAGCACCTTCAGTCTTCACCACTCCCGACTACCAGCCAGAAGATAAGACATGATTGTAAGCAAATGCCTAGATATATATTGGAAGAGTTAGAAATTACAAAGTTGATATTTATTTATTTATTTATTTATTTATTTATTTATTTATTTATTTATTTATAATGGCAATAATTCCCCTTGTTAAAATAAATGCTCATTTCATAATATAAGATCATATTTGTTTCAGGGTTAATGGTTCTATGTCGTGGCTCTGCTTATATGTACTGCTATGTTAGGAATGGCTGGCCTCAATGATTTTTCAACTTTTTAGTTGGCCCATATTAGAAAGTTCAAGAACTTCTCTCCTAGATGCATGGCAGCACAATCTAGAGGTTTCCAGGAATGATATCTAGGACATTTTGTATACGAAGTATCACAATATTTCACACTGAAAAGGTTTCTGTAACCTTTGCTTCCAAGGATGGAAAGATACAGTAGCTTACAAGAACATATGTACTTTCTAGGAAGATAGGGTTCTTTAAGATACTCCTGAGGTAGTAATGGACAAAGCACCTAAGAAAAATGACTTCATTTCCAAGTAATCTAGCATTCCAAAAGCTGGTCAGTTATCTTTTATGAATACATGTATAATGCATACATCTCACTCATCAACTGTTAGTCTATTCTAAGGAGAGAGAGATGGAAATATATGGAAACTTAAACTATGACTTGCCACCCCATCAGCTATAAATTGTACTTGGCTAATGGATCTACCTTTATACGTCCCTTACTAATAAATAATTTTTCTTCTGTTCCATAATTTTATCAATAATAGCTGGTGAGTTTTCAGAAACCATACAATTTTCATCTGATTTTTAAAGAAGTTGTTTGAGTGGAGTTACTTGTGTCTTGTTTCGAGACAGATGTACAATCATTTCATTGGATAAGTATAAGTTTCATCTGAAATAAGTGGTGTAACATTACATAAAAGGGGATGTTCTTGAAGACCATTTGGAAATGTCTACAGTTTCTTTATACAACTCAAAGGACGGGTCCTTAGCTTTAAAGCTTCAGCCTAGTTGAAGAGTCAGTTTGGTGTAGTGGTTAAAGCCCCAGGCTAAAAATCAGGAGACTGTGAGTTCTAGTCCCACCTTAGACACAAAACCAATTGGGTGACCTTGAGCCAGTCACCTTCTCTCAGCCCTAGGAAGAAGGCAATGGCAAAACACTTCCAAAATCTTGCCAAGAAAACTACAGGGTCTTGTACAGGCAGCCACCAGAAGCCAACATTAACTCAAAGGCACACTTACACACACACACACATTTTATGATTTTTTATATATCCAGAAATATATTGGTTCAACTGCTGAATATCAGCAGCAGCATGACAGCATGCTGTCTGCAGCTATTCTGGAGCAATGCAAAGGCCCCATATGGAAATATGCTCAATGAAATCAGTGAGCCATAGCAGTATTTAGGATTGGTTGGATCACGTGCAATTAAAATGTTGTAAATTGTGTGTGTGTGTGTGTGTGTGTGTGTGTGACATTAAATTTAGTTTTGTCCATTGCTAATGCAGAATCCAAGAAACAATGGAGCTGAGGAGAGCTGGTGTTTAAAAAAAAATTGAATAATTCTTCACAGATAGGTTTTGGTCTGCTGAAAAATTTGTTTTTGTCACAATCTTGCTGGAAATATCTGTAATGTAGACATTGGCTTCAGTTCTATTCACATTTTCCTGGAAGGAGTCCAGTTAAAGAGACCACATGTTACTTGTGAATAGACAAGCTAAAGTCATAAATGAACTTAATAATCATTCCCTTTCACCAGGGAACTCTGGAAATTGCAGTTTTGTGGGGAAATATAGTGATATTTAATGTACTTGTTAACATTGTCACTGAAGTACTATTCTCAGAACTCTTTGAGGAACAATGAAAGTCGAGCAAGTATAAAGCCAATGCTAGGTCCAAGAAGATCTTTAGATTGCAAACCTGGTCTTTAACAGGGGATGCAACCCTGTTCAGCAAAAGTAACTATGAATCTTGAACTGCAGTTTCTGGGTTTAGTAACAAGTCATTCTTGCCTAAGTTCACTTTCCATTTGATCTCCCACATCCAGTCCTCTCCAGCCTGTAGACACTCAGAGGCCCTAGAGATGTCCCACACCAAGCTCACAGGAAATTAGAAGTGGAGAGCTTTGTGGCAGTCCTCAGGATAATTCCCAGAGGGCTGAGTAGAAGTCTTGCAATATCATCTTTCTATCACCCAGGAAGATCATAGAATCACTAAAAAGCAGTGCTGACAACCTTCATATCCCCAAAGCACCCTAACAGCACTGTGGCTAAAAGTATCCATGCCACCCAAAAGATCTGGGAGCATCAGTAAAGTTGCCCTTTCCATGTCTCTCTGCCAGTATAGATTACCTATCAGAGCAATCAAGGCTGATTCCATGCTAAATCTGGGGCAACACTCAGATTAAAAAAAAAAAATCAAAATAATCTATTCAATTTAAGAAACCCTAGTGCTCCCACATTTTTTTCCAGCTTGGTTAAATAGGAAATACTGAACAGCAACCAATAGTTATCAAACTTGACTGAATCCAGTGATGATTCCTTAAGCATGGGCCTCAGCACTGCCTCCTTTTAAGTGGTAGGAAAATGCAAATATGTTTACGTTTGTTATTAGGCAAAAGGTGATTTGGTTCTATGCCCCCCCACCACTTCCTATGCATGCTTTTCAATGCATAGGAATGTCCTGCTGCCAGGCGGAAACTTTTGTACTATGCACCCATGCACACATTGTTACATAGAAAGGACTATGGGAAGCACGAGCCTGATGTTCATGAAAGGGAATAACTGTATCAGGCTGAATATATACAGCAAGCATTGTTTTTGCAGAGTAGGCTAACAGGAGTGTTTCTAATATGCACTGCCGCCAAGATTTATTGATTACTTAAGCATAATTTTGTCAAGATGGAAAAAAGAAAGCCAAACAAGCTTATAGAAACATACAAGAAGGCTCTTGCTTCAAAAGGTATCTGGCAGCAAGCTCTGAGTGAGTGTATTTTGACAAGCACAGTTGGTACATTTCTGTCTAATCTACAGGCTTTGTTAGTTCCCTCTGCACTAAATCAACCATCCAGGCATATTTCTCCTGTAAGCAGGAGAATAATTCTGGTATATACTACAGCTAGTGCTGTGTTTTGACTGCTCCACCATATTTTTGCAAAAAGGTTGTAAAGCCCAGGGTAGGGTTACAAGAAAATTCCATTGGAGAGTTGCCTCAGATTTCCTGGAACAGTGCCATTTGATCCAATATTCTCCAAGTGCATTATCACTGTGTGAAAAAAAATGTGCTGACTGTAAGCAAAATGCTATATTGAAAAAGCTCTGGTAGTAGAGAAGATTTATGAACATAAAATTGCTTGATATTGAGTCTGTCCTCTATCTACCTTTATCAGGGCTACCTCACCTATGACTTTCCAGATGTTGCCGAATTACCATTCCCAGCTGCTCCAGCCAGACGACAAGTGGTTAGAGATGCCAGGAGTGGGAGCCCAGCAACATCTGGAAGGCCATGCTTTCTTCACCACCACTTTCCCAGGCATTCAGTCACAAATGGAAATTTTTTCAGTCCTTCACAAAGAGGAAATGAACTTGGAGTTTGGCTGGCCAGTCATGTGTTCTCTCATGAGGTATGGTCCTTGATGAAAACTAGAGATGATTTTGGAAGCAGATGCCTTGAAAAGCATTGGTTCAGTGAGGCAATAGCCACTCTACCAAGGTTTTAAATGGAGTTTGGACACTTGCCTAACTGCTAGCTGATGTTTCTATTGCTTGTGCATGCAGCCCCCACTTTTCAAAGAGGCTGTTGTAGAAGCAAGAATGCTTCTTTACTTGGCTCAGTAGTACTCTACAGTATTTCCATTATGAATAAATCTATCTCATCCATAGATTCCAAGTGCTGTGTGTCTACTTACACCTACAAAGTAACCATACTGAAATATGCATTTCTAGAAAAAGCCTTACGAAAGTAAGCCCATAGACTTTGCTGAGATGAATGAAATGCCATGTTCAACTAAGAGCCTTTGGAATGCTGGAGTGCTAAAAGTAGTGATAGGTATTCTAGAGTAACAACATGAATCATGAAGATAAATGATAAGTAGTGTTAATGGTATCACAATGCAATTTCTTTCTTTATGGCTTGTTGGTTGGCAAAATATTGTGGAGAAGAGAAAGAAAATCACTCACGCACAAAGGAAAACATACGTAGTAGGCTGTGTGGATCATTCAGGGAGGTGCCTTGTAATGTACAGGACTATTGTACAAATCCCTCTCTTCAAAACATGAAAGCAGCCCTGTCTTCTTCTAGCCTTGTGCTGTGGCTTTGTAAGCTCTTCCCAGCCACACATAGTGAGACAGCCAGCAGCATACAAAGCAGCAGCATGAACCTGGAAAAGAGATGTCTAGTAGGTGCTCCTGAGCATTTTGAAGCACCCCTTTAGAAGGATTTGCACAGTCTTAATACAGAATAAAATGAAGCATTGATTCCATGCTGTAAGTTGAAGTTAAGAGTGGCTGAGGTTCACTGTAGTTAGTGCCTGGGTGGGGTCTGAAACGATGAAAATAATCTGAGGCTATAAAGCTTCAAAGTATTTCTTAAGCACAGAATATAATTGAAATATGCTCCGGCTTTTATTTCCATAAAAAATACAGGATTGAGACCTGAAGATTCGTTGCCCACTGCAATATCATAAAACAGCTTTCTCCAACTTGGTGCCTTCCAGATATGCTGAGATTATTAGTCCCAGAACTCCCAGCCAGCCAAAGACCACCATAAAACATACCACCATTTCAGAAAAACTGGTAAACTCTGAATTCCCTCCCTCTCTCTGTCTCACACACAGACACATATATGCCGCAAAACACATTAAACTCCTGCTTGCTTTGTTTGCTAGCTGTAGAAGCCATGAAATATGATAGTAGTTGATGCCCAGCACGATAGGGTTTTTATGTTGTGATGAACAGTCATCTTCTTGGAGCCGACTAGTAACCACTATCTCCTTTTGGCAGTAGTGTAACCAACAGATGGTAGCAATTTTCAAGTACTGTCAACTTCAGCAGCATTGGCATAGGTAGCTTAGAGAGAAAAGCTGAATATTCTGCTGCCAAATTTTAACATTTGAGATATTTAGTTCTCCCCTGCATAGAGATCTCAAGTTATCATGAAATTTAAAGAACAGTTTCTTCTTGGCTCTCCAGCCACATTTTCCCAGGGATCATTCTAAAACTTTTGCTTTTTTGCTTTTCATCATGCATTCACACATATCCTAGAAGATTAACATTTAATCTCCTGCTGCTTGGAATTTTAGTCCTCTTTGTAGATTGCCTGCTCCCAGGGAGAAAGCGTACCAAAAAAAGCTTCAGACCATACCTCAGCCCTGTCATCAATAATGCACAGCTTATCTTCCATCTATTTAATAGCATAGATTTGGCTACAGGATGAATATGTTCCTAGTGTTTTATTCATAGAGACTTCCTGGGTCCCCAAACCTCATTTGCAATCAGAGATTCAGGCTGTACTGAACTCCATGCTCATGGATGTCCCCATGTCAGGTGTCCACACTAACAAATGGATGAAAGTCACAAGGAGCCATGACTTTAGACAGAGGCTAGGAACTGCTTTCCATAGGCCAAGGACACCGACATTTTGTGGGAGCTGAGCAAGTTTGAACGTTTGAGAATTTTATGGGTATTCTTTGCTGAATAGGTAAGCATACCTCCAAAACTGGAACTTGGCTATAGCCATTCACCATTTTTATTTTTTAAAAAAGGAGCTGATAACTCAAACTTTGTTTTGTGTGTGTGTGTGTGTGTGTGTGTGTGTGTGTCTATCTATCTATCTATCTATCTATCTATCTATCTATCTATCTATCTATCTATCTATCTATCTATCTTAAACAATTAAAAAAAAGAGACCAGGAATTAGGCAGATTGATTCTCCCAGGCTCAGAGTTGGGAGACCCAAGTAAAGGGCAATTATCTCTTTGGAGCCTGAACTGTGCAAGTGGAAAAAAGTAGTTTCATCTAGTGGTATCTGCAGGGAGATTTAAAAACTTTTTTTTTTAAAAAAACCCTCAAGATGGTGGTTGCAGCAGGATAATTGAAGTCCCTCCTCATTGTATGTGTGTCAACATCACACACACATATAAAGGATCAGGATTCAATTTTCTGCCACAAACTGCCATCTTGACTTTTAAAAAAAAATAATCCCCCAGGGGCCATTGGTTTCATCCTTGGCAGGAAAGATGATCTGTCTCCGTGTTATCCCATCATGTGACAAAATTTCTTGAACTTTGAGCAGCACTCATTATGATGTATGAACAAGTTTAATCCAAATGCTTTTAGGTAAATATATTTTTCTAAAGAGGAATCAAAGTGTGAAGCCTAAAGAGAAAAGACACCATTTAATAGGACCATCCTTCATGGTCGCTATCACTGGCAAATTCTAAAGTATATATGAATCATAAATCACTTAACCCAAAAGGCCTTATTTACAATTAGCATACCAATTTTTTTACTACGAATACTGTAACCTCTATTTTCTAAAAGGGATTTTTTCCCCTTTATTTTCAGTTGCAAGCTATTTTCTTCACTCTGCCATTACTGTGGGTTACAATTTCATAAAAAGTTAAAGGTTACCACTTACTTCTTCTCCGGGATCACAAATGGTAAACAGCATCAATACCCCCAAATTTGTGACCTGTGTTTTCAGCAATTGCTAGGGAAAAAAATTAAATGTTTTGATGATTAGGAAAAAAAAATAGATTATAGAAAAAAATGAAAGTCATGCTGTAACCATAGATGAAGAGGTAAATTTATACTTATATGTTGTAAGGAAAATGAGAAGCTACTTCTTAATATTTTCTTTCTTTTTTTCTGCACTTTTGGCTTTCTCTTTTTCTTTCTTTCTTTTGTTCCTTCTTTTCTTTATTATAAATATTAGTTTCTGTTAGTTTTTATCTTTCTTTATTAAAATCTTAATAAAGTTATATTTAAAAAAAACAAATGAAAACATATGTTAATTGTAAATCCTTCCTTCCTTCCTCAATCTTTATTTAGACAACATATTATATCACTTACAAAATTAGGCTGAACTATGACCTTTGACTCAGCTCTATTTTAAGGTGGCTTCCTTCATATGTTGGAAGCAGGGAGCTGCCTTTTGGCTTCCTTTCTCCACTGACATCTTAGTAGTGTGCCTGTGTAAGTTACGAAAACCAGAGCAATCTACAGCACGCTTCAAGACTTTCTTTCCAATTTGAATGTATATGTCTGGTGTAGGTATCACTTGTATCTTGTATCAAGCTGTGATTGCTCACATCCGATTGGGGGCTGAATAAACCTTTTGATTCAAGATGCAAAAAGAGTGTTGGGACAAGAGGAGGAAGAGTTGGAGGAGGTCAGCTGACAGAGTTTTGATTTCAGAGCACCTTTCCCCAACCTGGCATGCATTCTGCCCGAGAATATTGGGAGTTGTCTTCCAACACATTTGGGGGTGTCAAGGTGGAAAAAGCTGCTTGAGCCAAAGGAGAAAGAATCAGTCGAATGATGTGTACATAGGTAAACTCCCCGTATACCTCTAGTTCACCCAAAAATAATTAAAGCAGTTCTCAGATTTATACAAATAAAAATAAAATCTGGGCAGGGCTCCTTACAGCAGCAATCCTATGCATATCTATGGCAATGTAAGTTGCACTGAGTTAAAAGGGCGTTACTACCAGGTGAATATGCATAGGATTCCAGCCTAAAAGGGAAAATATTTTTGTCTTTTACGTGCATGTTTTTGGAATGGAAAGGGGTTTCATTCTAAGTACAACACAACTGTGGTTTCCTCCCTTTCAACATTTAGATTTTGCTTCTTCCCTGCCAGTCATCATCATCTTTAACAGGAAAATTCAGTGAAAGAGATGACATTTGTTCAGCCCAAGTTCACTATCAATCTGCAGTAGCAACGAATGCGAATACTGACATCAGGCTTCTGAGATATCACTGTCGTTATTTTTTTCTTGAAATGAATTTCCTGCAGTGAAAAGAGAACATGTCACATCAATTGCTCCTCAGGTATTTCATTCTATGCAATACTGCTGAGTGGTATATTAATGTTTTTCTTGTGAATATGCAACAGTAAATTGGGGGGGAAAATGGAAGGAAATTGAGGAAGTGCTCAAAGGCTGCTTAGCACCCATAAATGACTGCATTGCCACTGGAAATTGCAACAATTTAAGCACACCTGGAGGTAGGAGTGGGAGAAAGCTGGGGTGCATAAAATGTTCTATGAAGAAACTATTCTGTGTACATAACAGATGGTTTCAGTTATCTGTGTCCAAACTGAATCATGCAGGTCTTGGATGTTTCATTCAAGATCTAGACCAAATGGGGATGTTTTATTTCAGAGATAGACTGAAATGCAATCATTCCAGGTCAAAGTATTGAAGTGTTCCACTCTCTTTTAGCTGCTCCGGTTGGAAATTGCCTTTTTCTTGCAACTGGGATGTTATCTTTTCAATTTTCCTGCCTGGTTATATCCCCACTTGTATTGGCTTTGGCTGGTTGACAGGATGATCCAGTGGAGTTCTAGAGAAAAGCAGCAGGTATCTAAAGAGCACGTGGCCCAGAGAAATTCATTCCAGGTCTGCTGCTGGAAAAAGATTGATTGGAGAATTTGCTACAGAAGAAGAAATTGTATCAAGAACTATTGAAATCAATGCTGTGATTGGTGCTTTTGCTGGAGTGATGGTGATCAATAGCAATCTCCACAGCCCCAATTCCATTCCATTCCATTCCACTCCACTCCATTTTACTTATTGTTATGCTTTGTTTTGTTTGATGTTTAACATTTAGTTTTGATTCAGTGGAGTGGAGTGGGTAATGGCTTGCTTGTATGGGGAAATTAATTCTTCTGGTCAGAAGTTTTACCTATGGGTCTATTAGTCTACTGTCACTGATAGCACATCTGCTTGCTAGATACATGTGCATCTTTTCTTTTGCTGTTTTAAAACTTTCTTGCCTTTAAGGCTTCTTCCCCCACCCTGGGTTAAGCCTAGATAAGTACATTATTCAAACAATACCTACCTACTCCCCCAAACTCACTGAACAAGTGATGTCTGGGAGAGCTAGGCTGGGTAGAGGGCTAGTCAGAGGGAGGGCAGTACCAGGGTTTGTTAGTCATGAAGCTTGTCAGAAGGTTTGATTTTATATCATGGCTCCTCCCCTTCAGGCAGCAGGGTTACCACCAGCTGGCATGATGGTGGGGGAGGCTGAAGAAGAGCCCAGTATTAAGAGGGGAGCTCTTCTCCCCATTGAAGTAGAGAAGGAAGTTGTGATGTTGACATTTGAAGCAGTCAGCCCACTCCTCAACCCAGGGATTGAGGGAAAAGATCAAGAGGAGGAGGTATTGCTCGCACTTGAATCTGAGCTCATGGCACATGGTGACCCTGATAATACAGGTGTACCAGTAGAGCACCCACTACTACCAAAGTGGGTCTCTTGCAGGTCCAGGGTCAGCGTGGTAAGGGAGCACTACAAATTTTCACTTGGAGACCCATATTAACACTATCTGCAACCACTGTAAGCTACAGATGAGCTTGAGGAATGACACCATGCATCTTTTGACCTTGAGGATCCTAACCACCTGGTCAGGTAACATCCAGGTGTCCTTCCCACATTTGGCAGTACTAGGCAGTCTGTGTTTCTGACTAGCAGTAGTGCACCTACTCTTAAACAGAGCAAGAATGTCCACAGAGTAGTTGAAGCTACCATTAGGCAGCAAGTAGCAGAGTGATCAAAAGGGACCAGACATGACACCTGCAATTGTACAGGTGATGGCTTTCCATGACCGGCCATCCAGCATGGTGAAATGTAATGGATTCTAGCATCTCCTCCATCTGGTTGTCTCTGTCTACTGTATCCCTTGACTCACTATCTTCAGCAGGTGACTAATATCCTCCCTGTATCATTGATATGGAGAGAAATGTCATGATCCCTACAACCAGTAAACCCTGATATATCCACTTCCCCTGAGACATTTGGTCTAGTACAGGTGAGTATATCTTCTCAGCTCATTATGTACTTGTAGGGGTGAAGAAAGAATGAGGAATCGTCTGCATTTGTAGACCCCGGCATTTCCTATCATGCAGAGTCATATGCTTTATGCCAAAGTGCTGGATGTCTCACATGGCAGAATAGATGAGTGCAGCCTTGAACTGAATTATTAAGAGCTGTCTGTCTCAGTAGCCATATCTTAATAACATCTTCATAGTCATGGATGGTGGGCCCAATGCAAGAAGGGCAATCTGTAACGCATAGTTTATTGGCAACAGCTACATTGTTCACAAATTACATTTGGTTGTATGGGATGGTCTTGATCTGGACAAGTGCCATGAGATTGCTAGTTATTTCTGCAAGAGTGTGAAGGTGAAGTTGATGCTAGATCAATGCCAGATTCAGCTCCACCTACTCAACATTGATTCTCATTTTTTTTCATCTTGGGCAAGAACTTGAAAAAAGCTGGACTACTTTAACAAATAGCAGAGAGATACTATGCATGTGTGAGGTATAAAGCACATCTCCTGAATCAATATATGAAAAATGTATCTTTCTATATAATAAAGATATAGATAGCAAAGGCAATCTGAGTTGCAGAAGAATAGATAACAACTACAGGATAAGAATTAAAACTATTTTGCCAGTATTTTATGGGAATCCCAAGAATAGTGGGCTATCTACTATTTTTGCAATTCCAAATATGATACACTGCAGCTTGCAAGTAGATCTTGCTTAGAACTGGAGCTGGCATCCATCAAAGGAACACAACAGGAAGCATGAAGGTACTTGATCTGAGGTCACTCCTGCCCAGTTTGGTCCATTGTTTGGCAGAGGTTCTTGGAGGTTTTAAAAAACGTTATATAAATTTAGAACTCCTGCCCTTGAGATTGGTCAATGGCCAATCCTTAACTTGGGACAAGCTGCTTATGCAGATTAGCCAAGAGTGGCATAGTGGTTAGATTGTTGGGACTATGAGAGAGAGAGATAGGGAGTTGGTTAGATTTTAATTCATCCTTGCAAATTCATTGATGACTTTGGACCAGCCATTTTTTTCTCACACAAAATAGTTGTAAGAGCAGCACATCTCAGTGACAGGGTAGGGTTAAAAAAACCAAAACTGTACCAGTATTTTCTAGTCTCTTGTGTGTTCACATATGAAATAATGCATTGAGCCTCAGTGACTTGATGCTTGTTTTTTCACGATTGCTTGGTTTCTTTGACATTGATAAGGCTGTGTTTTCCAATCACCAGTCAGATGTAATCAAATTCACTGGAACACACTCAGAGCATCTTTTCAGGACTCCATGCTGAATGCACAAAGATCCTATTCAGGAGCCATGCGTGCTCCATTTCGCCTACATGCGTACAGGCAAACACCTGCGCATGGCTCTTGTCGGGGTAAGCAAACACAAAGTGAAAATGTTGCCACCGCCTTTCATATATATATATATATATATTTATATAAAATTTCTGACACTTTTAAGACTACCCAATAACCAGAGTTCTCTAGATGGTCCAAAAGTAAATTAAAAACATAAAATACAAACCTATAAAAATGCCTCTCCAAGGAGAACATTTCACAGATGGGCACCACAACTAAAAAAGCCTTTGCTCAACTGCAAAGATTTACACAAAGCCATTCTGACATTTAATACGCGATTGGGAGCTCAACTCCTGTGTTTCACACATGCAAACAAATGCATACATATTTGGCAACTGACCTGGAAATCAAACAAACAAACAAAAAATTATCCTTGCAAACGGCCATCCAAAAGCCTCTGGGGCCTGCTCTAGGGCAGAGAATCACATGAATACCAGGATCCATTGTGCAATTTCTTCAGGTCCCCCTTTCTACCCTGTTCACTGTCCACAGAAGCAAATAAATAAATAAATAAATAAATAAATAAATAAGGTTCCGAAGAAACATTGGCAGTTATCTGACATTGCCAGGTTCACTGGAAAAAGAAGAGTTTTATAAACACAATGAATTATTTAACTCTGTCTTTCCTTTTCTCTCTCTCTCTCTCTCTCTCTCTCAAACTCGCAAAGCTGAGGCAAGCAAATTTAAACTAGCAGAAAAAGATTTGTTGTATTTTCTATATGCAATATATCACATAAACGTCACACTGTTTAGCTTGGAATTATATCATAGATCTCCAGAGAAGAATAAAAATAAGACTGAATTCTCAATCCTGAAGAAATGTTTGGGTGAATAAATACTAGCCACAAGCCACAATTGTTACTACAGGGATAAATCTCCCAGCCTGATCCACAAAACAATCTTGCTTGCTTCAGTGCAGTTTTCCCAGAACGCAAAGGAAGAGACAGGATTCTCTGTATGGATATTCTAGGCAAGGCAATATCTTGAAATATGTGTGAATTCATAACCCTCTTGGCGGAAAGCACTTATGTCTAAAGCTATAGTCCTTCCAAAAAGGTCTTTCTAATGGCAGTTATGGTTGGGGCTATCAGATCTGGGTTGCAACAATCAGAATGAACACTGGATAGCCGGAAAGAAAAACAGAAACTCTGAATTCTTATCTACCATCTAGTGAGCATCTGAAGCTCTACAGCTTCAAGCCATTAGCCCTAAATCAATGGAATCTGTCCTAGATAAAGTAAGGTACTTCAGCAAACTGACACTCCTGGAGTGTCAGTTATCCAATAATCTTACTCATAATAAAGCAGCCATATAAGTTCAGTTATTAAGTAATATCAGCTGGACCTGACCACAAGCAGGGCCAATACTAACAACTTACTATTCTGTCTGATGCTCTAGCGCACTGACTGAACTGATTGATAAATCACAGTTTACAGGCAGCTCTACCACTGGGAAGAGGAATTAATCCTCAGACACTTCATCTGGGGTGGAAGGATTTCACATTTACCGTTATTTAATTCATCAGTATTATGTTCTTCCTGCCAAGGATGGGGAGAAATGCTTGAGGAAATTTCTGCTTCAAGTGCCAACTGAAGTTTGCTAGCCTTCCCTTGGGCTGAGATCTGTCTCTGGTTGCAGAATTCTTGGGCTGGCAGTTTGCAGTGATGGGCTGCTGGGGATAACAGGATTAGCAGAAACATAACAGAGAGCCTGAAATGATACAGCAACTCTGTAAACTGTCAGGTTCTTTTATGGGCCAAAGCACTGTGTTGAGAACATCTGCACAGATGATTTACAAAAAGGAAGAGGTTGCTTTGATTTGTAAAAACTGATGAAAACAAATACACTTATCAACAGCCAACATCTGGGAATCTGGGCAATGTCTCTTCTTTCGCCTGAAAAACCATGGAGCATAATCTGCTAAGAGATCTGGCTGCTGTCGGTGAGGAAAAGGTTATAAACACCTGCATATCACCTGGACAGTCTCAGCAACAGATCCATGTGTTCACGCCAGTGTGCAGATCTGACAACAAGTAAAATTTGATTGGCAGGTCAGTTCCCAAGCAGAAAGCCTGCAGCAGTTTTACAAGACCTTCCTTTCCCCCTGTTAGCTACTGTTCGTTTTCTTTCAGGTCTCCCTGCCCCTAGTAAAACTTTCCTCCTCACTGGGACAAGGGCTGGACACCAGTAAAATCTACCCTAAGTAGTCTCCATAGGTGGATATCTTTTCAGATAAACTTATGTGGGATGCTGAGCCTAGGATACCACATCTAGGATCCCAAACTCCAGATGAACACTGGATAGCAGCCATCCCCTTGCTGCCATCTAATGATTATTTGGATTTCTGCAGCCTGAATGTGACCGCCTTAGTTGAGCCTATCTCCATGGATCTGTGCATCTCCCATTATTAACCCCCACTTCTGCCGTTTTAGAACTTAAAACTTAAACGCTAAGGTAAACTTGTAAAGGAAATGCAAGTGCTTCAAACTCCAAGAGTCTTTCTGTGTTTGACAAGATCAAGAATTATGGACTTTTTAGACATGGACTGACTAAAAGAATTATACACCTCTGGAAGGAGAAACTTCCACCTGATTGGCAGCCCAGGATTGCTGAAGTGAGTTATCTGTCCACATCTGCATTCATTTATTTTCAACAAAGGGGTAGAGATGACATTTAAGTGAAGTGGTTAAATGGGAAGGAGTTCCATTTTTGGCTTGCCAGACTAGATTTTTCCTCCCTTTTAAAATTATTATTAATCTTATTATCGTTATTATTAATTTTGATGTCTCATTATATTATTTATACTTGCGTGCATGCACACTTTTATTCATTAGCTTGATACAATAAAATAAAATACAGTTTGTTTTTTAAAATGAGATCTCCTCTACTTGCCTTTAAGTAAGTGTACGTTCTTGCTTTTGCTATTTTACTCAGGTAGAACTGGCTACTTCTAACTTTGTCTGATGTTGTGTTTTTGCATCATACAAGCAGGATCCCTCCAAGAAGCCATTTCCTACTTTTCTATATGTGGCATAAAAACAGAGTCAGAATGATCAACCTGAGTTATAGCTTTTTACTAGAGAACCCATGACCCATTGGGTCATCATTTCAGAGATATTTCCTTACATAAACAGGAAATCAGAATCGCCAAGGGCAAAAAAGCAGTGGGAGTATGAGCAACTTGTGACTTGCTGCCAGCTTCCCCATTGACTTTGCTTGTGGGAAGCTGGCAGGGAGTGTCAGAAATCTCCCTCCCTCTCTCTTTTTTTTCCTTCCTCCCTCCCACACTCCCTCCCACACTCCCTCCCACATATAATATAGGCTTGTGCCATTATCCCTCCCCTCACAAGCCTTAGAAGAGCCCTGGTAAAGCCTCCTCCTCTTCCTCTTCTGACCACAGCCATTAAGAGATTTCAAATTTTGGCCTCAGTTCCAAATTTATCACCATTTGTTTGATATATATATATTTTATCTTTTTTTATTTGAACTCATTAGGATGTATGGAGATCCCCAGTTGTTCTTCCATCCACACACTGAGCAGACTCATTACTGCTTCGTTTCGGCAAGGCTACTGCATCAAAGATCTTTTGTCTAAATTTGCTCCCTTTAGTAATATTTCTTCTTTTTCTCTAAGTAGTCCCTTCCCAACAGCCCTTCATTTTGTTCTTAACAAGACTGGTACATTCTGTTTTTCTACAGTTGTAGCAATGATGGACACGGAGCAAACTGATCACAACAAAAGATGTTCTCAAAGACTGAACTTAATGTTCAGTTTGAACAGTATTCCAGTTCCAATAGGCTTTTTGAGATACAAAACTATTTTATTCAAAAATGAGAAGAGTTATAACAGTTATATAAACTATTTACATAGTTTTAAGAATCTTTCATGGGGCCTAATGAACATGGAAGCAAGTTGCTTTATGTGAAATCATAGTGTAAGAATTACAGGACTTGATTTCAACAAATCAGAAAGACCCCAGATTAGGGAAATGTGATGCAAGAGTTGTGTATTCCCACCATATTTACATAATAGACCAAGCTAAGCTAATATTTTTAGGATATACCTGATTGCTTAGAGTTTCATGTGAAAGACAACATTGTATACTTAATGGCTTATGGAATGAAAATTATATTACTGTTAAAAATGCAATAACTATGTTTTATAGTGTAATATCAGTCTAAGAGCCTCAGGCAGTAGCCTCTTTCTGTACTCCTGAAAGCAGAACTTGCAATATTTAGTAGTGCACAAACTAATTTGTTTCATATTTTCATGCATCTATTGAGCAATAGTCTGTGCCTCTCTTGTTATTAACAGTGCTGAATTATAAATGCTGGATTTTAAATTAATGTATGTATAATGTGCTTTTCTTGTGTACGGTCCAATCTGATCAGAGCAGTTCATGCGAAAGCTATTTTAATTGAGTTTCTGCTAGGATAGTAGCTATAGAATTATGCCCTTGGTCATCTTGGAATAAGGTTTTATCAGTGTTTCATCCAAGAGGGATCTGCTTCAAAGCAGCAAGATGGATATGGATGGGATAGTAAAACATTGAAATGAAGGAAACATAGGTGATTTGTAGTCAGAATATCAAGTGGAAAGGAACAGGTCTTGGAGCAGAAGGATAAAAAGGAACTGGAAGCAGGATTCAAGAGATAAATAAGCCCCTGAAAAGAACATTGCAAAATTCCAGACATACAATAAATAGCAAGTGAAAGAAAATTTACTTATTTATGGTATTTTTAATCCAGCTCAAAATTATCTAAGCAGAATAATATAAAAATAATTAATGGGCCATAGAATATAAGCAAAATTATAAGCAAAGGAGAGAGGGAATATATGAAAATTAGAAAAGCTGGCATCCCAACATTTGGTACTTAACATTTATCAAATGATTAACATCTAAAATAACTGGGAGAAGAGGAAAGTGGAGTCCTTGGGGTTCTCTGAGCTTGGTTGTTTTCTTGCAAACGTTTCACTACCCGGCTAGGCAACATCTTCAGTGCTAGAATGGAATGGGGTTTGCTCTCTGTTTATATACAGTGGCATGCCTTACCAGTGTTAGTGGGGGTGTGGGTTTTGTTTTGTTTTACTTTTCCCGCTCTGGTAGTTCTTTGATTAGGGTATTAGGAACTACCAGAGGGGGAAAAAATAAAAAAAATGAAAAATAAAAATAAAAAAATAAAAAACAAAACCCACACCCCCACTAACACTGGCAGGGCATGCCACTGTATATAAACAGAGAGCAAACCCCATTCCATTCTATCACTGAAGATGTTACCTAGCCGGGTAGCGAAACATTTGCAAGAAAACAACCAAGCTCAGAGAACCCCAAGGACTCCACAGTTCAACCCTGAGCTACACATAATTCTCTTCCATTGGAAGGGGAAAGTCTTCTCCTGGTGCCAAAAATAATGTGTGGGTGTGGCCAAACCGCCTTTGGGAAGACATTTCATAAGTAGCGGCCCAATAGAGGAATCTTTTTCCTCCTTATTTGTTAGTGGCAGTGAAGGACAACTAGAAATGCCCTGAAGGCTTGGGGAGGGCCCTTTTTTAAGTGCTTTGCTCCGAACTGCAATCTTAAAGGTTGTAAAGATCACCGCTAACAGTGATTTAGTCACAGAAATCTACTGGAAAAACAATAAACTCAAAGAGCACTTGAATCTGTTGATTGTATCAGAAACATTATTTTGGGCAAATTAAAGTTTTGGAATGGTTTTGAACAAAAGCCACAAACAATGCATAACATTAATTCAGCTGGGTGGATGTGAGGCTTTCTCGTTCCAGACAGTCTTGCAGCTGGTACATCAGCCATAGTTGATAAAAGCTCTCCTAGGCACTAACAGCGTGCAGTGTGAATGCCCAAGTATCTAAGCTGTGCACTTGATCTTTCAGAAAGAATGCAACCCTGACACTCAAGACAATGGGCATTAATTGCCATTAACCTGCTTAGGCACTTATTCAGAGCATCAGATACCTTACCCAGGTTACAGCTGGATATCACTTCAGCCCACAACCTCAGATAACCTCTTTTAGCTATTTCATAGAGATTGAAGCATATTCCAGTATGCAATGGAATAGAGGAACAATTGTGTTTGAAGATATTGTCTCAGCTATCCAGGTTAATATCCTGTGCCCAATAGTAGGACAAAGAGTACTTGACAGCAGCATGGACTGGAACTCTTTGGAAACCACTAAAATCTTATTGCTGACTAAGGACCTCCAGTCTTGCAGAGGGGAAAAACGTGTTGCAAATCTAAATCTCAACAGGTAGCAATCTTGCTATAACAAAAAGGTAGATGTTTAATCCCCATTAAACTTCCTCCCCACCCAAGGAAACTAGATATAGAATGAAACCTGGTATGCATGCTGGGCCCATGACATTGTCATGATATCCAAGAAATTCCAAGCTTTGCCAGATTAAATAGCCTTCACAGGAATGTTGAAGTCCTTCAGATCCACCATTCTGTTGAGTCTACAGAACTAAATCCAAGACCATATCTGACAGTTTGGTAGGATGCCTGCTAGGTGGAGATTAATAAACACTCTAGGTTAGCCTTTCATCCATATTAAATAAGAGCAATTAAATCAAGTAACCTATTATCTACGTATAAAATGTCATACTTTTCATACCTACCACTACATCAATAGCACTATCTTCTCCTGGTTAGTCATGATATCTCCCAGGCATACTATTCCTGCTACTACAGCTACTAATCAGAAATACCCCAATCTGAAAACAAAGATATTCAAAATGGATATTTGGTAGGCATTAAAGATGTGTAAAGCATTCTGTGTTCCCTGTACTGAACAGCAAGTTTGGGTGGCCCACACCCAGACCAAAACCACATGTGTTCTCTCCAGAACCAAACCCAACATATACATGTTTGATTGAGGCAAGGACCCATAACATGCATGATTAGAACACAGGCATTCCTGGATAGGGGCACAGGAAAAAAGGCAAAGCCTGCCACGTTGCACAGTAGCAGTGAAGGTAAGGTAAGTTAAAGTAAGGTAAGGTAAGGTAAGGTAAGCAGAAAGAAGGAAGTAGGACAATAAGTGGAAGAGAGCTGGTTAGTTTATGTCATACTTGAATTCAAGCACAACATCAGCAGAGAAGGAATGAGCACTGGGATATTCACCATCCAAGATTTGCCTGGAATTTATCTCAGCCAAAACCCAGAACAACCAAAAAGTTCTGGGGTCTTCGTTTGGCCACCTCTGCAATCTGCCCAGAACTAACCCAGACAAGACCCTAAGCCATAACATGTTGGTTCAATGCATAGAACACAACACATTTTCCTTTTCCTGCACACCTTCAGTAGGAATACTGTATTTAGGATACAAAATTCTAGATGGCATTAAAGAAATACAGAAAAATATAACACTTTGTTGCCATCTGGTAGTTGTCTGGAATTTTGCAGCCCAGATATGGAACTCCTAGGATACAGAGATGCAAAATCATTATAGTGGTGGTAGTGGTAAAGAACACTTCTGTCCTCGAAGATCCCTGTGACTGTACATGGGGGTCAAAATCCTGACTTACTAGCAATATATTTGCATCTTCTGTTTTTTGTTGATAGACGTCCCCAAAGTTCAAGTGATGTTTAGCTTCTACTTTTAGGAAGCTGAACTGTGACCATAATTGTTCAAGTCATCTTTGATCTGAGAGCCCTGTGGACTGATTTATCAATATAATGGCATGAATGTCTGACCGTGTACTATACTTAAGTAGCAGTATGCTACTGTGTCACTCTTAGCACTTTATTTATAACCTTCTTGAGAAATAAAGAAATGCTGTTGCTTATTCAAGGCTCCTTACTAGCTCAGTATTCTAGAAAATGCAGATTTTAAGAAGATGATGAGTAGGATTCTGCCTTGGTTTGAAATAGCTGCTGCAAGATTATTTTTTCATGGGTGAGTTATTGGGGGGTTTAGGGGTGGATAATTTTATATGAATGTGATTGTGCTCCAAAGCAACAAATCTGATGGTGTAGGTAAAGGTTATCAAAGGAGATCATGGAAATAAACGAAGTGGGACAAGTGATCCAAGATGTGGCCTTCTTTTTTATTCTCTGACAAACAGAAGCTTGTAAGAAAAAGTTCAAAGCGGAAACACACAAGCAAAGTGGAAACAGATGTGGCCAATAAGAAAAACCAATCACTTGTAAATTGTTACCTCTCCTCCCATCCTCTTCTTTGCGTGCTCTTTCTTGCATCACATCTGACCCCTCATTATAAGAATTCTAAACAGACTGACATAAGTACAGACTTGCCATTCAAATCCATCCTTAAATAACTCATGAACCATTTCATGTCTTCAGGACATGAAAATAAATAAAGAATTCATTATTTTAATCAAATGATCATCCAGCAGATTTACTGATTCTTGTTAGAAATTCCACCCATCCACCCTTCATCTTAAAATTACTCACACAAAACATTCCACCCTTTTGTTGGTGATTTTTTTCCCCATTATACTAGGGTTTGGTCACCATTTTAATTTTCTCTATTCTATCATTTCAGTTTATTTGGTTGTTTTTTTTTAAGCTGACATTTTGTTGTCCAACAATGTGTTCCTAAGTTATAATTTTTAAAAAGGGAAAGGTTCCATCTTTCACTCTGGAATAAAAACAGGATTTCAAGTTCAAACTCTAGCATTTCTAGTGACAAATGGTTTTAGATAAAAGCTTTGGCCCTTTTAAAAGAAAATCAACCCCTTATACTTAGTAGCAAATAATCAAAATAGGGTTCACAAGACCTTTGTACATCTCTATAGCAGAAATCACCCAAATCCATGATACACCTTAGCTGGCTTCCATAAATTTAATTTTTTTAAATGTCCAAATTTTTCATGATTGCCAAAACTCAAGAAATTTTGATATTCTAACATAAAATTTCAGGCATGAATGCTGAAACATTTTAAGATTTTAACAAACAATACATGAGTCTCAGAGGTAAGATCACCAAAATCTCACAAGATTCGACCAACTTGTGAGATTCTGGCCAATAAAAAAAAAGACCCTTCATTTTTTTATGAATGTATCACCATGAAACATTGTGCAAATGTTAATGCACAATCTGTCACTCCTTTTATAGTTAATGTACAAAGCTGTAGGAGTAGAAATGAAAAATAGACCTATTTCCTTTTTGATAATGTTCACATTTTTTAAAATTATTTTTTCTACCCCAAATATAAAGTTATTTGCAGATTTGAGGAACAACCAGTGAACTAAGAAAAATGATTATTTGTCTGCATCAAGAAGAGCACATCCAGTGGTGTCCGCGGAGGGTGAAAATCAGCAAGACAGCAGACTGAACTTCTCGATGCCAGCACTATTCCTTCTGAACATTTGTGCAATGTCAACCCCATACAAAACCCTCCCCTGTCCCAGCACCACTGCAGCTGTTCACGGCATTGGGAGAGTCATCCCTGCCATTTAGTTATTAAACTTTAGAACCTTTGGTTCTGCACTGTTTTTCAATAGCAGGTATAACACCTAATCAAGCGTTACAAGCATAGCTGAAGACCAAATTTCCTACCCAGATTTCTGAAAGCGAATTATTCAGCGCCTCTACCTGGCTGGCAAGTATGGCATCTGCATTTTGTCCCACTCTCAATTTTTAAAAATTTCAACTCATTGTATTGTATTTACAAAGTGATGTAATAAGAAATGTTCATAACAAACAATCAAAAAATTATCAGAATTGTGAAAGAATATATTACCGTAGACATGGCTATTCTCCATAAAGCTGCTGCGATTGAATAAAACAAATGTAGAATTGACACTTGAGATACACAAAGGCACCCCTCCCCCCCCAGAGAGAGAGAGACAGACAGATACAGATAGACACAGAGACACAAGTGCATAATTTCTGATCTCTGAAATAAACATGGATTCTGATCTGCAATGGTTTTTGTCAGCCATGTATAACAGAAATCAACATAACAATACCCTCTATCGAGCTGGGTCCTTGGATGAGCAAGCAGTTCATCTGTAAGAAAAACAAAGTTTTGGACCAAACTAAACATCTTATTAACACTTTTAAGAAAAACAGATGAACAACTCACTTTTACCTGGTGAGGAGGGAGAAAAAGCAGCTATGTGTATGGGATTTGATTTGGACTGGAGGTTGCATCAATTTCCTGAAGTTTTTTGTCTATACAATTTGCTGTTTAAAAGTGTTGCTTATTGCAAACTCCAAATATAGTAGCTTTGGAGTGGGTAATTTTTAGTAGGAAATTGGTGGGGAACCCCAGTGTAGATTGGGGGTGCTCAGCAGCCTTGCCTGCAAAACAGAGGTGAGCGACTTCAGCTTCAGCATGAATAATGCAAGCTTGCTGCAGACCCGATAAATAATGCTTGGAACGTCAATGGATTGTACAGAAAAACTAAGAAAATTGTTCTAGAGTTCTTCATCGAAAATGAATTGATGACCCTAATGGTTTCATCTCTTCCACAACTTCCTTCAGAATGTCTGTACTGTAGATAATATGTCTTTTAAATGAGAATCTCTTCCATATTTTGTAAGTCATAAAGCATGTCGTTTCTTATTATGCCCCAAACTAAATTCTAATTGGCAGTGTCTTAAGGCAGTATTCCTGGCTTGTGAAAAGAAAAATAAGTGTCAAGATGCACTACTTTTGACAACTTGGACTGTTTTCTACTGTACTGTCCTTACGAATTTCCACTAACAAATATCTTGCATAAATGTTTGTGATTTTAGAGCAGTAAGCTGAGTGCTGTGAGCTTTCTATGAGTTAATTCCACCCTTGATCAGGTAGCTAAAAGCACAATTTATGCTGAATAATCTCTCTACCCTTTTTCAGAAAGATGTTTTTTAAAAAGCACAGAGAAAAAACTTTTCTCCACTTAAAACTTCAGTTGGCCCTTCCAGTGTGACTTCATTTATAATTATCATGTGGGTTTAATGTGAAAAGTCCCAAAAGAATACACCAGTAAGACTCTGGGCATTCCACATGACAAATCTGCACTAGTTTGAAACCAGCTCCAGACTATTGGGATCCCACATCAGTGGTAGTCTAGCTTCACCAAAGGGAGATTTTTAAAATTTTGGTTCATCCCTTTGAGCTGTTCCCTGTAAATATGCATGCTGCTTGCATTATGTGGCAGCATTATGTGCACGCATAGGTAGTGGGATATTCTGGGGATGAAAGATTTTGAGACTCGGGGAGATGCAAATTCTGAGTGCTTTAACATTAACACAATGCTTGTTCTCTGGTGCACTTGTGCTTGCTCTGCACACTCATCAAGAGCTCAGTCAGCTAGTCCAATAAGTGGCTTTGGTGTTTCCAGAATGTGAAAATCCTACAGAACACAACATCTGGTCTGTTCAATGAAAAAATAGAATGGGCTACTGTAAATTATGGGAAGTAATAAACTTAATAGTAGAGCTTTTCACTTCTCTCTGATCATTACTCCTATTTAGGTTAACCAAGGGTTATAATAATTAAAACATCATTCGTGCTTTATATATTCAAGCCTCCAACCGGGTAGGGATTTAAAAGGGAAAATACTTTGAACTGTATTCAGTGTTTATTGACTACTCCCATTTACGGCTATATTTTTGTTTAGGGTTGGACAAAGGGTGACCTCCCAGATAATGGACTGCAATTCCCATCCTTCCTCATATTGTCCATGAGGTTATGACAGTTGTCTCTTCACCATATCTTAAGACACCCTTATTGCCCATTTATATTTTAAATGTAGCTTTTGGATTTCCAAATCATCAGAGGCAACCCAATGATTACTGCATTACAATACTTGAAACTGGAAGTTGCCAAGATGTGGATCATCATGGCCAGGCAGAGGACACTTACACACCAGGATTCCCCACCAGTCTGAGGCAAGCTCCAGACTTCCATGGCATCGGGTATGACAGCTGAGCCATTTTCTTTCTGCTATAGTGCATTTGAAACTGCAGTAAAACTAGTATTTTCACACAAGCACACTTATTTCAGTCCTTCAAAGCTTATGATTGGTTCCTTATTTGTGTGTGTGTATATGTATGTATGAATATGGGATGCTTATGAGCTCCTGAGCTTCAGGACTTTCAAATGGAAAGGTGGTTTGATGGTTTTCCGGCTTTCTACCTCAAAGGAAGGGAGAGGCAGTATTAATATTTTAGCATTTTTATTAGGAGTGTGCTAATATATAAGTGCAGTACAAGACTAGTTTGCAAGCAATTTATTTTTCTTTTAGATGGAGTAGAGCTAGGGGATTTTTGTTACTCCAAGGACTGTGGCAACTTGAGGTGAGACGATGGTTAAATGGTGTTCTTTATTCCCAATCTTTAAAGGCTGGCAGAAATGAAGATAATTCAGTGGTATGTGCAGGGCAGGTCAAAACAGGCAAGATGGCAGGCAGGGCAGTACAATCCAAGGGACTCTGCCATGTGCCATGTTGATGCACATCTGCCTGCACTGGCCCACCCTGTTAACGCCACTAAGGTGATCACAGGTAATCTTTTAACTGTTACAGAGGTATTAGGGAGCAAAAAGCGGTGGCCATGTGAAAATATCCTCTATCATCCTTACAGATAAGGTGGGGGGGGGGGAGGGAGTAAATCAGTCAGCCAGGTGCTTTTCTAGCAAAACCACTAAAGCAGCCATTAAAAGCTATTAATATTATTTCTACTTCTCTGGGCATATTCCTGCATTCCCTTCTACTGGTTTGCTTTTTTTTTTTTCTTTTTCAGATGAAGAATAAAACTTTACGTCAATCTAAATTTTGGCTTTTTTGACTTTCTGTCTAGCCATCCATTAAAGCAGAACAAAATATTTCCCTGAATGAAGATTGCTGTTTTTCTGCAGAAAGAGCTGTTCAGTAATATAGCCTCATGCCCCATTTTTCTTTTTCTTTTTTGAAACCTAGATAGAACTGCACTTCCTAAAAACCAGTTGTTAGAACCATTTTTTATGACTCCACTTTGACAAATGAACTAGTTCATGCAGGTGTGTATGGAACATGTAGCTTCATCCTTAAACGTGCAACACGCAGTGACTCAGAGTTTGAAACCTATTTAGACGAAGGGGATCAAGCACCCTAAAGTAATAGGAGCATATCTATGGTTCTTGAATGACAAGATCTCTTGGACATTTACAGTATGTCTAACAACATTCATTCCTCTGCACTGTAAGAGGATGTCCATTAGGACTATACCTAATCTTTGCTTTGAGAAGATTTAAGAAGTGCCTTGCAACATCTCTCTGCTACTGATTAAAGCGGCCATGTCATTGTGCAGATTTTTGGGCAAGCCTGAAAAAAAGATTTGGTTGCTTTAATAAATTGACTTATTAGAACAGTCACAAGTTTAATACTACCCTGAAGGGTACTATGCTGGCAATCACGCATTTCTTCCAAACAATTTTTGAAATGTGCATAGTTCTGTGTAGGAAACCAAGTTTTCTATCATTTTCCTTGGATTCCGTACAGGAACTAGAGTATGGATCAGCAAAGTATGACACTCCAACATTGCTGAATAACAACTTTCAGGAGTCTTCACCTTCAGCCATGTTATTTATAGATGCAGTAATCTGTACTTCAACAATATCTGGAATGTTAAAGGTGACCTGGCTCTACTCTAACGGTTGGGGGCACTTGGGCAATGTACTCTATCCCACCAGTGGATGTCTCCTCTTCCTTCCTTTTGTTATTGCTGAGTTTTCACTTAGCCATGTTTCTTTTGGATTCAGCCCAGATGGCAACCAAAGGGAAAGGGCAAGGAAAGGATAAAGTATTGTGATGACTTCTTGTTCTTGTCACTATTCATTTACTTCAGGAAACAGGTTAAAAGGCAATTGTGACTCAAGGAATAGCAGCAGCAGTAACGTACACTGAAGGTTGATCAAAATCCTCCAGTTAGGGTATAGGACTTAGCAAGCATCCAATAATGCCAGTTGCTGATCTTATTCCCTGCCAACTCCATATTTCAAATATATCCAGTTTGTCCATCCTTTGTCTTTTTGTTAGCTACTCTGAGTTCTATTAGCTTGCTCATCCAAAATATTTAATGTCTGTATTTGCTCAACCTGCAGTTGATATAAGAAACAGAAGGTTCTTATATCACAAATGACTTTATTTTATATTTAGGTGGAATTCATTGTATTTAATATGTTCAATATTGTACTTTCTCTTTTTGCCAATATCTCTGAATTATCCACAAAACAAGCTTACTTATTTCCTTCCCATTTATTTTAGGCAATCTAATTTTTCATTTTCACAATATATTGTCCAATACCATATTTGATATGTGCACCTGCATGTTCATGGATAAGTGTAATATGGGTAGTCCTCATTCAGTGACCACAAGTGAGACTGGCAACTCAGTCACTAAGCAAAGTGGTCGCTAAGTGGGAAATTGCATGACTGACTGTGCTTTCCAGCTCAAAACTGATAAGACTACCCAGTTTCACACATTCAGCTTTTGTTTGCCTCTTAATCACTCCCCTGCCCTTTGGAATGCTTGCCCTGGTGCTGGGATAATTAACAAGAAGGGAATTAATGTTTATATTTACATTCATTGGAGAGGAAGGGATTACAAGAGAATAAGCAGGCACCCAATGAGAAATATACATTGAAAGCAATGTGCTGGCACCGTCACCTGGCAGTGCGCTACGCTAACAGCCCAGTGTACTCCTCACTGGGTGCCTGTTTACTCTTTTGTAATGCCTTCCTCTCCAATCTTTGCTCTGCAAAGGGGAAAAAAAAGAAAAATAACAGATCAGGCATAGGACAACATGTACTGGCAATCACGTGACTGAAGGATGCTGTGAAAGTCATAAATGGCCGTAAATTAGTCATAAAGTTATTTTTTTCAGCACCGTCAAAACTTTGAACTGTTGCTGAACAAGGTAGTCATTAAGCAAGGACTACCTGTAATCTAATGACGATAGCAAGGAAGGAGACAAATTGGCCCTGGGCCAAGGAGGGACCAGTGTTAAGGTTACCAGATCTGGGTTGTGAAAATCTGGATCACCACTAGATAGCAGCAAAGAACTGGAGTTTTGTATATTACTTTCTTACCATGCAGTGGTTGTCTGGATTGTTGCAACCCAGATCTACCCATTGATAGAATTTAAAAGAACCCAGAAGTTTCATTCAAGGCAAACCAAACTGACTGCATTCCGATTTTGTATTCTTTGTAAAACTCTATTTACTCTATATCAGTTTAATTAAATAATACATACTACATAGGGGACAGCAGAATATCCAAATAGAAATGTTTGAAAATCTCAAAGAGAAAAATGTAGCATCTTCTTCTCACCCTTGGTGTGTGTGTGTGTGTGTGTGTGTGTGTGTGTGTCTTAATCAAGTGTTTTGTAGCCTTCACAAATTTTACCAACCATATCTTTTGGTTTAGAAAAAATATATGTGTGAGATTTAAGGCTATGTTCATAGTTAAATATTCTGATATTAGGGATATATTCTCTTAGACAAACCTAAATTAAGGTTTCATTGATGCAAAGGCATATGTGTTCAGCTGTTCCCTGTTGGGGAAACTAAAATGCAATAGTATTGCATGAATTCACAAAACCGAGTGCAATGTGGACCTTTCTTATATAGAGTTACGCACGAAGCCTCATGCAAAACGGCTCCCCTGCTTAAAGGAACATATCACATGAATGCAATTTCAGTTTTAATAAAGAGGCTTTTCAGAATTTCAGTTGGTTGCAAGCGGAGACTTGCATTGATAGTGCCTCATTCTCTAATGTTAGATTATGCGTGCTGAAACGTCCTGGATAATCTTGCTCTTAAAGAAAAGAAGCAGTTCATGTGTTCCTTAAGAACTGAAGTGGCATCTGTCCCATGCTGCTGGTTACAATGATGAATGTATCATTCTGCTTGTATTTAAATTCTGGAGCAAAATGCGCAGCCAAGCCTCTCCAGTTCTTGTTATTCTGTTTTTAGAAAAACACTGACATTTTCTTAAACAGGCATAATTTATCATTTTAAGTCATACAACAGTGCCTTGCTGTGCAAAAGCCAGCAAGAAAACAAGACTTCTTTGAGACAGTCTTGGGTTGAAGAAAGAGGAGGGGGAACCAGTCTTGTGCTCTTTGAGGTCACTCCAAGTTAAAACACAGAAAAGGGTGCACAGTCAGGGCAGTCTTGTGATATATTTCTTTCCTTTTTCATCTACGAAAAACTCCCACTGTAAAATGTTGGATCCAGCTGAGAAAGAATCCCCCACCCTGAAAATGACATGAAAAATGACATGTGACCGATGTGTTGATGTATTTGCACCACTTTTGCTGTCTATTTTCAAGGTCATATGTTGGAATTGCGTGATGTATCACCAGAATAGAACACGTCAAATGAGGGGGCTCCGACTAGTGTTTGTATGGTCTTGCCTTGCTTTGAGTGGCACTTGATTGCCTGATTCTTATTTTTGGCTCAAAGGCCACTTGTTCAAAAGACCCTTGTTGGTTTTCCGAATGCTCCTGTCCAAGAATTAACGTTTTCTTGCTACGTTACAAGACCAACAGGAGACTCAGTAGGTTTCTGAGATCTGTACATTGCTGCAGTAGCCTCACATAGATCGGCTTTGCTGTTCAGAAAAATATTGGATCCACCTGACTTTCCTAATTAAAGAAGTAACTGGCAGGTATTCAAAGTGCTGCTGGTCAGAAAAGAGAGAGATCTACCCTGCTTGGATGATTCAAAATGAGCAGTCACATCTCAGAAGAGGTAATGATAGGTAGTGAATGCCCTTATTCAAGCAGAAATTGTTTGGGAATATTTAGCAATGCTCCCTGAGCTTCTTCATTTTCTCTCATATTCCACTGCTGTGCTCCAGCTGTACACAGCCTGATCAGCAGCTGCTTCAGCACTATTATTTCCTCTGAAACCTTTGGGGCTGACTAATTAGGATCATTAGTTTTTAAATCCACTCCAACTATTTTGCTACTGCTCAGATTGGAAATGAACTTCACTATTTCCTCTCCCCCCCCCCCCCCGCAAAATGTAGCCAGGCCCTCAGCACCACCTTCACTGGGACCAGTTCACTTGCTCTAGTATCAGTTCATAAGCTATTAGCGTGCCACCCACCATGTAGCTTAAAGGATGGTTATGCTTACTAAAGGTCTACAAAAATAAAGAGTCCGCAAGCATTACACGGCAGGAATCATTTCTTTTAGGAAAAAGATGGCAGGAAAATGTCTGCATTGGCAGGCCTGTAGGAGAAACCATCATTTATCTGTGTCCTCCAGTAAACTATAACAAGAAGTTAAATGAGAATATTTTGTTAACTTCAGTCCCAGTGTACCCATTTATCTTCACAACAGTCTGTGACCGTAGCATCTGTGGCAGGGGGTAAGTGACAAAATGTGTGTTGCAACATCACAACACAAATTCTACATGTTACATACTTGCATACTACATCAAGATGGAAGTAGGAAAGGGCAGAACTGGCATCATGATGTGTGTTTCATCACTTTGGCATCACTGTAGTTAGGAATGGACGTCTATGCTAGGCAGATAAGCAATTAGCCAATGGCCAATCACCCTAACAGCTGAGATGGATTTGATTTGATGATGGATGAATTTTCCCTGGCTACAATGATACCAATATTTTCCTAAGAGTTACTAAGAATGACTTAAAAACACCAACCCTAAGAACTTTCTGAGTCAACATCTACTAATTCCTCTTTTCTCAGTCAAGGGGAGGGAAACTAGCAGGGAAGGTTTTAAGTGTTACTAGTCAAGCAGAGTTATTGTAGGTCTCCTCCTAGATTCTCTGGAGCATTTTAAGCAGCACCCATCTGTGTTTCTGAGCATTGCAGGCCAGGCTAGGGCTTCCCTGTAGGCCTCAAGCTTTGGGTCAAAGACCAAGATTTAAGTAACATTCACATTTTGGTGCCTTTGTTTGAAATGAATAAGTTCTGGACTACAGCAGACACACACAAGGCACAAAATATTTAGATATAAAACACATGATTTATTTTATGATTTATTCATTTACTTAAAATTATGAACAAATACATGATGTTTACCTTGAACCAATAATATTTTTATCCTTCTCATCCTCCCAGCCAAAATTCCCAAATATATATTTGCAAATGGGTGGGAGCTGCTTACTGGACTTGGTTAAAAAAAACACAGTGCTTGAGTCATTTCTCTGTTTTAAAGAGATAGTAAAAAAAGGTTAATCATCTGTTTAAGAAGTGTACCTTGCAAGTATCAGTGGTGTCTGTGCTTGAATGATCAAAGTACTATCCTACATAGCGTTGAAGCTTTTGAAGAATATTTAGAAGATAAAATATTCCTATTTATTTTCTCTTTACAACTCTATAGGATACTGAAGCTTTTGAAGACTATTTAGAAGTAAAATAACTGGGAAAAGTCCCATAAATGCCAGACCCAAACCTCTCACTAAACCTTCATCAAGGGAAATGTCAAAAGCAGCCAGGATCACCTATGCCAAAATCAGCAGGTTCTGCCCTATCCCAGTCCCACAAATAGTCTAATCAAAAGAAATTGCACCACTCCTTTGAAGTGTTTCTTAACTACTCAGGAATGATTTTTACAGACAAACCACTTTTTCCCTCTTCCCAAGTCAACCACAGTTGATCCTTATTCATCCATAACCTGAACTCAAATCCCTTTACATCTCAGGGCCATTAACTCAATGGGTGGCCTTGCTGAAAACATTAATTTGGTTTTTTATATATACAGATACATACATATCTGTATGTTCCAACCCTACTTCATAAATTGAATATGAATAAGTTGCAGAAAGACTACCATCCCCGATTCTTTGTATTTCCCATAAACACCATTAAATGTAGAACTATTAGGTACCTTCAAATGGTAAAGCCCCTTTCTACATGTTCTTTACACAATTCAGCTACACATTTATTAAATGCATGAAGAGAGGAGTAAATTATGTCTGCTATATTTGCTCCCCCAACCTCTGCATAACTAGCAAGGTCTGAACCACTCTGCATATTCATTTTTATAAGTATGAGTTTTATGTAATCATTATTAGGTAGCACACTTTTTGCAGGGCTACTGATTGCACCAAATATAAACCCAAACTCTATGTGTGTGTGTGTGGCATGATTTTCTTTCTAATACTACAAGTACATGCATATTTTCAGCAAACTTGTGAAAAGGGGTATAGTCACTGGCAAAGCTTGGAGCAGTCATATAGTATTTCCTCTTATAGAATGGTAACATATGATGAAAGCTGGCTGGATGTTGAGAGTCTAGACCAGTGTTTTTCAACCTTGGCAACTTTAAGATGTATGGACTTCAACTCCCAGAATTTCCTAGGTAGCATTCTGGGAGTTGAAGTTCCATACATCTTAAAGTTGCCAAGGTTGAAAAACACTGGTCTAGAAAGTAGATTGGCAAATAGCTGCATTGCCTGACTTTTGTCTTTAGGAAGTCTTGTTTTTACTCATGCTTGGTCATCACATTTGGACAATCTATACAACCATCCACACTTCCCACTAAACTATATTTTTGCTCTTTTCAGGATTTTGAGAAATTTTTTTGTAAAACCACACATGTCCCATGTTATATTTCCACATTAGATATTTCTGCATTATTTTAGTCCTTTCCATTTTTTTATAAGTATATCTGCATATCAGTCCATATTTTTGTTATTTTATGGAAACACTTCCTTGGGGACACCGACAACAGAGATGGGCGTATGTGTTTGTGCATGTATGCACATGTTTAACCCTTAGCTTATTTTGCCCTTTTATTTCAGATCCGTGCTGCCCAGCTCATTTCTTCTTCCCATGGGATTTCAAACTCAAGATGCCTTTAGAAAAATTGTCAAGCAGAATGATAGGAAGTGAAAATTCCAAAGATTTCTGTTCTCTATTTTTTTCTCCACATAGCACAACTTTTGTCAGTCACTTTCCTTCCCTCCCTCCCTTTCTTTCTGAAAAACCATTAGGATTTCTATATGCCTTTTACCCCTTTTTTATTTAAAATAAATCAGAGGACCAAATGAGGAAGTACAAGTGTGATGCTAATAAGGCAAACTAAGGCCACATGGAACCAAATCAGTTTGCTGTTTGGGCATGGCTACAGTAGGACTAAAGTGATGCCTTTTTCTTACACATCAGTTTTGTAGCAGATTTCCATTAGAATTTAGAGGTGATCCTTGCATAACAAATCGTGGTAGAAACATCTGTCTAGAAGGCAAAATCATGAAGTCTGCTCAGTGTCTAAACTCAGTCTGGAAAGATACTTTTTAGAGCTCTGCTCAGGAGTTTTAGAGCTTTTATATTAGTTCAAAATCAAGCAGTAATGGTTTTTCTGCACTGTGCTACTTCAAACTGTGGGAAGGAGAGTTGGCATACTGGAATGCCTTTTCCTTCTCCAATATTTTTTCCTGAACTTAGGCAAAACAAAAGCAAAACCCCATCCCCCAAAAAGGAGGTAGAGAAAACTAACTTACATCTTTTCTCATGCATTACCTTTCTATGTGACATAATTCACTTCGTGGAATAGTGTTTCCACTGGCATTCTGAAATAGTACAGTCCAGAAATAAACTTTACTCATATTTGCTTTCTTTCCAACCCAACTGAATGTTGGAAAGAAATTATGTGAAGGGCTTGAGATGCTGTCTTTCTGTCTCTTCATCCATCAGCAGGATAAGACTCCAAAACCAGAACAGGACGGGAGCAAATGTGGTATAGTGGGAGAAACCAGCAAAAGAGAGATCAAATTAGACAATGGACTGTATCTGTCTGGAGACTATAGGAAAAAAAAATAATTCCAGAAATAAATCCCCTGGTGCATCTCAATGGGAGAAGCAGTTGAGCAGAGCTTTAATGCTGCTGATTGCTGCATTTCTACTGCATCCTGGTCTAAGTGACCTAGACAGGAACATATTCAGCCTGCCCTATGTTTCTCAGCGCATACACACACATGAACATTGTGATGCAAAATAAGAGGAAAGGAGAAGCATGTGCACACACAGGCTGTATCCACGCAAAAATCATGCTGCCCTAAATCTTGCTGCACACCACAATCTTTCCCTGCACTCAAAACGGGTCCATGCTGTGCAGCTACGCATACAACTGTAATGTGCAGCATTCTAAGTGCTGTGATGGATGGTTCCCTCAGCTGAAATGGCAGCTCTGCCCGACATCCTCCAACTGGCATGCACGATGCTCCAGTTATTCCACGCACGATGCTCCAGTTGTTCCATATACTGTATTTTTTTAAAAAAATTTCCTTTCCCATCAAACTGTTAACTGATTGAACATTCTTTTTTATTCCTTGAAACTCTGGGTTCACCGGTTGACTGGTTGATCTTTTGACCACTGATGACAGCAAACAGAGCTTTTGTATGTCTTGGCGGCCATCTAGCAGTCACCCAGATTTCTGCAGCCCCTGGATAATTGCCATGAAAGAGCTGGAATGCCCTGTCCTCAGTAGTGCTGATGGGAAGATTTAATAATATTGTCCTTCAAGAGACTTGAAGAGTCTATGTTCAGATACTAAAGTTGAGCTAGTCATACATGTATTCCTGAAAAGTCCTATCTTTCCTTCTTGAAGGAGTAAGCTAATCTCACATATTACAAATTATTTAGACTGGTCCCGAAAGACAGTTGGTTCTTTGGGACAATGGGGCCATATGGCCAAATGTTGTGCTATAGCAATAGCTGTGGGTCTGAATTACTCCGGGCATGCTTAATTTCTGAATGGGGGTTTTATGTTGGATGTTTTCTATTTTAATGAGGGTAGGGGGTGGGGGTTGGTCTGTTACAATAAGTAAACAAACAAATAAATAGTCTTGGCCTTGCATTATCATGCAGCTAGGTCCTTTAGACAGAAAAGATTTTAAAACCATACTTAAGGTAAATATCTCCAAGGGTATCAAATAGCTTTCACTCAGTTCAAGGACTGAAAATCTGATTGATTCAGTTTTGAAGTTACACAATGGATCCATTCATTTACTGAGATGTTTAACGCAGCCTATTCCTGAAGGCTCCAGGCAGAAAACAGTATCAAAAACTATAATATGGCATTATGCAAAGTACTGCAAAAAACAAGTATACTTTGCTAAGGCTAAAAATGCAAGCAGAATACAGTACCATATTTATAATATTTTTAGAATTCAAAGGAAGGGCAATATAACCCAAGTCTGAGTTCTTAGCAATCGTTAACTTAGATCTGACTCAGATGAGAAATAAATGACAGATTTCTGTTCTTATCTGTTTATAAAAATAACATATTGGTTATGACAAATACCTACTGATCTTAACTACACAGCATTCAATAGGCACAGCAAACCCCAAACCTTTTTTCATTACTAAATTTTATAGTACACTTAGGCTGGTTGTTAAAGAGAGAAAGAAAAAAAGAAAAGAGTTCATTGTTTCCACCGCAGTGGAAAAACTTCAAAGGGAAGAGGAAGTTCTTTGGAATATTAGATATATGGTAAGATTGCCCAAGGCATACATATTTTAATTGTGATTAAATACTGCCTTCTGCATAACACCCAGGCAGCTCCTTACCTATCTTTAATTAGCTGCATTTAGTGAGGGTTTTATGGTCAGTGAACATGGGGTGCTAATTTCCATAAATTAACATGTCATTTCCATATTTACCTCAAGATACTTAGTTGCATTGCTATTACCTTTTGTAGCCTTATTTTCCTAATTAATGTAATGGAGTACAAACCACAATTCTCATTCTGCTTGCTTTGTTATCTCTCTTTCATCAAAAAGAGAAGGCGGGGGGAGGAGGAATGATGTCCCTGTCTGAGACGCGATCCATGCACGACTTTTTCTTTAAAAAGAGCTGCGGGAAGTAATTTTATCTTCTGCATTCTCCTCTCTCCGCTCGCTTCCCCCAGCTTCTGTGTCCCTTCCTATTCACGAAAGCAAGTAAGGTGTATTCTTAACACAGATTTTACTTCATGACTGTTTCAGAGTCAGTGATTAGAAAAGAGGTGGGAGCCTCAATTAATGAATTTTCCTCACCCATCAGCACTAAAGACATCAAGAGAAGAAAACTCACAGGTGCAGCTGAGGAAAGCAGCAAAAGGTCAGGGGTCAGTGCCTGTCTTTGAATTCAGCCAGCGACAGCCAGGGAACATAAAGGGAATCTCTTTGTTGCAATTCAGCACAATTTTAGAAAGTGGAGATACTAACTTAATTACCCCAGCTCCCTCAATGCACTGAAGTGCTGCAGCAGGCTATAAATCAATACCTAAGGTCACATTGCTAAAAGCATGGAAAAACAGGTTTTTCTCTAATTCTGGCATGTTGTTCATTCCAGCAAAGGTGTCCCTGGGGTCAGGATCAGATGAGAAATAGAAGGGCAGTTCTATGAGGATTGCCTAGAAGTAGGGGAGGGACCATATGTGAATGTTTGTTACTGCACTGTGTGTTTGGCTCCTGCAACACACCTTTCGAGCACCCCATGTATAGGACATCTGATTTTCAATAAAATCCTAGGACCTCATTGGAGCAAAGGATAGATTCTTCCATTTGAAGATAAGTATGCTCCATGCTTATGTGATTTTCAATTTTATCTGCTGATCTAGAGAATTTACAACCTCCTAGAAGAGAAAACAGTTCACGTGAACTCCACAAGATACGGAAAAAGGCTGTTTCTAGTGGAGGCAGGCTTGGCATCACTTCTAATAGCTTTGCCAGAGGGAGGTTTTTAATTTTGGTTCACCTGGCTGAGCTGCTGCCTGGAAATATGTCTACTGCTTAGCATTATGTACAGTAAATGCAATATGCACACCCAATATTTGGCTTATATGGGAAGGAAAGTCAGCAAGCTTCTGAGGCTGCCTTCTGAGTGGTTTACCCTTTGCACGGTGCTCTGCATGAGCACCACATTGTTCCCAGGTGATCTGGTGCTTGTTCACCTGGACAGGAATGATGAAGCCCAAGAGGATGCTTGATGGTTCCCAGTGCAGAATTTGAAAGTTCAACAGAATTCAGCATTTGTGTGGTCTGTTCTATGGAAAAGAAAGAATGGACTGTGGTAATCCAGGTGAAGTAATAAACATACAGTATACTTAACAATAACACCTTTCACTTCACTCTGATTATTACTCCTATTTAAGAGTTATAATAATGAAAAAAAATCAAGAAGCTAAAATACTTTAAACTGTATCCAGTGCAGTTGTTTAATGATGCATCCAATTATGGCTATAGCTTTGTGTAGAGCTGGAAAAAGTGTGGCCCTCCAGATGTTGGACTGCAATTCCCATCATTTCTCATAACTAAGCATACAGTTTGTTAAGGCTGATTGGAGTTGGCCTTTCACTTCTTAATAATCACTCATTGCACATTCATGTTATAAATATAGCTTTTGAATTTCCAAATCATCAAAGGCAGCCCAGTGATTATATTATTACAGTTCACTAATGGAGAAGTCACCAGGATAATTGAGGACACTTACTTATGAGGACTAGTTTTGGATCTCTGTGATTCCACAGCATCAGCTGTGTTTAAGATCTGAGCCAATTTACTTCCAGTGGCTGCAGTGAATTTGAAACAGCAGTAGAACTAGTCCTTTCTTTGAAATGCTTTGAATTTGTAGCCCACCTGTAACTACATTTTTGGAAATACTTAGCCTCCCTTAGCTCCCCTTCATAAGAACTATTTGAACTTTTAAGATTTGATTTGATTTTTTTCACAGAACCAGATACCTGTACTTGCACACAAGTTGAAACAAAGATGTTGAGGGAAGGGTGCATGGAATTTATTTTATTTCCTTTTTGGGTGGAATGGGGCTGAGGGTATTTTTGTTTCTCCAGAACTGCAGCAGCTTGCTAATTCTTTGCCCTCAGCACTGCTGCAAGGACAGTGGTTTTTGAAAGACTGGAGTATAGAAAAGGGGATAGTATAGAAGTGCCCGGTGTCTATCCTTGGGAAACTCACAGCTGCCATGACAGAGCATGTGTTATGAGAAAAGACTCTTGCCCTCACATTCT
This sequence comes from Python bivittatus, assembly GCF_059951505.1. Classification (NCBI taxonomy): domain Eukaryota; kingdom Metazoa; phylum Chordata; class Lepidosauria; order Squamata; family Pythonidae; genus Python; species Python bivittatus. Next base: position 20,132,259 of record NW_028277113.1, on the reverse strand, counting down.
GATTGTGCTGTGAGTTGGGTTGTTTGATAAATCTGCTTATACACTTGTGGGGAATTATAGTCCTGTCTCCAACTTTGTGTGGTTAGCTTGCTTCCATTCCTGCATCCCTACATGCTGAATGCAGGTATCTGAAGAGAGAGCCATAGAATCAGTGATTGGTTAATGTGTGAACCAGGAACATTGGCAAAGTGGGTCAAAAAAGCCAAGATCAACCATGCAATTGAAGTCACCCCTTTTTTATGTGTCTGTGGATATTGGAGGGAAGGGGAAGTGATATAAAGTTTACACATATGCCATCATAAATTTAAAATATACCAAAAGTGTATCATGAATGCTTTATTGCTATTTTTCCATACTTTCAAGTTTAGAAATAGTGAAGGGCTAATGATAAAAGAGAATATATTCTCATTTCCCACAAAACTGCTTTCAGCACAAGACTGTTTTTTGAACTTTGTATATTTTACTAGTGAATCTTGCATCCTTTTATCATATCATTGCTTATTTTTCTTATAACTCTTTCGAGGATGGCTTTAAGCTGTATTTTCTAAATCAGAATATGATTATTCATGTTGAAAATTGGAACATTTTCTCAATTAGATACATCAAATGTTTGAATCTAACCCAATAAGGTTCTTGGTTCCCAGTCAATTAGAAAATGTTACACCACTCGGAGTTTAAAAAAAAAAAACTTTACCATGTTTCTCGTGTTCTCTATAAAGCTCCATATAGACTGATAGTGCTGTGTCATTCATAAACCTGATGGCTGGGGTTTGGAGACATCCATTTTTTTTTTCATGTTTATACAAGTCACAATTCTCAGAATGTTAATCAGAGAAGAGGGATGGGTAGAATAACCAACTCCAAGACTTACTAAGACTTTCATCTCTTGGAAAGAAATTGTGGTTTCCTATTATATTTGGCCAAGCCAAAGATCCATATGCCTACATATTTGGCAATATAAACTCTCCAACATTTCTACTGATATCAGTATAATTAACATATAAAATAAAGGAGAAGATTCCTGTTCTAGGGCATCTTCTACAGCAGGTGCTCTTAACCTTGGGGGTCTGTGAATAAATATCAGGGGGGGTTGTGGTTTGGATGGGATAAAGAATTACAACTTTATTTGCACTAATCTCTAAATGAACTTTAGCTTACCTTGTTATTGATTTAATGGATTAATAACAGAGCACATATATTTCTATATTACATATTTATTATTTTTCATATTTTGAGAACTGCATTTGAGCATCCTTTGTAATGCAATTATCTATGTTTTTTTTTTTAAATTTTATGCACTTAAATACATTTTTCAGAGACAGGGTCCATAGGTTGCAAAGAGTCCATGGCACAAAAAGTTTAGAAACCATTCTACAGAAAAACAAAGTTCTCATGTCAAGCTCAGTTACTAGTGACTGCATCCATGTGATTTTCCTGACAATACTATGGAAATGGTTTGACACTGTCATCTTCTGGGATTTTTAAAAACTTCCTAGCCTAGTCTACAGTCCTGGAATTCCAGAGTCCTCCCTCCACTGACTAACCAGAGCTGAGTCTGCTTAGCTTGCAAGATCCACCAAGTTTAGCTAGGTTCTGACACCTTCTGAGGCTGTACAATACAGGTCTATTAGTTCTTGGGGGGCATACAGTGTAGTGAAGACTGTCTATAAGCTTTCCCAGATTCATTTCTTTATTGTGTATGAGTCTTTTCTGACAACCGCTATCCCTCTGTAGGGATTAAATTGAGCTTGTCAAGGCAAGGAGGCTAAATTAAAAACAATATCAAGCACACTGAAGCAAATTAAAATGTCTTGTAATTCAACTTGACTCTAGAACATATATTAAAAAATGAAGGTCTCATGATACCAGTTGTAATTATTCTGTATGCAAATAATACATTCTATATTACAACATTTTTTTACAGTTGTTCCAACAGTCATGAAGAGGTCACTGTGTATTTATTTATTTACATGGAAATATATATCCCATCTTCCTGGTGCCTAGGAACACTCAAGGCAGTGAACAACTGAAACCATCTAAGAACAATATTAAAAAATACAATACAATAAAAATTAAACCAATATTCAGCAGATAAAAGGCTTAGATCTATATGAAACACATGTACCAGTAAAACCAATACTTGCCTAAACAGGAAAGGCTCTGCAGCTTCCTGCCAGGTTAGAACAGATGGCCAAATAGTTGGAGTATAATATATTTTAACATCACACATTCTTAGGTTAAAAACGAGAACAGAATTATATCTACAAGATAAACCCTTTCTCTCCTCTTAATATAGCTGGTTTTCTTTTCTACCACAACTGTGTTTTCCGTTTCTATATATCCAATCCTACTCTAAGAATAACAAGAGTGTGTATTTTCAATGAAGATTTTTCTGAAGCCATCCATTTCTTAAATATGTGCTGTGCCACTTGTGACCCACCAAGCCACAAACAGTTTGCCAATCCAGTAAGAGCATTCTGTTAAGGAATCAAGACCGGGGCTACCAAATGCCCAACAGCAGGCTGCCTTTTGCTTGGTGGATCACAAGCTGCATAGATATTTCTCCATCCAAAAGTTGAGCTGACTAGTTTTATTTTGCAAACTCCCAGGAAAATATTACACTTTAAACTGAACACCACACGGCTGTTCTTCTTGAATTTTGCAACTTACTGTTGCTTATTAGAGACAGAAGGCAAAATGCACCTCAGTGTAGCATTTTTTACCAAAGAACTAAAATAATACTAGGCCTTCCACAATGGTTCCATTTTCCACTGGCTGGTGATTAGAGAGACTGATGCTTTCTATCAAAGACTAACCTCCTTCCAAGCTTTAAATAGATACTTGTGTTAATTGCAGATAGCAACAAAATGCAGTGCCAAATGTTTCAATCTGGCATCAGAGGGAAAAGGGAATAAACAAGCTATGGTAGATTAAACACTTCAGAGTGGTGTTTTTCTGTCACTCTCAGAATGTGAAATAGAGTCCCGTGCTATTTGACTGTTCTTCTCCTCATGATACATGTTGGATACCTATAATTTATGACAGCAAGCCAGCTCTGGGTGAGCTGCCTTTTCTTTCGGACTGATGCTAACCTCGTTAGCGGAGGAATATGTGACAGGCTGATAGCGGTTTCTTATCTTCAAGTTAAACATTGTCAGATTAATTTATGGCTGGGCAACTGTAACAACCACAATGTTTTTATAATAAGAGAGAGGAAGGTTTTGGAGGGATTCTGACTCCAGTGAACCTGCTCTCTTGTTCTGGTGCACATGGCCTGCCTGTATCGATCACTTTTCAGGAAAAAAAAGAAGCCCTATGGGAAAGAAAGAGATAAAGTCTCTTGAATGAGTCCAAAGGAATCTCGTATCCTAAGGGAGGCATCGTTAGGGCTTCTGAAAAGGGAAGGTCATATTCAGAAATCAACATCTGCATTCTTTGGAATATGATCAAGCCCTTGACTATGAAACATTAATAGCCTTTCCCAGTCTGGTGCATCAAGTTGAGGAGAGCTGTTCTAGAAGATCTGGGAATGATAATGGTTGCGTAAGGGGGAGAGAGGAATCTGGGGCAAAGGAGAAATCAGAATAATGCTATTTATTCCTCTATTATTTTTATAGCCTGCCTTTTCAAGGCCGCCAAAGACATTAACACATACCCAACGTAAATCATTCAAAGGAGCAAATACGTCAAATTTAAAAATAGCAAGCATGAAAAAAATAAAATTAAAACATGAGCAGAAAAAATGTACAGGCAAAGTATTAACAGTCTAAACAGTAATCAGAGTATAAACAAATAATCTGACAAGATCCAGCCCAGTCTACACAGAAGTATGTTAGAGTAGCCGTCAATGATTGGACAACTCAAGGCCTCTAGGGAGAGATTTCCACAGTTCAGGGTCAGCCGTGGAAAATACCTTTCATATACCATTAACTGGCATTTGTGTACTAGTAAATGAACTGGAAGTTACCGAAGCTGTGTTAACAAGGAAGTAGCATGATCTCAGTAGCTGCTTCAGGTACCAACCTTGTTGACATATTTTGCAGCTCCTAAAGTTTCTGGACACTTTTCAGAAACACTCACCGACAGAACAATTGCCTTATCAAAGTGTAACTAAGATGTGAGTTACCAATGATACCTCTTGCACCATTATATTATTCAAAATTGTATTTCTCAGAACAGGAAACAGTGTGACAGTTATTTCATAAATCAGGTTTAGATTGACCATTACCGATGAAGCAATCAGAAGGCTTAAGTTACATGAACCTATTGCTTTTACTGATGAAATTGCTTCCTGTGGCAAAACTGGAAGCTGTTGATTTGCTCCTGCAGACCTTCTTTCCCCACATATTTTTAAAATGTGCCCTAGTGAGTTCCCCAATTCTCCAAAGCAGCTTTTAAGAGCACAAAAGGCTATACAAGGTGGAGAGTTACTTTTACTGATGGCAGAATTCCACTGGAATGGAATCAATTCTTCCTTCCCAATTCCATCAAGTTCACTCTAAATCTGTCCCAGAAGTTAAGAGACATTCCAGAGTAGGTCTGGTGGCTGTTATTATGTATAAATATATGGAGGAAGGAGTAGAGACAGAAAAGTAATCTCATTAATGAAAAATTAATTATATTAATTTTATCAGAACCAATGTTTTCTTTCTGTGCAGATGTATTTGAATTAAATAGATAATTGGCTTCACTGGCAAAGATATCTTTGGGTAAGTTGTTCTTAACTAGGTATTTTAAGTTGACTACAGTGCCTTAAAAATTTCTTGTTAATAAGACTTTTTCAAGCATCTTTTCACATTCCTCTGGACATAATTTACATTAGGAAATACCAGAAAGCGCTCACTTGCCATTCCTCACAATATATGAATATGATATCTGAAGCCAGTTAATTAAAGAGTAGTTTAATTTGCTTCTAATTTGTCCAATAATAAGTGAATTGGAGTGCTAGTTGGTGAAGTGGCAGGGAAAGCAATTTCCTTCCAATATTTTGGACCATTTATATCATAATACCATATATATTTCTAGCCAATTTGCTATTTCCGTACTAATTATACTCAGCAAGGCACACATTCCTTTGCTAAAAGGTTGTTAACAATGTTACAAGAGTTGCGCTCAGAAGCATTTGGAAAAAGGAAAGAGCCATGCTTTATTTTTATTTTATTTCATTTTATTTAGGTTTATCTTGAACCTTACTCCGTTCTGCCTTTACAGAAATTTGGAAAGGAGCCCTAGAGTTCTGCTTCATTTAGGTCTTCTGGGGCTGGCTCTGACAAAACGATAACAGCGATGATTGATGATGTTGATATGATGCATGCTGAAAATTGCACTAGGTTTGGTACATTTCTTTCTCGGTTCGCCAATTTACTTTTCACCATACTTTATTAACATAAATATATGAGAACTCAGCCAACTGTGTTTTATTCAATAAAACATAGCTATACTATGGATCAGCTAATGGATAAACCATGGAGTCCCTGGTGCTCTCTGAGCTTGGTTGTTTGCTTGCTGACGTTTTATTACCTGACTGAGTAACATCATTAGTACCTGATGATGTTACCTAGTTCAGTTAATCAGATGATGTTACCTAGTCAGGTACATCAGAGGATGTTACTTAGTCAGGTAATGAAATGTCTGCAAGCAAACAGCTAAGCTCAGAGAGCACCAAGGACTCCACAGTTCAATCCTGAGCTATATATATTCTCTTCTACTGGGATGGATAAACCACATTACAGAATGTAATGTGTTTTGTAGCCTGGAGAATAACCGTTAAAGTCAAAGAGGTATAGAAAGAACTCATCTAGGACATCCACTGTACAGTTTAGGAACTATTTTAATGAATTCCTTTTCCAGACAATGGTTTGGAGTGAAGAAATGAATTATTTAAATTATTCCCATGCTGTTGTATGTCCTGAAATATCTAAATATTCCAAAAGTCAAAAGTCAAGTCACTGGGCAGAAAGATCTCAGAATGTGTATCTTATGCTTTTATACTTAATGCCTCTGATAGAGTATAACTACTGTAACGTCATGAACTTATCACATTGGCTCTGTAATTACACTGATTGTTACTTTTCATGAATCTATTAATATCTTATTAAGTTTGCAGGGGTAGAAACCTAAAGTATAGTGTACTGCATTGGAACGGTATTATAGTCACTTAGTAGAAACTGAGTACATTTTTATTAATTAAATTCCATCATTTATTTTTGTTCTGCAGATTAGAAGTGGCTCGTTCTAGTTTCAAAATACCCCAACCATGAAAATTTATAATTGATTAAATGTGAAGGGGGAAAAATGTGAGGAGGTTATGTATATAACTGGAAAATTTCTAAAGACATTTAAAATTTGTAAAGGAGAATGATAAGGAAATAGCATGCTGCTTCTATTTTCTGTATAAACAATATACATCCTATCATTTTGGTGATAATTTCAGAACTTAAATATAATAGTGTGCTAGGCTGCATATTGTAATGGCTGCTTTAGATATTAATGACAGAAAAGATTTGAAAAATAATCCCCCTGTCTAAACATAGAGATGACTTGAGAAGTTTAGCACTAAATGGGTTAGAATATATGAGATTTAATATGCTTCATAGGCTTCTATGAAACTAAAAATGCTATCAAAAGCCTCAAATTTAAGTCAGGAGCTACCAGTATCTAGTGCACTCAGTCTCAAAGAACAGTGAAAGATTATTTAATTGTTTTCTCTCTTTCTCTCTCTTCTTTTGTCTATATATTTATTGTTAAAATATTGTAATACAAAGAAAATAAGAAAAAGTAAATATTTAAATACAAATAAAAGGGGAAAAGATGTGAAAAAAGGAAGATGATACAAAAAAAAACATGGTTGCATATACTGCAATGGTAAAATTGACTGTATATCTCCAGAATCCCTCCCAATTCCTCTAAAGCAGTGTTTTTCAAACTTGGTAACTTTAACATGTTAAAGCATGCTGGCTGGGGAATTCTGGGAGTTGAAACTTTAGGCATGATGGCTGGGGAATTCTGGGAGGTGAAGCCACACATCCTAAGGTTGCCAAAACACTGGTCTAAAGCATTTTGACTATATAGTCATCTTTATTGGTTCAAAAGTGCAATCAGCAGGGTCAGCTTCTGAACCTGGTCATTTCCAAACAATTAAAAAATAAATGATGACCTGTGGTCATTTTCTCCTTTAGGAGCTGTGAACTGTCTGCTTGATCTTAGTCAAAAGGCAGAGAAGTGACCTGCCAACAAAATGCTATATCAGCTGAAGCCAAGAAGGTAGAACAAGGCAAGAGATCCTGCCATTAGAAAAACAGGCCACTCACAAGCTCTGTAGAGCTTTAGCAATGTAAATGTGAAGATCACTTTTTTGCAATTTGGGATCCACAACAGCAAAACTAGAATTTATTTGGCTTAGCAGCCAGATACAAGTGACAGCATAGACACAAACCACTTTGAAGTGATTCTACAGCACTACTAAGAACCTTTGTGGAAGTGCTCAGATTCGCTGCTGTATATGAATACCAATTACTCTTTTATAGCCAAACTGGCTGGATGAAAAAAGAGGCCAAGGGACACAGAAACCAGCCTAGAGATAAATGCAGAACACCAATGATACTCATGCAGCTGCAGCTGCTAAGATAAAAATATAAAACCCATTTATTTTATACTCCTGTTTAATTCCATTCAAAAGGGAAGTCTCTTCCACAACCTTCTAAAATTATTTACATAGTAAATAAAAAGGGTCTTGGGGAATGAGCCAAAGAAAAGAGAAGCCAAACATTCTTGCTCCCATAAACTTTCAAAAACTCAGCATGGTTGGGGGAGGAAAATTCCAAACACAGAGGTTTTAGGAATTAAACATATTTCCCATACTTCCAGGGAAGAAATGATGGACTGAACACAGCTCCCGAAAAGCGGAGCTGACAACTGCAGTGAAGAATGAAGAGCTGGTGGGTAGACAAGTACTCCAGGCAACTGCTTCTCACAAGGAGACCACAAGACAATAGTCTCCAGCAGCTTTAGAACTCTGGGAGAAGAGGGAATAGCCATCTTGCTCAAACCATGGTCGGTGCCTTTAAAAGGACACTGGGTTTGCATACTTTCTTTTCTAATCACTTTCAGAAATTGCTTGTTAACTGCTTTTTAGCTATTATGAATCTTTGGTTGTACAAGTTTTACAGCACCAGATGAGTTTTTTTCAATCCTTAGTGAAAGAAGTTTTAAATACAAGTTTAAGGACTTAATTTTTTTTTTCTGAATAAATAGCAAAAGGGTGATTAAAACTCTGATTTTAGAAAGTTACAAATGGACTAAGGGTCCAGATAAATTTGAAATAACATTTTGGAATTAATTATAAGAATCCTTCCTGTGGGAAAATGCTTTTGTTATGAATTCTTTTTTAAAAAATCAGACTTTAAAAACTGGGCACTAGAGAGAACTAGAAGGAACTAAAGATTACAATTAAAGGAGAAGAACACAATGAAGTAAAATATTTTAACATTGGACATATTGAAGGATATTTTTAAACAATGACCCCAGAAGTTAATTTTAAGAGTGTCTGCCACTATAGATAGACTGTGTTTAAAAGATGTCATGGAAGAGGAAGAAGTTTTACTTGACAAGATTGAGACTGATCTGAAAGTGGATTTAAAAATGACAGGCTATGACATGGAAAAAGATGTAACACTGGACATATAAAAGAAACTGGCTGATGTCTTAATAATTAAAAAGGTTATACAAATAACAAACCAAGAGAGTGGCTGGATAATTTTCTTATATTGGATTTACAAAAGAAGTTTGCTAAAGTTGTGAAGAATGTTGTGAGAAGGGATAAGGAAAAAATGAAAAGAAATTTCATTTCAGAACATTATTTGAAGAGACTAGAGATCAAGATTCTTAGAAGTAAAAGGAATGAATATAAGTTTGGTTTATTTGATCAAAGTTAAAATAGATAGGTTGTTATTTCTGATAACCTTTAAAGGACTTTTGCTGCTCAGGACTGAAACGATGAGGCTTTACGGATTTGTTTATAGATAAGAGATGGGATATGGAAAGTTATCATTTGTTGCATTTTAAGAGGAGGTGATAAGTTACTAAAATTGTTTATACTTGTGATGAAGGGGGAAGTCATTTCTTTATATATTTATTTTCTTTTTCTTTACTATGCACTTATATTTTATTTGTTTTCTATTTTTCTATTTTTTTCTTTTCTCTGTCTTCTATTTGTTCTTTTCATTCTTTTTTTAGTTTTAGTTTGTATTGTAATTGTAAATTTTAATAAAATTACTATTAAAAAAAGGAATTAAACACATTTCCCAGTGTGAGAAATATCATAAAGAAAAGACGTCCCCGTTCTTTTATTTCAGGTGTATTTGTCCAACATTTTGTGACTCTGTGTGTATCTCTTAAACATTCTCTCTTCTGAATAAATATCAGTGAATGTATGCTATATCCTTCCAGAAAGTCTTTGCTCAGATTCATTTCTTTGGCACCTTGTCTGTAATTCTTCTCATCTAATTTCAGAGAAATCAGAATAGGTTCTTCTCTCTTCATTTTTGGTGGGCAGGGAGCAAGAACAGCAATCATGTTTTGCTGTCTGTCCAGTTAAACAAAACATAACCAGAGCTATATGTGCTACTAAGCTCTATACTCTCCCCTTATTTATTCAACCTGTAAATATATATTAAGGGAAGCTGGATTGGAAGAAGATGAGCGTGGTTTTAAAACTGGAGGAAAAAAACATCAATAACCTGTGGTATGCTGATGACATTATTTTGATAGCCAAAAATACAAATGATCTCTAAGGTCTAGTAATAAAAGTCAAGGAGCACGTAAAAAAAAAGGGGGGGGGGACTAAAATTAAATATGAAAAAGATAAAACAAATGACATCAGGTACAACAACCAGCTTTAGAACCAACAATGAAGATATCAAAGTGGTAGATAGCTTCTGTCTTTTAGGATCAACCATCAACAGTAAAGGAAGAATTAGTTAAGAAAAACGTCACAGACTACCACTTGGTAGAACAGCCATGAAAACCTTGGAAAAGATGCCATAATGTGCCTACAAAGATCAGAATAGTGCAGGCAATGGTATTCCCTGTGACATTCTGTAGAAGCAAAAGTTAGACTTTGAAATAAGATAGCAAGAATATTGACACTTTTGAAATCATATTCTACAAAACTGAGAATACCACGGACATCCAAGAAAACAAATAAATTAATAATTGGATAAATCAATCCAGAGCTCTCATTTGAGGCACAAATGATCAGTCTAAATTATCCTACTTCAGACACATTATGTGAAGACCTAGCTCACTGGAAAAGGTTTCTCATGTTAGGAAAGGTGAAAGGAAAGACAACCAGCAGTTACAGTGGCAGTAGGTACACCACTGGAAGACCTGAGGGACAAGGTTAGGGACAGATCATCATGGAGAAAATCTATTTGTGTGGTTGCTAAGAGTTGACACTGACTTGATGGCACATAATCAGATCTGTTACTGCTATGTCATGATGGACAAAATTTACTTTTTCAAAACTGAAAAGGGAACAGCGTTCTCACATTTCTTTCGCGAAGTAAAAACTCAGTTCTATCTCTGTGTTCCAAAGCATAAAGATATGAGTAATCTTCACAGGCCTAATCTTAGTGACAAATTTTCTCCTAGGTATTTTTCAAACAGGAATATTTGGTGAAGCCCTGAGGAGAATGGAATAACGTTTCATCAGGATGGACTTTTCTGAAGTTTGGAAGTTTGTTCTAGTAATCAGGCTACTTAACTGTTATACACTCAACAGAATAAGTTTACGAAGTAGAAAATTGCTTTATGCTGACTGTTAACTCATCTTGCTGAGAATATTTCCATCCCTGTGATTCTATCAGGGACATTCTGCAAGCAAAAATATGCTCTTCCCCTTCAAAGTGGCCTCTCTGCTTGGTTAAGTATGCCATACTCACCCTCTTTAAAGCTACAGTCACGCACACAATTATGTCAGTGAATGGTACACAAGTTTGCTTTGGCACACTGTTCTTCACAAAAGAACAATTCCTTTTAGTCTGAGCAATGCATACTAGTGATTTTTAAACAAAAAAGATTACAAGAAAATATAAACTGGGGGAAGGGGAAGACTTGTTTCAAAAGCTCTCAAAACAAATGAAAGGATGGGAGACAAGAGAACTCTCCAACGGAAATGACATAGTCAGAGAAAAGTGCAGACCACTGGAATAACAAACTGGCTGTCAAAACACAGCCAAAAGATCTGAGTTTACTGAGAATTACAGTATCATTATCGGTGACATGGAGGAAAAAAGATAAGAGCAACTTAACTACTGCCTGTCACTGTCTGTGCCTAGTTCAGCACCCAGCTTAAATAGCACTCCGCCAGCTGCCTGTGGATACATACCCAGTATTACATGGTAATGTAAAAGTTGTAATGCCAAAAAAGATTCCCCTCCCTTTCTCTGAACAAAGAGACAAAAGTTGAAAGCTTCCATGAGGCAGTCACGGAGATCACAAAGCACAGAAGCAGTTGTTTTGTTGCGGCTGTGATCTGGAGCGCCAGCTTCACTGGCTCATACCGCGTAACTAAGACGGGATTTCATGGAGAAAATCTATCTATGTGGTCACTGAGCGTCGATGACAACGCGATGGCAGATAATAAATAAAGATGAGATTAGGGAACTTTGAGCGGGACTCAGAATAATGGAGTTTGGCATTTAAGTTTTCCTTTCCTTTGGATACTTATTTCCTTTTCAAGTAAATGGCTAATGTTGGGGATAGGAACGCCTAGCAAGTAAGACGATGACAGCTGGATGCTAAATAAAAGGAGGTCAGTCTATTTCCAGCATGCATATTGGAATGTCTCGTTCACTGAAAAATCACTCCTATAAAGCTGGAGTGATGTGCTGCCATGGACCATAACGTTCTAATTATAGCTGCAGTCCTAAACACACTCAGTACAGCTTTTCCCAACCTGCTGTTCTGTAAAGCATCCCCAATAAAGTGGCTTTTAGCAGCTATGCCAAATTAAGCCGAGATAAAAGAATTAAATAATAGAAAATATTTCTAAGGGAAAAGCAGCTCAGTATCATCACAATTTGATGTGGCATTCTTTGTTCAGATATATTACTTCTTTAAAAGATTGATGAGGACAGGCTTCAAAATTCTAGTTCTTCCATAATCAGCACTCAGGATAGACGAAAAGGAGTTTATGTTCCAAATTCTCTTCTATCCACAGTACAAGCAGGCCCTAGGCCACAAAGGGCTTTCTGGATGACCAGCAACACCCAGAAGCTCACTAGCAACCAGTGCAAGTTTATTCATTTGGCTCCAGCCAAGTGGTCTTTAAGGGAAGCCTCAAGTAGGAGTATTAGATATGTTTGCTGTCTTGAGTTATTTATAAAAATAATACAAGCTGGATAAAAAATCTAAAAAACATCCTTTCGATCCAGAGATGGATTCTTGAGGAAGTGGCACACTACCTCATTCTTCAAGGTACTGTCATCAAAACTACACCTTTATTCAAGGGTGAATTCACCATTGCATTCCACCAACCACATGTCTCCTCCCAGGAGGCCTTAAACTAACTGGGCCGGGGAGGGGGGCACAGATCTAACAAAGAGGTGGTTGGGTTAACAGTCCTGAGACCTATCCACTTCCCCTGGAGCCACAGGATCCGACATTTCCCAGATAACAAGACAAAAACATGCCTCAGTTAACTTGACTGGACTGCTCAGCTGGAGTCTAATTCAGAATGGATACAAGCTTTATTTGTTTGTTGATATGATTTATATAGCTGCCCATCTTACAGTTGTGACTCTGGTAGGCTCACATAGTTTAAAAAAACCATGAAAAAGCCAATAACCAAAATACAAATATCAATAAAACAATAACATCATTAACACCAAATTAAACGCTTAAAACATAATTAGCAGGAAAATGCAAGGGATGCATTGATCAGTATAACCATCTAGCAGGCTCCATACCATTACTGGATCCCCAGGCACAATGCCAAAGCCATGTCTTCAGAGCCTTTTGAAAGGCCAGTAGGTCAGGGCCAATCTAATCTTAGGGGGGATGATGTTCCAAAGGCCTGGCACCATGGCAGAAAAGGCTGTCCTCCTGGATCCCATCAGATGGCACTTCTCAATAGATAGGACCCATAACATGCCTCTTCTGCTGGACCTTTATTTACCAGATGCCTAGAATATTTTTCACAGCATTCCTATAGGATGAAGGGAAGCTTTTTAGTGGTATTGAAGCTTTATCTACAGATGTATTGCCTATTGCAAGTGATCTCACAGCTTTTCTGCCCTGTGTGGCTGCTTACTCTATGTAAATTGAATTACATTTAGAAATCCATTTAAAAAGCTTTATATTAATCTTTACTCTCCAGATATATTGGCTAGATTAGCTGGGAATTCTGGGAACTGCAGTCCCAACTATGAAGGGCAGTGCATTGGGGAAGATTGTACTATTTATTCACTGAATAACTTTATTTACACATGGTATTTCTTTTGAAAATAATCTCTCTTTTTTTAAAATATGATTTTATTGAAAGTTTTAAAAACCAGAGTAAAAATTAAAATTAAAAAAAAGTAAAATTAAAATTAAAAAAGTAAAGATTGTGGTACAAACCAAAATAGAATAAGAAAGAAAAAAAGAAAAAGAAATAAATAAAAAAGAAAGCTAAAGTGCAAAAAGAAAAAAGGAAAAAGGCTAGAAGAAAACAGAAAAGAAAGAAAAAAGATATAAAGAAGTGGCTTCTGATCTTCTTTACAGCAGTTATAAATACAATTGTAAATTTACCCCTTTCTCTAAAGTTACATTATGACTGTCTTCTTTCTATAATCCATTCTACCTATTCGTCAAAACCATAGATCATAAATTCATTTTTTTCTGTTTTACGCAAAAAGTCTATAAGGGGTTTCCAGTCAGTAATAAATGTAGACGTTGTCTTTTCTTTAATCAAACAGGTCAACTTGGCCATCTCAGCAAGTTCATCAACCATTCCTCTACTGTAGACACTGCCAATTCTTTCCATCTTTGTGTGTACAATAACCTTGCTGCAGTTATCGTATATAAAAACAAAGTTCCATGACTTTTTCCCAGCTGTTTATCCATCAGTCCCAAGAGGAAAAGTTTGGTTTTAGTTGTATATTAATCTTTAAAATTACCTGACTCAGTGTATGCATTTGAACTCAAAATCTTCTAGCTTTTTTGTACGTCCACCACACATGATAAAATGACCCTTCTTGTTGTTCACATTTCCAACATAGATTTGAAGTGCCTTTATACATTTTAGCTAATTTCTCTGGTGTCATATACCAACGTTACATCATTTTATAAAAGTCCTCTTTAAGATGATAATATAGTGTAAATTTCAATCCTTTCAACCACATATTTTCCTATTGTTCAATCTGTATATTATAACCAAATTTTTAGCCCACTTTATCATACATTCTTTCACTAGTTCTTCTGTTTCAAATTTCAATAAAAGTTTCTACATTTTAGTAATCGCACGTTCATCATTTGTACACAATTCCATTTCAAAGTCAGTCTTAGAATATTCAATACCACAAATTCTTTTGTCTACTTTGAATCTTTCTAATAATTGTAAATAGAAAACCATTGACAGCAGTTGTTCTCTTGATTTTATTTGTATTCCCCTTGACAGAATTCTAGTATCTCATGGTATGTTAACCATTTGTGTTTGCCTATTATTTCTTGTTTGTAAAATGCTTCTTGTGCTGACAGCCACAAAGGTGTTTTCGGGCACAGTCTGGATTTGTATCTGTTCCATATTCCATATCCCACGGTGAGCCTGCAAAGTGGTTGTGTGAGGCTAAATGATGGTGGTCCTCCTGCTATCTTGGGATTCTTTTATGTTTTTATTTCTTTATGTTTTTATTTTTGTTGTTATTTAAGTCTGATTTTTTTTGTATTGTGATATGGTTTTAACTGTTATTTTAGTTGTAAGCTGCCCAGAGTCACTTTTTGTGAGATGGGCGGCTAAATAAATTTGCTAAATAAATAAATAATAAATAAATATTCTCAATATGGCAAGTCTAACATAGTGATTTTTAAAATATACATTATCCTTGATTTTATCGTACTACAAATATCCATGCCACCCAAATCTCAGGTCACATTCTTCTAATTCTAAAAGTCTTCTATTTCTCAGCAATACCCACTCTTTCATCTAAACCAAATAGCAAGCTGCAAAATGCAATTTCAAATCAGGTAAACCCAATCCTCCTCTTTCATTTGCATCTTGCAACACATATTTAACTTGTGTTTTTTTCCCTGCCATTCAGACTTAGATATATCCTTTTGCCACTGTTTAAATGGTGCCTCAGTTGTCAAAACCAGTATTGTCTGAAACAAAAACTTCATTCTAGCCAAAACATTCATTTTTATCACAGCAAGTCTCCCCAGCAATGACAGTTGTAATCTCTCCCATCTTAACATATCTTTTTTTAACTTCATCCCATGTCTTAACATAGTTATTTTGAAATATCATACAATTCATGTTTGCCATGGTGATACCCAGATCTTTTACTTTCTTCTCAGTTTTAAAACCCATGTTCTTCATCAATCCTTCTTGATCCTCTATTTTCATGCTAATTTAATTCTGTTGAAAATAACCTCTCAGAGCCAAAGTGTCCATGTCCATAACAGGCTTATATAAAAAATGCTAGTGGGGATATGTTACATAAAACACATGAGCTTAGCAAAGACCATCACATCAAAGCAAGCCACACACAAGTAGGAAGAGTTCCATTACCCCATCACATACCAAGGAATTTTCAGAAGTATCCAAGAAATATATATACATGTATTATGCATATTTAAGCATACATAAACAAGATATCCTTTCTATGATGCAGGTAATAAAGATAAGAAGAAGAAAAGGAAATCAAACCAGGCAGAACGTTCAAATTTGCAGTAATTATAAATTTTAATTCAGGATGAATTTTAAGAAAATCAGCCACTAAGTTTCTGTAGAACATCTCTCCAGAAAATTTTCATCAATTTTCATCTAACACAGCTTTTAGCTTCTGAGAATCTAAGGAAGATGTAATACTCAAGAATTTGAGAAAATGACTGGATTGTTGTTCTGTTTTTGTTTGCTGGTTTTTAAAATAGAAATTTGGAAAGAAAAGACACTTTAGTGTTGATGATAAGAATTTACAATAACCTTTCCCAACTTGTCACTCTCTAGATATATCATCACCACAATCCCTAGACATGGTTCACAGTTTTCAGAATAAGCTTCCAAGAATTATATATTGCAGAATCTTACCTGTATAGAAAAATCCAAGGTTGTGAGAGTGAAATACTCTGTGTGTGCTTATGTATGTATGCAGGCGTATACAAAATCCAGTTTTTCTACAGAAATGCAAAGTCACCTCAATTATGTTGCACCAGTGAATGCTATCAGGGTTACATATTTAGCCAGATTTTAATCCATTCTCCTACAAATCTCTCTATCACTATGCCTCTCTATTCACTAGAAATGTGACTATATCCATGACCATAATCAGTCAGCCATGGCCCATTGCTTAATTTAATAACAGATTATGTTGGCCAGAATTTAATAGTTATTAGTATCTTAATCTTAATAACATTAAAGTATTCAGTATTGAACTTAATTGTGATGCTGATGAGAGCAGAAGTAATTACAGTGGAATTTTAATAATAAATCACTGCACTCTCTCCATTTTTTAATAAACTGACAACAATAAACCAAAGGTAATTTTAGAAAACCACACACTGAAAATGTAAGTCATCTAGACAGTAGAGCTGAAAGCATGTAAAAGTAAAAGAAGAGATAAAGACTTGTGAATCCAATAGATATGGGGAATTATTAAACTCTCTCGTTCTGTAAGCCAGGGCTGCAATCCTTGGAGTGACCTGAGCAAATGGCAGCGGGGGGGGGGGGGTGACAATTGAAAGGTGAGCAGTCAGGGAGCACCAGATCTGCAGACCCCTGACTTGGGAAGGCGGAAGAGAAGGACCCCATATCCAGGATGGTATGAGACCTGATGGGGCCTGCATCTGTACAGTGCTGGCTTTTCAGAGCTAGGAAGGGAACCAAGAGCTAAGCTCACCACTCAATAGCCACTGGTAACAATGGCTCACTTGTTTAGCCACTTGCATTGTCATCAATATTATTATTGTGTGGGGGAGTGTTCCACAGAAATTGATTTATTATTTTAGCAGTTTATAACATCACAAAATGTGAGAATCCCTGCAGAAATCAGTCGAGTACCACAAGGACGTGCAGGGCAGGCACCCGGTCCGTAGCTATAGCTTCACATTTATTTATCCTTATAGCTTTCATCTATCCCTGTTCACTGATAACATAATGCAGGCGATGACTGTGTCCTTAGGTTCGCTATCTGTAAAAAATAACTGCTGGTGGTTTCAACATTTAAATGGCCTAAGATAAGTCTACCTGGGAACCGAGTGCCCCCCTGGATCGAAGTGTATACATGCATGTAGGAGGTTCCAGAATTTTGGACCAGGATGTCTGCTGAGCTTAAGCACTCCTCCCTCCTTTTTTTTTTCTTTTCAGTAATAAGATTTGCACACATTAGTTGAGGATTCATAGAGCAAACAAGTCCTGCTTCATATTCCTGCTCTTGGGTACGCCTAGAGGTGGGCTTGGTGTAGTTTTCTTTCTCAAAGCTGTATTAAGCTGGCCAGCATTAAAATGCAGAACTGACAGATGGAAGCAACGTGTTACAAGACAGATTATTCATTTAAAATACTTTACTGTAGGAGGTGGCATTAGCCGCTAACCATCTTTAAAAGGGGTTCAGTCCACCATTTTGTAGGAGTAGGTCTTGGTATGCATTTACAAGCACAGCAAGCTCAACCCAAGCCTTCGAAGGAAAAAAAAAAATCTAACAACCAAACACTTGTCAAATAGCACCAGTTTTAACACTTAATGCTGTTCCTGAATGTGGTTTGTTTTTATGAAAACTCCTCCCCACAAAGGAACCAATATTTACAAATCCCAGGGCCAAACCCAAGGCATGTACATTATGGCTCAGTTATCACATATGAATAAGACACTTAATCCAGATCCTCATCAACACAGAGTATAAAACAAGACATTGCTCAAATCTCATGTATCTTAAACATATAATAAATTAATAGATATCAAATCTTTATTGCCCAAATCATTATTACTAAGCGAACTTGCATAACCAAATTCATTATAACCCAATGGACATTTTACAAAACCATAGTTTTCAAGAATTATTGAAATAACTGCAACCAATTCAGTTCACCCAACACATTAAACTGTAAACGATGGTTTTCAAATCACAGTTCATACGTCACATATAGCCAAAATCAAAGAAACCATATTATAACTTAAAGCAATGCATGAAACCAGCCAATGACTTCAACAGCATAAGCTACTTGGGATAACTGGAATAAAATCACAACTAGCCCAAAGAAATATTCATGGCATTTATTTTTTATTTTAATTATTTATACAATTTATATAGCCACCCATCTCACCAGCAAGCGACTCTGGGAGCCATACAGTAAGGCTAAAACAATCCATAAATACATTAGAAGATATAAAAACCAACTAAAACAAACAAAAAAAGCAGACAAAGGGATATTAAAAATAATGGAGCCGCCTCACTAACTCACCTATCCCCTGGGGTCCCAAGGCCTGCTGGCATAACCAGGTCTTTATTTATTTATAGCATCCAAGGCTAGTTAGGATTTTGACTCATGAAGACTTCTGGAGGAAGAAATGGTCGACTGAACACCAGCTCTTCGAACCTCTCCAGACCAGGAGAGGATTTGAGATTGCCCACAAGTGCTCCTTGCAAGGAGACTGTAAGACAGTGGTCTCTGGTGAGTTTAGAGCCCAAGGCAAGGGAATTGGTTGGCACCGTTGAAAGGACACTAAGTTTGCATACCTCCTTTTCTAATCACTTTCAGAAATTGCTTGTTAACTGCTTTTCAGCTATTAGAAACCTTTGGATCAACAAGTCTGACAGCGCTGGGCGAGTTTCCTTTAATTCTTAGCAAAAGAAAGATTTAACTACAAGTTTAAGAATTTGATTTTTTTTCTTGGAATAAATAGTAAAAGGGTGATTAAAACTTTGATTTTAGAAAGTTACAAATGAACTAAGGGCCCAGATAAATCTGAAATAAGATTTTGGAATTAATTATGAAGAATTCTTCACATGGGAAAATGCTTTTGTTTTGAATATTTTTTTAAAAAAAATAGTATGAATTTAAAAAGTGAAGACTAGAGGCAACTAAAGATTACAATTAAAGGAGAAGAACACATAAACTCAACTTACAATTACAGAATGGAGCAAAATATTCTAACATTGGACATATTGAAGGATATTTTTGAAAAATGGACTCAGAAGTTAATATCAATAGTATCAGCAGAGACATCTGCCTCTATGGAAAGACTGTGTCTAAAAAATGTTATTACCTGACAAGATTGTGACTGAGTTGAAAGTGAATGACAGGCTACAAGAATGACATGGAAAAAGATGCTACACTGAACATACAAAAGAAACTGGCTGATGTTTTAATAATTAAAACGGATATACAAACAATAAACCAAGAAAATGACGTGGATAATTTTCCTATATTGGATTTACAAAAGAGGCTGGTTAAAGTTTTGAAGAATCTCATGAGGGACAAAGAAGAAATGAAAAGAAATGAAGTTCTATGACATTATTTGAATGGACTAAAGATTAAGATTATTAGAAATAAAAGGAAGGAATATAAAGTTGGTTTATTTGGTCAAGGTTAAAATAGATATGTTATTATTTCTGCTAACCTTTAAAGGACTTCTGCTAACGCCAGGACTGAAATGATGAGGTTTTATGGATTTGTTTATAGATAAGAGATGGAATATGGGAAGAAGAGGTCATTTGTTATATTTTAAGAGGATAGGATAAGTTACTAAAATTGTTTATACTTGTTTTGATGAAGGTGGGAAGTCACTTCTTGATATATTTCTTTTCTTTTTCTTTACTATATTTTAATTTTTTTTCTATTCTATTTCTCTTTCAACGTTTTCCTTTTTTTCTGTACCTTCTACTCTTTCTTTTTATTCTTCGATCTTTAGTTTGTATTAGTTTTTACTATTGTAATTATAATCTTTAATAAAATTACTATTAAAAAAGAGAGATTTTTACTCATGAAATAGAACCATTCATAAGCACCTTGTGCCATGTTGGCAGTAACAAAAATACATGCACACACACACACACATAAATATTACAAAAAATTACAATCTGCTGCTCTTTCTTGATACTAAAAATCTTGTGCCTAAAACACCAGCTTTGTTTATCCAGTCCTGAAGCTAATGCTGTGGATGCTAAGAGCGAAGAGCTCAGTTTTTCAGATGCAAAAGAAATGACAGGGCTTCTTCACCTTTAATAGCTGTGTAGTTACTGAATTCTGGCAAGCACAGCTGATAACGCAAACGGAGACACCCCCTTCCCTGCAACTATTAACAATATATGTTCTTTGTCCTCTGATGCATCTGCTCATGCTATGAGGAAATTGTCACAAACAGAGATCTGGTCAAGTTGCTATCTCCCATTTCACTAGAATGCCAATGTGTTGCCCATGTTTAATTTTTTCCTAGGGCTCCTTTTTTAAAAAATCAGGAACTGGAGCTCAGCTGACAGCCTCTTAAGACACAGCTATGTGATCATTCTGCAAGTGATTTCAGCACATTCTGTGTGAAGCAGGAGGCAGGATCGTCCTCCTCCTTCAAATCAGTTGGATTAATTCTAAAGCTAAACCCAAGCAGGGGGAGTGAACTTTTGCTGACTCTTGTCCCAGAATGTGCACTAGTGAGTGTAGCACAGCTTACAGCAAGGTACTTAACTGGAATAGAAAAAACACATTTAAACCTTCTTCAAAGAAGATTCCAAAAATGTAGACCACAGACACAAGGCTGGGGGTAATGCACCTCATGTTTTCATCTCATGTTTGTAAAAGGAAACACAATAACTTAGCGAGGAATGGGTAAATAACAGCTTTTCTTTCAGGAGTGACATTTTTTCAGGCCAGTCCAGGCAGATCTGACAAGGACAGAGATGAGCAGAATTGGACGAGGGAGAAGCAGTTCTGTACTTTGCTAAGCCCTGAAGATATGAGTGAAGGTTCATGGAAAGGGCAGGTATTCTTGAACCAAACGTAATACCCTCCTCATGGTGAAAAAAATTAGTTCAGCTGGAAGAACAGACATCCTGATAAGTTTGTAAAGCTTAACTAATACATTCACCAGCTAATAAAGAGGCAGACGGCAGCCACTTCTTTCATGCTAGTGACAACCTGGCAGACAGTTTAGCCATTATCTTTGCATGACTGAAAAAGGTAGCTCTGATTTTGATAGATCACCGGGGAAGATATTCTTTGAGAGGGGGAGTCAGTATTGTGCCAGGAGAATGGAACAGGCAACTTTTTTGCAGCCAGCAATCACACTTTCTTCTTCAGTCACCAAGACTTCTGCTGAGTCATGGGGTCGCCATGCTCATCTAGTGAGTTGTGAAGCTCGGTGCTCTTCCTAGGAAGTGCAGAAGTACCTATCAAAGAATCTCTTACCTGAATCCCATTTATTTATAATAAACATATGCCTATGCCATGTCGTATCACAGCTGACCTATGCAGAAATAGTCCAAAGCTATTATTATCCATTGGACCTTGTTGCAAAATTACTGTAATGTCCAGTTTAGTTTGCACTCAGAACACGCCCAGTCAACCCCTATGTCCAGATCAGAGCAAGCACACATGACATTCAGTTCAACTAACAAACATGAAAAAGTTTATTAGCAAAATGGGGGGAAATGTAGGCAAAAACAGGGAGAGGAACATGAACAGGGGGCAAGAGATAGAAAGGGAAGAGGACTTAATAGGAACTATCTACCTTAACTATATCTCTGTCAAAAGGCACAGAACTTTGCAGAGCCACAAGAGACAATCCTATGAGTAATAATTAGCATGGACACCCCCCTTTGGTTATTCCAGCTTCAACCCTTTTATGTACACAGCAGTAGAAGAACAGAGATGGAAGTAGGACACCAGGTATATTCTGCACCATGAAGGTGGGTGGGGATGAGGTATCCAACAGGCATGACAATGGACCCATCATCAAACAAAGAAGAAAACAGAATCAGCTACATATTTGAGGGCTGAACCCCAACAGCCAACCCTCTGCCCCAAAAAAGACACTTTCCACTGACAGTTTTAAGTGTGGATGACGTACATTCTATACTGTATTGTTGTATACTCCAATAAGACTTGCATTGCCCAAAATAAAAACAATGATCAAAATATTTATAAAGCCTGGCAAATTTCTCTTAAAGCTATCCGTCTGCTTCTATTTGTTTGGTCACCTATCCTGAATCTCTTTTTATAGTAATTTACTGCCTTGTTCAGCATATGCATATTATATATGCCTTGCTTCTTAGTTTCACTAGGAGACTTAACCACGGCAGGGGTATAAATAGCACTAACATTTTTAATTGAGATTGTTTGTATGCTGCCATTTTCAGAAGTGATACTAGCTAGCCGGATCCTTTGTCATAGGCTCAAAGCCCACTAAAGTCTAAAACCTGAAAATGTGTTCAAATCAGATCTTGTTTCACCCATGCCTACACACTTGTTTTGAATTCTGACATTTGGTTAATCAGGTTTTCCTTCCTCTTCCTCTTTTTTCTGTTTTTGCTTCTTTCAGGAGTACTTCCTCTGCTTCCTGGTATCTACCAGAGTGGGAAGAACACTTTTCATGGATTCACACTAAGGGTGGTACTTTCCCATTTCAGGGAGCATATATTGCAGGCACAGCCCAAAAGCCCCATTAAACTGCTCTTCACCAGGCTTGAACTGGCAGAAGAGTATACTGGCATAAATAAAAGTTGCTGTCCGGATTGCCAAGCCCAGTTCTGCCACAGGAACAAGCCTGGTGGGGGTCCTGTCCTTAGTCTTTTAAAGGGAGACACATTAAGGAAAGTGGTTGATGATACCTCCTGGATTCATTGACCCTCCCACCAAACACTTCTTGCTGGTGGGGGAACAACTTTGCTTTGATCGATTGCCACCTTGACATTTTTGACCCATCTTTCCACCGACAACTTGCCACACAATGCGTTAAAACGTGTTTGATAAGATGAAAGTTCATTCCCACCATTTATTTAACTTCTTCAAAGAACACCTAATGTTAGGATTTCTGATGCCAAACAGGTTACCTTGTTGGTGGGTTATTTATTTCTACCCCACCCTTTGTTTGGAAGTTCGGTCAACTTATCCTGAGCAGAATCTTGCGTTATTTTATCCCATACCAACCTCAGTCATTCCACAAGGTCTCAAAATGCACATCAGCTGGCTAGTATATATGTATTTTAAGACAAAACACTTCATTTGTTTGCTTTGAATTTCAGGAGCTTTTACCTATTTTACCTATTTCACAACAGATGAAGTTCGCATTTTCTGATTTTAAAAATTCATGTATTATTACCAGATTAAAAATAAATAAATAACAGCCACACTCTCCCAGCTTGACTTATTAATTATGCCTTCTATTCTCTTACAGCAGCACTTAACTTTAAAAGATTAAATGGCTTGATTAGCAGTGTTTAGCTTTTCCTAGGTAGTTTACTGAATGCCACATTTAACATTCTGGCACTTCACAGATGAAGCTTCCATTCTTGCAGCCTTGAAGAAATATGACTATCCTTTTTCCACAAGGAGCAACAGAAGGGCTATTTGTTACATTTTCATTAACCCATCATATTGGACGTTTCTATTTATATTGGGAAAAAATTGACAAGTTCTTTTCTGCAATGCATATCATTTATAATATTGATATGGAGCTGTTATTTCTACAAGTATTTTTAGAAAAATGTTCTTAGGAATTTAAGCCCAAAACTGTTATGTAGTCAGCCTGTCAACAATTTCCTCATACTGCTTTTTTGAGCTAACTTAATTTTCAAAGCTACATTTCTGGTGGTAATAGTAGTCCACTCTTCTATCCAGGTGAAGCTAGTATAATTCATTAATGGAAGAACAATTAAATTATCTTCCTGCATAACCTGGAATTTAGATGTTCTGATTACAGAGATTTTTTTTTTTATTGTACAGAGAAATTCAAATTTCCAAGCCTCATCCAAATACACATTTCCGTGGAAATATTTATTTGAGAATAGATCATGCTAACACTAGTAACATTGGTTCATATATTTCATTTATTAATGGAAATGCATATCTGGAAGATACCAACTCAGGCAAAATCAGAGCCTTTATGAGTCTACTCCATGGTTAGAATAAGGCTATGTTCAGACTGCTATGGCATTGGTTAGGTTCACACCTAGTCATAAGCTGTGTCATGATCAGTTTCATTTCAATTTTGTGTACCATACAAACCAAGCCACTGAGATATATGAACAGTAATATGCAGCAGGGTTGGTCAAAATGAGCAAGATGGCAGATGGAGTAACGCAATGCAAGCCACGCCCCTTTTGAACATGTGTGTGATGTTGATATACATATTAAAGGGTGGGGTTTACATTGCAACATGTCATTTACCACCTTGCTGATTTTGGCTCCTCCCTTGCAGACACTCTTTGATTTATGGCTTAGTATGATATATAAACCCAACCCGTCTGCCTTATTCAACAAACTATGCTTAAAACAAATTATTCTTAAGAGTACAGTGTGAATCCATTCATTGACTTTCATGTCAGAAACCTGTTTGAGAAGATATGGATTTGTAAATGAAATCCTTTATCAATAAATGACACTGCCTTTTTTTCTTCCAATGCAGGTTAGCACATCAGTGAGGGAATCTTGCTTAAACTCATGAAATATGAGCAATTTGCTCCTTTTTGTGATAGCTTCCTTTGAACCACAAAATGCTCAGAGTCAGGCTAAATTCCATTCAACCCAGGATGGGAGTACACCAGAGAAAATGTTATCAATCAGAATGGGACATTGCAGTTGGGCCAATTGTCCAAAGCCCAGCTAATAAAGAACCAGGAAAGAGCAATATTTGCTGTCCTTCTGCTGTTGATTCACCACCCCCTGCCAACAGGTCTCCATTGTGAGCTCTGGGAAGGGGATTATTTATCTGGTATAAATAACCCTGCTTTAAGCAGGGGATCCAGGTTTATCAGATTCAATTAAACAAGGGATCTAATACTAGAGTTCTTCCTCCACATTCAAAGTGCTGTCTCTAACTCTACAATCTCCAAATTCCTATGGCACTAAAGACTTTTTAATACATCCCCAAATTTGTGTGAGGGAAGGTTAGGAGGAATAAGTGGATGTCTGTTAGTAACTTAAAGGGGCAAGTAACAGTTGCAACCGAGAACTTGAAAGTGGATCTCATTTTCCCAGGGAAAAGAGATCGCTATTTAAAACTTGGAGAAATGTCACGCTATCACTATCATCCAATTGATCCTTCTCTGCATCTAACTGATTCTTTTAGATTTTTATCTCACAGCGGTATATTTACCTGTGCATTATAGACAGCTATACGCCCATAAGAGTGTCTTGCTGGAGAAAGGGAAAGAATGAGTGTGCAAATCCAATGCGTGACCTTCAGCTGCCGAGAATATATTCACCAGTGAGAAGAATTAGCATTGAAGAAATCCTTGTGAAACCCCCTCCTCCCCTTGTTTTGCAGCTTATCACCAAGCAGTTTTTAAATAGCTATCAGTTTTAACATTTGCATTCCTCTCACCCCTTAGTGGGGGACAGTGCTATCATAATTACACTACATTCTTCTGGGTTCCATAACGAGCTATTATTTTGCTAATGGAATATTCAAGTAGTCTGCAGTAATTTATCAAATAGTTCCAAATCCCATTTTCTCTGTGTGAATCTTTTTGTTCACAGGTAAATTGATGTGTGGGGGTTATATCGGGGCTTTTTTTGTAATTCAAATTAACCATTCCACCTCCTCTTCTGAGGAAAAAAAAAAAGATATTGAAACACAAAGTGCTATTTAGAATGTCTAGCATTAGAATCACTCAGGCTTTCTGTAAGTAGTAATTTCTGTTTTTTAATTTGTTCAATTTTTGTCTTCAGTGTTTAGTTCCTTAAGATTGCATCAGCTGAAGAAAACCAGAAACCAGCTTCCCTTTAAAGTATTGCTCTTTCCATTAACCAGTTATGTATTATCACAAGGACTTTCTGCTAAATCACACTAAAGGTCTACTTTCTGTAGGATTCAAGCGCAGACCACTACTTTTGAAGATGGTGGTGATACTCCCTCAAATCTGATCAGTTCCTTCCTTATTAAGCGTCAGGAAATTATTAAAAACAAAACTGATTTATAGAATTCACCATTTATTTCTATTGCTTTATGTTGGTTAGTTTGATTCTATCTTTGGTTTAATTTGGGGTTATTACTTATTGTTAATTGCTATATAACTGAATTTCTACAAGGGCTTTTAATTGCTATGACTGTAACCTACCAAGAATCTCTAAACTGCTAGGAGCAAAAATATCAAATCAATAAGCATACATTTCTCTTTCAGGGGCTGTACTGTGCATTTACCTGTCTGACTATTTTCACTGAAGAAAACATGAAAAAGTTGTGCATTCATATAGGTTGAATTGAATCACCTTCCTGTTTGGATTACTGTAATGCATCTACATGGGGTTGCCCTTGAAGAACATTCAGAAGCTATAACTGGTACAGAATGAGGCAGTCCAGGCAGTGATGGGTGACCCCACTGCTTCAGGAGCTGCATCAGTTGCCTTTGGCATCTGGGTACAATTCAAGGTGTTGGTTCTCACCTGTAAGGCCCTATATGGCTCCAGACCTGGTTATCTCAGATTATCTCACTGCTTCTTCCTGTATCCATCTGCCTGCCAGCAAAATCAAGTAGAGTTAATTTCCTCCAGGTTCTGTCCCTGAAATGTCTCAGAAGTGGGCATGTTCACTCTTTGGAACTCCCTCTCAGTAGAAATCATGCCAGCTTTGACCTTCTTGGGCTACAGGAAAATATGGAAGACCTACTTGTTCTGCCTGGCACAGAAGGAAGGTATGCTATAACTGAAGGTGTGGTTCACAGGTGTGGGACATTTGTATTTTTCACTTTGTAATTTTTTAAAAAAAATTGTCATTGTTATGTATACTTGAGGGCTTGAATTATTGTGGGGAGGGAAATAAAGGCAGGAGAACTTACCAGTCCCTTTCCTTAATGTGCCCTGTACATCATAAATATGGATAACCACCCAGAATTGTTGGGAGTTGGGCCATCTACAAATTGAATACAATAAAATAAATAAGATTTGCTGGCATCATGCCTATGAAAGGATAAGGATTACCAGTTAGAGCAGGACAAATAGATGCACTTTAGCTCAAACATTAGAAAGATTCATAACAAGGGATTTGCAAAATTCATCAATCTGGGCATGGATTGTTCCAGGGAACTCTGAAATGCTCCATTTCTCTCTGGACCTCGCTGAACCTCTTCTGGACCATGTCATTTCAAAGAGGGAGTTCAGTATTTTTCAGGAATAAATCTTCTAAACCAGAAGCAGTTTGAGGTGGTCCACACCTTTCAATCTGGAGTTCTCATTATTAGAAAGCATAGAAACGTTCTTAATAAATAAATTACTACGGACAAGTTGAGATGCCAAAAATTGGGGTTTTTTTTTACAAGAGTTAAGCCCAAATCAATAGTATCTGAGTAACTAAAAAAGTTTTAACAAGCTAAATGCATCCACCCAAAATAGTGACAGAGCAATTTAATTAATTGAATGTTTGTTGTTTTACTTTTTGTGGCTTAGAAATTATTACAAGTTACATGTTATTTTTTTTTTAAATTCTGTTATTCGTTTGAGTAATTTAGACTGTGGTTTCAAAATGTTGATTTGGAAAGGCAACATATGCATACTGAAAGATTCTCTTTGTATTAAAAAGAAATCAACATTATCTAGCCATATCTGTAATACAGCCATATACGTAATATGTATTAGCCATATTGAAATTCACATTTAGCAAAATGTCTGCATGAGCCTCATATCAGTAAGCCATGTCCATTTTAGAGAAGCATCTAAAGTATCACTGTCAGGTGAGTAGTCTCACATAATGAAAATTAAAACTTCTTTAATTATTCTAGCCATAGGAAGAGAAATTTTGTTTTTGTTTTCTGCCTTTTTTTTTTCATCCTTGAAAATTAGGAATAGTACAGAACTGTGACATTATTCTCCGACTGAAATCTCTTCTATGCAAATCAGCTGGACTGAAAAGTTATCAACTTCAGCAAGATTTTTGTCCCCAGAGGACAACCAAACACCAAATGGAAAGATAAAATTCTCATGGTTTACAATGCAATCTCCAAATGAAATCTTAGTCCAATATGAAAAAAAAAAAGTTAACACTCTTAAATTTTACTGGCAAGTTCAGGACGGAAGAGAAAAAGCTTCCAATTATCATCACAAAATCCTTATGAGGCAGCCAGGGGTACAGCTGCTGCAGCTGTTTCAAATGAGAAATCTTCACTATTGTTCAAATCTGCTGCTGCCTTCATGCCTTCAGTGGCCATATGTCATAAAGAATTATTTCATTAAGTATTTATTGTCCTCTAAACCTTGCTTGGAAAGCAAATTTTTGATCCACTCTATATAGATGGTGCTTAAAGGATAGTGCTATCTCCTTTGAAAAATGGGGCTCAGTTTGAACTCTACTCCTTGTTTCACCATCACCACCACCACCAAAGCCTGCTTCCTTCACTTCATGCTAGGGTTATGTTCCCTCAAAACTTTGCATAAAGCCAATTTGCATAATACAGGACACTGAACCAGTGGGGAAAAAAGAGGGGGGTGGGTACGGTGTCACATTCTGTAACCCAAATGCATTGACAAATGTGCTCATAAATTTTTAGAGCCTTATTCTCAAACACTACATTACTCCAATATATTTTCTTCCTGGTCTCATGTTCTAGGTACGATAAAAGCATTTTCTCCATCTTTTCTACAACTGGATTTCTAATGTGTGCGTTTATTATGCCGGGAAAGAGGTAGAACGCAACCCAGCACTATGAATTTTATTAGCATTGTCGCTATGTTGCACACAATAAATTTGCCCAGGTTAAAAGCTTGTCCTAGAGCTGAGGATCCTTCACCAGTTTTGGGGCGATGTAATATGTCCAACTTTATTCCCAATGTTAGGGAGCTGCTTTTCATCTTGATTTTGAGTAAGGGGGCTGGGCAAGAGGTTGATGGATGTTTTGACCTTATAGTAACTGTTGTAGTTACTGCAGATATGGAAATAAGTAAGAGACAGGATGCATAACTAGAACAACTGCACAATGTGATGGTAAATGCATGAGTGAGGGCAGAAAGGGAGTTTGGCGGGTAAATCTTGAAGCAGTTTTGGCAGGAAGAAGTCTTGGCATGTTTACAGACTTTTGGTGTAAATGACTATGCTGGCAGAAATCTCATAATAGTGATCTTTTTGGCAAACGAATTCTTGGATGAAAATGATCAATCACGTAATAGCAAATCCATATAAAGTGAGGGAAACTTGTACATACATGGGGTGTCTTGGCTCTTTCATAAGCACAGCACCTCTGTTCTGTTCCTAAAAGCATTGTAATCTTTTCCAGGCTTTTTTCTCTTGAAAAAAAAAAACTGCTTTAAGCAGCCAAATCATTAAAGTTAAAGCAGTTCTTGAAACAGCTGCATTTTTTTTTTTTTTTTTGCAGGTTGCACAGAAGTCTGGCGGGGGGGGAATCAGGCTGCTTTCAGGAATAGTAGAGAAGTATATTGCACAATCCAAAGAGTTTCCTCTGAATCATTTTCAAAGCATGTACAGCTCTAACACAGACATACTTTTTTTATTAAAAAGGAAATTAGCCTTTGGTCTTCCTATGATGGCCCTCTAGCTTTCCTGCTTCATTTGTAAATTGACTTTCTTCGTCTAGACAGGTGAGAAGATATCCTTAAGTGACAATGAGACAAATTTCATTTTCCTGTGAATTGCCTTTCAATTATTTGCCTCTCTTCTGTTTATCCTTCCTGACCTGGGCCAAGCTGTTATATGACAGAGGTGCCTCACCTCTAGATTAAAATATGCAAATTGTTATCCTTGCTGTACTTTAAGCATTGTAATTACAAAGGAATGTTTGATTCAGATGTTTTATACATGAACAATTTTTCTGACATCTCTCCCACTAATATAAACAAAACTTGGCACAGTGTAATCTGTTATAGAACAACATGACTACACCGTGCGTACATTACTACTCTGTTTTGTATTCCATCTAGAAACCTGCTTTCTTGTGTTTCTATATTAAAAGTTGTTTTATAGCAGCGTAATAAATTGCCATTGCTTTTCATGTTCTTTTATGAAAACAACAAAGAATGGAGCAAAACAAAGCCAAACCAAAAAAAAAATCTTTTTGCAGAGTTATGGTTCTGTATTATCTATACTTCTGATATACAGTATAACAATGTCTAGAACTGTAATATATTTTTAGCACGTTTTCCTGGTGTTTGGGATTATAATTCTTCCAAACACTTTCCCTTCTATTGACTGGTATGATGGGAGTTGAAGTCCAAAATAACTATGAAATTAATTTCAGAAAAAACCCAGATCTTGCTTGAGCCCAGAAAGCTAATAAGAATTTGCAAATATATTTGAAAAAAATGTCATGATATTCCAGAGCTGTTACAGTTAGAGTTGATTGTTTATTGATTAGTCTAATGACCATATCAGATAAAATGATAAAATAATACAGTGTGTTGGTATATAAAAATATTCAGTGAAATAATCAGGTAAGATCAGCCCCTTGGCAGTTGACCCCAATCTGATCTAGATAGATAGCTCTCAGTTAAATTGCTTTAAACTTGGCAGTCTTGCTTACTGTCCATGTGTTTGCACCTTGGAGGAAGTAAAATATCTTATTGATGGGGTCCAAATGGGCTCTCCTGTCAATTAGTGACTTTAAATGCTGTTCTCTGGCTGAATCATGCAGTTGGCAGTCAAAGAGGATCCGAGTGATGTCCTCCATTTGTGGCGCGCCACATATACATATCCTTTCTGGATAAGTATGAAATTGCCTGTGCTTTACCATAGAATCTAGGAGCTAAAATCTTGCTCTGGTTAGGGCTGTTCTTTGGCCCTGTGTCAGGCCCAGAGTTAGATATTTTTCTAGTTGAAAGGTCTTTTTGTTCTGAACCAGCCATTTTAAGGCTTTGATGTTAGCAAGTGTCTCTGTGTCAACTTAAGCACTAATATCCAGAACCCTCTGTTTGAATCTTGTTAGCTTGATGGCCAACTGAGATTAAATATGGAAGTGAAAATCCATGGAGTGACATGGTGTTGGTAAACTGATAGGGTAGGTCATGTCAGACTGTTCAACAAGACACTTTTTTGGTAATCTATCATGGTCCATTGAAAGTATCTTCCACCATTAGTTGAAAACTCAATTATTGTAGAGCTGTGGATGGGGTGAATGCCTGTTTCAACTCTAACTGCACAGGCTGGTGTGTTTTTGTCAGTTCCTAGAATGGGCCTTAGGAAACAGGTCTGGGTTTGTTTGAGCAACGATGACTGTGACAGTCTCCACAGTTCTGTGCCATAGGTCATTATGTGTGTTACTTCAGCCCTTTAATATAGGGACTAGGGTACCTGGGTAGTTATAATTAATTTCAGATGTGTTTTAGAGCTGGCTGAGGCCCTTGTTGTGCTTCTTTGAAGATGGCTTATCCGTGACCACGTAATGGTGAAAACTACCCTTAGATATGAGAAAGAGATGACTTGTTCTATAGGTTCCCTGTCCAAATACCATAACTTGTCTTGGCTTTATTGATTTTCAGAGAGGTAATGGCACAGTAAGCATCTAACTTCTGGAGCAGTTTCCTTAGGCCAATGTGAGATTGTGCCATAAGGACCATATCATTCGCATACAGAAGAATGTGGATAGATTTATTAAGTATCTTTGGCTTATGGACATCCTGAGAGCAGAGGAATCCTGGGATGTCGTTGAGATAGAGGTTAAACACATTGGGGCCAGGATGCCTCCTTGTCTAATGCCATTGGTAGTAGGTATGTTGTGTGTCAGGATGCCATTTACTCCTGTATGGACTTTCAGACAGGTGTTTGTGTAGACAGCCTTAATCAGGCATAGGAGTCTGAGTTCCGTGTCTAGATCAGCCAGTTTCTTCCACAGACTATCTCTGTTAATAGAATCAAATGCTACACGAAGGCCAACAAAGATTCTATATTGTACACCCAATCTCTTCTCATACACCCAGTCCTCTATTCTGCTTAGGAGAGATCTGGCATACATCTTAGCCACTATGTCAATTAGGCTTATAGAGCTATAATTTCTGGGGTCTTTCTCTTTTTTTGTATATAGGGACTACAGTAGACAATTCCCATCCCATGGGAATGTAACTGGTGTTATTTATATGAGAGAACAGGCCTGCCAGGAATGGGCCTACCAGTCAATATATGACTTAAAAAGCTCAGCAGGCAGAAAATCCGCACCTGGTGCCTTTTTAGATTTTAGAGAGTGTATGATATGTTTACTTCTGCCACTGAGACTAGTGGCCAAGGAAGCAATTTGTTTAGAGGGGGAAGCTCAAGTTTCTGAGTTGAGGAAGAGGCCTGGTTAGAGTTGGCAAATAAATTACCATAGTATTCTTCCCATATTGAGGCTGGGATGGGAATGTCAAAGAAGAGTTTCTGTTCCTTCTGGATGCCAGATACAGTGTTCCAGAATATGATTGAATTGAACCCCTTGGCTGAAATTTCTAAATCTGACCATATAGGGACCATAAAATGGGCCTTCTTAGTGGCTAGAAGCCTCTTATAGTCACGTCTAAGCTTTAACATCTGTGGTTTGTTGTAGTGGGTGTCTTTGAATCAAGCGCATAGCTGCCCATAATGTCTTTCTTGCACAATAGCATTCTGGATCAAATCAGTTAGATCTGGTAAGCTGGTTATTTCTGAAGGGCAATTTATCTGTTAGAAAACATTTCTTTTGGCATGGAACACAGATTAGGGTAGTCAACCAGCACATTGTTGGAACCTTCAGTAGGTGAGGAAATCGTCTTTGCCCAAATCTGAGCATTCTCTGAATTCAAGAAAGTAGACAGTGCGCTGGTGTTCACCTGAGCCCATCCGAGGTGCCTAGCTTGCCTCACTTCAAGATTAGCTAACAAACACTTTCCTTTCTGTTGTCTGGATATGATGGGAGTTGAAGTCCAAAATAACTAGAGGTACAGTTTTCTGTTCCTGGCTGATTGTATGGGAACATATTAAGTAGCTATCCAATTAGGTGTTAGGAAATAGTTCTCAGTTGATGCTTTGTTCTGTTTTTAAAAAATAGCTTTGTGGAATTAATTTCAGACAAAAGTCAAATCACTCTAAGCCCAAAAAACTAATCAGAATTTGCAAACATATTTGTTTGGGTGGAAAAAGCCATGATATTCCAGAACTGTTGCAGATACCAGGCACTGAGCACTGCAGCAGCTTAATTTAATAACTTTATCACCATTAGATCCATCACTAAACAAATACACAAAACTGTCTGTTTCAAACATCAGTGGTTGATTAGTGAAAATAATGTTGATGAATGAGCAAACCAATAATAGCTCAAGCCTGAGACAGAAATACAAACCTTGGTCCCAATTCATATGGGTCTCAAATTCTGGATTATGATGGGGTTACTAAGACAACTTACTTTCTTCATCTTGTAGTAAAGAAGGATACAGTAGGCATTAGGAATCCAGTAGGCCAGGAACATGAAACCTGTGGTCCTCAAGAGGTTGCTGAACTGATGCTCAGCATCCTGCTGGGATGTTGCTAAGAGTAGGGTCATGGAAGATCATATGTTTCTGCCTGTGCTATAGGACTTTTGGAGCTACTGTACCAATTCAACTGATATCAGGACAACAAAACAGTCAATAGGAATCTATCATAAAGCTTCTGAGTCTGACCTGGCACATACTGTAGGTATCTTGAGGACCTGATAGCACTGATAGTCAGACATCAAACATATCTAAACAACATACAAAAATAATGAGTTCCTGCCTATTTTATGCAAAGATCATACATATTCATGAAATGTAGATGCAGAATGTACCCTTGTTACAATTTCAGATCGTTCTATTAAGTGCAGAATCAAAGTCGTAATATCAGTTAGCAGTAGTAACCAGAGAGTATCAACAACTAAGTTAGTTCAGCATAAAATTGTCTGAATATAACCTTGTTTAGGTTGGATACATCATCCATGTCCACTAAACTGTTTCTTTTATTGTGGAGAATAGGGAATAGATCACCTGGTATCCTACTTTCCACCTCTATTCTGTTATTGTTATGGACATAAAAGGATTAAAGCTAGAAAAATCAAAGGCCACTCTCTTTGGGACTGTCCATGCTAATTACTCAGGATATTGTTTCCAGTGGCTCTGCAAAGTTCTGTGCCTTTTGATCAACAGATATTGAGAATGTAAATACCTGTAGTTGTTATTAATCTGCCCTTTCTATCTCTTGCTTCCTGTTCATGCCTTTTCCTTCCTGATTTTTGTCCCATTTTTTGCTGTTAAATGTTTCTGATGTTTCCTGATGTTTAATAAGTAAACATCGGGTTATATTTTTGCTAGCTAAAATGAGTGGCCTGTGTGTTTGCTTTGATCTGGGTAGAGGGATTGACTGGGAGTGTGCTGGGTGTAAACTAAACTGGAAATTGCCCCCAGTAATTTTCCAACAATTTAAACAGTAATCGATCATGTCCAGAAAATATTTCTAGCTCCTTAAAAAGTCTGTTGCTGACTCTTTTGTGGCACGCCACTGCCCTTGCTCTATGCAATAAAATAATATTGTGGTACAGAATATATTTAATCACCTTAAGATGTCGGTATGCTCTTAGGTCCTAGAAGGAAATGATCTGTTCTATGATTAGATTTATATAGCAAGGTCATCTTCACATCATTTTTCACACACACACACTCACACACAGAGGCACTCCAGTTTCACTATTTAATTTCACTTAGGCCAAGTAGCTCTGAAATGCATCAAAAAAACTCATGTAAAAAAAAAAACAGGGAGGCAATCTTCAAAATACATTACATATGTCTGCCTTTCAGCTAAAATGTATCTTTATAGTTCCCAATTTATTCTCCAGAGGAATGTGAGGTGTATACGAGAGTCTATACTACTCTGCCCCACGCAGACTCCCATTTTCTTCTTCCTGGCTTAACCATTTTTGAGTATAAGAATGCTTGTTTCCTAACTGATAAATAATTTCTATGAACCTGAGGCACTGAAAAGTACAAATAAGGATTTTTTCATTTTTTAAATGGAGTCAAGTAATTGTTTTCATACAGTCAGGTAAATAAATATAAGCGCTGTATAGTTAAATCCAGTCTCTTGGCTTCAGTATACTTTTACAGTGCAAAGGGGATGGATAGTTTTTTGTGACTAGAAGTCACTTTTTCCTTCTGACCATTTTCAGCCTCCAAGGGGCTTGTGGGGCAGGGGAATCAGGAAGAGTTTAAAGTGCAAAATAGGTGTGTGATGGCTTGAGTTCAATACACTTATTCCACCCCTTACTATTAGGAAAAAGCAGACAAGTGAAAATGCTAATTTTCAGTTTTGCCAATTTCAGCCATGTGCTCTGTGGGAAAAATGGGATTAAGAGGTGACTTTAATTCTGGAGTGCCCACCACTGAGGTCTAGAAATGGAATTTGGGACTCAGGCTACAATTTTTCCTGCCATCTTCAGGTACACTGGCCCTTAGAATTGCACCTGATAGGTATTTCTCCCACAAGCAACTCATTCAGTCCAAGACAGAAACAAAGAAACAATCTTTGTGAACAAGAAGCTTTCTCAACATGATGTCTACAACCTGTCTTTTCAGTAAAAAAAAAAAGAAGAAAAAAGAATGAAATCTGTTGAGCAACTTATCACAAGACTGTCTCTTAAAGAATAAAATTCCTTGTTCAGCACAGCACTTGTCAGGCTCCAGAAACTGCATTTCTTCTGTAAATATCCTTGATTAAGATGTACGCAATAGCCAGGTTGTTATTTTTATTTCAGACATTGCCAATTGCCTTGATGGATACTGCATTAAGGAAATGGGGAAGATGCACTAAATTCCTTCAGTAAAGGCACAAAACAGTCTCAGGGAGGACTTTCCAAAAACCTAAGCAGGAAAGAGATGGCTGGCCTTTTCAAACATGTGTACTGTTATTATCACGCAGCTCAGTTTTTACCAAAATAGAATGGATTTTTTAAAGGAAAAAGAGAGAGAGCAGCATTATTTTATCAGAATAGAGCTGGTAGGCATGCTAATACTTTGAAAATATCTCCCAAGGGCCAAAGAAAACAAAAAGGTCAAGCAGTTTAGTGGTAACATCGATACTGAAAACCAAAACAGTCTTGATCATGGATCCTTTTATGCAGAATTATTGAGACTAGGTTAAGAGCAAAATTAAAAAATCGTATGCTAGATAAACTGAAGGGTCTCATGTAGAATAATCAAGTAAGACTTCATGACAAATAGGCCCAATATGTTTTGGTGCCTGAGGAAAAGGGTTGAATGAGATGCCATGCTTCTATCCCATATTCCAAGAGGACCATGGGAAGAAGAGAAAAAGCAGGGTTGGGATGCAACAAGATGGAACTTGTGAGACAGAAGAAAAGAGTGTTTATTTATTTATTTATTTATTTATTTATTTATTTTTTTCAACCACCCATCTCCCCCCAATGGGGGAACTCTGGGCGATTCACAACAAACATTAAAACATAAAATATATAAACACATAAAACCTTAATTTAAAACATTACTAAAAAGAAGAAGGAGAGACCAAGAGGATGAAAAATCTGAGGCTGAAGGCAGAAGGCCTCTATGGGGCTAGCCATCCCCACGCTTGAGGTATTCCCACCCCACCCCAGGACAGGTGGCAGAACCAGGTCTTCAAAGCCTTACGGAAGGCCAGGAGTGTGGGGGCTAATCGCACCTCCAGGGGCAGGATGTTCCAAAGAGCGGGGGCTACCACAGAGAAGGCCCGCCTTCTGGACCCCGCCAGTCGAAGTTCTTTCACTGAGGGGGTCCGAAGCATGCCCTCTCTGCGTGATCGGGTGGGACGGGTTGAAGTCATAGGGGAGACGCGGTCCCTTAGATAACCTGGTCCCATGCCATGTAGGGCTTTAAAGGTGATAACCAACACCTTGAATTGGACCCAGAAGCAAACTTGGGAGTGTTTAGTGGAGAGAAATAAACATGAGATGATGGAGAAATTAAGCACAAAGAAGCCAAACTGAATGTAGAGAGCAGGAGGGTGGAAAAGCAGATGACAGATGGTACCACAAAAAGAAGGGGGCAGATTTGGTTGCTTCCATGAGACAGATGCCCTGATGGTTTAAGATAACCATCAGACACATGAGCTCTCAAGATGGATGTGCTTCACACCCTTTGTATCAAGGTTCAGGCCATAAAGGTAGAATAACCCTCACACACATGAGCTCTCAAGATAGATGTGCTCTACGCCCATTGTATCAAAGTTCAGGCCATAGCGGTTCTTGAAGCTTCAGAAAACATTTTTTATTAATATTGTGTCATGGATGTTCCTGATCCACTCCAGAGCAGACTAAGGCAGAAAGAATGGCACGCAGCAAGCAGAGATAGGGTGGAAGCTTTGCCTGATTTAGCTGTAATAGGTGACCTCCAAATTTTGACACTATGAAAAAGGGAGAACAATCTGAGCGCTGCACAATTATGAACTTCTTGTAGTAATTCCTTAATAATAAGGCTGTGTGAAACATATAAAAAGGGTTCTTTCCAAAGCATTCAAGGAAGCAAAGCACCCCCTCCTTGAAACATTAATAACAGCCATGTTCTTGGGAAAGTTTATGTAACTACTTTGAAGGCTGACCCCAGTTGCCTGCATGTTGTGTCTACCACAGATCACACTTTTACTTGGACCACCAGTGAAGTGTATAAACATACACACACACATAGAGATTGCCTGGAGCAGCCTTCAAAGCAGCTAGATAAACCTTGCTGGAGGGGTGTTTTGTTTGCACTGACACAGTTTGCAAAGCATCTCTTTTGCATGCTTTGCACAGTCTTACTTAGTGTTGAGTTGCTTCGGTGGCAATTTAGGATTAACCCCATTCAACTCAATGGAAGTTAGTTTTCAGTTACATAGCACTGGGTCATTCATCCTGATATCAAGATATCTTCTCCAACCAAGCTGCCTTTGTGGTACATAAATACATCCCAAATTTATTCAGTCATAAATTCCAGGCAAGAATTTTTAATAAAAGCTTGAAATCCTGCAGCAAATAAAACTGCAGCCAAGACTGCCTTCATATTCCTGACCTTATGAATGAGCTCTTTATTAACAAACATAGGGAGAGATGGATACCCTGCAGTTTAGGAACATATGGAAATTTTTAATTAAAATTGTTGGGTGATATTGCAGCCTTCGTATGTGCTATTGTTCCTACAGAAAAATAAACACTATTCGATGTTCATTTCACACTCTGATCCTTGAGATGTTGTTTGAAAACATGGCTGCTTATTTGTTTACTCCCATTTAATTATTTCTATAGGCTGTCACACTAGATCATTCTTATTATGTCTATCACTGTCCTGGAAGGCAAGTTAGGCTAGTCGTTTATAACTTTGCCAGGTGCCACTTTTTATTTTTGAACCTTTCCACATTTAAAAGTTCTTATTTTATAACGTTAAAATGAATAGAAACAGAAAACAAAAACAAAAATGCAAACAAAAACTTTAAAAATCTCATTCAAATGCAGCAATAGTAATGATAGCTATGTAAAAATTGCTACAATTCCATTTTTAAATAATGAATTGAATCTTGGCTACCCAGAATCACATTGTCCCGTCAAAGCAGAGAGTTGGTACATTTGAAGAAGCCAACATTTGAATCTAGCATTAAAGTGTTCTACCAGGAACACATGACAGTATTTTTCACAACACTCCCATAGTAAATCCAAAGTGCTTCATACACAGACAAATTCCAAAATGTTTGGAACATAATTTAGCAACATGTTAACTTTTTAAAATCTAAACTTCCTTCTAAGAACCTGGTTTACCATGATAAGAATATTCAGCCAATAAGAGACAACCAATCGATTTAACAAAATTTATTTCATCTCCAATATAAGGAGATAGACAACCAACTTTTTTAAACATCTGTTGAGTCTAATTTTTTAAGTAAATTAACTTCATTTTAAGATCAACACAAATGTATTTAACATTTTCTAAAACCTTAGATCATTGATTTTGTAAAGGAAGAATTTCTGATTCTGTATTGTAAGTTTCTTGTATATTGTCAATACTTATTTTACTAAAGTTTTTAAATTGTCAGTAAAACTTTATTACTGGTTTAGACTCTAAAAATCTTTAATACATTCAAAGCTATAGGAGTTTCTGAGGCAAACAATGCATGTTTCCAAAGAGAATAAACAAATGCTTTAACTGAAAGTATTGCCATTCAGCTTTTTAGCAAACCTTTCAAGAGTTTTTAGATATCATTAGTAATTAATTGATTAAGGGCAACTATCTCATTTTCAACCCATACCAAAAAAAAAAAAAACAACCAACCCTGCCATTTTAAAATAAGCATTATTCCAAAGAGGCAGGTTCTCATGAAAGCAGTCGGAATCAAATGTTTGTTTCTTACCCAACATCATCCAAATATATATGACTGCCTTCAGTGCTAGAAATACTATACTATAGAGTTCCTGCTATGTTTCAAACCAAATGCTTGCCAAATTTTAAAAGTGCCAGTAATAGCTTTCTAATTAGTCCCCTATCTGCACAAAATCAATATAATTTTCATTCCAGTACATTACTCCTAAACAGAGGTTACAAATTATGACCACAATAAAATTTAAAATCAAGAAAATTAAACCCCCACCTTTGTATAGCAGTCAGAACTTTGGCCATTCAAAAAACATTTAATCATCAACATACTTAATTAATTAGTCAATCATTAATTATTAAATGGAACCTGCTGGTGGTCATTCATGCCTTACTCACTTCCCAATTAGACTACCGCAATGCACTCCACATGGAGCTGCCTTGAAGACCTCCTAGAAGGTTTAGCTGGTCCAGAATGCAGCAGCGCATGCAGCTCTGGGTGTGCCAAGGTTTGCCTGTGTTACACTACTGCTGTGTGAACTGCATGGGCTTCCAGTTACTTTCCAAGTGCAATTCAAGGTGCTAGTTATCATTTTTAAAGCCTAAAATGGCACAGAACCAGGGCATGTGGGGGACTGCCTCTTCTTGAGGGTATCTGCCTGCCCCACTAGATCTAACAGGGTCCCCTCTATCAAACAGTACAATCTGGTGGGACCTAGGAGGCATGGCTTTTCTGGAGCAGTGCCTGCTGTATGGAATAGCATACTCGCCCCCCCCCCCAAGATCCAGAGGGCACCTACCTTCTTGGTCACCAGAAGGTCACGAAGACCTGGCTCTTCCCCCAGGTGCTGGGTTAGGATCTAAGTTGGGCCCAGCACTTGTGCAATTGCTGTGAGGTTGTTATGGTGCCAAGTGCCAGTGTGATGGTCCTTAATTTAGCGGGGATGGGGATGTTTGTATTTTTTTATATATTAAATGGGTTGGATTGTTCTTAGCTACCCTGGGCTAGATTGTGTAAGATGGGTGGCCATATAAATCTTTTAAATAAATAAATAAATTTCTGTAAAAAGCTTACGGTCTATTGGCATATTATTAGATTTTTTCTAATAATTTATTCTTATATAGCCAGAATATTTACCTATACAATTTACATTTAATTCCTGCCAGCTGTATACTTTAAATATCACAAGTCTAATAAAGCAGGGCAAAGGTTCCAAGAGGACATAAGGAACTTAGATGAGTTCCATGATACATCTTAACTGAGCGGGAAATAATCCTATTAGTAATTACTGTAGAAAAACTAGATTAATAAATTTAATCCAAGAAAAAAAACATGGAAACTATTTCTTTTACCATAACTTTATTTGAACAATGTAATGCTTACAATATCAAATGCTTTTTCTGCATCTCACAAAACCACAACATTCATTTCATGATTCTAAGAGTATATGACTAAAGGATCTCCCAAAAATGTAGTTTATGATCTATTTTTATAAAACCAGATTGTGCAGGATGAACTATTACCTTTTGCAATTTTTGTGTCAAAAGTTGTAATCAAAATCTTTGCTTCCATCATTAGCAAGGTTCTTGAGGAATAACTCAGACAATTTGTAAGATCCTTACCCTGTTTTCAAAAAAGCTATTGCATAAGTCTCCCAGAATTATAAAGAGTTCCCCCCCCCCACATCTGGCTTGATCAACAAATTTGAGGTCTGTCTGAGATGCTTTTAAACTTTGATACAGGGTAGGACTCTAAGCTTCATGAAAGAAGAAATTATAACTTGGAAAGGAAGGAAAAGGAAACTTTAAATACTTGTGTAGGAAATCATATCTTGGAATTTTACAATGCCTTCACATCTGCTACATAGCTGTAGTGAAAAAAATAAATCTAACAAACAAAATGGAGACTTAATCCTTTCCCCCATTGTCTTTTAGATATGACAAGGGTCAAAACCCAGTTCATCTCTTTGCCTAATCCCATAAGACCCAAATTGACCCTCCCTGTCCCAGGCAAAGCCTCCCCTGCAAGTCCATGTAAACCAAAGAATAGAAGTCTCACTCACCAGCTCACAGTATAGTCTGAGGGCAGCTCTACTACAGAAAGCCCTCACTTAACAACCACAATTGGAACCAGCAACTCCATTGCTAAGTGGCATGGTTAAGTGAGACATCACATGACCGTGACGGACTTACGACCTCATTTTTGCTGCAGTCATTAAACAAATCACTCATGGTTGTTAAATAAGACATCATGCGAGTGCAACTTGCGATTATACCGCCAGCTTCTCTATTGACACTGCTTGTCATAAGTGTAAGGACTGGTCATAAAGTTACTTTTACAGCACTGTTGCAACTTCAAACAGTCGCTAAACAGAACATTTCTTAAGCAAGGACTACCTGTAAGGAAATTGGAACATAGAGAAACCCTAACCTTCCGTCCTTTATCAGCAGATGACCAGTATTCCATCTCCTTTAACAACAGACTACCTCAGCTCTGCTGTTCTGCTGAAAAGCCCATTTTAACAAACAATAGAACTAACCTCAGGTACACTGACAAGAACCTGCCTAACTTCCCCAAACTGGCCAACCAATCAGATCCCTAGGACTTCCCACCTTGTAGCCCTCAATTCCTATACAAATCTTTGTGTTGAATAAAGAGCTGGCAATTTCTCCTCTGGGTTGTGCTCCTTACTTCAGTAAATGTCCACAACGTAGCAACTTAATCATTTATATACTTTTGAAATGGGTGTATCGAGCAGTTTAGTTCCCATGTTATTGGGAATGTGGTGAAAAACTAGAAACTATTGGCTTCTTAATCAAAACAATTG
Source organism: Python bivittatus (assembly GCF_059951505.1). NCBI lineage: Eukaryota > Metazoa > Chordata > Lepidosauria > Squamata > Pythonidae > Python > Python bivittatus. The sequence goes on along the minus strand of NW_028277113.1, from coordinate 20,089,798 downwards.
AAATTTAATAAAATATAATATCTTCAATCAAGGGCTCCGTGGAAATAGTTCACAGTGATTCAGGAACAATTATTCAACTTTTAGACTTATAGATTCGTCTTTATAGTTTGCAAGTGGTGATTCCAGATGAGTGCACTGAAACTTTTTAAAAAGAAAATACATTTTCCAAAGGTATTTCAGGCTCACTCAATGGATTTAGCTGCATCATTAGTGTTGCAGTTAATATAAAATATAATAATTCTATCAAATCCAGCTAGGCTTTCCAAGAGAATGGTATAAAAAAAAATCTAAAGCACATAGATTGCAGAATGTGCTATTATCAATAATAAATCTGTACAGTCTGGTTTTATAAAAAGATCCCAAGCCTCTAATAAATATTAAATTGCATGTGGATATTTTAACAATTCAACCTGAGAATCTTGAAATGCCCTTGCTGGCTTCATTAAATGTGAAAAAAGCTTTTGACATGCTACAGATTAAACATTTGGAACATTATTGAAATACGGATTGGAACAAATCTAATATATTACTAATCAATAATGTTTCTGTGGAAATGTTATAAAAAAAAAGAATTGTTTGTTGGGAATGATTAACCTAAGAAAAATATATTTGTTAGGGCCATTAGTTCTGGGTGTGAGGATGCCCTTGGAAAATCCTTGAGTTGCCCACTTCCATCAAAGTCTTCCATTTTTGGAATGATGAAATAGGTATAATTTGATATGCCTCTTTCACTCTTAGAGGAAAAGCGGGACATAAATATATAATATATATGGCAAACAAATGCAAAGGAAGTAACAAAATAGGTAGATAGATCTCCTTTGTGCCTCAGTAAGACAGACAATTAAATTTAAAGCTTTTTTTTTGTTTGTTTAAGTTAAAGAAAGGTAGATAAACCTCCTTCTGCCGCCTTGTACATTTTAGAAAGTATATGGAAACTCTATCTAGCTCTGGTTCAAATCTGATGAATATAGATCTCTACAAAAATGCATTGGTCTGGAAATCGGCCCTCAACAATTTACATTTAAATGGATGAATTAACCCTGCTTTGCACATGCCTAGCTCTGAGAAAGTTCCTACAGATGCCAAAAAATGTTTGATTCAACCCATTTAGTATTAGAGAAGCCAACATTTTTTTTAAGGTCTTACTATTTGACTTGGAAATGTTTGCATTATTGATTAGTGTGTGAACTTGCTTCCACAACATTCCAGCTTGCTCTGGAGTAAAATATTTATGTTTTCTTTCACCTAGGAAAGTTTCAGGTTTATCTCATGACGAAAGGGAGTAGGAAGAAACTGGATTTAGCAGGAGATTTTGGAAATGGTGATAAAGCATATCCGCATGCTTAAGTTTTGAAAAGGAAAGCCAAACAGAAGCATGATGATGATGATGATGATGATGATGATGATGATGATGATGATAATGCATCTAAACATCTGGCTGACTGTGCAATCAATAATAATAAATCTCAGAGAGAAGGAAAAGGCTCACAGGCTCTTTCCTTCATCTGTTCACCACACATCTCTATCCAGAACACTAACTATAAAGTGCGAACAATAGAGTTTTTGCACAATGCACATGTAAGCGACCTCAACTGCCCTATGAATAATGGATAGTATTCATCAGAGTTGATAGCAAAAGCAACAATATTGTACTTTGTAGCTTCCCTTTTAAGCAAGACAGTGAAAGAGAAAGATAATACAGTCTAGCGCATGTGTTTGCTATGCTAATATTTTTTCTTTTCCTTGTATTCTTGCTGTGACACAATCCTAGCAGTAACTACTTGTTCTGGCATAATTAATGATGTAGAAACTACAGCAATCAGAAACTTTGGATGCAATCTTTTTAAAAAAAAAAGAGCCAGTCAATGAACAATAAATTCCAACTGGTCACTGCAACTAAGATTAATTACGGGCAGTTCCTTTGGATTCTCATTCCAGCCAGACACATGATAACTCCAAAGACAGAAACAGATTTAAATCACGAATTATACTTCAATAAGCCTATTTATTTCCTCTATAATTATTCAACTATTAAGTATGATTGGAAGAGATTTTTTAAAAGCAACTATTTCAGAGAGGGTAATCACAGCGCTCCTTTTTTCTCTTATGGAGTTTTCTCTCTTTTTTTTAATTTCAAAAGCATGAATTATCCTTCAAAAATCTACTTCTTTTAACAAGGTCAAATGATGAAACAGATACTAAACTGTTTCATAACCAACTGCATGATAGAATGAAATAGTTATTCACACAGTAGCATTGTGAGTCCAAATCCTAAAAATAACACTGGCTTCTCCTGTCTCTGAACTCTGATTATTACTGCCTAGCATTTGGTTCTCCAGTTTCCATGGTCTAAAATACAGATCTCCCTGCACCTTAAGCTATTCATGATATTGTAAGTGGGTAAGTACATTCTTCCTCCTCTGGATAAGGATTCTCACTACTATTGTTTTTGATTAGCTCAGAACATTTCTATGCTGTTATTGGGGGCATCTGGGGAAGGGTCAAAAAAGTCAAAATGGCAGCCACAACCATGCAATGGAAGACCCACCCTTTTTTACATGCACTGGGCCAAAAAGGGGCAAGGCTTTGATAGTGCAGCCATGCCCACTATCTTGACTTTTTTAACCTCCCCAGTGGACAAATTAAATTTATTTAAATTTATTTAATTTGTAGTCTATCTTTCTACTAAATGTAATGTAAAGGTTAAATTATAAAGCAAATCAATCCATTTAAAACATATTTAAAACAGGGCAATAAAAAGTAATGTTTCTAACTTAGAAAGCTTTGTTAACATTTGTAGGAGTGCACGGATTTCCATGTTCAAAACAGCCTTGCCCTTTTCCTGCAGTGATTCCTGGGATGCTCAAATCACCATGCAGGGCCATATGGTTATCTGTTCCTTTCAGAAAGCTTCACAGGGGAAGAGAGTTTGGAGAGAAATAGACCTGCGACAGGGTAAGTACAAAGGTATTGCAAAAATCGACTGTACTTAAAAAGTGATAAAAAGACTCTATGCTCCCTCTCAGAAGTTAAAAAGGTACACACAAGCTTATCGTGGTTCCCCATGTGAAGTTTGATCAAATTCTTTCCCTTGCCAGATTCTTCTATTCTCCTTGCCATTTTGCCCCATAGCTTAAACAAACAAGGTTTAAAAAAGAAAAAAGGAATGAAAATTTCAGCATAGCCTTAATCTACATTATGAACTGTTATAGATTCTTTCTGTGGGATTAGAACTCACAGTCTTCTGGTTTCTAGCTTGGTGCCTTAACCACGAGATCAAACTGACCAAAATTTCCACAATTATGACTACAGAGCCCAGGTAAATTTATATGTACAGTGATTACAAGACTTTGTCTATTATACTAGCTAAATTTTCATAGAGATTCTATCTCAGCACCATTTGCCCAATTTTTTCATATCTCAGGTCCTCTGTGGGAAGCTGATGCAAATAGCATGGGAATTTGATACGTCAAACATTCCTGCCTCTATCATTCTTTAGAGGAAACTGATGACAATCAATGCGTAGGGGAAGCGGGCAACGGTGGAGATGGCAGAAGATCCTTTGAGCACCCATGAGTGTTGAGCACAAGCAAAACATCAAGCCTCTTTGAGGCTAAATGAAGGTTTATATTTACCTTTTTCTATTTCCTTTTTATATCGTGGGTGTTTATCAGTCAGTCATTTTCCTTCTAAATCCAATTCCCACTGAATTATTTTCCATAAATTTGATGTTTCTGCAGAAAAGCTTGCTTTACATTCTTGCAAGAGATGAACATGATAAAAATAGATTAACAGGGTATCAGCTCTGTTTTAAACATTACAGCAAAGAGATATAGCTTCATTATGATTGGTTGATTGATACTGCCTCTCCTAAGCCTAAGGTGAAATGTAATCAAAACTTTCATTCAGCAGTAATAAGACATTGTGAAACTGCAAAAGGATGCAGGAATATAGCGGAGATGGCGAATACCAACTGAGTTAAGAAATTGCCACAATTTTCTCAGTGCCTGATGGCTGGGAAATATTAGGCTCCTAAAATCTGCATGGGCAAAAGGCAAGTAAGTGTAGGTAAGTGTGGAACTGTCTTGTTGAGAACTGGAGATCAGCAAGAGAAGAGATGATCCCAGCTTAGTTGTAATGAGGTGTTAAGTACACCATAATGATTGCAGAGACAAAGTGGCTTGAGATGTAAAGAAAGGAAGGACAGAAGAACCCGCAAACTGAGAAAGAGTGTGAATCTTGACATGTTTCCAGGATAAGACAGCAAATCACTGTAGCAACTATTAATGAGAAAACCCACAAATACTGCTGGTTATGTTACCAATTTCTTTAAAAAAAAAAAATCCAACCAACAGTAAAATAAACTGCCTTCCATTTAAGGTAAGAGGTAAGAAATGTTCATTCACAGCAACAAATACCACAATGGAAAAGAACTGTAGGAATAGGCTTCATGTGTCTCCTCATTCCTTCTGAGCTAGTAGATACACCATTCTAATATACAGAGATTAATATCTAAGGTAATAATTTGCAACACAGAGTATAATGCCAGCTCTGATGTAGCATCACAATTCTACATGTCTCATTCTCCTTCAAGTTCAGTGTAACTCTTGACGACTTCACAAACATGTAATTGTCTTGACAATAATTTGGAAGTGGTTTGCCATTGCTTTCTTCTGGCCTTTTTTCAAAACTTCCCAGATCAGCCTATCACCAGGGTATTTCCTGGAATGACCCCAGTGATGCACAAAGTGAGTACTTGCAGCTCAATTCCACTCTGGGCTAGAAGGGCCAAATCAATTCCCAGGCTAGCATCACAATTCTATATGTCTCATTCTCCTTCAAGTTCAGTGTAACTCTTGACGACTTCACAAACATGTAATTGTCTTGACAATAATTTGGAAGTGGTTTGCCATTGCTTTCATCTGACCTTTTTTCAAAACTTCCCAGATCAGCCTATCACCAGGGTATTTCCTGGAAGCCTCCTATCCACATGTCAACCAGGTCTGATCTTGCTTAGCTTCTGAACTCAGAAGTTGCTCTTGAGACAGTATTTGGCTCTGATTTTTGTGGAGATCTATGATAAGATCTTTCTATAAGAGCTGTGTTGTCAGTGAGATTAATGTCATGGGGGAAACTAAAGGAGAAATCCTCATCTTGTCAGGGAGGTTTACAATCTTAAGAGTTTCTATGCCTCTTCCATAATTTTAGTCAGGCTTGTGTACATGTTATTTATATTAACTTTACTAACATAGCTCTTTTTGCTTGTAATTTTTTGTTTTGCAGAGGTTTAATTTATTAAATAGAGATAAACAAAACTGAATCCAGCCCCGTGAACTAGAGTTTGGTTGAGTTCTCCATGCATGACTGAAGTTGCCATGAAAGCATCTGCTGCTTTTGAAATGTATTGAAGAAAGCATCTGATTGTTTTTCCTTAACTTAGATTGTTTCAAAACTAGGAACAAGAGTTTCATAGAAAGTCATGATTTAGCTTTTCAAAATGTTGGCATCTGCACCCACAAAGGAGCTGGTTTTGTGATGGTGGCCAGCTCATTTAATGTTCCTAGTGGAACTTCAAGGAAAGGAACTCACAGTTCATAATAGAACAAAGTGTTCTGAGTTTGACAATTGTATATACTGAACCAGGTTGCTATGGATTTTGAAGCCATCACTACATTCTTTAAGATTTCCGAAACCATTATAAATAAGTTGCCAGACAAGTCAAGGCACATATGCAGTCCTTTTGTAATATGCTTTTTGGCTCAAACGTCTTGTTGAGGAAATTACAGCAACTCTGTCAGTTTATGCAGAATATAACATGTTTTGGGTAAAAATTAAAAATAAAATACAACTGCAAGTATTTCTGACATTCAGCAGAAACAGCATTGCTTGTATAGTATGCACAGCAATAGCCATGCACAGCAAATCAGTTGTCTTGGGAAAATGTCAGTTGATCAATCAATTGATTGATTTATATCCCACCTTTCATTCAGAAGCTCAAGGAACCATACATATTGCTCCCTCCTGCAATAACAACCCTATGAAGTAGGCTGGGCTGAGGGAGAGTGACTGGCCTAAAATCAGCCAATGAGCTTCTGTGGCTAACAGTGGACCAGCATCTGGGTCTCCCTGCTTCTACTCCAGCAGATTAACCACTACAGTATTCTACACTGAAGTACAAATAATATTTTGGGCAAGAATGAAGGAGCTCGTGCTGGAGGGGGACTCAGGAGGGATTACAGGAGCCTCTCATTAAGTATTTCAGAATTTGCAGAGCCTCTTGTTAAAAAATATTAGACTTGTTAAATTTAACATTGCAGCCATGGAAGATGGTGACACAATGAGGAGAAAAGTGCTAAAAAGGGATCTGGTCATATCACCCTGGCCACATCCACAAAAGTGAAGGAACCAAGGCAGCACCAGAAGAGCTACAGCTGAATCTCACATAAAGGTTGCCAAGTAGGAGAGTGCGTGATGAAGACCTGAGAGAGGGCAGGCTCGTACACTGTTACCTAGAGGCATTAAAAACTTTCATCATCCTTGAGCAACAGGTTCTAGGAAATAGAAGCAAGAGGAACAGGATGTCTTTGGGGTGGTTAGGACCACCGAGTAAAGACTATGTTCACCAGCCCTCACTCATCCCTGAGCTGGACCACAAAATCACCCATGCTTGACGGTAATTGCTGCTGACATACTGTTGTGATGCTAGCAGAAGCAAAATACAGCAAGGTTGCAAAACATGCAGTTTATCAGCTTCCCTCTTGTAACCCTCAAAGACTACTACTTTGGGATTGTACAAATTGTGTCCATGTGTGTGTGTGTGTGAGTATAACCATGTCTATGTGTATTTACACTATTTGGAAGTTTACAGGATGTGTCACCTTGACACATCAACTGATTATTTCATTTCACTACCCACACATAGTCAAATAATATTTATTTCTTATATACTGAGGGCATTAAAAGATGAAGTGAATTATCTATGTGACTAAGTACTCTGCTTACCATAAAGAGAAGGTATTAACAGTAATGAAATTGTACTCTCTGAATGTTTGGGGATAGGGAATAAAAAAAAAGGTGGAAATATTGCAGAGGGAAATAGAGTGAACAGGAATACTGCCAAGCTGTACAAATACATATTTCAACAATATCTAAAATAGTTTGCATCTGGTTGAAGGTAATGAACAGTGACAAATTGGAGGAAGTCTCTTGTAAGTGTTCAAAGATAGAAAAGAACAGGATATAATAAACTTGCATGTAAACTTTCTAAAGATAGAAATCCTGTCAAGTGAAGGATAAGGAATGTAAGAACCTCTGCAACATCTAAGTGAGGTCACCCAAAGAGTAAAAAGAAAAAATGATGTGCAACACCTGGTCTAGCTTTAGATCCCATTTCTAGAAACTGTATTGGTGAGTCAGCTATAGAAATAAAAGAATAAAATAAGGCCAAAATGACAATTGCATATATATACATTGATGACATGTACTTGGACAACTTTTTGGAAAAAAAATAATATTTGTGACATGATAAAGAAGCAGGGTGAATTGAGACTGAGGACTATCCCACACTGCAGCTAGGCAAATATTTCAGATGACCAACTGTCCATACATTGAATGAGAGTAACAATGTAAGGGGTGTGTGTGTGTGTGTGTGTGTGTGTTTGTGAGTCATTGTCCCTGCAGTTTTCTTGGCAAGATTTTGGAAGTGGTTTTACATTGCCTTCTTCCTAGGGCTGGGAGGAGTGACTGCCCCAACGTCACCCAGCTAGCTTTGTGCCTAAGGCAGGACTAGAACTCATGGTCTCCTGTTTTCTACCCTGGTGCCTTAACCACTGGCTCTTAACAATGTAAGGTAGTCAGCCTCTAAACCTCAGTTTATAAATCTCCTTTCCTTTCATTTATGTGGCACATCCCTGCCATTTTTAATCTGGAATCAATTGACATTGATTAAAAATGCATCTCTCTAACATCTTGAGGGAAGGGAGACACGGGGTAGGAGAGCATGTTTTCTCTGAACAATAAATTATTTTCTCATATTAGGTATTGCAGTGGTTACTTGAGTCAGTCTGTGCTTTCAACTATCCCACAGCCATTAATAATAGGTTACCAAAAATTGCAATGTATATACTATGATGCAAACCATGCAGATCTACTATGTAACAGCCAGTTGCTTACTGTAAATATTCCCTTTCTCAATTCCTACACATACATTAATCCTAGCAAACATGGTTCCAAAAATACCAGCCAAAGGTTAATAATATAAATTACTTTATGCTTTTAAAAAAAGAAAAGAATAGAAAAGAAACCAGGGTAGTACAAAAAACAGGAAGTACAAAAATAAATATCAGTGATTAATAAACCTGTATAAAATACCAAGGCAATGTAATAATAATATACTTGTATTATAGCAGTATTTTAATTCAGTAGCTTTGTACACAAATAGCCTTAATAGGGAAGAATTGTGCTTTGATATTTGACTTTTTTATTGATGAAAGGAGAATTAGGTGAGCCCATCTGTCCCAAATTTATAAAAGAAAAAAAAAAATTCAAGGAAAAAGAGGAAATGTGACTCATATATGTCCCAAGTGATACGGAGGATGGGGAAAAGTTCTGCATATTGCTCTTGTGTCAACAGAAATGAGTACAAGCACACAAAATAACATATCATTGATACTTTACACCAGCATTTCTCAGCTTCAGCAACCTTAAGCTGTGTGGACTTCAACTCCCAGAATTCCCTAGCCAGCATGCTGTTTAAAGAGTTGAAGTCCACACAGCTTGAAGCTGCTGAGGTTGAGAAACGCTGCTTTACACTATGCTGACTTATCCAGATCCTTGATATGTTACAGTCAAAGGCTGATCTCTTTCTCATGTGTCTGCTGGAGTTAAGGAATACAGGTAATATATATTGCCAAAGTTGGAAGACATTGTCTTTTGCATCCATTTTTCATTCTGCTTAATTATCTGGATTACATTTTTCATTAAAAATATGCAAAAGGTAATCACCTAAAAGAACAGGATCTGTTTACTTTTTTTAATTGACAGAATGGGTCCATCGGTTGTAAAGGTTGATGGAATATATACATCTAGGAGAAGAGTGACAATCATTAGAATCTTGGGGAAATTGTCCTCTTTTAGTAAGTCCATGAAAGTGAGTTACATATTCCATGTTGTTTTATCAGCTGATAGAATGGTTGAGCTGACTCACTAATTATAATGGTGCACTGGGACAGAATAGGGTTCTTTAATCAGCCTTAAAAAAAAAATCCTAATATTTTAAAAATTGATTTATTATACCAGACCAATAGATAGATATGTACATACAATACAGACAAAATTATGAGAAAATAGGAAAAAGAAGTCCTGGAAAATTACACTGTAAACAACTCCAAATAATGTGATCTAATTGATTGACAATTCTTTTCTTTTTCCCTTTGACTATAAAAGGCTAATTCAAATGTTGATGACGATACATATCAACAATCCGTTCCTGCAAATTAGCTATAGCTTTATCTTTCCAGCATTGTAAACTTCATTTGGACATTACTCAGGAATGGTCCATAGTTTCTGACATCTTGATTGATTCCAAGTATTAGGAATATAACCTATAGAATAATTAATTGTTAAGGAGACAGATTCCCCTCAAATCCTGCTATGCTACTTCATTGTGACATGTTGGTATGTGTGTGTGTGTGTGTACATACTTCTGGGAAGAATGAGTGAAGAATGCTGGGAGTGTATGCCAGAAGGGTATACCTCCAGCAGCATCCCCCCCAAAGTGTGAAGGTCATCCCAGCTGCCTAGCTAAAACAAGCAGGCACCTATACTGGCAATGGTCAGTAGATTAATGAGGTCAATCTATATGAAAGCCAGTTTAGTGTAGTGGTTAAGGCACTAGACTAGAAACCAGGAGACTGTGAGTTCTTGTACCACCTTAGGAACAAAGCCAGCTGGGTGACTCTTGGGCCAGTCACTCTCTTTCATCCCTAGGAAGAAGGCAATGGCAAACCACTTCCAAAAATCTTGCTAAGAAAACTGAGGGGACCAGTCCAGGCAGCTGCCAGGAGTCAACACTGACTCAAAGGCACACACACACGCAGTCTATATACCAATACCAAAGAAAAGAGATTTAACAGAGTGTGCAAACTATGCAATATTATCTTTAATTTCACACAGTAGCAAAATAATGCTCAGGATCATCCAACACAGATTAAAGCCCTACATGGAAAGGGAGATGCTAGATCTACAAGCTGCTTTAGAAAAGGCTAAGGAACACAAGACATTATTGCTAATGCATGCTGACTAATTAAGAAAGCCAAATACCAAAAAGAACTCAATATGTGCTTCACTGATTATAGAAAAACCTTTGGTTGTGTCAATCATGTCAAGCTGTACAGTAGAATGTGCTCATTGCCCTCAGTGGAAACCTATACACAGGACAGAAAGCTATCGTACAGACAGAACATTGAAGAACAGACTGGCTCTAGGTTGGCAAAGGAATGAGACAACCCTCCCCTTATTTATTCTATATATATATCAAGGGAAGGTGGATTAGAAGAACAGCATGGTTTTAAAACTGGAGGAAGAAACGTCAATAACCTGCTCTATCCTAATGACACTACTTTGATTGCTGAAAATGCAAATGAACTGCAAGCTCTAGTATTGAAAGTGAAAAAATGAGACTAAGATTAAATATACTGAAGACCAAACTAATGACAAGAGGTATAGCAACCAACCTTAGAACTGACAATGAAGATATTGAAGTGGTGGATAGCTGTTGTCTTTTAGGATCAACTCAACAGTAAATGAACCAGCAGTCAAGAAATACATCACAGACTAGTACTTTGTAGAGTAGCAATGAAGCCCTTGCTGTTGGTTCTCTACAAGGAGTTCATACTTGTAAAGTAGACATTGAAATTGCAATTGCATGCTAGTGACCATAAATTGTCTTCACCATACCTTCAGAGAGCCGGTTTGGTGTAGTGGTTAAGGCACTAGGCAGGAGACCAGGAGTTCTAGTCCCGCCTTAGGCATAAACCAACTGGATGGCTTTGGGCCAATCACTCCCTTTCAACCCTAGGAAGCAGGCAATGGCAAGCCGCTTCCAAAATGTTGCCAAGAAAACTGTAGAGGCTTGTCCAGGCAGTCACCAGGAGTCAACAATGACTTGAAGGCACAAAAAAAGAAAAAAAAGAAAACATGCCTTCAAGTCCTGCTTCATTTTCATTTTGAGATCAAAAGGCAATGGGAAGACTGATTTCTGTCTCCTTCAGCTTACTCTGATTGTTAGAGAGAAACCTCTTCTTCAATATGCACATTGAACTCCATCTCTTCCCCTGTCTGCTTTCATTAAATACCTCACTTGTATTAACAGGTAGTCCTTGCTTAACAACCACAAGTGGGACTGGCAACTCTGTCACTAAATGATGCAGTCATTAAGTGAGACATCACATGACTGCAACAGACTTCTGACCTCACTTCCACCGTGGTCATTAAGTGAGACATCATGTGACCACAACTTGCAATTTTACTGCCAGCTTCTCCATTGACTCTGCTTGTCAGAAGCCAGCTGTGAAGTATGCAAATGGCGAGCACGTGACCACGGGACGCTGTAACATCATAAGCATCCGCTGGTTGTGAAGCACCTGAATCTCAATCACGTGACGTCAGGGACACTGCGACGGTTTTAAGTGTGAGGGCCAGTCGTAAAGGTACTTTTTCAGTGCCGTTGTAACTTCGAATGGTCACTAAACAGGCAGTCGTTAAGCGACAACTACCTGTAATGTATTTGCCAATCAGATGAACATTCATAGAGAAGAGGGCAACTCTATCCCTTACTCCCACAAAGTTCAATAATTGAATATGCATATTGAAAAGTAAGATAATGTTTACTAATGTGCTGAGACGTATATATAGCTGTACTTTTAGAAAATGTTATTGTCTGAAGAAGCCAACCATTGTCACCAGCATGTGCATTTTGGAGGGGATGAGTAACTATTTTCTACCCATAACCTCATTCTTGGCAACTATTTTAAAGCTTTGCCTAAAGCCCTGAATCAAATGCTTTTGACATAGTAACTATATCATCCAATTATCATATCAGTTTCTGGCAGGATAGATAGACGACAGAAAAGGAAAAAGTTAAACGTTATGATTAAGAGAATCATTAAGTGCCAAGATATTGTTCTGTATGAGGTGATGCCATTAAAGCCTGCCTAAGATATTTGAGGATTTCACCTCAGGATAACTCAACTGGGAACAATTAGAGTCCTTCCAGAAACACTGTGATTAAAAAAGGCAGAATAATTCACAATAGGCTATTTGGAAACTGTTCACTTCTCACAATCACCAACTACTAGAAGTCACTAAACATTTATCTACCCTAATGTTTTACTACCCGGAGTAACCTGCCTATCTTCATCTTTAAGGATGAACTGACCACAGCTGGAAGTCACGGAGTCTCTACAGCTGAAATAGCATTTTAAAAAATCAATGGAAACGAAGCTCAGAGCTGCAGTTTTGTGGAAGAGAAGTCTGAAGGACAAAAGAAAGTCTAGCTGTCAGTGCCTTGCTCCTTCCAAAAGCGTTGCCTCTTCTTTTCTTCGTAAAAGATAGCAGTATAATGTGTAGCCATTAGAACAAGTCATATAGATTTATTCTTTAGTATCAGACTAATTACCTCTACTTTATTTAGGAGCACTTAAAGGACAGAAAGAATACAATTATATGAGCACTCAGCTCCTTTGTTGCATTTAGAAGAACTATTCCCAAAGTTCTGAAAACTTTTTTTTATAAGCAGCTGTATCACTCCATGATGCCTTTATTGATAATAGGTAATGTTTATGTATTTATTTCTGCAGATTTCAGTATCTGTTTCCATTTATGCTTTATTTATGGCATTACTAACTTTCTTCCATGCAATTCAAGATAACAGTACACAGATTTCTCAGCCGCTTTTTATCATGAATGGTACATTTCTGATAATATTTGATTGCACAGAAATGTATTTGTGCCATTTATGACCAGGGCCACTGTTTGATCGTCCATTAATGAAGAAACTGTGCCTCACACAGAAAGATATCTGTGATGAGATAGGAAGGCAGAATCAAGAGACATGCTCCATTCCTCCATTATAATTTGCATCAGATACAAGAACTGGAAATGAATTACTAGCCACTGAAAATTATCTCAGACTTGCTGATATATAAATCTAACCATAAAACATAGGAATGGAAAATCTGTTTTTGCTGTTGTTCAGTGGTTAAATCACTTCTGATAATTTGTGACCTGACGTTATTTTGCCAAGACTGTTTTATAGTAACTGGTTCTTTGAGTTCTTTTAAACTTAAGCTTGTGTTCACAGTGATACTATCTAGCTACCTTGTCTTCTATCAGCCGCTTTTTCATGGTTTTCTCCATTATGTGCCCAAAATACTTAAGTCTTTATTTATTTAAATTTATTGGCCGCCCAACTCCAGTGCACTCTGAGTGGCATACAAAAACTAGGAGAAAAAAACATAGAAACAGCTAAAAAAAAAAATCAGACAGTCCAGATTAAAATAATCCAATAAACAACGAAATCAACAAACCAAAACAGGGGCCTTATACAAATAGGAAGCATCAACTCCGGGTCTAGGACCAAAGCCAGGTTTTCAAAGCTTTCCAGAACCCCAGGAAAGGGGGCACCATCCTTATCTCTGGGGGGATGCTGTTTCAGAGTGTGGGGACCATGACATAGAAGGCACACTTTCTCAGTCCCACAGGATGATAGGGTTTAATGGCAAGGACCTGGAGTGCACCCACTCTGCTGGAACATACTGGGTGGGCAGAAATGATTGGAGACAAGCAGTCTCTCAGAAATCCAGGCCCCATAGCTTTAGCTTCATTATGAGGGCTTCCAATGAGTAGCGTAACTTTGCTTCATCTAATATTGAATTATTTGTTCTTCTTTTGGTCCAATATATTTTCAGCAATTTTCTCGAGTATCACAATTCAAGGAGAGCCAGTTTGGTGTTATGCTTAGGCACCAGGCTAGAAACCGGGAGACTGGGAGTTCTAGTCCCACTTTAGGCACATGGCCAGCTGGGTGGCCTTGGGCCAGTCACTCTCTCTCAGCTCTAGGAAGCAGGCAAGAGCAAACCACTTCCAAAATCTTGCCAAGACAACTGCAGGGACTTGTCCAGGCAGTCACCAGGAATCAACACTGACTCAAAGGTGCGCACACATACATGCACACAAAAAATCACAATTCAAAAGCATTCATTTTTTTTGTTCCACCTTTCTGATGGTCCAGTTTTGACAGCAGTATGTTACAACTGGGAAAACTACAGCATTGAAAATACATACTTTTGTTATCAATGTGATGTCTCTGTACTTTAATATATTATTTAGGTCTGCCATTGTCTTTCTTTCAAATAGCAGCTATCTCCTGGTGGTTACTGTAATACTGTAACAGTGATGGTTACAGACACCATCACTGTGAATTCATGAGCCTAGGAAGATAAAGTCTGTGACTACATCAATTTCTTCTCTGCATATTTGCACTGGTTTGGCACTGAGTGTTGATATAATCTTGTATTTTGTATATCGATCAACAGACCAGCTTTTGCACTCTCCTCTTTCAACATGACATTCCTTAGAATTTCCTCACTTCCAACCATCAGAGTATCATCAAGTATCCTCAGGTGTTCCCCCAACAATTTTAATTCTAATTTCTATTTCCTCTGGTCCAAAATTTTTCATAATACATTCTGCATATAAGTTAAATAAAGTGATAGTATATAACTTTAACAAACTCCTTTCCCAGCTTTGAACCAAGGAGTTGTTTCATATCACTTACTGGTATTGTTCCTGTTTTTAGAAGCTATCTACTATTTGTTGGGGTCTACAAAAAAAACTCAATAAAGCAAAAATGCAAACTTTTTTGCAACTCATTCGCCTTCCCCATTATCCATTAGATGTAAATAATCTAATCTTGGGTGACCCTGCCTTTTCTAAACACAGCCAATTAATTTGCCAATTCTCATTTCATGTATTGTTGAAGTTTG
Organism: Python bivittatus; assembly: GCF_059951505.1. NCBI lineage: Eukaryota > Metazoa > Chordata > Lepidosauria > Squamata > Pythonidae > Python > Python bivittatus. The sequence continues at coordinate 20,074,754 of NW_028277113.1, read as the reverse complement.
GATAGCCAAACCTTGAGCATTATCTCACTAGTATGTGAGATATATGTAAATGTGTGGTAGTTTGAACACTCCTTAGCACTGCCATTTTTTGATACTGGAATATAAAACGGACCGTTTCAGTCCCTTGGCCACTGTTATATTTTCCATACTTGCTTACAAATCACATGTAGTACTTTAACCGCATCATCTTGTAAGATTTTAAGCAATTTTGATTGTATTTCATCATCTTCTGAAGCCTTGTTGTTAGCAAAGTTTTCTAGGGTACATTTAATTTCATTCTGCAGAATGTCTGAGTCTAGTTCAGTGATTTAACCTTTGAAAGTATCCTGATGGAATGACTCATAGAGTAGTGTCATTAGGATGTGCAAGTTTCTTTATTGCTACAAGGTAACCATCCATGAAGGGTTTCCCATGACCAACCTAGCACATAATTCCAAATATCTCCTGCATTCTTCAAAAGCCAGAATGAGTCTCTTAACAAATCAATTTATCCATTACTAGTCATGAAAAATTATTTCACAGTTCTTGGCCCCAATACTTGCTTTCTTATTATGGGACAAAGCATATGGACACTAAATTTAACATCCTTTTGCAAGATCTGATTAACAGAGAGATGTTCTTCCAAGATGTTCTTCCAACTATGCTGAAAGAAGAAGAAGAAGAAGAAGAAGAAGAAGAAGAAGAAGAAGAAGAAGAAGAAGAAGAAGAAGAAGAAGAAGAAGAAGAAGAAGAAGAAGTAGTTTGTATATTGGTTTTAACTTGTTTTTATTGGATTGTTTTTACCTATTGTAAGCCACCCAGTTATTTAGATGAGATGGATGGCCATACAGATTGAATAAATAGCAATAAGAGCAGCAACAAAAACAATAATAAAGCTGGAAGGATTTTCATTACTTTTATCTTCACCTGGACCTACCACAAAAATCTACTCATAGCATTAAAATGAAGAAGTTATTTTACTTATTCAGCATAAGAAATGCAAAAATTATTTGTTAATTTTATTTTTAGTTTCTGATTGGCTCTGTTCTCTCTCTTCCTAAGTTTAATAAAGTTTCTTTAATGGAACGTATGGTTTCTTTTCTATATTAAAAACCTAATGGGAGTCTGATACTTTTTATTACCAGATCCACACAGAGATTTAAGGAAAGGTATAAAGACTTTGCCCATTCCTGCCAGTAGATTTTATATGTCTGCAGAATACTTCTCGGTTAGTGGTATCCTCCTGGCAAGACTGAGTAGAAGAGAGCAGGTAAATATAAAAGTTGGGTTGCATGCCATAGACTGCAATGTAGTAAGGCAGAGTCCCCATACGTGCTCAACGTCCACTTTATGTGTGACAAGGGAAGACAAACAGGCCAGCTATTTGGAGGATTACCATATCTGAATTTTTCAAAAAGAGGGGGTTCCAGGGAGGGTGGATTATCGCTATTAGTAACTACCAACTCTGATGATATGTTGCATATCACATATATTCACATCATTACAGCATGAGCTGATAGAATGCGTAAGCGTGAATATACAACTTGACTACAGTATACTGACTATCACATATAAATTCCACTGAATATCCATAAATAAGGAATCATAAGCAGTGCTTCAAAATACAGCCTTTTAAATAAAAGAATTCCTGGATTAAACAATATTGTAAAATGAATTGGCAAACAAGCAGCACTTCAAGGTCTCTTCAGTTGCCCTGGACTGGACTAATAAATAGCTTAAGATCTTGACTTTAGAAGCATGCCTGCCAACCCACCATGGAAACCTTTCTGCCCTAATTTTGGGTTAGCACCTCAGTCCTTGCTGCTTACTTGCCCCTTCGGCTCTCCAATGCCAGTATCAGAGCAGCAACATCACCCATCCGAAGAGGGGCATTGCCTTTCCCTGGTTTCTCAAGCCACCGTATTGATTCCACTGCTGCTGCCACCTTCACCAGGCAGTGAATTGTGATTAAGAATGTTGTTCTTGTTCCTAGCTTTCATCCCACTTGGGTGCAGCATCTGCTTGGTTTGTGCTGTGCTCACTGCTGTTCTTAGAGCGAAGTTATAAGCTATTCATTGTGCGAGAATGTAATGGTATGTGGGAATGACCTTGGGAGACAGGAGGAAGAGCTGCAGACTACACAATGAATAGATTGATGCCAGCCTTGCGAGGTAGTCCAGACAAGCAGCACATCCAGAAGTACTAGCTCTAACTTTATTGTAATGTTACATTAACAGAATCTTGCAAGTCAGAAAGTACATCTTTTCCCCTTCACCTTTACAGTCCAAGAAACTAGGGAAAGTCCCTTCTGAGATGTTTGCCATGCCCCATTCCTTCTGCAGGCTCAGTTGCCACTTGTCTGACCATTGTCTAGTCTGTGGTTCTTCCACCTGCCTCCCAAGGTCATTCCCACATGCCATTACAGAGAAATAATTTTTTTTTCCAGCCTACCTGTCACAGAGCCTGACCATGAGAAGGAATCACCAGCCCAAGGTCACCTAGATGGCTTCCATGCCTAAGGGAGGACTAGAACCTGACTCTTCCTGCTTCTAGTCCAGCATCTACTACAGCCTCCCAACAGGGATGAAGAATCTATGTTGAAAGAATGGCAGAAGTCCAGGCCCTTTTGAAAAAATCCACCTGACCAAAGATCTCAGGATCAAAAAAAAAAGCTCTGTCCAGAAAAAGAACAGATGCCCTAGTAACCCTGCTGTTTTCCCCCTTTGACTCTGAAACCATGACATCTATTCTCGATTATTCTTGTCTCCAAAGGGACCTCTTGTCTGAGGTCTGTCTAATCAATCAACCTAGTCCATGAATTTTCTAGGCACCTTTCTAGAAAGGAGAGAGAGGGGGAAATGAACAATGTATTTATAAAATAAAATAATTGTATCACTTCAAACAGACATATGTAATTTTCATTCTTTCATGATTGCTAAATTTGGGGCGTGCCCAAAGCAGAAAAAAATGCTAATGAATTAAGGCAGCTAGATTAATTATTTGGCAATGAAGTGGAATCATAGTGTTTACTTTTGTATTTATCACAGAGGTCAAATACTGATACTTGACTTCATGAAACAATTGGTCCTTCTGTTTCATTCTTAAAATGTCATTATTTCCAATCCTTGGCTAGCTTTAGTAAAAAAAATCTCAACTACAAAATTAACTATTGCAAGCAAATTAAGCAGTACTTTCTGCTTCTGAACTTTCCAGGAATAAGACAAGAATAGAATTTGTTCTCAGAATTTGGCATATCGGCTTCCTGAGCTATCTTGTAACACGGATGTGCTGCTAACAAATAATTCAGTAGAATAAATATACAGACAAAACCAGCTGCACTTAAAAGTGAAATTATGAATTATTTCAACCATTTCATAATTGTGACTGCTTCTTTTTATGTTTCAGCTAATTAGTGCCTGATTTAATCAGGTTCTCTCTCAACACTAGAAAAGGAATCTGCTCAGTCCCTATGCAGTCAAGTCTTCTTCTGGCCTCAGTTCTAAATTTGCTATGAGAGAAATTTGCTTTTCTGTCTACAGGATTGCATTGTATATTACATTTAGTCTCATGTGGCAAACAAGAATTAACCCATTTTCCTACTTGCTATTAACACTTACATGATTTTTTTTTCCACATCTCAGTGATTACAAAAAGTTTAAATGCATGCCAGCTAAAGAGGACAGGCAACATTTACACTCCATTCATTAATTCATCGCCTAAAAACTAACTGTTTGATTGCTTTAAAGCAGTATTTTTCAAACTTGGCAACTGTAAGATGTGTGGACTTCAACTCCCAGAATTCTCCATGGCTGGGGAATTCTGGGAGTTGAAGTCTACACATCTTAAAGTTGCCAAGTTTGAAAAACACCGCTTTAAGGCTTTACAAATCTGCTTTTGTGATATAATTAAGACCATTGTATGTTATTTAACCAATAGATAATTGCTTTCCTCAGATATAACTCACTTTCCTTATGATCACAAAATAGTGAAAATATGATTGTATATTTATTTATAGTTTCTATAGTCCTGAATAGAGGACTAATCTATTGAGGACTATAGATTAGATTAGAGATTTATTACATGCATCTCTTTATTCCTTCAGCATGTATATACTAATCATTGTCTGACAATTTTGCCTTATCTCTTTGGCCTGTATTACAAGTCTAGCTTCTACATCAGACTGATGTTGGTTAAGAATTGTAGCTATCAAATTCCAGTGATTCTGGAGCCACCACATTTGAAAAAGCTGCTTTATGTTGCAAACCATGAATTCTTAGGCACGTGTGCCTGGAAGAATAGCAAAGAATGCAAATTGTAAGAAAAGGAAGCAATATTGTGCCTGGAATGAGACAGGAACAGAACCAAGCCTAATCTGTACTAAAAAAATATCCCCAAAGAGTTTTGGTCTCAGAAAACAACTTTCTGATTGAGGCGGCAGTCATGAATAGTTAATGTATTACAAAACACCCCAAATTAAATTCTTCCATTTATTAGTCTTTGTACCATTATTGTTGATTTTAAGACCCTAATGATGAAGGTGATGATGATGATGATGATGATGATGATGATGATGATGATGATGATGTAGCATGTACCATTTGACTAAATTTATCCTGGATGTTTACTGTGCAAGAAATTCAAAAGGCTGCAAGTGCTTTTCAGGCCAACAGCACTATGTTCAAAAGCACCAGTCTTAGGAATAATGCAATAATGTTATCAAAGCAAATAAGTTGAAAAAAACGATCAAAGGCTTTTCTGACTCCTTCACTCCATTCTTTACCTGATTGCACATTCAGGAATCTGCTCCCCCAGCTAATTTGCTGCCTTTCAATTCATGTGGAAAAATTTATGATTACATTAAATCTATCCCTAAAAATGCAGAGCACATATTTCATTTTACATCAGCCCCCAGAGGAAGGGCTGCAACACTTCGCCCGAAAAGAGCTTCTGCTGTTGCTTCATTTTCAAATGACATCCAACTGTTAAAGGGAAAAAGAGGATATTTGAAGCTAACCCTCATGCAGAGATAAAAAGCGGGCAGCATAATCCTGCTACATCTTGATAACATTAATTAGCAGTACAGCTTAGGGACTTTTTAAAAAATTAGATTTAACACTTTGTTGCAAAATTGTTGAAACATTTCCACACTCTGATAAATATTTTTTTTTTTTCCCTTGCAAGTGGGGTAGCAAATTCTGATTTCAAGGGAGGCTTGCTCATTTTAAAGTAACGCGGTTTGTAATGCGTGTGTAAATGCAATAAAAAGGAAGCTACATCATCGGCCCTGTAAAGAGGTTTGTATAGGTACTCAGAAATGATCATCTTTCATTCACTTTACAGTCTGTGGTTACCGTGGTATGAGAGGAATATATGAAACATTTCCTATATTAGTTATATCTTGTATTCTCAAGAGGTGTTTCAAAATTCACATCCTGTAAATGTCAAAAAGGGTTAGGGTCTCTTCCCCCCCCCCCCACTTCATATTTGTGGTCCTGAGCAACCTAAGTAAAACCCAGACAATGTATTCAACTTCCCTTGAGTCGTTTTAGTTCTAACAACCCCAAAAATATTATTGCAGCATCCCCTCATCTCTTCAAAGTGCTGAGGCACAGGAATTTGGAAGTTGGATTTCCTTTTTAAGGATGTAGACTTATTGTTGTGTTGTCATATTTGTGTTTATTTACAAATATGCAAGTTAACCATAGCACAAGCTCAGCTTAAGTTCTCTGGGGATCATCAAGGTTTCTGCTCCCATATCATGTTACTAGGTTCCTGAGATTAATTAAACATAAACTCTCCTTTGAGTTTTGCTCAGCTTCTGGTGACTTCATAGACCCACCCATATTGTTTTCTTGGCAGACAACTATACAGAAATAGTTTGCCATTGCCTTTTTTCTGGTGAACTGCAGAGTCTCATCTACAGCCCTGGTAATGTCCCATCCAAGTACTAATTAGAGGCTCATTCACATAGTGTGACCTTAGATGTAAGAAAAGAATGTCTCTTTCAAAATGATGTTCCTTTTCCCATGGTTCTGCAGCGGAGTGATCAAGTTGCTGCCATTACTCTCTATACAGAGTTGGCAAAGGGGCAGACCTTGCCTGCTGCTTTTTCCAAGATCAGAAGAAATCTTCTGGGCTGGGAACAAGCACTAGGGAACATCTTCTCTCTATAGAAGCTCTGTGTCCTCCTCCTTCTCCCTTTAAACTTAGCAGTTGCAGGAAGAGAAATCATTGCCTGCTACCTTTTTCCTAATCCAGAAGAAACAACCCGGGGCTTTGCCTTCTCACCACACCTAAGCCAGGCAAGGGGGCCCTTGGAAAGTCCTAGAAAAAGAGCAGCTGGAGCAAAAATTGCTTCCAGAAAGAGCTGTTCCAAGGATCTGGTTTGGCTTTCTGGAGAAGTCTCTTTCATCACATTGTCTCTTGATTTCCTTATCATTCAGAATATTTTTACATGAAATACCTTATGGCAGAATACCTCTAAGAGAGGGGGGTTTTTTTGAGAAAAAGAAGTAGGAAATATTTTCTATCCAACTATTATACGTTTATAAAATATAATGCAAAAGGAGCGGAAATTAACCATCTCATTATCAGGCCAAAATACATATTATCATCATCACCTATATGAAGCCAGGGAATTTAAGGAACCATTTGGTTCCTAGGGGAATACTGTCCTCCTGGAAGACCCATTTCTACCAAGCTGATATTCCTATTATTGAACCATAGGAAAGAAAAATAAAAGGAATAGGTTTTGCCAGGAAGATCTTGTTCTGTCTGACAGCCAGAGCAGAAATGGCTATAGAAGATCAGAATGTGGGAGCCAGCTGGGAGAGGGCACATCTGCAGAGGGGCTGGGAAGGTGAACCCAAGGTGCTACCTTCCTCATATTTAACTGAAAACTGAAAGGTCACACGCATCGTTTGTTTGTTTGTTTATTTGTCAAATTTATATGGCCACCCATCTCACACAAAGTGACTCTGGGCAACATACAATAAAACCTACTATTAAAACCTACTACAAAAACAATTAAAAACAATTAAAACAGTAAACAGATAAAAACTAGACCACAAGTGGGAAAAGATCACACATAATACAGACAACATGTGGACGCTCTATTACTAGGGGATCTCCAGGCTTATTGAAAAAAATGCATTTTAAGGGCTTTCTGGAAGGCCATCAGGGTTGGGGCTGACCTTACCTCAGGAGGGATGATGTTCTAGAAGGCAGGTGCCATGGCAGAAAAGGTTTGTCTCCTAGCTCCCATCAGATGGAACTCTTTCGCAGATGGGACCCACAGCATGCCTCTCCTGCCAGACCTGATGGGACAGGTAGATGTAATTGGGAAGAGGTGGTCTCGCAGATAACCTGGCCCCATGCCATGTAGGGCTTTAAAGGTCAAAAACAGCACCTTGAATTGGACCCAGAAGCAGGCTGGCAACCAATGCAGCTGACGAAGCAGAGATGTAATGTGTATCCTCCTAGGGGCACACATGACTGCCTGTGCCACTGCATTTTGTATCAATTGAAGCTTCCAGATACTCTTCAAGGGCAGCCCCATGTAGAGTGCATTACAGTAGTGCATATGGGAGGTGACTAGGGCATAAGTAACCGTGAGCATAGCCTCATGATCCAGGAACAGCCACAACTGGCACACCACATGGAGATGTGCAAAGGCCTTCCTGGCCATGACTGCCACCTGCTCCTTGAGTAGGAGTCATGAGTCTAGAAGGACCCTCAGATTGCAAGCTGGGTCTGTCTGGGGCAGTGCCACCCTATCCAGTATCAAAGATGATAAAGTCCCAGATCTGGAAGGCCCTAAAACCCAAAGCCACTCAGTCTTACCAGAGTTCAGTTGAAGCCTGTTGTTTCCCATCCAGACTCCTACAGCCTCCAAGCACCAGGACAGGACATCCACAGCATTGCTTAATTTGCCAGGGACAGAAAGATATAATTGAGTATCATCAGCATACTGATGATACCTCATCCCATGGTGATGGATGATCTCCATATTAAACAAGAATGGAGAGAACACCAAACCCTGCAGAACCCTACATAGTAGGGACCAAAGGTGAGATCTCTCACTCCCTATCAACACCAACTGGTATTGGCCCCTGAGGAAGGAAGAGAAATAGCACAATACTGTGCCACCCACTCCCAATCCCCAGAGTCAGTCCAGATGGATACCATTGTTGAGGGTATCAAAAGCCACCAAGAGGTCCAGTACAGCCAGGATGGATGCACTGCCCCCATTTTGCTCCCACCAGAGATCATCCAAAAGCATCCACTTCCTCAGGTCCAACAGCTTCAAACTGTTCCCAGATAATAGGGCAAGACTGGGCCCCAGGCATCTCCACCGGACCTGTACCAAAGCTGGCATCTACCTAGGAATGAATTTGAGTGATTTTGTCTAACAGACATTCCAAAAATTCTTCCACTTGGCCTTACAGATGAATCTCCAGGTTCCCCTTGCCCAAAAGGGCTTGGGTCACCTAAAACAAAGCTGCTGGATGACAACCCATGGATGCAATAAGGGTGGAGAAGTATTGTCGCTTTGCCACCCTTACTGCCACAAGGTAGGTCTTCACAGTGGAGGAAGGAAGGAAGGAAGGAAGGAAGGAAGGAAGGAAGGAAGGAAGGAAGGAAGGAAGGAAGGAAGGAAGGAAGGAAGGAAGGGCAGTGATAGTGGGGGGCAGTGTCTTGGGGCTGTCATGGTTCCCCCACTCTGCAAAAGCCTTTTTTTTTTTTCTCGGTCCTAGGCTGATGCCGGAAGGGTGGGAGTGTCCTGTGGTTGGGTGAGTTGCCCTGCTCGGGTGAGAGCCAGGAAGGGGATTGGGGTGTATTGGTTGTATGGAATGGGGACAACCCCTGGCCAGCCTAAAGTGGTTGGTAGGGGAGGCAGTGTTGGTAGGTCATGTGAGGAAGGGGTTGTTGATTCCCCTGTGACACTGAGAGCTCAAGCTAAAGTGCCTGGAGGACTCAACTTCCTCCTCTTTTAGGATGAATGAGTATAAAGGAGTGATGTGGGGATCCCCTCTTTTGGGAGCCGGAGGGCATGGGGTGGGATATTTGGAATTCTCGGGGGAGTTAGAGGAGGGGCAGAACGTAATGGTGATGATGGGTAAGGGAAGCTATGATGGGAGAATGGGGGCGGGCTGGTCTTGGGAAACAAGGGTCCAGTGTCTTGTACTGGTTCTTTGTTCTGGCCCCCAGATCTCAACCCCAGTTCCTGGCCAGCAGGCCTTTAGAGGCTCTGGCTTTCGGCCGCTGCTACTAAATGCCAGGTCAGTCTGTAATAAGGCCTCTCTCATCTCTCATTATTATTTTATTTTTAGTGTCTTAGACATACGTATAATAGTTGAAGTCACCTAGGCTGCTGTCCTTGATAGATGTGTTAACCCCAGGCTTGATGACTTTGTGCATGGGCAATTATGGGCAGGCCACAGCATGCCTGTTTAACATTTCTGCTCCATGAATTGCATTGGTTGCCAGTAGGCATCCAGGTGCAATTCAAGGTGCTATAAAACCCTTCATGGCACAAGGCCTGGTTATTTGAGGGACGGTCTATCTGCTGCAATTCTGCCCATCCTACACAGTTTGAACAGAGTTGGCATACTCTGGGTCTCATCAATTACATAACATCACTTGGTGGGACCAAGAAAGCAAGCATTCTCGGTCATGGTACCTGCTCTCCAGAACACCATTCCATCCAAGATTTATACAACCCCCACCCTGGCCCTGTGAGTAAACCCTTAAAACCTGGTTCTATCCCCAGGCCCCGGGTTAGACTGGGAAGAGAACTCAGATTGTTCACAGATTGTCAATTTTCTTTGGACTTTCTTTTGGATGATATATTCTGTGTTTTCACTGTGTTTTATTGTTGCATTTTGTAACCTGTCCAGAGTCATACGGACTGGGGCAGCCTACAAATCTAATAAATAAATAAATAAAGTTCGCCAACGTTTAAGTCACTATATCTAACCCCTTTATTAAACCACTCTGCTAAGAATTTATCATATTCTCTCTTTGCTGTACAAAACATGCATAATGAAATTCATGTTGGAATCATGTTTGCTTTAGGAAAGTCACAGATGATTGAAAATGCATTCTTAAAATTTATTTTAATGATAAAAAATATCTGTGGAACGTTGCCATCCCTTCCCCAGCTACAAATGCAGTCTTATATAATGCCTACTCAGAAGTCATCCCAACTGGGTTCCATGGGATTTGATATCAGATCAGGGGGGACAGCATAAATAGGCAATCTATTTCCTCCAGATATTCCTGAACTCCCAACATGGTGAAGGGGGTTCGGACATAGTTTCTCCACCTCTCCACTGTCTTTTCATTGTATGCCCAAGAAGGACAGCACCACCTATTTTAGTTCCACTTAATTGATAGACAACTTTGAAGTAGAGCCACTAATTGGGCCTGTACCCTAAATGATCTCTGCCATTACGAGCTCAGTCACCTTACTTCCATTTCTGTGCAAATTATCACCAAACCACCCTAATGACATGATGACTTTCCCATATTTTGACTGTGCTGGCCTCGATTTTTAAACATCATCAGGATGGCAATTTGATTTCTCCTTAGTAGGGATTAGAAATTACCAAACCCTCTAGATAAAGAAGGGTTCTTTTGCGTGGTTGATGTTTTGTCATTTGGAGGAAAAATACAAGCTGAGAAAAGGAGGCATTGGCAGACAAAGATGGGGGAGCATATTTTTAGCTATCCTAGCTAAAAACTCCCCCCCCCCTTTTTCTTCAAACTGATCCACCCTAGCATCAGATTGCAGTTAGCATTGTCAGAGTACCAGGGATAGTGGCATCCCCAGGAAGGTAAGGGGGGCAGAATAATAAAAGCAGCATGAAGCATTGAAATGCAAGCCCCGCCCCTTTGGGATGTGCATTGTGATGTCACATGGAGATACAAAAGGGCATTGTGTTTGAGGCACAAGGCTTTCAGTGTTCTGACAAAAGCAGCAAGCTCTTGCAGACTCTCATGGCCAGGGATGTCTCCAGCAGCAAATGGAGGATTTTCGTGGTGTGTGGTAGACGGTAGTAATTTCTAGTCTATAGACTGGCCAATTTGTGAATGCATATAATAAGGACAACAATGTGGGTTTTTGCAAGTGTTGTTATTTATCCTCATCAGAGATACTGTATATTTAAGGTTCATCCCTATAAACACCTATCACCAATCAGAGTAATACAAGAACAAATTGATTTAATATTAATCAACCATGTTCTCCTAAAAATGTCATGCTTATTTAATTCTGTCCATTTTTAATGACTTTTTAAATTGTTTGCTGGTTATGGTTTTCTGTTGGGGGTGAAAGAGTAGCAAATCAACAGGGAATGTTAAGATTTTCCTTAAAATGGCATAGTTAAAACCTAAAGTCAGCTTTAATTAATTTTTTCCCGACTTTCTTTTCACTTTACTGCTCTCTGCTGTTAGTTTCATCATACTGAGCAGGACAACACACAGTACTAAATGTGGTAGTGGGGGTGAGGGGTGTTGTCTCTCACTATTGCCCACACCAGACCCCTCCTTGGAATCACTACACTAACAATCCTTCTACCTAAGTTCCATGCAGTGGCATCTGTAGGGCAAGGGGTCAAAAAAGTCAAGATGGCAGTCACAAGTGTGCAGTTGAATTCCCATCCTTCTACATATGACATGTACATTAAAAATGGGCAGAACTTCAGTCACATAGTCACATCCACCATCTTGACATATTTGATACACTTCCCCCAGCAGACGCTCCAGCATTCATAGTTTTGGCTGTGAGGTAGGACTTGGATCACATGGCTGTGGCTACCATCTTGACTTTTTTGAGACCCACTCATCCACCCGTGGACACTCCTGGTTACACCCTTGATAGGTAGTAGTACTGCCAACACCTGTTCTTGAATGGGGAGGTGCTTCCCTGAGCTACAATCTGGATGAAGCAGAACAAGAAATCTCCCTTTCTTAGAAATAAGCATGTAAATAAGAGGCTCTCATTTTCTCTTTTAACAAAGCTTATCAAGCCCAAGCAGCCTTGTAATATGTGTTGCTAATGCAAACCCAACCCTAGACTAATGAAGAAAAGAAGGCTTTCGTTTTAATACAAATATCAACCATTTTGAATGAATAGTTTAATTGCCACAAGTCACATGAGGCTGAAATCTATAGAGTAAAACTAGCAGTCGATAATCCATAAACAGTCTGAGCAAACAAGAGAGAAACAGAAATTTGGAGCAGATGTAAAATTATCCAAAACTGAGTGAACAGCACAACTGAACTAAAAAATAAAGATGCCACCATGTGGTCAATAAAAGCTTTCCTTGAAGTTCCTCCTCCAGTCAAGGCCTCAAGACAAGGCTCAGATAATAAAGAAAACCCAAACTTACTCTCCCTCTGAATTTCATCCCTCTGCCTGTCACTGGAGAGGACAGTGGTGGTGTTTTCAGAATATTTAACAAGACCCCCCCCCCCGCCCAAGATTAAGAGTGCCCAGTAACAGCCAACTAGCAGGCCACCCAAAAGTAAGAGTACCCTTAATCCACTACAGTTATAATTTAGCTTTCAAAGAATGGACTACATCAATCCTTTGGGCTAACTGCTAGTATTTTCTCATCCTCCAGAGTAGCTGCAAAATTGAATTTGGAATTTTTTTCCTTCCATTTTAAACTAACCATAGCTTGCTATGTCATCCAAGCTGTATTTTATCTGAATCATTGAAGACAATAAGTCAACTTCAAATTTCTAAGATTAGAACATGGCTTGTTTTACTTAGCCATGGTTAACAGCCATCACTGTTTAGTGCTTGAATAACATGCTGAACCAAAAGCCCCCAGTTGTTTGTAGTTATGCTGGAAGAACAGAAGAGATGAGGAGGCATTCGTTCCTACTATTCTAAGTGAGGCCTATTCTTGTAACTATGGCTTACGTTACATCCAAGAGCAGCCACTGCCTTATATTAAACACACTGTGATGATACATTATCCAACCAAATCCTGAAGAAATTCTTCCAAGCTGAGGTCATTCTCCAATACAGAATCTAACCCATTAAAACCACTATTTTCCCATTTATTCAAAATTAAATCCCAGCTGTTTTGAGTCATTCTATCCAAGTGAATTTACAAGCACTGTGTTGTAATTCTTTTTTCTAGACACCACAAATAGCTTTTTACTGAAGTTTGAAACAATGATTATACTCTAACATGAATAACCCATTGTTTGCTAGAATTCTCTCAGATACATTTGTGGAAAAGCTGTAAATAATCAAATCATTTGGGGGAAGGTCACTGCAAAAGTGTGTATTTTTAAGAAGCTTGAGTTCGAAAGATCAGTTCTCTGTTTCACCCAAGAGAAAAAATAGGATGTACACTAGTGTTAACTAAAGAAAGATTTTACAGACATCATTGTTTCTTTATGACCATAACACAAAGGTTTTTTTCATTAAAAAAAAATCAAATGAGATTTTTCAATGCTCCCCCCCAAGGATTTTATGGCAAGGCTAGCTGACAAGTGATGTACTACTGTGGGGTTTTACACTACCCTTATTGTTCTGAGCTTTGAAATTCCTGAGGCTCAGCTGACATGTGCTCAAGACATGAAATCCAGTTCATTTTTTGTGTGTGTTACCACACATCAAAGCTGCACTTAATGAACAAACCATGTGGGCTTATGAAATGGATAAAACTACTTGAGCATATATTAGTCTGTTTCTCTGGTTTAAAACTCTACTTGAAGTCTTCTGAAACTATTGCTGTTGAACAGAGATGGGACCAGGTCCCATAGTTCAAATGGAGGGAGATAAACATATAACATGAAGCTTGTTGGAATTAATCCTTCACAGTGCATTAATTTCTCTTGGCTAATTAGTAATGCTGGTAGAGTATATCTGGAGTACATTGTTCATCATTGGCAATGTGGGTATACCCTCAAGATGCCCTGGATTAAACTGTGGGTTTTAGAAATAGTACCAAAATGCTTAATGAGTTTTCTTCTGGTTTCAGCCTCATCGGCTCCAAATTCTGGTATATTTCAGTTCCTCTTAATCCTATATACTGTATCTCTCTTGATCCTCCATTTGATTTTTTTGTTTGGTTATTGTTTGCCCCTCCTACTTTAATAAAATAATATTATTTAATATTTTCCCTTCTTTTTACTTTTCCCTAGCTTATGCAGTTTTCCTTTTGCCCTCCAATTCCTCTACTATATTTTCCTTCCTCAAGACGGTGACCTATAATCAGGGAGTTACATGCATTTAAATCATATTCATCTGCTGGCTCAAGGCCCAGATTTAATTCCCAAAGTAATTTTTCTTATATTTGCTTGCTTTACAAAATCTTACATCTCTATCAAGATGTAAGTGGAAACTTTGCTTTTAGCTCCACTCCTTGGCTCTTCCCTCTACACTTTGTGTGTGTGTGTGTGTGCGCACACGCAAGCGTGTGCTTTTGAGTCATCCAGCTGGCTTTGTGCCTAAGGCAGGACTAGAACTCACAGTCTCCTAGAGCAGGTTTCCTCAACCTTAGCAACTTTAAGATGGTTGGCTGGCTGGGGAATTCTGGGAGTTGAAGTCCACTCATCTTAAAGTTGCTGAGGTTGAGGAACCCTGTCCTAGATTCTAGCCCAGTGCCTTAACCACCACACCAAACTGGCTCCCTCCCTCTATGAGTAACTTTGTAACATGTATGCAAATACTGATGTACTTGTTGGTCAATATGGGGAGAGAAGGGAAGAAGGAATATGCAGGGGGAGAGGTAGGAGAAAAGAGAGAAGGGGGAGAAAGATGAGTGGAGGATGGCAAGAAAAGAAAGGAGGAGAAGGGAATGAAAGTGGCAGAAAGAAAATTGTTAGTTCTCTACCTTCTTCTAAGGGTATCTTTCTTTTAGTGTCAACCTCACCAACTCCTAATTCTGACTGGGCCTTGCATTTGCTGCTATAAGATCCAAAACATTTCCTCCAAGGAATCACATCCCTGGACCTGAACGTTTTCCACCTCCTGTCTACAGAACATTGTCTCTCCCACTTCCGTGCCATAAACACAAGAACTGATATTCCCTGTTTTAGGTCACTTAGCAGATAAGACTACCCATATTTTAAAATGTAAGCTCAGAAATGTCACAGCAGTTGGAATGATATGTTACTAAAGTAAGGTGTGCTCTGTACAGTATATTATTTTAATTTTTGAGAAATACCGATTCAGCAGTATTGCAAAGAGAAAATAGATGAGGGAAACCAGGTCCTTTCAGATAAGCATAATACAAGGTTTTGAAGTGTTAAATGCTGTCAAAAATTCAGATGCGATTTGTTGAGGGAATACATTTCCTAGTTCCTATAATTGCAAGTGCTTATATTAGTTGGAGAACAGGGACAAATGCTGCTTAGGTGCTGGCTATGTTATCAATTCATGCTCAGCTGAACAGAAATTAATCCTGGATTTCAGTTCTATAACCTCTTCCTTGCAGATTAATCCACTGTAAAAACGATGAGATGTGAACAATGCCTAAGACAGCTCTGGAAGTAGTATTAGCATACCTGACGGCTGTTTTTGTTAGACCATAGCAGTCAAGCTTTTTGACAAGTTACCCCATCTAGAAAAGCCTGGTGTATCCTAGGCTGGGTTTCAGCCCCTGATGGCTGTGCTATGATGGGGCAGCTTCATCCCAAGAGCCCCAAGAGAAGCCGCAGCAGCTGTAGGGGACCTGCCAGTCCAGGCCCCAGTCCTCACTAGCTTCACTATAGCAGCAGGAAGAACAGAAAGGACACACATCCCGCTCACCCAGCCAACCACTTGTCTCACGTTCTTCTTTCGCAATGGAAATCTTAGCAACTTAAATTATGCTAGCACATCACTCCAGCGGTGGCGGGCAGGAGGAAGTGGGGCTGCTGGGTCATGTGGTGCCAATACTAGTTGGCTAGGGGAGAAAATGACTCAATTAGTGGCATCAGAGGAGCACAGGTTGTATTTTATTTTCAAAAGTTGCTTAAGTGCTAAAGTCAAGTACCTCTTAAACAGAAGAGAGTTTAACATTCAAAGACTGCACAAACAGGTCAAGGGTTTTGCTTATCCAAAATAGTATCTTATTTTAAAAACTATCATTGTTCCTCTGTGCTGAAACAGAAGTCCACGAAAAACCTAATGAAAAGTAGATTTAGTTCCTCATATTCTGCAGAGGGCAGAGGATTAATCAAGACCCCTAGAAAAAGGTGCTTAGAAAACATCTTGTGACTTCTCGTTGTTCCGTAATATAAAGGAACATATCTATGTTATCTGGAGAGCCAGTGTTGTGTAATGATTAAGGTGCTGGACTGGGAGCGGGGAGACCCAAGTTCTAGTCCTCCTTAGGCAGAGACGTTGGCTGGGTGACTTTGGGCCATATCAATCATTCTTTGTCTGCTATAGATGGGAAGTCAAAAAACATCTATCTACCCACCTGTACTATATCAGCCTAGTAGATTATGGTCCCTAAACTTCAATGTTGAAGCCTTCATTCTGTAATGAATTGACTCAGGATGATGATGATGGTGATGATGATGATGATGATGATGATAGGTGTTCCCAAGTATAAGATAAATGATTGATTGGTTATGTGCCATCAAGTCGTTTTCAACTCCTAATGACCTCACAGATAGATTTTCTCCATGATGAACTATCCCAAACCTGTTCTTTCAGGTCTCCCAACGGTGCCTCCATAACCACTGTAACTGAATCCATCCATTTTGATGCTTGCCTTTCTCTTCTTCCTTTCCTTCCATCTTTCCCAGCATTAGAGCTAGGCCTTTGCAAAAAGTGTCTGAAGTAGGATAATTTGAGCCTAGTCATTTGTGCCTGAAGTGAGAATCTGGGTTGATTGGTTCAATGATCCATTTGTTTGTTTTCTTGGCTGTCCATGGTATTCTCAGGAGTCTTCTCCAACACCAAAAATCAGAAGAAATTTAAATCATTCCAAGCAATGAAGAGCTTCTTGATTCAATCCATATATTTCTCCTCGTGACAGGTAGAGCAAAAATCACAGAATTACTTTTTCTGTCTGTGTGTGTGTGTGTGTGTGTGCGCGTGTTTTTTACTGCAGCACAGTTTGCCCTTTGCTGTGAACGACATCTCAGTTAAACCGGTCAGCAGAATGTTTCCAGACAGTGAAATAGCTAAAAGATATGCATAAGGCACGCGGATGGCTGGATGCACAAACGAAGAGGCCTGAAGGTAGCCCTGAAAAGAAGCAGCTGCTGTTCTACCACAGGTGTGAATCTTCAATTAAGAATAATCATATTTTTCTGTCAACATTAATAAAATTCAGAAATCCAGACATGACAGGTACCGTAGGTCTTTCAGTAAGCTGAGCAGAGTGACAAACCAGTGCTCTTCAGAGGTCTGACGAGGGATATGAACCCAGAACAGTGATATTTGAAACAAAGACTGACAGCTTTCCAAGGCAGATGTTTGAGTTGCAAATTTATGCCACCAACTTCAGAATCTGACACAAGCCTTTTAGAAGGCTAAGCTATCTAAATAAAATCTTTTTGGGTGCAAGTAAGCAGGAGCTAAAGCAAATAAATGGCATCATTGACATCCCGCTTCATTTAAAACAAAATTGACTTAGTGAAGAGGGGATTTTAGTTTCATCTTTCCTATTTTTTCAGACAACGAACATGCAGGATATCCCTCAAATTGGAAAACATCATTTTATGTATCAGAGACAAACTGAAGAAATATCTGGGGAAGTAAACTTGTCACCCACACCACCAAACACGCTCTCCTGCTTTTTTTAAAGAGCCAGATTAGAAAAATTCTCCATCTGACTGCCTTTTGACATCTATTCACCCTCATAACTTCATTCCAACTATGTAATGAAAAGTCCCACTAAAATGATATCAAAACTCTTTTGTGAATCAAGCGCCATCAGTGATTCCCCTGCTGAAAACTCTCAAGCAGAGAGAGATAGAATTTGATCAAGAGCACTTAAGAGATTGTTATAAAAGTGAAAGTGATATTATGATTAGTTTAAGCAATGCAGCATGGCAATTCCAGAAATAGGATTTGCAGGCTGTACAAATTTGGGGTGGGAGGGGAGGTATAACTTGCTTTATGTTCTGTCTGCTTTTTCCCCCTCTCCTTCTTCCTGTATTTCTTACTATGTTGTGTGTAACATGCTGTAGACTGGTAAAGAAAGGTCAGAAAGGTCAGAAATGAACAGGTTGCTGTTCGTTGAGAGTTTCATGACTTTTCTCTGTTAAGTACGTATCCTCCTTCTCCAATCTCAGTATAGTGTGAGGCCTATCACAAATGTATAAGCTTCAGCACTATCCTCAAATTGGTTTGCTCACTTACTAGCAGAAATGTCCAAAGAAATCTTCCCATTATAATCCTGGTTAACATCCTAATTCATAAATATCTCTATTACTGTCTTTCCTAACCCAATAATTAAAAAACAAATAGCTTTGTTACTGATGTACCAACATGCTGTCTCAATCTTAATAATGGCTTTCTAGTGAGGGGAGGAAGCACTGAAAAATATTCCATGTTAATGAGCTTTATAGTGGCCATCTTTGCCAGGGCCTTTTCAGAAGACCTGGTTTTTCCTTTAATGGCAACAGATGCAGGAAAAGTGCTAAGAGATGCAGGAAAATTCGCAAGCACATTCAATGAACTATTCAGACTGGGTTGAACCATTGTATCTGCTTCATGCCAGCAATTAGCCTACCATTGACCAGAAGGGGATCTGTCTACCACAATGCAGTTATACCAATCTCCTTCACACTCATATAATCATCTCTGCCTCAATAAAATACCAACTTTAGAGCACGTTCTGCTGCACACATGGGGCCAGATACTACTTTTTATAAATAAAGTTCTTCTTTCCTTCTTCTTCCTACACTATGGACCAAAGGCTGAGAGATGCAAACTTTTTATTGGAACGTGTAACTTCCTTAAGAAATTCTGCTTGTCCCTTTGGACCTGAAGTATCTGAAGTATCAGGACAAGATATTCTTGAAGTGCTTGATTGTACTCAAACACCTGTTCTGCAAAAATACAGAGAAATTCATGAAATGTGGAATTCAGATCATGAATTACTTCAGTTTTTTTCTTCTTCTTATAGGATGGTTCTATTTTAGCCACCAGTCAAAGCAGAATGTACTCAAAAAAGGTAGACCATTGGCTGGAGCATCAATCCAGTTGGATAATTTTTACTGCTCATCACTGCTTCATCACACAACATAACCTGAGCAACAATTCTCTGGTGATGGAGCTGGGAAAGAAAAGAAAAAAATCTCCTTTTTCTCCTATCCTAGCCTTGATAACACATGCCAGAATAAAATCTTGAATTACAGATGCTTTTATCCCAAGTTAAACAGCATTAAACAGCAAAATCCGTAAGTTGGAGATATCTGTTTCCCTGTCACTTTGACTCGCTTGGCCAGACAGCATACAAATCCTTTCTTCATAAAGGATGTACTGTAGAAAGAGGGAAAGGCTTCAATCGTGCAGTCAGGGCCACCATCTGGAACCCCACCCCATCCCCAGTGCCCCCACTGGCCTCTTTTCCCTAAAATCGGCAGCCATCTTTTTTCTTCACATCTACCCCTCATTTCATAAGAAAAAAGAGGAATGTCCATAAAAAGGAGGGGTCAAAAAACTCAAGGCGGTGGCCACAACCATCTGATCAAAGCCCCATCCTTTTCTACAGATGCCACATGATTGTGGCCGCCTTCTTGATGTTTTTTGATCCCCATGCTGAGATCCTTGAGGTAAAGTTGTCTGTCTTGGTGCTTGGTCTAAAATGAGCTATTTATGTCTGAGCAAACCAACAGATTAAAAAAAAAAAATGAAAGGAACACACAAGAACAATGTGTTGGTGGTGTTTTTAGCTTCCACCAAATGGAATGAATTTGACACTATTATTTCCCATGAAAATCCCCAAAGCCACTTAAATATTTCTAGATATTCAACATAAGACAGTTAATATGGTCAAGAATTATCTACCCTCAGCCTTGCAGGTCAAAAAGGTATAAAGAGGTTCTCACTGTGTATAATTGTATTGATATGGGATTCTCATATTGTGGCCTCCCATTAAGCTTCAGGCTATTACACACACACATACACACACACACAGAGGGCTTCTTAAGCAATAAAAGGTAAACATAAACGATGCAACAACCTCCACCTTCATCTCCAAATGTTTTATATACAAAAGGAGCATGAAACAGATGCTTTGTAACTTCCAAAGTCTTTATCCTCTGCACACTAGTATAACTGGAACACCAAATGTACTTGAGGATGGAAGAACCCATTGGGTTTAGACTGGAATGAAGGAGGGAGGGGAGAAGGAGAAAGTTTTTCACTAGCATGTTACAGCTGATTAAATGAAGCTTTCCTTACTCCCCTAAGGAATTCAATGTAAGAAAGAGCTGATAGCAACTATTGTGAGGGTGTGGGTGGAAGAGAGAAAATGGGGCTGTTCTTTCCCCAATGAGCCAATGCTTTCCTGAAAAGGGATGAGAACTTGGCAAGGATCAATAAATACATTATCACCATAAGAAAGAAATGTAACTCCAGGAGGAATTCAGAATATAAAGTGACAAGCGTTTGTTGCTCAAGCATCACCAGTACAGCTAGAATACAGAAAGAGTCTCCTTTTGGCTCTACAGTAAAGAAATATTTTTTTTAAAAAAAAGTTTCTTAAGCCTTCTTCCAAACAGAGGGCTCCTGGCATTACCAATCCAAATATATTGTGTAAATTGTTGGATTGGGATAAAGTACAATCTCCGGTGCTTTAGTCTTTCTCATCACAATTTCCCTCCCCACATTTCTCCACCCTTTAGCTCTGGTTCTCCTACCATCCACCCTCTGCCTGCTCTGTCTCTTCATCTATTTCACCCTCTCTTCAAAACTCTGCCTGTGAGGCAAAATTGCTAATTGTGCAGTTTTCAAAAATCAATTTTAACAACAACAACAGACCAGAACAGTGTCCTACTAACACGGACAGTAAAACAGAACAGATGTCAAGCGATCCACACATCTGTAACTGGGAAGCTCCCGAACGTCGAATGCTTTCTCACTGCATATTAAGGAACATGGAAATGAATACTAATGCAGCAAATTATGTTACTTGGAGAAAGGCTTAAAGCAAGAGAGAATAAGTATTTGGTAAAGGCAAAATGCAAGGGCCGTGGGTACAGAAAAGGCAAAAATTCAATTGAAATAGCAATGGTATGCTAGGAGGTATAGTGGTAAAGAGATTAACAGGATGATTTTTTAAAGCAGGTTTGCTAGGCATTGCGTATTTTGTGTCTGTAAACCCAATGTCCCATGCATAAACTGTTGAAACTTCGAACTCTGCCATGTTGTTTTCTTGTTTAGGATAAAACTGTTTGGTGAAGTAAGGCTGGTATTTATTTGGTTCTTAGATCAGCCAGGGAGAGGTGTGGACATACCCTAGGATGTGGTACCTCTGTTCAGCTACAATACTTTAATAGATATGTAAAATAGAAATTCTCATAGAACGAAGCAGCATTGAAGAGCAGTAATTATATGGAACGAAGATGGAAAGCTTTCAGCTTTCACTGTGGATGCTTATGCCATATTGTGAAGATGGGTGGAGAGACATTAAATGGTTAGGATCTTGAAGTGAGCCTAATTGCACACAGCTGTGCTGAAAATGGAAGCAATTAGATGAGCTTATCTTGGGCACGTTCAGAAGAGGGAAGGCTCTCTGAAAGTCTTTTGTTTTGGATACCCCAAGATGAAAATAAGAAATGGATCTTTAAAAAAATCACACACGCACAAAAAATATTCATAGTTTTATCATGCCTTAATGATCAAAGTTTGTGCATAATTTAAAAGAACAGAGAAGGGGGGGGGGGGCAGCCAGAATGTGAAGGCTCTACAGGAGAAGGACTTCTGGAAGAGAAGAAGAATCCTTAGAAACAGGTTATAAAAAATAAATGCTACCAATAGTGGCATGAGATTCTTGTGACTCTGTTTTTCTTAAGAATGACACCAGTTAAGAACAAGCATTTGACGTGAAATTAATTAAGGGAAGGGAAGGGAAGCACAAATGAGAAGTGTTAATGAGGACAGTGCTTTTATTGCCTTGCTTTCCTGCGTTCTGAACCCTGCAGTGGCTCCATGCTGGTCTACTAGAAGTATGGCCAAGCGCCTGCCTTGTGGAAGACTTTCAATTACTATTTTTACCCTGGACATTTCCCATGTTCGCTGCAGGAAGTGTGTTTGTTGATACAGGACAAGGCACATTAGAGTTGCACTGGCCCTTACCAGCCATGTGGCCAGGATGAAGTCATGCAAGGTGAAGCACACCAGGAGCCCCAGACTTTAGCTCTACTCTCATTGGCAAAACAGAGGGAAGCATTCAGTTGCCTAAGGACACCTGCTGCAAAGCTTCTAACTCCCCTAAATAAATAAATAGGGGAAAAAATAGGTATTTATGTGCATGTTCAAGAGATCACACCATCTCCTGAAATCATCAACATCTCATGTTTAGAAGCTTTCTAAGTAAGAAAGATATAAAGTTTTCCAGAGATGGTTTTTCTACAGCAATAAGCCTATCTGAAGAATTTTTAAAGCAGGGCTTCCTGAACATTATGCATTTTAAAATCTGGTCCAGCAAAATCCACCACAACCTGTAACTGCAAGAGTCAGGTTTTGCATGTTATAACATCTGGATAATAGCATTCAGCCCAACAGAAACCATTTCTGTCCATGAAGTTGTCGTATTGCTAATTCCTGAAATAATGTGTGCAGTATGGCACTTCACTCTGCTGACAAGCAATTGGCAGGTAGCTTTTACAATAGCAAGATGGATTCACAGCATGGAATGTGTTGATTGCTCGTGTCAATCCTTTTGTAATTTTAAACTAGTACTAATTAGAGCTATACATCTCTCTCAAGTATAATTAGATTACTATTTATACCTATTGTCATTACAACCAGCCTGAGATTACTTTTTGGGCTTCATTACTGGCAAACCCCCCTCCTGCTTTAAAACAATAATCATACTGTTCAATGCTATCCAGATTCCTAATTCTATAATGAGGATTATTATTGGTCGCACAGTCAGCCAGTTGTTTAGACTGGATTTGGCATTTTTATCCACCTATCGAGTCCTTCCCAAGGACATGGGAAGGGCAGATGTTGTTGCTTGACGGTGTTAAAGGTATCATAGCAGGATGTAAGCTGTTCCAAGTAAAGCTGCCTTTTGCAATTGACTGATGGCGATTTTGTCAATGCCGATGGTCTTTGAGTGGTGCTCCAGATGTTTTGGGATTGCACCAAGGCACCTATAACTATTGGTACTATCTTTGCTTTCTTTTGCCATAGTCATTCTACTTCTATTTGCAGGTCTTTGTATTTTGTGATTTTCTCCAGTTCTTTCTCTTCTATTCTGCTGTCTCCAGGTATTGCAATGCACACTCTCCAGACCTTTTTGTGTTTCTTATCAACAGTGGTTAAGTCTGGGGTGTTGTGTGGCAGGTACTTGTCTGCTTGAATTCTAAAGTTCCAGAACATTTAGCTTCTTCATTTCTATTATTCTGTTTTGTGGTCCCACCAGTTCTTGCTTGCAGGCAAATGGTATTTCTTGCAGATATTCCAATGCACCGTTGTTGCTACTTTGTCATGCCATTGCTTGTAGTCAATCTGTGTGATCTTCTTGCAGCAGCTAACTAGGTGGTCCACTGTTTCTTCAGCTTCTTTGCAGAGGTGGCACTGGCTGTTTGTTGCTATATTATTATTATTAAGTTGTTGTTATTATTATGCCTTCAAATGAGCATTGACTCCTGGTGACTGCCTGGATAAGTCTCTGCAGTTTTCTTGGCAAGATTTTGGAAGTGGTCTGCCACTGCTTGCTTCCTAGGGTTGAGAAAGAGTGACTGGCCCAAGGTCACCCAGCTGGCTTCATGCCTAAGATGGAACTAGAACTCACGGTCTCCCAGTTTCTAGCCTGGTGCCATAGCCACTACACCAAACTGGCTCTCTGTAATGAGGATGCATAATAGAAAATATCAAGAAAGTTGGGCTGTGTCCCTCTTATAACTACTTCCTAATGAAGTTATATAGAAAATCTATTGACATTGGGTTTTTTAAATTGTAAAACAACTTTTATTCATGCTGAATTGAAGGGCATTGTTCTTCTCTGTAAAGAAAAAAGAAAAAAAACTCTGTACAGCACCACTGGCAGCATTTTTCCTTTTGCACCCATGAAGATCACCACTTGTAAGCAAGCATCATGCATTGCAAATCTCACACCTGAAAAGTGTTCCTCATTGAGGTTTTTATCCTGGGCCAGTCACTGATATTTTCATTTTCTTTGGTTGCTGCTTCACTGCCTTGGGATAAAGCACATCCATAATCTTCTGACTAAGGAGGGAATTTAACAGGCTTCTTTCAGCATTAAAAAAAGTGACATTTCAAACTTTGAGAGATTTCCATATCTGTAAGAGTAACAGAGGTTATTAGGTTCAGCTTTTCTTCTGCAGGGTATAAGTAGTTTCTAGACTTAGTGGATTTCTCCATACTCTGCACTCTTAAAAAAACTGAATAATGTGGAACTGCAACTTACCCTGTAAAAAAGGCCATGATCAAATTAGAACAGTGTTTCTCAACCTTGGCAACTTTAAGATGCACAGACTCTTACATACTGACTAAGGAATTCTGGGAGTTGAAGTCCGCGCATCTTAAAGTTGCCAAGATTGAGAAATACTGGATTTGAGCATTCACCACTCTAAACTCTGCCGTAGCTTGTTCTCCATTTTTACTGGAAACTTACTCTAAAAAAATAGTTCATTATGAACACTTGCTTACCTCTCTGTTCTATTGTACTTGT
Source organism: Python bivittatus (assembly GCF_059951505.1). Taxonomy (NCBI): domain Eukaryota; kingdom Metazoa; phylum Chordata; class Lepidosauria; order Squamata; family Pythonidae; genus Python; species Python bivittatus. The sequence goes on along the minus strand of NW_028277113.1, from coordinate 20,049,936 downwards.
GCTATATAATTGTTATCTGAATATTGTGAGATTATTAGTAGTATATTAGAAATTAGAGTGTTAATCCACTGACATGATAATTATTTTATGAATCATATACTTCTTTTCCTCCCCAAAAGGTACCATAATGGAAATTTCAGAAAAATAGAAAAATCACATAAGAATTGATCATCACATATGTACACTCTCTCAAATGCAGTCGATAGATTATAAAACAGAGAAGAACAATCTTTTAACTTTAATACTTTTTGGCAAAGTATGAGATATGGCAGTTATGGGTTCTTTTTTGCTTTCTTGGGTCTTAATGCTCATCCTTCTGTCCCATTTGTACTACTGCCAGTGAAAAAGTAAATTAACATATTTGGGCAAATCAGCCATGTGTGTATATGTGCGCTTAATCTAGAGTGGGAACTGCACATTTCACAATAAATTCTTCAGGTCAAGAATCCAGAAAGATTCATTTATATGGATGAATCACTCAAGGCCTTTTTAAGACATGTCCTTTTTCCAAAATAATTTGGCAAACTAAGCTAATTAATGGGAAAAAAAATTAAAGTTAGTAAAAGTAAGGCAATGTAATACCCTTGTTTTCATGACTAAATTGTCCTTCTGATTTTAGAGTGATGATAACATGATGAACTTAGTTTGCATATTAACTTACCAGTGTCTGCATAAAGTTCTTAATTTCTATTTCTATTTGATTTTTTCAGTTCCTTTTGGGTACTGAAAATGCAGATCTCTAAACCTTTATGAAACCAATGTTAATAATGGTCCTCTCCAGTTTCTACCTCCAGAGGCTTGTTTAAGGATTGGAGAATCATCTTTTTCAAACACATTTTTAATTAGGGACATAAAAGAAGCAGAGAATATAGGAAGGTTTGGGGTTTCTAGCTCCCTAGTCAGGGAGTGGCCTAGTCAGGGAGTGGCCTATGTGGTGTTCTTGTTTTGTTGGTTTTCTCCCAACTACTCCAAGAACTGGATTGTTTTCTGGTTCTTCCTCATGTGTGCACACACTAATATGTGTGCATGTATTAAATTAATATTATTTATTACCTTCTAAGGCCTGCCACAGGATTTTTGAATCAATGCCATTGAGTACATCAGAATTCTTCTGTATTAAAAACACTATAAGTTAATTTCTTCCTCCAGCATATATTTATATCTCCTATAATTTTAGTCAGTGTGGAAAGCCTTAAAGATCAATGTTAGAGTGCCACCTATTACACCAATATTTTTAAAAAGAGGTGCCACCACAAGTATGTACCTCATCACAGACCTCCCAGAATTATTAAAGACGACGGGAAGTCTAGGTCTAGCTCAATGAGTGTCAAATTAGAAGTGATGCAAAGGTTGGAAAATAACTTCAGCATGAAGGTGCACCTGATATAAAAGAGAGAGGGAGAGAGAGGGAGGGAGAGAGTTGTGTTGGGGGGGGGGGGGAATGCTGCATTCACAGTTCAGTGCAAAAGGAAATTACACAGGCATGAAAAAAGTGTCAGTTGATCCAGAAAATGAATATACATTTGGAATTTTAAGATAAAAGAGGCTGTAGCTAAGAGACACCATTAATATTACAAAATATTATGAGTAATGAAATATCTATATTTTATTTATAACTGTTAATGTTTTGTAAAAGAGGAAAGTAGAGAGTGATGTATCAAATTATGCTAGCTATCAGCTTCCAAATCTTCTTTTTGCTGAAGTTTCTCAGGAAAAGGAAAAGGCAGTTGTTTAAAACCAAGAACCAACTTCAATCAATAATCACTCAAAAGCATATTCTTTTGATTGCTAACGCTACTGGGGAAGAATAGACTTTATGTTAGGAATGGAGATAGTCAACACACAACAGCTTTAGCTATAAACCTCAGTGAGCAAATGTGGCACCATTTTATAACCCCACATGCCTTTCTTTCACCAAGGTTTTAGGGTTACCTCTCATTTGAATCCTAAATTGCCTTCATTTTGGATCCCTCTAATCCAGATGTGGTATCTTAGGTTTGTTGTAAATACTGTAATTTAGAGCATCTGGGCTAAAGAGATCCAAGATGGTGACCAGATTCACATGAACAGGAAGCCTCAAATCTCAATTAAAGAGCACCCTTTGGGGAGTGGGGAAAAATAGGACCACACACATACACTTGCTGATATATATTTAGCTAAGTATATTCGGCAAACATGGTTAATATTAATATGGAGACACAGGGTTTTAAGGAATGGAGCAGTTAGCTTAGTGCATTTTTTGCATTTCTGCAATCCCAACATAGGCTCCTGCCAAAATAGGGCAAATGGGCCCTGGATGAGATTTTCATTGCTGACATTAGTTAACAACAAGCATTGGCTGACAACAAATTGCTGCTGAGAAGAAAAGCTCTGGATGAAGTGATTGTGGTTGTCACCATTTTATTTCCTACATGCACAGTACTACTGGAATACATCCTGAGAAAATTGAATAGGTGCCTGTAACCCCAACAAGCACTGCTACACTTTGGGTCCCAAGTCAATGCTATGCACATACAAAGGGGTAGGGCTTTGATTGTGCAGCTATAACTACCATCTTGATTTTTTGGACCTATGCCTATTCTTCTGCAACACACTACAGTATCACCATGGAAAGCTAAAGGGAACAAAGTGAGATATTGCTGGAATCATCTCAAGATCTGATGCTTTCACCATTTTCCACCCCCACCCCAGACCTCTCTTCAGCCATTGGTAGGAAAAGAGGAAACTTGGTGTCCCTAAATGAACCTATCTTTCACCCTTCTAGTTTCTCTAGCAAGTTGTAATACCTTCAAGAGCAATTTGAGAACATCTGGCTTTTGAAAAGAAGTTACCACATTCTTGTTCAAATGTTCCTATGTTCTTGTTATCCATGATCACCATAGATGTAGCCATATGGTGAAAGTAAGCTTTCTTTCCTAACAGCTATTAACCTAAATTGGTGTCCAGCTTATTTTTGGTCACATAAAGTATTATTCACAGAAAGTCTCACAGTTTAGTGGTTAAGAGGTTACTTGTTTCTCCTTCTTACTTATGTCCCAAGGAAAGGACTATGTGAGGTATTTCAGGCAATTCTTGAAAGGCACTTGATGTGGTATTAAACCACAGCTCAAGGCACTTTGACCTTCAATATGGTTCTTCAGAAAGAACATCTTATCCTCAGCCAAGTGTGTAAGCTATAGCAGTGTGTTCAATAGATGTGGATTAATTAATCTAATGTATATGCTGCACAAGGGGGAGGGGGAGTCACATTTTCTATATTTGTATCACTTTGTCAGATATCCAGAGTCTGCATAGATGAGGAGCATCAAATGATTTTATAGAGAAAACACGCAATCAAAGTTCATTCGGCAAAGACAATATTAGCATAGCTGTGTTGCCACAGTCCACAGCTTTCAGCCAGTAGAAGAGTTTCAAAAAGCAGAGCACCATATTGCGATGAATATTTCTTCAGTGCAATAAGAGACCCTTAATCCTATGGTACTAAAGCAGGATTAGACAACTATTCTATTGTGGGACTGGCTCGTGGTTCTTAATTTGTGAGCCAAAGTTATAAAATATCTTCTGGTCAAGTGATAATTCAAGACAGTTCAAATATTCTAAGATTAGAGCACATCATCTATGCAATTATATGTATTGATCAGTAGAATGCTTCATTTAAGCTGTATGAAACAGGGTTTTGGATCTGTGTGTTTTCTGGATTTCTATCTGTGTGTGCTCACTTTATTGCATTCTAAAGCATTAGGACTTTATTAGTTTATCAGGCCTGTGGGAAAAACTAAGCTAGCAGGTCTGCTTCTGTTGCTCAAACTGCAGTTGGGTTTTCCTTGCACCCTGTTTGTGCTTAAGAGAAGATCTGTGTATGGGAGGACAAGCGAATAAAAAATATGAAATTGAGTCTCTGTCTCTCTAAGTTAATTTATAGCAGTGTTTTTCAAACTTGGCAACTTTAAGTTGTGTGGACGTAAACTCCCAGAATTCCCCAGCCAGCATGCTGGCTGGGGAATTCTGGGAGTTGACATCCACAGCGCTTGAAGTTGCCAAGTTTGAAAAACACTGATTAATAGGGTTGTAGTTACAGTTCTTTGTGAAGACTTTCACTCATAAAGTAGAAATCCCCCCCACACACACACACACACACACTGCAGGTTTGGGGATCAGAAAGCAGAGGGAGAACTCAGTTCCTCTCCCTTTTCAGCTTACACATCCTGCACTGGTGGATGCAGAAGGGCTGGATTTCATTCAAACTGTTTTTTTTTTAAATCCCTGCACTCCCACTTTGAAGGTACAGTCTCTGCTCATAGCTGGATTATTGGCACCAAATAGTTTAGTAGCAGAGAAAGACATGGTTTACTACCTGTTGAGATTTCGGAAGACCTGGACTGTGGATCTAGATCTAGTTTTTTGTGGAATTAAATAAACCAAATAAGCAGATTGCTACATATTCAAATATAATCACTAAGGAACATTTAATTAATAGTAATGGAGTCATTATGCCAATCAAGGGCTGAACAATGCCGTTTAAATTTTTAACAGATGTAATCATGTAAAATGGGACTAAAATACACCCAGGCACAGACACCCTGCTTCTCTAAGCTGTACACCCTTTAATCTGGAAGTTTATTTAAATATCATCACGCTCATTTCATTACATTGGATGTGTAGAGGGAGAGGAAAGTCCAATATTTTTAACATGGAAATATTGTTTTCAGCCAAACAAATAAACTCTTAATCATACTTGGGTTTTTTAAATTAATAATAGCTTGGAAATGGTAACACACTCTTTAGCATATTGGTTCTCAATAATCCTTTAATACCATGCAGATATTCAAAAGTGACATAGACTAGGAGTGGGCAAACGTTTTGTGGCTGGGGAGTGCATTTTTATACATATATGTAGGATAATGCAGTGACATTATGTTTGAAGTTCAATTTCAGGTATCAAACCTATCTAGAATGCACTTCTGATCTAGAAGCTTAATTCTCTATATTCATAAGGGTACCCGGGACAGCAGAAGGAGCATAGAGAATCTACATGTGTTTTTAAGTCTTAATGATAGTGAAACTTATGAACCATTCTGAGTGGATGAAATAAGGGCACTCTGTACATGCTCAAATGCACCATAGTTTTACAATAGGTTCCACTACTGTTAATGCTGATTTGGAGCAAGAGTTGTCTCCTGATTACGAAGGAAACATACTCTGTATATTTTCAAAAGAATCTTCTGCTATTACTATCCCCTCTTAATGGAAAAACTCAGCCAGAATCTAAGCATCCCAACAGAATACAAAGGTTAAAAGTCCAAGTCTTTCTGCACGCAAAAAGAATTAGCATCCAGGGTAGCGATGAAGGACACCTTCATGGCCAAGGTGCTGTAGGTATCTTTATTCCACATGCTCTTGCTTCAGCTACTAGCCTCTGTTGCTAAAACATAATTTTAAAACAATATTGAAAGGGGGAGTGTGCATTTGAGCATGGGTAAAGGTTGAGGAGTTATGAACAGAAGGGGATGTTCATGATCTGGTGCAAGTACTTGTATACAGATATGGAGCTGCAAAAGGCAGACACCGCTATCTTCCAAAAACGGCTTTTCCCAGTTAGATCCCATTGCAATCCTTTAGTCTGTTACCTTTAAGGGTTAAAGAAATATTTATTAGTAACATGTGGGAGTCAAACTGGCAAAGGCATATAAAGCACATAAACACACAGCTGTTGAGTTCAGACAGGCTATCAGTTCTTAGGCATCACTGAGAAACTAATTTTAAAACTAGCATTTTGTTTCAATGTAGACAAGACCTTACTTGCTGCTAATTCCTTACTCGTATGGTTTTTGCCAAGTGGGGCAATTGGTGAAAAGCATCTGAAACCTGGTAATTGGGCAGAACAGTACTTTTGTTGTACTGTGTTAAAGAACTGAAAATGACAGCGTTTCAGGCAAAGCATATATGGACTCCTCCATATTGGTAGAAATCAAATTAACAGGATAACATACGCCATCATCCCAAATTGGCCCGTTATCAAGGAAACTGCAAGTTCAGCCCAGACAGTTTCAGCATTGGCCTTGTCTTCAGTGAGACAGCAACACTGAACATGAATTCAAATTCATGGGCACTTTTCTTTGTTTTCTCAATGGAGAACAAAATACCGAAGATTTGAAGCTGAGAAGCCCAAGCCAAAATGGCTAGCAACAAAGGATATTGGTAACTGTAGTTCTGCAATAACTGGAATTATTGCTAGTTAAAGGTTTCTACAGGGGCATGAACTGTATGATTGCATTTAAAAAAATGAGCATTTGGGGCTTTACAATCATGAAGCATCCCCCAAATAATCATAACTTTTAATAACGTGTTAATGTATATGGGATTTTAAAATCTATATTTGTCCTCTATGCAAAATGTATCGTACAAATAACCATATTCCGATTTAAATGTTTTTAAATAAGGCTATTCATCACATTTCTTTCTGAGCCCCGAATTTTCTTTCTGCCTAGACATAATTGTATTGGGTCATTCTTGGTATGTCAGCTATTATCATCTTTCTTGAACAATCTTGCAATAGGAAAATACAAATTCAAGGCAGCCAAAGCAAAGAGTAAATGATCTGATTTCTGCTGCTAATGTTCTCTGATATTTATAGCCTCCTCTAAACCTACCTTCCTTATATCTCTACTATGATAACATCTTATCTAGATTACGTGTGTTTTACTATATTAAAAGTGTATTGAAAAACAATGTGCTGTAGTTTATAACTGGCCTCTAGATGATGCTAGGATGCTTTATACATAATTCTCTCAAAGAATTACTTGACTTAGAAGGGCCTTGAAATGCCTCCGATTTTTTGGTCAGTACTTTCTTCAAACTCGGTGGCTCATTGTCTAGCAGTGAAGAAACAAACTGTCCTCTGTAAAGGCTATGCTTTGAAATTGTTCAATGTCTATTGCTGCTTTTCTAAGAAACCGGTTAGATGGTATTGTAAGGAAGGGTTGAGTTAACCTTTCCCTGCATTTGTCTCTGGATCAGTAGGAAAACTTAGCAGGGCTGGGGAACAAACGGGTGTGTCTACTGGAAAAAGCTATGGAATAAATGTATAGTCTTCTTCAAGCTGATGCTTTCCAGGCATTTAGATTTCCAACACCTCTAAAGAGATCTCTTTGGAGAAGACCCTGATGCTGGGAAAGATTGAAGGCAAAAGGAGAAGAGGACGGCAGAGGATGAGATGGTTAGATAGCATCACTGAAGCAATGAGCATGAAACTGAGCAAACTCAGGGAGGCAGTGAAGGACAGGAAGGCCTGGCGCAAAATGGTTCATGGGGTCACGAAGAGTCGGACACGACTTAACGACTGAACAACAACAAAAGAGCACCAGCTTGGAAAGGTTTGACTCAGAAGTCTTTTTATCCATTATATAATTTTACCTTTCTACATTGCCTTTCTGTCCTCCAAAGGATTAATACTATTATTGAATAATCAAATCAGAATTAAGCGTCAAGATCAACCATCTATGCAGAAACTCAAATTAAAGCAGCCCAGTCACATACAATGATGCGGATAACATCACCTCCTTTGGCAGTTGGTTTCACTATGAATCTCCCCTTATTGTTTGGATTTTTTTTTTAAGCACCTTCTTGTAACTTAAATTCAGGCGTGCCCTTGAAATAACAAAGAATAGGAGATGGCTTTATTCGGTTTGTATCTTTTCAGGTACATAAAGAATGTTATTGTATCTTCCTTCAATATTCTTTTCTTAAGGCTAAACATGCCTATTTCCTTCAATCTCTCTTCATAGGATTTAGTTCTAGTCCCCTGATTATCTTTGTTGACTTTCTCTAAACCTGTTCCAGTTTGTCTGAACCCTCAAAGTCTGGTGTCCAAGAGTTGAGATGAAGGCAAAGTGGAACTTACTTCCCCTGATAAAATTGTAAAATTATATTTCTGTTGATGCAGCCTAAAACTGTATTTGCTCTCAATTCCTACTGCACAATCTTTTTTACAAGTACTAATACAAGCTGTCCATACCCAGGGCATTAGATTTCTTTTTCTTAAGTGCATAACTTAGGACAAAGTAAAGGACATAACTTAGGACAAACTTTCATTCTATTTTAATTTTGTGTTATCAGCAACTTCTAGAAGCATTCTCTCCACCTCTTCATCTAAGTTATTAATAAAAATACTGAAGAGTGCAGGGCACAGGGCCAGGTTTGAATTTTGAGGCATGGCACTTCCCTCCCTCCAGTTTGATGAGAAATTGTTGATGAACACTCTGAGTAGGATTTTCAAGCCAGCTATGTATCCATTTAATAGTCAGGTCATCCAGCTTACGCTGAACTAACTTGCTAATCAAGTTGTCATCGGGAACTTCATGCACTGTTTTACTGAAGTCAGGATATATTATCCCACAACCCCACAAACCTTAATAAGAATTTTTCTCCCTCCCCTTTCTCTTTGTCCTCCTTCTCCTCCTTCCTCTTCTTCATCTTTGATCAGATAACTTCCAAAGATATAAAGTTGGCTTGACAATAATTGTTCTTGACCGTCCATACTGATGTTGGCTATCACTGCATTATTGTCAAAGTGCTTAGTGTTCAACGGTTTAATCATCTGTTCTAGAATCTTCCCAGCTATCAGTGTAAGACTGACTGGTCTATAGTTACCCGAGTCCTCTTTTGCTTCCCCTTTTGAAGACAGAGCAACATTTTTTTTCCAGTGGTCTGATATTTTCACCCATTCTCCAGGATTTCTTAAATAGAATACACAAAGGTTTGGTCAGGCCATCAGCTAGTTCTTTCAACACCCTAAGATGGAGTTCATCTGTAGCAGGTCTTCCAAAGGTGACTTAGCGACAAGCAGGAGCAAATGGGACAAGCTGCTCCTTCAAAAACTGTGGACTCAGATCGCAAAGGGATTGAAACCAGTCCCTTGAATTGGGACTGGAAATGAATTGTAAGCCAGGGAAGAGCATAAACAGCTGGAGTGGTAAGTTCATACTGCTCAGTTTCAATCAATGTTCTTGCCAGTTTGGTGCAGTGGTTAAAGTGCCAGGATAGAAACTAGGAGACCGTGAGTTCTAGTCCCACTTTAGGCACCTTGGGCCAGTCACTCTCTTTCAACCCTGGGAAGAAGGCAAGGGCAAACCACTTCTATAAATCTTGCCCAGAAAACTGCAGGGACCTTTCCAGGCAGTCACCAGGAGTCAACACCGAACTTGAAGAGACAAAAACAAAACAAGACAACAAAACTTTTACAGTAGCAATTTGTACTAGCTAACTCCTCTTTCAAAGAAGCATTCCACTTTTTGAACCCAGCCTCTCAGTCCCTTTTGCAACTCATACAAGCCAGAAGTGGCAAGGATATGACACACAAGTAGCAGAGCTCACCCCAGAGACAGCCTAGGGTTGTTCCTCAGATGTCACCAGTTCAAACAAATCCCAGATGACCTTGCAAGATGTTACCCCTGCTATCTCACAGAACTCTGCACAAATATCAATCGACTCCAAGCCAGGGATCCTCACACTTTTTAAACAGGGGGCCAGTTCACGGTCTCTCAGAATGTTGAGGGGCTGGACTATAGTTTGAGGAGAGGAGGAGAGCCGCTGGACCTGGCATACCTGTCATGTAGAATAGTCTGGCTCTGTGATCTCCCTCGTGCATCGCCTGCAGCTCCTGACACAGCCCCGACACTTCCGCTTCTGACAGACAGGCAGGCGGGCCGGATAAAGGACCCTGGCAGGCAGTATCTGGCCCATGGGCCATACTTTGAGAACCCCTGCTCCAAGTGAACATGCCTGCCAGAGAGGTCATGGAGCCTCAAGATAATTCCTCCGACCCACAACGTCCCAACAGGGAGCAAGGTATTTGGACAGCATTCCACAGATGGGATGAAGGTGGAGAAATATTGGTGCTTTGCCACCCTTACAGCCACAGTTAGGCTCAATCTGAGCTTGTACCTGTGCCCCATCATGCTCACTCTTTGTCTTTTGCCAGATTTGTTCCAGGTGTCTCTTCTGACATTTCATCTTCCACTGAGGAGCATGCTGGGATCTGCATACAGAAAAAGGCCATTTTGGGGTGCTTCTGTTGTCTTTGCATTCCAAAGGTCAATACCTGAATGAACTGATCCTTATACTAATGAGTCATTCACTGTTCTGAGTCTTCATCATATTGCAGGGCACAACTATATCCATTCTGACCTCCAGGGGTCCATTCTTCCTGTGTTCTGGCCAGCAATATTTATTATTTCATGTACATCTCATGAAGGACCATCTGTGAGGGTATCAAGCCCATTTCTGAGCTCCACCAATGCAGAAAATCTCTTACAACTTTTATTTCTGACTGTTCCTGACTTCCATTGGACTTGCTGTTTTGCTTCATTTCTTTTCTTAGAGAGCTGCTGCTCCTATCAGCTCCTACTGCACCATCTTCTCTGTTGGTTTATTGTATCTTCACCCCTATAACAAACTGAAGTGAAAACAGTCTCTGCTCCTCTTTTTCTTCAAGCACAAATACAAGCTTACACCTGCTGCAAATATATGCCTGTTTTAGCAGAAGCTTAGCATGACAGGCCACAACTGCAGAGACATGTCTGTTCAGTTTTGTTTTATAAGGCACCATAAGTAGACCCTCAGACCCTCACCACATAGACCTTCAGATCTCTATTTCATGTATCTTCCTACTCTTAAATTCTACCACTAAACCTCTCCTTTCTGTGTACTCAGTATCCTCCAACAATGCAGAACAGGAACACTATTTTCTAACATAATCAGTAGCTTTTCAAACTGGAGTTATCTTGAGAGCCCTGATTATGGAGACTGTAGTTGCTTTTGCCACACATCCAATCCATGATCCTCCAAGGTCTACCTACTCAGAAGACTTAAGGAAATAGAAAATGCTATCAACATAACTGATTTACCATGCTCAGTGTAAAACTTCTAAGAAGAAATAGCACATAAAAAACATAGAATGTGCACCACACCAATGAATTGCACGGTCATGTTTCACAAGAAGCCACTTCTATATGAATGCTTCAGAACATCTCAGTGAGATTCACTTCCCTGCACTTATATTCCTAAATGTAATAACTTAAATAGGTAGAGAAAAGCAATTATTATGGAGTTTAGCAATTTTCATGCCAGTTGATGATTTTTTATTTACCCATATAACTTGATACCTTCTGCCGCCTTCAGATGGATGGATCAATGTGTAGGTAGATGGATAGCTAGACAGACATATTTACTATTTGTATATAGATAAAGTTAGTGTGCAAATAAAGGTATAAGCTTTCAGAGTAAAATATGCTATCAGAAAGAGAATTCAGAGAACACTTTAACAGATTGAATTTATGAACTTATTTTGAACTCATCATTTTCTAGATTTCATGTGAGGAACTACAGCATATAGCTACTTTAGGAATTCTTATTATCCATATACATAGTCCAATGACTGCATTTATAAAAGCTGCTGGCATAATATTTATGACATTCAGATGCTATTAAAATGCCTTACAATTGAGCTAGTTAACTTAACTGAAATCTTTTCAAAATTACAGCTGGATTATATTTGCTTTTAGATGAAGTTCAATGAATTAGGGCAATTGTGATTTGTGTCAGCACAAACAGGCCCTAAACCATTACATAAATGCATACATAGAGGCCTATTAAGTCATCTGGTCTGTTCCTGAATCCATGCAGTTTTCTTTTATTTCAGATTCTATTTTGGTAATATCTAATATATGCTATACTGCTAGCAGTTGCAGTACTGGAAAAATGCACAGACACAATTTCCAAGACACTATTGATGTATCTGTCCTCTGTCATTTGATTTACTGTTCCAGGCCATGGTTAAAGCTTGGAAAAACAAGAGCATAGTCCAAGGAGGCAAAAAATCAGGAGGAGGCTGGTAGCACCTTTTTCAACTAACAAATGTTATTTATTTATTTAATTCGATTTTGTCACCACCTGACCCCAAGTTGATTCTGAGTGGCTCACAATATAAGAAAAACAAGATAAATACAGTAAGATTTTAAAAATACAAGAGAATAAATAAATTTACCAGAATAAATAAACCAGATGGCAAATGGTCTATTCCGTCAACTCATATCAGCAGAAAGTGCGGGAAAAGGGCAGTCCCTCACATAACCAGGCACTATACCATGTACAGCTTTATAAGTGATTAAATATACTATTTAATTAATATTAAATAGATATTTTGATTGATTATGTGCTGTCAAGTTGTTGTTGACTCTTAGTGACCACATACTGTAGATAGATTTTTCTCCATGACAATCTGTCCCTAATCTGGTCTTTCAGGTCTTCCAACAATGCCCTCGTCACTTAGTCTGCCCATCTTGCTGTTGGTCTTCCTCTTCTTCTCTTTCCTTATTTATATTTAAATGTAAATCCAATCAAGTTTAATTTCTGTCCAGGCACTTCCCCAGGAGTGTAGCATGTGGCCCATCATTAATCCCTCTACTAAGTGTAAATTGGGACGAGTAACTTTTTTCCAGTGAGGCTCACTCTCTTGTTTGTGCCATTGTTCTTGGCCCCTTAGGGCTACAAAGGATATGGAGAACAAAAAGGTTAAGGCACAAGTGTCAGTGGGACTAAATGTTTAGACTTTCAGTTATTAAAGATTAAAAGAATCAAAGATCATCTGTTAAAAATCACCATAGTACCCCCAAATTTCAGTGGCACAATCCTGAAGGGCTTAGGTGAGAGGTGGAAATGTGTGGTTTGTTATGCCCTGCAACAGAACATGATGGACAAACCATTAGGCTTGGTTCACACAAAGTATTGTGCCAAAATATCATAGCTGAGAATATGTGACCCAGGCCTATGAGTTTCTTCATGTTTGGCTTAGAGGTGACCAATGAGAGGATGCCCACTATTTAAACTCCTCATCTCTAGGTATTTATTGATTGCTATCTTAGAAGGCATTTTCTAGTAACCAGGAGCCATCAGAACATGGACATTTCAGTTCCCAAGTACAGTGGTACCTTGGGTCATGAACGCTTCTGTTCACGACCAGTTCAGGTCACGAACAGCACGTTCACAAAATTTTGCTTCCGTTTGCGAACGCCGAATCAGGTGACGAACAGGATCCGCGGCCATTTTCCCTGCCATGACACGTGGTCGTGGCTTCCTGTAGGGAGGGGGACTCTTCCTCCAAGCAATAACCGCCTCCCCACCCGCCTTCCTGTCCTCCACGCCAGAAGTTGCGTCGAGCAAGGTTAGCGTTCTCTCTTCGTACTGTACTTTGTGTCATATTTTTGTGGTTTAAAAAAAAAACATATGGTTCAGAATGGATTAACCATAATTACATTGAACCTTATGGGAAAATTTGATTCGGGTCGCAACCAATTCGGGTCGCGACCAGAGTCGCGGAACGAATTAAGTTCGTGAACCGAGGTACCACTGTACAACCAAATTTCATGAGGTTTCAAGATCCTTGAGCTCTCACAAGCTTACAGATGAGGACATACTTTATATTAAGACTGGGAGTACTTAAATCTTGTAAGCTTTGATGATTTTGCAAAATTCTGTGTAATTTAAAAAAAATATATTGGGGGGGATGCCTGGTACCTGTCTAAGCTGCTAAACACAGCACTTATGCTAGGTTCATCCAAACAACATGATCATACCAAATTCATCTAACCATAATCTTCCTCCAACTGACTAACTCCATTATTCCCAGCTAGCATGGCTGGTGTTTGGAGAAGACTTGCCTTCAGGATTATTGCTGGGTGAAATCATCTTTTCAGACCAGTAATGTTTGCCATAAAAAGACAAACACGTGTCATACAAGAGTCATGGTGCATAAGTGATTAAAATTGCCAATAAAGCGATCCAGCCATGAATCTTCTTAATAGAGTAAAAATAGATATTGTCCTTTTGCCTTTTTGCATTGCTAGAGGTTGATATTACCCTTGACCTGCATTGCTACAGATCAACATCATCTAAAGGGGGGGGGGGGAATATGCATGAGAAATGAATCCAAATGTTCTTTACTAGCACATGCAGCAGACGGTTTCACTAAATAATACAAAAGCAGCTTATCAAGACATGGATCTGTAGCTCATAAAATACTTCATAGAATGGCAGACTACAAACTTTTTAGGAGGAGATGTATACAAGAACACAAATAGACTAGCACAGCAAGTAGCTGAGGAGCAACCATTTGTACAGTTTCTGACAGATCTTAGGCTGGACAGGTTAGTTCTCCAAAATCCATCTGCTACTAACAACTCTTAGCCAAACAAAAAAGTATCAAGACGTTGTGGGGTGGGGGGAATTGTATTTTCAGCAAAGCTAAATGGAAAAGGTTCAAAACTGAAAGGGGAACAATATCACAAAATGCATCATTGATATATGGAATTTACCATTACCATATGGAGCAGTGATCACTCTCTTAGACTTAACAAAATGACAAAAATATAATCCATTACCCTCCAGATCTTTTAGGCTACAATTCTGATATATGACCTCTGGGCATGCTGGCTGGGGCTGCTGGATGTTGTAATCAAAAACATCTGGAGGACGACACATTGAGGGTGTTAAGCCAGGGTATCTCACTATCAAATTCTTGGAGCAAGTAAGAAGATCACAATTTTCATGTGTTACTTGAGGGCTTTTAAAGACAGCTGGCCAGCCATGGTTAGAAACAAAATGCTGCTTTTGATGAACATTGATTAAGCAAGGCTTGTTGGAGACAGCTTTGAAAGAATGGGGAGGAGTGGAAATAAGCACACAAAATTCCTGTATGCAAGCTATACAATACATTATAATATCTTCCTCTCTTTTAAAAAAGATAATGGCATTTAATTAGCTTCCTGAGAAGTTTGTTTGTGGATTAACACTCTGGATGAGACCAAAAAAAAATTTTTTGTTTTAAACTGTACTGCCATCAATTGCTGGCAAAATAGCTTTAACTGGCATGCAAAAATGCCTCAACAAATAAAATGAAAGAGTTGGGTGTGTGTATAATTAACAAATTTAACAATAAACACATGTTTTGCCATCCAAATGGGTCCCTCCTCCCTGTGTCTTAAAATATAAAAGCAAAATCAGCAAAACAAGGAGATTATACTGATCTTGGCTTTTTCACTCCTATATTAAAACCAGATTTGGAGAACAAATAGACATGGGTTTTCACATTCCAGGTTATAATATCTTTTTTTTTTTTTTGGCTTACATTTATCTTATCCTTTCAACCACTAAGATTTCCAGGACAAGATTTGTGAAATAATGCATTTTAGGGTTATTGTTTTTCCTTTCTCTTTAAACATTATTATGTTCTAGTGGCTCAAAGCTTCTTCCTCCTTTTATTCTGTTTGTGATGCTTGTGTTTTATTAGCAGCATCATTGCAGCCCCTCCCCACCAAGTTTACAACAGACAGGAGGTAGTTTGAACTGTAATCGTAATCACAGACTATGTGATGAAATGCAACTGATCAGCAATTAAGTTTATTGCCACATCCCAACCCCAGTCAATATTAAATGACTCTCAGCAGAAAACCAAAGCTACATAGTCGTGTTTTACAGCAGTCTTCCCACCCTATGTCCTTGAGATGTATACAGGCCTTAAATTCCCATCCAGAATGGTTTTTGGATCCTATAGTCCAGGGGCATCCAAGACAGGCTCAAAAAAGTCAAGATAGCAGCCATGACCACATGATCAAAGCCCCACCCCTTCTTTGCATGTGTTACACTTTAAAAAGGGGTGGGACTTCAATCATTCAGTTCAATCATATCGTTTTGGCCACCACCTTCACTCCCCTATAGACACTCTACTTTAGTCTAAACAATTTGAGGGCACCAGTTTGGCAAAGGCTGCTTTAAGCAAACACACAGTAATTATATTATATGTCTAATCTTGAATGACTGAAGAGAATGATTTCCAAAAGAAAAAGGATCTACAGGATTAAAAAAAAAAAGTTCGAGTACCATATTGTCAAGGCCATAAATGAGTTGGTTGATGAACTTATGAGTTCCTACTTAATGCCATCCCATAATCTATCTCACTCTAGGCCAGCAAAGTTTGAATAACTGTGCACAGCAACTGTAGGCTTTCCCCAAGATTTCATCTGTTCCAGGACTGCTGTGCCAAACCTTATTTCTACATTAAAAGGGCTAATTTTTGTTTGTGCTTCTTATGTTGGGGGGGGGGCACATATTTAACTTGCAGGAAAAGGAAGCTGATACAGTATGGAAGCTGGGGGGTTAACTGTTTGGATTCAACCCAACACACTTACCATTTTGATTGTAAAACAACAATAATGCCAGGCTGTGAGCAAAGAGTTAAAGATTCTCAGTTTACCCATGTTAGGTTCCTCATACGGATGTCCCATCTCCCTGTGCATGCACATGTCTTCACAGCCATCTATAGGAGACAAAGGGAGGGTGCGAGACAAATGACAACATGAACACAAACAGGGCCATTTAAGTTTTACATCAGATGCCATAAAGTGAGTACCTAATTGCATCATTTACAATGACGCTGCCATGGTGACGTCCAGAGTCACCCCACAGTGAGATGGGCGGTGACAAATTTGAAATATAAATAAATAAATAAATGGGTCATCATCTTGATGTCATTTTGGATTGCTGTGGACTCCTATACACTGAACATTTGTCATAATTTCGTCTGCACTTAAAGACAGAGACTGAACATTCCCTAATTTAAATCAGACTTTAGGGGAACTTTTGCATAGTCATGTCCAAGACTTGGATAAAGGAATTAATATCATTATATGAAAGTCAGTTAAATATTCACTGAGCCAATCGAGTGCAGAATGTATCTTCTGAGCCAGAGAAAGTATCACACACAGCTACCTGAAGGAGAATTTTAATTGGTCGTGATTCTTCCTCATATGAAATATGAATATAATATCATATTGAATATACAAATTTGAATCCCTGTTACATATATTATCATTCACAAGTTTGCTGATCGTTCATTGAAGGTGAATGGCAAATGTGTATTGTGGTGTTGCAGCTATTAATCTCAATCCCATAGTCCTTATTACTTCTCTGGAAAAAATTAATATTAACACCATTTGTGCCACCCAGTGGCCACCACTGAGAAGTCCCTATTAATTTCTGCCAGACTTAAAACTCTTAAGAGATTGATTGATTGATTGATTGATTGATTGATTGATTGATTGATTGATTATGTGCCATCAAGTCATTTTCAACTCCTAGCAACCACACAGGTAGATTTTCTCCATGACTTAAGACATTAGGCTCTCCAAAAATTATTTCAAAACAAAACTAGATCTATATGGGGATGATCAGTTCCTCAATAATCTTGTGCTAAACTATTTATGGTTTTAAAGTCAAAATAAGGACAGTCCCATAAATGTCATTTGCAATAGAATTGTAGCTTCTTAAAATGGGTACTCTTTCACTGACAGGTTGTTAGTCTTAAGTCACTATGGATCAAAATGTGACTGATAATGTTTTCAGATTTCTATAAACCATATATAAAATATACTGTATCTTAGTAAATACTGTATAAAACATGTCTTAAGTAAATGGATAGCTTATTTTACTTCAGAAGCATCAATTCAAGTTCAGCACATCTCCTCATGTGGTGAGCTTAACATGTCTAGATATAAAACTGTTTGAAGCAATAATGTACAGGGAGAGTGTCATCATGGATGGAACTGGTCATCAATTGGAAGGAATACAAAGGCACTGAGGGAAAGAGGGAGAGACATACCTGAATGAAATAAATGTAAATCACTACATACTGTTACTAGGATGTTAACCAGGAATTGCTTAGAAAAGGCGGTTTGGAGTTTCCCTAGCTGAATCAAAATCACCAAGACTCACATATCATCCAAACCCTGCTGCTGCAGAAGGCCATATCAGTTATTTTATTTTATTTTATTTTATTATTTATTAAATTTCTCCCCTGCCCATCTCCCCCCAATGGGGGAACTCTGGGCAGGGTTATCACTTTGCCACAACCCTATAAGGAAGGAAGGTGATGGATACCAGTAAAGGCAGTTCAGTGGCGAGATTAAATAGCTCACCCCTTCCATTATTATACACAAAACAGATTTAATTCCCATCCCCAGCTGCACTCCATGGAAAGTGTACTTTCTGTATTCCAAGGGAACAGATCTATAGCACCACTAGTATTATACAATCAAACACAAATGTCAAGAGCTTAAATAACCGCATGGGCACATAGAAAGTTTAACTGCAGTTCAAACTGAAAGAACAGGAAAATTAAGAGGGAAGTGATTTTGGCTCCCTGACCCTCAGCTAGACTACCTGGAGCACAGAAGTATGGCCACAGGGTATGGTCCAAAAGTCAAGATGGCAGCCGTGATGATTGAAGCTCCACCCATTTTTAAGTACATTGCAGGACACATAAAAAACAGGTGGAACTTTAATCACACTGTCGTGCCTGCCATCTTGACTATACACACACACACACCCTGCAGACAACATTGGTGGAATATCTGTTATATCAGTTTAGTTGGAAGATACTTGAATATGAGCCTCTAAATGGAAACAACAATCCCCAGGACTAGTCTGTATTTCAGGATACTTTGGCACAGGTGAGCTGAAGGATGAAGAAGCAGTAATAACCACAGCCAGGAAAAGAAAGCTATTTTGATTATGAAGGGCCAAACTAAATGAATCTAAGAAATCCTTCCCTCCTTCCCTCCTTCCCTCCTTCCTTCCCTCCTTCCCTCCTTCCTTCCTTCCTTCCTTCCTTCCTTCCTTCCTTCCTTCCTTCCTTCCTTCCTTCCTTCCTTCCTTCCTTCCCTCCCTCCCTCCCTCCCTCCCTCCTTCCTTCCTTCCTTCCTTCCTTCCTTCCTTCCTTCCTTCCTTCCTTCCTTCCTTCCTTCCTTCCTTCGTATTGGGGTTCATATAAAAGGAAGAATAAATGCTTTGCTTCTATGCTCTCCTACCAAAACACTTTCTCCAAAAGAAAATATTAAGCTTCTTTAGCTCAGCCCCACTCTGTTTGCTGAAATTTTACCAGACCCTGTTCATTTTTCACCATTCATCTTTCCAAAATTAGAGATTTATTATTAAAGAGATGCCGAGACATTCAAAAGACCAGCCCTGGGCAAAGAAAACTCATGGCATTTACCCCATTTACAGATTCTCTATCTACCCACTTTGCTATTCACCAGTCATGATTATAGGGCTTGGTAATGTCATCTCAAACTAAACCCATCTTCATTAGGGGGAAAAAAAGGAAAGGGGGGGGGAGGCATTTTAAAGCAAAGTGATGGAAGCTCATTGTTTTAATGAATATGCAAACAACATCTTGAAATTATTTCAGAATAAAAGCACTTACATTTCTTTTCTTGGTCTTAGTTCACTGCAGTCTCTACACTTAGCCACTGAGCTGGGTATAATTTCTATTGCCACACTATGCAGAAGTCATCCAGCGATTTGGCGTTTCCTGTTGTCTTCACTGCTCAAATCTCTGAAAATCAGAGACTAGCCTTACTTCTAGCCTTCCCTCCCTCCTTCAGTTCTCCATTCCCTTTTTACAGGAAAAATTGCTGATTGGGTTAGGGTGGGCATAATTTGTTTTTAATCATTTGAAGCTTTAAAAGGGTGCATGCTTTTTTCTACAATCATCCAAACAAGAAGTATTTTTTTTTAAAGAAAGGCACAGGAGCTATAGATCAGCAAGGGGAATGGGCAACCTTATCAGAGAAGATTTCAGATCACAATCAGAAGTACACGTTCTCAACTGTACTATTAGGGTTCATGGTTGATTTAAAAAGTTGAGAGTTGAGAAAGAGAAGGAACCCCAAGGTAATATTAGCCTTGCCACCCCCAAAAAGCTCTGATAGGCAGAGAATTTAATCTAATAAATCTCATTGGCTAGTTGCTCAAGTTAATATCTCAGTCACTCTCCATCCTTGGAACTGAAGCTGCAATATTGGATAATGTCTGTAAGAATCAGCAGAAAAACCATTGTATCTCCAATTGATTTGTTGCTTTGAAGCAGGTTCCTGCTTCGATTCATGACTATGCTTCAGCTGAGCGATTCAACTGAAGCTTTGTTGAACTGAATCACCCCTTTGAAACTTCGCACAGACCCCCTGGCTGTAACTCCTGCTATGCCATACTCTTTATTTGGACATAGAAATGGGGGGTGGGAGGTGGAATCTGTATCTAAGAATAGATTGTTTATGAAGGTCATAAGTGCAGGCATTGTATGAAGTGGCGTGTGGACGGGATGGAAGCAAGGATGTTTTGCAAGATTAGAAAGACATGGAGAGATGTAGTGAATGGTACTGCTGTAAGCCAGTGTTAGCTAAGTTTGTCTTCTTTTTCTTATCTTATGCCTGTAATTTTTGGGGGGGCTTGCTATTTATTAGTCCTTTTCTGCACTCTGCATAGCAGTGCTCAGCCCAAATGAAAATGGCATGATGGGTCTGTACTTGTGGTAGGTCCGCTTTTTATATGAATGTGCCACAAATCAGAAACTACATATGTGAGCTTGAAAAGTTATCTGTTCTTAGGCACAGATCTATACACACTGCCATTTACTTTAAACCAGAAGACACTGGCTATGCAATGTGTCTTTGGCAAGGCAGTGAAACCTTGATTTTGTAGATCTTGATGCAATGAACTATTCTCTGTGCCACTTAAGCTCATTTGCATAACGCCCTCAATTACATCATGTGCGTAATGACACCATTACGCAAATGATACAAATCGCCAAGATGATGTCCTCTCATATTTAATGGACATTTGGGACTAACGTAGACCCGTCCCCACAATTAATCCATTAAAATAAGGTTTCACTATATTCACAATACCCCATTCACTCAGAAATCCAGTCACTAATGATAGTTTCAACCTGCCCACCCAAGATTATCCATGCAGGAGCATATTTCCTCTTCCTCTTTTATTTCCAGTGACAAAGTATGGGTATAAGATTTCTAGGTGAATGTCCATACAGACATCAATCCAAATGCATTCATACTCCATGAACATTGACAAAGGGGTGACAATAGAAGAAATGAAGAATGCACAAAGCTATTTCACAGAGCAGGATCTTATATACCTAAGATACCCTGGTTGTGGGTTGGCCACTGGCATGGTGCCACTTAGGTCTGCACACGAATGGGGCAAGACGTGAAACAGGCTCATTCTTGTCTTCCATTCAGTCCAGGCCCTGCAATGTTTAACAGGGACTTCCCACAGTAAGGCACTGGAGAGGAACAGATAATGGAAGATGAGTCCAGGAAGGTCTTGTGATCAAGAAGATGTAGGGATTCTCCTAACTGGTAGAATTTGGCTTTTTGGTTTTTTTCTTTTTTGTGCTGGTCTTTTTGTTGTACAGCCTTGAGTCTTATACATGACTAGCTGGCAAAAAAAAGAAAAGAAAAGACTGTTGTTTTGCTTTTTTTTTTTTTTCAGTCTCCTATATTTTGGGTTGTTCATGGGAGTGGGTGGTAGTGAGACAGAATGGAAATATAAAAGAACCTTTGGGGGGGAGGCATTTCCTGTTTTCATCAGCTAGTCTAAAAATACATAAAAATACTCTGCAAAATATTCACTAATTAGGCATTGCTTATAAAAGCTATTGGTTCAGAGGCACCAAGGTTATATCCTAATTTTGAGTTTTCAGTTTTATTCATTAATTTGCATATGTATTTGGCTTTAAAGATGTAAACAGACTACTCGTGCTAATTTACATAAAATTACTTGTACATATAAATAGCTAGCAAGTAGATACCTAGAAAGCAAATATCTGTGAACCTACCAGCAACCCGCCCCCACTCCCCACCATCAGCAGAAATAAAGTCATTTGGAAGATAAATCTACATTTGCTTTTCAGCAACAGATTGTTAAGAAGAAGACTTCTTAAACTATCTGGGCAAACTTTTGTGACTTGTTTTGTCTGGGATACATATTTCCAGGATCACCCCGCCATTTTTTGATTTTCATTTTATATCTGGTCTGGTGTTTATACAGTTAATTGCTCATTCAAATCCACTCATAAAACATTGAAATGTTATGTACCATTATGACGCTGCTAGAAATACGGTTTGTTTTAATAAAGCCAAAAAAAGAAAAAGAAAAAGAGGAATCAACCTCTTGATGAGGTTGCATCAGTCAGCAAATCTTCATCCAACAAATATATTCATGTGCTGAAACTCTCAGAACTGCCAGGCTAAAACCTTCTTGATAGAAGTCTGAAAATAGTTTAAATTGGCAAAATCCCTGCTCTGTTTGGAGCCTAGCAGAGTAATGCCTCTGACAAGTTATGATCCCTCACTTATTTACCTTCCTAGCAAAAACACTTAGCAATGATTTTACATTTGGGGATAAGCACAATCGTTTGTATTCGCTGTTTTGTAATCTTAGCTTCTGATGAAACCGTCAGCTGCCTTTCATAATCGCTCTTTGAACTTATTCCTGTACTTCACATTTACCTGCTATATCCCTTCTTCTTCTGCAAATGAACCCAAATCCCCCATATTGTTTGTGCAGTGCCTTTCTCCAGGCCACCCTAAGGACATCTTTAGATACGACTGACACTAGCCCAGTGACAACTGAAGTCACAGATTCTCTCAGGCCCTTAGGCAGGTTCAGGCATTTGGTTTGGGCACGCTTCTACAGGCACGGGCACTGTCCTTGCGTCTGCAGCTAACAGCTGACATAATTCAGTCCATTTCGGAATGGCTAAGACAACACTGCAACTGTAGGTTCTCCATCGGCTCTTTTACTCTACTGAACCTCACAACATCCAGTAGGACCTGTTTGCTTCATGATGTCAAGGCAATCTAAAATATGAGAGAGGGAGAGGGAGAAGGAGAGATGAATTGCTTAATTAATCTAGAGTTTGAGGAGATACTTGTGTGTCATATGCAGGTCAGCTAAAGGCCAGGGCCAGCCCAAGGCATGTTGTTGCTTGAGGGAAAGACCAAGAGAATGCCAGTTCACCATTCTATATATAAATGCCAATTAGACTGACAGTTAAATCTTTCTTACAGCACTGATGTTGTAAATCTTCTTACATTGTTATATTGAATCCATTTTACTGAAACTAATTTAGGCAACCCAAAATAATTTCTGTAACATGGAAATTGTGTCCTTCCTCTTGGAAGCAGAGGAACATCCTCAGCATCTGTGACCTGAGGCAAGTGCCTCATTCTGCCTAACAGTAGAGCCAGCCCTACTGGAAAAGCACACTCTTCTTACTCAAAAGCATACTCTATTATTCCTTTAGTTATCCTACGTTGAACATAGATTAAGAGGCTCAGCCACGATCATCTCCAGGGATCTCCTGTCCATATCATGGAAGAACATGGGTCTTGTACCTGTGATGCCAAACATGGTTTGGTAATGCATGTGGACCAAATCACACTTTATGTACCTCACAGATGCATAGCAGGCACTGAAATAGTCTTACCAAAGAAACAGAGTTAAGAAGATAATAATGGCAGAATTTGCTTACAATCACATGGCATGCAAACTGCCAGTTTTTCTTCTTAATCAAATACAGATTTATCATTATTTTCCCAATGAGTTCCACTCTTTACATTGTGTCTGTGCTCTATCTAGGAGGAACTACAGTAACAGAGATAACAGAATTGCACTGCAGTCTGGCTACTTGTAGAGAGTAAGAAATGGAGAGTAATTTGATGGAGATATGCAGGAACCTGGGCAAAAGAGGCTGAAACATTTAAAAAAATATTTTTAAGGACTCCACAGTTCAACCCTGAGCTACATATATTCTCTTCTATTGGTACATTTTTTAAAGTTCAGAACTATAAAATAACAGTTTGGAAGCAGCTCAGGCAGACACCTCCCTAATTCACTGAACTAGAAAAAGGAGGAGGTGCAGCACAATCAGACTTGGAAGATTCTGTTATTTTAGCCAATCTCAATAAAATAGTTTTAGTCTTCCTGTGGAGTTGATTTCCTAGTGTTTCCACTATTCTTTATAACTTGGTTCTGCAAAAAACTAGATCAAAGCCCTTTATCATCACTTCTATAATCAATCCCATAATTTATCACGTTAGCTTATCTTCCACCATGAACGTCCACTCCATTTTCCATTGTTCACAGCTATGAGTATCACCAGCATGCCAACCTAGTTTAGGATGAGGAGTCTGACATAATCTAAATTATAATCTTTGGGAGTACCAAGAACATCTACAGGACTTGATAGGCCAAAAAGGGTTTAAGTTAGAGGAATAATATTGAGATGTCACAAGGAGACTCAGTACTCACATTCTAGTATACTGTCTTCTCCATTCTTACCTACCCACGCCCAGCTTTAATCTTCTAAATTAACATTGCAAAATAGGATAATGTCTGAGATTCCCCCCCCCCCCCCCGTAATTCTCTTGCATATCAAGTCAGTGAATAAAATACAGACCTGTCCAAAAGCCTCAATTGTTTTTTAAAATCCTCAGCTGGGCTACATGAAGATGTATTGTCAAAGCAAGGAAAATATATTCCACAATCCACCTTTCAGCAAATTAACCATACTTCAGCCTGAGGGCTAGCTGAGACTTTTCAGCTTGTATTATTCCTAGTAGGTCTTTCTGTGTCTATGACAATTAATTAAATTGGTTTGAGAGTACCCTAGTTTATAGTGTTCTGATTTTGATTGGACTGCATTTAAGATTTAACGTTAGATCTTTTTTTAGCATTTTAACATGCATTAATGCAAATAAATCATGAGGTCTATTCTAGATGCATTTGCAGCATGCAGGGTTTCTCATACCATTATGTATTTCCATTTCACATTCATCACTGCGGTATAATACATCTGACAGAAAAATGCATTCTTGACAAGTCAAGATTTTCTTAGACAAGATCTCCTTTTCCTAGAAGTATGTTCTAGCTGATTTATATCTCAGCATATTCTGAAAAGCATACTCCTCTTTAAAAGCTTCTGAAATATATTGCTGCAGTCCAAATTTTTATTTCAAATGGCTGGGTCTGTCTACTTACACAAAACTAGATTGAAAAGTTTGGGGCCCTAGTTCCTGAAGACGTATATCTTTAGAAGCCCTATCTGATTTTCCATATTCTTGTCTCATAGTCATTTCCAAACATGATTTTATGCAAATAACCATCTTTTACATCTGCTCATCTGTCCTTTCTTCTTCCTGAAATCCTCTGGTACACACAAACACAACCCTGTTTCTCATGATGGCAGGATACCCCAGTTCCAAAAAATCCCTATATTTTCATATATGCTGATGGGACACCAGTGTTAAGCATTGTAACATCAGCCCCCGCCACCACCCCAAAGCTGCTGCAAAAGTTGTCACCGAGGCACAGATTTTAATATGACATTTGAAAATGATTAGTGTGACTAGTTCTCACACAGTCAAAAAACAAACAGCCTGACACCAGATCTGGCCATTACCAAAACAAGGAACAGACCAAAACTGTTGTTCCTGCCCAAATGAGAACAAATTACTTAGAGCAGATGGGAGAAAAAGATACAATAATTTGAATACTGATTGCAGCAAAAGTAGAACCCACACTTGAGGTAAAGCAGTCACTGGAATTCTTTTGTAATGGTTTCTAGTTTTATATAATAAATCAAAAGTTGTCTCTTTGTGTGCCTGTTTATCTGTTCCAATCCTGCTTCCTAGGAAGAAAACTGATAATTAAATACATGGGGATTAAAAATGCTATGTTAATTTATTGACTTTAATTTTGATTAAATGAAACTGAAACTATACTAAATCAGATCTAATTTTCATTCTAACTTTTTCATTTTTTTTTTTCCTGCATACTTCTTGGAGTGCATCAGGACCCCACTTAAAGGCCAGATATGGGCCTTCACTCCTAAAGAGTTGCACATTCCAGCTGTAACCAATTCCTGGACTGAGAAAAGAACATACACTTCTGTTGTGAGAACTGCAGAATCCATTTGAGATACTTCTGGGCTTAACTAGAATCTCTGAAAATTCTCTGAAATGTTGTGGCAAAACTAATGCAGTCACAGAACCATACTTATACTAGATTCCCTTTTGGACCTTGGCCAGCCTTGAGTTGATGAAGCAATGATTACAGTCTAAAATCATGTGTATTTTAAGTATATCTCAGTGTTGTAAAACTGCTTGAATTCAGTATTGCTGGCATGAAGAATGTTACCATAAGCACTCTGATAAAAAATGCAGTAAAGCACAGCGTACACTTCACATTAGGAACCTCCCAAAGAAATAAATCACTGCAGTAAGCCCAATTTGGCTCAGCATATTATTCAAGAGCCATAAAACCAGCCTTGCCCACATCTCAAAATTGGCCAATTTATACACTCAGGTGTCCATATCTCAAAAATTGTCTTGTCTTGTTCCTATGCAATTTAAATTTTTAAAAACAACATCACGTTATCTGTCTCCTGTTTTTATTGACTAGGAAATACAAATACTCATCCCGACTGAAACTTAAATGAGGTGTCAACGCATACGGTGCAAAACTTGTCAATTACTTTTGACGAATTTACACAAGTAGCTCCTAAAGATCATAGATATTCAAAAATATCATTTGCTACAGCCTATAGCCCTTTCTCCAGCTATTCATAAATTGTATTGCTACAACAGTCAAATTCACACATGGCCCAGGAAAGTTCTCTAAAAAAAAAGAGAATAACCAAGAGATAGAATTAAAACACTAGTTTACTCTGTAGGGTTGCCTTGGATCATGACTCTCCCCACTCCCTGCCCTGCAACTGGGCATAAGCAATAAGTCTGGCATAATGCACACTTCTTTAATCGTCATTCAAATTTTGCAACATATACTTTTTTTGGTAAGCATTGGAGGGACAAATTCTAATTTAAAAAAATGTTTAGAAACTCAGAAGCATCACAAATCTCTAAAGATGAAATCTGAATTTAAAGTTAGCTTACGGATGCCTGCCTTTTCTTCGAGCGGTTTGGTGTTTTTGAGAAGGGCAAGGAGTTAGAGCAAACGTGCTTTGTCCCAATAGAACTATACCCAAAGCCTGGATTTCTTATTTTTTTTCTTAACAGTAATCACTTCCCACATGGGAAGGGTTCTTTTAAAGAATGGACTCCTTTTCTGAACAGTGTGTATGTCAGTCATCACTAGGACTCAACCACATTTATTAGCTAAAATTCTGAAAAATACAACACAGGGCTTTTTACAAAATGAGCAGATTAGTGTCTATACATTTTACTTTATATCTCAGCTTCTACAAGAGCTAAAGGTTTATTCCTTCCCTCCCCCCC
Organism: Python bivittatus; assembly: GCF_059951505.1. Taxonomy (NCBI): domain Eukaryota; kingdom Metazoa; phylum Chordata; class Lepidosauria; order Squamata; family Pythonidae; genus Python; species Python bivittatus. The sequence continues at coordinate 20,022,730 of NW_028277113.1, read as the reverse complement.
CCCCAATGAAAACTGTAAATCTTGAGATTTGAGACTCTTCTAATAATGGTGGTGGTGAGGATAAGTGGATTTCTTTGAAAATAGTCATGGCTTCTGATAAGCAGCCATATCTGTTCAGCTACTGGAAATCCTGCATATTGTCAGAGTGGCAAACTGTATTTCCTTTCAGAAATGATCAGGTTGTGTTCTAAAAGTCTAAGTCCTTCATGCTCCTGCAGAACTTGGATTTCAGTGCAATTTTTATCTGTAGACATTTTTCAAGAGTTAATCCCATCAGAAGCACTGAAAAACACACTGCTGGGATAGGCTGCTGTATTGTATAAGGCAGTGTTTCTCAACTTTGGCAAGTTGAAGATGTGTGGACTTCAACTCCCAGCTTTCCCATTCTGGCTGGGGAATTCTGGGAGCTGAAGTCCACACATCTTAAAGTTCCTGAAGTTGAGGAACACTGGCATAAGGATTATATATGTAATTGAAGAGGGTTAACAGAGTTGGCTGAGACAGACTTTGGCAGCAGAGATGAGATCAGTTTCCAGCAAAAAGGTTTGCATCAGCAAACACAGCTTCCAGGAGAGAATTTCTTTTTAATGTTAACTTACCTGGCAGAGTTTTAATCTCCAGACAATAAAGCTCCTTATTCAACATCTGACCCTAGTGCCTTTAATTAGTCATTCTCGAGCAATTGCTCAGCACTGCTTGATTTTAATATTAGTACTAGGGGCTTTTATCTTTAGGACTGTGTCTTGGTTAATTGGTTAAATTGGTTAGCCACCTTAAGCCCTTTGGAAACCCTTGAGCTAAAATTAATCTCTTAATTCAGATTTCTAGCCATGGTTGTTCCTCAGTTTATAACTGTCCTCAGCTTATTCCTCATGTTATAAACTGTTGCCTTTGCTCAGGAGTACAACCTGAGTTATATTCATCCATTCTACCAATGGTGGGAAAAATGCACACTATCTATTTGATCCATTTTAAAACAATTAAAACAAGGTAGGGAGACTAACTATAACAAACTGTTGTCATTCCAAAGCCAAATGACAACTTTATTGTGTGGGAAGGGAATACTGTTCATATTTACACTCCCTGAAGTCAATAAAGAGTTTTCATTCTTTCCAGCCAAATGCTATTATAAGAGCTTTTTTCACTTCTTTAAAATACTGTATATTTGACCACCACTTCATTGATTGACTTTTAATGACTGGAAATGTTAACACCAAATAATGGCATCCTGCAACTGGATCAATAATGTACATTTTTAAAACATTAGCATGTATGTGTTTCCTCTGTCTATCTTCAATTCCCTCTGAAACTTAAAAGTCTTAATTTCTTCAAAGTAATTTCATCAATTTGTATTACATGTGTTTTGATCCATAGGAAAAGAAATTCAATTTAACAGCGTAAGTAAATGTGAAAATGAAAACCAGTGCTTTACAATCATAGAGGTCTAGTAAACCGACAGTGGCCAAAATACACAACTGCTAACAAAGAAAGTTTTAACATTTCTCTCCTAAAGTTTTCCAGGCATTGATTTATTCTTATCTATCGAGCATGAGAATAGTTTAGCATGACCATGCTTTCCATAAAGTAAAATTCCCTGAATTATTTCTGCAAAGCTTTCTTTTTTACTTTTTCAAATGACAAAGTAATGAAGCCAATGCACTTCTTCTAGATCACTGTTTTTCAAACTTGGCAACTTTAAGATGTGTGGACTTGAACTCCCAGAATTCCCCAGCAAGCATGCTGGCTAAGGAATTCTGGGAGTTGAAGTCCACACATCTTAAAGTTGCCAAGTTTGAAAAACATTGTTGTAGATGAACAATGAACAATCTTCTAGACCACCTTCCAGAATACCACCTGCTCTAGCCATCATTGCTTAATAGAGCTGAAGGGTATTGACTGGGTGGATCAAGAGATTGCTGAAGGCATTCTGAAATGATAGAGAGATGTCTCCAGCCTGAAAAAACCCAGAGGTTTATGGCAATTCCTACCCAGTTACAAGTGCTTGAGAAGGTGGTACTTCTACAGCTGCAGATGTTTTGCTTGTCTCTTTTCAGACTGAGTTCAGGTCTAGTTTTAGGATAGAGTTGTCCCCAGTCGCCCTGATCTCTTACAGGAGAAAGACAAAGGAAGGTGCACTTTCTATTGTATCTTTTGCTTATTGAAGGTCTCTCTTGTTTTCTGTATGGATGTTGGACAACTGCATTCTGTTTTCTTTTCCTTTTTATGTCCTTTCTCCCTTGTTTTTGTTCTAATGAAGTTGTTCTCATGTATTTTTAAATCATTGATTTTATCATCGTATTTCAAATGTTTTGTTGTAAGCCACTTCAAGATGTGATCATATGAGAAGTGGTATAGAAACTAACCAACCAATAAGATGAATACATAGGCAAATAAATGAAAGTTACATAATGGCAGAGCAGAACCTGCTGTCGTATTTTGAAGAAAGCTGCCTCTGCAGAAATATTTGAGCAATTTGCTTTGTCTAATGCAATTATTTTTATTTTTTATTTATCTATTATTAAATTGATCTGCTACCCATCTCCCCCAGAGGGTGACTCTGGGTGGCTTACAATTAAAAACCAAGACAATAAAAACAATAAAAATATAAATATCCCCCAATTAAAATCACAAGTAACAATTCTGTAAAAGCCAAAATGATGGGGGGAGCAGTACCAATCATCCTACCAGCCAGTTCCAGCAATGCAAGCCCCCATCAGGCACCCAGGCCATCTGGCATAACCATGTTTTTACACCTTTTTGGAAGGCCAGGAGAAGGCCCTTTATAGAAAGCTTCCTTCTAGGTCAAGTGTAAGGGACCTGCAGTTCTCCGGATGTTGCTGTACCCCCAAAATTCCTCCCTGTCTGGGGCTGCTGGGACCTGTATTTCTGAATGTGTCAAAGAAAGATTTATAGAACTATAACCCGACAGAGTTTTTCAAACTTGTTGCACCATCATGCCAGCATGATGCACAGCATAGTAAAGACAGAAGCACATATTTGCATGCTTAGGCATCCATTTCTAACCACCAAAATGATGAATCCATCACTGGGATTTCATGATGCAAGTTCCACCCTTTCCTACTTGTATCACAATGTTGCACGCAGATACATAAGGGATGGAATATGTGTCATGATGTCACAACACAGATTTGGACACCTGACAGTTTGCAGAGACCTAGGTTTGCATGAAGTGAAGAATCAGAACACTGTTAATGACAGGTGTCCCCAGGGGTGAGGAGAAGTCAGCCACTGGATACATACAGCAACAAAAAAATCTGGTAATGAGAATATGTCTTTCAAGCAGCACTTTGCAATTCAGTAAGCAGCTGAAATATTACAGTTCTTCATCACTATAATTATCACAATGTAGTCTTCACAAAGAGAGCCAGTTGATGTCCTGCCTCAGGCCCAAAGCCAGCTGGGTGACTTTGGGCCAGTCACTCTCTATTAGCCCTAGGAAGAAGCAATGGCAAACCACTTCCAAAGAAGCTGCCAAGAAAATTGCACAGACTTGTCCAGGCAGTCAATAGGATCAACGCTGACTTGCACACACATACACAAAGAGTCTTCACAAAAATGTACTTCTCATTGAATCATTCCTTAGCTTTGGTCTGTTGTAGATTCCCCATTCTACACTAGGCACTCTAAGCGCCTTTCTAAAAAGTTTCAGAAGACCATGCTTGGAAGTCAATGTGCTGATGTAGATTTTTTACTGGAAAACAGTGTAGCATTAAACAATGCTGATGAAACAGGTTGTTCACCATCCAGAAACAAGCAAACTAATCTTAAGGATATTTATTTATGTATTTATTTATTGGTGCAATCATTTATAGGCCACCAACTTCCATGAGGACTTAAGGCAGCTATAATCATAGAAATCACAAACTAATAAAAATAATATCCATCTAATCTAATCCAACAAGTCCAGGCAGCCCTTATACCATCAATACCCAGTTTTCAAGGCCTTCCTGAAGGGCATTAGGTTGGGTACATTCCTTATCTCAGGAGGTAATATGTTCCTAAGGGCGGACACTGAAAAAACACATCATCAAGCCCTCATCCCTCATCTCCTGGGTGGGGGACCATCTTCATACCTTTCTTTAAGGATAACACAGGATTCACCAAATCTGAGCAGGAAAGATGATCCAAGCATCAGCCATGCAGTAATTTAAAGAGTGATAACCCATACTTTGAACTGAGGCTGAAAGCAAATTGGTAATCAAAGCATGACCACAGCATAGATGTAGCACAGATGAATGTGCTGCCCACAGTTAGCAAAAGACCACCAGCTTTGGTTCAGTTGAAGTTTCTGAGTTGCCTTCAAAGACTGCCCATGTTGAGTGCATATGAGTAGTCTCTATCTGAGGCAATAAAGGCATGAGTCTGTTGCTAGGGTGTGCCATCTAAAAGGCCTGCGATTGGTTAACCTGAAAGGTGGGCAAATAGCCCTCTGGCCACAGCCTCTACCTGGTGTTGCGGTAATTGCCATAAGTCTACAAGGTCACCAAAATTGTACACCAGCAACTTTAGGGAGCGTGACCCCATCCAGAATCAAGGGTTCAAGCCATATCAGTCACTAACAAACAGGAATTGTATCTTGCAAGGAATTAATCTGAGTGTGTTTTCACCCATCCAAGACATTATAACCTCCAGACACTGGGCCAAGACTTTGATAGCATCCCTGATCTGGCTTGTGCTGATCATGTACAACTGGATATCATCATCATATTGATGATAGCTTACCCCACACTGAGAGATGACTTCCCTTAGCAGCTTCATGTAGATGTTAAGCATGAGGAAGAGGATTGAGCCCCATGAAACTCCACATGGGAGCAACCATGGGTGTAACCATTCTTCCTCTGCAAATACCAGCTGGAACTACCAATTTAGGAAGGAGTGGAACCACTGCCTCAAGCCCCAAGCCCTGCAGGCATCTAAAAGGATACCATGGTGGACACTAGTAATGAAGGCCACCAAGAAGTCTAATAAAACCAGAATGGATACATTTCCTCTCTATCTAGGCCCTAATAAAGGTAATCCTATGCCATTTCTGTCCCATATCCAGGTCCAAATCCTGCCTGCAAAATGATTTCTTTTGTTTTCTTTTCTTTTCTCTTTTCTTTTCTACTGTCTCACTATATAGAGTTTTTTTTAGGTTCTCCGTTTAAACCTTCTTTGCATTATTTTGGCAAAAAATTTACCAACAATATTAATTCTTTATTTCAGTGAAAATCACAAAATCCTGGCCTTAAGACTCTTATACCGAGACTGTTGGGGGGGGGGGAAGGTGGAAGACTACTGCTGTATAGAGAAAGTAGGAAAGATTAAATCTAGAAACATTAGCACACTGCCTAAATTTGAAACACATTTATTTTATTTTCTCAATAGTTTGGTTCAAATATAGTTTAAAAGCTATAGCCTTGTCATGACAAATTAAAAAGAGACAGGACAAGGTCATTCGGTACTAGAGATTGTGAGTTTCTTCCAGATCCATTACTATAATAATGCACAATATGGGTTTGTTAATAGCATCTTCAACCTCAGTGCACAATCCTATCTCACCAACAAAAAACAGCTGTTCCAATATCCTTTCCAAGGAAGACCAGATGTCCAGGACAGTTTGGGAATTGGGATAGATTGCCCATCTGCTCCATTATCTCACTTTGCCCTATCGTTGCAAAAGCATGTCCTGCATTTGTCTTTCTTTTCTTTTTTGTATTAACATCCAGAAATATTTCTATCACAAACAGGATCAGTGATGCTAAAAATGTTGTCAAGAGCTAGGGGTAGGATAATGTTTAGGATTCTGCATTTTGCTATCAGCTGAGACTATAAATAATTTGGGTTGAGTGCATGTAGATCAATGTGCCAGAGGATTTTTGTGATCCATTTGGCTGAGGCCACAAGACTATTTCAGGACATGGTATTTATTGAAAACTTTTGCATGCGCTGTCAGCTCTAAGATTTGTCTCGCAACTTCTCAAAAAAGCTGAGAACTGCCATACATAAGATTCTCAAGGTCTTAGCCATCTATGACCATGTTCTTATTATGGGAACTTGCAGTGAATTTTTGCTACAGAGGAAAAAAAAAATCAAACGGGGGAGGGGGGACATAGCAGATATATTCAAAATTATGGAGGAAGAGGAAGAAGTAAATAGAAGAAAAATTCATAGTATTAGAATTCAGGATTGTGCAACTAAATAAAGGAAGTTTCCAGACAGCTTAAAAGAAGTACTTCTCTAGTTCAGAGTGCCCAATTTGCTATCCCAAAGTAAAGCACTGAGCACCAGTTGGGAGGTTCTTGAAAGGGGGTAATATATTTATGGTATATTTGGGTATATTATCACTTTTCATGAGTATATTACCTCCTATGTCAGAGGCAGAATTTCAATCTCAGATGCTGGTGAACGTGATCAGAAGGAAGCTGTTTTGTGGGTTATCCTGCTGCATTTGCCGACCTAACTGATTGGCTTGATCCAGTAAGCTCTTATTGTTATGCTTATATATTATTAATATATCTTGGTTGTTTAGTATACTTCAAAATATGGTTATTAAACTTTCACTACAGCAATAGACAATAGAATTCAGAGATACGCCTATGATGGGAAAACAGAGCAGAAATTATGGCAGCCAACCATAATTATGTCAGTGCCTAGTAGCAAAGATGAAGAATTATTTTTTTCCTAAAAATTCATTTGAGAATTAAGAAAATGTTTATTTTACACTATAGCACTTTCCATATTAGTATATTAATTTGTTTATTAACAATTTAACACTGTACAATCTGTTTATTTGCACCATGGGATATGAAGCAATTGTTAGAAGTGAGGAACTAAGCAACATGCAGTCATTTTTTACCGACTGATGACTCTAGTCATGATGAAAAGAAAACACAACATCTTCTCTTCCTTCCCTACACCAGATCATCTTTCCCCTACAGTATTTATTGGCATAGCGTTTCAACTTACCACAGGCCTATTAGCCATAAAAAGAAGCTATTCTTGGATCATCTGGTGACCCCCAGTAACACTGAGGAGCTTTTCCTCCAAATGAAGACACTGGCCTGTAGAAAGACTGACTAGTCACTGTAGCAGAAAAGCCTGTGGTGCTGCTCTCCAGAGCATTGCCAGGCCCAAAGGCCTTGCTCTGGTTTCTCTTTTCTCAGAGAAAGGCACCTTGTGCTGTGCGCTCCTGAAATCCACCCAGGCTGTGTTGGCAGAGGTTGTCCCTGTGGCCAGCTAGCCCACAATGCTGCTTGGTCTCTCAGAGGATCAAGCCTTCACAGGGAGATTTGGAGTGACGCCCCATCCAGCTGTGGCTCCTAATGCAGCTGCAGCAGCAGAAAGAACCAAACCCCAGGGAGAGGCAGCCCATTCTTGCCCCTCAGATGAAGAAGCATCTTGTTCCACCTCTGTTGCTCAGACAGGGGACTGTGCAAGAGAAACTCTGTGAACAAAATCTATGGAATAGCATTGCAATTTCCCAGGACATTCTAAGGGCTTTTCTTGAGGTGCTAACCCCTACGAGCACTTGGAAGCTGTTCCCAGGCCCGGGGTTAATGTAGGTGTGGTCAGCCCCCTGCCATATTGCTATTTTGCATGTCTGGACTGCTTGTTGTTCTAGTTGTTTTAGTCCAAGCTACCTGTATATGTGGGTTTTAATTGTTTTACTCTTTTTATGGATTTTGTATGCCACCCAGAGTCTTCTGGAGTGGGTGGCCATATCAATTAAATTAAATTAAATTAAATTAAATTAAATTAAATTAAATTAAATTAAGCATAATCTGAGAATGGATAGTTTTTTAAAGAGTAATATAATTCACTGAAGGATTCACATCATCACCAAAGCATTCTAAAATGAGATTTCATCCCCATATTTAATAGTATTTTGAAAGGGGTAAGGTAAAATTTGGATTGTGAATTATCTTCCCTCTGTCAAAAAGAGTTGGTCTTGGCTGGATCCTGCTACTGATCTTGCAGTTTTTGCTTTTATTTCTATCTGGACTGCATTTTCTAACCCAGAGTTGCTAGGATTCAGGAATGTCATTTAAAGCTTGAATAAAATTAATTGAATCTCTACCTTACAGGGTGCATTTGAGAATAAAGAGGAGATATATAAATACCACACTGAGCTCTTTAGAGGAAGAATGAGATAAAGTGTAATTAGTATTAATAATTGTTATTATCTAGTTAAAGTCATTTTTCCTATGAAAAATGTAACCTTCTGGAAAATGAAGAGAGGTATTGATAATAATTGGTGGAAGCTGCTGATAATGATGCATGAACTGCAAACCTATGCAGATTAGTTTGAAGCAAATCCCACAATTTTCAGTGGGGTTTATTCTCTAGGAAATGTGTTTTATGATTATAGATTAAGGAAAGTGCTTAAGTTCATAAGAGCCTTCTTGTATGTGGACTATCACCCTGCAGAGTTACAGAGTATATATCATAAATTTCTACATCTTTCCCACTAAGATAGGAAGTTTAGTTTAGTATATTATCAGAAGAGTCAGAAAGTGTGAGTGTGTAAAGTCCATGCAACAGATTGAGTCAAAGGAAAGGATGCAATTGGATCTCTTCTGAAAAATCTTTACAATTATATTGTAAATATACTTCCCTAATTCCATATGAAGATATACAGCATGACTTTAGTCAAAGTTCTGTAATGATTTCACACTTCACAATTAAAGTAGTGCTTCTTAATTGAATAGAGAAATATTTCTATATCTGTTCAACTGAGAAGCACTACTACTTGTGCTTGTCATTTAAAATGGATTATGGATTGCAACCACTCATCTTGTAGTATATAGGTACTCAATTTTCTTAATAGAAAAAAAATGGGCATATACAATGGGCATATGCTCTAAGTGAGCGTCTATTTCATTGCCAGCCCCCACTGCTGGGGCAGGCTGATTGATGTACTCTGACAGGAAAGTGTCTTCCACTAGAAAACAGAAAAAAAAACCTCCTATGTGAATATTCTGATGTTTGTAGAAGATTCTGCAGAGATTAATGACCTGTGCCAGGACCACAGCTTCTCATCTAGCTGTTGGGTTCTGTCTTTCCATGACCATTTTAACTGTGGCTACCATAGAAGCCAGATGCTCTCTCATGCAGCTTGTTCTTCCTTTATGGTAGACTCGATTGGGGGAAGATTGACCTTGTGGAAAACCTTCCACAAGGTCATTATTTCCATTGGTAGGCTCCAGATTTTGGAACTATTAGAATATTTCCCATAATGAGTTTGGACAACCTAGAAACCATGCTGCTTGCAAAGTTTTTTGAGCTATGCAGCTTGAGATTGGCTGGCAATCAATGTGATAGGGGGCGGAGAGGAAAGAAAGAATCAGCACATCCTCTTCCCCAGCATTTCAGTTGTTTCAGGATCCTGTCAAGCCAATCCTATTATTACTTGGTGCAGATGGGACCAGGGCAGGAGATGGGAATAGGCCACCAGAGTTGCACAGGCCAGCTGGCTAAGCAAGGACGTATGATCAGCCAGGGCAACAAATATGTCAATTACCTTTAACTCATCAGGAGCATGTCTCTGCAAATGTCTAATGGTAAAGCAATTACACTAATAAAACTACTCTAAAATTATTCAGTAGATTCTGAAATGTCCAGTCCAGAACACTGGAAAACTGCTCCATTTCTGAAGTGCAAGACTATCAGTAAATTTTTCAGCAATAGTGAAAACTCATTGAAGTGTGCTATTTTGCACACACTTCAGAGAGCACTCTATGCACTGGAACAGGAGTTGGACCATCCAGATGTTGCTGAAGTTCAACTCCCAACAGTCCGAGCCAGCACAGCAGTTACAACTCACAACATTTAGAGAACCACAAGTTTCTCTACCCTGCATTGATAGATGAGGCACTACTGATTAGATTTCCTTTTGTTTTGAGAGTGATCTCCTTCACTTCCTTCTTTCATTCCTACATCTGTTATTTTTTATTGGTCCATCAGGCTCCAAGGAAATTTGTAGCCTTGTGCTCCTCTTTCTGAACAAAAGCTAAAGAATATATAAAAGGGTCTTGGGTACCTGCAATTTTGTCCACTTTGTGATGGAAAATCATGAAAGGACAATCCCTGAACTTAGACTGAGGTCTACATCATTCCAAACATCTTCTGGTATTCCTCCTTCTCTATATATATATGGTAGTCCTTCGGGTTCAAAGAAGACACAGTGTTGTGCAGTTCATCTGTGGACATGGAGGTGGGTCTGCAGTCCCAGTCTGGAAGGGCAGAGTCTAGCACAATGGGGCACTGGATGTCCATTGTTATAGTAACTGTGGGTGTTATTCTGTAACACCACTCATGGTTTTCTATCAGCTTTTGGCAGCACCTGTCTTCAAAGCCAGTGGAAGCTTCGTAGCACAGGGCTCGCCAGTGGGTTCTGTCAGCAGCTGCAGCTGCTAGTTCCCTTGGCTGGATGTCATAGTGGCATAGGGTTTCTTTCATAGCGTCTTTGTAGCACTTGCATGGTCAACCTCGAGGATTTTTCTCAGACTCCAGAACACTATAGCACAACTGGTGAGGCATATAGTGGTCATCCATTCTGAAGAAGTGTTCCACCCGCTGCATCTCGGCTCTGATAATCAGGGAGTCTATGCTGGTTGACTCTGCACAATTCAAAACCTCCAGGTTGGAGACATGGTCTTGCCAACGAATGCTGATGATGGAGTGGAGAGCGTGCGTGTGAAATTTCTCCAGTTGTTTCATGTGCCTTTGGTACAGAGTCCAGGACTCACATCCATATAGGAGAGAAGGGATAACCACAGTTCTGTAGACTTTCAGCTTTGTGGAGATACAGATGTGTTGACTGAGCACTCCAATACACAACTGCCCCAGTGCCTGGCTGGCCTTGCTGATCCTGCAGTCAATTTCTTTGTCCAATGAGCCATCACTCAAGATGATGCTTCCCAAGTATTTAAAGCTGTTTACATTTATCAGCTGGGTGTTGTCAACAGTGATTTTGGGTTCAATGGGGTTGGTATTTGACATGGGCTAGTAAAGTACTTCAGTCTCGTTCAGGCTGATAGTCAGGCAGAAGAGCATAGCAGCATCTAAGAATTAGTTCAACATCAACTGTAAATCACTGTCTTTGTGCACCAGGAGCACACAGTCATCAGCAAAGAGGGTTTTTTGGATGATTGTATGAAGGCACTTCATCCGTGCGTTCAAGCAGCAAAGGTCAAAGAGAGAGCTGTCCAATAGGTATCTGATGTATACTCCCTCCTTCAGATCCTGGACAGCACATGCAAAGAACAGATTGAACAGGACTGGGGCTAGCACACAACCCTGTTTTACCCCATTGGAAATGGCAAATGCAGCTGATGTATCACCATTGTAAAGAACCTGTCCTGTCATTCTGTCATGGAGTAGCTGAATCAACTTTACAGATTTCCCCAGGCATCCATAACATCTCAGGATGACCCAGAAAGCCTCCCTGCTTACAGTGTCAAATGCCTTTGTCAGGTCAATGAAGACAGGGTAAAGAGGCTTGTTCTGCTCGATGCACTTTTCCTGGACTTGCCTCATGGCTAATATCATGTCTTCTGTACTCCATTCTGGCTGACAGCCACACTGCACCTCTGGGAGGTTCCTTTCCAAGACAGTGACAAGCCATCTCAGGAGAATGTGGGCAAAGATCTTGCCTGCAATGGACAGAAGGAGATAACCCTCTAGTATCCACAGTCTGATCTGCTTCCCTTATTTTTGTAGAGAGCCACAATGAGGGCATCATGGAAGTCGTCAGGCATCTCCTCGGTGGACCAAACAGGTCTTGGAACACCTGTAAGGCATTTGGGTCTAGTGCATTATAGATCTCAGCAAGAATGCCATCCTGTCCTGTTGCTTTATTTGAGTTCATCTGTGAGATCGCTTTCTTGATCTCATCAGTAGAGGGAGGCAGGTCTGAACATGCACAGGTTGTGCTTGGCACATTTGCTCAGAAGCAGCAGGCCATTGCTATTTAGTTTCCCCACCCCATGTTTCCCAAGGACTCCGTCCCAGTTGTCGCTGTCTGTCGCCACCCTATCATTGATGTCACTTAGAATTATGAGTTTGTCGCTGGTGGGGTTTTTTTGAATAATCTCATCCAGGTCCTCATAGAATAGATAAATTATCTAATTTATTATAAATTGGAAATGTATTATAAATATAAATTTATTATAAATTAATTATAAATTCTTTTCTAGAATATACACGCTAATCTTCCGTTCTACCCTCCTGTCACTTACTTTCAACACTTTCTTTCTGAAAATGAAAACAGACTCTCCATTCTAGTTCTTGCTGACTCAGCATATGCATTTCCATACTGAGTCTAATCAATTGTATATAGGCTGCCAAATCTCTCCACATTCCCTGCCTCCATTGCTCTCTTTCTTGATTATATATAGTATATGTATATGCTAATTTCCAGTCCAAGTTTAATGAGTTAATCTAAGCAATTTTTTCATTCTTTTTCAAAATCATGTATTTATTAAAATTGTATAATTTAATAAACACTTGAAAATATTGAAATATGTTTCAAATTTTAGACTGTTTTCAACAGCTAATGTATCACTGATATAAATGTAAAGCAGAGCTTCTCCATCTCATTCCTCGTCTCTGGACATGTTGGTCAGTTATGTGCGTATACACTTGCAGCACATGTATGAATGGGACATATGATAATTAATGGTGTGCTGAGACTATCCAATTTGAATCAGGAAGCTGATGCGGTCTACATAATTCTCAAGATAGTCTGTATGACATGCTACCAAGATCTGGAGTGAGATGCAGAAAAAGAGAGTTCCATTTTCTCACAGTCTGTTATGGGCAAAACATAATTGTCTTAGACTTGTTTATGTTTTCAATGGAACTGAATCAAATTAATGAACAAATTAGCTGTAGGAGGACAAAAGATCCAAGTTTCATAGGGACACCTTTAAAGGCTGATATTTTAAAAAATTGTCTATGCTCCATGGGGAGTGGGATGCATGAATGTGATGACATTTTCAGCTCTTATAGAGAACACCCTTCTCAAATTTTCAACAGTTATATGGATGGTGGGATTTTGAGCAAATCAAAGGGCAATTTATAAGGAGTGATGAATATGTGGGGGAAGTATAAAGAATTAACACAGTGATGCTTTCCTTAAGATAATTTCAGTTGTTTGAGCAAATCAGCTAATTGTTACAGGTCACAAAACATTATCAGATCCAATCAAGATGCAAAACCAAACAACAATGAAGTGGAGATAACAATGAAACTAAAGTTCTCTCAACTACCCAAAAGCAGTGGTAATCCAAGCAATAAATATAGCTTGATTTTCAAGATCAGTTTAATCTGAGGGCTATCATTGGCTCTACTAAAACTTGTTTGTTTGTTTGTTTGTTTGTTTATCAAACTTAGAGAGCTGCCCAACTCTATAAAGACTCTGAGCAATATGCAACAATTAAGAACAACAGGAACCAGTACCAAACAAACAAGCAAACAAAAACCCAGGATATGTCCAGAAGAAGAAACATTCACACTAACATAAAAGCCTGAAAAGAGGCTCACCATCCATCCCAACCCACAGCCTGGGGAAAAAGCAAGGTGTTCATACACTTTTTAAATGTGGTCCAAGTGGGGCCATAGAGAACATTATTCATCAATGAATCTAATTCTCCTCTCCTTTTCCCTCCATGGCATTTTACCTAAATGATCATGTTTTTTTCTCTCTCTTTGATGTGCTCCTTTGAAGCATGATGAAGTGCTGGAAAAACAAACAAGCACTCCATTAATGAAAATAATTTTAAAAAATTGTTCCAATTAGCTGACAATACTTTGTAATCCTGAGTTCTGGCAAATCCAGTACTACTTAATAGTAACACTTGTGACTATCATGGAGATGGGGCATTTCTTACCCCTTACAGCGCACATCTGCAGTAAAAGAAGCTTCTGTAAATAAATATATACAATCTCCATCAAGTAAGAGATTTTCATTTCTATTATTCGAGCTTGCCCTCTTTTTTTTCCTTTTTAATTAGATCGTGTGGCTATTGACTATGTTGATTCATTTAATGACACTACTGAAATTAGAACTGGATTGCAACTTCATAGCAAAGCAGAAGCTGGTGGATGTAGAGGTGGATATAATATAAGGGCTCATCCACGCACCTTCCTTGCCTCAGCTTACATGGCCAACTTACATTTTGTGGAAGACATATCTTCACCATGGTGCCTCCATCTCAGTGCCACCATGCTACTGAAACAAGATCAAAGAAATCCAACAGGGAAATGGTGTTTTCCACTGGAAAATGCTATACAGCCTCTTTTGTGAATGTCCTGACTTGCATGGAAGAAAACCCCAGAAGAACTTGCATGGAAGAAGAACTCATCCTGTCTAGCCATGGTGCTCAGTGTCTCCTTGGCCATTGCTATTTTAACTGCTAGAGAAAACAGACCCTTACCCAGCAGCCAAAGTGTTTTCTGTCTCCCCATTATTTGTTCTTGCAATAGGAATAGCAACTGTTCCTACCAATTCCTGCCCGGAGGGTCTCTCCAAAAAGCACCTGCATCGGGAGTGCAAGCACTGTGTGGCTACGCCCTCCCCAATCTCCCTTTAAATGCAACACTTTGATACAACCACTCAGTTTAAAGGAAGAAGGAAAGTTCCCCCACCCTCCTTTCCTTGTCCTTTGAAAAATCAGCACAAGGGTGCTGAGTTTAAAGGGAGAATCCTAGAAGGTGGCTTCTTTTCTGCCCACAAGTACCTGTAGCTGCCCTGAGAGTCATATGCATAATGTTCTATGCAGGCAGCAAGTTTACCACCCTCACTGCAGAGGCATGACAAAAGGACTGCCATTGGGACAATTTAGAAAATGATGTACTTTCCCCAGTCTCAGGGGTGGGAGAAGAGTGCATTGTTGGGGAAGTAGAGAAAAGCCCCAAGACTAATTGATAAATGTTGTACTTGGATCAGAAAGTTGCTGACTCTGGGCAAGGCTCATTTATTTCAGCTTTAGCTTACCTTCTCTAAAATGGAAATATTAACACCCCATCTCATAAGCTTATCTTGAAGGTAAATATGGCACACCTTGACAAGTGTTACAAACATAATAAATAATAACAAGATAAGTTTCTAGGATAAAAAGACACAAGTACAGTGGTTTAGCCAATCCTTTCATTGAGCTATAGGAAAGAGAAAAGCACGCTTGCATCAACAGTTATTCATACTGGAATTATTTTTCCATATTACAGATAAGCAACAGGACTTCAGGAGAAGGTTATGGTGGAAATGAAATTTTGCATCTAATTCTTTTGCTGAATTTGCTGATCGGTGATGGGAAGGGAGGCACAAAGAGAGGGACTATTTAGTCTCCAGGACTAATATATTCAGTATGGTAAGTGCATATCAGTGATTAAAATGCTTTTTTAGAAGCATGTATTATCTCATTTAGCCAGAATATCAGGGAAATGATGTGCACTTGGATTTAGCTCAATTATAATCAACAATTCAAGAGTTCAGATAATTGCAAGCAACTAAACATCTGTAAAAAGAAGATGCTGGCATGCTGTTAGATTTATCAGAAAACCCCTGTAATCATCTTTCACAACCTAAAGCCTATCCAGAGTCTTCAAGACAAATCAAGGCTTATTTTTATACAGTTCCAGTACATGTATCTTACAGAACTTTCATACACATTTGCTGCATGCATCTACCCCAGTATTTTGTTGGCCCAATCAAGTAAAGAAAGCACACTTTTGGTGATCCCCAAAGTCTCCCCAAAGTTTTAATTAGCATGAGAGTACTTGGGAAGTGGCTTTTAAAAAGGCATGCTCACTCTAAGAAAGAACTAAGATTTATTGAAAATCTTAGAGGAATGGATTCTTCCTGAGCTGAACATCTTAGTAACCGTTATCCCCACCTTCCTTACATTTCTTGGCTACTGCAACATACTTTATATGGGGCTACCCTTGAAAAATATTTGGAAATTACAAGTGGTGCAAAATATGGTGGATAAACTGCTTGACTGGTACATGCTCCAGGGATCATGCAAATCCTATACTGAAAGTCCTTCATTAACTTTCAGTTGACTTCTGGGCACAATCCACAGTGTTGATACAGACCTTTAATGCCTCTTCTGTTACAAAACTACCCAACCGCCCATAGCAGAAGGAGAGGCTCAATCATCCAGCATGTGGAAAAGGCCTTTTTCTGTGTGACTCCCAGATTATAGAATGGTCTCTCTAGAGCAAGCGTTCCTCAACTTTTTGCCATCACACCTCCTTTTAGTGTAATCTTAATATAAACACCTCCCCTAAAAATCCAGACATTAAAATGAACACAAACGACCAATGAAAACCATACAATGAAATTTTGGGAAAGGTGGATTTAGTGCAACAATGTACAAGGTTCTTCACATCTCCCCTAGACTCTGTCTGCACCTCCCCAAGGGGGGGACACCTCACAGTTTGAGAAATCCTGCTCCAGAGAAATGCCTTTGATCCACAGTTTCCCAGTATTTAATATGGTGGAAAAAGCAACTCTTCCACCAGCATTTTAATTCTTAATCTAATTATTTTAATGTTTGGTTTTATCTGGATTTTAATTGCCTTAATGTTTCAGCTCACATTTTCTGTCTCTCATGGTTTTAGACTGCCTTGATCGTTAAGCAGATAGAAAGGTGGGGTATAAATCCAATAATACATAAACAAATTTAACATTTAAACGTTTACAACGTTTAAAATTTCTTTCTCTTATGCAATCTTTTTGTATATACATCAAATGCCCAAATTAAGGGACACCTAAGTGTTGTGCCATTTTTTTGGTAGTTTAGACAGATCAGGTGGGTGGGGCAGGGTTACCTTTAGCAGTACCAGCATTCCTATTTTGTTATATCATTCCTTTTCACAGTCATTGTGTGAGTTTTAATGTCATGACATTTGGACAGTATTTTAATTTTTTTATTCACCATTTTAAACTGATTACCTTTGTGTGCCCATCTCTCTGTGTATGGAAACAGCACATCATAAGGGAAATAATTCAGAGGGCTTTTTTTTTCCCATAGGGGAAGGGTGGGATAGCCAGAGACTGATGAAAAGATATGTAACAGAACACATCACCAGCAATAGCACCTCCAACAAGGAATTACTCTGAAATACATCACCAAAGAAACCAAAAAGAAATGTTCAGGTACCTTGAGAATACAGTAGAAAAGCAGAATCCTCTTTCACAGACAAGGAAAAATTTAGAAAATTGCAAGGCAGCGTTTGGCAAAGCAATGTTTAAAACTGTTATGTGTAATTGCATTTGAAACCATCCCTTGTGGGGAAGGGTACATTTTTGTATTGGGATTTTAATTGTTGCAACCAAATGAATCAGTTTGAAATCCATGAAGAACATGAATCTAAGTAGGTAAGTAAGCATATGAAGTGATTCTCTGATCATGTTGACTTGTAGGAGCACCAGTCTTCAATGACCTGTAGCCACTGAAAGTTGGCCTAAAGTCAAGAACATTATTTACCTGCTGACTGGGGAAGTTTGTTAGAATAATCTTCTAGCAACTGCACATACAATGAAAGTTGGTTTCCTTAGCCATTTCATCTGAGTGCCTGAGTGGTCAGGTGCCCAACCTGCCTTCTGGACAGGGGTAACATGCATTTCCTTCCATTCAACTGGCTTTTGCACATGGAGGATAAACTTTTGGCCTTGTGGACTGCCCTTTTTAACAAAGGCCATGCTATGTATAACTTCAAAGAGGAATTTAAAATGCTAAAAGTTGCCCACTACCGCCTCCCCATGTTTCCTTCCTGTTTTCTTTTCAATCTCATAAAAAAGTTGGAATTAATGCAAAGCATTTGATGCTCTTATGGCCTTGCTCCCAGCAACCTTGCCTTGATTGCCATTGAGTCAAAACAGGAACTATATTTGATCTTTGTGTGCATAACAAAAAATTATCCAGCCCCAGCCCCCGCCCCAGCCCCCACCTCCTTTCTCTACTTGCCCAAAGGCCAGTTACACTGATCTCTTTTATCCTGTAGCTTTCCCCACCTCCACCACTTACCATTACCACAGGCTCTAAGCACTACAAATACTTTTCAAAATAAATAGCCAAAGCAATTAACAACCTCCCAGCTTCTTTCTGAGCCAAGTGGGAGACATACTTTAATTACTATATATTCTGTTTTCCTTTGCATGGGCAAGCATGTGTGGGTTGCTATGTGTTCCAGAGTCTTTGAAGAATTGCAGGGAGAGAAGATGGATCAAAGAGTGAGGGCTTCTCTCTAGAGGTGGAGAAGGGGGTGTCCTTTCTCCTGAAGAAAAACATCAAGCTTCCCATCAGCTCCTGGTGAACTATGGAAAGGATGTCCTGGAACTGCTATCACAAAGCTTATGTTTCTCCTCTTTTAGATTTTTATTAAATTAATCTGATCTCAGTGTCATGGGTTACTAAGCTAGGAGGCTGCCCTTTGATGTCTCTTCCACAAACCTCCCTAGTCACCACACCCACTTCCTTGCTGCTCTGAGTGCTGGGGTTTCTCTACCAAGAGCAAAGTTGTGCTTCATTCCTTCCCAATCACATGAAGTTGCTGGAGAAGATGAAGCCAAAAGAAACAGCCAATGCAAACAGAAACAGCTGTAACAATTTTACATGGCATGGTTCTGATTTCCTTGATTTCTGGGTCTTCCCCTACACACACACAACTTCTCTCTTCTTTTCTCCCATTTTTAGGGATTGGCAGCTATTGAGGGTGGAAAGGAAGCTGATTTCCAAATTTTTGGTTACTATCCAGTTGTAGCAGTTGGCTCTAGTTTATTGCAGGTGGTGGCAGAATCCCAAGAAAAAGTACATTGGGAGAAGAAAAAAGCAAAAGGGAAAGGCAGGAAAAAAGAAAAGAAATTAATGCTGCCGAATGAGAAAGGATCC
Source organism: Python bivittatus (assembly GCF_059951505.1). Classification (NCBI taxonomy): domain Eukaryota; kingdom Metazoa; phylum Chordata; class Lepidosauria; order Squamata; family Pythonidae; genus Python; species Python bivittatus. Next base: position 20,003,828 of record NW_028277113.1, on the reverse strand, counting down.
CCATGTACAGGTGCAAAAATGGAATCTGTGGGCTCCACTTTTCAAATCTTTTAACTTTTGTTTTTTCCTTCTGAAAATCAGATACTAGACTGCAGATTTTTTTTTTTTTTTGGTACTAAACACCACTAACATTAACACATCCTAAAAGACACATGGCTGAGCAACTTACAAGTTATACCCTTGTTGGAGATCACCAGCTAAGACAGTCCTGAACTGCATCAAGGTTCTTAAGGCAAAAAGGGAAGGTCAGCAGTGGAGAGAATTAGAATAGCAACAAGCCAAAATCCAACTACAAAATGTAGCTGTGATTCTTCTTCATTTCCCACATGAATAGCCATAAACCTGATTTCTCAGCACTATTAACTATTTGACTCTTCTCAAAAAAAGTCAAGATGACTACTACAACCGTGCAATCGCAGCCACCACCTTGACTTTTGTTGCTCCCTCCTGCTTCTAAAGAAACATGTGTTGCATTAACTCAACACTGAATTTTAAACTGATGGCACTAAAAAGACTTTGTCTCAAGTTATCCCTAAGGGTAGCTCTTCCATTTTTATGATATGGGAGCTGCTGCTGTCGCTACTCTAATTCTCTCCACTGCTGACCTTCCCTTTCTGCCTTAAGAACCTTGCTGCAGTTCAAGATTGTCTTAGCTGGTGATCTCCAACAAGAATGTAACTTGTAAGTTGCTCAACCATGTGTCTTTTAGGAGGTGTTTTTTCAGGTTAACATGAAACGTTCCTGCATTTTCCAACCCACCAGTGCAGACATAGGTGTTGTTATGTGCACATATATTTTGAATTTCTCAGGCCGAGCAAATAACATAAATTCGGGGGGGAGGGGGGTGTTGCCAAGAAGCAAGTAAGACAGTCATCAAATGGTAAATTGTAGGGCAAGTATCTGAAAAGAGCCTAATTAGGGAGGCTGACTAAAGAGAAAGCAAAACGTATCAACAGGTACAAATGAATGGACAACTAAGTGTTTAGGGTACCAGATCAAACCCAAATGATGCATTATGATGAATCACCGCTTTGATAGCCCTCACCCGTCCTTTTGATTTGGACATCAGCAAGCCCAGCAGTGCCCCCAATAGAATAATGATAAAACATCCAAAATCTTTGATAAAATTACAAAAGTCTTACAAAATCTCATAAGATACTGGTGGTCTAGCATAAGATCTCAGCTATTTTATTTTATTTTTCTTTGCACCGAGGCCATCATGCTATGGTACCTACAGCCACAAAGAAAGTTTGTTGGACCCTGTTTTGGCACATGACTTTGAAAATGGATATTCAGATTATAACGAATACCAAATTCCAACACAGCTAATGGGATCTTTGTGCAAAGTCCTGTTACTACTACACATTTCATGTGGAATATGATTATTTTTCCAGGGCAAAGAAAATTTTAGAAACTTCCCTTTTCATAAAGGAGAACTGGTAGAGCAAACAGACTGTTGTAAATTAGAGCAGTATTTATAGCTACTGTTAAGGGCACAGGTTCATACTGTCTCCAAAACAGCTTTATCTTGAACTGCAACTGATAAGGGAGTAATCCTCAGACATTTTTCTGCTCATCCTTCTCCCAATTTGTGTCTTTAACTGATCCTTCCTCTACCCAGTCCAGGTTCCCATTTTTATTCCATGCCTAGTATTAGATGTAATAGGAGCTATTTACAATAATTAAGGGACCATGAAATAAATGAGGAATTATACTAAACAGCAAAAGATGACTATATTCCGATTTAAATGAGGTGTCTTAACACACAGCCAGAAGCACAACCAGCTTAAAGCAACTGCTTTCTGTAAACTTAAATAACATGGCAAAGCCCTAGTACTGCAAAAACCTCTGATCCAACATTCCATTTTGGAAAGATTTCTCATAAATACACCAAGTTTCTTTTGTGGCTTAGAGTCAATTAAATAAACAGCACACATTCCTCTCCACTTGGTTTGCTAAGATAGCTGTATCCAGACCATCAGTTCATTGTAGCATTCTATGCTTTATTGTGGTAGATTCTGTATTTAATCATGATATACACTAGAGACCAAGTGCTGCCACTAGATCTGGGCTACAAAAAAACTAAATGTCCACCAGATGGCAACAACAAGACCCAGGAATCCCTGCATGGCCATCTAGTGGACATCTAGATCTTTGCAACTCAGATAGGGTGACCCTAGCCAGATTGGAAGTTACGACGTCAAGCAACAAACAACTAGGCCAACAATATGGCCTGTCAGATTTGTTAAGATCCAGGCTCATGTCAAATGCAAAGATTAGCATCCTCTTCCTGCCATTTGTAACTATTTATCTTCTATAAAAGCAGACACACCTTTGGACAAACCCATGTGCAGTTGTCTGAAAACAAGATAATGAAAGGAACTCCTCCAGAGAAGTGGTGTTTGCATAGCATATTTCTTTGCTGGGTAACAATCAGTTTGGAAAGAGATACTTCCATAGTGGAAAAAATAGTTCAGACAGTCAAATTCAAATTTGCAGATTTGATTTTTAATGTACACTTACTCATGTACTATTGGTTTCATAACTACAGCAACCTTTTAGGATGTAGATCAGAAGGAGCTCTATATTGGACCATTTATGGTTTAAGCAGCTGAGCAGTGAGATGGGCATTTGTCCATATTTACAATGTTATATTTATATGTATTTATAAATGACATAAACATTTAAATGACTTGACTGAGCTATCCAGCAATTTTTGGCTCTGCTGAGTTTTCCAAAATAAAATGGCATCTTGATTCAAAGGTATCAGGATAACATCAAAAAAGCTCCATGATGTCTTCAGCTGTGAACACATTATTTAGAAACATGTGAATAAAGAGCTTAATGAGACTAAGATTACTTTCTGCTTCTACTTCCCAATCCATCCAAAGCAATTTGAAGATGATCGGTTTTTGTCTTCAATCTTGCAACACTGAGAACAAGAAACAAACATTTCCTAACTCTGATAAACCAGTTTCTACAGTAACTCTCCCTCCAAAATAACACCCCCACTGCACACAGAAGGGAAATAAAATAAATTGTGTGTACCACCCTTCCCAATCCAGTCCCTTGTTTCACTTTGTAGTACGGTTACATGTTAAAAAACAACACTGGTTCTTATGAAGAACAGCTACAAAGCCATGACGCCAGTTTTCCTCAGAAGCTAGTAGTGAAAGTAGGAATTCCAATAAATGAGAAAACTGTCCATCCAGAAGCTTTATAAGGCCATAGCATTTTTTTTTTAAAAAAAGGATCAGTTTTATTATTGTGTCAAATACACCACACCTCAGCTAGAGATAGATTAGATCAGCTCTTAAATATAAATGATGCCCATCATGAGATAACAGAAATCCAGAGCCACTTACAAACTGGAGCAGAATCCTTGTGTTGAAACGTCCTAAATTCTTCTGTAACAGTATAATCTACTTCCCATTGGAATGTTTAGACTGAACTACCCTAAATCCACATAGAAAAAAAGAAATAGGCATGCTCCCTTGAAATCAATGAGATTTATTGAAACCAGTGAGACAATCTTATGTGAGATACCCTTGTGCTGTTTGATACTAATATTAGTCAAATAATGCATGTTGCTTTATTTAAATTGCTATTTCAGGTATTTTCTTGAATGATTCACATTCTCATTTGTAATAAATGGTTCTGAAACAATGATGTAGAACTTAACATGCTATGAGCTTCATCTTAAAAATTGAAATGTTATTGACAGCCTGTAAGTTATAATATACTATTAGAGAGAGCCAGTTTGGGGTAGTGGTTAAGACACCAGGCTATAAACCAGGAGACTGGGAGTTCTAGTCTTGCCTTAGGCACAAGGCCAGCTAGGTGACCTTGGGCCAGTCACTCTTTCTCAGCCCTAGGAAGGAGACAATGGCAAACCACTTCCGAAAAGAACCTTGCCAAGAAAACTGCAGGGACTAGTCCAGGTAGTCACCAGGAGTCAACAATGATTCAAAGGCATACACACACACACGCACACACACACAAACACACACACACAGAAAAAGTGCTATTATACATTAATTACATTTGAGACATGGCTCAGATAGAAATAGGGTTTTAAAATTTAATTTACTTGAGACGCAGCTAAGAAGGAAGTTGGGTGTCCACCAGAACAATTCTTGCAGTGAATTATTGAGTAGCAGTGGTGAGTTGTGTGGAGTCACTCAAAGCTTTTATTTGTATCTGTATCTGTATCTGTATCTGTATCTGTATCTGTATCTGTATCTGTATCTGTATCTGTATCTGTATCTGTATCTGTATCTGTATCTGTATGTATGTATGTATGTATGTATGTATGTATGTATGTATGTATGTATCTATCTATCTATCTATCTATCTATCTATCTATCTATCTATCTATCTATCTATCTATCTATCTATCTCTCAGACAAAATATTTGTCTGCAGGGAAAGAATTATTAACCTATCCAAATAAGTTGGCAGATACTACTGAAGTTGAAGTCTTAACATCAACTTTATTACTCTGCCTGATGGAATATATTTCTCTTGCATATACAGAAAAAAAAAAGAAAGAATGATTGGTACTGTGCTTAAACAGGCAATATTATACTTCTCATACCAGTGCCTAAAGCAATGGATGTAACATTTAAATACAGCAAAAAAAAAAAAAAAACCTCTTGCCATCTTTTATACGTTATAATGTTGTTCACTGCGTTAAATTTCTACATCATGTCACAAGCTTTAACATACCACTGTTGTCCTTTCTGCGTTTAGCCAAACTGCATGATCACATTTTGTCCCTAGAAGAAAAAATCTAGCAAATTCCAGCAATGCTTACGATTTCTACACTGACAATTTATAATGTCACTCATCCATTGCTGTGGTGCCAAATCTCTAATGCCGACAGGCTTATTTTCACCAGAGCAATGGCTGAGTGATGCCATTAAGTCATTAGAATGGAAGTCTTCAGTATCTACAGTAGTCCAGGGCAGTAGTCCAGGGCACACAAACCTGGCAGAATAATTCTTCAGTGGGGGCTGTTGTAACCTGTAGGAAAGTAGTTATAGATATAGTTAACAACTCTGTTACTCACCAGAATGTTCTTGAACTGAGAAAATAGTGACAGTTCTCAGCTATCAAGAGCGACTAGCCTTGATATAACTGTTGATGTTTTAGGCTTGCTATTTTTTCTTGATCCTAGGGGAGACCTACATTTCAAAATGCTAAGACGTTTTCCTTTTAAGTAGCTCATAGAAGGCAACCTCTTGGTGGTCAGGGGGCAACTTAATACTTGGAAAGTGTCTGAGGCTGCAGGCTGTGAAGCAAAATAGGCAGGACCAAGTTAAACCTGTTAGGCTAAGATGTTCATGTTTTTTTCTGTTGTTTTTTTTTCCTGAGGGACTTCTGGTTTCTTTTCCTATCATCTTTTAAAAATATACTAAGCCCTTTCTCTCCTGCCTCAGAACACCCCAGAACTAATTCACTGATCTTCAACTGTAATCATTTAAATGGACATTAGTTATGGGGACTTGCGGGGAAGAAATGGTGAACTGAAGACTGCTCCATTAAAGGTGGAGCTGATGACTAGGGCAATATGAACAGCCAGTAAGTAGACCGGCTCTTTGTAATTCCTCTCTAGAGAAGGAGAGGACTTGAGATCACCCACAAGTGTTCCAGACAGTTGTTCCTTGTGAGGAGACTGCAAGACGGCAGTCTCCGGTGGGTTTAGAGCTAGAGGAAATGGGGGAATAGCCAGCTCGCTCAACCCACAGTCTGCACCATTAAGGACATGGGTTTACATACTTCCTTTTCTAATCACTTTCAGAAATTGCTTGTTAACTGCTGTTTAGCTATTATAAACCTTTGGATTAACAAGTCTGAAAACACCAGGTGAGTTTCCTTCAATCCTTAGTGAAAGAAGTTTTAAATACAGGTTTTAGGGATGGATGGATGGATGGATGGATGGATGGATGGATGGATGGATGGATGGATAGATAGATAGATAGATAGATAGATAGATAGATAGATAGATAGATAGATAGAAAGCAATTCCCCTCTCACCCCTATGGGTGGTATGTGTCTTCCTCAATCTCGGGTCCTCTACCAGAGGCCTGGGAGTTTGAGGGTTCTGCGCAGTATCTTAGCTGTTCCTAGCACTGCACTCTTCTGCACAGAGAGCTCTGATGTTGTTCCTGGGATCTGTTGGAGCCACTCTCCCAGCTTAGGAGTCATGGCCCCAAGTGCTTCTACCACCACTGGGACCACTTTGGCCTTTACTTTTCACATCCTCTCTATTTCCTCCTTCAGGCCCTGGTACTTCTCCAGCTTCTCATGCTCCTTCTTCCTGATGTTGCTGTCACTTGGCACTGCTACATCTATCACTACCGCTATCTTCTGGTCTTTGTCTACTACCACGATGCCTGGTTGATTAGCCAGTACCTGCCTGTCCGTCTGGATCTGGAAGTCCCACAGGGTCTTAGCCCTGTTATTCTCCACGACCTTCTGTGGAATCTCCCATCTGGACTTGGGGGGGGGGTCTAGCCCATACGCTGTGCAGATGTTCCTGTACACAATGCCAGCTACTTGGTTGTGCCGTTCAGTGTATGCTGTTCCTGCCTGCATCTTACACAATCTGCACCTTGGGTCCTGTCTAGTGTGGTAGACCCCTGCTTCTATGGATCTGGTGCTTAGTGCCTGTTCTTGTGCTGCTATGATCAGTGCCTCAGTGCTGTCTTTTAGTCCGTCCCTTTCCAGCCACTGATAGGATTTCCCAATGTCAGCCACCTCAGCTATCTGTCGATGGGACATCCCATACAGGGGCTTGTCTTGCCATGGCACTTCCTCTGCTTGAACCTCCTGCCTTGTCTGCTGCTGCCTGAGGCATTCTCTCAGCAGCTCATCTTTGGGTTCCATCTTACTGATCCACTCCTGGATGCACTGGGTTTCATCCAGGACAGCGGCTTTGATACTCACCAGTCCCTGCCCACCCTCTTTCTGGCTGGTATACAGTCTCTGGGTGTTGGACTTGGGTGGAAACCTCCATACATTGTGAGGAGCTTCCGGGTCTTCACATCGGCAGCCTCCATGTCTTCCTTTGGCCAGCTCACTATACCAGCAGGGTATCTGATGACTGGCAGGGCATACATGTTGATGGCATGGATCTTGTTCTTCCCATTGAGCTGGCTCTTCAGGACCTGGCTTATCCTTTGGTGGTACTTGGATGTTGCTGTCTTCCTTGCTGCCTCCTCATGGTTCCAGTGTGACTGTGGGACACTAAGGTATTTATAGTTGGTCTCTATGTCTGCTCCATTGGTCTTAACTACCTTCCCTCTCTTTACTATCATCCTGCCACACTTCTCCAGTCCGAATGACATCCCAATGTCCTCATTGTAGATCTGTGTTAGGTGGATCAGTGAGTCGATGTCTCGTTCACTCTCAGCATACAGCTTGATGTTATCCATGTAGAGGTGGTGGCTGATGCTGATTCCACTCTTGAACCTGTACCCATATCCAGTCCTTGTGATTATCTGGCTGAGGGGGTTTAAGCCTATGCAGAACAGCAGTGGGGACAGTGCATCACCTTGGTATATGCTGCACTTGATGGCCACTTGTGTGAGCTGTCTTGAGTTCACTTCCAGTGTTGTCTTCCACAGTCCCACTGAGTTCTTGAGGAAGGTCCTTAGTGTCCTGTTGACTTTGTATAGTGCCAAGCATTCACAGATCCATGTGTGCGGCATTGAGTCATAGGCTTTCCTTTAGTCAATCCAGGCTGTGCTCAGATTGGTCTGCCTAGACTTTGAGTCTCGGGCGACTGCCCTATCTATGAGTAACTGGTGTTTTGAGCCTCTGGTGTTGTTCCCAATGCCCTTCTGAGCTGTGCTCATGTACTGGCCCATATGGTCTTGTAGCTTGGCAGCTATGATGCCAATGGATAGAACTTTCCATGTTGTCAGGAGGCAGGTTATTGGCTGGTAGTTGGATGGTGCTGTTCCTTTGTGAGGGTCTTTCATGATCAGCACTGTCCTTCCTTGTGTTAGCCAGTCTGGGTGGGAGCCTGCTGCTAGCAGTTGGTTCATCTGTGCTGCTAGGCGTTCATGCACTGATGTTAGTTTCTTTAGCCAGTAGGTGTGGATCATGTCCGGGCCAGGTGCTGTCCAGCTTTTCATTTTCTTGACCCGCTGTTGGATGTCTGCTACTGTGATGGTGACTGGTTCCTGTTCTGGGAGATTGCTGTGGTCTGCTTTCAGGTCCTGCAGCCACTTTGCACTGGTGTTATGCATCTTCTCTTTCTCCCATATGTTCTTCCAGTACTGTTCAGTTTCCGCTGCTGGTGGCTCAGCTGTTACTCTGTGGTTGCACTGCAGTTGAGAGTATGGTTCTTTGGAGAACAGGGCATTTATCTTCTTGGCCTCTGCTTCTCTAGTGTATCTCCTTAGCCTGGTAGCCAGTGCTGTGAGCCTTTGTTTAGCAGTCTCTAGGGCTTCAGATGGAGTCAGGCCCACGTATTTTTTCAGTAGCCGAGTCTTATCCTTAATCTCCACACCCTTCTGTAGTTCCAGCAGCTGACTGACTTCTCTCCAAGTTGCCTTGATCTTAGCCTCCAATCGGACTCGAGGGTTGACTGTAGCTAGTTTATCCATGATCTTATGCCTCATATCAGCTGCTGTGCTCTGTAATGGAAGGGGTGGCAGTGACATCCCAGCTTCAGGTGTTGGCTGCACATCTGCTTGTTCTTCCAGGTCTGCTTGAGTCCAGGTTGTAATGTTGAGTTGGTCTATCTCAAGTTGTGAGAGCAGCTTCCTCTTCACTATGTTGAAATGCTGGGTAACTAGTTGTTTCTCAGTTAGTGTGGATGTAGGCCTTCTGTCTATCCATAGTTCCCTCATACGTTTCATATATCCCCTCTCATTAGGTCTGCTGTTGTAGAAGCATTCCATCATTTCCAAGTTCTCTTGTCTTGTCCATGTATGGTTTGTTCCAGTAGCCCACTTAACATCAGATTGTCCTGGTTCCACAACATCTGACATGGACCTTGTTAATCTGGGCGACGTCCAAGCCGGCATGACTCTCTTGGCTCGTGTCACTCTCATATTTTGAGGTAGGCAGGTGAAGCGTTAGGGGGTCTTTGCCCAAGGACCCCTACTGATAAGGTAGGTACCAGCCGGGATTTGAACCCCGGTCTCCTGCATCAAAGGCGGTGTTCTAACCACTACACTATCCAGCCGCTGTATCTATAGATAGAGATAGAGATATAGGAATAAACAGCAAAAAGGTAATTAGAACTTTGATTTTGGAAAGTTACAAACAGACTAAGGGTCCAGATAAATTTGAAATAAGATTTTGGAATTAATTATAAAGAATCCTTCCTATGGGAAAATTTTTGTTTTGAATTCTTTTAAAAAAACATAATAAGACTTTCAAAATTGGACACTAGAAGGAACTAGAAGGAACTAAAGATTACAATTAAAGGAGAAGAAAACTCATACTTGACTTACAAATACAGAATGAGGCAAAATATTTTAACATTGGACATAGTAGAGGATATTTTTGAACAGTGGACCCAGAAGTTAATTTTAGTAGTGTCTGCCTCTATAGATAGACTATGTTTACAAGATGTTATGAAAGAGGAATAAGTTTTACCTCAGAAGATTGAGACTGATCTGAAAGTGGATTTTAAAATGACAGGTTACAAGAATGATATGGAAAAAGATACTGCACTGGACATACAAAAGAAAGCGGCTGATGTCTTAATAATTAAAAGAGATATACAAGTAACAAACCAAGAGAGTGACTTGGATAATTTTCCTATATTGGATTTACAAAAGAAGCTTGTTAAAGCTTTGAAGAATTTTGTGAGAGGGGACAAAGAAAAAATGAAACAAAATCAAGTTCTAGGACATTATTTGAAGGGACTAAAGATCAAGATTGTTAAAAGTAAAAGGAAGGAATATAAAGTTGGTTTATTTGATCAAGGTTAAAATAGTTATGGTGCTATCTCTGGTAACCCTTAATGGACTTTTGCTGATCAGGACTGAAACAACAAGGCTTTAAGGATTTGTTTACAGATAAGAGATGGGGTATGGGAAGAAGAGATCATTTGTTGTATTTTAAGAGAAGGTGATAAGTTACTAAAATTGTTTATACTTGTTGCGATGAAAGGAAAAGCAATTTCTTTATATATTTCTTTTTTTTCCTCTATTATATTCTTTTTCTTTCTTTTCTATTTTCCTTTCATTTTTTTCTTTTCTTCACCTTCTATTTTTTCTTTTCTTTTTTCTTTTTTAGTTTGTATTAGTTTTTATCTTTGTAATTGTAATTTTTAATAACATTACAATTACAGGCAGTAATTCTACAGAATTATCCAATTCTACAGGCAGAGAGAGCTGGCATCTTGACTGATCACACAACTTCACATGTGACTACCGTTACTGGGCGCAGTGGCTCTTAATCCTAAATCAGTGTTTACAGACTGCAGCCACAAAAGTTCTGATTCTCCAAAATGCTCCTCAGGAAGCAGAACAGCAAGAGATGGCCCCAGGGACCAGAAAGGAAGAACTCTGTCCTTTCTGAAGCAGACCGTGGAATCTAAACATAGCTCCCTTGTCCATGCTGCAGAGATCCTGAGAGAGCCAAGTATGGATGTCACTAAGAACAGCCTCTGGAACTGAGAGTGATGTCAGATTTCAACCACATCCTGAAAAACATCAACTGACTTATTCAAAAGTTCCACTCATTTTCTGTGCCAGATTCCATAGGTGTTTTTTTCAATGTATCTCTTTCTCTCTTTAATCAGCTGGAATTTTACACATTTTCCATCCAGCTAAAAATTCTCAAAGCTGTTTTCTCACAAATGCTGCAGGATTTCCTTGCTATACAACATAAAGGGCAACAGAGCTATCGCTTACAAAGATATACGACTGCCCTCCCTCTTCTAGATGTGAAGCGTGAGAGAATTTCCATGTACTCAAGTTTTCTGCGACCTTTGGCATTGTGCAAGTAAATGCCTGGGGCCAGATTGCAAAATTACAGAATGAATACTCCCAGTCTCAATTCTAGGTTTCATTCATTCCCTTCTTTGGGCATGTCCACATTGCTAACCACAGACCAGCGTCTCATACAATCAACCCTGCTTTTCAGCACCATTATATCATTTCCCTCTTTTTTGTTGTTTGTTAAGTAATATTTCTAAATGTTAATATCCATAGTCTTAAACATTTAACACAAGTGATTTAGAAAGGAAAAGAGGGAGGATAGAGAGTTCACATGGTCAGGAAGCATTGGGAATCTGTGGCTCTGCAGATTTGCTGAATTAAAATTCCAGCAGCCCTGGCCAGTATGGGAACTGTACTTCAGCAACATCTGGAAGACTACTAGTTTCCTATAAGTGCAGCGCATATCAGTACCTTAGGCACCATACAGACATCGTGTCATGACAAAGATGCTGCACTGATGAGTTGGCCTTCTACCAGGCAGATGGAATATTTAAAGAAATAAGCTATTTGGAACTTACTCGTGGCAATGATGCTAAACATTTGTTTTACAAATACCAATACTGAATCCTGCTTTTCCATCACTTCTAAGCTCTGGCAAATTACAAACGTAGTCAAAGTTTAATGTGCTCTGTGCTCACAAGGGCAAATCTAAAAACTTTGCCAAACTGATTCTCCTGATTTCGTTTTCCAAATCTAACAGTAGTGCCAGGGTGTAAATCTGATTTTCTGCTTCATTTTATCTAGAGCAGAAAACAAATTCTGTCTCCCTAAGCCAAGTATTTCTCTAGCTATCACTTCAAATGTAAAGCTCTTTCCACTTCAAATTTCAGCAACTGATAAATGGGCAGTAAATTGGTCTTACATATTAAGACCAATTGGGTGAATCCCTATAGCAACTTTATACTTTGACAACTTTTTTTCTTAGAAAAAGAAAACTTACACAGTAAAATATGAATATTCCTGACAAATATCCTGGAAAAGTAGAAAACAATAGCTATTCTTTCCATTCCTACCTTATCTACCATGTTTTAAGTTATGGATCAAACCACCAGGGAGAAACAAACTTAGAGAACTTGTTTTACAAAATCCTTTGAAATTAATTTTAAATTATTTTAAATATTTGCCTTTAAATATATTTTGTCTGGCTTGGAGGGCTGTTACTTTTTTTCTTTTAATTTCCAAGCAAAAACTGTGTTCAGCTCCAATGACAATCATTCCCTTGCTCCATCTATAACAGGGTTCCTCAACTTTGGCAACTTTTAAGACGGGTGGACTTCAACTCCCAGAATTCCCCAGCCAGCATTGCTGGCTGGGGAATTCTGGGAGTTGAAGTCCATCCGTCTTAAAGTTGCCAAGGTTGAGGAACCCTGATCTATAACATTTTTTTTAAAGGTCTGCAAGAACAGATGTACCGCTCTTTTCATAGCAGTGATTTTGAAATGTCATTATTTCATTATTCTTTATTTCTGGCACACATATCAGAAACCCCAGGGTACATTTTTCGTATGTATTCCCCACCTGAATAATTCCAAAATCAGTGCCATGAAGGCAACTGATAAATGGAAACCTATCTGGTAGCAACTTAGTTGACTCAGAAAGATCTCCCATGGCATACCACGATAACAATTCCAATGTCAAATCATATTCATATGCACTGGGTCTTTAGAACACAACACTCAAAAAAACAGCCCCAGGGAAGAATGTCTGCTAAAGACAATGTGAAACTGTCTGAGTAACTGTAGATTCATGATTTTTAATGAAGAATGGGGAAGAAAAGGCGTTTGTAAGCAGCCTGCATGATTTTACAGGTTGTCTTGTGGATAAGTTGTTCATACAGACACTGTTTTGGATGCCAATTGGATAGTCCAAGTGAGGTTAGTAAGACAATATCTTGAATTATGATCTAGGATGCATTTATCATTTGAGCTTTTGAGACCTGAGGAAGTGGATAAGGTTCTCTGTAGGATGAATTCTGTTCCAGGCTTCATCCATATCTCTTTTGAAGTCTTGGGGCAGCCAGACAGGAACTGGGTGGCTGGATTCAGGATATGGCTAATGCTTCTTTGAGGAAGGCTGTTAAAAGTTACCACTTCTGAAAGACACAGTGGTTTGCCCTCACCATCTATTTGAGTGGATAGTTTCAGCTGGTAGTTATAAGGAATGATTGGTCAACTCCCTGGCCACTCCAAAGCAGGGTTCTTCAGGGCTCAATCCTACCTTATAACATCTATATAAAATCACTTGGAGAATTTCTCCATCTATTTAGGGTATGCTGATGACCCTCAATCATATTTCACCACCTTTTACCAAGCTGGAAATACTGTAGATGTCTTGAATCAGAATCTGAAAATTTAAGGGCCTGGATTAGGATAAACAAGCTCAGATTAAATCCTACCAAGACAGACTTGCTGTTTGTTAAGAAACACCCAGGAATATTGTCTCCAGTGGTGGCTCTTGATGGGATTATACTCCCCCAAAAGAGTTAGGTCCATGACTTGGGACCTTCCTAGAATTCCACTGCAGGTAAATGCAGAAACTGCAGGTAAATGCAGTGGACCAGGGAGAATTTTCACCCAGAAGTTATGGTCCTAACTGCACTAGGATGTTCTAGTAAATCATGCCCAGATCACCACACAACTTAACCACTGCAACACACTCAACATGGAGCTGCTTTTGAAAATGACTTGGAAGCTATAACTGCTTAGAACGAAGCAGCCAGGCTTCTAACCTCTTCTTAGGTCATTGCACTGGCTCCCAGTTGGCTTCCAGGCCCAGTTAAAAGTGCTGTTCGGGACCTGTAAAGCCTTATGTGACAGAGTCTGGCATACTTCTATCTTACCAAACGTGATTCTGTCCATCCCGTCATCAAGACCGGGACTGACAAGAATCCCGCTGAGGTCTGTGGGGATGTGACAAGATGCCAGGCCTTTTCGGTAATAGCCTCTACACCCTGGAGTACTTTACCCCCAGAAGTATGATTCTCTTTTTGTTTAGAAAGGCCCTGAAGGCTCTATTCCAGTAGGCTTTCAGCCCATAATGTAAATGTTGGGGAACCACTGTTTATTATGTTAAAGATTATTTTATATTATGTTGTGTAATTTCTTGTTTTGCTTATTGTGCACTACCCACAATCCTAGTGACTGGGGTGATATTTATTTATTTATTTATTTATTTATTATTACATTTGTCTCTGCCCATCTCCCCCCAATGGGGGACTCTGGGTTGCTTTCAACTCAATAAAAACAATAAATAGATATACAATTAAAAACTGATACACAGAGTTACAAAAAATAAATGGGAAAATCCAGGAGGCTGATGGTTCAAGATAGCAACGCCAGGCCTCTAAGGGGCTAGCCAACCCCACACTTGATGACTTCCCTCCTTGCCCCAGGCCAGATGGCAGAGCCAGGTCTTCAGATCCCTACGAAAGGCCAGGAGTGAGGGGGCCAATCTCACCTCCAGGGGCAAGATATTCCAAAGGGCAGAGGCTACAGCAGAGAAGGCCTGCTGTGTGTGTGTGTGTGTGTGTATGTATATGTATATGTATGTGTGTGTATGTATATATATGTGTATGTATATATATGTGTGTGTGTGTGTGTGTGTATATATAAATAACAGATAATATATACAACATATAGAATAAATAAATAAATGAATCATTTTATTTGCCTAGTTCATCACTGATAGTAAGTCATACCACACTTTGCAGATAGTGATGAATGAGAGGCACACAACAAGCTAAACTAAAACCACAAACACTGTATTATGGCTTAACCCAGGATATGGAGCCCAACATCCCGTGCTCTGCTTCTGAGAGGTTAAACTTCCATGAATTGTTTCTAACTGTACAGATAAATGTGTGTGTATGTATTTGCACAAGCACATTTTAATTATGCATTTGCACAGATAAGGACCAAACATTACCTAAATTTTCGGGCTGTTGTGAGTCAACTTTATTCCCAAATTTTGTTAGTCATATTATACCAAGGTCTGTCAATGGTTCATAACAGAATATAACATCAAAATTAAAACCAGAATGATTCAACTGCATGTACCGTATATATATTGATGCCTAGCCAATAGACCCATGCAAGTCAACGTGAACCTGAGAAAGGAGATGAAGGTGTGAGTAAAAAAATCCCTGGGAACTCTTGTATGTCAATCTGTGCCTGTTAAAAAACCCACATGAGTTAAACACTTAAGAAATTAATGTTCAAAATGGACAATACCCTCACCTGTACTCTTAGTGTCCTGGTGACCTTGCCTGCAAGTACAATGTAGGAGAAATGCCATTCTGTAAATGTAGCAATAACAGATAAAAGGTCAAAACTAGGCAAGGCTTAATTCATTCATATAAACTGACCACTATAACTTAAAGAGCCTCAGCTTGTTCTCCCCAACAAGCCACACTTCAGCTGTGTTGCACCATCATGCCCATAATCCCTAGACCAGGGTTTCTCAACCTGGGCAACTTTAAGACGTGTGGATTTCAACTCCCAGAATTCCCCAGCCAGCATATCCACATGTCCACACAACTTAAAGTTGCCCAGGTTGAGAAACCCTGCCCTAGAGAGTGGCCATGCTAACTGGGAATTACAAAACACATCCAAATATGTCTGGAAGCTGTAAGGTGAAAAAAAAAAAAAAAAAAAACCAATTTAGGATATTTTCCCCAATGGTTTTCAGAGTACACACACATACAAACACCCCTCCCCCCCCCCCAACCAGATGAGTAAGCTTAAGAGCAGTAAATAAGTTAGGAGCATAGCAACAAAGTGCTGAGTCCAGTCATTTCCCCCAAGAGAGCAAGCATGGCTCTGTGGCTTTATCAGTGCTTGTAATTAACACCTGGCTCAAACATGTTTATTGGCAAAATAGAAGATGGGGGAGAATGGAAGAGAAATCAACCTTGAAATTAATTGCCTACAATTTCTATGGGCTCCTTTAACAATGGGCATTATGAAATACTATTCTCCCCGCCCCCCCCCCCCCCAAAAAGAAGAAACATGCAGGTCTACGACTCCATGCTTCTATAAGGAACCACATATTTAATCTTAAAATAGCATTTCTCCAAATAGTGTTTAGAATAATTCCTATTCAAATGCTTGCTGTATTGTGGAAGCATTAGAAAAGTTGTTTTAATGTATTTCTTTTATCATTGTAGTGACCCAGACTTTGTTGAAAGTGAATTTCCACATTAGCCATGCACTATATATGACAAAAAATGAATGTTCTAGGTTTCTGTTTGGTTTAAGTGGACAATAAATATCATATTCGTTTGCAAACTGGAGCCAAATTTCCTCTCTAAATCTAAAGACTTGCTGTTATCTTGGCAATATTAGAGAGTGATAAGATGATTAATAAAAATGCAAGCACCTAAAAAGTATGTGTGTTTTTGTAGACAGATGAGATAGAGGTATAATTGGTTTCACTATTCTGATTTAGGAACAAGTCTGTGAAAACATTTGGTTGGCTTATTAAAAATTAAAAATTGGTTTATATGAAAATCAGGCATATTTACTGTCATCATTTTGGACAGCATCCAGACAACATAAAAAAAGAAAGAAATAACATGCTTTTCAATTTCATACAGGTCCCAAATCAAAATTCTGCTGAATATTTTTTGTTGAATTCTTCATTCCATAGTAATACAGTACCTAAATCTTCCATTTGGAATTTTGTGTGGAAGAGGCATTTGCTTTATTTTTGTACAAATGCAAAGAAAACTAAAAGAAGAAAACTTTTAAAAAGAAAAAGAGAGCAGGATACATCAGTCAGTCTGCACCTGGGACCTGTAAACTGTTTGTCCAGATTATCTTAGCAATTCTGAAGGCATCCTGTTTGTTCCACAGTGCATTGTTTTAGGGAATGCTAAGCAGCTGTTCTTTTTCTGAAATCTCTTTGTCTGGCTAGATTTTATTTTTATTTATATTCAGAAAAGTTCTCATTTCTCTCCTCAGGGCTTGCTAAAATATAAAGAGTCATGGTGAGAAACCATTCTGTTCAACCAGTTCAAAACCTGAACTCATGTACTGCAATGAAATGAAAACATGGTACTTTCAATCTTTGGAGATGTCTCAGCCTCTCTCTGCAGTGGGGGTGCACATCCGGCATTGAGATGGGAGCAAATCAAGGATAAAGTCATCCCGCAGTATAAAAAAATTAGCAATAAATGAATAATACGTAGATAAGGTGACAGCACAAAGAAAATACGTTTCTGGTTTTTCCTTCCCCCACCTTTTTTTGTTTGTTTGTAAAACGATTATTTTCTTTCAAGTACCTTTAACCTAGATTCAAATAAAGAAGGCAAGAGAGGGGGCCACCTCAGTGCCCTTGGGCACAAGGGTCTTGGACTCCCACTTCCCTTGTGCCTTCAACAATCTGGTCACATAGGGAAGATAAGCCCCCCACCCCCTTGGCTGCTACATAACCTCCTTGGTTTTCCAGAATCAGCAGTTGTCTCAGTCAGCAGCAACATGGCCTCTACCAGTTTACCCTTCCACCTTAAGGTGGAAGCTGAGCCTAGTGCAGGTAACTTTCTTCTATGTTCTTGTGGCAGCAGAAGGGAAGCAGTGGTCATATGACCCTCCTCCTCCCTTATCCTCCCCCCCTCAATTGGCATAGCCTGGGATCGAGGCCTACCACCTGAGTGCTTTCATCACTGGGGGCTTCATTTGAGAGATTTCTCTTGGGGTCTAGAGAGAACTCTACTTAAACCACTGCCCAAATGTCATTGGTTCTACTCCCACCACCCTGCCATTCTGATTTCCTTGTCTTCTGAAACAGACTTCCTCAACCTGTTGCCCACCAAAGATATTGGAACTGTAACTTCTGTAAACATCTGGAAGAGTCCAGATTAGAAAAATCTGTTTAATGGAAAGAAGTCACTGCTGCTCCCTTCTGCACATCAATGAATCTCCTGGAGAGATATATTTCATCTCTGGTGAGACAGCTGATATTATTTTATGCATACAGATTTTCCCTTAATGAGTGCAAAGAAACATATTGGGCAAGAGGTCAATATATTCAACAGGGCAAACATGTATGAAACCAAGAAAGGAAGTTAGTAGTATTCCTATAGTGCTGTCTATATGGATTATGCTTTTCCACAGAGCTCATGCCATGGCCACAAGCTCATAAAACAATCAAATAACAAGGTTACGGCCATCTCATCTTTGGAGCTGAGAA
Organism: Python bivittatus; assembly: GCF_059951505.1. Classification (NCBI taxonomy): domain Eukaryota; kingdom Metazoa; phylum Chordata; class Lepidosauria; order Squamata; family Pythonidae; genus Python; species Python bivittatus. The sequence continues at coordinate 19,985,671 of NW_028277113.1, read as the reverse complement.
CCCTTGCAAGACTTCAAGAGGGAATGCCAAAATCTTGTGAGGTTTGCCATTCATGCAATTCCATCCATTTGTTCAGCGTTTAACTCTTATTTAATTTTGGAATCCCGTGGACACTTCCAGTTGCCGCACAGCTTACCTAGCTCAAGGGATTTTCAATCTAAATGGTTATACTGGGGGGAAAGGAGGAAGAAAAGAAAAGAGATATATTACAGAATGGCAGTTTGATCCCACTGATAGCTATAGAATAAAATTATGCAGAGAAATAACAGAAGTATTTCAGATGCTAAGTACCATGTTGTGACTAGAGTCTTATTGATCACATACATCCAGCAAACTTCTTGAAGGCCAGAAATGTCTTCTGTCACTGATGTGTCTGCCTCACCGCGAGATTCGGGCACTCACCTTGCCTGTACTGCATGTTTCGCTGCATAGGTGGTGTTCCCTAAACAAATTCTGTTACTGTAGGAACTTCATTTTCACTAAGTCGCAAGAAAAAAAAAGTAGCAGAACATTTCTAAGGCCTCTTCATCAAAAAAAAAAAAAAAATCTGGGAGACATAAGAACAAATGCAGCTGCTGAGTTACTTTGCTGCTGCCCCTGCTAAAAAAAAAAAAAAAAAGTTAGATACTGTACAACTTTCAGTCACTGCAAAGGAACGACATTTTTAGAAGTCAGGATGGGAACAGACAGACAAAGGCAGGTGCTGAAAGGAATCGGGTCCCGTGGGATTCCGGATATGCTGTGTAGTACAGAAGCTATTGCAAGTCAAAACTTAACAATAACTGAGAAAGTGGCTTCCAGCTGAACCAGCAGAGTCTATCTTTAAGCTTAGTTGGTGCTGATCTGAAGTGTGTTGTTCATTGCCAGAATGCACATGCCGTGTGTCACTTATGCTCCCCCTCCCTGCATTAAGGCCAATTAAAACAAACTTAAATCTTGCCAGCAGCTGTGCTTTTTCCTCTCATGTATATTCTACTCCAACGTTTCTGAAGATAATTGTGGGACTTAAAAGTTTGGATTAGAATAAAGGTCTGGGAAAGTCCCCTTCTTTAATGAAAGCTATTTGTGTCATATAAATTATCCGAGGCAGAAACAAGGGATATTCTTTAGGCATAGCAAAGAAAGCTAGGCCTCAAGGATCTTCAGACTTGAACGAGCAATCTGCGGAAGATGCATCAGGCAGATTTTGTGCACACCAACCAGGAGGCATTACATTTCTTAAACCAGACCATCTACGTCACCCACGCTGCACAAAATTCATGTGATTTAATATGCAAAAGCCAAGAGCCTGTCTGCTAATCCTACTGATTAAAGTTATTTCCCCTCCACAGTTATTAAGAGCAATGCTTTATAAAACCCCTTAATTATCACATAGCCACTGATCAATAAATCCAATAAACATGAGGTAATAGTAGCAGGGGTGGGTAATGGCAGCATTTTGTGCCTGCTTATGTGGAAATAATTACATAAAACTAAACTCATCATCACAAGCTCACCTTCTACACAGCAATCATCCCCATTAAGCATGGCAGGCAGCAGATGTAGCCGATCCTGGCAAAACTCAAAAAATCTAAGCAGTGTGGTGTCTGATTAATAGCTGAATGGAAGACCACCAGAAAATACCAGGACTGTAGGCTATGCTGGGAAGTCCAGCCATGTCCATACTGGTGTGAAGAAATCTATATGCCCATGTAGTTAGCAGGAGTTGGGCTCTCCTTGAAAGACACTTTCCTTTTATAAGGCACAGATGTGCTTCTGTGATTCTTGCAATGAAATCTGAGTGTCTCTTAACCTCTCTGCCATCTTGTCAGAGAAAAGGGTTACTTCCTGGAAAAGCCAACAGTGAAGATGTGCAGATAATTCTACAATTACAATCAGCAGAGACTAGATTATGCTAAGAGCTAATAACATGCCAACAGATCCTGTAAAGCCAGGGATTCTCTGGCTTGATCATACACTCCTGTAGTCCCCAGAGGTCCACAGCTTTTCCAAGAAGCTAGAACTGATGAAGCCATTATGTACTGAATGTATTCTGAGAAAGTAATTCTACTGGATTTTCACCATGCAACGACTGCAAAAGTCATCTCCAAGTCAAACCTAATTCCCGATGATGACATAGATATGTCCATAAGATTTTCTTGACAATATGGACCTGGTTTAGCACTGCTTTCTTCTGGAATGTTTCTTTGACCTTCCAGTCTAGTCTACAGTCACAGGTATCCACAGCCAGCTACAACAATGCCAGAATGACAGAAAATATATTGTGACTTTACCTCTTTTTGTACATGCTTCAGAAGGACATAAGATGCAGAATTTGTATTGTGACACACATTTCATTACTTGCTTCCCTTTCCCCCATCCCCATCGGCCTGAGATTCCCTGGTATTCTTCCATCCAAACCCTAACCAAGCTTGGCCCTGGTGAGCTTTTTCAAGATTAGCCAAAGTTTCTAGATGCTGCTACCTGCTAGAATACAAAAATCAATACACTTTGGAAAATAAATTATTCTGAATCCATCATGCTTGGGCAAATGTTATAAGAAGTAGACTTCAGGAGGGTGCTTTTTGATAGAGGAGAACTTTCAACTGCAACCACCACTCTGCTAAACACCACTGTTGAATTGTATTGGGTAAGTGACTCATAGAAATGAACGCTCCTTGACCGCTCTCTGAGCTTCACTCACTTCTAATGCGTATGAGCAAATGTCTGTATACTTCCTTCCTTTCTGTTTTTATTATGATTCCTGTATGACCAAATACTCAATCTGTTTGTTAGCAGTTGTGCTGAGATCATTGGCAATGTTAAGAAAAGCAGGAAAGGCTCAACTAGATGAGCTTCCAACTAGGAGTATTTACAGAGTAGCAGGGGGGGAGGTGTGCATCAGACCATCAAAAGCAGCATCACAGCATTGTGACAGAAGCCCCACACCTATTTATGTGCACCACATATATGTACAAAAGGGGTGGAGCTTGTAGCATGATGCTACAACACTTTTGTCACTCTAACAAAAGCAGCAAGATCCTGCAGACACCCACACTTCCAACTGATACTCTTGTCCAACTTACCTTTCAGGCCAAACTACTTTGTTCTAAACATACTGGGAAATATGCATTTCTTTCACGTTTAAAAAATTATCAGACTTTAAAGAAATATATACAATGAACATGATAAAAATGATAAATCATACATATCTGTTCTTACTTCATTGTACTGACTATGTCCTTGAAGAAAACAAAAATTAAGAAAGAAGCTGGATAATTTGCAAAACTATAAATAAATCGTTTAAAGTATCAAGTTGTGGTCTTGGTTCCTTTTATTCTCTTAGAGGAATCAATTCTGGAATACCAGGCAAAACTGCAACAACAGGTAAAAATAGTAAAAAAAAAAAAAAAAAAGTAATTACAGAAATGTTCTTGTACTTGAAGAATCACCAGAAATAAGACTTTGATACCTAGATGCAAGTTCTGCCAAATAATGAGCAGATGAGACGTTACATACCAGTAAAGAATAGTTTGCTAACAGGAACTTTTTTCTATTTTCAATCTACTAAAAGAACTAGGAACTAGTTTTAACCAAAGGAAACCTTGAATATTGGGCACAATCCCACTTTAATATCCTGTTGATTATGCATATTTAACTCTGTTTTGTTACAATTACTGGACTTTGGCTTGTATTTACAGTTTTCAGGGTTATATGACATCATCTGGGTCTTCTAACAGCATTTTTTAAAAATATGCATTAATGGAATGCACAGTTTACTAGAGTGCAGTCTGGAATTCTTAAATTTCATCTATTATTAATACAAGAATGAAAAAAATGAACCAATGGCTGCCTATATTGTGTGTCATAAAAAAATCATTAAAAAATTCAGGGTGAGAACAAGCTAGTGGTTCACCATTTTTGCATTATAAATAGTTATCTAGAGTTGTATTTCATAATTTAGCTTTGGCCTTGGGTCTATCTTCTGTGACTAGTTTATGATCAAAATAAATCACAAGTAAAGAACAGCTTTTATTTCATGTCAATTTTATCTATTAACCACCTGGGACAGGTTTCCATTGCCCCAGAATGCAACCTCCCACCTTGGAGGCTGGGAGGCCTCTGCCTGCAGACAGCAAATGACTCACCTGATAGCTTCAGCAGCTGGCGGAAGAAAGGCATCAACAGCTGGACTGCATCAGCCCGGCCACATGGAAGGAACTGAATTTAAAAGAGAGATGAAATTGGACATAGAATAAAAAAAGCGAAAAATGGCATACCATTATTTTTATTTTGCTCTCTCTTTAGCAGAGAAAAACAAAATGTTTGTTCCACAACTATGAATTCAATGATGAATGTCAATGAAATTTCTTTTTCTTTCCTTTCTTTCTTTTTGAAACTACGTATCAAATTTGTTAACGGCTTGCATTCACACTGCTTATGAAAGATTGGTTTGGGAATGGCGACTTAGATGTTAGCATCTTGTCTTCCTTTTACAGGATGAGGGGAACCTGTGACTTTCCAGATTCTGTTGGATTATAACTTCCAGTACTTTGCCATTCGCTCCTGTATGTTGGCTAAGCTCCCTGAGTTGTTCAAGGTGATCATAGGTTTCCAGCTCTGCAAAAGCTCATCCATACGACCTGTCCAGCCCATGAAAAGATTCTGAACAGTCTTGCAGGCAAAAGATGACGCATGGCAGTAGATCCACACCACTGCTATATTTGTCATCTGGCCCATTTTAAAAAGATGTTTGCTCTGAGTAGACCATCTTGCTGTTTCTGAAGTTGTTCCTCATAATTCTCCCTGCAGGAAGACAGCTTTGGTTCACTGCTACCATGGCCAGTGCTTTAGCATTCAAAACAGCTTCTGTTCTTCAATTGCTGGAACTTGTGCTTCAGTTCACCCATACTCTACATCATGAAGTTTGGAGCTCCAGTTCAGAGCACAATGCTCACCAAATGGCTTGTAGAACCATTCCAGGACAAAGAAGGCGGCAAATAATCTAACAATGGGGGCTTCTTTCTATGTTACTAATCACCATGCTGTGCCACAATGAGATTCTACTCAAAGGAAGAACATTTATACCCCTATTCTGTGACTAGTACAGGAAATGCAGCTATTAACTAGATCCTTCCAGATCTGGCTTTTAGCATAACTTTTATTTAATACAACCTTTTTCAATTATCTCCAACTTTGTTAATATAATGACTGCCTAATGGATGCCTCTTAGGGCTTCTACTAAGGATCAACAAATCTTACCAGAAGCTTGACTTTAACTTGGATTTTATATTTTCCGCAAAATGTGAGGATAAACAGTTGCTTGCTTCTTCCCAGTAAGTTTTGGCAGAGAGCTTGATGTAGTCTAGCACTATTTTGGTACTGAATAGGGCCTGGTGTGCATAACTATAGACTTCTTTTGCACACAGACATGTTTAGACACTAGTCACATTTTTTTCCTTTTCTCAACTCCTACTGGGGGAGATTTTTAAGAACTATGGGAAATTTGAAAGCATGCATGCTACTTTAAGTCGGCACTTGGCTTAATATATTGTCAGCTGAATAATTTGAGATCCTCTATGTTCTTGCTTCCTATTGTCCATGTCATTATTTTATTATTTCTTTTCACTGATGCCAATAGCCCAGTAAAGTCTGTGTAGACTAGACTTACTCTTTGGATTAAACTGATCAGATTTACTGCCTTTTAAATTATTGACTCACCTGATATTTATAAACAATGCACTATACTTGGATGGGCCCTGCTCTATTTGTGGGCTCTGGAACTCTTACTCCCATTTCTGCTCTACTTTTCCAAATGGCCTTGACTGCATTTCAAAAGCTTTTAAGTAGGATGTCAGGAGAGAAAAAAGAATACCGAGAACAGGCATAAAAGCATGAACAGAGCATGAAATGAAATAAAAACATTTTAAACAATTGACCTGCCTGTGTAATTCATTCAGGTTTAATTATAATTCCCCCTATTTTAATTTAAAAAAAAACATACATCAGAATCACCTGCAAATTTTGGATGCAGATTCTTCTAAAACTGAGAGTGGCCTCTTAAAGGCTAGCAGGTCATATTGTGGCATAAGCTTTTTTTGCTATCTTTTACAGGAAAGACTGAGATACATTTGGAAAGAAGGAAGAAAATGTTGTAACTTGCAATACCTAAAGGTATCAATTGAGGCTTCCTACCCTTTATGTGCTTGTTTTCTCATCTTTTGTGTCCTCTCATAAAAGTATGAATCACATGGATTCCAAATGCAATGATCTCCTGCGGCCTCCCCTTGTCTTTGAGAATTCACAATGGTGCAGAAAATTAGCAATTCCATCCCCCAACACCCAAACACCTGGGCCTGCAAAGCCTGCATCCCCACATGGCAAAAGAATATTCTAGAACGCAACTGGGTTGCAAACAGAATTAAGGAAGAAGAGGCCATGAAACCCTTTCTTATTTTGCTTGTCCATTGCCCACATTTCTTTTGAAATTGAGGATGCACAATGAAATCAAAGTCACAGGGGCCGCTCAAATGTGCTCTTATTGATTTCCACGCAGGCCTCCTTTTTCCGCAATGCAGATGTGCATTTTTCAAATGAGTTTGAAGAGGCGGCTTTGATCTCTCTCGTTCACCAGAGCAATATATGAATTAAATGTAATTGTTACATTTGAGGCACTAAAAAAATGATGGTTAGCCTGCCTTGAAAGGACAGTCAGGTTCTGAAAGCTCTTTTCAACCTTTCTCAGCTTAAACAATTTTCTGGAGTGGGAAAGTCAAAGGTCACCAACTGTGAAAACATAAAGAAAAAATACAGAGTGTTTCTATGAGTTATAGTTCTGTTTTTTTGTTTTGTTTTTTAAAGAGATTTTTCTCATAGCTCTAACTTTTTAAATAGCCAATATGAAGTGCATTTTCCCCATGCTTTTAAAATTGTTCTAAGCCCCAGAACAAATTGTAATAAATTTGTAAATTAAGTTTGATTTGGATTGGATTTGAAAAGTACAATCCAAAAGCACATCCTGGGTGTATTTTGTACCCGGTTTTCCAGAAGTTTTCAAAAATCTAGATATCCCAAAATCTGAATGTCGTGTCATTCTTTTCAAAAAGAAATGCATTTATTTACTTCCCCATCCCTTCTTTTAGCTATTCATTCATTTAGCCTTTAGGTAGATGGCTTGCAAAGCCTGAACAGCCTCTTTCTAGCCTGCACACTGTTGGAAACAACCCATTCAGTCACCAGCAAACTCCAAGCATGACTTCATTCTTCAGACAAATTGCTGTGAAAAGGCTATACAGGAAGAAGGACTGTGGGTCTATTTTTAAACACACTGCCTGCCTCATAGCTCAAAACAGTGGTAAGAAAAGTTCAATCGTTGAGGGCCTCAGTATATCCTTTTTCCCTTTCGGCTGAGCTGCCAGAAAGCAAGTTCCTTTGTTTGGGGGTGGGGGTGGGAGGGGAGACAGACAGAAATAATGAGGAGACAGATTCCATTTATGCTCGATGGCCATAATCCAAAAAATATGGGGGGTTAGACTTTTCTGTAGGTTTGTGAATTTGTGCCTAATTCTGTGTGGGTGTAAACATCTTACTGTGGATTTGGGAAACCAGGGGTTTCCATGTAATTCTGTTCTGGATTTAGGAATTTTAAAATGCAGGGGTCCTCCTCTTACAGCTTGTCCACACATTTGTGTTGAGTCAATGCCTACTCAAAAAGGGATATGGTTGTTTGAATGCAACCTCACATTTTACAAAGTGCCTACTGAGAGGCTTTGTATTTTGATCACACCCCTAATCTGCAACCTTAAGAAAGAGAGGTACAAAGAGAGCAACCCACCAGCCTCCCTTGTGCAGCCTTAGGCACCCCCCACCCCCACCCTTCTGAATACAGGGAAAATGTTGGTCTTTGGGGGGGATATTAAGCAACAAAATAGATGCCTTAAGCTCTGCAGATCCTTTAGGCACCAATTTCATCGTCAAGCTTCTGGACTCTCCTCCCACCCCCCAGTGCCTTGCTCCCACCCATTATTGAGTGAGACCCTTGAAATATGGCATAGAACAGTGTTTTTCAAACTTGGCAGCTTGAAAATGTGTGGATTTCAACTCCCAGAATTCCCAGCCAAGGAATTCTGAGACTTGAAGTCCACATATCTTAAAGTTGCCAAGTTTGAAAAACATTGGCATAGAGCCTGGTGTGGCCTTCAAGCCAATGGCTTGCACAATCTTTCTACAGGGAAGTTTCTTATCACTAGAAGTTATTTTTAGTAGAAATCACAAGTAATAAGCATGGCTTGCAAAACGATGGACTTTGTAAGATGTTACCTCTGCCATCCCAGCAGACCTCACCCATCAGACATCCAACTCAGAGAATATGAGTGATTTTTCCCTACAAAATCCCTGGCAAACTACTAATGGCAGCCTGACAGCCCCCAAATGAAGCAAGCTACATTAAATAAGGTTACTGGATTGCATTCTGCAGACACAGGGAGTGCGAAGTAGTAATGCTTTGGAACCTTGACCACCACAGTACAGGCTCAAACCTGAGCTTGAATCCATGTCCAGTCCTCTTTGAACGTTATTGGTTGCCACCATTGCTTAAAATCCGTCTGCTGGTGCTTCACCTTCTTGGTGAACCAGGAGAGGCTGCTTGGGAAAAACCCTATCAAGCAGTTTTGTAGCCTCTATGACTCAGAGGTGACTAAGTGCCAGACTGACTGTTGGGAAATCCCCCCAATGCCCAATAGAAACCAGCTGAATCCAGAAACTGCCTGGGGTAGATCATCTTGGTGAGTCCAATCTCCCTATGGAGGGCAGTGTTGGCCATGAGTCTCAAAATGACTTGATAGTGAAGGAATAATGCTAATATAATTTACCCTCAGGTCACATACTAATTACCCTAGATGGAGGTGATACACTCCACCTAGTCCTGTTAGATTTCTCAACAATATTTTTTGGACCACCTGCAAGGCTCAGGGATCAAGGGCATTGTTCTGAAGGGGTTCTACGCCTCCTTGAATAGACAATTCCAGGTGGTAGGGAGAAATCTAATTCTTGGCCACTTCAGTGTGGGATACCTCAACATTCAGTCCTGTCCCTTTAACATCTCCATGAAGCCACCAGAAGAGATCATCCATCAGTTTGAGCTGAGGTATCATTGGTATGCTGTTTATATCCAGTTATATCTCCACTGGAGCAGAAGTCTTGACCTGGTGCCTAGAGGCTGAGGGATTGGATGTAGTGGAACAGATTCAGACTGTCAGCAAGGCAAATAGTTGGTAATACAGAGGGCCTCAGATGCCATTAATGTTCCATCTATTGGTCTTGACAGGCTGTACTTCCTCTGAAGGACAGAGCACAACCTGGGTCTTTTCCTAGAGTCACAGCTCCTGCTAAAGCAGCTGGTGGAAGTTGTAGCTAGAAGCACCTTCAGCCAGTTTTGGCTGGTCCTCCAGTTGTGACTTCTCTTGGATCATAAGGTACTGAAGTCAGTGACTCATGCCCCTGTCAGCTACAGCTGCTTGCCTGATTGATGCTACCTCATTCAGCAGAGTAGCATCTATACTCTGAGAAGTGTGTTAGTTTCCATTAGGTTTCCATGCTCAGTGGATTGCTGCCCCAAATGTGCTGGCTGTGAGGGAATGCTGAAGATATCACTCCCACCCCGAGAGATCAGGGGAAGTGGGCTCAGAGACGGGACTTTTGGAAGTAATTGTTTGAGATTAGGATGTTTCCTCCTCCCATTATGAAAAGCTATCAAAACAGTGCTCTTTGGCAGGCCATTTGGTAAGGAGAACCTCAAGGAGGTAGACTGCAGTGGTGGGATTTTAACTGTGGTTATAACTAATTGTTATGTTTTATAATTGAAAGCTGCCTACGGTCTTGTAAGTATGCAAATAACTGTATAAACAAACATTTAAGCCTCTTTTAAAAAAGGGAGGAGGTAGCTACCTAAAAGGCTGTTTGTTTGCCGGATAAATTGTTCACAAATGAAAAACATAAGCTAAAAACGAATGCAGCCACCACTAAAGACAGTAAGAATCCATCTTGGTTTGTGAATCCAAACAAAGAACAAGATGCTATCCATAAAAACAAAACAAAACATATTTTAACTTTTAAAAATTACAAGGTCCTTAGTTGCAGTTAAAAAGTTGAATAAATTTAACCAATTCATCTTAAATAAAACCTAATTACTAAAAGAAGTGTCCCAATTAAAATGACCTTCCTTTCTTTCTCAAAATATTTCAAATACAAGTATTTATAAAATATGCACTGTGTAAGAGGTATTCTCTTCCTCTGATATACAAAAAGAGTATTTAAGATAATGACCCCAGCAACATTGGCAAAAGATTTAAATTATTGTTTTCAATTGCAAATGAGCAAATTTATAAACATTTAATCATTGAATTGATTATTGTATTGATTAAGAAAGAAATACCATATTTCTTGGAAGGCAGGCTGATTAATTGGTGGAATGACCAATTTCCTTTTGTGCTTGCAGTAAAAGTTTATTCATAGAGACCATCTCTGTATGGCAGTATAAAGCTCTCTTTGGGGGTGGGGTCTCACCAATAACTGTATTACAACAGAACAGTTTGGAGAAATGTTGAGGGTGGTCAAGAAATCATAGAAACTGATGTCCCTTTATTTTCCCAAAATTCATGTAAATGGACCTAAAACCTATGCCAACCTTTTCTTTTGAAAACTAGAGAAGAAATGGTTTCAGCTATCCTGTTGGAATAGCATGAGTGAGTCACTACAAAACTGTCACCCCAGAATACAGGATGGTTCAATTAGATTTCTTTAATTAGGGAACAGGCCTATTTAACTATACATAAGATATAAAAGGAATTTTTAGACAGATCAATCTGTCTCCTAACATTTCTGAATCCATTTAAAGTTCACTCTCAATTTAATCAGGCTGTTTTGATCATTTTCCTGGTACTAGGTTGGTAAGGGGATATATCTCTTTACATGTTGCCAGCCAATCAGCACTTGTCCTTTCTAACCAATATCTTGGTTGGCCGATCGATGCTCACATGCCAGCTAGCTAGTCCCATCATTACACCTGTCTTGAAAAAAACATTCCTCACTCTCTTCATAAATAGCAACAACTTTCCTATAGCTTCTATATTCACCAAAGTTGCAGGCCTCCAGTACTAAGGATGCTAGCATAGTCAACATAAACCATAGTGAGTATATTCTTCTTCAATGGTAGACAGAACTGTTGAGATGAAAAGTAATATTACATTCCCATTTCAGGGCTAGCAATGGCTCTTGTAAACAGCCAAGAATTGCACAACAGTAACAATCTCATTTGATCAGCAGTAGTCTCATCTTGTGTCAGATCTGGACCTGAACCTCCATCTGGAATTTATCTTGGAACAGGAATATCAGAACGATAAAGATAATGATGATGATCTATCAGATAGTAGATGGATCTGCCACTTCATAAATTTTAAATGAAAATTTTAATAAGGGAATTCTTTGGGAAAATTTTTGGTTTTGCCCATTTTCTGGGAACTTCCCTGAAAGGGGTTTCCTGTCTAGAGATAAGGGAGATGAAATGAGATATTGAAATACAACATAATTCTCTGATATCTTTGCAGTGGATTGAGGTGACAGAAGAGTAGAGTTCTTCAGAGAATGCATGGGAAAAATTAGATTTTGGAGAGTCCAAATAAATTCCTATGTCTTTAAACAAGTTCAAATATGTAAGTTTTAATTGCCTTCAGCCCACCTCCTTGATGAGTAGAACAATCAACTTTCAACTTTTTTATTGAAACTAATACTGACAGGCTGTTGAATTTCTTCTGTAATGTTATATTTTTATCTGCAGGCCTGCTCAACCAAATTTTTAGGAGAGGAAACCTGACATGTATTAAGAAGGCTGGCAAAGTGAACTACCTCTGGTTTGATGAGATGCAAATATATTCATTACCGCAGTGGTAGAAGCAGCTGATACCTATTATTTAATGAATTTTTAAGAATTCAAACCTATTAAGCAGTCATCCCTTTAATGTGATTAACATTTAATATAATATGTAGGCCTTGGGTTTCTGCTCTTACTCAAAAGATATTTCCAATTTTCCATGTTTTTCCAGGTGTGAATATGGAGGAGCTGACTTCCTCCGCACAGAAACTGGCTGTGTTTGCAAATCTGCTTGGTTGTGATTAGCTGAATGGTTTACTGAATTAACCCAACTGCCTGAATTTGCACAATACACTGAACTATAAGCTGATAAACCATAATTTAACCTAGTGATTTGTACAAACCCAGGGAGCATCTAAAGGTCTAGGCAACTCTTTTCCAGCCTAGTGCCCTCTCTACCTGTTAGAGAACAACTCCCATCACCACCAGCCATCACCACCAGTGCCCATCCCTGTGGGTGATGACAGAACTTATATTTCAACATAGTGTGGATACCAAGTTGGGAAAGGCAGGCCTGGTGCAGGAAAGGTGTGAAAGTCCAGCTTAGGATATGTTGCAGTGATTTTATTTTAAGACATAACAAGTATAAAAATAAGTATAAAACAAGTATAAATGAAACAATTAAAACTATCCTAAGCTATAATAATAGAACATTAAAAGAACACCAGAATATAACAATTATAATAGAATAGTATAATATTCAAACTCAGTGAAAAACAAAATTAAGACAGCAATTCATGGCTTAAACATCTTTCTAGACAGCATGGACGGATGGACAATATTTTCTGCCTCCAAGGGCAATACAAGATGCCCATCTTTGCCAGCACATGTTCATCCCTATCTCTCATCCACATACTAAATCCACATTTTCCTTCAAATACTATACAGCCAAAAGCCTCCCTCACATAAACTGTTATCATAATTTATTTGTGGGTGCAAATCCATAACTTGAATTGAGTTCCTAGTCAAATCATACAACAATAAAATATTTCATAGTCCGTTCATGCTGGCTAAAACAGTTGGCAGCTTTTACTTCTAGTTTACTTATATGGGGAGGGCTGACGAGACATTTTATTGCCTAAAAGTGACAGATTAAAGGGTGTCCCTTCCCCATGCCACATGCAGAAGCTGACTGCACTGGGGAGTAATATCATGGCAACTTCTACCATCCCTTAGGCAACAGTATAGTTTGAGAGGGCCAGAATGGGCCACTTGGCATGCTCTGACCTTTTACCCACTAGACAGAATCTCCCCCTCTGAGGACCTAGGACAGTGTTGTCCAAACCTGGCCACTTTAAGATGAGTGGACTTCAACTCCCAGAATTCCCCAGCCAGCCATGGGAGTTGAAGTCCACTCATCTTAAAGTGGGCAAGTTTGGACAACACTGACCTAGGAGGACCAGACTTCTACCATCCCTGTGTGCTATGATTTGTAACTGCAGAGAAGGATATTCTCCAGACTCTCACTGGTGAACGCCAGCAGCAGACAGATTGCTAATCTGCGTCTTGGTTTATAATATAAGGTAAATAGTTATGGACCTAAAATTCAACAAAGAAAATCTTAACCTACGTTTCCCCCTTAAAACAAAATATATTCAATACAGCGCTGTTTTCTCTTGTGCTTTTATTTGAGATTGGCCATTGTAAATAAATACAATGTGTGTTAAATATAATGAATTTATATTTTTTAATCTTTACCTGTCCATTCTATGACAATCATTTTGGAAAGACACCATTAAAATGTCAGCATCCTTGAAGTGAAGAGAGAGGAGAGTCACTTTATTTTAAAATACACTACACATTCATAAAAACACAAGTTAACCTCCTTGCCCATTCATTTTTTATGAAAGTCCCAAATCTCGGAAATTATAGCTGATAATTAGAAGATGCAGCCATGACACCGCAGTTGTTTTAGATGCAAGTAAAGAGGAAAAACTCTGAATCAAGTTTTAGTTTTTAGTCTAATTATATTTGCTACAGGGTTTTTTTTATGGCTGGTTCCTGTTCTTCCTCCAGTTCAAAAATAGTTTATATGTGGAACACAGCCAAACTGATAAAGTAAGCAAGCCTGTAAGTTAGAATTACCACTTAGATGTTTGCTTATAAGAAGCTCAAGTACAATGGGAAAACATTTAAATGAAGCAACCATAACTATCGGTTCTCCACTCAGCACCATATTAAGTTAACAGCACATTGCGTAAGAAGGGCCTGCGCAACTGAACTAAATCCCATGGCTGGTCATTTCAATTCGTTGCAGATATATTGCCACTATTCACAGGGAAATGGGAGGCACTAAACATGCCAATCGGATTTATGATACACTTTGAATATAGTTTCTTTATGATGGCTTGTGTTTTAAGCATTCTGATTTAAGGGGTCCTGGACAATACATTTATCCCTTTTATACAGACCTAAGCAGACCAGCTGAATTCCTATTTTAAAAAGTGGGCATGTGGCCAAAAGGGACCTTCTGCTTACTAGGAAAGGAATTTGCCTCTCTTGGTTTATGGGGGGGGGGGGAATCCATGTGTACTCTCATTTTAGGAAAACTATTTTGGGAAAGAATATGTTTTTACAGTTTTCCAACAAAGAGAGAGTGAAAAACTGTCTAATACCAGAAAATAAGAGATACACCTGTGCCTATATTTAACATTTACATCTTTTAAAACAGTGAAAATATTCTCACACATTCCCAAAGGCATACATATAAAATATGAATATTCATTCAAAGCAACTGTTGGTTTTATCTGGTCCACAGCTGGTGGAATCCCTTTCATTCCAGTTAATGCATACATTCCCCAAAGCCATCATAAGAAGGTCTGAGGAATGCTGAGAAAACATTCAAAAGCCATTCTCTTGATTTTGGCATTCTATGTGGGATTTCTAAAGGTATCCAACTATCCTCTAGAGGAAAAGAGGATGAAGTGCAATTGCTTCTTATTCTCCTTCTCCTTCCATTTGTACTACTGCAACAAAAATTCATGTAAGTCATGTTTGGTTAATTTGTGCATATCTAATGCATATGTATATATAGTTGTAGAAACTTGTCTTACCTTCTAAAATTCAGTGGAAAGACATTTCATAAAAATTAGTTTTTATATTTCTTCTCTTGAAAAATAATCTTGTAAATGTCTACAGAGAAGACAGATTTTCAATCAGTGCTATTCCCAGGCAAGTGCAATGAATTTATTTATTTGACCCATATCATACCTTT
Organism: Python bivittatus; assembly: GCF_059951505.1. Taxonomy (NCBI): domain Eukaryota; kingdom Metazoa; phylum Chordata; class Lepidosauria; order Squamata; family Pythonidae; genus Python; species Python bivittatus. The sequence goes on along the minus strand of NW_028277113.1, from coordinate 19,970,552 downwards.
CCTATAGATGCTGAAGGCTGCTCCAGACTCTTCTGCTTTTTTCTGCAACAATCCTACAAAATAGGTTGGGTAGAAAAATACTGACCAGCCCTAAGTTTAGTGAGTCTCTATTCTTGAGAGGTCTCTTGAATGTGGGTCTTCACAGCCCAGCACCTAAATTCCTAAATTCTGTATCTAATACAGTGGTACCTCGGGTCACGAACTTAATTCGTTCCGCGACTCTGGTCGCAACCTGAATTGGTCGCGACCCGAATCAAATTTTCCCATAAGGTTCAATGTAAATACGGTTAATCCGTTCTGACCCCTACGAATTTGGTCGCCAACCGATTTTGGTCACGACCTGAATCAAATTTTCCCATAAGGTTCAATGTAAATACGGTTAATCTGTTCTGAACCATATCTATTTTTTTTTAAACCACAAAAATATGACACAAAGTACAGTACAGTACAGTATGAAGAGAGAGAACACTAACCTTGCTTGAGGCGTGGAGGACAGGAAGGCGGGTGGGGAGGCGGTTATTGTTTGGAGGGAGAGTCCCCCTCCCTACAAGAAGCCACGACCACGTGTCAGCAGGGAAAATGGCCACGGATCCTGTTCGTCACCCGATGTGGAGTTCGCGAAAGGAAGCAAAATTTTGCAAACGGTGCTGTTCGTGACCCGAATTGGTCATGAACAGAAGCGTTCGTGACCCGAGGTACCACTGTACAGGCAATCAGTGTAAATATGATTCCATCACTGTATACATCATTATACAATTTAACTTCTGTCATAGATTCCATCAAATAAGAAAGCCTCTCAGGTGCCTTTGAAGTGGCCAAAACATCTGACCTATACTGAGCTGTTAAAACATGCTTAAATTAAAAATACTACCTCTGTTGCAAACTAGGAAGACCTAGTTCAATTTGAAGTTGTGAAAAATCCTTAAAATAATTGTCACGTAATAACTGATTTAGAGCTACTATCCCAGCTTACAAGTTCATTGACCAATATGATCATATGAACTTTGGTACCTTTCTAGAATAGAATTTTAATATACATCAGTAGATTTAAGGGGAAATCCTCAGTGTTAAATATGTTAATGCGATGTTGAATTATATACCAAAACTTTGGAATCTGACTATCTATGATGAATTATGGTTGTACTGGGCATGGGGAGTGGCCAAAATAATTGCACTGAGAAATTGGAAAAGTGATATTATTCCAGACATTAAGTTTGGCTCTTGGAAATGTGGTATTATTAGGTAAAATTTTCTTTTTTTAACCTTTTGTTTCTGATTATACTATAGTATTATATGGTATTTTTTTGTAAACCCATGACTGTAAGTTTAACACTAAAGGGTATTGTAATTTGTTACATTTTGTTAAGGTCTTTAAGTTTAGGGAGGAGGTCCTTTTTTTTTTCCTTTTTTTTTCTTATCTTTTTTTCATTGTTTAGTTAAATTTTGTAATTGTTCAGTGTTTTGGTATTTTGTTTATATTTTGTAAACTTCTACAAATAAAGAATAAAGTTTTGGGGAAAACATTTCATTATTCAATTGTTCTCCATTTGATAATATAACATATTATGACTGTTTCTAGCATCACTTTATAACATAACAAAATTAGTATAGGGTCCATTTCATTTGTATTTCTTCTGATTGTAATCTGCTGTGGCTCGAATTCAGTCTCACCGCATAAGAAGCAACTTCAGTCGTCATTGTCCACTCTATATCTTGCCCCGAAAAGATCTCTTCCTTGCCCCGTTAACTTTACCTTTACCTCCAGAGCTCCACTGACGCAAACAGTTACGAAATAGATAAGGATCTGGGGTGCTGTACGTGACTATTGCATAGGTTTCAGTGAAAATATTCATTAAATTATCTGAATTTTGGAAAATGCATTAAAAATGATTCCTTATTCATTTAATTTCCAAAGCTGTTTCATAGGTAATGGAACTTACATGTTAAGGCTACAAAGTAGGAAGAGAAAAACAAGTAAATGAAAGCTTGATACCTGGCAACTAAATACAAAATGTTTCAAATATTACAACAGCTCTACGTTCTTTACTCTAACGCAGCTTAACATAATCCATAATTCATTCCATAAAGCCGTATTTCAGGAAAATATTCCAAGTTGAGGGTTTCCAATGATCCATGTGAAATAAAATGGTTTGGTTTTGTACCTTTAATAGAAGTTTCAAATAAAAAGAAAGCCAAGAGTAGGGTTCACAACGACAGCTTTAGAGCCTCAGCAGAGTCTTTATTAGCACATCTGGTTTAATACTGAACTAGTTTTTCACTGTTTTCTAGAGTAAAGTATCAAAGGTTTTCCTCAGATACCGGTTTCTAGACTGGAATAATATTATCCTTTTTTCTGTTTTAAAAAAATCAGCATAAATGTTAGACTGAAGATTCTGTTGCAGGACAGCACTAAAATGCTGCTTATTCAGTATGGGGGTTCCCAAAGAACTATGCCAGCTTAAGTGTAGAGTAGGGGTTCTGTCCACACCAGAAGTGTGGGGAGGAGAGGTGGCATGAGAGACACCTCCTTTGGTGCTAACAACTGACATCAGAAGTCCCCAGGGTCAACCTTCCCCCTTTTCCTGCCACCCCATCTTCTCCCTTCTCTCCCACTGCTTTACTTAGCATGGGGAAGAATGGGAGAAACATGTCTTCTGCTGTCAGTTCTCCGAGTCAAGAGAAGGCCCATTTTTCCTGCTTCTCCCAAGTAGCACGAAATATGGGGTTGAAGTTTCTCTGCACTGACAGCCCCATGGTAAAGCTAGCTATTCTCCTCAGATTCACTATGGGGCTGCTGGCTGCAGCTCTTCTCCAGCAACCCCATGGTGCTGATGGTGAAGCTGTGGACAACTTCACTGGAATCTGCTAACCAGTTCTGTAGCATCTCTATAGCAAACCTGCCCATGGTGAAGTTGCCCATGGCTTCACTACAGGACTTCTGTAACAGAACTGCAGCTGGTTCTCTGGCAGCCCTGCAGGGAAGCTAGGTGTTCAGCACCTCAGTTGTGGGAGAGAGAAGCATTTTATACTGGTAGCAAAATTCTGCACCAAAATCTTGGGGGGGGGGGGCGTTCAGCAGCACCAAACTGTGGAGAGTACTGTAAACCACTGGACACTTTTTAAACACATTCAGAAGTCAAAAAGCACTTTTGAAGTGGAGCAAGGAAAACAAGTGGAAGCTGCCTTTGCAGTAGCCAGAGCCAGGTTGAAGATGAGTTCATGGTTGCAGGTCCTCAACATAAAAGGGCATCCTCATGAAGTGGTGTGTATGCAGGATATGTGGCTGAGCCCCAAGGCTCCCAATACAAAGTACCTGGGATAGTAACCAAAAGCTCGCTGCTTGGGTCATCTTCTCTGCTCCCATCAATGTGTTTCATAGACAACTAGGGAAAGGCAAGGGGAGCAAGTCTTTTAACATCTCTTCCAGTTGACCAAATGGCTATCCTTTGCTTGCTTTTAACGTATCAGAGGCAACAAGTAATTCTTTTCATGTTTCCATTAAAAGTCCTGTTCAACCTTTTTGCTTTACTCTCCTTTGTTTTCCCACATCAATATCCAGAACATGGCCAGAACCTGCAAAAGAATGTAGGCTAGGAGTTAGATGAACAGAATGGCTACACTCCTGCACACACACACATACAAACACATAAACACACACAAACTACCCACATAGAGATGATTCAAATTTCCTCCTTCTCTTTTTGTACATATATATAAATGATAGCCTTTTTCTAAATTCACATTTCTCATGAATTTATACACACTATCACAGAGCAAGTTTTATTGTCTGGATAAAATACACTTCTCTCAAAATTCGTCTTAGCAAGTTGTGGAATGACCCAACAAAGATCTGGACATTTTATCAAATTCAATCAAATTTTGTCAGTTATTTTCTTTGCCCATATTGGCTTTTAACCTTCATGATTAAGTGCTCTGTATATCATATATTAGTATTTTTCCTTTTTTATAGTTATTCCTATACTGATAGTATATAATTTTTGTCTCTGATAGTTGTGAACATATTTAATAAATTGGAAAAAATCAAGTTGTTATAATTTGCAGTGGTTTCTGTATTTGTGTGTATGCATGCATGCATGCATGCATCCATCCATCCATCCATCCATCCATCTATCCATCCATCTTGACTCCTGTATTTGTAACCAACTCAATTAATCAGGTGCCCACAACTTTTGCTGAAAATGAATAGGGTAATAGGAGTGATTTGATGTTTATAATTATGAACTTTAATCTGAGCAACAGAGTGATCAGCAAAGAGAACACAAAATCTACTACATTTATGCAAGTTTGTCATCAAGGTGTATATAAAAATGGAGCCTTCAGGTGACAAAAAACAGAATTCCCATCGGATATTTGTTAAAGCAAGGTAGCAGATATGGTTTCTGCTATGACCAACAAGAAGAGTTCATTGAAAGGTATGTCTTATTTGTTATTCTTTTCCACATTTTTTCTTATTTTGAATAAGAGCAATTTTGTAAATAAATAACAATAGATTTTGGAGAACTCTCATGTAATATATATAGGATTATATTCAGTGGGGTTTACTCTTTGTTAAGTATTTCTAAGAATAAAGTCCTGCTTAAGATGATAAAATGCTTTTTCCATTCTACCTAAATACTAAAGTCTCATGTATGTTGGCGCTATATATTCCAGGACATTCAATGTGATTTACTCCCATGTGTGTGTCCGTAGAAGTGAAACCTGAGAATATTGTAATTAGCAGTAAAGTGGATGGACTCAGTTACAGTGACAATGGGTACACTGTTGGAAGACCTGAATAAACCAGGTTAGGGACAGATTGTCATGGAGAAAATCTATCTGTGTGATTGCTAAGAGTTGATACCAACTTCATGGCACATAAATAATCAATCAATGTGTATAGAGTTTAATTATGCTTAGCAAGAGCTGCATTCCATTCTCTGTACTTTAAAAGAGAAATGGAAACTTAGAGGCTCAACTAACTCCAATAAAGATACTATGCCCTTGCTGCAGTTTGGACATAACTAAACCATGGGTTCATTAATCCCACAAAAGGTTTTCCAAATCAAGGTCCAGGACCAGTTTCACAGAATAGGCATAATGCTGGATATTGAAAACACATGTTAGAGTACTACAATATCAGTCAATGTACAAAGTACTGAATTCAGAGCATGGAAAACTACCATGTACCTGGTCAGAATTGTTGTTGTAACCAATATTGTCTACTTTAACTGGCTATGGCTCTGCAGGGTGTAAGACTGAAATATTTCTTATTCCTTATATATGATTTATCTAATGGGAAGTGCAAAAGTCTGAATCTTGGGACTTCCTGTATGCCCAGCATTTGCTGCACCACTAGGCTGTAACTTTTCCCAAGAAATCAAACTTAGCTTCTGCCAATATAAAATGAATTCATTTGGTAAATGCTCTTACAGCAGTCACACTGCTTTTGTAAAGAACAGGGCATAGGGCATTGTCTAATCAATATACCAATTTATCAGTAATTAATTTAAAAGATTTTGTATGAGACATATTCTCAAACCTGCTCTCTTAAGATATTCAGCACTACCTCCCTTCAAAGTTATCATGCCAAGGAACTTAAACAGCACAGCTGCTGAAAATTTGTAGGCAGCAGCCCAAGACAATCAACAATCTAGAGTGCGACCTAGTTACCTTTCCTCAAATTTAATTTTAAAACCATATGTTTGTCAAGAAGGAAGCCACTCTTGGAAACAGCCAGAAAGAAAAGGGGTTCAACTATGCTTCCACACTTTTACACTTATTATTGCTATGACTGGTTTATATTCTACCTCCGCCAACGTGAAAAGGTTGAATTCCTCACATATGGTTATTTAAGAAGTCAAGCATTTGAGTAACAGGTCATGGAATACTAAATAGAATTTTCTTTTTGCTTGCTTTGCTTCATTTTCTGGATACTTGCCTTCTTCTTTTTTCTTTATCTTCAAGGCCTGTTTCTAGCCACCGTGCTGCTGGCTAATATGTTCCTTTCAAGGAAGTGTGTAACATCTTCACCCATTTGTCCCAATGGGTCCGACACTTGCCAGGTTTCTCTTGGGGACCTTTTTGACCGTGCTGTTAAACTCTCCCATTATATCCACTCTCTGTCTTCTGAAATGTTCAATGAATTTGTAAGTATTTGGGCATAAGGAAAGAACCAGTCCTGTAGCAGGGGCTCTCCGAGCGTTCCTGAACAACAACTCCAGGCACCCCTTGCCAGTCGTGATGCTTTCTGGATTTGCCAGGAATTGTAGATCAGCAACATCTGAACTGCCCCAGGTTGCCCACCAGTACTTTATAGAGGCAATCATTATTGTTAGTGATAGTTTTCTTATTTCTTCTGGCTCAGTTTCACAATGGGTAAAATGTAAAGTATTGGTTCAATGTTTATTATCTATTTAGAAGTGTAATTTCATAAGGCTGCCTTGATTATTGCTAGGTGGTACCAAGCAAACATTCATTGCTTATCGCAATTAAAGATTCTTAAACTATTGGTGAATAAGTTAGCAAAGCCCCACAATAAAGTAAGCTACACAGATTTGAAGTGCATTTCCAGAATGGGAATTCAACAGAATACTATATTTCATATCTTCAAGTTGAGATGAGAAACAGGGTTTTCAGAACCTGCTCTAATACACTTTTCAGCAGTGAAACAAGCTTACCTCCATTCATTTTAAAGTGAGATGTTCTGTATTTCTTAAGGCGCAAGTGTAGGAAATGGGATGGAGCAGCTAGTTAAGTTTCATTAATAGATCCATTGTAGTGAAAGCCTCATCTCCCCTGGGGAACAGAACAGCAACAAAGGATGTGGAAGAAGGAAAACGCTGTCTTCTATACATAGAAGTCATTTAAAGTAACAAAATGAAAATGTGCAAAACTAAGTAACAAATGTCCAAGTGAAAGCCTTGTTCAGAGAAAAATAACTAAATGCCTGCAAGATAGCATAAACTGCTTTTATTAATATGGGAAAACATGATGCTTCAAACCGATTTCCTTCCACAGTATACTTAGAGCCAAATCACATTTGACTAAGCCATGCAATAAGTTTATGAGACAAAATTAATGCCCTCCATAACTCTAGGATACATTTTACAAAGCAACCAGTGAAAACCAGAAACAGTCTATTCTTTCTCAAAAATCCTGATTATCTACTTGACTAAATGTCACCTTTGTTTATCGTCAGGACGAACGCTATGCTCAGGGCCGAGGGTTTATTGCAAAAGCCATTAACAGCTGCCATACTTCTTCCCTAACCACTCCTGAAGATAAAGAACAAGCTCAGCAGATACATGTAAGTTATGCCCATTTGTTGACAGATGTGAGCAAGTTCACTGGAAATCTAATGAAATCATTTCAAAGCGCGCAGTTACCGTACATAGAGTTATAATGGGGAGCTCTACCGTTGCCCCACCTCTGGAAGTGGTAGGAATAAGCAAAGGCCAAAAAAAGGAAGCATGTTCTGACCTATATGACTGAAAAAGTAAAACAATCCATTCACAATACAAAACAAGACTGTGTTTCACAAAGGCAGGAGAAGTACAAGGAGGGTTGATGAAAGCATCATTATCTATTCTAAGGAGAGATGAGGAGATAGTATTTTTCTGTATGGAGATGCATAGACAGTAGACTATAGACCAGTGTTTCTCAACCTTGGGAACTTTAAGATGTGTGGACTTCAACTCCTAGATGCTGGCTGGGGAATTCTGAGAATTGAAATCCACACATCTTAAAGTTCCCAAGGTTGAGAAACACTGGTCTAAAGTATATTGTCCATATAGTCTACAGCAGGATGGAAAAGCACATCAGGCAAGGAGGGAAAAATAGTTCTGAAAGGCCAGGGGCTAGAACTCCACTGCAATGGTCTCTTGTATCACAGTTTTCCTCTATGTCCCAGTTTTGGAAATAAAACACACCTGACTGAATAATCAAATTGTAAAAATAAGTTTCTACTCTGGCACTTGAAGAGGAAATCTCTGGAATGTCAAGGTGTCACTCGAGAGCCCATTCCTATTGATTCACTTTCAAATTTCAAATGCCATTCATCCGCTGAATAATCTGCCTTTTCAGAAACCAAAACATGTGCCACAAATATTTGAGATATGTATGTGCTTGGTATTTATCTGTGTTTGCACGGGCTACTTGGGATGTTTGAGCCTTTCAATATAGTAGCACAATAGCTCTTCTCCCAAGAGAAGCAGGAGGAAATTGATGCCACAGAATAGATGTATTTTGTTATGTAAGGAAAGTGAAAAGTGATAGTGTCAACATTGGAGAGGTCTCAAGGACAGCACAATAGTTAGGAGGATCCTAGGAAAGCAAAAAACCCTTTGATCTTTCAGCTCACCCCAAGCAGTGGCAAAGTTTCAAAAGAAAAGAAATCTCCCCAGAAGCAAAACACTTGAAATCAGCCCTGTGCCTGGGCATGTTTGCAGGACTGGATGTAGACAGAGTAAATGCTTCAGGATGAGGTATTAAATCGCCTACCACAGATTACATCTTCCATTATATCTTCAAATATTTTCTGGATCCCATATTTCTAAAAATGTATCATTAATACTCAGGCTAATCTTTAGATTAAATGGCATTCTATGCAACAGAGATGGAGTGATTTCTACCGGCACATAATACTGCAGAGAATTTACTGATAGTGTGATATTTAGGGCATTCTCTTATTTAGTTATATTTTAAAAAAAGAAAAAAAACTGGGAATTGCACTACAGCCTCTAGTTTAGCTATATCTGATAAATAGATAGATATAAACTTGCAGTAAGGACATTTTAAGGCAGTTTTGATAAGAATCTTACCTATCTCCTGTGTAGATTTTGCACACTAATTATACAATTTTGTTGCTAATGAACAGCATGAGGACCTCCTAAATCTAGTCTTGAGTGTACTCCGTTCCTGGAATGACCCTCTATTACATCTGGTCTCTGAGGTGCAAAGAATCAAAGAAGCTCCTGATACCATTCTCTGGAAGGCCATGGAGATTGAGGAGCAAAATAAACGACTTCTAGAGGGGATGGAGAAAATAGTTGGACGGGTGAGTCAAAAGTCCTCTGAAGTCCTTCCAGCTTCATAACACTATTCAGAATGTATAAAATGAGACAGAATTTTTTGTTTGTTTGTTTGGACTAAAAGGCTTCAAAGAAAGAAAGTTAAAAGTGCCAGCAAAGCCTTTCAGATGTAGAGATCTGTTTGGCATCTATAAGAAGTAGCCAAGTATCTTGTTCTTTACTAATAAAAAAGTTACTAAGGGCCAAACAACAAAGCAGAAAGCTTATCTTCTAATTTTTCTTAATACTAAAGCAAATATATGGCCCAACCTAGACTGAGAATCAGCATACAGGATAGGAGACTTTAATCTTTCCTCCTACCTCATATTTTATAAAATTAACACTATTCCCTTGCACATGAAAGTGCTGAAAAAAGAATAACTTTCTTTGATACCATTTTTTCTTTTTAACACTTTCTTGCAGAGAGGGAATTTAAACTTCTTCTTGCCCTATGCAGGCTAATACTAAAAAACAAAAACAAAAACTGATCTTACAAGAAAAATCTCAAAATCAACTGCATATTACATACTTACTATATCATATAGTTACCCTGAAAACAGTCAGTAAAACTTTTTAACATATATAGCTATGTGCCTTAGAAAAGTAACAGAATTAGTAAGCCTGTGCCATGGTTAATGAAGGTAATAAATAAAAGCTGTTGCATATCTTGTACATACTTTATACAGTAATGGATTAAAAGTGTTAAGCTAACATTCTTTCTTTACACATTTGTTTGAACCAAGAATGTTTCTGAATTGTCATTAATTTATTAGCTTAATTTCTTACGTGTCAAAGGCAAAATCTACTATGAAACTGAAGGAAAGTAGCTGAAAAGTAAATTCATCAAATGAGGTATTTCTAAGCAATTTTAAAAATAAAATGCAAGCCATTATTTTCTTTTCACATTTACATTTCCTTCAGTTGATACAGTTATTTTTTATAGCAAGACACCTATGCAGCATTTTCTATGTAAAATTTAAATACTCCTAGAAGAAGTAGCTGTCTGTTCTAAGGAAGGGCACTAAAACCATGTAAAGTACAAATGTTTTTCACAACCATATCGCGGGTAGAGACTGTATTTGCTCTTTTTCCCTGATCCATCAGGAACAGGCTAATATGACTGCCCTCCATCAAATTAGTGCAAGTCATGCTTGCAACACTTATCTGAAAATGCCTGCATGTTCAAGCATTTCAGATGATCATTACCTGCCAATGTTTCACTAGCGCACATGGGTCCTAGATCGCTAATACCTAGATGGGATCCTGACAAGCCCTATTATTCATTCCTCAGCAGTTTCTTTAAACTTTCCTGCCACTGTTTTCTTGAATTAATTACACAACATCAGGTAGAGTGTCTCTTTTTTTCCATAGTAAGATATTCAGCCTTTAATCCCCCCCAAATCCTAGAAATAATGTATTTGTCCTTTAGACTGCTTGCTGGTGTTTTCAGCTTGCCTCTGTTGAACTGCCAAATAACACAGGTTGGTTGTAACATCTAGAGGAACCTTTCCCAATCTAATGTTCAAATCTGAACACTGCATATGTTTTGTACAAGATGTTTTACTTCCATTTCACCAAAAGAAACTCTGTTTCATATTACAAGTTCATGACAAGATATATATACAAGATAATTAGAAAGCACTTTGAACATTAGAACTGCAAAGTAAACAGGTAAGACTTTCGGTGAAGATTATTTCAGTTGCCTACTTTCACCAAATAAAGGCTTTTATTATAATGAGGAGCAAATACAATATTCTCCCCATGAATTTACCTTCCTCTGCTTTAATTACTGGGCATTTTAAAATATAAGCCAAGATGTTCTCAGATTCCAAATTACTATCTGATAAATCTTCAGTCATATTACGGTACTCTAAGGCAGGGGTGCAAAAAGTTTGGGCCACAAGCATTTTTGGTACTATCAAAGCTAATGGGACCAGACATTTTGACCCCTGCTTTTTAAAATATATACATTGGAAAATGATGAGAGCCAGTTTTGTGTAGTGGTTAAGGCACCAGGCTAGAAACTGGGAGACAGGGAGTTCTAGTCCCACCTTTGGCACGAAGCCAGTTGGGTGCCCTTGGGCCAGTCCCTCAGCCCTCAGCCCTAGGAAGAAGGCAATGGCAAATCACTTCCAAAAATATTGCTAAGAAAACTGCAGGGACTTGTCCAGGCAGTCACCAGGAGTCAACACTGATTGAAAGGATATCTATATCTATATCTATATCTATATCTCTATCTACAACTGTATCTGTAACTATATCTATCAATTCATTACAGTTGTAGTACAGTACAAGCAGAGTACTCTGTCAATATATATAAGTCTATCTTAATAGATAATAAATGAAATAAAATTTAAGACAAAGTTTTTATACATTTATAAAACAACCTAACTAGCATCTATGAGTGAGGTCCAGGATGCAGTCTATATTTAAATTATAAAGTAGACATTAAAATTATATAAAGTATAACATCTAAAATTACAAAAAATTGATAATATCTAAAATTTGAATGAATTCTATTTACATAGAACATGTTTAGCTAGCGGAAAATTGGCCCATCAGGGTCTGGCGGATCTTCCGTGCTGCTGCACAACCCTAGCCACCTGCGCTGTAACAAAAGGCAGTTCATCTATAAGCAGTATCTGGGCATAGGCTGAGTCCGAGCGATCAGAGGTAGGATGAATCTGGTTCAAATGTCTCCGTAAAAGGAGCATCGAAGAAGAACATGTTCTGTAGTTTCCACTGCCCCTGTGGTTCCATATACACCCTGGAACCACAGGGGCAGAGCCTTTCAGCCAGTGGTATTTTTTTATATTTACCATCCAGTAGTGCAGAGGGGAGTACATGACATCAGGCAAGAGAGAAAGCTTTCTGATGGTTGGGTGTTTCTAGCTGTGTAAGATAGCTGGCAGCAATAACAATATATCTGTTGTGTACTGGTGACAGGAAGGCTGGGGCCTTCCCTAGATAGGCTTCCACTCCGTATCCTTTATCCTTTGCTTCAGGGTTTGCTTCACCTGATCGTATTTCATCTTCAGAACTGAGGAAGGAGAGTAGCCTAGATTTAAAAGTTTAGATTCAACAGCCTTGATCCATGTAGATTGAAAACTGTCCTGGAGAATTAATGGTGCTAGGGTCTCAGGATAAAAGTTAAGCTTTAACCAAAGGTTTATAAAAGCTAGACACACTCTTGAGTCAATTTTTATCATATCTGTCTCTAGTCATAAATGTGTGTCGGAGACACAACGAGGTATCTGGGGAGCTGCTCTGATGAATTTAGATGTACCCTCTCCAAGGAAGTCAAATGTCTATGTCTATGTCTATGTCTACGTCTATATCTATTTTTTTTTTCTATTAATCCAATCGTGTCCAATTCTCAGAGACTGCCTGGACAAGTCCCTGCAGTTTTCTTGGCATGGATTTTTCAGAAATGGTTTGCCATTGCCTGCTTCCTAGGGCTGAGGTAGCGTGACTAGCCCAAGGTCACCCAGCCAGCTTTGTGCCTATGGTGGGACTAGAACTCATAGTCTCCCGTTTCTAGCTTGATGCCTTAACCACCACACCAAATTGGCTCGATATAGATATAGATATAATCTATACAGTATCTATTGAAAGATGGGGGTATTTTAGAAGCAAAACAGTTATTTTAAACCTTGAAGATATTTAAAGCACACATTTTATCTCTTAAGAATTCCTGTATTTCCCACAGGGCCCTGGCCCCACCAATTTTGAAAGTGTGGCTCTCAATCTACCATACTAAATGGGGTTGTATGTAAGTTGTGCATCTCTGCTCTAAAGACTGACCAAGACATTCCTAGCAATTGTGAAATCTTTGAAGTTTTCTTTTTTTAATTTTGCACTTTCCTTAGGTTCACCCAGGTGACTTAGGCAATGAAGTCTATTCTAGATGGACTGGGCTCCCATCCCTCCAACTCGCTGATGAAGATTCTCGCCTCTTTGCCTTCTACAATCTGCTGCACTGTTTGCGTCGGGACTCCCACAAAATTGACAACTATCTGAAACTCCTGAAGTGTCGCCTCATCCATGACAGCAATTGTTGAACAGCTGTGGTCTCACTTAATTAAAATGATAGCACCACATCTTTTTAAAATAATCTGCTTTTAGCCTCACTGCTTTTATGTACACTTTATAGAAAAATCTCAGCTTGCAGGAAAAGATTTAGAGCCCCATTACGCTCACTTTTCTCTGGTTAAACTGTCAGATAAACAATTATTTTTTCTGTTGAGAGCACTTTAGACTTCTTCATTCAGATTGCAGCAATATTCAAATCAAGCAATAAAACACTGAAAATATGCAAAGAGATTATATTTATTGAAAGTTGGAACTGGGTGTAAAACAATGGGGCATATCAGTGGGACCCAGAGTTACATGCAACTCCCAAATGCGTTCGATACAATCCTTAGAACTCCTCCAAAACTGCTGCCAAAACTGTAGTTTTGAATGTGACAAAAAAGGGGGAAAGATTAAATACATTAATTTACTTTAATTGCAAATTAAATAAAATCAAATTTAGTTCTTGTCCTGATCCTACCTACTCTTTGAGATTCATCTCACAATATGGTACTAAAAGGCCAGGTATAGCTCTAAGCCATATACCACTTCCTCCAAATTAGTGCATGTCTGATTTAAATCTTTTGAAATGCTGACTTCTTGGTTGCCAGCTTTATAGAGCTGCTGGATATTGTGGAGTTTCTATACAAGAAGAGACAACCCTACTCAGACGACTGGATTTTCAATTAAAATCAAGAATTCTAGGACTTGTGTCCAGTGCCATCGTCTGGGTCTGACTTCCCTCCTCCAATCCAGGCTGTAAATAGTTAATCCAAGGAACTAAACTGTAAGACCTTTGTCTAACAGGGAATGTATTAAAGTTATAACATAAGAATTCAAGTGGGTACCCTACTTTCAAATGAGATGTTTATATATAGCAATTTAGGGAAGCAGAACTCGTCTGTTTTTCCTTTTGCTTTTTCTATGATTTGAGGCTGCAAGCTTGTCTCTTTTGTGAGGGAGGGGCAGTCTGTGTCCATTCCCTGTTTCAATAATTGCATTCATATCACTGTGAGAAGTCTCTTTTTTATTTGCAACAATGGTACTCATTCCTGAAAATAACAGGCCAAAACATATAGGCCATTCTAAAGGAATCTATTTTCTTGATTTCACTTTCAATCTCAGTGTTCAATGTAACATTGGGCATTATGTTTACCTTTCACTTTCCTGTATGGAAAAATGTCTAGATCTGGGGCTGACATTGTACAGATCTGTGAATTTTGAGATCTAGGTATGGTTATTAGTGATCATAATTTTATGGATCTTGGTAACTATTGCACTTCACCTATCCCATCAGGGATCTCAGTGAAGGACGAGAAACGGGCAAAAGATGTGTTGTATAGAGTTCAAGCTTTTATCAATTAGACTTTTGATAAAATAAGAACACACAATCTATCTCCAAAGCATGTGTATGCCATTTTACTCATATAAAGCAATCAAAGCAATCTTTATCATATGCCAGAAACAGTTTTACCAGGAGCTCTGCAAACAACTACATATAGTTTCTACACTAAGAACTTTATAAAATGTAAAAACTCTAAAGTGTTCTTAATGATATTGCTCTAAATATATTTTACCAATACTTCAATTTCCAAATTCTGAAAAAAACTTATTTACTTGATGTAAATGCTGCTTTTCTGTTCAAATTGATAATATTTCGCGGAACCTTAATCTCCATACTTTCAGGACAATTTGTTAGGCTTTCCTTTGTGCATCCTTTTTGGTTTTAGAAGTGTCAAACAATCAATAAAAGTGGTGAGTGTGCAGTTATAGCACTCTCCTGGGTGGAAGCTGGAAGTCCTGATAATCTTATCAGGGAATGGCTCTGTCCTTGGAAAATCTCTGATATATTGATGCAGACAAAAGGACTTAAGTTACTTTAGACTAAAACTCTAGGTGATCAATCATCCTGATTCTGCCTTTTGAATAGCTCTGTAGTGAATACATCATTTTAAAGTGGTACTTGCCATTAAGTACCATGAAGCCTGTTTAATTAACTTACCTGCCTACAATACTTGTAGTGTAGCCAGTAGGCTACAAAGATTCTTGCATCAAGAGTCATGCTTGGTGTCAACAAGGCAATATAAAAGCAGACTCAGGAGCAGTAAACTTAGTGGGGCTGATAATTTTGTTCCCTGCTACAGTGGAACCTCAGGTTACGAATTTAATTTGTTCCGTGACTCTGGTCGCACCCCAAATTGGTCGCAACCCGAAGGAAATTTTCCCATAAGGTTCAATGTAATTACTGTTAATCCGTTCTGGCGTGGAGGACAGGGAAGCGGCTATTGCTTGGAGGGAGAGTCCCCCTCCCTACGACCATGTGTCAGGGGAGGAAAAATGGCCGCGGACCACGTGTCAGGAGTGGAAAATGGCCACGGATGTGTCAGGGGCGGAAAAATGGCCGCAGACCTCGTGTCAGGGGCAGAAAAATGGCCGCGGACCGTGTCACGGGAGGGAAAATGGCCGCGTATCCTGCTCGTATCCTGAGGCGGAGTTCGCAAATCGAGGTAAATTTTTGCAGCTGGAGCTGGTCGTAACCCGAAAAGTTCGTTAACAGAGGCGTTCGTAACCCGAGGTTCCACTGTATATCAAAAAATGAAGCAAACATCTTTTAGTAATCGGGACTTTTGTTGCTCATAAATTAAACAGATACAAAAAGTTCTTATCACAGTTCTGTGAACCACTTGTCACTACAAGAATGCCTGTCATATTTCAATTTTATGAGAAATTCAATTCCTAGTATTGATCTAATTTATTAATGCCTATAGTGTCAGTTACTGATTTCCCTACAATGCACTGAATATGCCTAATATGATGCACCCAATACCATGGATGCATGGCTCATTTTCACAGGATTGCAAACAAGACATCATCTTTGCAGGCATCGATATGGATTTACAACTCTGGGCATATTCTTGAATGTGTAGCAAACCAGCTGTGATTATGAAACCTCCACTTACTGAAGCAGAAGAAATTCTAGAATTTTTGGCTTCCATATGTGGTTGAACTTCCATCAGCAATTGCTAATAATAAATAGTGCAAGATAACTAGCTATAGGCCAGTATCATCAATTTTAAATTGCACAAGTCTAAGTCAGAAATTCATAAAGGAAAAGTCTGAGTCTATACATATACATATATACCAAAGCATTCTCTAAGAGTTCCATGGTAAATTATTTTAATAATATAATGTCTGACACTGGGTAGTACCTAAGTTTATAGGTGGTCATGTAGCAAGTTTTATTTATTAAATTTCTATATTGCTTCAATCCTGCAGATTCTAATGAGTAGACAATTTATAGATACAGGTAATATAATAAATATCATGAGAAAAATACATATGACAAAAAAACAATGACCAATTAATATAATCCTACATTCTGGTATTGGTCCTACTCAGACTAATCAATCTTCAAAGGCCTTCCAAAAAAGCCAAATTTGTTGTCTCTGATTATTTTGTAACAAATTCTAGAGCAGTGTTTCTCAACCTTGGCAACTTTCAGATGTGTGGACTTCGACTCCCAGAATTGAGCCAGCTGGGGAATTCTGGGAGATGAAGTCCACGCATCTGAAAGTTGCCAAGTTGAGAAACATTGTTCTACAGTATCCCTCTAGATACTCTAGATTGTGGCAGCAAGAATTATTTGCGAATTACTAACATATATATATTACTTAGGAATAGTCAGGCTGGTGTTTTCTTGATTTTTTTTTTAACTACCCCCCCCCCCCCCCCGCCACCAGCATGTGTTTTGTGTAATTCAAAAACTAGAGGCTCTCTACTTTGGTCTTTAAACTACTTACAAAATTCTTAATTTTAATTAGTTATTTAGTCAGTTTTATATCTCATGTTTACACTAAGAGTTCAAGTCTGCATATATAACTCTCATCCCTCTCATCTTTTCCACAACAACCACTAGGTGAAGTAGATTGGAGAAAGAAAATATAGGTGGAGTTGAGCCTGGGTCTCCTGGGCCTAATCTAACAGGTTAACCACTTTACTTGCCTTGCCTTGTTTACTGATTATATTAGTTTATTTATTAACACCCAAGTTTTCTTTTTATTCCATTAGGAATTCTTTGTGGGAATTCTCTCCCACACCATTTCAAAAGCAAGATATTTCCATAGAAAATACAGTGTGAAATGAATTTGGATTTTAGATGTCTATTTCCTATATTATTTTATTGTAGCTTGTGCAGAATTCAAAAAGTCCATTTAGAAAGATCTATAGCCTCAAAAATACCCAGTGGAAATTCTGGGATATTTTTTTCTTGAATAGCATTGGTCCCAATGATTCTATATAGCAGTGTTTCTCAACCTTGGCAACTTGAAGATGTGTGGACTTCAACTCCCAGAATACTGGCTGGGGAATTCTGGGAGTTGAAGTCCACACATATTCAAGTTGCCACGGTTGAGAAACACTGCTATATAGAAACTGTTTTTGAAGTCCTGCAATGACAGTGTTGCTTTTCTTCTAGAATAAAGTATTGATGTTTTTCTCTCTCACACACCCATACCCCAGAAGGCCCAGCACATATGCAAAATAAATCACGTGGTTCACTACACTTTCAGTGTAAGCTACTCCTTTCCCCACTTCTATGACAACATTCACTTGGGAAAATCATTATCAGGCTGAAGCACCATTTCAATATATTAATGCTAATTTTCTCTACAACTCTGCTTGCTATGTTACTTTATAGCAGGAGTAGGCAGCTATATTTTTGGCTTCTGTAATTCCATCTGATTGCCACTGAAAATTAGCAGAAAACCAGGATTTTTAAAAGTCTATAGTATTCATTATTTTATTCTATACCACTCTGACTTTAGCTTTTTTTCTGTTTGTGTCTGTATCCTTTTAAATAATTCCTTCTGCAGGTTTCAAAGATTATTTTTACTGTCCCCACCCACTGCAATGCTTAGTGGGGAGGGGAGTCCAATGCAACTGTCAGGCCATGAAAAATTGCCTGTCTTTGCTTTACAAATATATCATCATAAAGCAACTTGCTCAATCTGTTATTTTTTAAACTGAGTTAAGAAATTTCTTTTTGTATACCTGTCAGCTTAATGATACCATATAAGGAGTTTCAAATAAATGTCCACATTATATTTCAGTCTGAGACTGAAAAAGTTATATGTGATGCTTGAGAAAAACATTTAGCAAGATACTGGCTAAAGGAAATTAGGAATAGGTGACTGACCCAATTATCTAAATCACTACAAATTATTTTTCTATATAGTCTTTTATTATCCATAACATGCCATATAGCACATATTTTCAAATTACCTGACACTCTAACAGAATACCATCTGTATATAAAAATCACTAACAAATATAAATACCTGATCTGGTTTTATTGCTAAATTGTGGAGTAGCACTGGGATTAAATATACAGATGTGTTCAAAGGTTTCAGTTAAAGTGTGGGAAGGCTGCCCATTTTAAATACGTACTACTTTGTTTCTATGTTGTTGGAAATAACATTTTTTGTGGTATTCAGCCCCAAACAATAATTTATTGCATTATTCATCTTGAAAAATACTAACTAATTACAGTTCTTCCACACTGCTTTCTGCAAAGCAGAAAGAATAATTTCTATTGGTGGAAGGAAACTCCTAAATAGTCTCATGAACTACTTTCTCCCATAAGAACCCACAAGACCCTTGAGACTGATTTCAGGCTGAAGCCTAGCTCTTTGTTTCGTCAGTGACAGGTACAACAATTGAGTTCAACAGACATGACCCAGAAAGTTTAGAATGCTGATCCAGGGAGAGATCGGCAAATCCCCTATTTTTCCATACTTTGATATTGAAGACCTACCACTTAAAATAACCCCGCAATACATAATCCACTGTTTTAATATTAGTTGTATTTTTATATGTTGCTGGTTCATATTTCAAATGGTTTCAACCATTTGAAACCAGTCAGATTCTATGTGTCTTACAGAAATGAAGTGTTAAAAGCAAAGACATAAATAAAAAATTACATTACAATTAAACTACTAACCAAACAGTTATAAAAGAAGTAGCATCATAGTATGTCAATCCCCAAAGGCCCTCTGGAAGAGTGATGTTTCCACCAGCTTCTGGAAGGCCATGAGGTTAGGGGCCATTTATTTTCAGGGAGCAAGCTGTTCTAGAAGAAGAGGGCTTCTACAGGGAATGCTTGCCATTGGGCCCCCTCACACTATACCTCTTGATAGGTGGAAGCCCTCAGCAGCTGCTCCCTAGTAGAATAGGTGGGAAGGGATAGGGAAATAATGGGGAAATGGTCTCTAGATTTAACATTTAAGAAAATATTTGAAATTGCTATCTCCATGGAAACTGCCGCTAGAGATACTAGAGAGGTGCAAACAAGAGTAAATGCAAATGTGAATAAACTTGCAATAGCAAACAGGGTGATACATAAAAACTGAGTTATTCTTGTGGCAGAAGTTACATGCACCAATTCAATTCAGATTTAAAGCACAAGGTAGTAGAAAATGCAATACAGTATAACATATCCAAATGCAATATCACATTATATACAGTATCCAAAAAACCTGTCGCTCAGGGAAAAGCAAATGATTTGCTAAAGATAAACGACTAAGCAACTACCTAAAAAGGAGACAAGTTGTGGATGTCATAGACAAAAATCTTGATACTGAAAGTGAAACAATGATTGCTAATCTGGAAATCTAGAGCATAAAATGTGAAATTAGACCAACGATATGGCTCACACCAAAAGTGATACCAGTTCTGCTACATCAGTTGTATCTCAGAATACATTTGATAAGCATTTCAGAGATGCTAAACTAAAGCCATAAGAAATACTATTAAACATATATACTCAAAAAAGATCAATCCCATTGGAATGATACCTAGAATTGTAAAATACAATAACCAGCAAGATATGTTGGATGTACAGTATTTGTTGTGAAAACAGGAGAACACCAATTTTCACAAAACATGTCCAGCTCCACATGTCATATGCAAAAATATAGAAACTGAACTTGATCAGATGGAAGCTGAGGGAGTTCTTTCAAAAGCTGATCGGAAATACTGAGCTATACCTGCAGTTCCAGTAGCTAAAAAGAAAAGAACAATCAGGATGTAAAGTTACCATTAATCCACTATTACATACTGGACAATACCCGTTGCCTAGAATTCAGGACTCTTTTTCTATCTTCACTTGGGATGATATTTCAGCAAAATGGATTTGGCAGAGGCTTATTTACAGATGGAAATGGAGGAAGATTCTGAAGTGTTTCTCACACAAAAGGTATTGTTGTAGCAGACTTGTTTTGGGAATAGCATCTGCACCAGTGCTTTGGCAGACAACCATGGGCCAAACACTACAAGGCTGAACTGGCACCCACTGCTGTTTAGATGACATAATTGTCATTGAAGAAAACAATGAGGTACATCTGCAAAATCTCAAGGCAGCGTTACAGAAATGGACAGACATGAGTCCTTTAAACATAGTATTACATTCTGCAATCATACAATGGGCATACAAGGCCTATGCAAGTGTACAAGAAAATTCAAGCAGTTGTGAATGCTTCAAGTCATATCACAGCCGTGATCCTTTTTAGAATTTGTTAATGTAACAGATTCTTGCCAAATTTAATCAGAGTGCCACAACCCTTGAGCACTTTACTACAAGTGGGAAGGTCATAGCAATGGGCAAAACAACACAAACAAGCTTTCACGAAAGGAAAGAAATGGTTACATCGGACATAGTGCTCATACATTATAACTCACACTTACCAGTGAAAGTGACTTGTGTTGTTTCCCAAGATGGTATTAGCAGTTATATCACACATCATGAAAGATGGCAGTAAACACCTGATAGATTTTGCATCATACTCCCTCACAAATGCAGAAAGAAAGTATGCACAAATAGATTGATTTAACTCTCTGGAGAGTTAAACGTTTCAACCAACTTTTATACAGGAGATAATTTATCTTCTTGATTATCCACCATTGTCAGTCTTCAATCCATAAAAAGGGATTCCACTCACAGCAACTGCTTGAATACAGCAGTGGGGTTTGTTCTTTGAAGGGCAGAGATACAAAATAGAATTTTAAAACATACCCCAAATTGTGCAAATGTAGACATCCTATCTTGTTTACCTCTACAAAGTAAACAATCTAAAACAGCCCTATTAGATGGGGATTCTATACACATGTTTTGTGTCACAGAGCATGAACATTTTTCATCATCACTGAGATGATGCAGGCACACTAGGTGAGACCCAGCACTGTCTTGGGAACTTCAACAATCCAGAATGGCTGGAATACACACACCAGTCTTGAGTTCATGGAGTTTTATCAGCACTGTGATAGAATCCTGAAATAATAGGTTTTCCTGAAAATTGTGACCATCACAATTTGTAGCTCAACAGCTTTTATATTTCTGAAAAAGAATGGAATCAGACATAGAACTTCAGCAGTATATGATCCAGGTGCAAATAGATTGCTTGTGCAAAGTGTCAAGAATGCTTTACAAGCAATGTCTGGAAATTCAACTTCACATTAAATCAAAAGCATGCAAATTTCTGCTTGCATAAGACAATGTTGTAAATGCAACAATAAATCAAATACCAGTGATATTGTTCTTAGGTTGTACCTTATGTTCAAAGTTGGACTTTTTCAACCCTAATCTGAGAAATGTTCAGAGCACAGAGTTGAAAATGTCAAGCAATCTTCTGATGCTGAAACACAACATGTTGACTGGCTGAAGAGATAAGAGGTATGGAAAGATGTAGTTGTGAATGACATGGTTGGAGACTCAACTGGAATTCCTGAGTTACCACTAGTAGCATCTATCCCCCAAAGAGATACACAAATGGTAGTTGCTCCAGTCAACAGGACTATTGGATATTCAAGGATTTCTGACTGTGGTGATAGACATTATCCTATTTGCATATGTAAGCTACCACAGTGCTGGATGTGTAATTATAACAGGGTGTGTATCTTGGTCGGAAGGAATATACTGTATTGGGTTACTACTGTTTTTGGTTTATGTCTGTGATTATTATTGTTGCTTGGTTACATGTGTACAAGCAGCCAAAGGTTATTCTTGCAGACTCACAGTACTTTTATAAATTTCAGTAAGGCAAACAGCATAAAAACCTACTCCTGACTTAAGTGTCTTTTGTCTCCTTAGTACAGACAGAAAGGATGATTTAACATTCAGTTCAATTTATCTCAGAGCAAAGAACACTGAATGGGCAGATTCTATCTGAATGTCAAGAAAAAATTCTGATGAGAAAGAGCAGTACAACAATGGATCCAATAACCTATGGAGTTGGTGAGCTCCTCTTTGCTGGATGTATTCAAGTAGAAGCTGGACAGTAGGGTGTGCTAAATATTTGAAAGATGTGCTTTGCAAAGCATGCTAGCTCTTACAAAGCATTTCTCCTTAAAACCCTGAAGCAACCACTTCCTTTGGAAGGCTTGTGTGGCTGCTTCAAAAGCTGTCTCCAACTGTCTGCACATGCACACTTAGACAACTTTATTGGTAGGACCAGCAGCAAAGCAAAGCAGCTGTGCATGCACCTATGCATTCACGGGACGTGGCTACTTCAATACTTCAGAGAAAGCTGCTTCAGTCCAGCAAGCATTTTTTGTGGAGCAGCTCTTCTGAATGCTTTGCACAGTCCTCTGTCAATGATGTTGGACTCGACAGCATAAGAGCCTCTTTCTAACTATGATTCAATTCTGCACATATTGTCTTAGAAGTCTTACTTATTCTGATGGGTCTTATTCCCAGGTGATATGACTACATATTCAGCCTTAGCTAATTAAAATATTTGTATTATACCTCTTAGCTAACTAACATTATCTACCAATGACCAAGAAAAACATGGCAAGATAGAGTCAAGAAGCAGTAGCAACAAGAAATCCAGATTCTGTTAAATGCTAGCAAGGAATAAAACTGCTTGGTAAATTGTTGCCTAAAAGCAGCAATGGTAGGTAATTACATGTATTGAAATGAAAGCCAGTCCCAAGGTTTAAATGCCCCAGCTGAAAAGATGTCTATTTTACAACTACTTTAGAAGGTAAAGGTATAGCAAACTAGGCCTCTAAAGATGTTAATGGTTGAATGCATTCCTAACTACTACACAAACATTCGAGCATCTGTAGCACAAGCCGTTTAGAGCTTAAGAGCAGCCTTTTAAATTGAGTTCAAACAGAAACTAGCAACAAACTTAGTTCTTTCACAATTGCCAGCTTATGCTATCTGTAACAGACCAATCTTCAGGCAAGCTGTTTTGTGTCTGCTTGGTTTGGAATATTAATATAAAGACACAGACTAGCCCAGGAGCAACATGGCTCTTGTACCTCCTGATACTCTTGCAAAATGAGGGAGAGTTCAACAGCGTGGTTATTTCATATACAACTCTGCCTGCAGACATATTCTCATTTATATGTAAATGTTATATGCAGATGCAGTTGTATACACAAAATTCAGTTCTTTCCTCAATATCCATTTGTCTTTTTTAGAGTTCATTTTAGAAGCTTACATTAATGGCTTTGGCTTCCTTTGGAAACTTAGTTCGGTTGCTCTCTCGTAGGGTGATGATGGTCACAGAAAACATCTTTATGAAAGAGACTCATCTGGGCCCATAGACTGTTCAGTTAGCTCACCACCTTAATATTTTTATTTGCCATAAGTAGAAAATACGTAAGATAGATGCCACGTTGACAACGTCTTTAAAATGAAAGCCACTGAGATCAGTATCTCAGGAATAGCAACATAGTGGAGGATATTTTTCTTCCTCTATTTCATATGGAAAGCAGAAAATCGCCAAAATCTTTTTCAGGTGGTTAGATCGTCAGTGTGAGCATATTTTCCTGTTAAATCCTGCAGTGCTACATAACAAACATTTCTGCTGATGTATTTATTTTCATAATAAAATAAAATCAACTGCCCTTTAAAAAATAATGCCTAGTATAATTTCACCAAAGGATTATAATTCCTTTCTAAAATTAAACCACATTCCAAGTAGTTTATCTGAGTAATCATCCCTGCATATTGGAAAACAGTTGCTAGAAAACACATTTTGCTATGGGGAGTAAAAGCAGCTTCCATATTGTGTGTCAGAAACATCTACTGGTTTACTATGGAAATATTTTCTGTAAACCTTCCAGATGCATTAACAGACAAAGGTACGACGGTATATGAATGCTAAATCTGATCAGGTTTATCGTTCTTCAAATATTTAACCGCTGCTCCTAAAATTATGCCTTGGGAAAGAATTCTAAGCTGCATCTTACTGCAAGCTGCCAGCTGAAGAGAAAAAAATATAACATTTAAAAGCCTGGTTAAAGATTAACACAAACAGATATAAGGAGATTTCTAGGAAAGAATCAGGAGAGCTGCAGCTGTATCCCTGCTACCTGCTGAGGGTTGCTAGGCAACTGAAGCCTACCACTGCCCCGAGGGCCCTTTATTTTACAATGAGGATATTTGAGAGTGTTTTTCCTTAAGGATTTTCAGTCAGCCTATTGAGGTGCAAATACGTGTGTGTGTGTGTGTGCACCTCAATAACATATATCCTTTTAAAATCAAGTAAAATGGCATCAGCTAGGATTTTGTAATATCAATCATTTGCTGGTGGGGTGGGGAGTTTCTTGTGGAACTGACCAATGTGGAAACAATGCATACTTTTAAATTGTGACATTTTGACTCTGTGGGAAGAATTATTTGCTATTTGTTTTAAAGAAAACCTTAGTTCATGTCAGATATGAACCTCTAGACAATCATTAGTTTAAACTGCCTGCTATGTGTTCAAAAATTTCAGTCAATTTAAAACTGATCTGAATTGCAAATATGATGGTAATAAACCATTTGGGAGCAAGCAATGTATTTCTTTTCTCTCTCTTGCAATGTCTTCTTTAAGGGGCTTCTGCTGCACTGAAATATGAAAATGCCAGTTCCACCATGTACATTGCCAACAAACATGGAAGTGAAATGGAAAGGAGGGGGCTTAGCAGTGAAGAAACTGATCTGTTTAACTGGAAGTTGCCACGAGATCAGAAGCAGTCTCCCCAAACAGACTTTTGTAATAAAATTCATTTCTGTTTCTGGAATCTGGTTGTAGTTACATTCTTTTTCATTTTGGGTGAAGGAAGAGATGAACTAAAGTGTTTGGTTTAGGGCGCTTTGGAGAGTTCTTCATTCGGAAAATCACTTTATTTTCTTACTTGAATTACTTAAAGACACGAGGAGGGAAAATCAGTTTTCAATAGCATTATTGCAACAAATCCAGTATTGCCTTACAGAGGTGACAGTTTAAAAGACCACTTCTCTTGACAATATGCTATAACACACACTGCTGCTGTAAATATGGCGCTTCATTTAACTGACAAAGCCTTCTTGATTCAGTAAAGACAGTCGCAGTGGATTTCACATGAGATCTGGGGCAATTCTTTCTTTTTATGTTAAAGGCTATGAGTGAAGAGGAAAGCTACAGCCTAATTCAGGGTAGAAGTCAGCAACATCTGAAAGACCAGCCAGTTCCCTAACCCTGATCTAATGTTCCCAACTATATGCACATTTCACGTCAAGGAAGAGAGTGAGACAATGTGCACTAGATCTAAACGTTGCTTTCTATGCCAGCGCCCTCCACAGCGCATTCAACAGATCAAATGCCCTCTCGGCAAGGTTTCCTATCAAGTGAAAAGCTTACATTCACACAGCTTGAGGTTTATAAATTCTACCTTCACAGAGTTAACTCAATAGGTGAATATAGGAATTGGGTCAAACTTCCCCTTTCTGTGTGTGACTGTTGATAGAATTAACTGCATTTTATAGAATATCCTTATATTTTTTAAACGTAAGGATATTCTAAAATCACAGTTTTAAGAATATTAGAAACAATTCACTACAGATTAGGACTGAACCTCAGTCTGACACTCCCAGTCATCTGCCCCAGCATCTTTACCTACACCATTCCTCTTTATTTATGTATTTATTTTTGTCCCCCACATTGTAGAGAATCATATCATACACACTGGTTGAAAAAGAAAAAGAGAGAAACAGTCATGGAATCCAAAAATTTGTACTAGCCTCTTGGCTAAAAATGAATCAAGAAAATGTTATCAAAATCTATCTTTTAAGAGAATCAAAGTAAAACCTGACATTCAGAATTCTCTTTGTGACTTTGTCCTGGGCTTTGCCAGGCAAAAGAAAGCGGAAAGTGGAGAGGACGCTGTACGTGCATACGGGTGCACACAAAGACACATGCATAAGTAAATAAGATCTAAAGGCCTATTTTATTTCTTATTCAAAATACTATAGAATGGTTATCAAGTTAGTGAGTTATCTTAGTAAACTAGTGATGTTCAAATGGCCATACAAGTTATAACATGCTTACCTGTACTGTAGAGTTAGTGTTTATCACTCACAACTGGAGAGTACATCCTGAAATTAGGAGGAAAGGTCTGTTATCTGATATCTATTACAGAGAAGAATGACCCCCTAGACCCAATTTTGTTTGTTAATTATGCTTTTCTTCTTATTGGTGCCTGTTGCTTTGCTCAGAAGAGAAAAAGGAAGGTAAAATATGGAACAAGCAGTCTTATATGACTAATGAATTATATTCTGCTGTGTTTTAGAATGAACCAACTTGTCTAATTCTTTAGGGGGAAAAAAACTACAATTCTCGGGTATACTTTGCCCCCCATTGTTAGTGCTTCTCATGTAGACTTCCCAAATCACCACAGGTAGAAGCAGATATGGCTGTTAGGGTGTGATCATATGCAAAAGAGGTCAGGGTTCTTGAACTTTTAATGACTGCAGAATAAGGAATTTGCAGCACTGCAACTCATAAAATAAGTTTTATAACTTAAAACTTACAAAATTTATGCTTTGTTTGTAGTCTTTCTTTCTAGATACATTCCCCAGTGGGAACTGAAAATGATAAGAGGGTTGCATCTCAGAAGAGGGTAAGGTATAATTAGATTCATCATTTATCTGGCTAAGTAATGAATTCTAAGATATTGATTAGACACATTTTTTGAAAAGAGAAAGGGATGATCTTTCTATAGTAATTGGACTATAGTATACCACAATTCTTTTGCTGCCAAATATTCAAGATGGTTAAGTTGTGCAGACATCTGATGTTAGATTATCATAATAACAAGTATGTTTCACTCCTTTTTATTCATACAGCAACTTCCATTATTAGAATTATATTTTTCATCAATGACACCAACTCAATTTGAGTTCATGATCCACATATTTATCCCTTTAACAAATTTCTGTTAAAAATTAGCTTAATACATCACAAAGGAGTAAAATAATTAAAAACTTGGCAAATCTGATCTTCTAGCTCTAGTCTTTCCTTAAGGGGAAATAATAACGCCATGAGATTAGCTCAAATGACAACTTGCTCCCTTCCTGCAGTGTTCCTATGTTAGACAAACAAAACAAAAAATGTCCAACATATAGAGTTTAAAAACAAGACTGAAAAATATGACAATCAAAATAGTTAATTAGCTGACTTGATTATGCAAATCTCTTTTTAGCTGTATAACTCATATATATTTTTTTCTAAACAGGCAAGTGCTGACAGTAATTTCAGATAAATTTTAAGTTTTCACAAATCTTGTTAAATGTATAATTGCCCTTTGAGGAGATTAGTTGGATTTTAAGTAATAAATATAAATTTGCCTATGTTATAAAAAAGCAGACATTACATTTTTGAAAGGGGTGATGTAAGAACAGAGTATGTGACCTTTGCCAAAAAATATGATTTCATTTAGTATAACAAAAAGTAATTAAGAAAGGAGATACTGGACACAAAATGCAATTATTTGAAAAGAAATCCAGAAAAATGTCAGACTTACACATTACCTTCTCTCCTTCTGTTCTCTCTTGCTTGCCATGATTCAGTCTTAGTTGGCATCAAACCATAAGCTAGCCTAAATGTCGTAACAGTCTAATTATAGCTTGCCTGCAAACCAGAATTACAAAAACAGTTTGACTCTGATTTGCTGGTAAGCATAAACCAATGTGAATGAGGAAACTGTTTGCTACTAAACTAGGACCAGAAGTTTTT
The DNA here is from genome assembly GCF_059951505.1 of Python bivittatus. Classification (NCBI taxonomy): domain Eukaryota; kingdom Metazoa; phylum Chordata; class Lepidosauria; order Squamata; family Pythonidae; genus Python; species Python bivittatus. The sequence continues at coordinate 19,942,369 of NW_028277113.1, read as the reverse complement.
GAATGCATTATGCCATTTAAGAATGCTGTCACTGTAAAGGCCAAATCCTCTTGATGTCCAACTGTCACCAGAAAACATTCAGACCATGAAGAATTCCGTCCCATTTAGCAATGCATATTAAAATGTTTCTGTGGCTGCTGCTTTGCCCCTGAAAGCTAAGTATTACAGCTAGAAATTGGGTTGCCAACAGGCTAAAAAGCAAAGTTCATTGAGCCCAGCATTGCAAGCAACAGACAAATTATAAATACATGCTTAGCAATCTAAATACTGAATGGTATGCTGCATTATTTGGAATGAATATGGGTGAAAGTCCATATGATTGGGAATTCTGGAGTTTCAATCCCAGTATATCTGGAGAATACCAGGTTGAGAATGCTAACCTCAAGGTTTCAACACAGTCCCACTAGTGCTAATGAATTGTAGATGTACTGTAGTACAGGGGAAAGAAAATAAAGTCAGAGCTTTTCAGTAGCAAGCAAAGAGAAACTTCACAGCTATGTCCTACTTACTTGAGATAGGAAGTTTTCTTAACCTTTCAAGTCTAAGACACAACTAGAGAAGCACCAGTATACAACATCAAACTGTGCAACATACTTTGCCATTTATTGTTGGTGTCACCTTATTAGAAGGCCTGTTTATTATTACTGGATGTCTTTTAGATTAATCAATTAACTAATTAATTCAGCAATCAGCAAAAATCAGACCCAGGTCTTTTTAAATATATTTAACTGTGTTTTTGAAACAGGTGGGAGTCTTACTTCTCCGAGCTGGAGTGAAAAACTTGCATTTCAGGAAAATGTGCCAATTCAGCTTATCAGCATTTGACAATGCAGTCACTGGGAACTACTTTTCTGCTGTAGCAAATAAAAGTAAGTCTGACAGACTGGGGGATGCAGGAAAAAGAAGAGCGAAACCATATACAATTCAAATAGTAAATTGTTAATTTAAAAAATTCAAATTCTGTAGCATATAAACTGTATATCATGAACTATAGGGAGGAAATGTCAAATTACCATTTTTTTTAATCCAAAGCATTATTAAAGGCCATTTACCTGAAGCTAAAGGAAATCTCTAGGTCAGAAGCCACACATTTCTTAGACTTCATGATGCCTATTAATTTTTACTTGCTTTTCTCCTTCTAGGAGAAAAAAAAAATCAGCATTTCCCAAAAGGTAAAAGAAAATACTGCAATTACATGAATAGATTACAGGTAGTCCTCAACTTATGACCATTCGTTTAACAACCGTTTAAAGTTATGACAGTGCTGAAAAATGTGACTAATGACCAATCCTTGCAGTTATGACCGTGGCAGTGTACCTGCAGTCACATGATCGAAATTTGGGTGCTTGCAAACTGGCATGTATTTATGACGGCTGCAGTATCCCAGGGTCATATGATTGCCATTTGTGGCCTTCCCAGGGGGCTTCCAACAAGCAAAGTCAATGGGGGAAGCTGGATTCGCTTAATGACTGTGACAAAAAAGGTTGTAAAATCGGATGTGACTCACTTGACAACCGCATCACTTAGCAATGGAACTTCCAGTCCCAATTATAGTCGTTAGTCAAGGACTACCTGTATACAAAAGCAGGCCAAAAAGAAAAATGCCATGGCAAACATGCTAGAAAAGTCAAAATACCAACAGAGAAAAAGTGAGAAGAAGGGTAAAGCAACAAGGACACAAAGTTTTTCTGACCAAAACCTGCATAATTAACCTTGACAAAACGCATTATGAAAAAATGTGTTACCTTTCTCTTTTCTTTCTTTCTAAATTCTGTCAGAACTCTCAGAACTTTCCAATGAGGAAAGGCTAAAATTATCATAGTTTTTCTTTAACAGATGTAGGAGAAAATATTTCTGTTTTCATCTTTCTGTTTTCACAAGATTTCATCTTTCAACACTAGTAGACTTTTCCCAGTCTCCCACTCAGCCTATATAAATGCATGTTTACTGTTGTGAAATAAGCAACATTAATAGCAAAAGAGCAGCTTCCTTTTACAGGAAATCCCTCTCTACACAACACTAATAGCAGCTGCTTTGGGATTTATGCAGATTCCTGTTAAGAGAGCTCACCTCTTAACTTCCCCTTGTCTGGATGACTACACTTTCTCTTTCTGTAATTAGCTAATAGATCCCTGTTGTCTTAACCACATCATCAAGCTACTATGGTGTGCAGCTCTGATACTTCTCCAGTCCCATCAAGAGGCCAAAAAATAAAAGCCAGATAAGGATCAGAAAGTATGAATGAAATTTCTATTCCAAGTCCTGCCTGATGCTTATATGAAGGGAAGAGGACTGCATGAAGTTCTTCTCATATGAAAGAATCACATCTGTTCTCTAAATTTTAAAACAACACCTTTGTCAATATTTAAGCTCAGCTGGACAGTGGAGACCAGAAATCGGAAAAGCTAAAGATGACAGAAAATTTATACCATTTGCATTTCAAATATATCAAGAGAAGGTTCATTGTCCATGCACCTAAGGATCCATGGGCTCCAAGTGATGAAATGACCATCATGATGCAAGCTCTGTTCCTTGTGTGTGTGTATGTATGTGATGTCATTACACAACATAATGGAATGCCTAAGAGACTTTGGGAACATGGAGGAAACAGCAAGATAGTTAAGGGAGGAACAGAGGCATGACAGAAGAGAATCTTGAGTCCAGGAGGGGGGTGGCAAATGTGAGAAAGGGATTCAGAGTAACTCCACCTTAATTAGACCAAATATAAGTTGTGCAGAAAAATTACTCCACTAGGTTTTCAAGATTACCCTTCTACCAATAGATTTTTTTCAGAAATCCAGGTGGTTCTTGCTTCCTCTGCTTGCCAGCCCTGTAGGGCTTGACACACAAGGTTGAGTTTGCATCGTGATGTCACATCACACATTTCATCATTTTGGAACCATCGTTATCAGACACAGATATCCATGCACAGCCTCATCAATATTAATTGAATCCTACAATTAACTGATAGAAGAAATGGGATACAAATAAAAATAAAAGCACAATTATTTTTGCAGTTTTGTTTTTTAACAAAAGAACAGACATTTGATATTTGTGGTTTTAGCTTCACTTATCCTTTGGCAATCATAGATATTGGCTTTCACTTACTAAGTCTAGACATCACTGTCTACACATGCCTTTGTTTCATACACATCTATATATCAGAACAAGACTAATATGACTCAAAAAATAAAACAGGTTATACAGGAACATAGACATCAAATCTATCTATCTCCCCTGGAGATGAAATGACAAAGACATTTTATCACCAGCTCCAAGAAAATGTATAAACATTGCAAACAAGTAATACATCTTCCTTAATTTTATATATAATGGCCTTCACACATGTATTGGAAAATAATATGTTGATGTATAAATAAAGGTTTTTGCATTGGTAAAGGGTAAGTATTAAGCTTAGCCACAGAAGGTGAAGATGAAGATGACTGCAGTGGCAGTTTCACTGTGAGTTTAGAAGCAGCAAGAGCTGCAGGATTTGACAAATAAGTGTGTCAGATGTAATTGTGCAGGTATTTGTCTTGAGCAGGACAGCTGACCCTGGTCAATTAATGTGCTGTGTGAACACATAAATTCATTCCAGAGGAATCCATCACTCATGCCTAATCCTTTTTTTAATCTTTAGCATAACAAGGTGTGCTTGAGGGTCTGTGTATGCAAGCTATGTACAATGATTCTTTAGTCAAAAAAATTAGAATCAGCATATTCATTGCAATAAAATGTATTAACATTACATAACATAACATTAAGCTAGAAGTCTTTAAGAAACTGGACTTTTTAAGTCCAGAAGTAGCTGGGCAACTATAGATGAAGTTAAGTATTCATCTGGTCAGTTTTTGCTTACAGTGTTGAAAATTTAGTGCATGGTTCCTTGTGGAATTTGTTTGGTAATGGGAATGAATGCACACATGCACACACAAACATACACTACACACAAGTGTATATGTGTATTGCTAAATAGAAAGTGAGAGCTAAGTACAGTAGCTAGTTTTTACACAAAGAAATGAGAAAAATTATGCAACCATTTGGTCATAAAAAGTGCTAGACTGATTATCTGATTGCTGTTACGCATCTTAGATATTGTTGAAGTATGGTACTGCATCTTTTATCTACTACATTTCTGCTTTACAGTATGACAGAGAAAGTAGAAATATGTTTGGAAATAGAGATGGAAAGAACATTTCTAAAAGCATACAATGTTATTTAGATTGCAGACTGCTTGACCTGAAGAAATAGCAGGAATAATCCAACCAAGGTTAACAGCAGTGAATATATCAGTGTATCCAGACCTTTAGTGATTCAGTAATTGGCTCCTGCCCACAAAAACAGATGCTGATTTATGACAGCTTAAGTCTATTTGAAAGCTATACAGCTTATTTCAGCTTTCTACAAGCTGAAACTCTGCTGTGCACATAAAATAATTTATTCAAGCATGGGATTCTGATTTTTCATCACTTTGAAACCAAGCTCCAGGACAGTCCTTTGAATTAGTCTTGGAAATTCTTAAAGATTGACATTCAGCTTAATTTGAAACAGTTTTGCCTCAACACATCCTGCATTGTTCAAGATTTTGCAGAGAGCAGAGGGGGAGGGAGCTGATAAACTGCTTTGATGGTCCTTAAAACTCAAAAGCAACATAAGCATGATTTTCTAAACATTAAAATTGGAAACACTTAAATACAGAATGGACTTTTTCCCACTGGAAATGTGCCAAATGAAAAGTGTATCTGTATTTTTGTCTGTCTCTTTTTTAAGGAGAAGAAAAAGATTGTGAAGAAAAGTACATTACACATAACAGAAGATTGAGGTGTACCTGTCCTCCATTCCATGGGGGGGGGGGAGATGTATTGATAGTAAAACACCTCTGAAATTTCACAGTTGGATGGATATGGGAAATAAGTGTCTTTAGTCTCCCCCTTTTAAAAAATTTTTTTCCCTTCTTTACCTTCCATTTAACGTGGTTTTATTCTTTCCTCTCCTCCCTTACTGGCAAAACATACAGCAGTATCACTGCCATATTTTTTTTCCCTCTTAGCCAGGCAAAAGAATATTGGAACTGAGTTGGGTCTAGATGCCTAAATACACATTTGGTTTATTCACGTATCAGCTGCCCCAGTAAAATGGAGGATTCAAGGAACTCTAAGTTATTTCCCTTATGTTCATCCATTGGAGGAAAAAAGTTGGCAAATGCTGAGACAGCACATGCCGACAGCAGCTGAAAAAAGATGCATACATGAGCTTGTGCATGTGTGTTTTTTAATGGCAGCTTTCTGGACTTAAGTTGCTTTTGCTTCAAGCTGTGACTTAGCTCAGTTGTAATAAAGCATTTTCTCCGTACATGTGTACAGACAAGGGTTTAAATGGAAGCCCCCTGAATGAAATGTATGTGAAGCCTTGGCTTGCAGAATCTTATAATAATTCAATTATCTGTATGTTTCAGCCCCATTCAGCATTGGCAACCTTTCCAAAGCCTCACCCCTTCTAAATAACCTTTATCATCAATGGCTATTTGTCACTGACATACATATCTCAATAGAAAAATGTAGTGATGGATTTGAATTTTATTTTTTCCATCCAAAACTGTTGCTGTACCCTTTGATTCCTGCAAGCCCCTTGGTCACTCCTGAATCATCAGCTTCGCTTGAAGATGCCATTGTAGACTAGGAGCTCAGAAGTCCTTGAAGGATATTTTTCACTACTCAAATTGTATTGCTGGTCTAACTAGGTTTAATTATATGTATTTCATTGACTCGGTCTAAAGCACAATTGTAAAAAAAAATCCTGGCAGCATCATTATTCTCATTTTTAACGTACAGTAGAATGTTATAGCATGAATGAAATGGGCATTTTAAAAATAATACATCTGTACCTTTCTAAGCCTTTGAAACAAGCTGGAGCACCAAAAAAAAAAAAAATGGGCATAACCCGACAGCACAACAGTAACCTCGCTTTGGGCCAATCATTATCATGGTGTTGTTATGAAGATAACATGAGAGCAGAGCCAAATATATCACTTTGAACTCTAGGAAAGGTGGGAGATGAAGAAAGTCCTTTAACTGTATTGACGGTAACATTCTCAATACCCAGAGTACATCTAATAAATCAGCAAAAGCTAAGCAGAATCAAATCTCTGCATTCCTCTTCTCCCTCAGGAGAAATATTAAATGGATTCACACATCACAGTAAGTTATTATGTAACTTGTTCAGTTTTGGCTTAGCAGGATGTGTGAATCTGCCAACCACGGTTTATTCAGCAGAACATGATTAAAACAAATTAATTAAAGTAAATCTGGCTTAGTGCAAAGTGTAAATAATTGAAAATGATTTACAGCAGCTGCCAGTACAAGACCAATGCAAAGCTGTATCGGTGCCACTTCATATGGCCCCGTGCCCTCACAGCGTTTCCAAGCAAGCTATTAACTGGCTTTCATTCACCATTTCAAAAGCATGCCTACTTATTCTGTCTTGAAAAGAAAAGAATACAAAACTTTACATTAATACATTTTAGAACCTTAAATTAAAAACTTTACAACATTAATTTCTTTAACAATTGACAATAGGAGCTTAGATACCTATATAGAACCCCTGTTCATGAATTCCACCTTAATGCCACATTTTTTATTGCACCATGTACTCATGGATATAGCTAATGCTTTTCCGAATTCCAGAGGTCACAATGACCTTTCAGCTATTTTACCTGTTCTAAAATGTAGTTGTGCTAAAGTTTGTCTGTAAGTCCCAACTATAAAAATTCAGCAAATCCATAGTTTAACTATCAGCAATGGACACACAGAACAGTGTATGTTCTCTTAAATCATCTTAGAGACAAAGTTCTAATTTCCAAGACTAAAGATTGCTTCTAGTTTTGCTACTGAAAGTAGCTAGTATAATCCAAAATAAAATCTGAGTTTCATTGTTATATCACTGGACAAGGGACACAAGGTTGTCTGTCTATCTCTCTATCTCATCTAATCTATCTGGAATTGATGAAGGGAAGGTTCAGAATTGTCTGTTAATGTTTCTGAGGTTAATCCATAGCACCAGTGATTATGTTTTAAGCCCTAAACCAGCCTTCCCCAAACCTGGACTCTTGGTCTCAGAATTTCCCTTTCCAAATTCCCTATCCAGCACATCCAATGTAGGAAATCCACACTTCTGGATGGCACTAAGGTTGGAGAAGTCTGCCCTAATGATTTGGCATCTTGATATTTAAGGGTGTGTATTCCCCCTTCAAAAGCCAGTTTGGTGGTAGTGGTTAAGGCACCAGGCTAAAAACTGGGAGACCCTGAGTTCTAGTCCCGCCTTAGGCACAAAGCCAGTTGGGTGACTTTGGGCCAGTCATTCTCTCTCAGCCCTAGGATGAAGGCAATGGCAACCCACTTCCAAAAATCTTGCCATGAAAGCTGCAGGGACTAGTCCAGGCAGTCACCCGGAGTCAAGAGTGACTCAAAGGACCCAGAAAAACACAAACCAAGATAGGTGTGTTTACTGCTAAAGAAAAATGTTAGAGCCCAGCCAAACTCATCCTATACCCTGCAAAGAACTCTACAGTGAAATGGAGAAAGCAGCACAGTAGAAACATATAATAAAATTGTTTGCTTTTGGTTTCATATAAAGGTATCACAAATCTGAGATGTTTATCACTAAAAGAAATACCTTCCAATCTTTCTGCAAGAGAGATCTTTAAAAAGTCAGAAGAAATGGTGTATTATCTTAGGAGGCATACTAATTTAGTTTGAGTATAAAGAGACAAATCATGTTACAAATAAGAAGCCACATTGTTATGAAGAATGACATTAGCTTTTTTTAGCTGAATAGTTTGCTAAATAGTTAACACTTTCCTTGAATATTCATAACTGCATATACAATATGTTTAAAGGATTTACTTTTTCAGCTCACAATTTGTTTCAGCATGTGCATTTTCAGTAAGTGAACCAGCTGCTTCTCTATGAAAATGTTCTATGATCAGTCTACAGAGCAGCAGCTTCATTTTCTGCCTGTAAAACTGAGATCAGCCAATCAATTCTATTTATTTGAAACTGATCAAATAAAGGGAAGAAGAAAACCTCATATACCAGTTCATACTGCTTCCATCATAAAAAAACCATGAGTGCTATATGCTCCAGCCAAATCATTAAGGACAAATAAAATCCACCAAAAAGTTACATTTCCATAAGTATGTGGTCTTTTACTAAAAAATGTAGGAGGCAATGAGAGACACATTAATAATCACCACTTTTCTCCCTCCCATTCTTATCTGATGTGATTTGTATCATGGTGTAACTAAGTTCACTGGCCATTATTATTATATGCACTAGAGTATATTAGAAGTGTTATTGTGGCTTCTAGCTCCAGTTTCTCCACTTTTTTCATGAATAGCTATCTCAGGGAAATGAGAAGGGGGAAAAAAACATTTGGAATATGCTTCAAATACAGGTATTGATCCCACAGTATATGTTCCCACTTTGACAAACCATATCAGCAATCTCATGATTGTTTCCATCTTTCTTCCATTTCTGCTAATATTTAAAACTATCTCCACTGACTGACTACCACTATGCTCTTCCAGTTAAAACAAGAGTTTCAGAAGCAACTAACTAGCAAGTTCTCAATAAATGAGGGAACACACTGACTCTTTGGCTTGTCTGCAAGATCATACATTTGGCCAAAATGAGAGAAGAGAAATAAGGATCCTTTATGTCACGTGAACTGTTTACAGTAATCAGAATACTTCAGCCGGGGAACTACTGACCTTGCTGACATTTCATTTCTATAACTTATTCATGGTTTGTAAATAACACTGAGGGTTAGGATAGAGGAGATACTGTATGTCTAAAATCTGATTGTAGCAAACCACAAGAATACAAGGTTTACATCATATCTTATCCTCCCAGCAATCATTTCTCCTACTTGTGCAAAGAGAAAACTACAAGCAGAGGATGCTTGGAAAGAAATTTCAGGTCAGCTGGAGATCTCACAAGACTGTTGTGAGGCTTTCCATTCCTTAGTTTCTGGTGGATACTAATGACCTTCCTGCTCCATTAAGAATTTGTTAGTCTTTTTAAGGACTCGAAGCTGTTTTCATTCTTTTGGGGTGTTTTAATATTCTCTTTTTAAATTCAGTGCATTCAACTAGCTATATCTGTACATTGCTTTGAAAGGTAATCAGAATGCATTTCAATAATTAATGATACCAATACTCTGTAGAGGAATGGAACATGGATGTCAATTTTTTTGCCATGTTTTAGATAATTTTATTATTAAAGTTATAAGGAGATGTGACAGGATGGGAAAGAGGCAATGTTTTCTGAGTTTATTACAGTGTCTTAGCTTTAATGGCAGGTTTAGGAGAAACTATATTTCCAATATCTATTGTACTACCAGATAGATACTGCATGCAAAGCTTTCTTTTTTATGGCATTTTGCAGAAGTCTTCCTTAGGTCCACAATTGTGCCTCCTGTAAGTGGTATACAGTGGTAAAGGAAGGAGGACTCACCATAATAGTGACACTGATCTACTTCAAGACAAGATTCCTGTAAAAATGTTCATGGGCTTTCAAAGCATATTGAGGTACAGTAGTCACCAATTAGGTCAACACTGAAAACTAAAGCAAATTTTATAAAATGAAAATGTAATCTACATAATGGATAATGATATATGGGAAAAGTATATTTTAACATTTTCTCTATGTACATCTAATCTGTGATTGATTTTGTGATATATCAAATATGTATCATGGTTAAAGAGTAATAGCAAGAGTTGGTAGATGAGACAAGCAGTCAAGGGTTAAAATAGACAGGGCTGTTCATTACATACGCAGCCTCAAACTATTCTCCTTCAGACACATTATGTGAAGATACAGCTAACTGGAAAAGGCTCTAATGCTGGGAAAGGTGAAAGGAAAGAGAAGACGAGGACAACCAGCAGCAAGGTGGATGGACTCAGTTACAGTGGCGATGGGTGCACCGTTGGAAAAGCTGAAGGACCAGATTAGGGAGAGATCATCATGGAGAAAATCTGTCTATGTGATCTCTAGGAGTCAACAACGACCTGATGGCACGTAATCAAACAATTTGTTACATGATCATGAAAAAGCAATTTCTCACTGTGTTATATAATAATCAATTATACATTTTGCTAACCAAACATTTCATATTTGTTTTGCTTTGTTTCTTCAGATGACAGTTCTTCCTGTTTAGAAAACTACCATTTCTCCCTAAATAATTTCAATTATCATGAGAATGAGTCTGGCTTAATAAAAAAGTACCACCTTTTATAACAGGTGAAGAGTGGCAAGAAAGTTAAGATCAATTATGTTTAACTAATGAACTATGACTGAGAAGTTCATTATTCGTTATTGCAGAAAGCTCAAAACGGCTACCCCAAAGTCAGACCTGATTTCATATAGACTAAAAGAAGTATTCCCTCCTCCATGAAGAAATAGCTCCCCAAATGAGCATTTAAAGATATTTTTACATCGAGACGACTGGAAGTAGTGAACAGATTTTGGTCGTCAGTATGGCAGTGCCACCAAAATCTACGCCTTTGAGCATGTGGGTCAAGAGAGTTGAAGCCCACCTATGACTGCTTATCACCAAACATGACCCTGAATGATAGCCTGTAACAAAAACAGGCATCAAATAGCTTCCTTCCAAAACTTGGGGTCCCACTCTGCCTTTGTTTCTTAAAAACAAAATAAGGTCTGCATTTGCCACACCTACAGACACCCTTCCTTTGTTCTCTTTTGAAGCAGAGAGAGGAAGGGGGAGCAGGGGCTTGATGCCAGCCTCAAAACAGACCCAGGTGAAGTGCCGTCACAACCAGTTGTCCTTCAGTATTCTCAGATCTTTAAAGAGCTCTTTCCTTCTGCAACATCCTTTCACGAACTAGGATTCCTCCATGCCCTGACTGGAAAAGCAAATTTAAAGAACAAGCCAGGATTCTTCTGCCTTCCCTCACCCCTTCTGTGTCTCCAGAAAGAGAAAGATGGAAGATTAATCTACATAATGCTGAACTGAATCGCTTTAATTCCAGTCAGCTTTTATCATTCAATCACAGAGACCGCATGTGGAAAAATTCATGCTAATTCCCCTTAGCAACAGGGACAGCCTATCAGGAGGCTCCATGCACCATGCAGCTGCCAGGCAGGATCACTCAAAGTAGGTCAGGCCTGTATTTCTAAAAATGCCACGGTCTAGTAACCCCACTGTCCCGTCTGTCAGTCCTGCCCCATAATAACCTCAATTGCTTGGCGACACAATGACATACTACCCTGTTAAAGAGCCATCAAATCAGGCTCCTGCATTATTTTACTGCAAGCCTGGCTCTTGGATGGAACAGCCTTTGCAGGCTAGCATTAATCATGCAGCCCTTCACGTCCACTTCCATTTTGCTCGGGCGATGGATCCGGCATTAATGACCAGCTGCTCGGGCTTGCGCATACAAACCAAATGAAATCTTTCCACCCAGTTGGGTGCACAAAATAACAGTATCCTGGAGTCAGGCATGCCATGCTCTTGCCCAAATCCAAAAGGCAGGAGTGGAGAATGTGGGCTTTTGTAACCGTTCAAGTAATGAAAGGATATTTAAAACTGCCCTGCATGAGACAATCGAGCGATTGGTTTTATGCAACACATAGCCTTCTCCCCCAAGAAATGTGAATGTTCCCAGACTAAAATATACATGTTTGCACAATGCAGTTTATTTTAAGCATATTATTAAGGAGAGCTAAATAAACAAAGAGCTGAACTGAGGCTGACTTTTGCAGGGAATCTGGGAAACCAGAAGAGGCTCTGAGCAATTTGGGCAGCCCAGAACAGGAGGAGAGAAACACAAACCACACGTTGCAAAGGCTTGCAGAGGAAAGTCAGGAAGGGCTGTGTAAAGGTGTCTGGAAAAGGCCAGTTGCAAATTAGGCACCTTCAACATCCTCATCGCTCCCTCCCTGCCTGCCTGCTGCAGGACTGCAGATGCAGATCTAAAACAGAGTACTGTGACATCCTTGTAAGGCTCCACTCTTGAAATCTTCCCAAGAAAGCTTTGCAGGATTTGCTGTGGATTTAGAAAGCTGTACTGCAATTCACAAATCTGACCTTCTTCCCCTCTTTTGTGAAATAGAAAAGACTGATTGTAAGTCAAATCACACACCGATGACTGCCAAAGAGTACAGCAAAACAGCAGTCGAGCTCAACACAGTGAAGTCGGAAGGCAATGGGCTCTTTGTAGTTTCTTTGCAGTTCAAACAGCACCTTTTGCATTTTGTTTTTTTCAGTTGTGATGCCTCCCTGACCACCAGCCAGCAGGGTGAGCTAGACCAGCCACTTATAAGGCAAAGGTATTAGTTAGAACTGACCAGCCTGTACTCTTCAGGTCTGCACTCCCCACCCCCCAAATCTCTCCAGCCTCTGTGGATAACTTCACACTCAGCTGCAGAACTCAGCAAACCCCATAATGTATCATCTGTCCATTTTGGACTTTATGGACAAAGCACATTCATTAATCCATTTGCCCTTTTTCAAACCGGGCTTGATAACTAGGTTATGCCTATCTTTCTCATTTTGTGGCACACATCATAGTTATTCTTGGAAAGATACGGCCACTGACGTAACCACGGACTGCTAATTACAAGCTGCTGACATTCTGCTGGTCTGTGCAGCTCTATATGAATTACAAGTGTCCCTCCCTCTCCCTTCCCTTCCCCACTCGCATATCTTCTTTTAAAATGCCCAAGGCTGAGTTGTTATTGAAAAAGAAGGGTAGCGAGGCTGCAGAGGAAAATGTATTTTCCTAATTTTGTTTCTTCCTCTAAGAGCAGAAAGCAATTCAACAACTGGCTAAACTATAATGGAGCAGAAAATGATCTCTGCAGTAACAAATCATGCAAGGGACAGGCAAGCTGGTTCCAGGATGGCTTACATGACTACAGAGAAATCTTGCTGGATATGACACATTCAGAACAATTTAGGGTTGCTGGATTTAAAAACACAGCTGTGCATGCTTGCATGTGCCAAAGAGGCAGCTCCTGACATTTCTGCCAAGCTTCCTCTATTTATCTGTAGCCTGAGTTTCTTTTCATTTAATTTGGGCTGTTACCACAGGTATGGCTTCCTGGATGACCTGGCAGGAGCTGTATTATTAAAAAAAAAAAAAGATTCTGCTTAAAAAGAGCCAGGACTCTATTTCACCACTACTATGCTACACCAGAAATAAAACTCAGCAGTATGCATTGTGGAGCAATCCCTTGCCAAAGCTTTTTTCGGTGGGGTTCTGGTCTCCCCCCTTTAAAACAAATTACAGGCTGACTTTGAAATGCATTAAAAATGTAAATACATTACTGATTCATCTCAGTTGAATACTAAGCCATCTGAAAACGAGGAGTTGCCAGCTGGGCTACAAAAGTCATCTGGGATAATTTATTTTGATTAGACTGACCACACTTATATTTACAGTATGTTTTTCTTTTTACTAGACTAAGTACAGCTGTGTTTATAAAGATTTTAAAAATGGAGGGGGGCAAAGCCCAACATTCCTCCCTAGATCATATAGAAAATTTAAGGCTCAAAGGTGTAAGAGAGAGAGAAAGAGAGAGAGAGAGACTTTCCAGAATCTTGTGTGCAAAAATGTCTCGCAATTCCGGTTTCTGGAAAAACATGTATACAGGAGGCAATTGAACATATACCCCTTAACCAAGCTTCTCCCAGCAGCCAGAATATCTCCAAAGCATTCCCAAATCAGAAAGCTCAACGCACAATGTACAAACACAGACATACACTGATACTGCACACTTCTCTTTTCCCCCACAAGGTGTTTGTGTCTTTGCAGCCACGTACACCTTTCATTTCCTCTGTAACCACATTAGGGAGTGTTCAGTCTACAATTTAAAGTCCCTTTCTCCAGGCACATTTCCGTAAATTATGCTATCACCGTTGCTGGAATAAGCAGACACCGAAGAGGACAATCAGACGGCACGCAGCTTTCCTTCTTCCTTGCCACTTGCTGGCTTCCATTCCTTTCCTCCCATGGCTGTGCTCTGACAGGCACACATATCAGGCACTTCATTTATCCATCTTCAGCACAGCTCTCCTCTGAGGTGAAACTCTGCATCACCATGGCTTTCCCCATAATAATCCGAATAGCAGTGGTTGAATTCTTCCTCTGGATGCCCGTTCCATGCATACTGCATTGCTGCCAATGCCCTCCCTATATGTGCCGGATTAGCTGGCATAGCATTTCTTTAAATGTTTGCTCCCCAAACCTTTAACTCGCATTTTCACCATTTAGGGAGGGGGAGAAATAAACCTTGCATCCCCCATTTCTTCTCCTCCAGCAGCAACAAGAGAATGCAGTGCCCAGATTTCATCGAGTCTTTCCCTTTGCGTGCTGATGAGTGATGCTCTCCTGGAACAAGCCGGGCTGAAATGCAAGCAGGCAGGCAGGCAATAGCAACCCCAGCAGCAGCAGCAACAGCCACCCAGGTAAATGGGGGAAGCAGGATATGCCAAAAGTGGTGCAGCGTCATCACTCCGAGAGAAGACGAAATCGCTCCTTCCCAACAGCATGGCTCAAATCCTGCAGGAAGGAAAGAGCAGGAGTGCCCCCCCTACATCCCCCCCTCCCCAAAACAAAGGATTAAAGTGAAATCACTGTAAAATCAAGCCACTAATAAATAAAAGTTTTTATTTCTGTCATTTAGGATTGCAACCGCCTACGTTGCCGAACGCAACTGTCCAGAAATGCAGAGTCACCCAAGCTCTTGTTGCAAACTGCCAGAGAGTCAGTGTCACATGAGAACCACATGATGCACTAAAGTGGCCAAACTCACATTCACGGAAAGCACAGCAGCGTCCACAGATAATGAGACAACCACTGCTCCTCTGCAGCAGCCCTAGAGAAACGGTTCCCTTAAAAGAGCCTGACAGGGACATACCGTACACCTCTGCCCATGCTACGATGCCTGTGCCTATGGGTCTGTGTGCGACTGCCAACAGGAAGGCTGCTGAGGATGCTGTTCCACAGACACAAGCTGGATGGCAGCAATATTACTTCTTGGCTGCAGTGTTCAAAGCTGATTCCACTTAAGTGAATTCCTGAAAAGCACACGCCATGTCTCAACAGCCCGAACTGGAGAGGGTGGGCTGAAATCCTCCATACCATTAGTTCTCCTGGCAATCTCCATTTGAAACTGCCTTCTGAATAATTTACTTTTGACAAATAAGATGTTCACTTAGCCTTTTCCTGTCCCTTGTTACCACTGCATGCTGGATTCATTACAGAGGGAAGACTTCTCCTGCTGCAATCACAAAAAAGAGAAAATGTGAATCATGTTACCCAAGTGCTGGGTTTAATAGAGGCTGTGCAGATGGCCCAAATCCTTAAAGCAAGGTGCTTCTATATTATTGGGCATAAAGGCAGCTTTTGTTCCTATGTGTTGGCACACAGAAAGATGGAAATTCCCTTTCTCCCACTATCATGTCCATGTGTATGGAAATGTATGGATGAGCTTATGATTTTTTTCAAGCCAAGAGGGGGAAAAAAATACCCTTACCACTTCTGTTCCTGCAAATGCTCTAGTTTATTTATTAACACCATGCATTCCATAAACTGCCATCTGAAAATCTGAGAATTTTCTGTAAATTCATGTAAGTAATGAGTAAGTACTCAGCTAAGAAAAGAAAAAAAGAAAAAAACCTGCTAGCAGAACTATATAATTACATAAACTATTTTACTCCTGTATTTGTCCAAAGTGACAGCACAAGTGGGTCTGCTTCTTCTATTCCCTTTGTCTACTAACCTGGGATGCTGAATCTACCATGCCATTTTCCATTTTTCCAAGGAATGTAACTGGATGCTATATTTTCAGCAGTATTCTGATGCAAACTATGCTTTTTATTCATGCCAGCACTCTGTAACTTGCAATAAGGAAGGAGAAGAAGGAATCACCCAATGCAGGAAATGCTTCTTTTCATTGCCTCTTAAAGCAATGTGAATTGGTCCAGTCCTCTGAAGCCTAAATAATCTCTTCACAAATACAGTGACAGCCTCCAACACAGGCAAAAAAGAACAATGAGGAAGAGGTTTAAATTCGAAGTATAAATTAATATATTGGCTTCTATTTTTAAAATGGTTTGGGCTTCAACACTTATTAAGGATGGGGGAGGAAAGGAGCAATCAAGTGGTGATACTAATTTAGGAGTATCAGATCTGGAATTCTGGAAGTTGAAGTCCATCCATCTTCTAGTTGCCAACACTGTTGAGGAACACTGCCCTACACCACTTCTTCCCTTTAAGAAAACAATATATTTTTGTTTATTAATACCTAAGTTGTATTTCACAAAAGGGGTTATAAATCCCTCTGAATTCCAGATAATTGCACACTTTGTCTACTAAAAAAAACCAAGGAAGGTAAATTTAGACTGCAGATTTGAGAGACCAGGAGTCATTGTCTGAATATGTCTTGGTTTCAGTTGCCTGAAACCGTTCTTAGTCAGTGGGTCTCTTACATGTATGCAGAGAAATACTTGTGAACATCTCAACTTTTCAGAAGATTAAAAAAGACATTGCTGCACATAAGGCCTAAGGATCAATGAGATTGGTACTGCTGGTGGGAAGAGATTCAGTAGAGAATGCTACTGGCAGCACATAAAAAATGAGTTTATTATTCCACAGCATTAACAAAAAACTCCAAAACAAAACAAAACCCTTCCTGAATGAATTTACAAGAACTACAGGGCAACTTTTTGAACATACTGTGAATACTACAATATAGATTTTAAATAAAGAAATAAATCCAAACCATGCCAAGTGTTAACTAATCAATCAGTGGTCCCCTGAAAAGCTCATCTAGCTCTTCCCAGTCAATTTCTCCCTTCCCTATAGATTCTAGAGAGAAAAAAATGTGGTTACTTGAGGTTTCAACCCCAAACCAAACAAACTGCTTTATTTTTCACTTAACATGAAACCTCAGTGTGAAAACCTGGGGTGCGAAATCTGTGGATTGAAACCAAAACAAATACTGTTATCTCCTACATAAATAGAAACCCAAGAGTTAAACATAACCTCAATAATGGCCCCACATAGATCTTGGTCAATAAAGGGAAAAAGCCCCACTTTAGTATAACTTACCAAGGGCTATTTAGTGGCTTCAAAATCATTTGAAGGCTATCATCTGGTTATCCATCTCCTTGGTTACATATTTTCTCCTCCCTGCTTCTTCATCAATATACAAATAAAGGAAAATATATGAGCAAAGCAACAATATTTCTAGTCTGCTTAGGGTTAGAGAGGTCAGGAGTTACAGAATCTACCAAAAATGTACGGTTAACACAGAACAGTACTCTAATCCCATGAATCTCTACAGTACAGATAGGCAATCTAGTATTCTCCAGAGGTTTTTGACTACAACTTCCACAATCTCTTTCCATTGACTATTCTGGTTGGGACTGATAGGATTTAAATTCAAAATACCTGAAGGGCATCAGCTGTTCATTCTAGTTCACTCATGATCAAGAGTATCTCATGTAGTCACCTAACTACCAATCCAAATGTAGCTTTCCTAAATGCTAGGAGAAAACTCAAACTTTGATGCACCATTTATCTTCCTTATTATACTGTATCATTCTGTTATGCCAGCATTCATTGTTCTCTTTACTGGAAGCAAGGAAGCTTTCATCTCCTTTACAGGAGCTGCAATAGACTGAACTGAGTGGAACAGCTTGACTCTTGTTTCTAGGTAAATGGCAATCTATCGGCCTGTATCGTTGCAGTTTAATACTAATTTTGAGATATACATCAACACTGAGAGCTTTGCAACTGGATCTGACATTTATGTAAAAGTGGAAATGATTACAGTGGACAATATACAGAGATACATATATATATCCACAAATACACACACACACACACACACACACCTCTTCTGCTATAACCATTCCCACTTTTATATACTTTACACGCTTATACTTGGGTGGGATGAAAATTGTGTGATCCAAGATATGCAGAAGATACAGACAGTGATAACTGATCTTATTAACAAAGATGAAACAGCTAAAGTACTATCTATCAAGAGATTTTGACCTGTTTTCTCTTTCTTGAGCAAGAAAAATATGGTTTTAATCACATATTTGCTTATCAGTTCATTAATAAAATAATGTCTGTATTACATCTAGCAATTGTTTATGAACTGTCAATAAGATAATTGTCACTGTCCTTTTGCATTTCATTTCCCAGGACATCAGCTTAAGTTCAGTTATGCTCCCAGAGTCTGCTCTTCCCTAAATGTTATAGCTATAGCTATTTTTCCTCTAGATGCTGAATTAAGTCAAACTATTCACTGGATTCTTTTCCATAGCTACAGTATTTTGAAATGCTTATAACGTCCACATCTATAAAATCCCCTACATTTCTACAGTATAAACAATTATATAATGCATGAATTTTCAGGGGGAAAAGTACAGCTTTTATCACACTGGCCTTGCTGTAAACAAGCCAGATTTTTAATGGTGGTCTGAATATTTAGTTCTCATTCTTTTTCTGGACTGAGGTATTGTTTATTACAATTCAGTCCATTCCCCCTTGTAACACTTGGATGCCTGCCATGCACTATTTGTTTATAGTCACAAGCATGGAAAAATGGGCTTCCCGACTGCACTCTCAAAGTCTAAGGTGAAGTGTCTGGCAGGTGTGAAAAAAACACAGCTCCTCTAGTTGAAACTATGCCATGTGTTCCATATAAGGCCCCTGTCCTAAACTAACAAAGGAAAATTGGGTTGTTGCCCAAGGTAAAATATTAACACTTCATTGGGTTATTGCTTGTGGTGTGTTAAGCTGCTAAATCAGTGCTCCAACAGAAATGTACTTGGCTATCTTAGTTCTTGCTGTACATTTTTCTGCAGGAGCAAGTAGAATTCAGAAAGGAACTGGAGTCTGCAAACCTCACATTTGAATCTGTATGAAGCCTTTTCCTCAACATTTTACTTTTAGGCTTTTAAATGACAATTTAATGTCTTTAAGGGAATGGTTGGTGGTTACTATTCCTTGGGGCCCTTATCAGTCAGAGCTTAAAATAACAAGAAAAGGTTTCTCCTAGAGTAGAGGCAGAACTACTAACCCATTGCACCAGTCTATGGGCCCTCAACCAAGGCTTCTCATCCAACTGTATTATTATCAGTTGCTATTGGAGCACCAGTACAATCTTCTCCATTTCAGCTAACTTTTATTTTTCACCTTTTTAGATTATTAGTCTTTAGTATTCTACATCTCAGGTAGTACTTGAGAAATGTATATGTTTGAGTGTGTAAAAGTTTACAAAAGTACCATAAACTATGGTATCCTTTTGGATCCTCTCAGGGTTTTAGTGGGAACCATGCTTCTCCTCTTTCCTCCAGTTGGTGTTGGTGGGGAGAGAAAGGTCTAACCTTAGACCTCCATTTTACAGAGTGCCTCAGGGCCCTATTCTCTCCCTTCTTTTAACATTTACATGAAGCTTTGGGTGAGGTCATATTTTGGCATGGGGTTACCCAGCAAAACCAAGAACCAATCATGAATCAGCACTCCAAAATGACCAATCAGGGTCAGGCACAAAGGACCAACTAGAGACCAGCCTTCACCAACCTGCACAAATCAGAAACCAGCTTGGCTAAAGACCAGTTAGAAGTCCCTAACCACTTTGCCTCTGAAGATGCCAGCCACAGCTGCAGGCAAAACATCAGGAAACCTGTTCTCTAGGCCATGGTCACTAAACCCTGAAGCCAAACACTGCCCAATAGATACCAGCCATGAAAGCCTACACTAGTATATCCTTTCCCATTTTTTAGGGGCAATGGGCATCTCAATGGGGAAGAACAGGCATTGACTCAATCCTAGCAAGATTCAATGGTTATAAGTTTGGGGGCCCTCTGGATCAGGAACTGGAGATTTTCTACCCTTGGTTCTAGAGGGGGCTCCACGCCCCCACTCAGAACCTGTGTGCAATTTGGGGATCTTTCTGGTATCATAGCTCTTGCTCAAGGGATAGGTGGCAGCTGTGGCCAAGAGGGCTTTGCACAACTCCAGCTGTGTTAATTATGCCCATTCCTATATCGAGGGGCTTCCTTGTGGTCACTGACACCGTAATCACCTCCAGTTTGAATTATTGCAATTTACTTTACATGGGGCTGCACCTGAAGACAATCTCTGGAAGCTGCAACTGGTCCAGAATGCAACAGCACAGATACTAATCACTACAACACGGTGTGCCAAATAACACTTCTTCACAAGTTGCACTGGCTTTCAGTAGGCTTCCAGCTGCGATTCAAGGTGCTGGTTATCACCTAAAAATCCCTCATGATACAGGACCAGGTTATTTGTGGGGTTGCTGGTCTGTTTTTTTAAAGAGCCATGAAGATGGTCTCGAAGGGAATATTCAGAAGCAGTTACAGAAACAACAAAGGCAAAAGCATTCCGTAAAGTCCCGAGAAAAGAGATAGTAGAAAGAGGCTCAGGCTGGCTCTTCCCTGACTCAATGGGATATGAGGAGCGAAGGTAAAATACAAGCAGACTTGCAAGACTGATGTCAGACCTATGAGGTACACCAGATCAGGAAACCAACTCTAGGAATACTAGAACTAAACTTCATTGAGATAAGCTATAATAAGAGAAACTTGCAATCAGGGAGGAGCCAGCCTGAGGCTAAGCTCCACAGAAGTCGCTCATGCCCTAGTTACCTCACAATTGGATTACTGTACCATGCTCTATATGGGGCTGCCCTTAAAGACAATAGGGAAGCCGGACCAGAATGCAGCAGTGAGGCAGTGGTA
This sequence comes from Python bivittatus, assembly GCF_059951505.1. NCBI lineage: Eukaryota > Metazoa > Chordata > Lepidosauria > Squamata > Pythonidae > Python > Python bivittatus. The sequence goes on along the minus strand of NW_028277113.1, from coordinate 19,921,561 downwards.
GGGATACGTTACAGGCATGTGACCTTGCAGCTTTGTGAGCTGCACTGGTGCCAGTTGGCTTCTGGGTACAGTTCAAGGTGCTGGTTGTCACCTGTCAAGCTTTCCATGGCATGGGGCTTGGCTCTCTGAGGGATCACTTATCTCCAGTTGCCTCTGCCCCATGCAGTACAATTGGGCAGAATGGGTGCACTCCGGGTCCTGTCTAAAGAATGTCAATTCCTGCCTCCTGGAATAATCCCGCCCCCCAAGATTTGTGTGGCTCCCAACCTTATATCTTTCAGGAGATTGTTGAAGACCTGGTTATTCTCCCAGGTCTTGGGGGGCAGGGTGATTGTGGAGTCCCTCTTATTTTGTTTTGCTTTTGTTTTTTGTACTTTGCTCTTCTGGACTGTTGTATTTTTAGGTGTAATTGCCCAGAGTCGTTTGGGAGTCAGGAGGCCTATAAATTAAATTAAATTAAATTAAATTAAACTAAATTAAATTAATATTGTTTGGGGGAGGTTTTATATCACCTGGAGTTGTGATTACATGAATTGGAGTCACTGCTGTAAGATGGGTGGTCACAGAAGAAATAATAATAATAATATTTTTATTTTATATATATGTGTGTGAGAGAGAGAATAAACAAACAAACGGTGCATTACAAATGTTCTGGTTTTTCATTTCCCTTTCACTGCTAGACTCTCCCTGTTGGGACTTGGGGGCAAGAAAATAGTCTAGATGAATATGGGAGTCAGAAAGAAAGGCAGTTCCCACATTAGACAAACCATGATTCTGCTATAGTTTGTTGTAGGAGCCAGTCTCTTCGTTCGTTGAAAGATTTATTTTTCTATTGTTTTTCTTTGCCAAGACATTCTCATATTCTGGTAAATAGTTCTGCTTTTTTCAGGATCAACATAATGGCAGCTATTGATGTGCATAAAAGAAGCCAAATTATTACTGATAACCAAATTTTATAGCCCATATTTGTAGGATAAATGGCCCCTCAATGTTGCATATTTCTTTCTTTCTTTGTTTATATTTCAAATGTTGCATATTTATTTATTTATATTTCAAATTTAGACACCGCCCCTCTCATGAGGAAATGACTCTGGGGGTTTACAATAAAGGCATATAGAAGAGTAATGCTGGATCACACCAACCACCTATACATTCCAGTGAGCCAGGAAGAGCCAGACAATAAGGCCCTCCTTCTTTTGTTTACCAGGAACTGATCCTGTATACAGTGGTACCTCTAGTTACGAACTTAATCCGTTCCGTGACTCTGGTTGCAACTCGAGTTGGTCTCAAGTCGAGGTAAAGTTTTCCATAAGGTTCAATGTAAATACAGTTAATCCGTTCCGCCCTCTGAATTTGGTCGCACAACGAGGCAAATTTCCCCATAAGCTTCAATGTAAATACCGCTAATCCGCCCTCCGAATTTGGTCGCACCCCGAGGTAAATTTCCCCCATAAGGTTCAATGTAAATACGGCTAAACAGTTCTGAAACATATGCATTTTATTTTTAAACCTCAAAAACATGAAAAAAAGTACAGTACAGCACAGTATGAAGAGGGAGGATGGGGTGGGGAGGCAGTTATTGTTTGGAGGGAGAGTCCCCCTCCAAAGGGACATCGGGGAGATCTCCTTCAGGGGGTTCCTCTCTTCTTTGCCTCTTAGTTGCAGGCTCAGTTCTGGGGAAAAACCTGTCTAAAGTCAGTTGCCAGCCTGCTCTGCATTTTCTTTGGAGCCATGCTGACAAGCACACCAAAAATCTTCCAAATGCCACAAAACACACCACAAGCCTCACCGAACGTCTCCTTGCTACCGCGATCTCTCCCACAGGAAGCCGCGACCGCGTGGCAGTAGGGAAAATGGCTGCGGATCCGGTTCGTAACTCGAGGCGGAGTTTGCAAGTAGAGGTAAATTTTTGGGGCCGGAGCTGGTCATATCTCGAAAAATTCGTAAGGAGGGGCGTTCGTAACTAGAGGTACCACTGTACTCCATGTCAGATTGGAGGTCATGTATAGCTATCTTTATTATTAGTCATCCTTTAGATTCCATATTTCTAATTTGTATTGTTAATATACTTTATGTTATATATCTAATATCTTAACACAAAACAATGTAACAAAATAAGGTGAAGATTTAAAAAGCACACAGTAAGCCATCAATTTAAAAAAGCATAGAAAAGCAAAAACATGTAAGAGGAAACTATACTACACAATATCTAAGTCATACAGTTTTTAGCATGTATTTAAAAGTAAGCAATGATGGGATCTCTTTCGCCTCACTTCCTAAGCATTCCTAGGTGACTGAGAAAGTTGGCCAGAAGCAGAGACCAGGAACTGAAAGGGAGGGTAATTAGGATTTAGATGGCAGCCTAAGGGCTGGAGTGAAAAACAAGACAGGAGTCAGCATCAGCTGACAGGCAAGCAAAGAATACCAAGTAGGCCACATTGCTTGAGCAAAGTTCATTTGCAGCCTCCCTTCTGCCAGAAAGATCTAATTATGATGGGTAAAAAAAATTCTCTTACTACAGAGAAATTATTTCAAAGAAGAGAACGTCAACACAATTCTCAAAGGTGGAATGTGGTCTTCTCACATACATTTTGTTACAAGATGGTGAAAGGGCCTGGGTGAATTCATTTTCATTCATTGTATAGTACACTAATCCCTCCAGTGGTCTGTAGCCTCCCTGGCTTCCCCTGCTTCAATTAAATCAGCACTGAACTGAAACGTGTATAAAATGAAATCTTGTGGTAGTTAGCAAAACCTCTAATTGATTTCCTGGAATTACTTAAAATAAAAGCCTTATATAATTAGTAGCATTCTGAAAGAATACTTTAGAAAACCTTGGGAATTAATCCTGCTTCTTTAGACAAAAGACTTTGGGCTTTAACATTAAAAAAAAAAAATCTCTCTCATGCATTACATATGAGCTTGTCCAAAACAATAAAGCAAAATAATCAAATTGCAAAGAATGAACACCTTCAGTTGAACAATGAATTTATTCTGCTGCTAGCTTCCAACATACAAATAAGAATGGTTGGGTGGGGGAACTGAAAAAGGAAACAAGATATGCATATTTATAGGTGTGTCTCCCCATCTGGGGCACAGAGCTTGAGAAAAAGCACAGAAGCAATTCTCATTAAAGATATGGATAAAAAAGAAAGTGGCAGAGGTCAGGTTCAAAACCTCAGCATCACACAAGGTATCTAGGAGGAAAGGCCAAGGAAGTTCATGTTACATAAGCAAATCTTAGGCTTCAAACTCCTTCCCAACCTTTTGACAGCACAACTCAGATGACATCAGTTCTGCTTAGTGCAAGCCAGAGTTTACTCTCATATTCAAACCATGAAACAGTGGTTTCCGATTCTTATTTAAAGAACCATTTTAAATCATGCCTCTCTGGTTTCAGTTTCTTGTGCTAAAAAGAAATCAGCAAATGACTTGATTACACAAAGAAACAGGGAGGTGGGGAAAAAATCAGATCAACTTCCTACCATGAAATCTTTATAGATTCAAGAGTGCTTTTGGGGATTTGGTATCAGCACCTGAAGAATGAATGGCTTTACTGTATGACTGCCAGGACAGAATAGTTCAAACAATACAGAATTTGCTTGAGAGTCAGGATGAGCTACATTACTCAGATTTGAAAGACCACTTTGGCTGCCTGTTGGTTCTCAAGGTATTTACCTTTAAAGCTTTAATTACTTCAGGCCCACTTCTTAAGGAATCCTTCTTCTCATACTGGTGTGCCTCAGGTTTAGGCAAGGATGTGTCTAAACAAGGATAAGCAACCTGAGGACCGAGGGCTGTGTGCAGCTCCAACACTTTTAGCCCCTGGAGTCCTGGTGACCACAATTGCAAAAATCAACAGCAAAGCTTCCTGCCTATTTGAGGTGAGAAACACACAAAAACAAAATGCAAGCTCTAAGACATGCTTTACAGAGTAGGGATTTAAAAAAAAAAAAAAAAGGTGGGGGGAATCCAATCTCTGGAAAAAAACAAAAAATATTGATCCTGTCCAGAGACACATTTGCTTTGCTCACTTCATAGTATATTTCCACAGCAATACTCCACTCTCCAATAAATATTACTTACAGAAGTTTGTCCAACTCTGTTTTAGAATCCTCAAAGTACTTCTTTAAATACAGGTAGTCCTCATTTAGTGACCACAATTGGGACTGGCAATTCTGTCACTAAGCAAAGCAGTTGCTAAGTGGGAAATCACATGACCACAACTGTGTTTGCCTTTTCCCCACTCCCCCACCCTTGGGAATGCTCACCCCAGTGCTGGGATAATTAACAAGAAGGGAATTAATGTTTGTATTTACATTCATTGGAAAGAAAGAATTTACAAGAGAGTAACAGGCCCACAATGGGGAATACACTGGGCTGTTTGCATAGTGCACTAGCAACTGCCATAACTTTTGATGTGTATTCCCCATTGTGGGCCTGTTTACTTTCTTGTAATCCCTTCCTCTCCAATCTCTCCGCTCTGCAAGGTGGATGGGAGAAAAAAAAAACAGGTCAGGCACAGGACAACGCATACTGACTGTAATGACAATTGCGTGATTGAGGGATAGCACTGTTGTAACTCTGAACAGTTGCTGATGAGGTTTTCAGCAAATGAGGACTACTTGTAGTTGTGTTACATACAAAAGTAAGGCAACCTTTCCCAACCTGGTAATCTGGGAAATTGCAGTGCAACTCTTCTGAAAGACACCAGCAGCTACAGAGCTTGCCTGAAGGAAGAGGCTCTTTGGTATTGGTACTTTCACTTGTTAACGATGTTACAATCTTTTTGGTCCAAGTCAAGAGTTTTCCATCTGCCCTGGCATTTTAAGAAACTAGCCATAGCAAGTGGTAGCACCTAACCAATCTTGCTCAGCTGGTACAAGTATTTGGGATGGAAGATCATCAGGAAACCTTAGGGCTACAAGCTAGACTGGGAAATCAAAGATGGCAAACCACTCCAGCATTAGCAAGGATGTGCCCTTAAATCAGGGACAAATATATTCCAATCTACTTTGCTTACTTTGTCATTTTTCCCTGTCTTTAAGTCTATAAGTGTTATTTAGGATATTGCTTTAATGTGTGTGTGTGTGTGTGACTGCCCTGGCTTCCACTGTTTTGATGGGTGGTATAGATCTAATTTAAAGAAACAAGTCAATAGGATATTTGTGAGTAGACAAAATATGCCAGGCTTGCACAAAAATACTTATCTGACCACATCATTCATGGCTTAAGACAAACTGCTTTTACAAAACAAGCAACTGTTTTCAGAAGCTTTTACAAATTACTGGCTGTTTGAGGCAACCTAATTATAACTGGGAACACAACATTTCCTGGATTTAGATTTATTCTAATCCAGGCTATTTTGTACATTAGAATTCACAACACAACATGCTGTATCTTCTGTGGATACAGGAGCAGGACAAGGTCAGAAGGAAGCCTTCAGAAACCACAACTCACAACGCTGGTTGGTTGGCCATATAAATCTTCTAAATAAATAAGTTTAGGCAGCCTCTCAGGAAGGTTAGAGAAATCAATGGTACTAGGTCTCTTGGCTAAAGCTACTGTATCCTCCAGTATTTGGATGCAGGATACCACTGAATGTTAGTTCCTAGTAAGCATTAAGCAATACATTGCACTTATATGTCCAGTTTATAGGCTTCTCACAAACATTGGACTGGCCACCATGGGAGGCATGTCGAAAGGTCTTTTAGTCTCATCCAACAGGGCTGCTGCATTCTTAGAAATACAACAAGCATTGCAGACTTCAAGTGTGTTCCTCTACCATTAAGATGGTCACACAAGGAGGATCTTTCCACAAGTGTGTTAACATACAAGTCAGGATTAATTCATAATATACAAACCAGTTCTCCAGTTGCCTCTGCTGAAAAGATTCAGGACTTTTTATTAAGAACTGGCAGCCATTTTTCCACAGAAGACTACCTACAGAAGTCTAAGCTGAAGAAAGAAGATTTAAAAAAAAGGTAGACAGTTTAAGGAAAATAACAACCCTGTCTGCTCCATATGTTCTTTTTAGTCTCTATTCATATTACATGGAAGGACTAATAAAGCAGAAAATTACTACTGTGACCCATATTGAAGACTTGGCAGAACTGCCAAAGGGACAAGGCTGCAAAGTTGCATGGAGAAACATAATGCACTTTCATTAGAAAACAAGCATAAAGTTTTCAAAATGGATAATCTAAACTCATTTTGTGTCCCTAGGTTTATTGACATAATTCAGAGGACAGGGTTTTGAAAATGAAGCTAAGAAATCCAACTGCAAGTCAGAGCCCAAGTGTGGCCTCCCTGAGTAACCTGGGGCAAGTCATTACCTCTTCAATTTGGCACCCATCAGTATAACAGGAAGAATAAGTGGCTGTCCCCATCAGACTATTCTCAGTAAGGAGCAGGTAAGGAATGGAAATCACTTGGTATGCTCAGAAAGTGTTTCATAAATAATAATAGCAACTTAATCCTATGTAAATGTCACGATCCCTTATCTAAATGTTGCATTACATGAATGCTTTGGAAATTGCCAAGACAGCTAGTCAGTACATTTTGTAGCTGTTCATAAGAAATAAACTTATTTTTATAATGGAATCCACACTGACATTCTATGAAGTTGGCGGAAATTAAAAATATTGGAGTCAGTGGTGACTTTCTCAATGGGAATATGCTTAAGTCTCTTTATCCTCTCCATCATCAAACCACTTGCAGGTCTGGTACCTCTAAGAACCTAATAATAAGTCTCCTGTGATGAAAGAAATAGCATTCTTTTCATGTTGCCTTAGGGCACTGAATTTCTTGCCCTGGCAATCGCAGTATCTCCAGTTATTATGGATTGTAAAAGACATCAAATAAAGTGAAGCAGACTCAGTGCAAAGCTGAAAACTGGTGTGAAGTAGGGTGATTTTTAGTTGTTTGTAACTCACTCAAAAAGGGGCAAAGGGGTCCCATATGCCCTGTCTCTGATTCAAAATCCTCTGCAGAACTTTGCCTCCAATATGTAACTCAGGAGTTCGGTAAGAAATAGGATTGAAAACATTGGGCATGTGTTCAAGCAGCACAATTTGGTGAAGGAGAATTGGATTCAGGGACTAACAGTTTCTCCTCCTTGTAATCCGTCATTATAGTGTTTTAAATGAGTGGCATTATAGGGCTGGGGATTCATTGTTACTACAATCCATTCTTACTTCCCCCAGTTTTTTTTGAGTCTGTGATGGTACTTTGTCTTGCACGCAAACTATTTTTTTTTTCTCAGTTCATTCCCATCCTCACTTGAATTTCCTTCAATTTCCTTATCAGACTTTCTATTTAATTCCTTTGACAGGCCTCCCTTCCTTCCACAACATATCCACTATAGTCCAAAATTTTATTTTAAAGCAGTAATTTTTCAATCCTAGTTTTTACTTAGCCCTCTTCCCTTATTAGTTTATGCTTGTGCAACTCATTGACTAGCTTTTTTACTGTGTACATAACAGTCCTGTCATTTGTCCTTGTAAACAGTATTGCACCCATCTCTATTGATGAGGGGGCAGCGTTATTAGAAACAGAGGATGGTCAGCCTTGAGAAAAGACAACTGAGGGTGGATATGATAGCAGTCTTCAAGCACCTGAAAAGATCTGTCATATAAAAGATCAAAACCTATTCTCTCTCATTCCAAAGGGCAGGACACAAAATCATGACATTATGATATAGGAATTGGATGTTAGAAAAAAACATACTGACAGTAAGAACCATTTGACACTGGAACCACCTGGCCTCCCCTTCACTGGATATATTTGAGCAGAGACTTGACAGCCATCAGTCTGGGATACTTTCAATTAGATTCCTGTCTTAAGAAAGAAGTTGGACCCCATGGCCTATAGGGCCCCTTCCAAATCTAAGACTGTGATTTTAGTGGCAGCAATTTTTTATTTTATTTATATCAAGAAGAAGAAGAAGAAGAAGAAGAAGAAGAAGAAGAAGAAGAAGAAGAAGAAGAAGAAGAAGAAGATGAAGAAGAAGAAGAAGAAGAAGAAGAAGAAGAAGAAGAAGAAGAAGAAGAAGAAGAAGAAGAAGAAGAAGAAGAAGAAAGTTATCCCTTATCTGTGACACACGTCATGCCAGTCTTATTTCTACTAAAAACCTCCAATATTTTTTAGCTTGTAAAAAAAGTGTTCTAACTTCTTAGATTATTGTACATGTCATTTCTGAGACTTGATGGTTGCTTGTGTGCTTCCCAGATGTCAAATGACAATTTGATACCTGGATTCCATGCAGACTCTTCGCTAAATCCATCAGGTCCTGACATACATGTAGGCTGTAGTTCTTATAGATTACTATTAAGGGTACTATTATTATATTGTTGTATGATTTCTATTTTATTGTACATTGCTTAGATTCCTGTAGGGTCGAAGCAGCATAAAAATCTTACCCAGGCATACATACGGCTGGCTTTTCTCAATCAGAAAAGTCCTGATGCTTATTGTACTTAAAACAGTAGAGTTAAAGGCAGGTTCATTTATTTGCTACTGCACTCTGTACCCTGGTCTTTACAGAAAAAAAGATTGCCATGCTATATAACCTAAAGTGTTAGGAAGCATACTGCAGCTTAGGGGTGATCCCAGATCTCTCCTTCTGTTTATCACTGCACTACACTGTGTGCAGTTGTGCACGTATGCTTCTATGTATATGAACAACATACAACTAAGGGTGTCTCATGAAATTCGCAGATCTGCTAAGTGTTGTTTAGCATAATAACTACTTTTTCTTTATTCCAATACTGATTCCCTGTGTTTTGTTATAAATGTGAGCCCAAAAGAATTACTGAGAGTAATGACAGTATTAAAAATATGATATATTTTTATGATATGATGTATAAGAATGCACATTCCTACTGAAATGCTTCTTTTGCAATCAGCTACACCAAATGTGGCACGTTTCACAACATTTTACCAAACAACCCATTTATTTTCACAAGAGTTTGGCCTATTCAATAGTAGCAATTTCCCTTTGCGATGTTATTGTGAAAGAAAGACATCAAATGAAAATCATCTGTTATCTGCAAATGCCTGCTTATTCTAATGCACCAGAAACACTATCAAGATAACCTCTGGTGTGATCTCAGCTATCTTGGGTTGCCCTCCTAAATCCATTACTTGCTCACAACGGAAGTTACTGACTTCTTGGAGCAAAGATAATGAAGGTTATTGAGATTCTGCCACTGGATATAAAATCATTAAAGCAAGATAGTCCACAATTTATGACTTACTCTATGGACAGCAGGGCATTATTTTAACGATAAAATTGCAATCTGCAGAGGAAGTGGCTAAACTGAAGGAGCCACATAAAGACAGATAATTAGTATCAATCATGGTGACGCTACTGTGGACATCTTTATTGCTTTAAACACACTAATCAAATACTTCTGCATTCAGATGGAAGGACTGATAGGCAGATCAATACAAGAAACATCTCCTCAGAGAGTAATTTTGAATTATCCATTGAAAAAGATATCACAAAAGACCCAATGAGTCATGTGCCGAGCAGGCAGCTATGTAAATTGAATAAATAAATAAAATATTTAAAGGGAGATGAAATATGAACAAATGATAAAAAAAAAACACCTTGGCTAGTCTATTCTGTAACAGAGATGAGTATGTTATTCATACTCATCTATGCAGTTATTCATAATTTATTTAAAAATCAAAATGTTCAGCTGAATTATTCAAGAATGAAATGTTTAAAAAGAGCCTTGGATTCAAATTTCCTGAGTCATGAAGCTCACTGAATGACATCTTTTCCTTGTAATTCTGGTGAGGATAACTAGAAAGTGTCTGGGTAGGAAAACTTGAGGATAGGACAGAAACTGAAGTGTTATACCTGAACAAGAATTCCAGTGTGAGGTGAGTATAAGAAGCAAAACCGTTGCAGAATTGGCACCTTATCTGTGGAACGCTTTGGTCAGATGGATTGTACAATATCTACAACACATTTTTTTCAAATCACTCAGCCTCCCTATTTATTTTCCAATGCGCCTTATGCACCATTTCCAGTATGTTTAGGCTTTTTGCTCTTTCATCTGCTTCTACCTTTACTTTTTAGTTTTATCCTGTGTTACATTTTAATTGATATCTTATGTTCTTGTGCTTCTAATTTATCTGTAAAATAACTTCAGGTATTAGATGCAAGACATTTCCAAATCTTTATGACAATGGAGAACCTTGCTGGGCTTCCAAATATGAGGAGGCTTCTAAATGCATTCAACAGAACACACATTGAAGTCCATTCTGACTCTGAAGACTTAGACTCTAGAGGACAGAGTATAAGAGTTGGAATTTCCTATGTAGTTATAATGCCTAAACCAAGATAGAAAAAGAACAGGATAATTCAGTTCTGGATTGTGTTTCTTTCATTACCATTGTCTCTTGCTGCTGTACCCAACTTCACCCATATCCAATTTCATACTGCACAGAGGCTAAAGTATGCTGTTGCTGCTCATATAAATATTTTAAAACTATCGATCAAGAAATTCTTCAGCTATTGCAGCCATTATTTAGGCCAGTACTGTGCTTCTGAGGAAATTTTCTGACAGCTGTTATTACAGGGCTCTCAAAAAATCATTATTTTAACAAGAATCACATACTTGCATCTAGAAACTTTTATGTAGAAACAAATTTTGAATTACTATGAATCTGAATGGCAACCATCATAACAAGCAGAGACAGAGGAAAGATCAGCATGCTAATGAAATCATCAAAGTAGGAGAATGATCTCCTAGTGACTTGATAATTAGGCTAGCAGAAGACAAGATAGCTGTAAGATGTCATGCTAGTCCATTATATCAAATGAGATGGGATCAAATTGTTGGCTACCAATATCCACTGGGGAGGGAAGGGGTAAATTTAAGTTCCACAAAGGGAAGATTGGGCTCATAGAAGTCAAAGTGATGCTTGGTGGGTGAGATATCAAGCCAAGCCAGGACATCAAGTCCAGCAAGCTACAGCACCACAAGGAGTTATTCAGATTATGTTTTCTAAGGCTTAGAAAACAAAGATTGATATTTGGGGTCAACTGATGATCCTTAGGCAGGCTGATATTGCAAACTGGACTACATCTTCAGAAAGTGCACATGCACACTAGAGAGACCTCTAATGTAGAAATTTCTAATAAAGTCAGTAATCTCCAGTATTAGGTGTTCACAGCCCTTTTGCTGGGCACAGTCATGCCGTTTCAAACATTCTCATGCCAATTAAGAGTGATGTATGGAACCATCAGTGCATATTACTTTTTACTGAAGCAGTGAAAACATCACAAGGTAGTACACAAGATGAAAGCACTCATAACAACAACAACAATAATAATAATGTAAAGTACAAACTATTTTTTGGAACTTGGCTATCATAGGCCCAAATAAAAACACATTCAAACATCATATGGGGAAGATATATTTTTAAAACTTCTATAAATCATATCACAGCTGGCACTTTCCAAATGCCAAACATGCACCCAACCTAATAAACACTGTGTTGACAACATGCAGCTTTGATTATGGTTTCCATTTCAGTCCCGGAAGGTCATAGAAGTTAAATCAGTAGATTACCAATGGATTTACAGGCTTGGGAACTGAACCTATAATATGAATTCAGTTGTACTGAGATGGGCTGGAGATAATGTTGGAGTATATTTGAATTCTCACATGGTGACAATGATGTGGAGTACTATTGCCCATCTTAAACCTGCGAATTAACTGAACCCACATCTGGAAGAAATATTCAGAAATTTTATCTGCTTTAAAATGCAATATGAGACTGACTGAATCTAGTTTTTTGGTGGCTAGAACTCTGCTGGCAGATCATTTGCATATATAATTCCAGTTGATAGTGATTAAAGGACTGATTCATTCTGTATAATCCACCCCATTCATTGATCTGGCAAGCTGATACCTTTCAGATGTTTCAGACCTTAATTCCTATCAGCTTTCACTAACATGGGCAATGGGAAAAGGACTGTGGGAGTGGAAGTCAAAAACATCTAGAAGGTCCCTGGTTTAAGAAGAATTATTTCTGCACATCCCACCTCTGCTTGAGGTACAATTAATTTAAAAGTGGGATTAAGGACTTTTCTGGTACGACATGAAGAATGGAGAAAAATTGCCTAGTCTACATCTACTGTTCTTACTCTGCCACTTGGATAATTTGTTTCAGGAAGCCTTAGACATAACTTCTGTTTGACTTAGGCTGGATTTGTGTATCATATTGGCAGTAGGACGTTTCACCATGGTTTGTGAATTGTGAAAAAGTCACAATTGCCAGGGTTAACACTAAGCTATAAACCACAAAAATGGTTTTAAAACTCAAAACTATAAATCATTGCTTAACAAATGACAATAGCTGGGGTCCTACAACACATCAGGAAAAAAGCAAGTAGACCACATTATGGCTTAGCGCAATATGTGAACTAAGAAATGTGAAGGCATTTATACTGCTCTATGACCAGGCTAAAGTTTGATTAGTTTATTGATATGGCACTTCTTATTGATGGCAAATTTAGCTTGAAGAATATTTGAGGCTAGCATACCAAGTAATCAAGTAAGCACTGAATAATCTATGAAGAATTTAGCATATTAGTCAATTCAATGATAGAAAAGCAAGTCATTGAAAGAGCAGCAAATTCGATCTGTAGCAGTTCAGAACAGAGTAGCATTCTGAGTCAGCAGAAGTGAAGGCAGTCACGGGTCACCTCCAAACCACTTCCAAGGGTTGAGGGAGCAAAAATGAGGAGGAGGAGGAGGAAGAAGAAGAAGAGGAGGAAATGCCCTTAGTCTTTTAGTTGGTTCTCAGTGTTTTCAGTATTATTCTGGTTGCTCTTTTTGAACCAAATAGAATATTTATATGTTTGCATATTGTATATTTAAATAAAAGTATTATGCATTTTATATTTCTAAATTTAGTATATGTTTTTATATTTGTAAATATAAATATGTAATATACACATTAAATTTATATTTATACTTTAAAAAATATTTAAGACTTAAATGACCTTAAACTGTTATAACATTGTAGACTTTTGCAAATCCCCAAATCTCTAAGATAAGCAAAACTTCATTTTCAACCAGTCACATCAAACAGTACAGAAAGTACTTACCACTATTTCTTCATCTAGGTCTTGGCCCTCACTCAGCTTCCTTGAACCTGGGTTATGGATAATGCTGTAGGTTTAGTCATTCCTAGGATTAGATGGTCCAAAAAGACCAGAAGACTGATGCAATCATTTTTTGTCTCAGATCAGTCTCTTGAGCTATTTGAACTCCTGAATGAGAGCTCAGATTTTGCAAAGGTTTAGCTACATATGTTTAGGTATATAATCTTAAGAGATCACTCTCAACTTATCAGCTTCCTGTGAGCAAGCCCTCTCATTCTAGCAAGAAACCATGGTTTGACCAGGACTGCATGCAAGACAGAGTAGATTTGGTGCAACTTTCAAACCTTATAAAGCTAGCGTGTCCCACTAGTAGGAAGCAGTGTTTAGATCTCAAAAGAAGCTATAAAAGTCTAATAATAAGAAAGGAGCAAACGTTTCTACAAGTGAAGACTAAGGAACCAGTGAGTAGACTGGTTCCTTGGAACTTTTCTGGATAAGGAGAGGACAAGACATCACCCACATATGCTCCAGACAGCTGCTCCTCATGAGGAGACCGCAGGATAGCAGTTTTCCATGGGTTTGAGCGCTGGGAGATGATGGGATTAGCCATCTTGCTCACAACTGCAGTGGAGACTTTTAAAGGACACTAGGTTCTCAAGCCTCACTTCCTAATTACTTTCAGAAATTGCCTATTAAGTATTCTATAGCTATTAGAGACCTTCAGAGTGAAGGTTTAAAAAGCCTTCATTGGGTGAGTTTATCTTCAATTCTGAACAAAAGAAAAATTAATTACAAGCTTAAGAACTTAAAGAATTTGAAATAAACAGCAAAAAGCTAAAAAAGATTTTGATCTAAGAAAGTTATAAACAGATTAAAGGTCCAGATAAATTTGGAAAGTTGACTTTTACTGTAAGATTTTGGAATAAACTATTAAGAATAAACAACTTCTTATGGGAAACAGACTTATTTTGGTTACCTTGGCAATTACAAGTTATAACAAAAAAATAAGTGATGATTTTAGAAACTGGACACTAGAGGGGACTAAAGATTTTAAGGAGAAGAAAAAAAAATACAAGCCTGATGTCAGTTAATACTGGGATTTAGAGAATGATACAAAATGTTATAACATGCTATAAATATTAAAGGAGATCTCTGAAGAATGGAGCCAGAAGTTAGTAACTATAATATGAACACTGTCAGTAATGATGTCTACTTCTATAGATAGACTATGTCTAAAAAATGTTAATGAAGGAATGACAGATGTGGAACAAATTTTATCTTATAAGATAAAGAAAGTACAGAATGTGGAACTACAAATGACAGGCCAGGAGAATGATTTGGAAAATGATGTTTTATGGATATACAAAATAAACTGGCCGAAGTTTTAAAAAGTAAAAGGGAAATACAAATAATAAACCAAGAAACCTGGAAAATGCTTTCTTATTGGATCTACAAAACAGGCTCATTAAACCTTGAAGAAATCTGTGCGATGGGATAAAGAAGAATTGAAGAGAAATTAAATCCTATGACAATATTTGATTGAATTAAAGATTAAGACTGTTAGAAGTAAAAGGATGGAATATAAAGTTGGTTTATTTGATCAAGGTTAAAACAAAACATTTTTTGCAATGTTCTGGCAACCCTTTATGGACTTTTTGCTGACACCAGGATTGAAAAGTTGATGTTTTATGGATTTGCTTATAGATAGGGGATGGGATATAAGATGAAGAAATATATTTAACCTTATAGGGGTTGAAGAGTTATTAAATTTGTTTATATTTGTTGTGATGAAGGTTGGAAGTCACTTCTTTATATATTTTCTTTTTATTTCATTCTCTCTTTTCTTTTTCTTATTTTTTCCTGCACTTTTTATTCTTTCTTTCCATTCTCTTTTCTTTCTCTAACTTTAGTTTGTGTTAGTTTTTATTGTAATTAAAATTCTTAATAAAATTATATTTTAAAAAATAATGAAAAAGAAGCTCCGCCTGTTCTGAGGATGAGTTCATTTGTTTTTTACTGGAACCTTAACATCTCTAGGGGATTCACTTAGTAGTTTAACAATTTAGTATTTTCATATTTTATTCACAAAGTAGTTTTATAATTCAGTCAAGTAGTTTTAAGTATTTAGATTTTTTTAGTATTACATTTTGTATTTATAGTGTTTTGTGCTTTGAAGCATTTTTTTCTATTAATCATCTAAAAAACATGTACTATATGTACTATAAATAAATGTGAGTCTT
Source organism: Python bivittatus (assembly GCF_059951505.1). NCBI lineage: Eukaryota > Metazoa > Chordata > Lepidosauria > Squamata > Pythonidae > Python > Python bivittatus. The sequence continues at coordinate 19,906,192 of NW_028277113.1, read as the reverse complement.
ATAACCCTTTAACAAAAATTATGCAAAATGCTGGCCAGTGACTACGATAATGAAAATAAAACAAAATAAAATAAATAAACGGGAACTCAGCTCATGAATGGCCTTATTGAAAATTAAATTATTTTAGAATAAACTTGGAGGTTTGGGGGAGGTCAGTTTATTGTTTTAGTATATTCTATTTCTAAAAACAATAGATCATGGATCAACTCCATTAAATCATGTATGGTTTAAGAAGGCTGGTGCTATTCAGCCTGTATAAGCAGGTATTAAAATTTTTTCCAGATGGCTAAAAACAAATGTAATTGAAAGCTTAAATGAAGAAAAAAGAGAGATTTTTCTGAAATCAGTGACCCCCAGGCCAGACAAAATAAACATTTTTGTTTTTAACCTAACAATATACTCTTAACCTGGCCACTTTTAAGTTCACTTATGCTTCTGATAAAATCTAAGGATCAACATACGCTCGTATCCCAGAACTGTTTGCCTATTTTCAGGCTGGGTGGGGGTGGGGTGGGGGGTTCCTTATCGCCATTCTTTTTCGCTGAAGTCAATAAAAAGAACATGCTGTTCAGGAATCCACCTAAAGAAGACTGTGAAAGCTCCTAAGAGTGTTTGCTGCCGTGTCCTTATCATCTGGTAAAAACAAAACAAGACAAAAGCCCAAGGAAACAGCCACACAGCGTTACTACACGTGAGTCAGGAATTGGCTGAGCATTATCACAGGAGGATCCTGTGCCTGACACAAACAGATGAAGGTAAGGAAGACTTGCACAAAAAGGAGAATCAAATGCGTCAGAAGACAGTCACTTCCCGAACTGAATACTCCAGATCTGACCCAAATCCACCCTTTTCAGCTAAGAGTCCTCTGAAAACACTGAACGTCTTCAATGACCTGCATGCCAAGTACAGGCCTTCCGCTGGCTAATGGCTAGCTGGTACCAGAATACAACCACTAAGAGAATAAGGAAAATTATTATACTGCCCCTCTCAGAAATAATTAGAGCTCAGCAATGGATTCCATTCTATTTTGGCACATGAAAGATGAAGCTTAAAGAATATTTTTAAAAAATGCAATGAAAGAAACCATTTTGACTTTAGAGACAGAAGCTTTCTGTTCAGTGGGACGCTATACAGAGACACACACACACACACACACACACGTGTGAAGATGAAGATTTGGAGGCTGGCAGACTCCAAAATTAATCTGGATGGCTTTACCACCTAAAAGGAAAACAATATAAAAGAACTAAGCATATAAGCACACACATATCACTGTTTTGCAAGGGCTCAAGGCAGGGAACACAGGACTCCATGTCCAATATTCTCACAACAACTCCATGATCTAGCTAAAGCTGAGAGATTGTAGCTGTTCCAAAGTTACCCTTTGGTCTTCATGGCTGAATCAGGATTTGAACCCAGGACTCCCCAGTTCTTGTCAAACACAGAGGTTCTCTTAAAGTTCTCGCTCTATCACAACCTCATTAACTGGTCCTTTTCATCACCGATGGATATGAAGGCAAGTGGCAAGTAAGCAAAGGCAAAGCATGTCGCAGGAAAGCATGCGTTGCTCCTAAGTTGATGCATCAAGCCAAAATGTTCCAAACTGTGTTCTGTCAAACTTGACGTAGTTCTGTGAAAGAGTAAGGGGGAAAAGTGTTCACTAGCAAGGTTTCCGGAATTTAGGTTCTGCAGCCTGAAAAAGTGTGAAAAGCCCTGCAAAGCAATTTATCAATCTTGCCCCGTCCCTCTTACTAAAACATGCTCCCACCAAATACTAACATTTGCAGGTACATCCGCCACGGATTTGGAATTAGCGACAACTCCTGTCCATGTATGAGCATAACGGTTTTTGCTGACCCATGTTGTTGAACATGAGTCAGTATGAGTCGTGGCTTGCACTTCAATTGCCAGTTTTGTGTCACCAAAGATAGTATTGGGAAAAAAAGGGCTACAACATGGGAAATAAAATACCATTTGTGCCTGAAGGTTCATGATTTTTGATACAGAGAGTGAGAAAGAAAGAGACGCACACAACTATTGTCTCCTGGTGTTCAGTACTGATATGACTCATCAATCTTGAAAAATGTGGGGTTTTTTTTTTTTAAAAAAAGAGAATGTTCCAATTCTTGATTTTCTGAATCAGAAAAATCAGAAAAATCATTTTTTTATTGATTTCTTTATACTTGTACATCTTGTTTCTTATTTTGTTTCCAATATATTGAATTGCATTTCTGTATCTATTTGGCAGTAATTTAACATTTTAATCTCCCAATACATAGAAATTTTAGCTGGGAAGATACATTAAATAATTGTATTTATTGCAAATTCCTCAGGTTAAGTCATTCACTTTGCTCATATTTATATACTGAAAAGTATCTCCAAGATTTTCCCCAAAATTACAGAATGAGGGTGGCCTTATATTCCATGTTGAAGAACAGAAGATGTTGAAAAGAAAGGAATAGGAAAGAGATGAGATCAGTAGAGACGCTGCTGAAAAGCATGGATACCTTTGAAGATTAGCTTGAAAATGAGCTATTGCTTGGGATGGACTGTTTGCTTAGTGAATTTTAATCCTTTGTGTAATACCTACACATCATTTTTTCCCCTCCCAGCCCCCCATCTCCATCCAGTTATCTCTTGCTCTGACCTCTTATTCACCTTTTTGTTCTTATTTCTTCTAGGAGGAGGGAGGAAAATATCCGTGTGTAAGAGTGGTTCACATAGTTGATATATACGGATGAAAATAATACATCTTAGGTTCTTTATTTTACAAGCAGTTAACTTTAATCAATATTAATATGTAAAAATACACATCTATTTCCATATTCTGCCCTGGTCCTTTTTGGAGTATATTCTGGTAGGTTAGACACACATAACTGTGATACCTGCCTACTGGAAGGAGACAGTGACAGTCCATTTCATAACTTTGCTATGAAAATTGGATGGCTGCAGTCAGCAGGAGCTGAGCTCAATTCAAGGATCTCTTATCCTTTTTAATATTTTCAGCATGAATTCCTGAATATTAACTGAGGTGGCCTTAAAAAGCAGCTTGGTCCAATCAGTGCCTGCCGTTTCTACATTACATCTTTATTCTACATTACTACGTCTTTCTCAGATGGCTTTTTCAGTTCATCGGCCTGCCAGCAGTGTTGGAAAACAAAAGGCTATACATTTCTGAAGATGCACTCCGTAAAACAAATTTATTTTAGTACCTAAACCAGTTATAAAGAATTGCACCTACCTGTCCTATCAGCATTTATGACCAAGAGGGAACTTCCAATGCAAGCCAAGTTAGCATTTTAATTGTTTGCTTTCTGACAGTGCAATGTAGAAAGTGCCATTATATCTCACTACTCACTTAAATAACTCCAGTTCTAAGATATATCTATTCTCTGCCATGCTAATGTAAAGTCCCTTTTTTCATGGAATATCATGACAGATATCTTGATCTATCTGAACTCAAGAGTCATAATATTTTTCTGAGAATTGCAACTGCTAAACACAAGATATGACTTTCTTTTGTAGAGAACAAACTTCGCAAAGCAGGCACTTCTGCCTCTAAAAGCCAACCTCCTCTCCTTTTGATGGGACAACATCAATAGTGGACTCCTTCGAAACAATCCTCTGCCACCTTGGAACCTGGATTCAATGCATTAACCATTTCAACAAAAACAACATTGTATTTTTATCAATCTCTGCTTTCAAAAAACTGGTAAAGCTGAATACTACCACAACCGTTTAGATTTTCTGTGTACTTGAGCCACAGCTGGAAATTCATGGCTGCCATTGTAAGAGCAGCTACATTTTCTTTCTTACAAATGCTAAGATTAGGGAAGAGGGAAGGTAAGAGAAGACGATCAATTAGCAGCCAAAGCAATAAATTAGTGTACCCATCTAGCTCTAACTCGCAAGAGATATATTTGGAGAAGGTGCCAATAGGAATATACTACTAGGAATACCCTACTATATAGGAATAGAAATCTTAGTCCAAGATGTGATTCAATTCACATCATTTTGTTGTGTGAATGTCTGAAGAAACTGCAGGTTTGAAAAATGAGCTTTCAAAAAATAAATGAGCTCATGGATTATAGGAATTCTTAAGCATACAATATATTCAATAAGTCTTTTTCTCAGTCAATGTTTTGGACTGTAACTATTAAGAACTATAGAACATTTATGTTGATTTAGGATCTGCTATTTCTTAGTCACAGTTACAGTGGCAATGGGAATGTGTGTACCACTGGAAGACCTGAAAGACCAGGTTAGGGATACATCGTTATGGAGAAAATCTATTATGTGGTCACTAAGAGTCAACACTGACTTGATGGCACATAAACCATCAATCAATTTCTAAGTCATCTGATTCATCTCTAGCATTACACAACATACGTTTGGTGTGAACATAAGGCATTATTAATATACAATTCATAACTAAACTTCTCAGAATTGAGGAAATTATCAAAATGATTTTTTTTTTATTCCTGTGTTGCAAAGCAGCTCAAATCTACATACTGTATTGTAAAGCATGCCATTGCTATTAGAGATAGGCAAATTTATGTGACTGAAGCGAAGGCCATTGCAGTCATCTGAGCCATGGTATTAATCATCAGCCAAGGCTTAAAAATCACAGCTAAGAGACAGCAATCACAACTAGCATGCATTATAATGACAAAATATGCAGATTGTCTTGGGCAAGGAAAAGCACATCCCCGACTTTTGTCACAGCAGGAAGCATGTTCACAAACATGCTCATTTCAATAAATACCTTTCTACTAGTATATACAGTAGAAACATTAGAGTTAGCCATGTCAAAATCACATTTCATATAATGAAAAATCTACTGAAGAGGCAGAAAAGCAAAAGCTCCTAACTTACTTCTCTTTTTCTTGCTTGAAAAAGTAAAGTAAAAGAACCCATATTGTGCGTGCGTGCATGTGTGTGTGTGCTGCATGGAATGGCATGTGCTTTTCTCACTCTTTAAGCCAGTAATTAACAGCACGTATCAAATAAGCCTCAACAAATGTTGGCATTGCATACCACACCTACTAAGCATTTCAAGAGGCCCAAATATATATGCAAAATATGTACCTGGCCTCCCTAGAGGCTTGGGCCTGCCTATTTAGATAATAGACACAAGAAGAAGCTTGACTGAATGGCAATGATTCCCAGTATTCATCTAAGAATGCCCAGGAATGTCTTCAATCAGCTGGGTTCAGCTGTTATTTGGCTTTGCTTTGAATGACTCAAATGCCCCTGCAGCTGAAGGGTTAGCATTGCAAAAGTTTTATACTTGCACAGGTAATACATTCCTGTTCATAAAACGTAAGCAGTTTGCCAGTCGATAACCTTTAGGAATAAAACAGCTCCTGACTGGCTAGTGTGTTATGTTCCTTGAATACACACCACACTCGATCAGCAACAATCTGAGGAAGATTCCACTAGGCACAATCAATATACATTTGGTACCAGACACCCCAGAGTTTTCTTGGAAACCAATATTTTATTTTGTACTGTGCTACACAATTAATAAAGATAAAAGGAGGCAGTTTGTATTAGGAGACAATTATGCGTATGTTCTTGACATGTGAATAACATTAGCAAAAGGCTATTTCATTCCAGTTAATAAGTATAAATACTCTGTGTGTGTGTGTGTGTGTGTGTGTATTTCCAATCTTCCTAAAACATGACCTTCTATATGTTACCTTACTTAATGAATGTATTTAATTGTCACATTTCTAGGCTGCTCAGGTCCCAAATGACTCTGGGTAGCTTCACAAAGTAAAAGCACAGTAAAATATAAAACAGTACATAAGAAAATGTACTACATGACCAGTGCATTGACTATGGCTGATAACTACAAAAACTGGGTAGTAAAACTTTCTCTTGTAAATTATAATGGCAGCATTAGAAATTTGTTCAAGTCACATGCCTCTGCCAATACAATTTCAGAGACTTGCTGGTCTCCTGAAGGCAGTCATTGTCAGCATCTACCCAGTATTTTGGCTAGTCAGAGAAATATCCAGAAAGAGATCTGCATTCCATTCATCTGTTCCTTGCAAGTAACATGGAGGAATTAGTTGACATATGCCATCATGACATCCTTGGAGGAAACACACAATATAAATGTTCTACACAGTATTCCTTCCTTATATTTATCCAGGGTTCCCCATTACATCTGAAGCCTTACTTCATGTGAATTAGATTCCAGGCCTGGCTTATTATTCTCTCATTTAGCTAGCATTTCCTAATTAGAAACTCTGATACATGTCAAAGTACATGGGTACATAGAGAAAAAGGTGCTGGCCTCAGCAATGGTTCCAGGTTCATAAATGATGGACAATCATTTGCTCAACTAGAGCAAAGGAAGGGATAAGATGGAAGTGAAGGAACAGTCAATCAGCTCTATCAGAAACCAACTGCATCACTTGCTCTTCTTTCTGAACTGTGCAATTCAATCTGATCATTACAAAATGTTTGCAGCATTAAAAAAACTGGTCTCAGTTTGCTTTCATCCACCATCCAACTATGTCAGGTCTTTTAGAATCTACATTGCACATATCCCTAGATGCAGGGAATATGATGTTTGTCGCTGATGTGTAAAATAGTCTAGGAGAACAAAATAAACATGCTTTAAGCAAAGAAATAAATTGTAAATGAACCAGAGTTAGTTAGGGAATATCGTTAGCACTCAGCCAATGTAGATGGAATAATACACACACCACCATTGATTTCAGGATGGGCAAGATAATTTTTAAGGGCTAAAAATCATACAAAATTACATGAAAAGAAATGATATTACATAGGATTTTTCATTATTTTATGACAAAACAGTAGAATTCAAAATTATTTTTCTGCTTTCCATATTCTTGTCAAACAGCTTTAAAGTCATGTGTAAGTATAAAACTAGAATCTGGTTCACACCACAGCTAGAAAATCCTGTTCTAGCTGGAATGCAACTGCTTCTCCAGAATATCCTTTCAGGGTTCTGAAAAATGTCATGATATACACATTCCTTGGTGAACAAAACTTTAACTGCTGTATATGAGGTTATTAGTAACTGGTGAATCACATTTCAGTATTAGACTATGGTGCTTTTAGTTATCCACATTCTCAAGGATTATTCACACCAACTCAGGATTGCAGAGATGAAACAGGAATATATAGTAAAGAAAATTCTGTTTTGTTTATTTGGGCACACAAAGTAAGTATAAACTGCAACAAATAAAATGGACATATCCTAATATTTATATTTCAGGAATAACAAGAGTAATAAAGAGAACCAATTAAAACCAGTGCCTTTTATACAACACAGCAAATATTGTGCCACAGACCTCCAAAGCATGAGTTTTATTTTTTTTTAAAAAAGGTGTGCTCATTTTCAAATATTTAAACATACCAAAGGAGATGATGTTCTGCCTGTCTCCCAAAAGTACACTCTACTATGTTCACTGGGACTTCCAGCTAAGCATGCCTGTGGTGGCTGGTTTAAGTAATGACCTACAAGGAGTCATCTAAGGATTGCACAGGATGCTGAGAATAAAAGCATGTTGCAAATCATCCAGGATGGCATTTTTCTCTTCTTTGAAAGATGAACAGCAGCTTTCATAGACCATTCTTATAATTTGTTTTCCTCTGAAAAAAGGAAACCTCTGAGAAGGCTTTCAAAGGTGTGGGATTGGGGCAATTCATATCATCAAAGCAGAAGTAGAGCAGAAATCTAGCCTCCCTATAAATATAGATAACGTTTTGCTTTTAAAAATAGGGCTGTGGAAAACAGAGTTCCACTAAAAAGGAAAACTGTGTGGGTGGGGAAAATTTATACAAGTTTTTCCTTAAACAAAAGATCAAAGGGAACATCTATTCGACCAACAAGCAGACTCTCTATACTTGAGTCAAAACAACAGGAGGTGGTTTGCTTTTCCAGCCTCAAATAGTTACCCAGCAATGCTTTTTACTGACATTTGATCATCTTGATCAAGCCCTTCTCAAAGCTCTTCTCTTATTAATAGTTATAATTAAATATTCATCTGCTGATTCATGCAATGGATGGTCAGGACATGCGAACCACTAGCAAGAGATGGACTGAAGGACAGCAAGGTCCTGAAGAAGAAGAGTTTTCTTACCTCAACCTTCTGAGGTCCTGCATCCATTTTTCACATCACATTCAAATACAATAATATTACAAGCTAAACATGTTTTTCAGGATGAAAAACGACCTAGCTGCTTCATATAGTGACACAAACCATACAAGTATACAATTTTATTCTCTAGCTGCATTGCTCAATGATAAGCCAGATTGCAGGCATTGCTTATAAATGAAAGTTCAACGTTTTGAACTACAGGTAGTCCCCAGGTTAAGAATGCCCAGTTTACAGATGACTCATCATTAGGAACGGAGCCTACTGTAGCAAAATTCGAGTTAAATACACAGTGATTCGACTTAAATACACAAAGGTTTGAGTTAATTACACAATACTACTTAATTACTACATACACACTTATTGGTACATTCCGGCTTACATACAAATTCAACTTAAGGTCAGACCTTGGGACCAGAACTTGTTCTTAAACTTGGGACTACCTGTATGCTTTTTGGAAGGGTTGATTTATTTCTTAAAATTATATATGGTCAATAATCCCTATTTACTATGTATAGTAGTTTTCCCTCACACTCCAAAAAGCTTTACTGCTGCTCTGCAAGTAGTAACTAGACTTTTCTTCAAAACAGAAAAGTTATTTAATAATGAGGCACCTAAAGGTACTAGATTTTATCAAGGTCAAGAGGATATTTCATACATCTGTATAATCATATGTACATAGTGCTTTTGGCATTATTCCTGTGGTATTTCTCACATATAGAAAGAATTGGCTTCAGGTCATGGTGGATTCCTGAAACAGCCTTCCAAAATTACAACTTAGAATCTGGAAATAATTTTTCACTAGTTGAAAAGTACATTCTAATCTACAATCATTTTCATTCATGGAATGATTTAGAGTCTTTTCAGTATTGTTAATTTTGATGAATTGATATATGTTTAATAGTCATGTGCATTTCCATTTACTAAGGGTGAAAGAAACACTTTCTTTCGCTTTGACAGAAAAGTAATTTCTACATCACAAATATGCATGGTAATCACAAGTCTTTAAATGTATACTGCATAATTCTTCAAGATTGTAAAGGCCAAAATAGCCCTTGTAAGGCTAAAGGGGAATTTGGCAGTATTCTGGATTGCTGTACTAAACGAAATACACATATCTTGGGGAGGTGCAAGTGAGGAAAATGAATAAGGAAGCTCTACACTTAGAGCTACTTCCACCTTTAACCAATTCAGATGCCAGAGGTCTCTTTCTCAAGACCCCAAATTAAATACACCCCACAACAGAGCACTTCTGTACTACATACAGGCATTCTCCTTGTTTCTGAATGTGAGTGAAAAGCTGATTCAAGCATTACAATATATACACTGTTAACAAGGAAAGTCTCCTTTTGTGGGGGGAAGGAGCCCAGAGTTCACACATATCTTTTCTGGGTAGATGTTTTCTTTTGCACATATAAAATGAAGGCCCAGTGAGCAGTGAGGTGGCTAGGCATTTGTTATCTCTCACAGAATGAATGTGCAACAAGCAATCTTCCACACTGAAGTTAGTATAAAGAATGTGATGAACTCACAGAAAATATGGCTCTTGTTTTTAGTTTTAAATAGCATTTGCCTTGGCTGATAGGTGTTGACCAGGAAAGGAAAATCAATGTTTACATGGCATATAGTCAATCTGTGGAAATCACTTAGTAAATTCTTTTACAGTGACAACAAAAACAGAAAGAGAGCGGAATAGTAATAACGGTAGTAATGGTTCTACTTTTCATGTGCCTAGATTAGGCAAAACATGAATTTTCCCATATTATTTACATGGCTTTGGGTTTCTTTTGACACAAGGAAATCAACTGCTTACAGTAGTTCTTATTCTGAAGTGAAAAAAAAAATGCCCAAACTCCATTTCATTTCTACAAATAAGATGTATAAAATAGTATAAAATTTTAGGGAACAGTAATCAATGTACATTTATTGGTGTAATATCTGAGGAAAAATATAAGATATCAGCTCCAAACATTGGATTGTAGACATTTCTCTGATCTGTATTCAATTTTATACATATAAAGATGCAGCGAGTCTAAGAATTCCTTCCCTAAAGTTTTGCCAGTAGCAACTAGTCTGGCCAATAAATTACATGATTAAATAAACACAGTTCTGTCATGCATAATGTCATAACAATGAAATACCTTTCCTGCTCGGGAACCAGAATTTTCACAGCAAATACATGTATACCAAGCAATACTACTAAATGCTGTTTTTAATTAAATTCCTAAAAGGAGTCTTCTAGCTGATGCTAGACTAAACAGGAATGCATAGAAAACCCAAATCATATTGACAGTGATATTATGCTAGATTACCTGTAGCTCCTCAAAGGCTCAGTTGCTTTGCTCAAGTTTTCAAAATTGGCATAACCAAATGAGATCACTGTTTTATCAGTGATTAAAGACAGATAAATGTCTCCTAGAGAAAACTGTGACTTCATTTCAGAAACACTCAGCAACAGGACACAATCGTATTGTCAGAAAGGACAGCATTTTATGCGAGTCTAAATTCAAACAAAAGTTTACAAGAAGCCTCAAGTTTGAAGCTCTCAGAAAGAAGCTGAAAAAACTTACTTTTTGGTGAGAGATGGATACAGGGTGATGGAAACACATGTGCCCATCCTCTCCCCAGAACTCTGTCAGGGCCCTGCCCTAACCTAACTTCAATCTTCTGAATGCAAGAGGAATAGGGCTTTCCTGACTCAGAAGAGTATCAGTCTGGCTTTGTTCTCCAGATAGGCCTATGGCAGGATCCTGCCACAAATTAAGATCACATCTTGCAAAAAAGATAGGAACAACACAAATGCAGAAACAGAATAGCATTCTGACTGAAAACTGACCTTATCTGTTGGTTTTTCAAATACTTTGGTTTTTTTTTTTCTGTTTCTTATCTCAAAACATTATTCAGATAATAGTGAGGAAGATAGCCTTCTCCTAATCAACCATGAGGATACTTCATAGCAAGATTAACCCTGGTGCTTAAACCTCTAACTATAGCTCCTCACCAGATTACATAGAGCAAAAGTTGGACAAGAGCCCTACAGCTTTCAGATCTATCATGAAATCTAACAGATAACTTTCAATTGTTAAAAAAAATAATACAAGTTACATCTTTTTGCTACTGTTTTTAAAAATCACACTTACATTTTTCAAAGGATTCTGAGAATGCCATCTGACCTTGGTAAATCGGTCATTTCTAACTAGTTCCAAATTTCCATCTTCTGACATTTCTGGAACAACCTGAAATATCTAACTGATGTGACAACAATCACCCAATTAAAAATGTTAATAATTCTGGTTCTCATTACTTTATGTGGGTGGCAAAGCACAAGCGGTATTTCCCTTTAAATCTATAATGTTTACTGATAATAGTATTTTAAAGACCCATGCGCTCCCCACCCACCAAGGATGGAATGACAGTGCTTCAGTATGCCATGGTGGAGAACCTCATTACACCCAGTGACAGATATCCTAATGTGCATCACAGATTTCTTCCTCAAAGAGAAATAATGAGCTGTCCAGGGCCTTCAGTGATTTTATAAACATCTCAGATGTTTTTTCCTGTACTTCTGGCACACTTTCTGTTCAACAGCAGCCAAAATAAACAAAACAGACCATACAGAATCCTAAAGCAGCATGAAGATCGTAATTTTAATGTTGCTGACACCACCAACATACTGTTCCAGTCATATAATTTTGATTCAGCATTTGGCTTCAAAAGCATAGAGGGCTCTTATGGCCTTCCTTGCACCACTCCCTCCCGATTAGCTTCCTGCCCAGTTTGTTGCAGGCCATCATGTAGCCTTTGACAATGGTTCTGGCATATGTTTCCTAGGGAAAGGCCTGGATGGCCTTTTGTTAAATGAGTGTTGATTATATTAATACAGAAAGCCCTTATCTGCTATCTCCTATTGTATCAAGCCCCTACTAATCACATGACTTGTCCGGAGGAAAATACTTACACTAGGGGAATAGTTTCTATATCCAGAAGTATGAGCATTTAACTGATTCATTATTAATATTTTATGTGTTATTACTTCAGAGCTGCTTGTAATAAATTCAGTAATGCCTTGCTAATTGCCATGTGAATCAGAGACCAATAAAACAGCGATGGCAACCCCCCCCCCACAACTTATTATTAAATAAGTTGTCTTTACACAAATTTCTTTAATCAAGGTGCTAGCTGAAATTATAGGGTCAAAATTAAAAATAGCTGATGGGTACCCCCCAGACTCTAAGATATTTACACAAAAACAAACATGGTTCAAGAAAGTTATGTACAAATATATTAAAAATAATTAAAATGATAACAATTTGAAAAAAGCTACTTATAATCCCATTTACCTAAACCCAGTTAGAAACATATAATCCCAAATAATTAAGCAGCTGGAACTGTTTTCCAAGAAACTAAGCAGCATTTACAGCAGAACATGGGGACCCAAATCAGATCTTAATGTGTATTTCTGTATAACTGACTATGTATTCTTTCTCCTGTTCTACTTATATTATAAATTAAGGTTTCCCAAGAACCTGTCATTTAGATTACCATCTTTGGGGATTAGGAAAAACTGGTTACTTCATTCATTTTTTCTTTTCTGCTCAACTCACTTTATTCACTTTTTTCTCTACAGTTTGCCTATGCTTTAGCATCATGTTTCTTCGTCTACTACTCTGATTTAGTAAACCTGCACACCTCCAAACACGTATAAAAAAAGTAAAACATAGACCTAGACTAGCACCAGATGAGGAAAAGCCCACATCATCTATGATATTATATGAACTGTAATTTATATGATACGTATTTCTTACTTTATATTTTATAATGCTCACTCATTCTGTAAAATTAATGAAGTTGGCAATAATATCCTATATCATCCTTCCTCAATTAAAGACGGAAAAGAGTAATTCTGCCTTGAAATTCTAAGAGATGTTGTCTAATACATCTAGAAGTATTAGGTAGGTAAAACTGTTCCACATTAAACAGAAGTCAGAGAAGAAGCAAATGTACTCAAAATAGGAGAACACAGATAAATAATTTCATTTGAGACTAGAATATTATGCAATCGCAACCCATATGGTTTGTTTATTGTACAGTGTGTCATGCAAAACCAGAAAACAAGTTTAAGTAAGCAATGTTAGCCCATGGATAAGCACGTCATGCAAATATAGCTTTCATGTATCATATTGCACAATATAACTAGGTCGCTTTCTAGAACAGACGTGGCTTGACCCTGCCAGGAACCGTGTAATACCAACAGAATATGATTGCTCATCCTGATTCAGACTTGAGCAATGTCCAGAACAATTCATTCTATCTCTAGCAGTCATTCAATTTCTCTCTATGTAAACCTGAGGTAATGGGTTAGGGGGTAGCAAGGAGTTTCTGGCATTCTAGATTAAGAAGGCATCAGAAATGCTGAAAAATGTGTTAAGTGATTGTGGCTGAGACTCAAAGCTAGGGTTTTCCTGCTAAATTCATATAGCTAGACTGCACTTCCCCACATCTAAAACTAGTATAATATTTGAGAATGAGTGGAGCAAGTATCAGCAACTACAGAACTCAGTATGCATGAGAAAGAACACAAGGCAGAACATCTGAAGATGTACCCCATGTATGCACCACACATACTTACACATATGAACATATAGCATAAAGGTAAAACCTACTTGGCAACAGTACAGAAGTGGTTTAAAACTGTTTCCTTCTGAAATGTTTTTTCAACTTCCCAATCTAGAAGACTAGAAAATTCCAAGTAGTCTCTTATCCAAACACTAATATCAGGCCTATTTCAAGTTGCACCTAGGCAACTTCGGCTTATCTTGAAAAGCTCAGCAGGGTCAGACCTAGTTAGCAGCAGTATGCAAAACATTTCAAACCATACTGAACTCAGAATGCTCCATTTCAAACTCAAAACAGTTGTCTTGAGTTTGAAGTAGGTTACTCTATCCTTACTGGAAGTGTTCTGATGCTGTTCAGAATGTTCTAGAAATATGGAGTTTGAAACAGGTGCTTTGAATTCAAAGTGGGACTACTTCAGTCTGATTTCTGTCAACTTGCTATCTTTTGTTCCTTATTTTTGTTTCTGATTTTGTCTTTTTTTTATTTGCAAGCCACCCAGAGCTGTTGGAACTACAGATTAAACTGGGAAATCTAAAATGATCCTCAAAGGCAGTGATGGCCAACTTCTCCTGTGCTGTTGCCAAGAAAATGATACAAACATATCCATGAAGTCAGCAGGAGTCACATTCAGTTCAAAGGAAACTTTACCTTCTACTGAAATCCGACTCTGCTTACATCTGCATAGCCTCAAAATATTGGTTTCTTGGTGTGACACTGTGAATAGTTTACATGTGAATAAATGTAAAAATATAGGAGAGACTATTGGGAGCTGGCTATAACTTTTCAAATTATAACTGCAAAAAACTCCAGACTTCTCTGTGAGTTCAGAATAAGACTGTGAGCAAGTCTGAAGTGTTCGTTTTGTTTCTGAAAGAAGGGAGCAGTGATGATGAATTTTCCCTCTGTCATAAGGAATCCCTTCGTGCTTAAGTACTGCAGAAAAACGGGTCCTCTGTGTCAGTTTGCAAATGTTACCAGCACATGAGAAATGTCACTCGACCTGTCTGCTTTACTAACATTTCCTATCAGCAAGCAGACAGGAAGCCTTCTCAGACACACTCACAAAGAGGCAAACAGAAGCCAGAGCTAAAAGTAGATTTGCTTTATGTGTGTTATCACCCCAAAAGAACGGAAACCATATGGAGCTTAAGCTATTCATCTAGCTAAAGTCTTCAGGTGGCTTCAAACTAAAAAGAAAAATTGTTAATACATGTACACAGTCATCACTTTATTATTTTTCTTTTTACCATTTATGTTACAACAGAATTACAGATGTTCATAGTTGAACTGTACCATCAACAACATTTCTGTATCACGTCTAGCTAAAGCTGAGAACCTAATTGTGGTAATTCACTTTGGGGTGAATCGTCTAAGCTTTTATGAGTGCCCAAATATATCCAGTGGAAAATTGCTGATAAATAAACTTAGTTCTTGCTATAAAAATTGGCTAGTTTGTATATTACAGAAGAGATGCAATATTCTGGAATTTTGGGTGAAATATGATAAATAGCACTTCATTTGCAACAAGGAATTGGACTGCCATGCATTATTTGATTTCAATATTTACTTTAGATACGACAATTTACACAGCAATAAATAAATAAAAAATAATGAAGTACCCAACTCAAGGAACATGTTTAGTGTCTTTTTCTTCTCAAGGCTGTTATTACTCAAAATCAAGTATTTTCTTTGTCCTCAAAGAAATATGTTATATATCATTTATATATAAGCCTAATTTGCCAGCACTACCATTTAGGACAAGTTGTTGAGGTATCCACCCATGATGAATCAAGTAAGAGAGATGTTTTTGATCTTAAGAGTAAAATCATGAGAATTGCCACATTAAAAAAAAAAAAAAAATCATGGCAGAAGGGATTAGAGTCTTCAAAGAACAGGGCAGACAGATCTGTTTATATCTCTTGTGCAGAAGAACTGCCAAAAACAGAAAAAGCTTTTTGACGCTTATAAAAAACATAAAATGGGTAAAATGTTCAGCCCTAAATAAAATATCCTAAGAATGTAAGTGGTTAAATAATCTTTAGATCCTCAGTCATACAAATGGAGACTCAGGGGGTAGGATTCAATTCTCAAGCATTTAAGGACAATACTGGGGACCAAAATATATGTGCAAAAATACAAACATATCCCCAAAAGTGTCAGGAACAGAATGTAAAATACATTTCTCTAAGAGTAAGAGAAGATCATATGATCACAGGTTAAAAGGGGATGGTGAAAAGCAGTAAAAATTAATAGATTCACAGAGTTCTGTTTTTGCACCACATTGTATGTTTGTAATAACAGATATCAAGTCCAATATCTGTTTGACTTTTTAAGGGAACAGTGAAATGGGCCTTTAGCTTGTAATTAAAAGGTTACATAAAGGAAGGTTGCTTTTCTGTTACTCTTAAAGGATCTTTATAGGTAAGAACACATCTACGGTATCAGCGTGGAACTTTCTAGAAGTGGGCAAAAGTGGGAAGCGCATTTCCAAATCCTTTCTTATATATAGGCTCCTCTGGCACTCTTTCCATTTTTGCATTTCTCTTATACTATATTACGTATACCTTTTCTTCTAACTTGACCCAAGGTGGGCAGAGGTCCTAGAAAGCCAGTGTAGTGAAGAAGCCAGACTGGAGACACAGAGATTGAAATATCCTGTCAAGCCTGAAGCTGCTTTGGTGAGTTTGGGTCAGTTACAAGCTCACTGTTTTATCTACTTCAATCGATTGTTGTGAGAATAAAATGAGAGGCAAGTTGCTCCTGAACAAAACATGAGGCATAAAGGTAACGAATAAATATGATGGACTTTACAGAGACCTCCAAGAACATTATGTACGTGGGGCTTTTTTATGGTATACGATTTTTATGAATTGTTATTGTCTAGCCAACATTACAAAGAAGTGTATACATTCTAAAGAAATGCCCCATTTGCTACTAATTCAGAGGCAGCTTTAAAAAGACAGATAATAATTGACATAGTATATTCAAAACTTCAAGAAGTAAGGAAGGTTGGTTCAATGCACACACAAGTAAATTCACACTGAAGGGACCATACAGCAAATACCAAAAGACTTCCATTTTTATAGGTATTTTTTCCTGTATTTAATTCCCTGTATTTAATAGACAATCCAACTACAACACTATTTGTGTTTTGAGTGATTCAGTATACATTTTCTATCATGTTTGTAATGTACTTATCAGCAACTACCAGGGCTGCTGCTGTTACTGTTGTGTTTATTTTGATATTAAATCTCCCATAAGATTCTTATAATTAACTTTGTGTGTTTCCTAACTCTCCTTCCTAAAGATTTATTTTAAAATCCATTACAATTATCCAGGTGAATTGCATTAAATAGACATATTTAAATGTTTACAATGTTTGAAACTGAGATTATAACTACATTCAGGAGTTTAACTGAAAATCAGTGAAGCATCTTCTTATTTATCCTTTGGGGATATCTCACCTAATACAGGTGGATCAAGAAATAAATACCGTTTAAGTCCATTTGTTTCACAGGGATACACACATTAATATATCATAACTATCTTCTCCAACCTATGGGTAACATCCTCCATTCTTCATCTAAAAGCATATAAGAGCTTTTCTTTCATACACTACCACTAGCTGAATACTGGGTGGAATGGATCCTAGAGGAAGTTGGTTAGTAAAATACTAAAGAGAGCAGACATGAACAAAAGCTGGGACAATGGTACCAAAGTGGGATATGCCCTACAAGGAGCTGGATAATCATCCTGTACTTAAGTTACTTCTAAGCACATCTGGGATTTTTTGCATGTTTTTAAACTTGAAAGATGCTTTTGGAACATTATTTTCTTAATATAAATTATGGGGATCACTTCTAAAAAAAATGCTACTCAGAGCAAAAGATGAGAACATCAAGTTAAATCGTGTTCTTTAAACAAAACATTCCAAACAGTGTATTACTGAGAAATTAAGCTAAAGATATTAAACAATAAAATAGTTACACAGAACCTTTTAACCTTCTTGATACAGGGCCCTCCTCCTCCTTCCCTTGTTATGACCACACTTATGAAGTTCAGCCATGAACTACGCCAAAGATAACACAGACAAGCCTTTTCACTTTATTTGGTCATTATGGATTGCTTTAAAGGGAAGATTTTATCATAGCCCAATTTATATTTGCAGAAAGGAATAGATGTTATGATCCATTTAAATAAACACGTTTCAGGCTCCACCATCATCCCCAGCATCACAGCTTGACCTGCCTGATTAACAGGTACAAGTAGCAATCATCTGGAAACAGATAAAGGGTAAAACAGTCCCCACATCACAACTGCCTGCCTTACTCCCACTCTTCACTCCATATCCAAAATCTGCAAAAGTAACAGAGGACTTCTTTCAATTCAAATTACCATGAGCTATCAAAGCAGATTTCACTGCAGCACAAATGACTGGAGCTAATGGAACAAAGCTACCATCTGTGGGATATGACTGAAGGCTTCTAAGTCAAACTCCCCAATAAAGAGAATAAATGATACCGCATGTAAACTTTAAAGAACTATGGAATTTTGGGCTAGTTTTTAAAATGATAATTTGATGTGAGGGTTGAAGTTGGTTACATGAGAACTCCAGAAAAAGCCATTTTGTAAATAAAAGACAGCTAGCACAAACCCTCAAGGCCAGAAAATGGCTATGGATTCAAAATGGCAGAAGGAAGAAACAAGGATTGAAATCTTGAAACTACTCTATAGGGCAGGATTCCTGGGTGTTATTAGAACTTCTTCAGAGTAATGGTTTCCTAATCACTGTAGTAAACCTACTTATCTAATCTTCCTGTATTTACTTGGGAATACAGAGCTGAGAGGTACTTTAACCACTATATCTGATAGGAAGCCTTGATGTTTCACTGAAAAACTGAATATAGCACATGCAACACAGACAACTGAAAAGGACTGAAAACGAGAATAATTTTATTTGCTAGGTAGAATGTTACCAATCTGCCCAGTTGATAGAAGACCATAATGTCTAGCCAGAGCCAGTTTGGTGTAGGCACCAAGCTAGAAACTGGGAGATGTGAGTTGTAGTCCCATCTTAGGCACAAAGCCAGCTGGGTGACCTTGGGCCAGTCACCCTGTCTCAGCCCTAGGAAGCAGGCAATGGCAAACCACTTTTGAAATCTTGCCAAGAAAACTGCAGGGACCAGTCCAGGCAGTCACCGGGAGTCAACACTGACTTGAAGGGACAAAAATTAAAAAACAAAACAAAAACTGTCTACCTGGGGGAAATGCACCACTGATTTGTTCATGTGGTATATGTTTAGTATTTATTCATATTATTATTGTGAGTTTAAGTGAAACATTATGTATGGCACAATTCCTTACGTTCTTCAAAATTTATGTCCACCTTGTTCTCCACAGGGTGTGGATCTTCATGGAATCACTGCCTCTAAGCTCTCTTTCCCCACAGTGGCAACTGTATGGGGCAAAAGAATAGTTCTGTCTTTTCATATGGGTATCATCAATTTATCGGGATCATCAAATCAATAATGGTGGGAACCAAGGAATAGGACTGTAAGGGCAGTTTGGGATAACAATTAGAGTAATTTGAATCATGTTGCTTCAGTTCTCAAATTCAAAGTGTTTCCTACTAGCTCACCCAAACTGTTGCATCCTGTAGCCATCATTATCTTGAATTAAACAACTATCCATATATACACACAACTAACAAGATAAGCTAAATATCAGTAGTAGAAGGCTGAAGCAAAGCCCCATTTGTAACTTCAGAAACCAAAATCCTGGCTCCTTTTGTTTAGCTGTTAAAAGAAAGAAACCATGTTTTGTGTTTCCATATCTTTAATGGTAGGAATAAGAAAAACATGACATTTCTCAATCTTTTGTGCCCTTTGAACCCTTGGAGTACAACTGCAAAGGACTATGAGTATATATTCACTTGGAGAACGTTAGATGCTAGAACTGCAAAGCTGAATTTCCTATCTTGAACGGAAGTGGAACACCCTGTTGACACCTGGTGAACATTAAAGGCAGCCTTGGTTTCAAAGGCAGCAGCTCATGAGAAAAACAGAGGTCACACTTGTCAGAAAACGTCTTCCTTTCCAAACACAATCCCAATTCCTTTCTTTCATGTTCTGACTAACAGTATTAATCCTGGAAAATATTTTTGTCCCCTTTGAGCCTTTCCTGATGCACAAGCCTTTATTCTCCCTATGGAGAAACTGAGCAATTGAGATAACTAAGCTAGTTGATGAAGCAGGAAACGACCCAATCTTTTAGTGATTTTTACATGACTATGAACATACTTAGTGTCCAAAGGAAATGTTATTGAATTCTAAACAACCACATACATATAAAAAGTCACTAGAACCATATTGATACCAGAGGTTATTGTTAATGTATAGGAGGCAGTACATCTAAAAAATGGGAAGGCCTGAACTAGGAAAGGAGTCTAGGTGAAGACAGTTTGAACTGAATGCAGAAATCTTGAATGTCCGCATTAAAATCCTGCAATTAGGAACAAGTCAATGTTGCTTACAAAACCCCATTTCATTTCTTTGAGTTATACAAGTGAAATTCATAACCATATGAATTTGACAGATCTTGAGAGGTGACAAATCCCAACAGGAAAAAGGTTTAGCACTGGCACTTATGCCACCCAGTAAGTATGACTCATCCCTTCCCCTTACTTTCCCTTTCCTAATACAATAAGGCAAAAATAAAGGGAGAGATTGAAATGGTCCAGCAGTAATAATTCTCTCTCTCTCTCTCTCTCTCTCTCTCTCTCTCTCTCACACACACACACACACACACAATACTGTTCACAAACTGAACACTATGGCTATCACTTTAACCATTAAAATATATTCTATTTCAAGTTCTTTGATGATCCTTGAGTATATTCCTTAGTAAATATCATGTACTGGCTACTGCTAAACAACAAATTTGAGATCAGTAAATTTTGTCTTCCACTCTGTCCTCCTTGTTACAAACAGGCAAATGCTTTAGTTCCTCCAGTTATGAACTTATTCCAAATTATTATTCCATACTTTGTTTCTTCCTCTCATCTTGTCCCTCTTATCACTAAAAAGAGGAGGAACTGAATGACCTAAAGGAGCAAACAGTGCATTGCACTCCTCTTTTGAACTGCCAGTGTGTAACATCCACCGTGATGCAGTAAGGTTGTCATCTGGCGGAAACAAGGAGCCCTCATGCACCTGTTCCAATGGTGCACAAACTGAGTTTCCCGATTGATGTTTGCTGCACCTGCTTCATGGGCTCTTTAGCTGAAGGATGTGGGCTGGCTGGAAGCAATGGGTGCTGCTCTACAACAAGAAGGCAATTGTCAGCCATCTACCCGCAGCAGCAAAAGATTAGAAATGTCAAGACACGAAAGACATAAAGTATATTTTCACTAAAGGATAGAAGGATTTTTAAAAGTTTTAAACACCACCACCTTAGATATGCCACCTCAGACAGCAACAGTAACAACAGCAATGAAGGTAATTTGCTCAAAAATCATATGGCCATTTTTGCAAAAGCAAAAATATTGAGAAGAATGTAAAAATAAAATAAACATTGTCCTTCTTCATAAGAACTCAAAGTTAAATAAGGCAAAGGTTCTTCTAAGACTGTTTTCCTTTATTTTCTCCTCCTTCACTTGGCAGTATGTTTTTATCTGTGAGATTTTATTTGCCATATTTCTGCTCAATTTCCGCATAATTCAAAGTTCCAGTGACATCTTCATTATTCTTACCACCCACTGCTTTTACCACTCTGAAATCTAAACAACAGATAATAAATTATTAAAACAAGCCTTTAAAATTCTATTAAAAGACTACAGATATAACAGATGAATGTCCTGACTGACTAACCTACTTATCCAAATCCCATGCTAAATAGGTAAAGCTGTAGAAGAACAGATGTAGCAATCTAAAATCTACCAAAATATTTCAGAATTGGGACTCTGTGCTTCAATTCATTCAGCTTCAATGGAACTGAATTCCTAAAAATGTTGTCAAAGGGATCAGACTGAACATCCTATGGTCAACAAAATAGGACATTTTTATGTTTCTTACACAGCTTCTTGTGTCTCTTCTGCACTGCTGTATCTATAGTATGTATGTATGTATGTATGTATGTATGTATGTATGTATGTATGTATTATGTATGTGTAAATGGGCCAAAGACTGTAAGCTTGAGTTTCTGGATCAAATGAATACCACACTTACATGTGTATTTATCTCTCTGTATTTACTCCAGAATTATCTCCATTAAATATGAACTATTGTCAGGCTTCTTTTGAAAATCCTTTTGAGCATTAGAAAACCATAAGAACTAAGGTAAACTTTTAAACAAAGCTCACTGGTTAAGCTGATCACTTTTAGATTCCTGATTTACCTAGAGTCCTTGAGGAAGCTTCGATTAGCGTCAAAACAACAACAACCCCCCCACTAATGCTCTATGTTACACTTTTACCAGAAAACATACCATAATAATATTTGACAAGCATTGTAGGACAACTAAGATTCTGTTATTATGCAGCTCTATTTTCTCACATTGACCTCAGATGAACAGAAGATGTACTGATACTTAGGCAGGGAAGTTATGCTAAATCCAGTTTCTAATAACTTCCTCTGCA
Source organism: Python bivittatus (assembly GCF_059951505.1). Classification (NCBI taxonomy): domain Eukaryota; kingdom Metazoa; phylum Chordata; class Lepidosauria; order Squamata; family Pythonidae; genus Python; species Python bivittatus. The sequence goes on along the minus strand of NW_028277113.1, from coordinate 19,883,803 downwards.
AACCATGCAAGTTCAAAGACCAAATACTGGCTCTCTTATCTCGCAATAAATTTTTATTTGTTGATTCTTGCTGGAAAACTATTACACTTAATTCCTCGTGAAGTATTTTGTCCTCAAAAGACCTTGTTGCTACAGCTCCCTAATATTAAAAGTTGAGAATATGAAGATTCTGTGAGAAAAGAAAACAAAATGTGAAAGGTGCTGGTGGTAAAAACTGTCAAATCAAAATAAAGATTAAAAAATGTTGCCCAAAATTATGTACCTGAATTTATCTGTCAAATGAGTGTTTGTAATTTATAATTATATAACAATGCCGCTTGCTGGTAATATTCAGTCAGATTAATTCCCTATGCTGAAATGACACTTGTCAAAACTGCAACACTGTCCAAACAAATTTAGCAGTACTGGAGAGTTTAACTATGTTAATTCTTCTAACCATTTCAAGATCTTCAATATCACTTCCACAAGAGATACTTCTCTGGAACTGAACTAAGTACCATTGTATTGTTGAAGGCTGGCACAGAGAGAACTGCTCCTGTCTGTGCTCCTGCTCTCTGAAGATGCCGGTCACAGATGCTGGCGAAACGTTAGGAAACAAAACTTCCAGAACACGGCCACACAGCCCGGAAGACCCACACCAGCCATAAGTACCATTGTTTTCCAAAGCTCTGATCTCTTGTGGAATAATGATTCTGCATCCAATGAACAGATGAGGCTAATAAACAGAAATTATTAGATACTATATCATAGGACCTATCCTATAAGACAGATGACAAGTTTAAAAAGATTACAGTATTTATACATTTAAAGGCAAGCATGACATAACACATCTATTTTATTGGCGTTACACTGTTGAACACACATACATTCCCTAAATAGTCATTAAAAAGCTGAATTGTAATTTCCCATTTTGAAGTCCCCTTGAAGTGCATACTAAATTCATGGTTGTTTCCTTGTATGTGACTTGCTTGCCTGGAGGTTATGACGGAGGGCCTTTATTTGCTACAATTATTTCTACTAGTCATTCCATGAAAGATGAACCCATGCTGGGGGATGGGGTGGAGGTCTGCTACCCTATAGTATACTTTTTGATTTACAGAATGTCACATAATTATATTTTATTACCCTGCTCTTTAGTAATTACTTGAATCCAATAAGCATGGTCGCCAATTTTAGTTATGATATCATCAAAAATATTGAAAATTACTTCTTTTCTGCCATAGATCTTATTAAGGTGTTGAAATCATAGGCCACTGCCTCAGATCATTAATGGAATGTAAGTTGGCAAACAATATTAGACTTACTCTAAGTAAAAAGTACTAATGGTTCATAGAATCATAGAATCAATGTAAGGATAGGAAGGAAATTGGGAAATCATCCTATCCAAACCCAGCCCAGTAAAGAAATCCACCACTATAGTATCCCTAAAAGATGGCCACCCAACATCTCTTTAAATACTTCCTGAGAAAGAGTCCACTGCTCCTGAAGCAGTATGTTCTATTGCTGAACAGCAATTAACTTGAGAAAATGTTCCTGATGTCCAACTAAAATCTGTTTCCTTGTCATTTAAACCCAAAATGTCTTGTCCTGTCTCCTGGAACAACTCTTAGTCCCATCTTCCACATGACAGTTATCATATCTCTCCACAACCATCTCCTCTCAGGTCAAACATACCGTATCCAGTGCTTCCTACTCATTTTAAAAAATCAGGAGTCGTCTGGTAGCACCTTTTTAACTAACACTTTTTACTAGCACCCTTAACTAACAGCCTTTCATGAGCTAATTCCTCCTGAATCTTGATACAGTTTTCTAAGATGTTCCTATTCCCCATTATTTCCATATTATTTGCATATTGGATAATCATATTTTCTAACCCTTTATCAAAGTCATTTATATATGTATTGAACAAGAGAGGGCCCAAAATGGAGCCCTGTGGTATGCCACTCAACACTTTCCACACACTTGACACAGAACCATTAACATACACTCACTGGATAAAATTGTTTATCTACCATCTAATGATAGTATGGTTCAGCCAACATATTGTTATCTTCTCTTCTAGAATCTCATAGGAGACTTTGCTGAATGTTTTGCTGAAGTTAAGACTCACTATGTCCAATGCATTCCCACAATCAATTAAACTGATCACTCTATCAAAAAAGGAGATCAGTTTGGTTTGGCATGAAATATATTTGATAAATCTATGCTGGTTCCTGCAAACAATGCATTTTTCCCTAAATGCTCACATGCCAAATGTTTATTAACCGGTTCCAAAGTTTTGCCTGGTATCAACATCAAGCTGAGTGGTTTGTAACTACTCAGATTCACTTTTTCCCCTTTTTGAAGAAAGGAACAACATTTGCTCTTCTCCAATCCTGTGGTACTATGTCTGTTCTCCCTGATTTATCAAGGGTCATAGAAAGAGACTCTGAGATGACATCTGCAAGTTCCTTCAAGACTCTCAGATGTAACTGACCTGATCCCGGAGACTTAAACTTGTCCATAGTAGCCAGGTGTTCCCTTACCATCTCTTCACTTACTTTGGATCACCACTCCCTCCTTTGTCAATTGTTCTGCTTAGGTCCATTTGAATACAGTTTTGTTCTGGGGAAGCATAGTAATCCTAACCTCTTGCTATCCTACCATTTTTCTAGGTCTGAGCCTACTGTGGACAGTTAAGATGAAAACTTTATTTTGATGGAGGTGAGCTCCCCCAAAGAATGAGGTTCACAGTCTTATGAATTAGCTGGATCCATCACTTTGCTGCTTCATATCTGCTTGGTCAAGACTGCTTTTTTTCCACTAGGGTGACTCACAAGATGTACTTTTTTGAGGGGCGGGGAAGGCTGGTCAACAGTTATTTATACTCTAACAACATTGAGGCAAATATCAATGTAATCATACCACAACAAAGAATCAGAAAAGACTGTGTACATTTCAGCAAAAGTTGTGGTATTGTGCTGCGGAATAATTGCATCAGTCCTGTTCACCAAATTCATTATTTTCCATGGTTACATTTTTGTAGGTCAACTATGCCATTATAGAATTGTATTTACACTACATTAATAGTTAATTTACTGAAAGTACAGGCAAATGTTAATCATTATTTACTTAAGATTCCAAACACACTTCACCCTGCCACTGTTTCCACTCCCAAATCTCACAAAAACTAATCCACTATTGTTTTCACTCTGTCCTTCTCTAAACCCTAAGAAAAAGGAGGAAGAACCTAACTGAATCACTGACCTGCCCCCAGATCCAGCAGCCACTGAAGTAACAAAAATATCTTCCTTCACACACCACACAAAAGGGAAATAAAACAGTGCTTAAACATATACCCTTCAATTCACATTCTTTTTTTACGTGCATTTTTCCAGGTCCTATGAATCAATAAATATCCAAGGATTTCCTATGGAGGTGAACTACAAAGCCACTGAGCTACCTTTCCTATTGAAAGAACTCCTAGCTCAGCTGATACCCAGGGCCAGGGAGCCATTGTGAGGCAAATGTTCCCACAAATGGGGCAATATACTTCCCACAAGCCCCAGTATTTCAAAGAAAATACTAATTTCACTGTACTTTCAAACATACTATAGCTGAAATAGAAATAAATGGGCTTAGTTCTTTATACAGCCAATATCATGGGACCATAGAAGTCTGGAGCTGATTTCAAACTGGCACAGAGTTCCTGTATAGAAGAGCCACAAGTTACAAAGTTTAAAGAATGAACAAGGTTTGAACTATGCCAAACACCTTAAATTTGCTATTAAATTCAGGCAGACATTGGCACAAACTATTTGTCTTCCCCAATGTTAAATCTAAGGAACCTCTTTCTCACACAGACCAAGAAAGAGGATGAAATCTTTAATATGTACATTCACTTACCTTTGAAATGTTTATGTCCCTTGAATCATTCTTTACAATCAGATTTTGACTCAAACATTTGCAGGAAGACCAGGGTCAAAAACAAAACGGTGACTTCACAGCCATGTTCCTTAGGAAGGAAATATGATCTGCCTTGGTCAGGAAAGGGAAATTGTTTGGAGGTCTAGACAGACCTCTTCCCTGCCCAAACTCTCCTCCTCCAGAGTGTTTTCCTTTATTGCTACAGAGAGGGAAAAAGGAGGAGAAAGGAAATAAGACAACACTTTCCAATGCTACGTGTCATCTGTACACAGTATCATTTGATGCTACTGCAATTCAGATATTGAACAGCACGAAAATGGGAAATGGGATGCAAGCCAGAAGGTTTAAGGAATTATTTCAGGATAATGGAACATATTATATACAAACTTTTATGAAATCAATTCACAAGAAGGCATAAACAAAAAAAAAAGAAAGGAAGCAAAACAGGAAATGGCCAGTCTGCAGCAGAGCTCACATAATAGAAATTTGTTTGTACTTACAACAAATAAAACAAAGCTAGAATTGGCTTTCTGGAACTGTGCTGGCCATGGAGAACAAATGGATAGTCAATCTGGCAGTAATGAATCCTGTTAATGCACTGGAGATAATTGATAAGGAGAATCATACTTGAAATTTATTCAAGCAAGCATGGGAAACTAGGGTCCTACAAATCCATTTAGGTTTCAATGCAAATAATTTTACATTTAGAGATATTCATCTCTATTAAAATCAGGCACATAGCATAATTATCTTTACAGGTTCAGGTGCATAACTTTATTTTGTAAATAATGTTAACAAACAGCACTGGAATTGCCCAACTCCATTCATCAGTATTAATCAATAGCTGAGTAAATAGAAATTATATACATTTGCTGGGTTCACATATCATCATATTAAATCATGATTTGCCAATGATGGTTTACTACACAATCGACAACTGAGTTTATGCAATGTGCTATGCCCAAAACAACAAATTACCCTGTACCCTCATTTCTAACACCCCTCTCCCACATATTCAACTGGACCTTCAATAGAACAATTTTATCAAATGCAGAAAGTAAATGAGGCCACAGAAACATTTAAATGCAATCAGACAAGCACTGTATACCTTTCTATAGGGAAATTATTTCCAAGAAGGAAATCTATAGTCTGCAGAAAAACTTATCCCCCAGACTCCTGTACAGTTGAACTGAAACAAAGCAAAGGAGGATGCAGCCTATAATGAGTTTTGTTTACCTTTACCCATTTGAAATAAGTATTTATTCATTTATTAGACTTATATCCCACCTTTCCTTCAGGAGCTCAAGGGGGTACATATAGAACCCCTTTCTCCCATTTCCTCTACAACAAGAATCCTCTCAAGTAGGAGTGTAACTGGTCACAAATCACTCAGCAAACTTTGTTTCCTTGCAAAAACAACTTACAAGACGCTTTAATATAGCTACCAAAACTTTATAATATACCATTACTAGTAGTAACCTGGAAAGCATAATAAAAAGCAGAGACATCACCTTGCTGACAAAGATACGCATAATCAAAGCTATGGTTTTCCCAGTAGTAATGTATGGCTGTGAGACCTGGACCATAAGGAAGGCTGAGCGCCGAAGAATTGATCCCTTTGAACTGTGGTGCTGGAGAAGGTCTTACCCTTGGACTGCTAGGAGGTCAAACCAGGAGGTCAAACCATACTACTACTACTACTTATAATGTGTTGTTCCTTCTGAAGAGCAAGACATGTGCAGAACCTTACACAAAGGAAAAGTCTTTTGCCTGACCTGTTCTGCACTACTGGATTTTCAAAAGCTCTTCTTTCCTTTAGTCAGATCCAAGTAGAATCACATATCATCAGTTAAAAATCCCACAAGGGGGTCAAGTCCTTAATACTTTGCAGACATAGGTAGCTTCATATTCTTCAACAATTCCAACATTATTTTCTCAGCAGACAGAGCTGACAGCAAACACTTTTAGATGGTCTAACAGCCTGGAATTGTATGCATCCATGGCTGGATAAGTCAGCTCTCCTACATCCAGTCTTCCAACAAGACAGATGCAGGAGCTCCAAAAGCATTAACACATAAAAACAAGAGCCCAAGCCACACTACTTGCCTGTTTCAATTGGTGCCTCCATATTCACATATTGAACCAGGGACAGGGCCCATAAGGATTTGTTGGGAACTACACCAAGAAGGTCCTAAGGAGTGCTTACAGTATACCTATCCCTATTCTCTGGCATATTTCATGAATTCTTTTCCCAGACCTGTAACAGCAGCACCTCATGATCAACTTCGTGAAAACTGAAAAAATAAGCAACAGTGACTCTGTTTGATGAAATTCCCAAAAGCCTTAACATTCTCCTCAAAGAATCAATGACTTGGATAGGAATAAGTTGAGAATTAACATATTCAAATGTGAAAGAAAACAGAAGTGGCAGATTCTTCCATCCCAGCTGAAGTCTGAGTGTTCAGTCTAGATGTCAATCCAGGCACTGACTTGGTCATGTTTGTGTTTATGAACCACCACTACTTTTTAAGAGTTCTGCCTCTTTACCAACTCTATAGTATAGTAAAAAATATATAGTATGGATCACCTCATGCTAAGAATTACTGATTCACTGAATTTGGCCAGTGCTAATGCATAAGGATTTCATTTAGGCTTTTTTTAAATATAAGAACTTAACAAAAATAAAATGGGATGAAAATAATTTGAGTTGTTTATGAAATGAATGTGAGAGACAGCACAACTGAAATACTATGCTATTTCTAAGCCAAAACCCAAACGCAACAATAAAGAACAGGATAAGGGAAATCCAGAAAGCATTTTTCCCCATAGGTATCAGAAGCAGGAGGATGTCCATTTACACAACCATTTTCCTATACACGGAAAGACTGGAAATGGGGCAAGAAAGACTTCAACTATGTCACTATGTATTTTTTGCATATCAGACAGATGATCACAACTTTGATTTCCTTTGGCTACTGTTTTCTATGAGAATCTGGAATCTGTTTTCCATGAAAGAAGAAACAGTCCCAACCCACATCTCATATCCCTGCAAGCACACTTTTCTCTCAGAAGGAAGATGCTGAAATTCCCCTAAATAAATACAGTTAAAGGTTTTGAATTATTTTTTAAGACTTTATTTTTGTTTTATACAAAGCAATTTGCTGAGGCTGCAGTTATGAAGGAAGAAAGACTTCTCAACCTTTCATTGCTAATTCGGATTATCTTTGCTGGGAAAAAGATATACAGAAACATACATTTTCTGTAATGAAGATAAAAATCAGCACAAAATTGTTCAGCAGGAAAATAGTATGAGGGGAAAGGACAAAAAAATGCCACATCCCCTTTTCTCTTAGGTCTATAGAGATAGCATAAAGTCACAATCAGCTTGATGCAAAAAAGGAAAAGTACGGAAGATGCTTTGAATAGGAGACCACCAGGAAAATCCTGAGTGAGAAATCAAGAAACCTTAGAAGAAGGAAATGGCTAACCACTTCCATGTGGTTGCCAAGAAAACTCTATGGAGATATCCATGAAGTCACCAGGAGTCAAACTCACTCAAAAGAGATTTTAAAATTCACAGACAATTTCTAAAGTCATGAAACATTTCTGACCAGCTTAGTTACTGAGTAAATAATTGAATCCATGTTTAAGCCATTACCTGCCTAAATTCAAAGTATGGACTCAAGACTACTAGAAGGAAACTCATACTGTTGCTGATTACAAATCTTAAATTCCATGTCTACGTTATAAGAGGCTGCACTGCCTTCTGAGCACCTCTGACAACAATGTGGCTGATCTTTCTGTAGCACAGTACATGAAATAGTTGTTAGACAATATATTACGCAAGAACATTGCCCAAATATTAAAAATGTATTGGCTGCATTTAGCTAGTTATTATTCCAGAAACATTTAAACTCTTGCAAAGTCACATGAACCATTGTTTACTCATGGTCAGGAACTATACAAGGTAATAAATATCTTTATAGCTGTTTAAATGCTGAAACAGAGTGAAACATGGAAGAATTACAGACACAGCATCAATAAAGAGCACTCAGTCATATAAGTGTCCTTATTTTCCCTGACTAATAGTCATTATATCTTCTTTTAATAGTGCATAAATTTAAGATCATCAAATTCTGGAACATTTTTTTTAGTTCTGATTTGATTACAGAACATACGTAGCTTGTGTAAGCATAACTAGGTTTGCATGAGGTCAAGTAAGTGACTCAGCCATAGAGCTAAGAACAGTCTTGAGTACACTGAGAATTGTCCAGAAGATAAGAATTCCAAAACAAATTTTTAAAGAGAAGTGTATAACTGGAAATGTCTAAGTGTCTGACTCTGCTTAAAACTTGACCCTAAAAACAACTCACATAGCAACGAATGCTAGATTTTAAGAGACTCGTTTTGAGAAAAAAACATCTCATTGAACCAAATGCAGCAATTAGGCAATTATTCCATTCTACTGGTATGAATTTAGCATTGTTTTGCATTTCCATTATTTCAGGGAAGGAGAATCTTAATCTCCCCTTGCTTCTTTCCCAAGAACTTCAAGGTAAATTCAACTATGAAGTTCCACTATCTTTTTCAAAACAGTTGGGTTTCAAAATCAATAATGTGGTGTTCCAATGTATTTCAACAGTAGTATTATGAAAACTGGGATACAGTCCCACCCTACTCTTATTAATCCTAGCATTTCCTAGTTTAATACCCGTTTTATTTCTGATGCTCAGTCATAATCACAGCACACTGTTTTAAATATGCATGGTTGTCGTGCTTGGTTTCTCTTAGTTGTTTAGTATTTGTTAGTGTTTGTTGGCTGTTAAGTTGTATTAGAATCTTATTGGAAAACTACTTTTTAAAAATTTATATCATGCCTTGGTAGAGGGCATACAATAAATATTATTATGCATACTACAGTCCCACTCTGTTCAATAGGATTTTCTTCACAGGAAAACACATATAGAATTGCTACTTAAGCTTCCTGCAGATGTAAAAATGAAATGCAGCAATAGTAGATAGCTGTTGTCCTTCCCCAAGTCCTTCTGTCTGAGGTAGCTATCCCACTGTATCAATAATAGTCAAAATGCATGCCCTAACCTCAAAAAGAGGGGGGTTTTAAACAGTTTTTTTTAGCTGCCAAGGGCCACAGCAAACAAGATGGCAGCGTGTTATCATGCAGTAAGTGGGGCTGGATTTCTGCTGTGCTTTTGATGTTGTGTCTTGTGATTTTGGATTGACTAAATATTTCAATTTATCAGAAAATAATACCTTGACATTTTGGCAGTTTGCTACTAAAATTATGTATTTGCAGTTTGTTTATTTAATTATTTGTTTTAGTAGATATTTAAGAATACTACCAAGAGGAAATACAGGAACAAAAAATTAGAAAACCAAAAAGAGAATAGATTTACAAGCTGTATACCTTTCAGTGACAGAATCTCAAAGGGTTCTAATAATCTCAAATAGGGGGCTGTGAAGCTGCCTGCAGCCGAGGGAACGTGGACTTAACTAAACCTCCAATTTAACCAAACCTCCAAATTAATGACCTGAACTATAGTATAGTAAAACCACAATTTAGGAGACCATTTGAAGGAGGGAATATCCATTAAACCATGTCATATGCATCAAGGTATTTGCATTGTTATGAAATTGATGTCAGTGGTATCTTTTGCAACGAAACTTTGGTTTAATAGACAATTCCTTGACTGAGCAGGAAGTCTGTTGCTTGGAAGTCCGCTAAACTGAGGTCCATTAAACAATGAATACATTTGTGGAATTTATGGAATAAATTCACTTTGTGAAATATATAATTAGAACATGTATAGTTTCCAGTGGAAGTTTGTCCATAAGATATCTACATGACCATGAGCATTTATGATCCACAGATCAATGTATGTCCCATTAAATATTAAATCTCACACCTTATCAAGGTTTCAAGTTCATTTTGAGATTAACCCTGCATTAATATTAGGGAAATGATAAATATCATTTCTTAGAATTAGTATTTAAATGCTTTCATGTACAGTTATTTAAACAATGTTATAGGATTTACAACTGCACTGTGTACATGTGTACTCCTTTTTTGAATTTTTTTTAACTATGAAATTCAATTTCAATTTCTTCCAATGACCAAATGGGAACACTCTTGTAAGAGTGTAAGTGACACATATAAAAACCAAAACACATTTATTTTAAAGAAGAGGAAAAGAAATTGTTATTGCTAGAGATAGAAGCTATAGCAAAAAATGTTTGGAGTGTTATTCACAGCATGGTCATGGCAAGTCTCATGCTTTTCAATGTATAATTTGGTTAAAAACTTGGTTTTATATAGATTAAATGAAGAAGAATAAAAAAGGGAAGCGGTGCCAGCATCGTGCAGCATTCTCTGGTGGGCTCACACTGAAATTTTAAAAAAGAGAGAAAGAGAGAGTGCGCACAGAGGACTTGCAAACCAAAATTTAGTAAAGGGTGCTGTAGAAACATTTGCTGTTGTTAACCCCAGGCATTGTATCTCATGAGATTATAGGCAAATATGCTTCCAGTCTGAACCATTTGCCCCAATGGAGAGAGATAGCAAGCATATATTAAGTTCTACGCGTCCAGGTACGTTCCCCTATTGACACTGAAGCAATGCTGTAAAATCACTTAGGATGAGGAATGACGCTGATGAGGAATGTGTAGGCCTCCAGATGCAGCTGAAATGCAACTCCAACACCCCTCCCCGCTTCTTTGGAAGCTTAAGTTCAACTACATATGGAGGATCAAATTTCTCAGCTTTCATTTAAAGAGTAAAAAAAAATTTAAAAATCAGATAAAGGAACTTTCAATTCTTAGCACTACCAGCCTTCTTAATTCCAAACATAACATTTGTGTTTTGTAACATGTTCAGTAACTGAACAAAGCAAGCGCCTTTTCAAGATGAACTATGATGAGATGGTTTAAAACAGATTTTTAAAAAAGGAATATAAATTCCAGAGCCTCACCACATCAAAACACAATGAGTGATTACATATATACTTGGCATCAGGCTTACATCACTGTTTGCATGGTTTATGTACTCAAGGGAATGGCCTACGCAGAGCGATAGCTTGTTGACCTCATGTAAATTATCTCATTCTGCTGAATGAGATCACAGGAATGCGGTCAGCACCTGTGTACTGTGTTCATTTACGTGATCCTGTAGAGCTGCCAGCTCACCCTAACAACCTCACTCCTTGGTTATATGGTGCATTCGGGGGAGGGAAAGGGGAGAAGGAATAGAACTGAAAAGTCATAAACAAAACTGAGGGGTCACCACCCCTTAAAAAATGGGCTTGACCTCTACATTCTAATTGTCATCATGACAAGCCTTTCCCTGAGGGTTTTTGATGTCAATGGAGTCGATCGTATGAGCCTGGCTAAAGCATTGAGTTTCAAGATCACATTTTGGATTATCTGTCAAAGCTGAACAACAATGAGGTCATCATGACTTCATTTTAGGATGCTAATTCTTTTCAGACAGTGGAGTGTGCATACTGGTTTCAGTGTAAGAGAAGAAAAATATTCTGGACTTTTCACACCGAAATCATTATCTGGCTCAGGCCTTCTAATGGTGGACTTACAGTGTGCTGGTATTCTCTGATCTGTATCAGGGACTTTAACTTAGCACATGGTTGGAGAGCACTGCAGTCCAATTTGTTTTCTGCTATTTGACTAAAACAAACTTCTTTTGGAAGCAAGATTACAATATTAGTATTGAAGAGATTTAAAAGCAGGTTTTTTTAATGCTTAAAATATTGATATTTCTACTCTCAGTAGTCAAAAATCAGTTCCTGTTCCCAACCAAAAATGTACTTGCTTTTTCAAGTGCCCATCATCAGCTTAGGAATATCTGGACAATATACTGGGAAAACACAAAAGGGTACCATGTGGGCAAATATCAGCTTGTATGATCTCTGCCTTTGGTGGGGGAGGAGTATACATGCATGAATCAAGTTTGCTTCTAGCAAGTTGACCTGATGATGCAACTATTGAGCTGGCAACATACATAAGACTGAATCCAATGGTGCTTTTGCCACAACTTGGTGTCTTTTGGTCAGGTAGAGCTTTTGGCACTAAAATGGGGAGGAACAGTCATGTTTGACAATTCCTCTCCTACTTCCAGCTCTCTTTCTCTCTCTCTGATATTTGCCATGTTGTTCCAAGTGGTCTCCCAAGAGACTGCAGCTGAACTTACCAAAAATGGCTTCACTCCCTGCTGTGTTCATGGAAAGCTCCACTGGATCAAAAAGTCTTCAGTGGCAAAACAGTATCTGCCAGATCTTGTAAACCACTGATGTATAAGTCAGTGTAAATATATATATAAATGCTGGATATAACTCACAGAGAAGGAGGAAGAGAAAGAGGAGGAAGCCCTGCCAGATTACAAGCATTTGGAAGTAACTTCATCACCCTGTGACAGCTGAAAGATTCTCTCAGCCATTCTCTCCTCTTTGGCTTCTGACCCTTTGTATGAAACTTATTATCCCCCCACCCCATACTCTCATCATCTCAAGACGCATATGGTGACTGAAAGCAGTTGAACAATGAGAGGATGTAACCACTCTCCAGAAGGGGATTTTTACTGTGCCTCAGAGCTCAGGACACCCAAGACAAACATGGAGGGAGCTAGGTAAGTTAACTTGTTCTAGCTATCATCAGTAGCCACACAGCGAAGAGCATTTTACACCCCCTCCTTTTTTTTTTCTTTTTGCCTCCTATTAAATTGAGACAAGCCAGGTAAGAACTGGGGGGAGGACATTTTTGTTGGGGTGTTAATTTGTGAGAGTCTCTTCCCCAAGAAGGCTCACCCATCCTGATCCCTGAACATACTCTGTCATTACATTATTATCTCTTTGGTAAATTTAGTAAAGCTTTCAGAATTAGTAAATTAGATTTTCTCTTTCCAGTTACATACTAACATGCTGATGATACATTGCTATCTTAGATACGGGGGAGGGGGATAATTTTGTTTTGGTTATTCTATCATTTCCTTAAAACAAAAATGAAAGTAAATTAAAGGAAGTGTGAAGTTTGTCAATGCCTGAAAGAGATAAGACGGTACAAGGGGGGGAAAATCAGGTGACATATTAGATCTAACATGCATATAGAACAGCAGCTCTTTCCCAGGAAAGTTTAGGAATTTAAATCTTGATTTAGCCATCATGGTCACTGAATTGCACTGTACCACAAACTCCAATTAATTTAAAAGCGCTGGTATGAGGTTAAAGTGGAAAAAAAGATCATGTACTATACTACATTGAGTTTCATGGAAAAAAGAAGGAATTGAAATGTGATAAATGCACAAATGAACAGAATAAGAGTTCAAGTTGCATAAGATTGAAAAAAGAGTTCTGGGCGAGTCAATACTCTACCAGCATAGCTGATCCAATCTAAAAGGTATCACCTGAACCATTTTATTGTATCTCAAGTGAATAAGCACTGCACAGAGCTTTGCGCACCACAGGGTGCTGTGCCTTACTGTTTCAAATTGTAAAGAGGTAAAAATGTTCATCCAGTGGAAAGAAATCTATTGTTTTCCCAATCTCCAGAGGTTCCCTTGATTCATGTCAATATTATCACTATACTATTGGAGCTGACAGGTATTGTCAAGAAAATGAGAGTATGGAAAGCCATTAGTTTGGCTCTGATTTGATGCCCTTTCTTCAGCTGAATGGAAAAGGACAGCCAAATGCTATCCTGCTCCCTTATGGAAGCTGAAAACCTTTTAGAATGAATACTTTCCCCAGGTTTTCCAAACTAGGAAATGATGGGACAATTTTCCAGGTCACATTATGCCATTTTTCCGGACTACTATAATTATTTATTGTAAACAAAGCAATAGGCAAAATAAGTAATGATTATTCCAGGAAGCAATACACTAACGTTTTCACAAATAATAATTATTTTAAAATAGATTTTCCTTTTGCTGTAAATCACAGTATTCAGAAAACAAGCCTAAAGTGTTTTAGCAACATGAAAGAAAAAAATGTAAAAGATTTGTTTTGCCAGCAATGAATATGCAAACTCACTTTTCCCTTTCCTGCAACCAAAATACTTTTTGCATATCCTGCTCGCAGACTGGAACTGTTTTGCAGCTGCAACCCTGTTTTGCCCAAGGTTTTACTGTCTGCAGTAGTGATTTTGACAAAAAATGTGGGCATGTAAAACAATATGAGTACACATACAGAAGTGTACTCTGTAACACTAAAGTACAGGAATTAACTGTACTTCATGCAGTACCAAGACCATGATGGAAACCTTCATGCAATTTATGTTCACATTCTTCAAATTATTTCCTACTTTGGGATAGTATCCTATTCTCACAATGCTGTCCTGAGGTCTACTGCTTCTGAACTGTGGCCAGGAACATCTAGAAGTCATAAACCCGAAAGGTTGCCCTGTTTGCCTTTGAACTCCACAGGGCTATGAAAATGTGTAAGGCACAGCACCCTGTGGTGCACAAAGCTCTGTGCAGTGCTTATTCGCTTGAGATACAATAAAATGGTTCAGGTGATACCTCTTAGATTGGATCAGCTATGTTGGTAGAGTATTGACTCACCCAGAACGCTTACTTTTCAGAGTCTTGTTAGTTTCACTGCTAGCTCTCCTCATATAGCTTTAACTGAAAGGAAAAAAAAGTCAGAGTATTTATTTACTACATCTCATACCCCAGAAGGACCACTACTTTGGGCTGGCAAGGAAATCCGAGTTTTCCCAGCCTTCAGAACTTAGGCTGTATGAACAGCAAACTATAATAAAATTGCATAGAACAGATAAACGTTGCAGGGCAAAACTGAATTATAATAAAATCAATTAATACCAGCTTTCATTAACAGCCAAGTTTTCGGAAAAGCTAGGAACATCTGATTCAGCTGGCCTTCCTTGGAAAGTATTCCATGGTGCCCATGGCGCCATAACCACCGTTCATGCTCTCCGTTCTGAATTCAGGGAAATAGAGAGCTCATGGCCATTCTACTGGCAGGCCAGAGATGCAGTGATCTGACATCAGTTCTGTTCATGAGAAAACATGCTGCTGTGTATGGCCTATTATTTCTTTTCGGCTCTACCTGCAAAAGAGAATGACTAAGCTAACAAGAAATTATCAAGAACAGTATTATTAGTATTAGTAAAAGTAGCATTAGTATTATAGCCAAACCTGGGGCCCACCCTCTCCTCCCGTTAATAAAGTATTATAGAGTTCCCATATTCCACCATAGTTGGTTGACAAAGCACAACTGGCTTCATTCATACAATGCATCATGCATAAACCACAGTTTACAAACTACAATGACTAAGTTCACACAAGATTATGCCCAAATCAAACAAATCATATTATGATACTCTGCAATGTGTGAACTTAACCTCTATCTAGAAGCCTCCTTCAAACTCTAGTTCTCATATCTGATGCTAAGATTTTCTGCTCTGGCAAGTTCCTGGATAGTTAGTTGCTTCCAAGCTACGGAGAAGCAGCTAAGCAGCAGATATCAACAAACTGATTCAGGAATAATCAGTTAGCATTTTGTTCCAATTCAGCCAGCTGCTACTGCAAGATGAGCCACAAGGGATAAAAGCTCATTGCCAGAAACAATCAGGAATAAAAATTCCAGAATAAGGAAGTGTATCCAATAAATTTATTTACTTTCATGCATTTCTGGTTTACCATTTCCATCATTTAATGCTTTATTTAAGGCAGCTTTACATAAAATCCTGGGGAAAAAACCACACTGTATAAAATATAGAAACACAAAAAGCCAAATTGCAGCCACATTCCTTCCACAGCTATCAACAAGAACTCACCTGAGGGAAAAAGAAAACCCCCATCTCTTTTCCACCATAGGTTGTCAAATGGAGTTGCTTCCAAGAAAGCCTGAAGCATTGGCTACATTACAACAGCCACTGAGAGGCCTTGTAGACCAGCCTAACAACCACTTGCCAAAATACTGCAGAATGAGAAGTCTACTGAAATTAAAGAGGTTAGGTTCTTTTCAGTGAATTACTACCTGGGAGATGCAAGCAATGCCAGATCTCAGGAGGCAGGGCAGAAAGCAAGAAGCTATCTCTGAAATTCTTACAAATCATTTCTTTGAAGAGATTACTTTGAAGGTGCCCCACACCTTCAGGGTTTCAGCTTACTTTTCAAGTTTAAAATGGCCTACATTCTCCTCACCTGACAACTGATATCTCTCAAATTTCCTTGCCCAGCTGAAGGCAATTTTTTTTTTTAAGAGTTAAGTTTTGAGATGAACCCCAGGGAATGGGAACAGGAATATTATCCTTTGCAGGCTGCCTCCCAAAAGGATGAATAATGGGAAGGAGAAAAATGACCTGAAAGGAAGAAGATCGTTGGCATACTGCAGCTTCTTTTAAACACAAGCTGGGTGGTGTTGGGAAAAGGAGCGGAGGAATCCAACTGGCAGCTGCCAGTTGTTCTAGCAGTGCCTGATCCAAACTGTGGAAGAGAAGGATGAACATACTCTGTAACCACTGGATCAGCACTTTTCAAATGGAAAAATAAATAAGCAGCTGCACAAAAATTGGGGAGTTGTCATATTAACTGGGAATGCATGCTAGACATCCTATGTGCTAGACATCCTTCTTGAACTCCACAAATGTTCACCAATCTCTTGCTCTTAATCTCCAGGGATAACAGAAAACAGCTCGAAAGATGCAAGTCTTTTCCTTGTATTTGTTTTCTCATCTCTCATGATGTAACTTCTTGCATGAGTCATTCTCTGTTCAGTAAACACCAGCCCAAGATAGTGTCTGTGTAGTATTAAGATCAGTAATTCAACACATTTGAAAAACACACCAGCAGTTTACTGTAAAACATGCATATGGTTCCCTGTTTTTCATGCTACCATAACTTAGACTCAAATCACAAAACCTTTAGTTTACAAAATTCAACATATTTGAAGGGAGGAGAAAACATTTGATGTTCTGATAAAGAGAAAGGGACTCGAGTTCCATAGAAAGCATTATAACAAACATAGAAAAAATAATTCAGTCTATTAAAACACACACACACACAAACCCAAACACTTTTCTATTAATGGTATCCTATTTGATAACCTTGTAAACTTATGAGCCAAGTTTTTGAGTTTTGTTTACTCTTAGTCTTAATTTTGTCTAAAAAGCAGCTTAGAAATAATATTTTGTCTAAAATAAATCAAGATATTATGGCTGGAGATCATATTTTGTTAAATGTCAAAAAGCAAACTTGCCATAAATAAATGAACCTACAAACTATCCTTGTGCTGAATAAATCAGGCAAAAGTATCCTAGGGAAGCTAAACTAGTTAGATAAATTTTACTTACCTTTAGTAGAAACACTAACTTGAAATCATCTTTGTAAGTGTTTTCCCCAAAAATTACACTTAAGGGCAACAGCTTAACAAAAGCAAGGAATGGGTATCACATAGATTGAAATAGCAAAGTAAAAGGCTTTATTCCTGAAGACCAAGAAGGAGCTATGTGGAATGTACAATACTGACTCTTAAAAGGCATCTTTTAATCATAGTATTAGAATCAGTTCTGAATTTTAGAACTGGAAGCCCAATTTATAAGGAAGTGTGAGTCATTCAGAGGGGCACTTTGTCCACAGTATGGCTGTGACAGACGCACCAATCCTTGAAGGGTCACGGTGATCATATTTAGTCATGCTGTTAGTTGGGTCACTTTGAGAGACTTCCACGGTCATCTGCATATGTATGCACATGCATAGAAGACATTTCCACTGGGACTGTCACTGAAGCATTCACCACTGATCCTGATGGGATTGCACACAGTTTCACAAGCATATTGATGCCAGAATGCAGTTTCACATGTATTCTGGAAGCCATCCTACAACTGCTTCTAAATTTTCATGCAGCTTTCAGATTACTAAGTCCAGTATCGAAAGTGCTGACTTAATCTTTAGGAACCCCTCATGATCACAGAGTAAAACAGAAAGAAAAAAATCAGAAAAAAGAAACATGCAGCAAGGTACTGAAGACTTCAGTAACAAGACAGTATTTTACACTATCTTGACTGGCTCTGTGATCACCTGTGATCATGGTAAAGAACTGCATGATCTGAGCATGTGCTTAACAAACATACACAGTTCCTGAAAGAATCCCATGTGGCTTTCCCGCAGAGTTATACCTGAATACAGAAAGCTAGTCACAAACAGGAGGAGGACAAACAATAGCATCAAAACATCCAGCATCACCAGGTTTTAAACGAGAAGTTGCACGAACCTATTGGAAGGAGGCGGCAAGTTATTGCATCAGCATTACATCATTAGTAGGGCATACAGAAAACAGAGGACTTAACTAAGAAGACTTCTGTGAGATTAAACAAAATGGGAAGCGTGTGTACGTAAAAGATGATATCTTATCAGACGTAGGATTAGGTCTCCTCTCAGAATGACACTGCATCATTTCAGATTGCAAAGAGAACTCCTTCTGAATTCTCTCTTCTGTCAAACTCTAACTTCCGTGAAAGCAAACAGAAAGAAAACAACTAGCAACTCGGGGAGAAAAGTTCTATTCCATGATGTTGCTGGCTACTGCTATTTTTTTAGCTGCAGGTAGACTCTTCTTAAGTGCTTCTTAGGAACATTTAATGCAATAGGAACATTTAATGCAATCCTCTCCTTCTAGCTTAAAGTGGTACAGACTGTTGTATTCCATTTAAAACTTGTTTTTAAAATAGTGTAAAATATTCTGCTTTGTGTTCAGATCAAGCTCCTAGTCCATAAACCAAAGCAACTGGCTTAAATCCAATTTTATTCTACATCCCTTAATGGGAAGTATTTCAGCATACAGCACTTTAATGTAGGCTGACTACATGCTTTTTGGTAAATGCTTAACCATTTTTACCATGGCAAAATTGGGGTATGTCAGCAAAAAGGTCACCTTTTGTATGCAATGAAGTGATTCTCTACTGTCTTTGTTTCATGCCCTTTGTTGGGGAACTCAGAGTCCTCCCAACAAAACCCTCAGCAGGCCACAGGGACGTCACAAGAAACCAAGTGATTGTGACAGATGGAAATAGACAACAGTAGCATTTAAATGTATTATTTATTCATTGGCGTATTGTGGTTAGTTGTCCTTTTAGGGAAAAAAGTGCATTCTAGTACCAAACAGGCTCAGAACATGGCATTATAATGTGAGGTCTATCGTTAATTAACTTATGGATTAATTGTGAGATACAGCTGAGACAAGTATGACTCTCAACTATAGCTTTTTTTTTTTAGAGCACAGGAAGGAATAGCGGCTATTGATCTGTCTAGTCTTTCCAGCCCTACCATCTTGCCTCTCTTTTTCTGCACTAAAGGAATGCCGCCACTGAAGTGGCTCTGTGCATTTAAAGTATAGCATCGAATGAAGGTGTTCCTCCCCCCAAGGCCTGGTGCTTTTCCACATGTCTTGGCAAGGCTACAAGAGTTCAAAGTCCCATCTTTTAGTTCTTTAGCTGCCCAGCTCTCCAATACAACACATTATTCCACTTCATTCCTTTCTTTCTTATCCCTCTACCCATGGTTATATTTTAGCCTGGCTCTATTATCTTCTTGGCTTCTTCTTTCTTCATACCCAAATCATCACTCTTTCGTTTTGTTTTGTTTAGCCCTTTGCCTATTTGTCCCACTTCCTTCAGCTCATGTGAATGCTGGACAGTTTCTTTCCTCATTTTGCAACCAAGCAACCGCTCCAGGACTGTCTATGGCATTTCCACACTGCCCAGTTAAGCAAAGCTTCCCCATGTGGTTTTCAAAACTTTAAAATCAATCAAATTAAATCAAGCTAAAAACAACCCATATATGAAACCAACACCAAAGCAGCATAAATTCAGTATAATCCAGCTTCATTCAGTATAAAAACATATGCTCAAAATATATAACTCAAAATTAAAAACAATCAAGGGAAAAGTAACAATAAGGAGAATACACTGAAAGATAACTTAAAGACTTCAGAAACCAATTGGGGCCAACAATTTCAATCTAGGTCCAGGTAGAATCTCTCTGGAGAGGGCATTCTGTACTTGGGACAGGAAAGGCCTTTTTCCTAATAATTACCTGCCCGATTTCTTTAGGCAAGGCAAAGGAAAGATCAAGAAAATAGCTTCCATAAAGATCTTAGGAACTAGAATAGACATGCAACTAAAATACCATTAAGTTACTTCAGAATGACTATACTCCTTAATATCCTATTTCCCCTAGTTTATTCCTTAGCTTTACCTGCTTTTTTAAAAGTTTCCATTTCAGGGCTTATTATCTGTTTTGTTTTTTTAAAAAAATATTTTGGCTACTTTGATCTTTAACTTCCTTAGCTCTTCAAAATATTTCAGCTTACTCCACAAATCTACCTCTACTGGTGAGACCTACCCTGAAGTTTTGTTTCTAACCAAAATGAAAGCTTTCAAGAATTGCAAACATTATTTCCTAAATATGTAAACAATATTCTATGTTAATGTTCATAAACTTTCAAACTATCCAGAGTACTTCAAACAGATTGAGAAATATAACAATATATACTCTGGCTTGTAATAATTTCTCCCATCAGCACTGTTCTCAGAGAAGGGCAGAAACTGGCAAGATGACAGACAGAGCATCACAGTGCAAGCCTGTGCCTCCTTTACATGTATCAACATCGCACACACACATTCAGAAGAGGTGGGACGTCCATTATGATGCTCTGCCATCTTGCCAGTTTTGACATACAGACATGGATGCTTTGCCTTCTCTGCATCTGCTTCTTCCCTCCACAGATCTTAAGGTTTTAGACTAGGAAACAGAAACCCAGGTACAAACCCACTGTCATTCCTGGATAATTTGGGGCCAGTCGCTATTTCAGAGTCCAACCTAATCCACAAAGTTGTTGTGAGGGGAAAAATATAACAGGAATAGGGATGCCAGTGTATGCTGTCTAAAGTTGCTGGAAGAAAGATGAACTACCAATGTAGCCAAGGAAATAAATATAACAAGCAAATATGATGAATTCATGTCATTCAATGTGCTAATGGTGCTTTTAAGTCTATACTGACTTTTTAACTTAAGCATAGGTACATAAAATATGGAAATTGGACCAGGGTGGCCTACATATAGCTACCATTAAAAAAAAAAGTTGAATGCTCTTCACAAAACTCACATTCATATCAATAGTGAGAAAGCATAATTCCTATGGTGTTTTGAACCTTCCACACCAAAACATCTGGGTTTCTGTAAGACCTAGCTACCAACCATCTTTCATCATAATAAAGATCATAATACAGTGTAACAATAAGAATACTATATTTTAGCAGCAGTAGGAGCACAACCTTCAAAACTTGCTATCAAACTGTAATACTGAATGTAATACAAAAAGGAAATCATTAAATGAATGAGAATTCACCATTTTAAGTATTGATTATATTTAAACTGTATTAAATTTACTTTGTCTTAGTCTTTCCAACATCAAGACCCAGAGCAGAGTATTATTCCCCAATCAGTCCCTGTCTAGATGTTCTGGGATTCCAAGGATTCTGTGCCAATATGCCAAGTTGGCTGGAAATTCTGAGACCTGCGGCTCCATATATCATAAGAGCACCACAGAGTAAGAAAGCTGGAGTAGAGTTTCAAGGGCTCATTGGAGTATTTATACAAGGGAAAAAGTGGTCTTCAATATACAGTGGGGCAAAAAAGTATTTAGTCAGCCACCAATTGTGCAAGTTCTCCCACTTAAAAAGATGAGAGAGGCCTGTAATTTTCATCATAGGTATACCTCAACTATGAGAGACAAAATGGGGAAAAAAAATCCAGAAAATCACATTGTCTGATTTTTAAAGAATTTATTTGCAAATCATGGTGGAAAATAAGTATTTGGTCAATATCAAAAGTTCATCTCAATACTTTGTTATATATCCTTTGTTGGCAATGACAGAGGTCAAACGTTTTCTGTAGGTCTTCACAAGGTTTTCACACACTGTTGCTGGTATTTTGGCCCATTCCTCCATGCAGATCTCCTCTAGAGCAGTGATGTTTTGGGGCTGTCGCTGGGCAACACGGACTTTCAACTCCCTCCAAAGGTTTTCCATGGGGTTGAGATCTGGAGACTGGCTAGGCCACTCCAGGACCTTGAAATGCTTCTTATAAAGCCACTCCTTCGTTGCCCAGGTGGTGTGTTTGGGATCATTGTCATGCTGAAAGACCCAGCCACGTTTCATCTTCAATGCCCTTGCTGATGGAAGGAGGTGTTCACTCCAAATCTCACGATACATGGCCCCATTCATTCTTTCCTTTACATGGATCAGTCGTCCTGGTCCCTTTGCAGAAAAACAGCCCCAAAGCATGATGTTTCCACCCCCATGCTTCATAGTAGGTATGGTGTTCTTTGGATGCAACTCAGCATTCTCTCTCCTCCAAACACGACAAGTTGAGTTTAGACCAAAATGTTCTACTTTGGTTTCATCTGACCATATGACATTCTCCCAATCCTCTTCTGGATCATCCAAATGCTCTCTAGCAAACTTCAGACAGGCCCGGACATGTACTGGCTTAAGCAGGGGGACACGTCTGGCACTGCAGGATTTGAGTCCCTGGCAGCATAGTGTGTTACTGATGGTAGCCTTTGTTACTTTGGTCTCAGCTCTCTGCAGGTCATTCACTAGGTCCCCCCGTGTGGTTCTGGGATTTTTGCTCACCATTCTTGTGATCATTTTGACCCCATGGGGTGAGATCTTGCATGGAGCCCCAGATCAAGGGAGATTATCAGTGGTCTTGTATGTCTTCCATTTTCTAATTATTGCTCCCACAGTTGATTTCTTCACACCAAGCTGCTTGCCTATTGCAGATTCAGTCTTCCCAGCCTGGTGCAGGTCTACAATTTTGTTTCTGGTGTCCTTCGACAGCTCTTTGGTCTTGGCCCTAGTGGAGTTTGGAGTGTGACTGTTTGAGGTTGTGGACAGGTGTCTTTTATACTGATAACAAGGTCAAACAGGTGCCATTACTACAGGTAATGAGTGGAGGACAGAGGAGCCTCTTAAAGAAGTAGTTACAGGTCTGTGAGAGCCAGACATCTTGCTTGTTTGTAGGTGACCAAATACTTATTTTCCACCATGATTTGCAAATAAATTCTTCAAAAATCAGACAATGCGATTTTCTGGATTTCCCCCCCCCATTTTGTCTCTCATAGTTGAGGTATACCTATGATGAAAATTACAGGCCTCTCTCATCTTTTTAAGTGGGAGAACTTGCACAATTGGTGGCTGACTAAATACTTTTTTGCCCCACTGTAGGTATGTGCAACTTGTGGCCCTTGGCTTTACAAGCCACCAACAGCATTTCAAACAAATGGTAGTCAGCAAAGTTGAAACAAGCCTGAAATTATATTCTATCTTCCATGAGCTACAATTAATTTCATGACAGTTTCTTTTTGGACCATGCCAAATAGTGACTCTTACAGTAATACAATCTGAGCATTATGAGTACCACTGACAAACCAATCTAGGTGAAAATACTCATGCTTAAACATCAATATTTTGGAAACCACAACTAGATTTGGAAGTTGTTTTTTTTTTTAATCTGCGCTCAGTCGTTACCGACTCTGCAGTGACTGCTTGGACGAGTCCTTGCAGTTTTCAAGGCAAGGTGCTTCGGAAGTGGTTTGCCAGAGCCTCCTTCCTAGAGCAAAGCCCAGCTGGTGAGCGCAGGAGGTGGAGTTTCTGTTGCTTTGTGCCCTTTTCGGGCGAGCGCGGTTTCACGCTTACCGGCAACTGCTCCTGACTCCTTTTGCAAGGCGCCGCCAGCATTTTTCCTCCCACCAGAGTGAGAGTCCCCATTTACCTACTCACGTGAGTTTTCGAACTGTTGGTTGACAGGAACTGGGGAGGAAACAGGAGCTCACCCTGTTAACGCGAAGGCTGGACTCGAACCGCTGAAGCGTCGACCATTTCTGGCTGGCAACTTTCAGCGTCATTAAGCTGCTGCGCCACCACGTCCCCCGATTTGGAAGTATGTGCTGCTATTGGGTAATATTATACACAAACTAGAATATATTTGTGATGTTTACATTCAGAGGCTGCATCTGCTACCTGTGAAGCACCTCAAGATCCTTTACAAAACTCTTCAATAACTATGGAGATGTCATAGAGTAATCCCATTGTCCACTCCACCTGCAGGACAGATTATTGGTAATCTCCTGTACCACCTCCCCAAAAACCTGTTCTGGAGGAGTGGGGTGCTCCAAATCTGGTATGGGAAATACACAGCCTAACATCAGGAAGCCCCAGTGGCCTGCATCACATTAGATATATCAGAGCAAAGCACAATGAGTCAAGTTTAAACCTGAGGTGAGCTAGAATGTCTCAAACAATAATAATGATAATAGTTGAAAGGCAGTATTGTGTTGAACATCAAAAGGGAAATCTTCAGTGATCAATTCTTTATAGGACTGCCTTTTTCTCATCAACTCTTGGGAAAATATAAGCCATTACAGCCTCCGAGGGGTCCTGTCCTGTATCCTGCTTTACAATGCTTCTTATCCAAATGTGTTTGACTCAGCAGACAGAGGAAGCCAAACAAAACTGTTTCAGACAGCAAAGTTGGAGT
Source organism: Python bivittatus (assembly GCF_059951505.1). Classification (NCBI taxonomy): domain Eukaryota; kingdom Metazoa; phylum Chordata; class Lepidosauria; order Squamata; family Pythonidae; genus Python; species Python bivittatus. The sequence goes on along the minus strand of NW_028277113.1, from coordinate 19,859,310 downwards.
GAGGGACAATAGCTGCCACCTCCAGAAAGGGAGAGGTCTATGGCCACCCATGTTTAATGCTGAAAAATAGGAACATGCACTGCTGCTCTTTGACTGCTGAGAAGTCTGTAGAGGATTCCAGCTGCTCATTCTAATAACTGGGTGGCCGTTCTTTTTCAGTGGCTCTGAAGAGTGTTAAAATTGAAAACATTACTGTGGAAAGAACTGGGCTCACACTCCTCTTGAATGAAGCAAGATGATTAAGGAAGGAGGGTGCTTTATCCACTGCCAAACATCCTGCCTACTGCTTGAAAAATCCTCTGCAAAGTTTGAACTAATTTTATGAGAGAGTTTTATACCACAGAACTTGACCTTTGTGAGAATACAGGACACAAGCCAGGGCAAAGAAGAGCAGAGGCAGATTTGTGCATTACGGAAACAGGAGCCATGGGAAACATTCTGGGTTGCCAGATCTGCATTGGATAACAAGTCTATATTTCTTTAAGTACCTATGATGCACCCATGATGTGTAAAAATGTGTACACGTGTTTTTAAACACCTTTGGACTTGAATCTGGGAACCATTAGTGTAAGGCAGTGATTTTCACAGTATCTGTAATATATAAAGCTGCCCTTACTCAGCCTTATCCTTACTTGTGTTCTGTTTCATATTATGTGTAATGTTCCTTCCAACAGTGTTAATATGTGCAGATGCTTAAGCACAAATATTGCCTATCTGTATTCTTTCTTTTAACTATATATTTGTGCATTGCATTAAGAATTGCTACAGAATTTATATTCAAAGTACAGATATTAATATTTACTAATAGTCATGATTTCCTACAACTCTCACTTTTAATTGACCTCTCCTACTCACACATTTTATCCAGCTGTATAATTTTCAATGTGAAGACATAGTAAGTAAGTATCACTAAGAAAAAAGTGACTCTTTAAAGCTTTGGACCATTCAATATGTTAAGTTCTCTGAGAAGTGGATGACAAAATATAATAAAACAATGAAAACGATAAAAGCAAGATAAAATAAGAAATGGGTATCAAAACAATGCAGTGTATGACAAAATGGGAGAAAAATCAGCTCCAAGGATAAAATTGTGGAGCATTTCTATAAATCACTGAAACAGTATCTGAAATGCTGGCAAAATATTAAAAATGGTTTTCTCCTGACTCAAAAATCTTCTCCAGGGAGGTCATTCCACAGAGAAGAGGCCACCCCTAAAAAGTCCTCCCATTTAAAGCCACCCACTATGCAACTGGAGGGGAGGGCAGACAAAGGCCTCAGAGAATGATCTACTTTTGAGCAAAAACATTATCAAATGTGCAACACATTGCTTAGAGAGGGAATGCTGGTTTGCACTTGCTTTTTTTCCTGCTCTCCCTGTTCCCAAATGGAAAAGGCTAAATGATAAAAGTTATTTGGAAAAATACAATTTCTTGTATCTCAGAGAACAATGCCATTAGACAAAACATATGGCTCCAATTAATTAATGAACATTTTCCGTGTGTAATTTTACTGCTCTTATTCCATTACAGTTTGACATTTCCTATTGTCACGGCTTGCATTCCTAAATAGTTCCACATGGCTAGTGCTAATCTCTGTAACCAATTGAAGACTGATAATAAAAGAAAATACTTGGTATAGAAGCATGATAATATCAAGTCACAAGCTGCAAGATCCAATGGAGTGCCTAAAAGAATTTCCTCTTCTGATTCCTCGACGTATTTCCTGTATGTTTTCTTTTGGAGACACTAACATTTCTCCATTGAAATAGACATATTTTTTATCATTCCTTAAGTAAACTTGGATAAACCTAATAGTTCTTGCTTTGTAAATGCATATAAATAAACCCCTCCTAAACATGAAAGGTTGGGGAGACTGAGGGAAATTCAGCGTCTGGAACAGCTTTCAAAAATCTTGCACTGCCAGTAGAACAGGTTAATAAGCACAGCACAGCTGCTTTGAAGGAAACCATTTCAATAATAAACAAATCTTGGTGGTTTAAATAAGAGACTTTCTATGGCAACTGAGCAACCTGCATATTATCTGCACAACCAGACTGCAGCATCTCTGTGATAATGTCAGTACAGTTTCTAGCTGACATATAGAAATAGGGACCACCACCATCCCTCCAATGTCTCTGGAAGATCTGGGGAATTCTGTGATCAAAGTACTATGATGATAGTTCTCCAACACTGATATGCTAACGTTGCTGGCAAAAAAGCAAAAATACCCACCTACCTTTTTCTTCTAGGCCCATGGAGGCCTCTAACAAAAAGAAGGGCAGAATTCATGTCTGCAAGGCCACAATGTTGTTTAGCTAGACTTACAACCAGAGCTTGATGCAAGCTTTTATTCACTTTCTGAGCCTGGGAGTTTTTTTCTGAGTACTAGGCATGAATAGGGCACATGCTTGTTTTATGTAAGAATTCCTTCCCCACACATACCACTTACATTATTTCAGCAATATAACTTAGGTTGGAGATTATTTTGGTTTGTTATTGTTGAACAAAAACCCTTGCTGGTCTGGGTTCAAATAATTATAGATGCCAACCCATCTTATGCCTGCTCTAACAGTTTCAGAATTTCATTTTTTGGCCTGCTAGTGAAAATTCCATAGCAGAAACAGCACTAGAAGATTTTCTACCTTCAAAGTGAAAGTAAAATATTTAAGAGATCGTCTCACAATTTGTTAAGTTTTCTGTGTAATTAAACACAGACCTTGCAGTATATAAAAATTCCCTAAACAGATTCCACTTTTATGGAGGACAGGTGAATTGGAATGTAAAAGATAGACCTTTATGGTTTTAAAGCCTCAAATCTCTCCCAAATCTGCCTTTCTCTTACTCTACATAGCATCAGCAGGCGGATTTAAAATGGGGGAAATTGTTCCTTTTCCAGATGAGCTGCCTGCTGTGACCACAGTGAAAGGTGGAAATCTGGACAATCCCAACCCAACCTACCAATGTATTATGGTCTCAGTATCCCCAGTATGGGATCTCAGTATTCGGCTTCCATTAGCTTCTTAGCATTTAACCCTGAGATAGACAGATAGATAGGTAGACAGATTATTAAATCCATAGTTTCTCTTTCGGAAGAAGGGAGCATATCTGGAAAAACATTACAATGTTTCTTTCCAGTCTTTGGGAAAGCAGAATGCAATTGGAAAACTTGTAAAAACTCTATTTCCCATCCATCTGCTTCTTATGGCTTTTCCTGACTGTGGGGTAAGAGAGCTGGAGAAATAAATGCAAATTCAAAGGCCCAGATGTAACAAACTTTGCCACAAGCAGTCTTTTGGTCTTTTGGACTTTCCAGCTAGGGTAGTGTTTCTCAGACTCAGCAACTTTAAGACGTGTGGACTTCAACTTCCTGGCTGGGGAATTCTGGGAGTTGAAGTCCCCATATCTTAAAGTTGCCAAGTTTGAGAAACACTGAGCTAGAGCTTTAAGAAGGTAGAGACTGAAGAAAGTCTTAAATTAAAATGGCAAGAAACTTTGCTAATATTTTGTAAAATCAGAAATGCTTGGATGAGGAAGGGGCTTCTTTCATTGTACTAAAGTATCAGGTCTGATTAAGGATCACATATATAATCCTATTTACATGGATCTTTCTTATTATTACCTTAATACACTCCTTGTTCATGTCTTAAATCATCCTGGCCGCACAAAATTTGATAGCTAATTTTAAGGGAGAGACAAACTTAATAGGCAAAGCTTCAGTTAAAATGTTCAAATAATGAAACAACATGGTTGGGAAGATTCACTAGACCAGTGTTGTCCAAACTTGGCCACTTTAAGATGAGTGGACTTCAACTCCCAGAATTTCCCAGCCAGCCAATTTCCCAGCTGGGGAATTCTGGGAGTTGAAGTCCACTCATCTTAAAGTGGCCAAGTTTGGACCACACTGCACTAGACCCTACCAATAAGGTGGCTACACACACCACTTACTTCAGAGAATGGTCGACTTTTTAAGGATGCTCAGATTACCATTCCTCTTTTTGAAGGACTCTCTGGCCCCAGACATCCAACAGGTAAAGATCTGAAAGACAGAAGAAAAGACTTGAGGTAGGTCACTCAAAATAAGCACCTGGCATGCAGGTCAATCTCGCAATTGGATGAGAGTTCTTATACATCTATTTAAATTAAAATAACCACTTCTTAAATTCAAACCATCTTCAATGATCTGCTCTGCATTTGTATTTATTCAGTTCTCTGTCAATAACTCACAGTTCTGGGAATTACTAATTTGACAAATGCTCAATTGCAACCTTGTAATTCTTCATCATCCCACAGTGAATTTACGGATATAAACCTAATTTTCTGGGCTATGCAGCTTCTATTTATACTATTGACCCACAATGGATGCTGCAGTTTTGCATTTACCTGATTATGGAATCAGGGATTATTTTCATAATGGAGTGGGTCACATCTAAATCCCAAGAAAGAATATTTAGTATTGATCAAACTAAAGCACTATATATTGAAAATTTTATACATCCATCACCTGGCAAATTAGAATTCCTGTAATTTCTGACAATTGTACATATCGTATGTTAACAACAGAGGCTCCCCAAACCACACAGCCCCTCTCCAGAAGTCCTCACAAAACTCCAAATTAAATTAAAATAATTATAAAATGTAAACATGACTTTGACAATTTTATGCACATATTTGGGGTGAGATAGCAGAAACCACATGAAATTTCAGCCAGATTTGAAAAAGTATAGATTGTACTAAAAATAAATGCATTCTCCAAGATCCTGTCTTTATGTATCCACCAGATTCAGTATGTTTGGGGAAGCCCTGAGTTTTGCCTGCCTGCATTCCTAAATAAATAAATCTATCCAGACTTAGACAATAAAATCAAAGTTGCAATCACAAAAGTAAAAAACTGAACATGCTCCATGGTATTAGAATGGTGAAGGGAGCCTTCCTGAAATGGCACCGTCAAAAGGTGGACTTTACATTGTCATAGACTGCTGTCAAGTCCAACACTGTGTTTCTGAATATCTAGAACTATAAGTATGCGCTTACTAAGTTATCACACTTCAGAAAGGATTGCGTACAACTGCATATGCAGGAATTGCCCTCAATGATTATTGTGCAATTTATGTGCAAACATAATGGCTTCATTCCAGATTTTCTACTATTTAACTTTAAATCTGGTCTTTACTTCTTTTTCTTTTTTCCCTTTCCCATCTCTCTGTTTTCTTTTGTTTTGATGTAGTGTCATTTAGACTGTAAACCTGGGGGCAGAAACTGTCTTGTTTTCATTGATTGTATGTAAACCACTCTGGGAGGTTTTTCAACTTTAGAGCAGGGTATAAATACTTTAGATAATAGATAAACACATTCTCAATTTTAAGGCAATTCATGCTGTTTGCTCTAGAAATACTCTTCTCAGTTTTGTTGTTGTTTACATCAGACCTCACAGGCATAAAAATAACATAAATCTTTAATTTAAAATAATAGTTAAATGTATGTGTGTGTGTTGTCCATTCTATGAATACTATTGTAATGGGTTAGGTACTAGAGTAAGGTCAGGAAGACCCAGATTCAATTCCATTTGAGCCATGGAAGCTCACTGGGTGACACTGGGTCAGTCACAGCCCAACCTACCTCACAGGATTGATGTGGAGAAAAATGAAAGAAGATGACGCAACCTTGACTTTATATTTGTTTCTAAAAAATACAGCTATTGCAATCTCCCTATTTATGCCTTTTTCTTACCTAATCAAAAACCAGAATGGGAAAAATATTCCCAAAATGTCAAAGAGAAAAGTTTCTCATAAAGTGTCACACTGATGGCAACCCATTTCTAATCTTCAAATGACCTGACCCAGTTCTGATAGTTTTCTTTCATATTACAGATGTTGAACCATAAAATAGAAGAAGGGTATTGTTGGAGAGAGAGAGACTGATTCAAGGGATATGCAATGATACAATGGATTTTTATTCTGCATGTAGCACTACAGTGGAACCCTATTAAAATAAATAGGCGATGACAGATTTTCCAACGGACCATTGTGGTGTATCTGGACAATGTACCATAGGCAGAGAAAATAACTGACAGGATATTGTAATTAATTTCTTCTACTATTACTGAATAAAGGAGTAGGACAAGTCACTTACAGTAATAGCTGCCTTTTCAGCATTACAAGTATTTACCATGTGACTATATTCTTTGCTATTCTTAATAATTTTCTTTTAAAAATAGCTTTTCTTCATATTATATCCTTCATATGCTTAGCCTGCGTATCAACAATGGAACAATACTATTTACTTCCATTGTGTAACTTTTCCCCAAATTTATATTACTATTCCATAATAAATCACTATCGCTACTGAATAACTGTTTAACAACTGTTATGTGTACCAGAAGCTTAAAATATCCTGGTAATATTATAGCATGTAATGCACTGGTCTGCAGGGTGGGTATTCCATTAGCATTTTTTTACAAAAACGCTCACCTATCTATGATCACACTTTTAATTCTCAGAAGTCACTTCTTTGGAGTACACTAGATGAATCAAGGAAACAAGTCAGATTTTACTGATAGGTTCTACTAGCTTGTTTTGTCTTACTGTGTATTGTCAACAACCAACAAGATAAGATTTAAGGATGGGGTTTTTTTAACTAAGTTAGGGATGTCATTCAAATCAGGTTTGAAACGAGATGCAATGAGATCAAGCCCTGAACTCCACGTTGTTTCTATGGCCCATAATGTTTTCATCATTACTGGTTGATGAACGAAACTGCACCCTTTCCTAGACAAAGTTGGCCTAATCATTTTTAATGTCCAGTTTTGACCACTGTAATAATTCATTACAAAAGGGGCCTTCCTTAATACTACTCAGAAACTTCAATTAAAAATACATCAACTAGTTAAGTAGAGTTAAGAATCAGTAGACTGATTCTAGCCAATTCTGAAACAATACACTGGCTAACCATTTCTAAGCCCAATCAAGGGACTGATGACTAATGTTGAAGACCTAAATTGCACATGACCTGTACATATCTAGTAACCTCAACAAATCTGCCCAGATATTAAGACATTCCTTGCAGTTTTTTTCTGAATGCTGAATCTCTATGAAATAGTAGAATAAACCTATTACAGGTAGTCCTCACTTAGCAACCACAATTGGGACCAACAACCAGGTTGTTAAGCGACATGGTCGCTAAGCAGACAATCATGTGACCATGACTTAGAGTTTTACTTCTGCTTTCTGTATTAACTCTGCTTGTTGCAAGCCGGTTATGAAGCACGAGAATGGCAATCATGTGACTGTGGGAAGCTGAGACAGTAGTAAATTTGAGGATGGGTCACAAAGTTTTTTTTTAGCACCATCGTAACTTCCAATAGTTGCTGCACAAGACAGTCAGTAAGTGAGGACTATCTGTAATCTTTCCTTCCAATACTGACATTTATTACACAGCCATTTTGGAACTCCAGTATGGTATCAATCCCTATTTCTAAAGCCTCTGTGACTTTCCCTTATATACTGCTCTCCGCCCCTCCTTGAGCTGGTACAAACAAGCATAAAACATTCTCTCCCCATTGCCCATCCCTATCTTGCCTTGTTGTTGTTCAGTCGTTAAGTTGTGTCCGACTCTTCGTGACCCCATGAACCATATTGCGCCAGGCCATATTGCGCTATTCTGCATATAGGTTAAATAAACAGGGTGACATCGTATAGCCTTGTCATACTCCTTTCCCTATTTTGAACCAATCGGTTGTTCCATGACCGGTTCTAACTGTTGCTACTTGGCCCGCATACAGATTTCTCAGGAGACAGGTAAGATGGTCTGGTATCCCCATCTCTTTAAGAATTTGCCATAGTTTGTTGTGATCCACACAATCAAAGGCTTTTGCATAGTCAATGAAGCAGAAATAGATGTTTTTCTGGAACTCTTGTGCTTTCTCCATGATCCAGCGAATGTTGGCAATTTGATCTCTAGTTCCTCTGCCTCTTCGAAACCCAGCTTGTACATCCGGTAGTTCTCGGTTCACGTACTGCTGAAGCCTAGCTTGTAGGATTTTGAGCATAACCTTGTTAGCATGTGAAATGAGTGCAATTGTGCATTGCCCTTCTTTGGAATTGGAACGTAAACTGACTCTTTCCAATCCCGTGGCCACTGTTGCGTTTTCCAAACTTGCTGGCATATTGAGTGCAGCACTTTAACAGCATCGCCTTTTAGTATTTTAAATACTGGAATACTGTCATCTCCACTAGCTTTGTTGTTAGCAATGCTCCCTAAGGCCCACTTGACTTCACTCTCTAGGATGTCTGGCTCAAGGTCAGTGACCACACCAGCATGGACATCAGGGACATTAAGATCTTGTATAGTTCTTCTGTGTATTCTTGCCACCTCTTCTTAACCTTCTTCTGCTTCTGTTAGGACCCAGCCTTTTTTGTCCTTTATCATGCCCATCTTTGCACTAAACGTTCCTTTGATATCTCCAATTTCCTTGAAGAGATCTCTAGTCTTCCCCATTCTATTGTTTTCCTCGATTTCTTTGCATTGTTCATTTAAGAAGGCCTTCTTATCTCTCCTTGCTTCTCTGGAAACCTGCACATCCCTGTCATGTGATGTTGTCTTGATTTGTGAGTATTCCACTCAATACAGGCAAGGTGATTGTTTTCTCCTCCAGCTTTGCTGCCATTCTCCTTAGCACATGACCAGATAGCAGAGAAAATATCCACGAACTGGGTAACTGCATCATAAATGGAAAAGGTCTGACTTCAGAACTTTGCCTGGACTTCTCAAGCCTGGTTTGTCTGCCCTTCCTCCCAACCCTACTTGAGCATCTCCCAAGTTAATGTGAAGTAAACAAACATACAAGGCAGGTATAACTCTAGAGTAGTGCTTTACAAACTTGGCAACTGTAAGATGTGTGAACTTCAATTCCCAGAATTCTGGCTGGGAATTCTGGGAGTTGAAGTCTACACATCTTAAAGTTGCCAAGTTTATAAAACACTGCTGTAGAGAGAAGTGTGGCAGACAATTTCATGACTGTGCAACTAGCTGCATTCTCTAGAGCAGGAGAACAGAAACTGACTAGCTATAGGGCAACCAGATACTTACTTCCTGGGGAGGGGAAGAGCGGGAAAAGTGATTGACACATATTGGGAAATCTGCAAATAAGGAACACAATTCCAGTTCAGTGTTTTCTGGACACTGCAATGAGTGAAAGTGAGGTTCTTGCATTTTACAGTAAAGATACATTACAGAATACTGTTATAGTAGATGATGACATCGTCTCCCCTTTCCCCAAATGAAATAATGGACCTCCAATTTTCTTTCCTTTGTTAGAAGCCTGAAAATAAGTTGATGTCTAGAGGAAGGGAGAACTGATAGAATTCAGGAAACATCTGGAAGTATTTCTAAGTCTAAACATCTCCAAGATGACTGAAATAGCCAGTCTGAATTTGAAAGATTTTGCACTTCCTAATCCCATTTTACTTTGCAATGGTCAGATCCCAGTTTGAATATTGTGTCCATTTGTGAGTTATCACATCTGAAGTATCCAGACAAACCAGAAGAGATTTGAAAAAGTGCAACAAGGATGATAAAGGAACTAGTCTTGAGAAGATACATTTGAAGGACATGGCAGAATTCTTCAAATACTTAAGGATGTCACACAGAAGATGATCAAGGCCTGTTCTCTTGTCAACCTAAAGTGCTGGACACAAAATAATGGATTTATGGTAGAAAAATGCAGATACTGATTAAACATTATTAAAACTTTCCTAATGGTGTTTCTTCATGTGTTCAAGCACAGCCTGATAGCCATCTGTCAGGATTGCTTTAATTTTGATTCCTGAACTGAGGAGGGAGCTGGGTTCAATAGCCTAACTGGCCCTTCAAAGGTACTAACAGTCATGGGAAAAAGTAAGTACATCCCATTTAAATTTTTGACTTTTTCAACATATTTCAACATACAGATATTTGATCTTCATTTCAACAATGTTAAAAAGGATATAACAAATATCATTCACCATTTACATTTTGTAGGCCATTGTGTAATTTAAATAAGCATAAATGCAAATTTAGTATGTGGAAAAAGTAAGTACGTTCCTACGTTTATCACTACCTCAAATACCTAAAATTAAAATCAGGTGCAAATAATTAGAACATCAATAGAGAGGATCTGAAAGGAACCTGTCTTATTTAAACCTCAAACATTTAGTTTGATTTGCTCTTTGTTGCTGAATGGTGTGGTATCACTGTGCCTAGATGAAAATTGCTCTCTGAGGCCTTGAGAAAGAAGGTTATAGATGCCTATAAGTCTGGGGTTATAGTTTGGGAAGGGATTTAAAAACAAACAATCACCAAACAATTAGACATCAATCATTCCACTGTCCAGAAGACAATTTGAAACAACTGTCAACTTGCCCAGGCCAGGCTGTCCCATCAAGTTCAGCCCAAAAACAGAACACAAGATGCTGAAAGAAGTCTCTAAGAACCCCAGAATTTCATCATATGACCCATAGGTAGCTTTTACCTAATGATGTCAAAGTGCATGAGTCTACCATTAGAAAGCAGCTGCACAAATTAGATCTACATGGGAGATGTGCCAGGAGGAAACCTTTGCTCTCTGAAAGAACATCAGTATGGGGCTAAAGTTTGCTCATGAACACCTAAGCAAAGACCAGGACTTCTAGACCAATGGGCTCTGGATAGATACGCAAAGATAGAGTTATTTGGCCACAGTACCAGAAGACATATTTGGTGAAAACCTAAGATAGCAATTCAGCAAAAGATCCTGACACCAAATATAAAGCGTGGTAGTGGAAATGTTATGGTTTGGAGCTGCTTTGCTGCATCAGGGCCTGGACAGCTCACCATCACAGAATCTACTATGAATTCTTCACTGTATTACAAGGATAATGTGAGACCATCTTTCAGATAATTGGAGCTGCACTGAAAGTGGACCCTGTAATATGGCAATGACCCTAAACATTCCAGTAAATCCACCAAGGAATAGCAAAAGAAAAGAGAAGAGAAAAAAGAAAAAAAGAAAAGATGGATTTGGTAATGACCAAGTCAAAGCCCAGATCTAAAATCCCATCAAGATACCGTGGGGTGATTTGAAATGGGCTATGTATGCAAGAAACCCTTCACACATCACACAGCTGAAAAAAATCTGCACGGAGGAATGGGAAAAAAGTCCTTGCAGTCAGCATCAGTTACAAGAAATGCCTACTTGAGGTTGCTTCCGCCAAAGGGGGCAATACCAGTTATTGGAGCCAAGGATGTACCTGCTTTTTCCACAGAGGGAAACGGCACATCAATTTTTTGTTGAATAAATGATTTCAAAGTCAATTTTTCATTTTTTTCAAGTATATTATCTTTATATATTATTTGAATGAAGATAAAATATTGTTATGTCAAGATATGCTATAAAAGAAAAAAACTTTACATGGGGTGACTTTTTCACATGACTACAGAAGAAAAAAAGTCAGGCAAAATGCTGAAAGTTTAGAAAATGAAAAACATATTGATTCGAAAGTGAAGGAGCAAAACCCTTAGAATACACACAAAACAGACCCCTGAATTTTCCTCTATAAGATTAGAACACCAATTTTGTTCCAAATGACATGCAAAATTATTTATATTTGACATAGTTCAGTGAGCTTAAATAGCTGTTAAACACCTCCCTTTTGGCCACACACTTCAGCAAAATTGAAAGCTTTTGATTGTCCTGACTCTCACAGGCCTTTGAACCTTACCAGAACATGTGTTCAATGTGTTTGGAAAAAGAAAGGCCAGCCAAAGGTGAAAGATTAGCAAGCAAACAATTTTGCACACTGCAGCCAAACATCTTCTCTTCCATTTTTTAATCAAACCTTATCAAAACTGTCATAGAAAACACAGGTTCAACAAAATAATTCCTCCTCCTCCTTTGTAATATTTGATGTTTTTAGTCTTGCCTAGGATATGTAAAACATATATACACATAGCCCTCAAAATATTATCTGCTGTAAGATCTTATTAAAGTGGTATACTGTAATTATAATTAAGTAAAAATAGAAAAGAATCTTGGAGCATTTTAAAGACCCCCCCCCAAAAAAATTATTATTGCAGTAGCTTTTTTGGGTTGCTTCCAGATGTGGATTTTATAATTATTCTGCTTAGTTCATGGAATTTTACAGACAATCCAAACAACATGGTCTTCCTTCTAAGTTTTCCATTACTTTTTTCCATTTTTACCCTATCTGAACAATCATAAAGGAGGAAAAAAAACACTTTTTTTTTTTTTTAACAGTGGTGCTTCATGAATCATCCCTGGGCTATAATCTGTTTCAGCAGATGCATCAAATGCTAAGTTTTTTGGGGTTGGGGGAGAAATAGTGATGTCAAGGAAAAATTAAAGATAGTCTATTTATCTAACAACTATTTTGTAAAATGACCTCTTTTAATCAGGTAATTATCACCATCCATACTTCCTGCATTTGATGTTCTTCTAATCTCAGTCTACAACCCTGTCATCAAATATAAGAGTATACTTGTTTGTAACTCACAATCACACTATATATATCAGACTGTAAACCTCAACAATTTATGAGATAGTTATTTTGCAGTTAGTCTTTTAAGATTTGGTTGTTTATTTAAAAGACTGAAATGACTACTCCTCTGGAAATAATCAACTAATTCTTAATAAAGTAGCCTCCTTCATCTTGGCTTCATGGATCCAACCTTGTGGTTTTCTGGGCAACAGTATGGAAGTGATTTGTAGATAATATCTATGTTTATTGCTGACTGGAAACCCCATATGGATTTTTTGCAGAGAACATAAAAAAATGAACTTATGATTTATGGTTTTGATTATTAGATAGGATAGATTATAGAAAGAAGAGAGTCATGATATAACTTTAGAAAAAGAGGTAAATTTATAATTGTACTTATAATTGCTGTAAAGAAGATCAGAAACCACTTCTTTTTATCTTTCTTTTCTATTTTTCTTTTTCTTTCTTGCACTTTTAGCTCTCTTTGATTACTTTCTTCTTCCTTACTCTATATTAGTTTGTATTAGTTTTTAATCTCTGTTTTTAAAACTTTTAATAAAATTACACACACACACACACACAAAAGGAAGTGATTTGCCATAGGTTCCTTCCAGCATTGTTAAGAGAAATGTTATGGTAGCAGGATGTATAATGGCATTATATAATGGCAATGCAATGACCAAATTGCAGGAAAATGTCTTGATTCTTATTTTATTAATTATATCATGAACTCTTCCATGAACCTCCTCTTAGAATCATCAACAATACTTTTCCTGTTTATAGGTAGAGAAGCTGGTTACCTAATCCCATTTTAAAGTTAGGAAAGGAAGATCTTGAATTGCTCCTTGTACGTGTCCATTTAATACCGACTGTTGCTCAGCATTCTGCCTAGATCAAGCCACAATACAGATGATCCTTAACTGAGTGAAACAACATCTGTTCCAGAAAAAAAAGAAAAGCGCTAAAGAATTTTTACTTTGGAAGAAATACATCAGTGACTGTAAACTACATACAGTCACCTTTAAATCCTGTATAAGACCAAATGTTTTTTAAAAACACTGAATATTTGCTTAGTGTTCAAAACCAATACATCTCATATCTCAGTATGAACATACGGCATTCTGTCACATCATCAATATTCATATGCTACAGCTGTTTTCTAGGGTTTGGCTTCCTATGTTTGATGGCTGACCAATCAAAAGATGGTGTAGCCTGGTATAGAAACAGTCCCCCATTCATGGAATAGTGAAGTAATTTCCTTACTCTCTCTTTCTTAGCACAGCAAGCATTCAGCCTCAAGCAAAACAGACAGGCCTAAGATATTTCATACTGAGGTGAGGTGAATCTTTGCTACAAAACTAAAGCAATGTTCTACAACACCTAAAAGGCTGGAACATCCAGGAAGTAGAAATGCCAGTGGTAAGTCCCAAACCACACTTTAATACAGAACATGTATGTCAGGTCACTATCAGACTTGGTAAAGATTGGATTCTTCAAGGGTCTTTAACCTGTACTTGACTGCTTGAAACAATTTTTGGGCTCCCTTCTTATCACCCTTTCTATCAACAATGGAAATGATTTTTATTCTCAGATGAAGACACATGCATTTGATGAAATATATTATCATTCTAGTGCCTTTCAGGTGTTTTGAACTTCAACTCCATCAGCCACAGTCAATGAAAGTGATTGTGGGAGCTGTTATCCAGAACACCTGGAAAGCACCTGATTTCTGCTGTAATCCATTAAAGATTGTAAAAACATCAATTGCTACTGTACATTCTGCCTATTATACAACGTAGAACTGTGTAGAAGATTAAAAAATATCATTTTCCTATGATGCTAATAATTCTCTAAATATGACCTTTCGGCTGTTGGATATTGGTATCCAACTGGATATTGCTTGTGAAACTGAAATTATGTTTCAGATGCTACCCGTGGAAGCTTCATCAGATAGATATTTCAATAGAGAGTTATCTCTTTTATCTTTCTACTTAACTCCTGATTATTCTTTCTCTTTTTGGTTAACTCCCAAACTAACAATCCTTAAGCCATTTGTAGCTCCTCCATTTGTATTTCAACGAACCTCTCAAGACAGGTTTCTAGTCATTATTTTTGTTTTAGTATGAACACTCAAGTTTTGGCATTTTATTAATAGTCAAGACAGAAGGTAGGATTATTCTGAGCAGAATATAAAACCAAAAAAGATATCATCTCCTCAAGGACTCTTGCAGATGCCCCCTTATACTCTATATGATTGAACTTTCATCCTAGAAAAAGCTTGTAAACAAATAAGTATTTCTAAATGTACATTTTAAATTAATTCAAATAAAATAATACTTAAAGAACTGTGTTTTCTAATTTCTGGAGCACTTATGATTAAAACAATCCCTCCAACCACCACGGTTGTTTGACTGAGTGCACATTCAGACATGATGGGTTACTTGGTACACTTGTTACAAATATTCATAAGAAAGGAATAATGAAAGACACGATTCATTATTTATTTAAATACCCCATCAGTAAAAATGAGCACAACAAATTTCTCCCCATCAACCTGCTTAAAACTGCATGAACCCAGTTCACAAAACTTGATTCTTTAATGTGCTGGCAAGTTATAATAACAGAAGAGGCTGCCACTTTGGTTCTGGTAAATATATGAACACTTTATAAAGTATTTGAACAAATCTTTAGTATCTTGTACTATTACTCATTTCAAGTTTGTCTAAGAAATCCATAGACAAGAACCTATAGAAAGAATGTTGGATTACCATAGTTGCCAAATATTAGTTTCAGATCCTGCATTTCTCTTACATTTCTTATCTCCCAATGTATAGTTGAAATATCATGTAGATAAATTGCAGCACTGCACATAAAAACAAATCTGTAGCACAAAAGTGACTGAATTCATAGTTGTGTGAGAAATAATTTTAACTTGGTTAGCATATCTTTTTACCATCTAAATGATCTATATATACCTTCTGTATTATGAACTGTTCTACCATAACTTATTTTTTTCTATCCAAACTCATTTTCTTGTACTGTAGGATCAAAGAACACCAGGACTTTTGCTATAAAACAGCTGGTACTGAACACTTGATTTGGGTTTCACAAAAGAATAAACAGTTGAATTTAACACAGGGAACTAACCGCAGACTAAACTACAAAAGAACAACACCTCTGTGGTCAATTTGGAAAGATGAAGTCCTGAACTATTTCAGTTGCATTTGCTCCTAACAGGCTTTAGTTTAATGCTGCACTTCTTTTACACAGATTTTAACTTTAACAACTGCTTTTAGTACTACTTGTAACAACAGAAACATTACATGGTAAAAATCTATTAAGGTCCTTACTATGCTGGACTTGATAAATAAAAAGTCCATCAAGTCCAGGATTCTTTTCCTACAGTGATCAACAAATGACCTGAGAAATGCAGAACAGGATACAACTGGCAGAGCAGTCTGCTGTTTTCAATAATTAGTCTCAGAAATATGATTTCGACATAAAGCAAGGAAACTGGAATCTTATTTTCTGCTTTAAATTAACCATTGTTATAATTATAATACAAAAATATGGTTAAATATAACTATGGTATAGAGAAACAATCAAGAAATATGCCACAGACTACCACTTGACAGAGCAGCCACGAAGGCTTTGAAAAAGATATTCAGATGCCACAATGTGTCTTTATCTACAAAGATCAGAATAGTGCAAGCAATGGGTATTCCCTGTGGCACTCTATGGAAGTGTAAGTTGAACTTTGAAGAAGCAAGATAGCAAGAGCAGTACAATAACACTTTTGAACTTCGGTGTTGGAGAAGACTCCTGAGGATACTGCGGATAGCCAAGAAAACAAACAAACTGATCATTAAACAAATCAACCCAGAGTTCTCACTCAAAGCACAAATGACCAGGCTCAAATTATCCTACTTTGGACAGAGTATGTGGTCACTAAGAGTCGACACCAACTTGATGGCACATAATCAGAGAAACAGGCTAGTACCATTAACCATAGCTTGATTGTTTTCCTAAATCAGGGGCCAAAAGATCCAAGCTAAGGTTTGCACTTGGCTTTAAATGATAAAAATATGGGTGGAACCAGAATAAAACTAAATTTGTTTCATTTGCAATGGAAATTTAATATAAGTTAAGCTGATTAAACATAATTAATATGGTAATACATATACATTTTAAAAGCAACATCACTCTGCCTTTAAGACAAACCAAAATTCTCAATATTGATTCAGTGTTACCTAAAACTGAAAGGAAAAGATTTTGATCTTCGAAATTCTATCAATAAACATTCTCTTTCCAAACTATTTTCAGTTTCATTGAATGATCCTACTATCTAATACCACCATGGAGAAATGTTGTTTTATGTTTTCATCATCTGTTCTAGGCTACAGAACAATGATTTAGCAACTTAGAAAATGATAGTCTAAACCAGACCATTGCAAACATGAAACTGCTTTAAACTAGAAAACAGAATGAAAATAAGTTTAGGTTGGGATTAATATTACAGCCTGCTGGGCTTCATAACTATCTTGCAATTTTAAAATGTTCATAATTGTACCTACTCTTAACAACGATTGATTTTTGAAGTGGAAATTAAGATATAAGAAATTGGCTCTGAAATTTATTACGTGGCAAAAAGTTTACTTACGTTTTAACAGCACAGAACAGTTACTGAATTAAAAGTAAGATGGTTCTAACAAGGTTTCTCACTAATAAAACACTTCACAGTTTGGGGCAAAAAATAATAATTTAGGAATTTAAGAAGCTGGCTTCTAGGTTGTTCATACGGATGCCGTGCATATGTTTTTAGATCAAGCTTAATAGCAAACAGGAGGTGTTAAAGCTTAAACCTAACAATTTCACTGATATCAATGGAGCTCTCAGTGCTTCACTTTGGCTGGACCGAGTCTAGCCATACTTATTCGAACATTATATTTATCCTTCTCCACATTCATTTGATAATGAATTCATTCAAGTAGGGTTGTGATGTCCAAAAAACCCCTGTAAAGTCTGTAAATGTAGCTTAAAAATCCCCATGGCCTCAAATCAACTAAATACTGATAACGAAGACTCATTTAAACCTTAAAGACTTTGAGTTTAAGAGTCAGGCAATCATGGGAGACTTTGCTTAGGTGATGTCATTACAAGACTTGAATTAGAATAATAATTTCTCCTCATGAATTCAGAATATCAAGTTAACTAAAAGGCTTTGGGTGGCAAAGGGAGGAGAAGATAGAAAAAGATATTTGATATAAGTATGTGAAGTATATAAATGTAAGGAGTGCCAACATCTCTCCTGACTGATGAGTACAGCTCTTCTCACACAGTTTTTCTTCTTGAAATGCTTAACAAATTTCTTCTAGCCTCTAAAATTGCACGCTTTCTTCTTATTTCAACCAAAAGTAGCACTTTATTAACATGTAAACGCTGGAAAATAGTTATTAGATTTATTTACAACCACATTATTATAAGAAAGTGATTCTAGACCATGATTTTTCCATTTATGGGCAATTACTAAAAACAGTGAGTTATATCAAAGAAAAACACAATATGGGGATTTCAGTTTTAGGCTTTAATGTTATACATGTTTACTTGGGAGTAAATTCCACTCAGTGCAGTTTATTTCTAAATATATACAAACAGGATTGCACTGTTAGTCATAGGCTAGATTAGCTTCCAACAGTCTTGTATCCAGGGAGCAACAAGGGAGGTGGCAAAAGATCACATATGTGTGATGATGTAACCACTCAAATGTCATAACTTATTTATTTGCATCAGCCCTGATGCAAGTACATAATCAGGATATTTACCTGATCATATCATCATACCCTTAGCTGTTTTGATGTTGTGTTTTGCTGGGGTGCCACTGCTGATTTCTTTAAGGTGTACTGCTTCAATTTCAAATCATCCCTCTGTGAAGAAAGAGGAACAGATCCATGGACATTAAAGACATTTAAATTCATAACTGATTTGAATAAGTCTCTTTTAAATATGTCGTCATCATCCATCATCATCATCATCATCTTATTGAACTTGTATGCTGCCCAACTCTCAACAACCCTGGGTCAACCTCTCGGGTTTTGGTTTAAGCCAAAGCTAAATACTACATTTTTACTATAAACTAAGGAGTGAATTCCAAATCTGAAATTTTACTGATTCTTCCCAATGTCCTCCTAATTAGCAGCACCCTGCTTTTCATAATTTCCATTTTTAAATGCTCAGTATATATTATGAGTAAGACACAAATCTGTGGAAGCATGTAGAAATGTATTTTTGATGAAACCTAAATACATAAGCATATATTACAAATATGAGGGGACAATCATTTTAAATATTCTTTGAAAAAGTAAATGTTTGGAGATACAAGATCACTGTGAACTTGAAATAAAAATAATTCACACTGATTTGTTTACTTTTTAAAGCATGTTTTCAAACTTTTTATTTTTTAATAGCCTATAATCCTACTAGAAAAAATTAATCTGGATCTTCTTACTGATTTTCAGCTTCTTCTCTTAGTCTACCTCTTCTTCATGGTTCAAAGATTCGATTAGGGAATGACAAAATTCTCAAGTTCTCTTTTTAAAAATGAAAAACTATAGATAGAAATAGCTGTTGCTGAAATATTAAGTTGAATTTAATGCCACCTATGTTTTCCTGCTGTTAGAAGGATCTCAGCTAATTAATATAAAATCAGTGTGGGAAAGAGGTTGGAAGAATAAATCAAATGCAAGGAGGAGCAATTAGGATGATCACCTAAATAAAGCAAAATAAATAGAATCATCCCAATTTCTGCCCTTTCTCCTAAGCAGGTCAGCTAAGGAGTTCCACATTCATGACCCTTGCCAGCAAACAGATGGCAACTCCTTGAATTGGGGCAGGGGGGGAGGGGAGCAGGCTAGGCATCCACTATCCAGAAAGCAACAATTTCATTTGCATGGATGAGATGTTCATACTGAATGATTTTCCATTTTATCTCTTATCAATAAATAAATGAATTACCTTGTACTAGATTTAAGGCAAGAAAAAATAGTCAACAGTTGCATGAAATACAAATGTATAATTAATTATTTCCACGGTTATCTCTTTTAACTCATTACTTTTGTTCCAAGATCAATCCCAACTTTTCAATCTACACTAGGATTTTCAAAATTTAAGTCAGGAGAGGGCAACTTGCAAGTTACATGCAACCCCTGAACGGCTCTCGATGCCTAACATTGCTGGCATGATATAAGGTGCATTAGGCCTCTGAATATATATAGTTTAGTACACCTAAAATAAATAGATAGATAGATAGATAGATAGATAGATAGATAGATAGATAGATAGATAGATAGATAGATAGATAGATAGTCACTAGGGATTCTGATAAATTTAAAAGCAGAAAGTGACACTTTTGGTCTTCTCAGAGAAGTGCATGTAAGTGGTATTAAGTCCCAGTTTAATGTAACTTCCAAACTAGTATCAGATCTAGGAGGGGCTTAAAACTGAGCAGTCAGTGATTTAAAGCAGTCTCATTGTGCTGGATGTATAGTTCAATTAAGTTTGACTGTAATCCACCATAAAAAGTGCAAATAGATGGTGAAGGTGATTATTACTGAGATGTTCTCACATATAAAAATTGGTGTATTTGATATATATAGGAATATCCAAATGAAGAGTGATCAAAATCACTAATGGACTTTAAAAGTGAAATCTAGATCAATAGAAAATATGCCAGGATACAAATTAAAACTAGATCTTTTTCTGTATTATTCTCCCTTTGCAGCAACATTTGTTCTGTTCATTGATATTTGCATTTGACCAATAAAAACAAAATTAAGCCCATTTTCATATTATGTTAGAGTGAAACTTAAAAAAAATCATTATGACAAATGTACCAAATTCATATCATAACCTAAGGAGCTTGATTTTTTTTCAGTATTATTTGTGCAGTTCCCAGTTTTAATTCCTATCTCTTTGACATGCTCTATCATCCCAGTTCTGGTAGGCTGATCAACTATAGGCTCCTCTGCTGGAGATAAGAAGCTAATGATAACTCATCATCATGACAACAGCCTTGAAACAATTTACTGTTGCAATGAAAAAGCAAGCACAGGTTGTTGCACAGATACTTTCCCAGGAAGCAGCATTTTCAAAATGCTTATCTTCTCACCTCATTTGCTGGATGAATGAATGTTGCCAATAATGCAAGCTTAAATGTCACCATGACACATCATCCATGCAAAAACAGTGAATATATCAATGAGAGAATCAATAGGTCAAATGTACCTAAGTGTAATGACATGTCGCTGATACTTCCCACATTTTAACTCTTGTTTTTCCCCTTTCATCATCCAAAATGTGGCTTCATGGAATTTCAAACACTACTAGAACTTCTGGTTAAAATACCTGGTGTGAATTCAAATCAGTATATGAAATTTGCCCTCTGGTTCATTAGTCTTATGGCTCTGGAGTTAATGTTTCCATAATCTAATGCTAAATCTTCTCCTAACACGAACGTAAGTCATGATGACTGCTTCACCTACCAGCTTGTGTCTTCTACCAACCTTCTTATATTCTTGTTTCCCAACCTACTTTAATGGTAGTTTTCTGACATTTCAAGGTTCCTTTACTTACCTTCTCTTCCTAGCTTGATAGCCTTCCCTTCATATAAAAATGGAGCATTAGGCATAAAAGATATTCAGAGCACTTTTCAGAAAACTCATTGAATTGGCTGCTGTCCTCAACTGGCTCTTCACTCAGAAATATATTGTTGGCTATTGCTAGTTGAAGTTCACATTGAAAAAATAACATGAATCCAGTATTTGGGATACTGTGTTTGCATCTGATATATCAGAATCTTAGCTTATTCTAAGTACTTTATTCCCACCTCCCTTTGAGCCACAATCCAACTAAGTATTAATTGCTTAATTTTTAATTTAGCAGGCTTTATACCCTTTAAGATAAAGTCCTGGAATTTTTAAAATCTTGCCATTCAGAGTCTGATTTGATTTTAACAAGCCGCTTTCCCATCTACTAACTTATATAAACCTCATTTCAAATTGAAAATATAATAAAAAGTATCTTTTTAAACATAAGACTTCAAATTGCTGCATGTATATGGAAATCTCTTCTGCTTTCCTCTCAGATTCTTTCTCAAACATAAGTCATGACATAAAGGTAGTATATATATCCAAAATGTCTGGCCATCTCTGTCACTCAGCTTCCAAAATATAGAATTTTCGGAAAGCCTTTACTTTAGAAAGCTTTTAGAAGTGTTGACAGCTAAATTTATATTATCCTGAAGCAAGGAAATCTAGAGAATTTTATCATATTGCTAGATGCATTTTATTAAATGGCTTCAGACTATCTATAATAAGCTCCACTTACAAACTTATATCTGTCACCCTAAAAATGATGTATGAATGGATTCCCTAGAGCAGGTATTCTCTATTTTTATATCTTAAATCCCACCAATTTTTCTATTATTGTATTGATCATTCATGGTAAATTTCAAAGTCTTACAAGTTTCATCAATTTAACCTTCCACCATCTAGTTTATCTGTACTACTGGTTGATAACCACTGTCCTAAAAAGTGTGTATTTCTTCAATCTTCAGCTTTTTAACTGACTTTAGGAAATCCAAGTAGCTTGCCATAAAATCCATTGAGAGATTATTCATTTAAATTGTAATATTTTAACAGTATTCTAAAATAATTTTAGTTATACAATAATAGTTCACTGTTTTAACATTTAAGTATGTTTTAGTAATACCATTATTGATATTAATATTTTATCTCCTACTTTTTTCTTAGTATTTAAATGTATGTAATATTTTAGCTTTTATTGTATTTGCCTTTTTATGTACCAATTTAGTAATTTATTATTTTTCTTCCTCTTAATCTCTCTTTATAGTACATAAAGAGTTTATAATCTTTGATATAAAGTTGTACAAGATGCTGTTTGCTGATCATAATGAAGGATATGTTTGGTTGTTTCTGATATTTTCTAATTAAAAATGAGAAAATAAAATTGACATGGTATTCTAATTTACTGTCCCTTAAAATGTGAATGAACACTTGCACATTACTCTTAAAACAAACATATATTTTTATTTTAAATATCCCATCAGAAGATGCAGCAAAACAAATGATAAAACTAGACAAGTTATCTTTATTATACTCACTGACCAGAGAATTAAACAGTTAACAATATAAAAAGAATAACAAAACAAAGTGCAGGAACCCACAACATAGGAAAGAAAGCAGAGACATTATCTAGAAAGAATAATAAAAATGCTTACAGTCTGAAACATTTGTAAGATGTCAACAGGAGTACATATAACATTTACTACAATACAATAAGTATAGGTAGCAGGATATTTAGAACCTAAGTGTTAAAAACAAAATTTTTATTAATTAATGAGAATACTTTAAGAGTAAAATACTAGAAATTCTATCTACTGAGTATTATACTATTAAGTGAATACACAGGGACATGAGTTTGTCAATTAGTAAGTGTGTATAAGTAAAACCTTGTGTTTGTCAGTGACAAGATAATGCAGGAGATAAGACATAGATACAATGTAAAAAATACAGACGAACAAAGTAAAATTGTACATTAATAAAATAAAAAAAAATAGTTTCCTGCATAGAGCAATGTCAGCTGACAGAAATTCTCAACTCTCTTAGTGGTGTTAGAGTTTTGGTCTGAAAGCAAGGAAAATCTGATTGACCTCAAGACAGAAGTGACTTCTGTAGGCAGATAAAAGTATAAGGGTCAAGCATAACTTACTATAGGAAGGTCATTGAAGCACCATCTGAACTAGTGTCTCAGGTTCCTCTAGAACACAAGGACAAGTTCAATCTGCAAAAGGAAGATTACTATATCTTCCCTCCAGTAATACAGAGGGCAAGACATTAAGGCGGGCTAGAAAGAAAACTGTGGTGTGATGAGGAGGGATAAAATTAGTTAAGGATTGACTAAAGATTCTTCTTAACAGGAAAAATGTTATATTTATTAATATTGGTTAGTAGTACTTCTAAAGACTGAAGTAAAGAATCTGTAGAACATCATTGGTTAACCACACAGAGCTGTGAGATTTTTAGAAAGTAGTTGACCACACAAGTACAGTCGTGTGAAAAAGAAAGTACACCCTCTTTGAGTTCTATGGTTTTACATATCAAGACATAATATAAATCATCTGGTCCTTAGTAGTTCTCAAAAGTAGGTAAATACAACCTCAGATGAACAACACCACATGACACATTACACCATGTCATCATTTATTTTACAAAAAGAAAGCCAAAATGGAGAAGCCATGTATGAAAAACTAAGTGCACCCTTACTGCTTCCATAGGTATGAAGAGGCTAAGTAGCAGCCAGGTGCTGCTAATCAAATGCCCTTGATCAATTGATCATCAGCAAGTGTGACTACCTCTATAACAGCCAAAGTTTTAGGAGTTTGCTGGTCTCGAGCATTGAGGTGTGTGTTAACACAATGCCAAAGAGTAAAGACATCAGCAATGATCTTAGAGAAGCAATTGTTGCTGCCCATCCGTCTGGGAAGGGTTATAAGGCCATTTCCAAACAATTTAAAGTCCATCATTCTACAGTGAGGAAGATTATTCATAAGTGGAAAACATTCAAGACAGTTGCCAATCTTCCCAGGAGTGGACGTCCCAGCAAATTCACCCCAAGGTCAGACCGTGCAATGCTCAGAGAAATTGCAAAAAATCCAAGAGTTACATCTCAGACCCTACAGGCCTCAGTCAGCATGTTCAATGTTAAAGTTCATGACAGTACAATTAGAAAAAGATTGAACAAGTATGGTTTGTCTGGAAGGGTTACCAGGAGAAAGCCTCCTCTCTCTAAAAAGAACATGGCAGCATGGCTTAGGTTTGCAAAGTTGCACCTGAACAAATAACAAGATTTCTGGAACACCGTCCTTTGGACAGATGAGACTAAAGTGGAGATGTTTCGCCATAATGCACAGTGCCACATTTGGCAAAAACCAAACACAACATATCAGCACAATCATCTCATACCAACCATCAAGCACAGTGGTGGAGGGGTGATGATTTGGGCTCGTTTTGCAGCCACAGGACCTGGACACCTTAGTCCAGTCATTGAGTCGAACTCCTCTGTATGCCAAAGTATTCTAGAGTCAAATGTGAGGCCATCTGTCTGACAGCTAAAGCTTGGCCAACATTGGGTCATGCAACAGGACAATGATCCCAAGCACACCAGCAAATCTACAACAGAATGGCTGAAAAAGAAAAGAATCAAGGTGTTGCAATGGCCCAGTCAAAATCCAGACCTCAGCCTGACTGAAATGCTGTGGCAGGACCTCAAGAGAACTGTGCATAAACAAATGCCTGCAAACCTCAATGAACTGAAGCAATGTTGTAAAAATTGGGCCAAAATTCCTCCACGACGATGTGAGAGACTGATAAAGTCATACAGAAAACAATTACTTCAAGTTATTGGTGCTAAAAGTGGTTCTACAAGCTATTGAATCATAAGGTGTACTTAGTTTTTCACACATTGCTTCTCCATTTTGGCTCTTTTTGTAAAATAAATGATGACATGGTGTAATATGTCATGTGCTGTTGTTCATCTGAGGTTGTATTTACCTACTTTTGAGAACTGCTAAGGACCAGATGATTTTTATTATGTCCTGATACGTAAAACCATAGAACTCAAAGAGGGTGTACTTTCTTTTTCACGCGACTGTATGTATTTTCCTTACAAAAATGTGGTCACAGATTCCTTTGTAGAAGTATATTTTTTTGAAAAAAAATTCTACGTATCATAGATTTCTGTTTTCTATGGTATTCAGGCTTTCTGTTTCAGTTGATGTGGGGCACAGTATAGAAACTTACCTATTTGTATTGTTGGCTCAACTTTCAAAAGGAGAAGGCTTTATTAAAAATATATAGAATACAGATGAAATAAGAAGCACCTAATGTTTCTAAGAAAAAATGGCAGAGAAATCCAACCACTCACTTTACTCATAATAAACTTTGCCATGGGTTCCATTAGTTGATACCTAGGGAACATGGACACTGAAGTCCAACGGATCTGGAAGGTATCAGGTTGAAGGAGGCTAAGCTAGAAAACTCTAATCTTACAGCCTCCTAGAAAGTAACACAGTAAATGAAATAGCAAAATGTGAAAGGGATCAAAATGCAAACAGAAAAAAACTAGACTCAGAAAGGGTAGAGGTAGGAGTGTAGGTTCTAAACACAACAAGTGAGCTAATAAAACAGAAGTTGCAAAGATCCAGTTTTAGCCGGGGGAAAGAAATCAGCAAAAGACACCCCCCCTCCAAAAAGAGACTATTAGCAAATACCAGTAATAATATCACTCAAATAAAAACACATTTAGTAAGATAATGCATAATGTTTAATAGTTGTAAAGTCTACTTTGAACAATTTTAATCCTTTGTTGTTCAGTCGTTAAGTCGTGTCTGACTCTTCGTGACCCCATGAACCATATCGTGCCAGGCCTTCCTGTCCTTCACTGCCTCCCTGAGTTTGCTCAGTTTCACGCTCATTGCTTCAGTGATGCTATCTAACCATCTCATCCTCTGCCGTCCTTTTCTCCTTTTGCCTTCAATCTTTCCCAGCATCAGGGTCTTTTCCAAAGAGTCCTCTCTTCGCATTAGGTGAGCAAAGTATCTGAGCTTGAGCTTCCTTAACAATCCTTCCAATGAGCAGTCAGGGTTGATTTCCTTTAAGATTGACTGGTTTGACCTTCTACCAGTCCAGGGGACTCTTAAGAGTCTTCTCCAGCACCACAGTTCAAAGGTATCAATTCTTCAGCGCTCAGCCTTCTTTATGGTCCAGCTCTCACAGCCATACATTACTACTGGAAAAACCATAGTTTTGACTATGCGGATCTTTGTCGGCAAGGTGATGTCTCTGCTTTTTAATATGCTATCTAGGTTTGCCATAGCTTTCCTCCCAAGGAGCAAGCGTCTCTTAATTTCATGGCTGCAGTCTCCGTCTGCGGTGATCTTGGAGCCCAAATAAATGAAGTCTGTTACTGCTTCAATTTCTACCCCTTCTGTTTGCCAGGAATTGATGGGTCCAGATGCCATGATCTTAGTTTTTTTAACGTTGAGTTTCAAGCCAGCTTTTGCACTCTCCTCTTTCACCCTCATCAAGAGGTTCTTTAGTTCTTCTTCACTTTCTGCCATTAGGGTGGTATCATCTGCATATCTGAGGTTGTTGATGTTTCTCCCTGCAATCTTAATTCCGGCTTGTGATTCTTCCAGTCTGGCGTTTCTCATGATGTACTCTGCATATAGGTTAAATAAGCAGGGTGTGTGATGGAATGGAATTATGAAGGCCAGGCTCAGGGAGATAAACATTTTCTAAGCTCGCCAGAACAGCATGGGAGGAACAAGAGGATGAGACTGGCACCTCCCTGAGGAATTCACACTGTTGTGGCTGGATGACTTTGGGAGCTGGCGTTTTAGTCTGGGAAGATTCTTGCTAGAGGTTGTAGCTAATAAACATAGCTGGACTGAATTGGCATTGTCTCTTGGAGTTCCTTGGGCTAGGCTTGATAGGTGACAGTATACAGCCTTGTTGTACTCCTTTCCCTATTTTGAACCAATCACTTGTTCCGTGACCGGTTCTAACTGCTGTTTCTTGGCCCGCATACAGATTTCTCAGGAGACAGGTAAGATGGTCTGGTACCCCATCTCTTTAAGAATTTGCCACAGTTTGTTGTGATCCACACAATCAAAGGCTTTTGCATAGTCAATGAAGCAGAAGTAGATGTTTTTCTGGAACTCTCGTGCTTTCTCCATGATCCAGCGAATGTTGGCAATTTGATCTCTAGTTCCTCTGCCTCTTCGAAACCCAGCTTGTACATCCGGTAGTTCTCGGTTCACGTACTGCTGAAGCCTAGCTTGTAGGATTTTGAGCATAACCTTACTAGCATGTGAAATGAGTGTAATTGTGCGATAGTTTGAGCATTCTTTGGCATTGCCCTTCTTTGGAATTGGAACGTAAACTGACCATTTCCAATCCCGTGGCCACTGTTGCGTTTTCCAAACTTGCTGGCATATTGAGTGCAGCACTTTAACAGCATCGCCTTTTAGTATTTTAAATAACTCAGCTGGAATACTGTCATCTTCACTAGCTTTGTTGTTAGTAATGCTTCCTAAGGCCCACTTGACTTCACTCTCTAGGATGTCTGGCTCAAGGTCAGTGACCACACCAGCATGGACATCAGAGACATTAAGATCTTTCTTGTATAGTTCTTCTGTGTATTCTTGCCACCTCTTCTTAATCTCTTCTGCTTCTGTTAAGTCCCTGCCTTTTTTGTCCTTTATCATGCCCATCTTTGCACTAAACGTTCCTTTGATATCTCCAATTTTCTTGAAGAGATCTCTAGTCTTCCCCATTCTATTGTTTTCCTCGATTTCTTTGCATTGTTCATTTAAGAAGGCCTTCTTATCTCTCCTTGCTATTCTGTGATGGAATGGAATTATGAAGGCCAGACTCAGGGAGAAAAACGTTTTCTTTCATCTCCTGAGGCACGAAAGAAAGATAAGAGGATTAAACTGGCACCTCCCTGAGGAATTCACAATGTTGTGGCTGGCATTACTTGGGAGCTGGGGTTTCAGTCTGGGAAGATTCTTGCTAGAGGTTGTAGCTAATAAACATTGCTGGACTGAATTTACATGGTCTCTTGGAGTTCTTTGGGCTAGACCTGACATCAGTGTTCCCAGACTGAAACCCCAGCTCCCAAGTAATGCTAGCCACAACATTGTGAATTCCTCAGGGTGGTGCCAGTCTCATCCTCTTATCTTTCCCTCGCGCCTCAGGAGATGAAAGAAAACATTTTTCTCCCTGAGTCTGGCCTTCATAATTCCATTCTATCACATATTCTCTGGAAATCTGCATTCAGTTGCTTATATCTTTCCCTTCCACCCTTGCTTTTCACATTCCTTCTTTCCACAGCTATTTGTAAAGTCTCATCAGACAGCCATTTTGCTTTCTTGCATTTCTTTTTCTTTGGAATGGTTTTAGTTGCTGCCTCCTGTACAATGTTATGGACCTCCATCCATAGTTCTTCAGGCACTCTGTCTACCAAATCTAATCCCCTAAATCTATTCATCACCTTCACTGTGTACTCACAAGGAATATGATCTAAGTCATACCTGTGTGGTCTAGTGGTTTTCCCTACATTCTTCAATTTAAGCCTAAATTTTGCAGTAAGAAGCTCATGATCTGAGCCACAGTCAGCTCCTGGTCTTGTTTTTGCTGTCTGTATAGAGCTTCTCCATCTTTGGCTGCAAAGTATATAATCAATCTGGTTTCGGTATTGACCATATGGTGATGTCCATGTGTAGAGGCATCTCTTGTGTTGTTGGAAAACAGTGTTTGCTATGACTAGCTTGTTCTCTTGACAGAACTCTACTAGCCTTTGCCCTGCTTCATTTTGTACTCCAAGGCCAAAGTTGCCTGTTATTCTGATTACTCCTTGACTTCCTACTTTAGCATAGGGGACTATGATGAAAAGGACATCTTTTTTTGGTGCTAGTTCTAGAAGGTGTTGTAGGTCTTCCCAGAAGCAGTCAACTTCAGCCTCTTCGGCATCAGTGGTTGGGGCACAGACGTGGATTACTGTGATGTTGAATGGTTTGCCTTGGATTCGCACTGAGATCATTCTATCGTTTTTGAGGTTGTACCCCATTACTGCCTTTCCCACTCTCTTATTGACTATGAGTGCTACTCCATTTCTTCTAAGGGTTTTTTGCCCACAGTAGTAGATATAATGGTCACCCGAATTAAATTCACCCATTCCTGTCCATTTCAATTTGCTGATTCCCAAGATGTCGATGTTCAGTCTTGTCATCTCATGTTTGACCACATCCAGCTTGCCTTAGTTCATAGATCTTACATTCCAGGTACCTACACAATATTGTTCTTTACAGCATCGGACCTTCTTTTCACTTCCAGATACATCCACAGCTGAACGTCCTTTCGGCTTTGGCCCAGCCGCTTCACTCTTTCTGGAGCTACTTGGAATTGCCTCCACTCTTCCCCAGTAGCATATTGGACACCTTCCGACCTGAGGGGCTCATCTTCCGGCATCATATCTTTTAGCCTTTTGACATTGTCCATGGGGTTTTCTTGGCAAGGATACTGGAGTGGGTTGCCGTTTCCTTCTCCGGTGGACCACATTTTGTCAGAACTCTCTGTCATGACCTGTCCATCTTGGGTCGCCCTGCACGGTATAGCTCATGGCTTCACTGAGTTACGCAAGCCCCTTTGCCACGACAAGGCAGTGATCCATGAAGGGGACAAGGCAGTGATCCATGAAGGGGTTTAATCCTTTACTGCCAACTATTTCCAAGCTAATAGAATACAATGTACAGACAACTCTCTTAGCTTGAACTCATTACCCTGGGCTTGTTGAAGCTCTTTCCACTGCCATTTATTAGATAGGAGGTCTTCAGGACATGAACCTCAGCTGTTTTCATACTGGGAAGTAGCAGAGGGGCATTCTAATGTCTTATAAATGTAACATTTTTCCTTTCTAGTTACAACATTCTAAAAAACAAATTTAGAATCCACTTCAGAATAAGTTCAATTGAAAAATATAAGGTTAAACAAGAATTGAAGGCAGCCCCTAAACAGAAATATAATATTCTTTGGCTGTTTTGTATCCATAATATGCAAATTTGTCATCAGTGCATTTTGTTTTATCTTTGTATTATGTTACTCCCTGGAACTATCCTCCAATGTGGCTTAGTATTATCTGTATGAAGTATGGGAAACTCTTTTTGTCTACAGCAAAGGTGCCAAACTGTGAGAAAATTGTGCCTCTGTTGGTCAAAAAGCCATATTATGGCTATCATGGAAAAAATGCAAGAGTCGCTTTTTCCACAGTCACTTCAAAATGGCACAACTGAGATCTCAAAACTTGATTTTGTGCTTCAAAAAACTGATTTTCCTTCTTTTCTCAAGCAGAGAGTTTACTGTTTAAATAACAGTTCCCATAAATGTAAGTAAAATAACCTCATTTCATGTTTTTTGTTCAAGTATTTTTTCAGTGCACACAAAATAAGATGCAATAAAATCCAGTTTTGAAATTTGTGTAGTAACCAAATCCTCACATTCTTGTGATATTTGATAGCAGGGTGTTGAAAATTGCCATAACCCCCCAAGGACCCATCAACGTCTGACAGTTTTATAGGATTAGTAGGAAGGTTTCACAGCAGTAGGGTAGTAATTTAAAACTGGTCCTCCCCTTGTTGTCTTTACAGATGCAAGCAGATAAGAGTTCACCCTTAAAGAAAAATCTCATGAGCCCTTGAACTTAGTTGAAACATGTTCCAAGAACATTACACGCATGTAATGGAGTACTGGCAGTCAATTTTAAAGGAAGAACAAAAAAAAATCCTTTTAGTCAAGTAAGGTTTGGGGCACATTATAAGTACTATAAGTAAGTAAGTAAGTAAGTAAGTAAGTAAATCAATCAGTCAATCAATCAATCAATCAATCTCCCCTTCCCAACAGCTGTCATAATTGATGATAACAGTGAATTTTCACTAGAATAATATGACTACAACCTTTTAAAAAAACTTGATTTTAAAAAATGTATTTGAAAAGGCTAAAGGCTTTTCCCTTCCTTGGACAGCATAGATCCATTTTTATACCTAGTTTTTAACTACCATATTTGAAGTGAGAAAGCAATTTTTTTCACACAAAATTCAAGCTTCTTCTGCACAAGTCATTACATCCTGTATCTCCATCATCTTATCTGTTGTTGTGATCCTGATGTGTTACAGCTCTGCTATGGGAACTGCACTGATTACCAGTATGGACACAAATGTAATTCAAGGTGCTGGTCTCTACCTTCAAAGTGCTATATGACTCAATGCCTGGGTATCATAGGAGCCATCTTTCACCAATAGTTTCTACCCATCCTACCCAAACAATCAGGGAATGCTTGCTAATGGTCCTCGTCTACTGGGAGGTACAGTAGGAGGGGGCCCAGCAATAGTCATTCTCTGTAGCAGCTACCCTTCTTTGGAATAGCTTGCCCTTAAAAGCAAGAAGTTGAGCCAGTTTGGTGTAGTGGTTAAGGTATCAGGCTAGAAATGGGAGACCATGAGTTCTAGTCCCAACTGGGCACAAAGCCAGCTAGGTGACCTTGGGACAGTCACTCTCTCTCCGCCCTCTTCCAGAAGGCCTTTGGGGATTAATTATAACCAGCAGTGCCATACTCAATACATTTTAGCTTATTACTTTTAGTAATTAAATTTAAATTGGAGAATTAGGATTTACTACTTTAATCATTATGTTGCTTTTGTCTTGTGTTTTATATGTTCATTCTGTAAGTCACCTAGAGTCTGTTTAGTTTCAGGCAGTAAACAAACCTCATAAACAGATAAACACATTATGCCACATGATCTAGGTGGTGACTGTCTGGGGAACAGAATTCCAAAGTACTATGAACATCTGCTAAGTCAGCATTTAGGATTTTGACCCCAAACTTTTCAAATTTGCTCCCCCATCCTCATTTTTATAAAACTGAAGCTAGATACAACCTGTATGGCCACTGATGATATCAGGATCCTGCTGGGGCTGCTGGCACCTCTTGCTCTATCAAAGTTCAGAAGGGCTTCTTGGAAGTTCAGTCCCATTGTCAGTGATTTCAGCAAAAGATAAAAACCTGAGCCTTATTTGTGATGTTGCCTACTTCTTGGAACTGGTATTTGTGAGGTGCAGACAGTGAACTATTTCAGACATAGTTTAAAGACTCATCTCTTCACCCAGGCCTTTTCTGTATATGTGTTACTTAATCTGGACTATAATAGCCCCTTTTAATGCTTTAAGATAAATAAATAATGTTTTAACTGGTAATTTTGTAGTATTGTATTTTATGTTTTTATTTGTTTTTATTCTAAAACTGTTGTACATCATTTCAACATACCAAGGGTATAACTTATTGAATTTAACTAATAAAGAGCAAAACAGAAGACATTATGCTGCTGGCCAGACAGAGCAGAAAACCACACCTTGATTAAGTAATTAAGTTATACCTAACATGGCCAAATCAGAAGCTTCACAATTTCTGTTCTCTGCCTGCAGTGGCAGATCTTCTACAGTACTATCATCTAAAGCAGGCTTCTCCAAACTAAAGTCTACAACTTCCAGAATTCACAATGAATTTATTTGGGCATGCAGGCAGGAAATTTGGAGAATTGCATTAGAGGACTTCAGTTAAAGGGCACTGACTGATTCCACTAGTCAGGATAGGCAAGAATGAAATACTCAAATGACAAGCTATACCTCTCCAAGGATTCTGTTCATATCTTCACATACAGTTTAGTGGGAGATATCCAATGGAACATGATAAACAGCTTCCATCATATCCTCCAGAACTGCTCCTTGAGACAAAATTAAAACAAATCTGAGCAATTCTATTTGCACAGTGCTTTGCAAGCAAGTCACAGCAGGCTTTCATATAATTACCCATTTCTTTCTAGGGAACAGGTTATAACAGGCCTTCACCATATGGAACAGCTCCACTGGACAACAATGAACACTCACAGTGGTGACAGAAAAGGAAGAATTTTTTGGCATCATTATTACCATAAATTATACTTAATGACTGATTATAAACAATGTTTGATAACAGTCATTGCAGTTCTTCCTCCTCCCATCACTCTAGTTACCTAATAAACCATTGATCTCTGTTACCTCCACTAGAAAGACGAGGATGCTCAAGAGAAACCTTCCTCAATTTGCTGTCTTCCAGATGTGCTGGGACTTAATAGTTCTGGAAGTTGTAATTCCATGACATCTATAGAGCAACATGTTGAAGAAGATTATGTAATGAGGTATTGTATCATTGTTACAAAGTGGAAGAGGGGAACAGTTTTAAAAATCTCTCCCAAGGGTTTCACAGTATGAGATATTGTACCTGTGATAGGTGGCAACAACCTCCTAATCTATTCTGTCTAGCTGGGAAGTTAGTCCTAAGCCTTGGAAACACAGAGAATAGCTGGTATAACTACTGCCCATAAAGAAGGTTTTAATAAGAAATTGTTTTAATAAGAACAATAAGGTTTTAATAAGAAATAAATCAATAACTTAATTTCTGCATTTAAAATGTTTATTGGGGGAAAAAAAGAAAATACAGGAAAAAGAAGAGAAGGCAACGATCATACATACAGAATTCCAAATAAAATCAGTATAGTCAGTCTAGCTGAACTAGATTTTTTTTTTAATTATCTGCTTAAGTACATTCTTGGGTTTCACCATGTTTAGACTGCATTGCAAAAAGGATAGCTAGATAATCTGGGCTTCCTGCTTGGGAGCTGTTAGGCAGGCCCTTCCCCTCCCCCCCAAACAATACCTTCAGTTATGAAAGATAACTGAAAGCCAGCCTCTTTGGGAATCTGATTGCAAGCAAAATGCTTTGTGTCCGATGAGCTGAGTATAGGCAGCAAACAAAAAATTATTTAGTGACTACCTTCCTAAGGACCTTTAGTGGAATGATTAAGACACAGTTTAATTTTTACCAGTTGTGCCATTGTATAGATGGGACACGCTCCTTTGGGAAACAAAAGCTGAATTCCATATATTCAGGCCTTTCAACATGGGATCAGACGCTTTAGGATGCACTGCTATGCCATATCAAAATCCAGGAGTTTGTCATAAACATTCCAGATTAAGCATGATTAAAAATGCCAATCACAACCTGCCAGAAAACTCACAAAAGCCATGGGGTACCTATCTATACCTACATAGGTTATCTATAAATAAATATATTAGCCAAACAAAAGACTGCTATCTTTCATATATGTTGAACATACAAGGATACTTTGCAAAGATTAACTGAAGATCTTTTTCTTCTGTTTATACCAAGTTTGTACCATGGTTAAGGAGATCTCTTTTTTCTGCTGTGTCTTCTTGACGCTAATTTCATCTTGTACTCAGCCCAAGAGTAAGAGAGACTTAAATCATGCTAAGCTATACCAGTGTTAAAGCAGTGTTTTCCCAGTATCCAGGGCCAGCCACAAGATGTGCAAAATCTGTTATGCTCCACAACTCATTGCATCTGGGATGAAGTCAAGTGAGGGGATCAGAAAGACACTTTTGGCCATTTCAGGCTGATGTGACGTCCCAAGTCAGTCATGTTGTTGTTGTCTCCCTAAAGAAAGATACTCAGATGCACTTTGCTGGTAGGCTATGAGAACTGCATAATCACAATAAACTAATCTGAGGTAGTACTGAAAGTATTTTAACTCAATCCCATTAGTGCAAGACTGGAATAACAAAAGAGTGCAATGATGGGATCAAATCTCATCTACTGCCCACAACTGACTCCAAACAGAGGACAGAGGAATTTGGAAGTCAGCATTTATTGCCGGTGTAAAAAAGGAAGGGAAGAGAAATACTGCTTATGATTTCGTCTCTTTTTGATTGTAATTTTATTTTACTTTGTTCAGCTCAAGTTAAAAGAGATTGAGGTGACATAAAAGGGTCTCAGAAAGGAGCTGAGAGGTACAGAGAGACCTGCAGTGAGGCCTACCCTTTTCCTGCTGCAACACCATGATTGGCAAATGTTTTCCCACCAGCTGGTGACATGCAGAAGAGGAAGGATGGAAAAATCAGAGGAGTCAATCATCATATCATCACATGCTGCACACGCAAAATCAGAATAGCACCATTCGGCAGTGAGTCAGAACAGAAACAGTAGAAACAGGATAGGGACTGGCAGTCAAGGCAGCAAATTTCATGCCAGTGGAAGTTTTTGCTGACTCAGATGGGTGGGGAACATTTTAATTCAGCAGTGAGGAAAGGCCCTGAAAGCATGTATTTTATCAATGCTCTCCTTGCACTAACAGAGAAACCAAAAGGTCATTACAGGGAGCTGTTTTAATTATGAAACAATTTTCCTCTGAAATTTGCTGTAACACTTTCTGCAACCAACTAAGCCCCATTTTTCTTTAACTGTTACCAATCTTCATTGTTTAGTGTGCCTTGGCTTGTGGGGAAATAAACAGCTGGGAGGAGTTATTCTTCCTTTCCCCTATAAGCACCTATTTATTTATCTATTTTATAGCACACTTTCATTTAGGACAGTGTTTCTCAACCTTGGCAACTTTACGATGTGTGGACTTCAACTCCCAGAATTCCCCAGCCAGCCTTGCTCCAATTCTGGGAGTTGAAGTCCACACATCGTAAAGTTGCCAAGGTTGAGAAACACTGATTTAGGAGTTCAGCACTGTACGCAGTTCTTCCTCCTCTTATTTTTCCTCCACAGCAACAACCCTGGAAGGTGAATTGAGAATGCTCAAAGTCAACCATTGGGGTTCCATGGTGGCCTAGCGCCTGAGTCTTCCTATTCTTAATGCAACAGCCGAACTATTACACCGCACCGACTCTCTTTAATACATCCACAAATGCTAAAATTTGCCTTCCTTGCTTACCTTCATTTTTGTCAGCAGAGCCCACAGCTGGGTTTCAGCCCTTACCACAAAGGAAAGGGCTCTTAACTGCTCTGGACCCAACTCCATGTTTTACATTCAATTTCTAGAATAGCATTTCCCATTCCATTCTTTTTTGTCACAAGATAAATGTCTCCTTTGGTCTCATGAAATTATCCTTTCTAATACATACAATAAATGTATGCCATGCACATCTCAAGCAGAATAGCACTCTTTATGGATCTTTCAGAATAAGCACATTCAACAAACTGGAGGAACTGGATACTGAAACAAAAGTGCAGGGGTTTAAGCCCAGCACTGCCTCCATTCATTACATGGACGCCAATATGGGGGAGGTTCACTGAAACACAGTATGAATGGGCAACAGCAGAGTTCTGTGGACAACATCTTTAGTCAGGTCAGTAATCCAGAAAAAAAGATTGCCTGACATTTCCCAGAAAAGCGAGACAGCACAATGATGCATTGCTGATTCATTGCTATGACTGGAGCATTTATAATATTAACTTTGGTATCATTCATTTCAAAATCCCTTGTGCCTCTAAATCCCACTGTCTCACAGTGAGGAAAGAACGTCACATTAGGCAAAGCCATGTCTGCTGTGTGAGCAAAACACTTCATCTGTGGGCCTTCCCTTTCCCAGCCCTTCTCTGGTTTTAAAGCACGTGCTGAAAAATATTCAGTGAGGATGACATACAATCAGGGAGAAAGAGTCAGTTATGGGCAGTGGAGAAAGAAGAGAAGCATGACCTTTAAAGTTACACTGGTGCCGGTAAAAGTTGTGTAATCCATTATCCAGGGGAGCCGCTGCCCGTGGCACTGAGCTGATGGTACTGAGATAAACAGCAAACAGTTTGACTGAGTAGTGTGTTTCTTATGTATTGTAGCGTACCATAGCTCAGTGCCACGGTTCTATACTATGCAGTATGCTTTTTGTACACCCAAAAGACAGAACACTAAGGCTGTAGAGTTCATAGTGCACTTATCCATGAATCTAGAATTTACATATGCAATACTTTCTCCCAAGTTAAACTAGTAGTTCAAGATTCTAGACAGAAAAAAATTGAGAGGTAAATATCACCGCATAGCTTTTAATGGTACTAATGTATCTTCAACCCTGTTATCTCTACTTGCACTAGTCTTTCCAGCTTTGAAGCTGATAGCAATTCAGACCAGCAAACCAACATGTTGCTAAAATCTAACAGCTCTTTCCTTCTCACTGCTTCAGACAAGGATAACAAGACAGAGTTAGTGGAGGTTAAAGAGCAGGGCACCCTAAAGCTAACAGAATGATAACAGCGTGATAATCTGGTAGAACTCTGTCAAGCTGTGGAAGTTACCTTTAAAATGTTGCTTTTTCGTTCAGATTCATTCCAACTCTGGATAACCCACTGCTCCATCTACGTATCTCAGCAGATGAAATGAATCATATCAGCCATACTAGGCAGCTTTTAAAATTTCCACATATTTATCAGCTCAGGCCTACATTCATAAGTCTACCTTTACAAGTTCTGCAAAATAGTGATAAACCATGTTCCTGAGAATAGAAAAGTATGTGTGTGTGTTTATGATAAATACAGCCAGTTTTTTAAAAAGAGAGCTTACTGCATCTGTGGGTCATTCAACTGAAAACTTTTCCCCACACAATTAAATCCATGCTATTATCAAGACAATCAGTTTATTTGAAGACTGCCAGCCCAATATATAAATTTCCCTTTGTACTCAAAATGTCTTTATCAGATAAGACAGTTTTGTTTAAACTACTATTTTCAGCACTTGCTTTGGGGATTTTGAATACACAGCATGGAGTAACTGGAGATTTCCTAGCCTTTTAAAAGTGTGTTTTTTCTGTCTGTCTGTATTTTGTAATTTCCTGTCAAATACCTTCCCATAATTAACTTTCCTTGCTCCAATTTACTTTCTTTTCTTCTTCTTCATCCTTTAAAAAAAAAACTCATCCCGCTTCCTGAGGATGGTAATAAAATGCTGATTACATGTGGTTGTTATCTGTTTGCCTTTTCCTTCACCTCCCCCATCATCCAAGACCCTTTGTTGAAATCAGCTCTTGGATTTCAGCTCTTGAGAAGAGAAAGTAACAGAAAGGGGAAGGTAACAGACAGCAGGAATGCAGAATATTAGCATTTATTAGGTCAGTGCTTAGGTCTGGAGTTACAATTGAGCCAAATAATTAAGATAGGGGTACTTCTGAAGCTGCATGTCTCACTGCTTTTCCAGGACATTCTGAAATTTTAAAATTTTCTTTTCTATCAGTTGAAGCAAATATGGATTATAAAGTGAAATGTATGTATGGTAGTCCTTCACGTTTGAAGAAGACACACTGTTGTGCAGTTCATCTGTGGACACGGAGGTGACTGCAATCCCAGTCTGGAAGTGCAGAGTCTAGCATAATGGGGGCACTGGAAGTCAATTTTGTACTAAATGTAGGTGTTCCTGACACAGGTTATGGTTTTCGAGCAGGTTTTGGCAGCACCTGTCTTCAAAGCCGGTAGAGGCTTCATAGCACAGGACTCACCAGTGGGTTCAGTCAGCAGCTGCAGCTTCTAGTTCCC
The DNA here is from genome assembly GCF_059951505.1 of Python bivittatus. Classification (NCBI taxonomy): domain Eukaryota; kingdom Metazoa; phylum Chordata; class Lepidosauria; order Squamata; family Pythonidae; genus Python; species Python bivittatus. The sequence continues at coordinate 19,820,753 of NW_028277113.1, read as the reverse complement.
TTGGCTGGATGTCACAGTGGTGTAGGGTTTTTTTCACAGCACCATTGTAGCACTTGCATGGTCAACCTCGAGGTTTCTTCCCAGACTCCAGTACACTATAGAGCAACTGGCTAGGCATATGGTGGTCATCCATTCTGATGACATGTCCCACCCACCACATCTGGGCTCTGATAATCAGGGACTCAGTGCTGGTGGACTCTGCACAATCCAAGACCTCCATGTTGGAGACACAGTCTTGCCAATGAATGCTGAGGATGGGGCAGAGACTGTGTATGTGAAATTTCTCCAGTTGTTTGATGGGTCTTCGGTACTCACATCCATATAGGAGACAAGGGATAACCACAGCTCTGTAGACTTTCAGATTTGTGGAGATATGGATGTTGTATTGATTGAGCACTCTAGTATGCAGCTGCCCCAGTGTCTGGCTGGCTTGCTGATCCTGCAGTCAATTTCTTTGTCCCAAGTCCCATTGTTTCTCAAGTATTTGAAGCTGTTTACATTTGTCCGCTGGGTACTTCGGTACTCACATCCATATAGGAGAGAAGGGATAACCACAGCTCTGTAGACTTTCAGATTTGTGGAGATATGGATGTTGTATTGATTGAGCACTCTAGTACGCAGCTGCCCCAGTGTCTGGCTGGCTTGCTGATCCTGCAGTCAATTTCTTTGTCCCAAGTCCCATTGTTTCTCAAGTATTTGAAGCTGTTTACATTTGTCCGCTGGGTGTCATCAACAGTGATTTTTGCTTCTACGGAGTTGGTATTTGGCATGGGCTAGTAAAGTACTTCAGTCTTGTTCAGGCTGATAGTCAGGCTGAAGAGCACAGCAGCATCTGAGAATTTGTTCAGCATGAACTGTAAATCACTGTCTTTGTGTGCCAGGAGTGCACAGTCATCAGCAAAGAAGGTTTCTTGGTTGACTGTATGGAAGCACTTCGTCCATGTGTTCAAGTGGCGAAGGTCAAAGAGAGAGACATCTAATCGGTACCTGCCACTCCATCCTTCAGACCCGGGCAGCATGTGATAATATGCAAGCAAAGAACAGATTGAACAGGACTGGGGCTAGCACACAACCCTGTTTTACCCTATTGGAAATGGCAAATGCAGCTGATGTATGACCATTGTAAAGAACCTGTCCTGTCATTCTGTCATGGAGTAGCTGAATCAATTTCACGAATTTCCTCAGGCATCCATAACATCTCAGGATCATGCAGAGAGCCTCCCTGTTTACAGTGTCAAATGCCTCTGTTAGGTCAAGGAAGACAGAGTAAAGAGGCTTGTTCTGCTCGATGCACTTTTCCTGGACTTGCCTCATGGCAAATATGTCTGCTGTACTCTGTTCTGGCCAAAAGCCACACTGGGAGGTTCCTTTCCAAGCAGTGACAAATCTGTTCAGGAGAATGCAGGCAAAAATCTTGCCTGCAACGGACAGTGAGATACTCCTGCAGTTTCCACAATCCGTTCTGCTTCCCTTATTTTTGTAGAGTGCCACAATGAGGGAATCAGGGAAGTTGTCAGGCATCTCCTCTATGGACCAAATGTCTTCCAAGATGTCCTTGGAAGGAATGCCTGTAAGGCATTTGGGTCTAGTGCTTTGTAGATCTCAGCAGGAATGCCATTCTGTCCTGTTGCTTTATTTGAGTTCATCTGTGAGATCGCTTTCTTGATCTCATCAGTAGAGGGAGGCAAGTCTAGGGCACCCAAGACTGGCAGCTGAGGAATCTATTGTAAGACATCATGATCAGCTGTGGAAGGCCTATTGAGTAGATTGGAAAAGTGTTCAGCCCAGCAGTTTTTCAGTTCTTCCTGGTCTTTGATCAGGCTCGACCCATCAGATGACAGCAAGGGGGAGCATCCTGATTTAGAAGGACCATAAATTGACTTTATGGTGCTGAAGAACTCTCTGGTGGCATGCATGTCTGCACAGCATTTCACCTGCTCAGCCTTTCTCTGCCACCACTCATCCTGCATTTCTCGCAGTTCCATCCGTACTTTGGACTGCAGGTGCTTAAACTTGTCTTTCTTTGAGACAGAAGATGGATCGTTTAGCCAGTCTGCCTAGGCCTTGTTCTTGGCCTGGAGGGATGCTGAAATGGTCTCATGTTTTTCATCAACCCAGTCTTGATGCGCCCAGGTTTCAGTCCGAGTACATATTTGAATATTAATGAAATAACTGAAAAGGTCAAGAACCTTTTGCATATGAACCCTTTCATATGAAATGGTCAATGGTAAAGAAACTATTCAGAATAAAAATGGGCAGAGCCAAAGTCAAAAGGCTTTTCCCACATTACAGGACTGGATAATTTTCCATCCTCTTCTTTTTCTACTCTTCTGACAAAGCCCACATGAAACAGAAGAGGAAACCTTTCCCATAGTGATGTTCTTGAGATCCAGGTTGATGCTGAAGGTTTCATGAAATAAGCAATAATGAACAGCACCCCTTCTCTAACATAACTGTTATACAGTGCTTTCATTGCTCTGATCTTTTAAGGCTTAAGACAAAACACAGCTAGCTCCATCTACAAATATGTAGCAATCACAGAATTACTACAATCATTCTGATATGAACACTATCTATGTCTTGTCACTTCTCTGTGCTAGGCACAGAGGCAGTCTAATCTTGAAGAGGCAGTCTTCAAGATTAGAACAATATGTAAATTAAATTGGAAAAGATGCTTCTGAACACATGACTGAACAAACAACACCAGTCTGCAACTCATTATAGCAACTATATCTGTTTCCACTGGCTACAGTGGAAGCCTCCCCACACAGCCACATTACCTTGGAAAACAACTTCATTCCTTTAATTCACACTCCTGTGTGTTCTAAATCATCTCATCCAATGTGAATGCAAAGCACTCACAGCCTTATTAAAGATACAGCAAATAGACCAGAGTGGCATGAAGCTTAAATTCATATAAAAAACTCACATTCATTAGCCTAATTTCCAGATCCCAAAAAGACCTTGTTAAGATAGAACTGATCCTTTGAAGCTTTGGAAAGCTTCAGAACTGAAAGTTCTGATGGTGCACACATGCATATGCATTATTTTCTGACCCATGCTTCAGAATTAAAAGGGTTTAGAAAGACTGCAAAACTTGTCTTCCAGATAAGAAACTGCTGTAAGCATATTCACCATAGATACTACTAGCTTTATCATACAGTATTGTCCTATAGAAAAAGATTTTTGTCATCATTTTTGCAGTCAAGGTATAAGATTCTTTTGCTGTCAAGTTCTGTTCGAAATACAGGTTGGACTGGAATATTTGTAGGTATGTTGTTGGGAGGAAAAAAATAACACAACAGGGAAAATAACAAGAAAATAAAATGTCTACCAGCTGCCATGTTCTTAAAATTACTTATCATACAAAGGACAAAGTGGTCTGTCAAAGTGGAAAATTTGCAACAAAGCAAACAAAAAGCATTTTGATTCATAGACAGCTACTGTACAAACATCCTATGCAAATGATAATAACTTACTTCTAAAATGATGTTTCAGTTTAGAGAAGGTTCAAAAGAATGGCTATATATCCATGTATGAAATGTATCCCAGTAAAAAGCAAATTCACAAGGTGAATGAATGAACAATCCAGACAGCTGTCTTAATCAAAATTATATCCCACCCCCCCTCCTCTTCTAAATAAGGAGCAATTAAAGAATTCACTGCAGAAATGAGCTCCATTAATCAACCTGATTCAGCAGATTGATGCACAGCAATTAAAGCTGTCTAAACAGTTTTGTTAACCTTTAACAAAAATGTGCAGGGAACACACACTGTAAACTAGTTCACAGTTCAGCCAGATGAAGCGTTAGTTTAAAGAATCTGTTTGAAGTTTACTTAGTTTGCTTCAATGCTGCCAGAACAACTTTCTGTCAGATACCCAGAGACAAAACGTCTTAATGCTTAACTGGCAATTTCCACCACGGAGATTTTCTTCTTCTCCTGCACAATGAAGTACAGAGAAGAATATGAATCTTTACCAAAGCAAAGAGATCACCCATAATGGAGCAAGATAGACTGACATTATTAGCATGTAGAAAGGATGGAGAACTGAGTGCCTGCACAGGCAAACATTTCCTCTTGCATTCCTCCCTCCTTTTTGTATTCCTGCTTTAACTGATTTGATTTGATTTGATTTGAATAGCCACCCATCTCAAATATATGACTCTTACAACAGTTGGGTGGCTTACAAGGGTTAAAACATGACCAAAAACAATAAACAAAATACAATATAAAAACACAAAAAAGCTTATAAAAAAACACTGAACATAATCAGCAGCCCAGTTACAGAAACACTCAACAACTTTCAGCATAGCCACTGAAGAGGCTCTACTACACAACCAAGCCCAGTGGCAGAGCCCCATCTTCAAAGCCTTACAAAAGGCCACTAGGGTTGGGGCCAATCTGAACTCTGAGGGGATGATGCTCCAAAGGGCAGGCACCATGACAGAAAAGGCCTTCTTCCTGGGCCCTGTCACATGACAGGACCTGGAACATGCTTCTCCCATCAGACCTCATGGGATGAAAAGAACTTCCCTAGCTATTTGTACGGAAAATCAATAGATAGCAACAATGATAGGTCTTGTCACTGAGATCCCCATTAAATCCTTTGTATATTCACAGAAATAGTATTTTGCTTTTAAAAATTCATTTAGACCTGTATATAACTTCTTTTTTCCCCTTCTTTCTTCCCTTTGAAATTCTCTTTGCTGGCCTTTGATCATAATAACATTTCAATTTGAAGTTCTCACTTCCCAGAAGCAGAAACCTAATTGTTAGTGGTGGTAGTAATGCTTGTTCAACATGAAGATGGCCAACAGGGCCATGCCAGCACAAGAGTGATTACGTAAAGTGTTAAGGCTATAGTAGGACCTGGTTCCCATATCATGGCAAGCTATGGTTTATTTAATTATGGTTTATTGAAAAAACTGCAATCGGTTATGTTCACACAACCTGCTCAGCCTAAATAAAACAACCCACGTTATGAATTAAGATGATATGTAAATCCTGCCAAAACAATTCCTGGAATAGATAGAAATGTAGTGGAAGATATCTGAATGATCTGACTAGATGAGAAAGGGTTTTTGATTCCCACCTGTCCAATAATTGAAAAAATAATAATCTCCCTCCCAAATTAGATTGCTGGAAATAGAATAAGGGTAGAGGAGAATCAGAAGTGAATTCTATCTTGAAAGATCTTATGAACTGGGTTCTGGTACCAATTATACACTCCTAGCATGTCTATCTTCTGTTTGTTAATTCTGAGTACCTTATTTTGCATCTAACTCCTGCTTAGGTTTACCTAGTTTTGCATACTTCAGCCTTCCTCAACAGAATTCTCTCCAGAAATCATATTCCACAATTTTCAGCAATGGCCATGCTGGCTAATGTGTTATCATCTGCTCGTACCCCAAAATACCAGATTTTTCATCTCTAATATCTATGTTTAAATGCAGACATAAATTGCTGGCAGTGATTTTTAAACATCTTGTCTGTTGTCAGTTTTTCATATATAAACAACAGCTAACTGTTTACCATCTGTCTAAGCAAAAAAAAAAAAAAGGAAATGTAGAGGGTTTGTGGGATACCTATATTTCCAAAGAATATTTTTTTCCAACTGAAGGGAGATGAGCAGTCATTTTTTACAGAAGACAAAACTTGAGCCTAGTTAAATCACACAGAAGGGGCTGTAGCCACCTCAGCAAACTCAGGTTAATATACAAGTAGTCCTCACTTACCAACCACTCATTCAGTTTGAAGTTACAACAGTGCTGAAAATAGAAACTTATGACTGGTTCTCAAAGTTGCGGCCATTGCAGCATTCCCATGGTCACATGATCATGGTTCGGGCACTTGGCAACAAGCTCGCATTCATGATGGTTGCAGCACCCTGCAGTCATGTGATTGTCATTTGCAACCTTCACAGCCAGCTTCCAACAAGCAAAATCAATGGGGAAGCTGGCAGGAAGTTGCAAGTTGCAAGTCACAGTCATGTGACATCACACTTAACAATCCACAGTGATTTGCATAACAACTGCAGCTGGAACTGACATTGTAAGTCAGTGTGGTCATGTGACATCGTGCTTAACAATGGAGTTGCCAGTCCCTATTGCAGTCGATGTGAGGACTACCGGTGGTTCTTTTATAAAACACATGAAATTGGACATTTGTAAGATGAATTAAGCGTGAATGATTAGGCAGCAAAAATAAACTCTAGAAACCCAGAAAGAAACAAGTACCTGATTAATCTACTGGTCATCAATTTTATAATTCTGTCCACTTCTTTTACTCACTGATACTATAGTTATAAATAGGAATGTTTGGAAATATATTCCATCAATTTTAAACTTTCTCACTTTTAAATCGCAAAATTGGTTAAGATCTTTAGGAACAGAAATTTGGTGCATAATTGATGGCTGGACCAAAGAAAAACCAGCCCCAAACTACAAGGTAAAATGCTTACAAACATCACAACTAACATATCACGTATATCAGATGGATTTAAACTCTGTAAAAACTCTGGTACTCATATGGGGCATGCACTATCTGAACTAGGAAAGTGCTAACAGGGTCCAAAAGAGTCACATTTGAGTATAAAAGAAGAAACATCTAAAAAAATGGGGGAATTGGTCAAAAAAGGTCAAGAAAATCAAATGTCTTCATAATGCATGTAAGTTATTTAAAAGTGCAATAACTGACTCTCAACAGGAATGTATTTCACAGTGTATGTAAGGGACAGCCAAGTCCAGAAAGAGGTTAGCATGGTTCTCTAGTGTCCAGCCTTCTTAACAACTATACTGTCTTTACAACTGTTATGAACGCTCAAATATCTGTGTTGGGACCAAAACATTTTAAATTGTTCATAAATGATCTTGACTTAGGGGTAAGCAATGAGCTGGCCAAGTTTACAGATTATACCAAACTATTCAAGGTGCTGAAAACTGAAAGACCTTGTAAAGAGTTCCAGAAGAATCTGTTTAAATCAGTTGAATGGCCAAATGTGGTTCAGTTAAGTAAATGTAAAGTGATGCACATGGTGGCAAAAAAGCTTTCACATATAGACTAATGGGGTCTGAACTGCTCGTAACTAAGCGGGAAAAAGATCTTGGGCTCAAGTTTATAGCTCAATGAAGATGGCAACTCCATGTGCATCTGCTGTGATAAAGAGAAATTCCATGCTAGGGATCATTAGAAAAGAGGCTGAAAATAAAACTGCCATCATTTTAATTCCCCCTATACAGATGTATGGTTATGTCTGCATCTGGAATACTGAGTGCAATTCTTATTACCCCATTTGAAAAAGGATACAACTGAGCTGGGAAAAATGCAGAAGAAGGCAACCCAAACAATCTGGGAGCTCAAAACTTTCTTATGGAAAAAAAAAAAGGCTAGGATTTTTAGCTTAGAGAAAAAGTGACTGGCTGGGCAGGTACACAATCAATATACATGAAATCATGCATGGCATGGAGAAAGTAGATAGGGAGAAGGCTTATTCTCTGAAATTACTAGGACCAGGGGTCATCCAATGAAGCTGATTGGAAGGATACTTAGAACACAACAGAAGAAAATACTCCTTCACACGGTATATAATTAATCTGTGGAATTCACTACCACAAATCGTGATGATCACCATTAATTTGGATGGCTTTCAAAGGGTATCAGATATATTCATGGAGGACAGGTGTACCAAAGGCTATTCATCTTGAAGACACAATGTTACCTTCAGGTTAGGGGGCAGCATGCTTTCAAAGATCTGTTGCAGGAGAGGAAATGCGGAAGAGGAAAATGTCTGCACCTCCTGCTTGTGAGCATCTGGTTGGCCACTGTGAGACACAAAATGCTGGACTTAGATGGGTCTTGGCCTGACCCAAGTTTATTCTTATAGATTGTGTCTATTATGCATAGATTAATAAAAGCTAGTTATATTTTAATTTACTTATAAAGACATTTGTATACGCTTTTGAGTTCTTGTAAAAGGCACCAAGAAAATTTAAAATAGTAACATCTCAATATACTTAAAAATACAAAATGTTAAGTAAAGCAGTTAAAGCAAAAGTTTTACTTACCAGGATTGAAACACATTAAAAACTTGAGTAAATAAAAATTTCTGAACAAAGAGGTCAGTCTTTTCTATTCCTTACTAATCACCCTTTGTCTAAAACAAGCTTTAATTTCTTTCTAACCACTCCTTGTATGAGGCAGGCTAGTTTGATTTCCTTCACTAGGTACAAAATACAACCAAGGAAGTCTCCCATCCTATAATAAATTCAAGATATATTGCCAACTAGGCTATTCCTTAAGTCTGAGCCCTCTAGCTGGATCTTCCTCCTAGACCTATAACCAGAAGTAAGGACTAACAAGTTGAAACTGGAAATCAAGCAGCAGCAAATCCCAGAGTCACTCTTCCCTCTTCTACTCTCTTCTTCTGAGGGTGAGGGAGTGCATAGGCAGGATGAAGTACTGAAATGATTTTGCTGCACAATCTACCTGGGAGATTTTCTTGCAGCTTAGCCAAGCCAGATCAAGTGATCAGGATAGCCATTTTGGCCTTACATAAGTTATGCCTCAAGATTTAGAGTCATAAGTTGAGCAACTTGTCCAGGAACCCTGAATTGCCTTAAGCTCCATCATTCTTCACCCTGTCTGAAACCTTGCCTAACCTCACCTTACCTGATATTCTGTTTGTTTAGCTTCATCTCCTGTAAATTCCACCTTATTTTGCCTCATTTTGCTTGAAGACTGCCACTGGATCAAAGCCTTGCCCGAATGGCTATTAAGCAGCTAAGAAATTCTCCTCCTTGGCCTCACCAGTCTACTATCCAGCAGCCATGGCGGGTGAACTATTATATTGGCCAATGCCATCCTGGATCATTAACCTCTATGGTTTTCTTTGCTTGTATTCATACCCTTTCTAAACACCCAGCCTAAAAGTTTCACTTTTGGTCTCGATGTCCTCATATGACCATCCCAGGAAGAAAACATTGTTCAGACTTAGCAAAGGTCTCAAAATAAATGGGCCTGAAATATTAAACGCTAAGCTATTCTGCTTCATTACAAACTCTTAAGGAGAGATTGATTTCTTTAACACACCCTGCCAGGTAAGGTCACAGGTGGACAGATTTCCTCCCACATCTTGCAGTCAACTTCCAATAATCTGCTAGAGGGGCTGCCATTATCATTACAGAGATCTCTGTAAATAAAGAAGTATGAACCAAGGTGTCTGGCTTCGCTTAGCTCTCCTTGTGTGCAAGAAGCTGCTTTTGGGGCCAGTGGATTGCCCTGAAGGAAAGGCCAGAAATGCAGACTGTGTCAACAGACACTTCCTTTGAGGAATATGGAACAAGAACAATGTCTCACTCATAAAAAAGAAAAGAAAAACAGACATATCATACAGCATGTCCTGCAAGCCAATAAGTCCCCCCACCCCCTGCCTTTAAAAAGAGAGTATATTTACATAAGGAAAGAGGGAAGAAAAAAGTGCTGTTTATAGGCAAGATAAAACGCTTATCAGTTACTTATCAGAGACCATAGGTGAAATGAAAAGAAACAGGGAAGATTAGCTGCCAGTGTGCCACCAACGCAATACAAGTCTAAGAAATTCATTATATTTCAGAGCAGTCTTCTCCAACCGGGAAACTATTCTCGGAGCTGTCACCCCCACACATTTCAGAATGTATCCCAAGCCATACAAGGATGGTGTATGTATTATTGCAGTCAGATTAACATAATTTTGCATTGTTCCATGTGGTTTTGTTTATAACACAGCAAGTTGTTCATATGGAATAATTAGTTATATTAGGCACTTTCATAGTATCATTAATCATATAAGGTACCCTATCATTCTCAAAATCGATAAAACATTTCTTAGTATAAACATAACACAATGGACACATAAAGCATTTGTCCACATTATAAAGTATTAATATACTCTCAGCTTTTCCATATTTTATGACAGTTTATCTTACCAAAGGATGGACTTTACTAAAAATCAGTATCCTATCATCCATTTGTAAATAATCGGTAGATTTTTTAGAAGTTCTGCAGTGGTATGATGAAAAGCCACAACCATCCTAGGGAAGGAGAAATGCTACCACTACGGTTAACTGCATGAAAATAAGCACCATGTAGACTACTTTAATACTCCCACTGTGTAATAGCTAAAAATACAGATTGGCTTTAATACTGCCAATATTAATATTTTTCCAGATCCCATATCTGAGTATGGATAATTTAAAAAAAATGTTTAGTAATTCCCATCTGATTATAATTCAGCAGTCCCTAATATCTCAACTCAGTTTTTTCCAGAATATCAGACATGCTTCATATGATGTAAAACATCCACAGACATCCTAACTTAGCATGCTATCCCATAACAGTAGTTAGAAACTGGGCATTATTTTTAGAAGCAATCAAAACTTCCAAGCAACTTAATTTAGTAACTCAAAAGGAAGAAAGTGGTGACCTATTTTCAAAGCTACTCATTTCAAAATTTCAACTTTTCTATTTTAGTCAGGCTGTTGTTTCAAAAACTTTCTAAAAGTCTTTTTGCTTTTTCCTATTCTGTGAGAAGGACAAAAAAGAAAACTTGGGCCACCTCGATAGCATATGCAAGAACTTGGGCTCCACAACTTTTTTTCTTGCCAGGAATTCAGGCACAATGAAGTTTTCAGCAATTGTAGATAATTCATTCTGAGAATGAATCACTCAACTGGAAGAGAAGTAATTTTTATACACATAATAATGTTAAGATACCAATTTACAGAATAACTCAACATCTTTTTCATCACCCTACAACTTTTTAAAAAGTTCTGGAAATGTTTAATGTTAAGCCTATGACCTGAATGCAAGAGCATTTTTAATTAATTTTCACAGATTCATTATTTGGAAAGTAAAATATTTAAAATTTCTGCTGGCAGTTGTACTTCTTTCCTAATGTCAAAGAAACTGGTTTGTGTTTCAGGATTCTGGGAAAGTCTGCTTGCTTACTGCACTCCTGAATTAGCCTACTAAATAAAATAAACCCTTGCAGGTATTATATTCCTAATCATTTCAGCAATGAAATAAAAATCTCAGTGTCCCAAACAGGAGGACAAAACATGAATTAGATGGAAAGAAGACTCAACTGGCAAGACCAGCATGGCCAGTAGAATGATAAAACTGGTAAAGACAAAGTATCTATCCTAATTTATACTTAGAAATATGAATGCCTGGACAGAAAAAAAAGAGGGGGGGGGATGAACAAAAAGCTTTTTTATTTTTTAAAAAAGGTAGTTCTAGGATGATAGAAAAGCTTGACTCAACAGGCAAACCTTCAAATTTCAGAAGTTGATGAAAACAATAATGATAAAAAAATAAAGAATGGTAACTGCCTACAGAGATCTTTATATTAGGAAAATAAGACTAACTAAACCATGTTTCATATGGTATTCTGAACATTGTTTTGCCCCTTGTTTTGCTTTTCCCCTTAAAATTTGTTTTTCTATGCCTATCTGATCATGTGGAGACGATATCCAAAATATATTTTACGGCAACATTGATGATTCTTCTGCTTTCAGTATCAATTTTTACCTGCCTTCTTCTAAACAGCAAAAATAAAAAGATGTGACATTCCCAGAGTACAGGAACTTGCAGTTCCATTTACAGCTAAATCAACAACATTTTAAAGTAAACTCAACCAATACAGTTATAATGATTGTCTAAGTAAACAATACTTTTTCAATTTTATACACAAACTATACCAAGTCATACAGACTATGCTGTATAAAGTTACAAAATGATTTCCAAACTATAGAATTCATGTATTTTAAGTGTCCACAAATGTCTATTCCCTCTTTTCTAGTGCTTTGAAATTTCCAAAAAGCTTCTCTCTCTGCTCATGTTATAGTACATAACTATAAGACATTTTGCTATGCATATTTCTATCACTGTCTTTCTAAGAAGTGTAGTTTGGCTGCTCCAATGGAAAAAGTAATCCAAGACAATTAGGCACCCCTTTGGTGCCTAACTTTGGTGGTTTATCACACACATCTCCACATTTTTTGCAAACATTGCACTGACTGTAAGTAAAGGTCTGTGCCAAGTATTGGCCAGACTACCAATTCAAAGTCCCTTAATTTCCAAGTGAAAATATCACATATGTCTTCTTGTCATCACACGTGTGAGTTAATTACCCCTGCTTCAGGCCTTTGCACTTGATGAGGCATGAGACTTACAAAGCTGAAACTCTTTTTGTATAAAAAGTTCAGAATGCTAAATAAAACAACAGAGCAACACCAAAAACTGGCCCAGGAGGGAAAAGGAAAGAGGGAAATCTGAGGCTCTATTTCTATGCAACCATGCAAGGAGGAGGAAAGAAACAGATTGCTGTCCCCTTCCTTGGATTTTGCTAAGGAGAATGAAAGGGCTCAGGCGAGATAAAGCAGTATCTTTTTGGTGCATATTTAATAGGAGTTTCATAATACCGAAAGCAAACGAATTCACTTTGTATTTGGCATACCAAATTCTGTGAGAGGAGATAAATGTGACACTCTCTGCTAAAAGCAGCCACAATATTCATAGAGAGGCAACTGGGGGCTGGATGCTGTTTTCAGTAATAACCACCAGTTTTATTGTCACATCTAATTTAAAAAGAAGACATACACTGTTCGGTGCAACTGCATCTGCCTGTCAAGCACACCCACTAACACTAACCACAACAGCAATTTGGGCCAGAAAACAGAATTATGAATGGCAACTGACAGAAATAATAGGATGGAGAGTCTAACACTTTGAATTTTGAACTGTAGGCATTAAACCACCATATCGCATGATGTCACAAAGCAGAACAGCCAAAAGTTTCAAAAGGTCTTTAGGTTATTTTTTCTTTTTCACTAATAGGACTACAAAAGAGATTTTAACATGTAGATCATCCAGATGATGAGCTCAGGAGTAAAATACTAAAATCTTTACTAGATTGTCTCACAATGCAAGGTCAGCATCTTCACAAACAAAACCCAACATCATACGCTATTGTCATGTGCAAAGCACCCTGACTTTAGATATGAAATGTAAATGATCTAAAAATGGCACATGTTTATGAAATAAATGTAAAAGAAGATTTAAAACCATTTCCAGGGGGAAAAAGTTTTTCAGAGCCCTCTAAAGCCCTGCTTCTTTGCCAAATCTTCATATTGTGCCTAAAAAGGGGATAGCAACTTTCCTTCTCCAGTCATATAACTTTTCAAAGCTTTTCTGCTACTTCAGGGTACTCTCATGTATATCTTTTTTTCCTGCAACAGATTAACATGGCTAATTCTTTGAAAATTGTTCTCATGCAAAAAAATTCTCAAAAGATTTCAAGAATAGCAAACGAGTTATATTTTAGCTATTGCTTGTTTTATAAATAATTAAACCATATACACAACTACAACAGGCTTTATATATTCTGGAAATTAAGTTAAGAAAAGTGCTGGAAAATGATACTGTATTGCCAATTCAGCAAAAATACAATGTTCTTATGCCAAAATAAATGTGTAGATTAGATTGAACTCCTGAACCTCCTCTATGAGGAGTTCACTTAAAGTTTTTCCCAGTAAGGATAGTTGTCAACCAGCTATGATTCCTTGACAAAAAATCACTAACAATATTTTGACTCAACATTGTTTACTGAAACATTAATGTAATTTAAGAAAATCTCTTTACTTTTTCCTATAGAAACTGTAAAATTACTAAGTAGGAAAAAAAAAGGTAGGCAGTTCAGTACTTTTAATTAGAGTATACAGTGGTACCTCGGGTTACGAACGCCTCTGTTAACGAACTTTTCGGGTTACGACCAGCTCCAGCCGCAAAAATTTACCTCGGTTTGCGAACTCCGCCTCGGGGTACGAACAGGATACGCGGCCATTTTCCCTCCCGTGACACGGTCCGCGGCCATTTTTCCACCCCTGACATGTGGTCTGCGGCCATTTTCCGCCCCTGACACGTGGTCCGCGGCCATTTTTCCGCCCCTGACACGTGGTCCGTGGCCATTTTCCCGCCCCTGACACGTGGTCTGTGGCCATTTTCCGCCCCTGACACGTGATCCGCGGCCATTTTTCCGCCCGACACATGGTCTGTGGCCATTTTTCCGCCCCCAACACGTGGTCCGCGGCCATTTTTCCGCCCCTGACACGTGGTCATAGGGAGGGGGACTCTCCCTCCAAGCAATAGCTGCCTCCCTGTCCTCCACGCCAGAACGGATTAACGGTAATTACATTGAACCTTATGGGGAAATTTCCTTCGGGTTGCAACCAATTCGGGGTGCGACCAGAGTCAAGGAACGAATTAAGTTCGTAAACCGAGGTTCCACTGTATAACCCATCTCAGTGGGTTTCTATTCCAATTTGAAAACATCTATACAATATCCCTGCTTTTAACTGATTGTCTTGTAACGGAAGGAATTATGTATGATCTCATAACTCAATTTCCTCAGGTATCTGTCCTGCAGCAGGAAGGAACTTCAGTTCACAGTCCCACATGTAAATCTCTTAATTACGGACTCTCTCAAACAGACACCACTCTTCACTGAAATGACATGAGTCATACTTGTTAAAGAAAGAGCATGCATTAGAAAAGGGTTGAACCATTTTATGTCAGTAGAAGAGATTGCGTCTATCTATTTTTGTTATTTTTTTAGACTGAATACAATTAAAATAGAATGCATATAATACACACACATGCAGGCAACTGATTTCTTATATAAACCCTGAGCAAATGCATTAACATCAACAAAATATCATTTTTGGAACTTCTGTGAATAAAACCACAGAAAGTCAGAGAGCAAATCTCTTCTAATTTCAGAGACTGATTATCTAACTGGTAGAAAAACAAAACGGTATTTTTTTCCCTTAAAGCACAGATTCCGAACAAAATTTTATACGAAAAACATGCTAATCAGCTCTAAAGACCCTGAACGGATCCCTTATTACAAGCATAAACACAATTATTTCAGATATATGTAAGGATTGTTTCCCATGCTAACTACTGACAAGTTGTACATTTCCGGATACCCTGTAACATATAAATGCTTAGATTTACAATGAGATCTAAATGTACAATTGTTTCTTCATGACAACATCAGATGACTGGCCTTGGCTCCTTTAGCATGTTGACCAAGTAAGGTATCCTTCTATTGAGTCAGGTCATTGTTGCACATTTCCTGGCAGTGGTTTATTATAGCAAAAGTTTCACCTAGTCCTGACACCCAAGGATTGGCTTGGGCAATTTTGAACACCAAAAATATTTGCATGCTATTATTTTACTACTACTAATATATGATTAATATGTATCTACATCTACCTGTTATGGGGGACAAGGAAGTATGTCCTCAGTCTTTAATATATATCTGTTAAAAGTATAATACAAGAAACAATTCACATTTGGCTTGGTTACACACACCACCGAATACATGTCTGGTCATCTGGTACATAAATAACAAACACTTTAATCCCTGTCATGATTCATTTGGGATTGCCTTTTCAGCAAGGGACTTCTGATACTTAGCAATACTGCATCTGATCTGAATATACAGATGTGGTCAAAGTATTGGTAAAGAATCCCAATTTGTCATGAAATAAGCTGAAATAAGCTGAAATGTTAAGTTATACATCAAAAGCAAAATGTCTGTTCTGTAGACTATGGAATAAAGAATGGTGGATGCTATTTACTTGTGTCAGTTTCAACTTATTTCACGGTAAATTAGGATTCTTTGAGAAAAAGCAGAGAGGTACTAATACTTTTGGCTGCACCTGCTGTATATTGGAAGCTAATTCCACTGATTTTAATAGAAGAGTTCCTTATCAGAACAACACAACCATTTACACAAATCAAGTATTTTGCTTAGCTCCTCATACCATAGAAGGTAACAAGAAACCAATATCAATTCATAAAAGTTGCATAAATTATTCCAGAATAAAATAATTGCTCATTAAATACAGGAAAAGAAGAAAAGGCCCTCTTTTTTAAACCCACAATACTGCATTCTCATTTGGGCAAGTGAAGGTTTTCTTAATAAAACCCTAAGGAGTTATGTTGTTAATGTCAGAATATTTCCCTTGAACCAACTGTAAAATAATACTGTGGCTTCTCTCCAGAACTAAGAGAATTACCATCTTCAACATTAAGAGTGCTGGGAAAAGAAAACATAGGACATAGGCCAGGAAAACAAGGACATATGTACAAACAAGCAAATTAGGCAACTTGTTCAAGGTGAAAGTGAGATTCTAAAATAAGCAGCAGTATTTGAAAGACCAACCCTAAATTTGTTCTCACTGTGGTTTAGACATTTTCATATTACACACACTGTAAAGAGTAGAAGTCTGCAGACAAGTCTGGCCCTTTGTGGTTTATGAAACTGGGTAGGTTAAATGCAGTTCAGTGATTCCCCATACAGGAATTACATAAAGATAATCTACACCAGTGTCTGTTTCGCTGCCCATACAGTAGTTGCACCTAAAATAGTTTCTAAAATTTCTATTACTCTATACCTGCAAATATTTATACATCATAATTATTTGAGACTAAACATAAAAAGGATGAACTACTGTGCATATTAAACAGAACTCTGACTGACACTTGAGAAATAATCTAGACTACAGGATGGAGATATCCTAAAGTCATCTGAGTATATTTCTCTTTCTTCTTTTAATGGGTAACAGCAGTTTGTGTCTTTAACCAGTTCCTTAATGTGAGGCTAAGTGTACTGCAAATACACTGCAAATAATTCCTGTCAAGACAGAACTTGTGAAACAAGAAGAAACAATATTATATCCTTTCATAGTGTGCAAATATTGGATATCCCAGATGCTAGTTTAACATGTGCTTATTTGTTTGGATTTAATGGTACTTGTATTTTTAATTGGTTAATATGTTCTTTTCTGCCCTCAAATTTTAAGATTTGCAGCTTACTGTGTTATTGGATTTTATTCCCAAATGATGTTTATGCTTATGTACCACACTGGAATCTACTTTAGTGGTTAAAAGGTAGTCTAGAATCCTTTAAATAAATAAAACTATGTTCAACTCAACTGGTTATGATTAATGGAGTGACCATATAGCTAAAGCAGTTTTCCCAACCAGACTGCCCTCCAGATGTTTAGGCTCCAAGTCCCAGAATTTTCCAGCTGTCACAGCCAAGCCTACATATCTGGAGGGCATCCAAGCTAGAGGCTGACTTAAAGAATGGATGCAAATTATGTCTATTTCATCACTCTTCCCCTTACAACACAAACCAACATGAAATAACAATATTTGGAAAAAAATCACCAAGCCAAGCAAAAGCTTAAAAACTGGTATAGTGAATGGAGTGAAGTTGGAAACCATGCAAAGAGGTTAACCCTTCCCTCCCCAATTGTGAACTCTGCCAAATTTGTTATCAGTGAAAACACTATGTGTATCTGTGTGTAAAACTAACTACCGACCAGCCTGGAAGATCTCTAGGGCACATCAGGTTCATAAGCTGTCCCTTTAAATCTTCCTGGATCTAGGACTGTTGTTGGAAGTAATGATTACTTTTAGGGCAGCATTTTATCAAATATTCTATTGCCAAAGATTGAGCTATCACCTTCCATGGAGGAGACCTAGGTATCATAATCTGTACTTCAGAATCTACCACTATAGCATGCTCTACATAGAACTACCCTTAAAAAGTATTCAGAACCTGTTATGAAAGAACAGGAATAATGTTATGAATAGCTCCTAGTTGGAAATGTACCCTGAATATTTTACAAAATATCAAAAAGCCCCATAATATGTTGCTTGACCTCTAATTTCAGCATTACAGAAGTTTGGTTTTTAAAATTAGCATGTTTAGAGGCCTTATGGTTACAGATACATGACTCAACATGAAAAGTTTAAAGAGCTCTTACCCAATAACTGCCAAATTCTATTGTGTCCATAAAACAACGAAGTAAACAGCATTGTTTCAATAAATACAATGGTACTCTTTTCTATGAGGAAAGACTTTTTGAATATTCCGTTGAGTATAATTAAGCAACAGATAATACTAAGAGTTAACTCATATATGAAATTCCCCATTAAATTGCTTTTTAAATTTAATTTATCTTTAGTGATAAATTCTCAACATTTCCACAGAGCTACATACAATGATTTTAATTTGTTAAACCCTGTTAATGACTTTTCTACCAAGACATTCAGTGTTTATTTTGCAACTTCACTGTTGTTAATTAAAGCAAATGTTTTTCTGACATGTTGACCCCTATTTCCAATTATTTTGAAGCCCAAAATAATTTGTATATAGAAGTAGTAAAAATAAGTAAATTATTCCTGGGTGCAATTCTCTGTCTTGTTCATTCACATACAGTTCATACAGAGATAGAACTTTGGTGAAGGGTTAGCATCTGATAAGTATACTGCTTAGAATCAACACCTGGGCTTAGTTTAGTTGACTAAATAACTGGGCACAGATATAACATCTGCATGATATGGAATTCTCTTTTTCTTGGTTATCTCTCTTCATTTAAACATTATTATATACTTATAACCATGTGCTAATCAGATATAAAACTGCTGCACTCTCAGCCTACTTTAATATGTTTTTCGTTAGTTCAGTAAATAATAGACATATAGAAGACCCTATTTTCTCATTGCTTTACTCCTACATGTTTTCCAACTGGAGCCAGTGCATTTAGAGTATAAGGGTTATACTCTAAATCTTCACATGCCAAGTTGTGTAATATCAAATCTAGTGCCCAAAAGAAGAAACTATGGATGTAGAAGCTCACTAATTGACAGTTTCTCTATGTTACCAAGAATCTCTAAAGAAATCCCCACAAGAGAGATGAATTTGGACACAAAACCTGACTTTTTATATCAGCAGGGCTTTCCACAGAAGACAGCAGCAGTCCAACACTAAAGAAAAGGGGGAAATATCTGCTGAAATGTGATGCAGCAAATAATGTGCTACATTTTCAGGATATTGCCAAAATAGCCCCCGAGAAGACTTTCAGAAACTTTCGATCAACCTTCTTCAAACTAGTGGCCTCCTAATTCAAGAGACCTATAATCAAAGACATCTGAAAGAGTCCTATTAGAAAATGCTATGTATTGTATAATATTCGAAATTCTAGGAAGGCAAGAAGGCAGGCAAGCTAACGCACCATGATAGTGAGACATTAGAAAGACTTATGGAAATAGAGTGTCCTGAGTGTCCAACCACATGTTGTATGTTATAAAGAATGGGGGCAATGCTGCTGGAGAGGACTGCTCATAGCATTGACAACTCCATCCACATACAGCACAAAATGGGTACCAGTTGATAGTAATGATTTAGGAGCTGATTTATACTGAAGAAGCCCCATGATTGAGGAACAGCCTAAATAATCAACTGTCTCCAAACTCATTTCAGCCCATTTTAATCTCCTCTTGCATGTACTTCTAAGATTAAAAAAGACATCAAGTCACAAATATTTTCCTATACCCAAACCCTCTACTACTGATGCTATCCAGAAGATTCAAGAGAAGTTATGGTCACCGAACTAGTTCCAATACAAAACTTTTCTTAATGTAATGCTTTTCAATCCATCACTGCACTTATAACATGAATATTTTTCCTGCCATTAAGAGTTTCACTCTCAGTTCTTTAGTTCTCAGCCTCAAAGATATAAATCAAAGGTTCCCCACTACAGCTATATATTACAGCTCCTATCTTTTCTAGTCTACATGGCATTGATTCAGAAAAATGGGAGCTATAATCTATCCATATCTGGACCCCTAAAGTTAGGAACAACTGCAAAACAGATTGCTCTTCTTGTTGTAGCCAATTGAATTAGCAATGGTTGACTGAAGTAAATATGCCTAAACACAGATTTGTTTATAATATTCAATGTGAAAAAACAGTACTTGCAATTTTTCTACAATCAGCTATGGTATATTATCCAGTATCTACCTAGGATAATTGAGTCAGTTTGATGTAGTGATTAAAGGCACTGGGCTAGAAACCAGGAGACTGTGACTTCTAGTACCACCTTAGGCACAAAGCCAGCTGGGTGACTTTGGCCCAGTCACTTTCTCTCAGCCCTAGGAAGAAGGCAATGGAAAATCATTTCTGAAAATGTTGCAAGAAAAATGCCTGAGGAAGTGGATAAGGTCCTTATAACTGAGCTTGGCCACCTGGTCTTTAGATCCATGCCCCTCCTGGCTAATTAAAGCTGCTCGGGGAGGTGTCATGTGGGTGGGTTCTGCTGTTGTTCAGTCGTTAAGTTGTGCCCGACTCTTTGTGACCCCATGAACCATATCACGCCAGGCCTTCCTGTCCTTCACTGCCTCCCTGAGTTTGCTCAGTTTCATGCTTATTGCTTCAGTGATGCTATCTAACCATCTCATCCTCTGCCGTCCCCTTCTCCTTTTGCCTTCAATCTTTCCCAGCATCAGGGTCTTTTCCAAAGAGTCCTCTGGTGGGTGGGTTCTAGTGGTAGTGAATTCCTCGTAGAATGAGAGGGTTGTTCCTCTGCTTCTTAAGGAGGCTTAGTTTGCCCTTTCCTTAAGCAACCATTGCTGGATCCTACCATACTAGAAAATTTTCACCCAGTATCTAATCTCTTCTTCTTGGGGAAGGTGATTGAGAAAGTGGTTGCACAGCAGCTTCAGCGGACTCTGTATGCAGCAGATTATCTGGACCTCTTTCAGTCAGGATTCAGGCCCAGGTATGGGATGGAAACGGCATTGGTTGCACTTTTAAGTGATCTCTGGCAGGAGTAGGATGGAGGTTGTGCATCCATCCTTGCTCTTCTTCATCTCTCAGTGACCGATACTATCAACCATGGAATCCTTCTGGATTGGGTTCCAGGGATTGGGGGTGGGTGGCACTGTATTGTTCTGGTTCTCCTCCTTTCTCCAGGATCAGTTCCAGTCAGTGGTGATTGGGGAGGAGAGATCCTGCCCTTGGTCCCTATTTTGTTGGGTCTTGCAGGGGTCGGTGCTCTCTCCTCTCCTTTTTAACATCTACATGAAGCTGCTGGGTGAGATCATCCATCACCCAATTTATCTTTCTGCCCTTGGCAAATTAAGTGATGCTGTCAATGCCCTATCCCAGTGCCTGGAGGCTCTAGGGGCCTGGATGGGGAAGAACAGGCTTCAACTGAACTCTGGCAAGACCAAGTGGCTTTGGGTTTTGGGGTCCTATGATTCAGGGACTATGCCATCTTTGGTACTGGGTGGGGTTGCACTGCCCCAAACAGACCCAGTGCACAATCTGAGGATCCTCCTAGACTCATGACTCCTGCTCAAAGAGCAGGTGATAGTTGTGGCTAGGAGGGCCTTTGCACAATTTTGTATTATAAGCCAATTGTGCCCATTCCTGGACCAGGAGGCTCTGCTCACAGTCACTCATGCCCTGGTCACCTCTCAGATAGACTACTGCAATGCATTCTACATGGGGCTGCCCTTGAAGAGTATTCAGAAACCACCTGGTACAAAGTGCAGTGGCACGGGCAGTTATGTGTGCCTCTAAAATGGCACATGTGACACCTCTGCTCTACGAGCTGCATTGGTTGCCAGTTTGCTTCTGAGTACAATTCAAGGTGCTGTTTTTGACCTTTAAAGCCCTTCATGGCATGGGGACCAGGGTATTTGAGGGACTGCCTTCACCTGATTACAACTGCCCATCCCATTGGATCCAGCAGAAAAGGTATGCTGAGGATCCTGTTGGCCAAGGAGTTACATCTGGTGCGGCACAGGAGATGGGGCTTTCCTGCCATGGCACCTGCCCTGTAGAACATCATCCCCCTCAAGTCCCTTAAAACATGGTTGTGCCAACAGGCTTACGGATCTCAAAGACGTGGTGAATTAGTGAGATGGCTTTATTACCCTTAACAATAACTCTCTCTGCTACTCTATTATTGGTAATTTTGATTGGTGATTCAATTTTTTGTTAGCTTTTTTATTATTGCCTTTTATTGTATACTGCCCAAAGTCAAAAATCTGTGAGAAGGGAGGCTATATAAATATGATTAATTAATTAATTAATTGCCCAGGCAGTCACCAGGAGTCAAGTTGAAGAAACAAACAAACGCCTAGGATAATTGGGAGTATAATGCCTTGGTATTTCTTTGCCTATATCAAGGTAGTGTTGAGAAACTTCTGGCATTATACAGTACTTTGGATTTCAAAGTAAAAAGATGATTTTAGGTGCAGGGGGATGTACATGTAGCATCTATCTATAACTCTTAAAACCAAGTATGCATTTTCCAAGATTGCAGCCACGGAAGGCAACCATAGATCCCAGGAAAAGATGCAGCTGCTTCAAAGGGCTGCAGATAGTGTTAGGTGAACACCTCTTCATGCACTAACAAATCCAAAGCACTGTACAGTCCTAGAATCTACTAGTCTACTGTTACCACTATTAGAAATGACTACTGATATTCTGCAGTATTTAAAATCTATATAACCACTGAATTGGAATTTAGGGCAAAGTGTCTGGTGATCCCAATCTCTTTTTCTTTTAATTCAGTTGGGGATGGTAAAAGACCTAAACAGATGCTTATGTATAGCAGTGTACTATGTGATGTTCAATAAATTGGAAAACAATTAAGACAAAGTTGAAATGCTTTTGGCAATTAACAGCTAGAGACAAGTATTTAGCCTGTTCTGGATGGGACTGCAGCCCCATATTGTAGCTTTGTATTCCTATTTTATCCTGCTTTGCACATGGGTAACGAAGTGTGATTCCTCACCAAAACAGTCTTCCCCCAACTAGTTAGTTGGTATGTTCATTATAGCATTTCCCAGAAAATTACAATCTTGCCACAGCTTTGCTTCACTGGGCAGCATCTCATTGATTAACTACTTGAACCCACCTAGCTTTCTGCCATATGGATCTCTCCCCTTCCTAAATTCATCAATGGAGTCCCCTTAATTATTAAGCTGAACAGCAATACCTTGTCTTTTCTTTTTTTGGCATTTCACCAAATACTGAAATGTTTCATTTTTAGAATAGTTTTCCTCCCTTGATTGTTTACTTACTTTGGCTGAGATCATTTCACTGTTTCATTTTGATCAGCATCTCCATCACTGGTTCTCATGAAATCATTTTATGACTTTCATACTGTTTGCCATGGCTTTTGTCTTGACCTTTCAGGAAAGGTTCTAGAAGGGATGATATATTCCCATTAAGTAGAGAAAATAGAACCACTATAATGTAGGGCTGTCTATTAAAGTTTTCGAAAGCTATAACCAATACAAGCAGGATTGTATACGAGAGGAATCACATCCTGCCACAACTGAGAGTTCTACAGGCTTCCTGTTTGTTTCCAAATGCAACTGAAAGTAATGGTATTGACTTACTAGGGCTGGATAAAAATAAACTTTTTTTTTTGTCCCACATAAATCTGCATGTTTGCTGAAATTACTTATGGAGTGCTTGATCTGGATACTCCCAACTTCAAAATGAGAGGAGTGAATAAGAATATTGCCATATTTCTCAGGACCAATTTTCCACTCCTGGCTGATCATTTTCCCAAAAGCACTTTTATTCCCTAGTTAATGATGCCAGGTATAGGGAGAATGGGGAGGAAGCTGACAAGCATTATTTAAATCCCCCTGGGTGATTCTGGGACCCCAGCCTGGCATCACTTTAGAGCAATGTTTTCCAAACTTTTCAACTACGAGGACCCCTTTATAAAATCAAGAATATTTGCAACTCACTACATGATAGTAATTGTACTTTTAGTATCTGTTGACTGAAGTAAAAATAATGACAAAAAGCTGCTATGAATTCAGCAATCATGAGTAATCCTTTAAACAAATTTGTATTTTATTAATCATCGGTGTCAGCATGTAGCATAATTCAAAAATAGTGTATTATGCGTGGATGTGTGTGTGTGTGTATGCGCAAGTATTTATTCAGCTAACGGGGGTTATCATTATTTTCTTGTTCAGGGGAGAAAGTCCTCTAACAATCTGCTAAAATGGTCCAAAAGGATGGTAATGCTTCCTTTTTTCCATTCTCTTGTTCCACACTGTCTCTTATTTTCTTGTTCAGCTCCTGTGGCATGTTTAGAGAAGCAGCCACACCTTCCCTAATTTGCTACTTGGGGACACAGCAGGCAGGTAGGAGCAGACACAGCCAAGACTCCTGTGAGCTCTGGTGTATGTAGGAGCCTTCAGCAATGGGGACATCTGAGGAGGAATCGGGGTCCCTCTTCTGCTTTTCAGTTCCACAAGGGAGGAAAGGGGATAGAAGAAGCCACTGCCATAGCCTTGGAAGCTGAACTCAGAGGTGTTAAAATATATAAGAGATGGAAAGAGAAGGCTAAAGAGTAAGCTCAGGTGTCAGCCTTGTGAGGTAGTCCAGACAAGAAGCACAACCAGGTATACTAGCTCTGCCTTTATTGTAAGGTTACATTAACAGAATCTTGCAAGTCTGAAAGTACATCTCTCCCCTCTCAACTTTACAGTCCAAGAAACTAGGGAGGGTTTCTTCTGAGACACTTGCTTTTCCCCATTCCTTCTGGGGGCTCAGCTGCCTCTTATCTGACTGTTGCCCAGTCTGTGGCTCTTCCTCCTGTCTCCTAAGGTCATTCCCACATTCCATTACATCAGGAGAGGCAGAGACAGCAGAGAAGGGGCAGATATAGAACACTGGTGCTGGTTATGTAGAGAGTGCATTAATAAATAGCTTACAGGAATCACAGGCAGGGATGAAGTATGAAGCTTTGCAAAAGAAGACATGTATGCATTGTGTGTGCTTAGGAGGGAGAGAAATACTTAGGAGGGAGAGAAATAAATGTAGGCCAGGATGAAGGAAGGAGGAACTATCCCAAATTGGTTTATATTGCTCCTTCCAATCTCCCTCCTAGCCCAAATAGGTATTTCTCTCCTTCCTATCCCTTGCCCTAAGTCAGCAACTGTGCAAGCAGGAAAAAAAATAAATTGTTTGGATTTTGTTTTCCAGCCTTGGTACATATCACGGCCCCCTTGCAGTAATTCTGAAGTTCCCCAGGGATCCACACTCCACTGTTTGGGAACTACTATTATGTCAAAGGCCCAGAAGGAACATTGAGAAGGTGTTCCAGGCCTGGCTAGCCAAAGCCCTTTTTTCAATTTCTTGGAATTTGGGAGAAATGGTTATGAAACTGCACAAGTGCCTTATCACCCCTTAAGCCCATCAGAGTCTTAAAAATTGGTTTACAGTCTGCCATCTTTTGCCACGCAGCCCTTTAACAGGTTTTGCAAAGATAATAGAAATCACATACTCCTGTTCTTCATGAAGAAAACTTAAGGGAGTCGATGATCAAACAGCTGTCTGCTCAGACAAAACCAGAAGTATAAGCCCCTGTTACAGTCTTTAAAAAGCAACTCAAGTATACTCAGTGTTGCTTCTTTACAATTAACAGAACAATTTCAGTGTTTTTCTTCAGCACCAAAACCGTAAATCTTATAGGAAAACAGGGAAAAAAGAAAGCACAGCAGGAGACTATTCCCCAGGCTGATAATTTGAACACAATTTAGTTTACAGTTAACTCCCAGCATGACTTCTATAATGTCCTTTATCATCTATGAAGCTGTTTCCTCACTGCTCATTACCATTACCCATAATAAGACAAGAAAAGATGTTTTGATGCAAAACAGAAAATGTGCCTGTGGGGGTGGGGCAAAAGGCCTCTCTTCAATCTACAATATATTTAAGAGGATTTTCTTTAAATCTACATAGACAATTAGAGAAAGGAGGCAAAAGTCTAGGAAGTGATGGGATACATAAACTCCTTTGTGAAGAGAAGCAAATGTTGCTCCAACATTGCTTCCTCGTTTTACCTTTCTGACTTTTAACACATCCTTGTTTATGCAAGAAAAGGTGGATAGAGCCACTCCCAGTTTGAAGGCATCACACTGTTTTGAACCACTGACCACGCTAGCAAGGGATTTTGAAAGCTGTAGTCCAATATGAGCGGAGGGTACCACGATGGATAAGACTGGGACACAATAATTGTAATTAGTTCTTAAACTGATTTTATTATATTGAATAATATAAAGTCTAGTTTGGCCATTCCATTGTTCTGCACACCAAAACATACACATCAGCCTAAAGGAATATGTTTGTATATATTAACAGCATAACCTATAAATGTCTGAGTTCAACAGAGTTTATTCCCAGGAAAGTGGATACCAAATTATAGACCAAGGAGCAGAACAACTGAAGGATATGGTTAAAATGATCTAGAAAAATACAAAATAAGATTTACAATCAAACAACTAAAAGAGAGTATTATGCCTCAGCAAAAGGAGGAAAAATAAGCTATAATAATATATTATTCAATAACTGATTCTCTGGACAAATCATCTTCTTGCACAGATTAAAGTTTCAAACAACTAACATGAGATTTTAGAACTGAATCCCTTCTATTAGAGAAAACTAGAATATGATTTGTTGAAAATAGATGTATTATGTGAAGTGATTCCATTGTTTCTGGAGCTTAAAAGTACGGGTGTGGAGAGGAAGTGGAAGTTGTATTAACTTTCAATATTTTGAGTTCTCCAACACGCTATTTAAAAGGAAGCACTTGTTAAATAACTCTAGGCATAAGAGAACTACTATAAAAACAACCACCATTGTTTTGATTCAGTTATGGCAACAGTAAGAGTTGTGATCCTGAGAAGTAGCTAAGTGAGCAAAGCAAATTATCTTGCTCTTCAAAAAATGTTCTGAGTTGCTGCAACATCACATCTGATTTAGCCAACACTCTTGTGTACGTGAATGAGTGTATTCCATTCCTACAGGAGAACATCAAGTTATTAAAACTTGTGGATACTGCCACCATGCTGCTGGGTGATTCAGCCCTCCTTGCATGGATTTGTATAGATAACCTTTCCTGTTACACTACTGGGCATTTTACATATTTAAAATAAAGAACATTAACTCAAATTTCACTCTGAGTTAAAAAGGCATAAAGGCTGGGTAACACATCTTATTTTCAAGCATATACAGGTAGTCTTCGACTTACAATCATTCATTCAGTGACTGTTCGAAGTTACAGTGGCATTAAATGAAGGGACATATGACCAGTCCCCGAAGTCATGGTGCCCCTGTAGTCACATGATCAAAATTCAGGCACTTAGCAGCCCGCCCACACTTACGACTGCAGGGGCACTCCAACTCCCCCCACCCTTCTATCTCCCCCATCTATGCACTTTTGGCCCCCTGCTGCCCTGCACTCTGCTGCCCCAGCTGACCTTTGCCATCTTCTTTCTCCCGCTGCTGCTGATAAGGGCCTGGCCCTTCGCAAGGCAGCTGCTGGCCATGTGAAGCTTTCTTCCCCAGATCACGCACAGTGGTTTCCTTGTGAGACCTAGAGAAGATGGCCTCCCGCAGCCAGCAACTGCCTCGCAGAGAGCCAGGCCAGGCATGCCTTGTCAGCAGTGGGAGCTAGCAGATGGTGAAGGCCAGCTCGGGCAGCAGAGTGGCATGGGCCTCAGAGTGCAGGATGGCAAGGGTGACTGTGGCTGGGACAGGGCTGGGGCAGCTGCAGTTTTGTGCTGCACTATTGCGCTGCTAGGCTGGGCTTCATGCTGCACTGCACTGCAGCTCAGGGCTGCTTTTTGTAGCCCCAGAACCACAACATGCCAAAAAGCCCCTTTGTGCCACACTCCTGGGCTTTGTGGCTGTGGCTCTGCATTGCGCTGCTGGGCTGGAGCTGCAGTACAGGGTGGCGAGGGAGACTATGGCTGGGATTGGGCTGGGACAGCTCTGGCTTCCCAGGGTAAGGCAAGCAGCCCCGAGCCACATGGTTCTGGGGCTGCTTGTTGCCCTGCAAGGCAGGGTGCAAAAGGGCAAAGATGGGGGGAGACAGGCAGGTGGGGGGAATTGGAGGCAGTTCACTTATTTTCAAAGTGAGAGAGAAATTTGAACTGAAATATGGTAGACAAATCAAAATCTATAATCGAAGTTATTTAGTTCCTAATACTAGCCTTCTCCAATCTGATGCAAGTCAGATGTTTTGCATTCCAATTCCCACAAGCCACAGGCAGTCCAAAATTTCCTAACAACATGACACTATAAACTGAAGTGCATAATGACAGCACATGAAGAAATAAATGACAGTATGGATGCGTGCATATGTACAATTATTTGCATGTATGACCTCACCAAGCATAGGAATAACAAGGGGTTTAAAGCAATCTCTTGAAAAGTCTCCATGGTCCCTTGTGGATCTACTGAAGTATGATGTTTCATAGCAAAGTTACACTGAAGTGCTTAATTCCTAAGGTGCTGCAGAATTTTTCTGGCTGGTCTCTTCGTTAGCAACCCTGTTCTATTATGGACAGAGAATAAACCTTTACCCTTCCCCACTTCCCAAATATGTAGATATACACAGCCTGTTTTCTAAGCAATGTCTGTCCTCACAAGTCCTCTTTGAGGTCACTGAGTAGGTGGAGACAGATCAGCTGTGCCAAATATATTGGTGGAGTCAGCAAACACAACTATCAAGAAGACACTAACTAAGGATTCCACAGGGAAAAGAAAACAAGAAGTGCAAAAGTGGTTTGTCTTGTATGGATATCCAGTTGTTAGGTGTGTTTTCTTTAAACACAGTGGGGAAAACACACAGACCCAAGGCACCAGTATAAATTATAAAGGCCAGAATGCCAAACAGCCAACAGCATTGATGTGGCATCTTCACTGGGTCAGTCTTGGCTTTGGTTTTCCTTGGCATCCTTCCTTTCCTACCATAAAATCAATTAGCTAAAAGCAAGTGTCTCAATGATTTAGCACTTGGGAACAGTATTTCTTTCTCCCTCTTCACTTTTTATTCTTTTTGTTCTTCATACAAATTGAGGGAGGTAATGTCAGGGCAATCCCCCTTTCAGATAAGTCATGCCCATCTTGAGTGGTACTATGGTTAAAAGTGCATTTAAAGCTGGGCTTAGAGGCTCTAACAACTAGGCAGAATTCCTTGCAAACTGCTAGCAGCACTCCATCAGTTTGTCTTGCTGGTTTAAAGGTCCACATGTACTGTACACTGATGTGCAGAATTCAGAAATTAGTAAACAATATTGTCAACTTTCCCTAGCTTTAGGCGAAACCTAAATACTTAGATAGGTGACCTCAGATAAACCTGATTCTAAATAAACACCATCTTTCTCTTTTTTACCCCCTTCCTTTAGCACAAACAAAATGCAGATCTAAAAATAAGCAATGTAATCACTTGCGGCAAGAGAGATTTCTCAACAAGCCACCCACTTGAATAATGGCTGTCTCAGCATCTAACTATGCACCTACATGGCTAAAACAAATACATAAAGTGACAGGAGACATAGAATGATGAGGTTTAATTTTTTTCAGGCTTTTACTAATCCATTAAACTTTGGACTGGTGCATATCAAAAAGATAGTCCAGACTTTAGAGACGTTATCTCTTGTCTGTTCTAATGATAAATGAGGGCCTCCCCAAAAAATCAAACATGCCATACTTGACTCACACATGGCTGAGCTGAAAGGAAAGATATGGAAGTCAACATTCCTCATTCTCTTCACTTTCTGCATTCATACTAATCCTTCCAGCTGATGTAAACACACACATTGTACTGTTTGGAACAGAGACCACCCAGCAGTAGACTGGATCTTTCATTATCTGCCTTGTAGTAGCATTTTGCCTACCACTTGTTCATAGATTGTGTGTCTTAAGAAAGAATCTGAAACAAATTAACAAAATACTTCAGTTCAATGTTAAGTCCAAAATTGTTCCACTTTGTCTTGTGGTATCTTGTAATTCAGAATATCAGTCTAAAACATGATAGCCTCATTTTATAAATAGTGTTGCAACAGCCGCCTACTGCCAGCATGGATCATTCTGCAACCTCTTCATGTTCCTTATACCATCAATCCTTACTCCAACAACTGATTTTATTATTAATTATTATTGCCCACTTTTACCAAGGCGTGGTGAAAAACCCAGCAAAACAAAAACACCATTATTATAAACCCATCAAATAACATTAGCTCAGAAACCCAAAAACAAATATTAACATTATAACAACCAATGCAACAAGAATACATTTAAAACAATGTCCTGGAATAATACTGGGTGTTACTTTATAAATCTGTATATATTTGTACATCTGTAATAATTTAAAACAGGTGTTAAGTAGAACCAGCAGCAAATAGATTATAGCAATTACACCCTATGCTAACCCAGTAATGAACTAAAAAGATCCATAAACCTTTTTAAAAGCCATGAAATTGCTATAGAGATACAGGAAGGAATCTGACTCCAGAGTTGTGTGTTCAGGTGCTTAAAAGCCCCAAACCTCAAGAATGTGACCACAGAGTGAAGACCCCAAAGAAAGACCCTGCTTATGGGAACATAAAGAATATGATTATAGGGAGAAATAAGGGCAGCATGGCTGATTGGGGAATTCTGGGAGTTGAAGTCCGCACATCTTAAAGTTGCCAAGGTTGAAAAACACCGTATTAGAGAGTTTGTGATCAGAGGGCTCTGAACACAAGCACTAGTAGTTTAAACTTGTAGCAAATATTGAGGGAGTGGGGAGAGAACTAATAATGACTTGTAGCATCAAACACAACACTTTTATCTACAGGTTTTACAGTAATTGTATACTTACAAACAATATTTTAAGTTGGCATACTAAACAGCACTTAACTGGGAAAAATGTCAAATCATTTTTGCCTCAAGATGATTTGAAAAACATCTTAATTAACATGCTCATGTAACTAGTAACATCCATTTCATATTCCTCAGACATACCTAAATGTCACATTGGGCACTGAACTTTTGGCTCTAATTACAGCTGTTTCTGTAAGTAATACCACAATTATATTTAACACATTGGATTTGATCATTCAATCCCAATTACACATATAAAGCCAACTTGAACATTGTAACAGCTATATGTGGCTACCAGAATTAAGTGGGGCTTACTCTCAAGTAAATGGATCTAGCATTTCAGCCTAAATCACATTAAAACCAAGGAGCCATTCAGAAGAATGAAAGCAGTACTATCTATAGATCAAGACCAAGATTTAGCATGGCCAGAGACCCTTGTTTAAACTTGTTTTCTTAGGCAGTTTTACTCCTGACAAGTTGTTGACGACAAGTATTATAACTGTAAGACTGTAATCCTTACTCAGACTTACTTCTGAGTAGATATTAACAAAATTACTGGGTTAGAGAATTTGTGCCAAATGCATATGCAAACTTTACTTCAAAAGAGACATTAAACTAGCATGAATCACAATTTGACAAGCAGTTCCAATTGAATTTAGTGTAGATATAGATCTGGCTTAAGTCATACTAAGTAGAACTGAATGATAGCATAGGCCTGTAGCACAGTATCAGCACTGTTCAAGCAGATAGATAATTTTTTCCCAAGAGGTTATGATGAAATGTTACTCCAATACTATGTAATTACTAAATAAAGCCTCAGACCTCTTCCATTTAAGCAATTTGGTCTCATGATTATCCATAAAGAACCTAACTTAAGATTTAGGAAACTCTTGTTTAAATGTCTACATACTATTTACATAATGGTGCAAGCCTTCATATTCTGCCTTCACAGAGAACAATCTACTTTAATGTATTATTTTAATTATACATTAATTAAATAAAATTATAATTAATTAAATTATAATAAATTAATTATAATAAATAAATTAAATAAATAAAAATAATAATTTTAATAATTATTACAGTGGTACCTCTACTTACGAACTTAATCCGTTCCGTGACTCTGATCGCAAGTCGAGTTGGTTGCAAGTTGAGGTAAATTTTCCCATAAGGTTCAATGTAAATATGGCTAATCCGTCCTCCGAATTTGGTCACAAGTCAAGGCACATTTCCCCCATAAGGTTCAATGTAAATACATACGGTTAAACAGTTCTGAAAAACATGCATTTTATTTTTAAACCACAAAAACATGAAAAAAAGCACAGTATGAAGAGGGAGAATGGGGTGGGGAGGCAGTTATTGTTTGGAGGGAGAGTCCCCCTCCAAAAGGACATCAGGGAGATCTCCTTCAGGGGTTTCCTCTCTTCTTTGCCTCTTAGCTGCAGGCTCAGTTCTGGGGAAAAACCTGTCTAAAGTCACTTGTTTTTTCCTGCGCTGCATAACCCTCCGGAAATGAGAGAACACGTTAGTGTTCATAAGATTCAGCACTCTGCTTGTCACAGTTCTGTTGGGGTGGTGCTTCTCAATGAAATCCTGGCACTCATTCCATTTCTGCATGATGGATTTTATTGCATCACTGCTCACCTCCTCCCCCTCCTCCTCTTCCTCAGTGGAATGCTCCTCGCCAAGTGCTTTCTGTTGCTCACTCTGGAGCTCAGCAAGTTCTTCCGTGGTCAGCTCCTCCTTATGGTCCTCAACAAGCTCCTCTATGTCCGTATCATCCACAACCAGACCCATGCTCTTGCCCATGGACACAATCTCCTCCACTACCTCTGCATCACACCCTTCAAACTCACGTTCAGTGACACATTCTGGCCACAGTTTCCTCCAGGCTGAGTTTAAGGTCCGGCAGGTGACATCTCCCCAGGCTTTGTCAATGAGGCTGATGCACCTGGAGGACATTGAAATGTTTCTTCCAAAACTCTTTGAGTGTCAAGGATGTTTCTTCGGTGACATTGAAACACCTGGTGAAGAGCGCCTTTGTGTACAACTTCTTAAAGTTGCAGATCACTTGCTGGTCCATGGGCTGCAGAAGAGGTGTCGTGTTGCGGGGGAGGAACTTAACCTTTATGAAGTCGTACTCGGCGTCCATGTCATCCACCAAGGCTGGAGGGTGTGCTGGGGCATTGTCCATCAGGAGAAGGCACCTTTCAGGCAGCTGGTTGTCAGGCAGGTATTTTTAACGCTGGGTGCGAACACCTCGTGCAGCCATTCCATGAACAACTGCCTTGTGACCCACGCTCTCGCATTGGCCCTCCACATGACAGGCAGTCTGGCCTTGTTCACATTGTGTTCCCTGAATGCACGAGGGGTCTGGGAATGGTACACGAGCAGTGGCTTAATCTTCAGGTCACCGCTTGCGTTCGCACACAGCAAAAGGGTCAATCTGTCCTTCATGGGCTTGTGCCCTGGCAGTGCCTTTTCCTCCTGCGTGATGTAGGTTCTGTTTGGCATCTTCTTCCAGAAGAGCCCTGTCTCATCGCAGTTGAACACTTGCTGAGCGATGTATCCTTCCACCTTCATGAAGTCCTCAAAGTCTTTCTGGTAGGCTTCTGCAGCAGCCTTGTCAGAACTGGAAGCCTCACCATGTCTTGCCACACTGTGGATGCCACTTCTCCTTTGGAATTTTTCAAACCAGTCTCTGCTGGCTTTAAATTCCTCACTTGCTGCGCTGGTAGAGGGGTTTGTCTGCAGTAAATCACTGTGCAGCTTCCTGGCTTTTTCACAGATGATAGCTTCACTCACGCTATCACCTGCCAGTTGTTTCTCATTCAGCCACACCAACAACAGCTTTTACACCTCTTCCACCACTTCTGTCCTCTTCCTCGTTAAGATCATTACTCCTTTTGCCACATCAGCTCCTCTGATGGCATCTTTATTCTTCATAATAGTCGAGATGGTCGACTTCGCCATCTTGTACTCTGAGGCCAGATCAGTCACACAAATACCACGATCGTGCTTTTCTATAATGTCCTTCTTTAGTTCGATCGTGACTTTTTTCTTCAAAGCCTTATTCTTGCCAAGCCTGCTCTGCATTTTCTTTGGAGCCATGCTGACAAGCACACCAAACACCTTCCAAAACCTTCCAAAACACCACAAAACACAGCACAAGCCTCACCGAATGTCTCCTTGCTACCGCGATCTCGCCCACAGGAAGCCGCGACTGCGTGGCAGCAGGGAAAATGGCCGTGGATCCGGTTCGTAAGTCGAGGCAAGTTCGCAAGTAGAGGTAAATTTTTGGGGCCGGAGCTGGTCGTATCTCGAAAAATTCATAAGGAGGGGCTTTCGTAAGTAGGAGTACCACAGTATTTTAATAATTGTGTGTGTGTATTGAATTTACATAGGTATATATCTTCATACAGGATTTAGCATTGGCACAAATCTTCAGAATACAAATGATAAATTACATAACTAATGATAGCCATCAGACTAAGGTAGTCCTCACTTAATGACTGCTCTGTTTAGCAACCATGCAAAGTTATGACAGCACTGAAAAAGTAACTTTACAACTGGTCCTTGCACTTATGACCATCTCAGCAGCCCTGCAGTTACATGATCAAGATTTGAGCACCACAACCAGCAGGCATTTACGACCATTGCAGCATCCCGCAGTTATGTGATCACCATTTGCATGCTTTATACCCAGCTTCCGAAAAGCAGAGTCAATGGAGAAGCCAGCAATGAAATCACAAGTTATGGTCATGTTTCGCTTAATGACCATGGGGAAAAGTGATATTGTAAGCCCAGCATGATCACATGATGTCTCGCTTAATGACCATGTCACTTAGCGATGGAGTTGCCAGTCCCAGTTGTGGTACTTAAGCAAGGACTACCTGTATTCTTAACAAAAAGTCAGAAATAGACTACTCTGCTTGATTTAGAAGGGATGTAAAATATTTTAAATGGTCAAGTTATGTTAGGGTGGATAAAATGTTGTTGTGGTTCAGTCGTTAAGTCGTGTCCGACTCTTCGTGACCCCATGAACCATATTGCGCCAGGCCTTCCTGTCCTTCACTGCCTCCCTGAGTTTGCTCAGTTTCATGCTCAGGATAAAATACCCAACCAGAAAAAGAAGTGATACACATTATTGTTCTATACTTCATTTAAGCTTTGCAGAAGCAGATATATCATTGTTTTCTCTACTTATTTTGAAAAAAAAAAAAACTGTGTGAGATACTTGCACAAAGACTTTACCATCCAGTTGTATGCTGAGCTGATTTCAAAAATAAGGTACTTCACAGACCCATTCTCCTTACATTTAATTTTGTTAAACATAGAAAAAGCATATTTCTTCCTGCTCCCATTTTATCTCTTACATCTCCTCGTTTACTGCTGACATTTCTAACTCCTTGCCTTCTCTGACTAGATCCTGGGTGTACTTTTTTGCTTCCTTTACATGTTACATGCTAATACCAGTTTCATTCAGTTTTTTTAACATTTCCAATTTCACAATCCTATGCATATCTACTCAGAAGGCAAATAAATTGACCGGAACAAGAATTATACCTTTCAGTTCTTGGTGCATTCTTTGATCTCTTCCAGATTCAGTTATTTTAATAAGTTGTTTGTCTCACTTGCTTTCTCAGCTGAGGCCTCTCTTTTGTCCAATTCAGTGTTTGCCTTGTGTTCTCCATTCATGGAATTAGACTGCACAGTTCCTTTCTTGGTTTCTTTTTACTAATTACCTTTTCTTATCTGTATACAACTCAGTTTGTTATTACCTTTTAGGTATTTCCCGTTTGTGTTTTTTAAAATGTCTTTCTTCTTCCTCTTCAAGTTTCCCAACCTACCATTTTTTACCCCCTTCCTTTGTGAGTTGTTTCTTAAATAATGGGTGGTTTTGTTCTGTTTTGTTTTGCCACTCGCAATCTGGCCCATTCCATCTTACTCTGCCTTTTAAGATCTGTCTCAATATCCATTTGTTTCAGTCAGAATGTATTTGATTATATTATCAGTTGTCTACATTTCCTCTTTTTCCTGCAGGTACCTGTTAATTAGACGCTATGTCTCTGGCAGGGCAGAACAAGGGAGGGCTTCTTTTTGCCATTTTTGAACAAACCTTAAGATGCTTTTAGAACATACATTATTAGTATCTTACGGAGTGACGCACTTTGAACACTGTGCTAAGTTGGAGGTTAATACAATGTGAACAAATGGCAGTGACCCTTAGATTCAGGCATTCCTTCGTCTCCTGGTGTGAGGAGTAATTTGGAAATGTTCACTTCCATTTGTGCTTAATTACAATGTAGCCTGTCATCCAGACATACTTCTGAAAGAAACCAAATTGGAACACAGATGGCAAAATACTTTCCCCCAAAATGGAAGGCAATGCTTCTAAACTCTTTCTGCCTAATTGGAATAAGTGAAAGGATGTGGGGCGATTTAAATCCTTCCTCTCCTGCTGTTTACTGCTGAGGAAAATCCCTTTCCTAGGATTTGTTTTTGGGGATTTCCCTCAGAACTATACATGGGAAAGGTGAAAATCCCTTTCTACTTCTGCTAAGAACACTATCAGGATCAGCCCAGCCTAATGTGGCATTTGCATTTTTAAAATATCTGTACATTTTTTTTCAATTATAGTCTACAGTGTCTATTTGAACCAAAGAATATAAGAGTGGTTATGCAACTTATTTTGTATGGATTTCAGCAATAAACTTGGTACATTTAGTGACACTGGAATTTTTAATGTCCCCCAAACCATCATTTTAATATCTAGTATAGCCTCCATGCTGTGGAATGAGCATGACATAACACCAAGTTATTTATGTACTTTCAACCTTCAACAGCTAATTTAGGCAGGCCATGCCTTTAATCACTCCCAAACCCCACCCAACCTTATGGCAAAATTTTGAAGGCTAAAGGTTCTTAGGTAATCCCATTTTTTTCCTGTTCTCCTGCCCTTCTCAAACAAACAGTTTGGGGAGGGATGGCAGACAAGACCAAAAATGGAAATGTGTTAGTTTTCCAGCAGGCTGAGCAGTTCTTTAATATTATGCACTGCTTTCTTGACCATGAATGATTTCCTTATTTTCCTTCCATTTATTCCTCCTCCCTCCCTGTGCCTTGACAGGTTGATGTATGAAACCCAGCAGTGAGCCAACAGCAGCAGCAGCAGAAGAAACAGCGTGCACTCCAGGTGTTGAAGAAAGGGGTAGGGCGTATCCTACATAATTCCTCTTCTTCATACATTGTAACATTCCACAGAAATATTCTGGTCCAAGAATCTCTTATTTTCCACTACATTACCACTTCATCTGGAAAAAGGAGTAAGACTTCAAGAACAAAATATCTGGACTGGAACCAGAAGAGGTAGAAGTCATATATGCTTGTTTTTCTTAATATGGGCTTTAGAACTTGTGATGCTTCATACTTCTTTTGAGCCTCATAGCAATACATGACCAAGTATGAATAAAGTATTCTGATCTTTATTTTATAGAAACATCCTTACCCTTCAAGATCTTGACTGAGATTGTCATTGCCTTTTTCCCTAGTGTTAATCTCCTCTTTAGTTTTCCAACAGAATATCCACTTTTATCTGTTCTTGAGCCCAAGAAAACAAAACTATCTACCACTTTCACTTCTTCATCATCAGCTCTGTATTTATGAAGCATGCTGGTTAACATAATCTTTGTCTTCAAAATATTTAACATTATCCCAGATAGAAAATCTTATTAAGAAAGCAGAAAATGGACTAAGTCTCATTTATTTCTAGCTAACAAAATAGTGATGTCAGCATATTTCAAATTGTTAGTTTTCTGGGCTCCTACTTGGATTCCAGCTGTCATCTCTTCCAAATCTGCCATTATTTTAACATACACACTGTATAAATTTAACAGCCATGGGGAAATATGCATTTTTGTGTTATTCTTTTCCATATTCTGAACTACTCTGTTTATTCAATATAAAGATTCCACAAATGAATAGACAAGGGCTTACTGTGGGTGAAGATGGTTCAGAAACTTAAAACGAAAGTATTAAATTACAAATTAATAATTAGCAACAACACTGCAGATTGTTCACATTTCACATACATCATTTCAATTAAATGAATATATAATATGCCCATTTTGCAGATAGGCGATCTGTGAAATGGCTTGCCTAAGGCAACCCAGGGTTTACAGCAGAGGTTACATTCAACCTGAAGACCTGGTTTGCATCTCAGTCACTTACTCACCATGAAGTAGCAGTTCCATTTGCGTGAGCTTACACAAAGCTGAGTGAATGTTTTTTAAATTCAGTTATGTCTTCATAGGTTATTCACATTTTTTCCCAATGGAAATGGCCATGAGTAGATAGAACTATGCAGATCTGCTCCCCCTGCCCCCTGCCACCAATGACTGCATATTTATGCCCACAGGCTTTTCCTAATATAAGTCTTCTGGAGTGGCTTGCCCACAATTTCAGAGCATAATCAACAAATGCCCTCTCTCCTGGAAGTTTGGGATACTTTAAATACTAATTGAAAACAGTAATGTTCAAAATGCTTTGCAGTAAATTGATGCTGTGAATTTGAACACTAGAGAGCATAAAAGAAGCAAGGATCAAACACTTTGGGGGGGGAGCGTGACGTAGAGAAATGGCCACTGAAATGAAGTAAGGCAACTCACTGATGTCTCAAATGGAAGCCAAACTGATGCATGTTACCTTGAAAGTAAAAACAAAAACTGAACCTATTAAAATGATCCTACTTGGTAGATAGGGAGTAACTAAATGGCAATATTGAATAATGTTTGAATGCAAATAATTTTATAGAAGTTCAGTTCATTTTGTTTAGAGTTCTACCAATTCTATTATTCTTGAATTAGTTTTCTCTTTCATTTATGACTATAGTATAAAAACAAAGCTCTCTGAGCAGACTAGCTGTCTGCTGACTGAACTATAGATTACTAAGAGAACTCAGCAAGGGGTGATGAATTCTGGACAGGGTCAAGGAGGCCAGGAATACTTAGGACGAGACCATTCTCTCTTTCATCAGGAATGACTAAGGGATAAAAAAGCAGACATATGTGAATTAGAGGATTGTGTTCTATCTCTCTTTACTATCTGGGCAGAAGTTCATAGCAGATTATTCACCTCTACTTGAACCAGAGTTTGCTTATATGGATGTGCAAAATTTGGCAAACTTCCTTGTACCATACCACTCGAGAAGCAGTTATTCCAGAAATAAATTCCCTGAACCAGAAACGCCTGTAAAACTCTGGACTAGCACTAAATGGCAGCAAAGAGATATAGAAAATGGAACTTTTTCTGGCCATTAAGTGGTCTTTTGGCATTTTTTAGCCAAGGCATGGTCCAAGGAGGATGCCTGCATGGGAATGAAGGGGCACAGAGCCTCTTTGGAAGCAAAGCCAAAGCAAACCCATACAGAAAGGCTCTAAGAGGCAACTTCTTATTACGATAGTTATCTGAAACATTTATAATCTTTTCTGGGTGGAAGAACAATAAAAAGCAACCTATTAAAACAATTTGATCAGACAGTTTTTGCAAAGCTACAAACAATTCAGTGAGAGACTAATCACTGATAGTCTTACATTTTCTTCAGGTCTTTTTATTTCCTTAAGAAGAAGAAAAAAAATATCCCCTTATGAGTCAGTCTACTGAAATGACCTGTCTTGGTCTAACATCTCTCTGGGGATACTGGAAAACACAACGTTTCCATTCAGATTTCAGCAGGTGGGATGACTCATATATTACATGTCCAGAACCTATTTTAAGATGCAAAAGACTTGGGCTTAAGCAGCAATTTGCTTCCAAGTTCACTGGATTTTAAGGTCTCTCCTGAACAAACATCCTAATCAGGAAATAAGAAACCAGTGTCCCCCAGACATTCTGGGTGACAACTCCAACACATCCTTTCCAATGGTGAGATATTACAGGAGTTATTCCTAATTATGGACAGGACTTATTATTCATTATGGACTTCCTAAAAAAGTTATATAGGAAATCCCAAATTGATGTGTTTGTACTATAGCAGCATTTGACAATTCATGCATAACATCTACTCCCTTTAGCTTGGTTTGGACCATGCAAGGTAGAAAAGCATAGGGGTGCTTAAGCATATTTAAAAGGAATCTGATCTTTCTGCGGTGTTTTATGGGACAGCCCATAATTACAAAGCAAGCAACTCTGGTCACATCCACAGTGCAGAAATATGGCCAGATTTTAGTAGCAGAGCACATGTTTTGCATGAAAAAGGGGTAAGTGTCAATCTTGGAAAGCTATTGCTACTGATTTTTGATAGTTGCATCACCAATGTCCCATTGATTTTCTCCCCATAATATATCTGAAATTGCTGGTAACTGCCTCCTCATAATGTAATTCAACCCTATTTATCCTTCTTTCCACTTCTTCTCTCCCATGAAAAGGACCATAATTACTACATTATCCCATACTAAAGTATTATTAGAATAATTATTGGGAAATTATTATTATTGGGAAATGGGTTAAAATAATTGAATGCAATTTAATAATGCAAATTTCTTCACTTAAGAAAACAAAATCAAATGCACCAGTATAAGTTGGGGGAGTCCTAGATGAG
Organism: Python bivittatus; assembly: GCF_059951505.1. Lineage (NCBI taxonomy): Eukaryota > Metazoa > Chordata > Lepidosauria > Squamata > Pythonidae > Python > Python bivittatus. The sequence goes on along the minus strand of NW_028277113.1, from coordinate 19,780,563 downwards.
TAATAGTACTTTCAAAAATGATAGAACTAATAGTCAACTGCAAACTGAATATGATTTAGTAGGGTAATATGCCTGCAAAGAAGGTAAGTTCATATTTAAACTGCATCATCAGCCTAATGTCCAAATCAAAGGAAGTAATTACTCTACTCTAATTTGCTTTGATGAGATCTCACTTTTTTTAATTTATATTTTATTGCTTTTTAATTAATAACAAAAAAGAAAGAAAAAGAGCAAAACACAATGATAATAATGATGGAACTACATTGTCAAAGTGAAAAAAACTTAAAAAGTACTTTGCAAAAAAGTGAAAGTACAACAAAAATTAGCATATGATTATAAAAGTAAACAGTTTCAACTCTATCTATGCTTATCTAAAGCAAATATTCTAATACATTTATATGACTATCATGTATTTTTTTTAACCTACTGTATTTTGTATAAATGAATCCCATATTTCATTACACTTGTCCATACAAAGTCTACATCTACAGGCAATCCACTCATAAGTGGCAAGCGCAATTAGGTCTTCAATCCATTGAATAAATGGGGCTATACATTTATCTTTCCAATGCTGCAATATCAGTCATTTGACCATAGCAAGGCACGGAGAATCCATTTACATTGTCCACTGTCAAATTGCATGTACTAGTATGTAATTCAAGAGAATATTATCCTCTGAAAATTTTAGCTTTTGTCGCAGTCACATTTATACGGTTCACTACTTTCTCCCAAAACTTAAGTACAGGACATTGTAAAAACATGTGTTTAAAGAAGCATTGTCCTTATTACATCTCCAACAAAATGCTGTCTTAGACCATCTTTTTCTATACAAATGTAATGGAGTCAAATAAATTCTGAATATCTCACTTTGATCTCTCTTTGAGTATGGTGCCCAGTTTAAGAAGGATTCCAAGAAATTGGAAACAATTGAAAAAGAGGCAACAAAGATGATCAGGGACTAGAAACTAAAGAGCATTGTAACTGAAGGATGTGGAAAGTTTAGCCTTGCAAATGGTTAGCCTTATTAACTGGAGGGATATAGCAGCAGGGTACTCGAACAGATGGCACCCAGAAGAATGTCAAGACCTGTACACCCTTGTTCCAGAGTACAGGACACAGAATAATGAATATAAGTTTCAAGAAAGCATATTTGGATGGAATATTAGAAAGTATTCCCTAACAGTAAGAACAGCTTGATAGTGGAACCAATGACCCAGAAACATGTTGGGCTCCACTTCATTGGATATGTTCAAGGAGAAGATCATCTAGGATTCTTTAATTTAGATTCCTACACTCAGGAGGGGGTTGGACTGGTGCTATAAATGGCCCCTTCCAACACCATGTTTCTAAGAGTTGAATGCTAATCCATTGTTTTTACTGTCTATGTGTACATATAAATACTACCATTAAAAAATTGCACCATAGGAACCAAGTGCATATATGTTAATTCTTATCATAACTGAAAAACTTCAAAATGGCTTGGGAATTATTTTTACTCTAAAAATGTAGTAGCGGTAAAAACAGCAGTGAGATCAGATTGACAACACTCATACTATATGTGATGAATCTAATGATGTGTGTGTGTGTGTGAGAGAGAGAGAGAGAGAGAGAGAGAGAGAGAGAGAGAGAGAGAGAGAGAGACTGGCTATTACTCAAGTTTTCTTTCCTTTAAAGAAGTAATTTAAAAGATTTATTAGACTAATTAAAAAATTAGGAAATGTTTAACAATCTGCTGCATTGTTTTGAAAACTTAGCTAAGTTCATTCTGTATAGATTTCTTATTATATAAAAAAACTAAATAAAAAGTACATACATAGCCATCACATTTTATTTCATGATAAGAAACTTTATGCAAAGCTCAGAAAAAGAATAAGAAATATTAAGCCAAAGAAATTAAGGCATAAGGTAAAAAATGTAAAAGGGTTTTGTTTTGTTTCTTTGGGTGGTGGTGTTCTTGATACCTTCAAGTCAGTCTTAATTCCTGGCAACTACATGGACAGGTCCATGTAGTTTTCTTGGCAACATTTCCAGATGTGGTTCACCACTGCCTTTACCTAGGGCTGAGAGAGAGAGGGATCCAAAGTCACCCAGCTGACTTCTAGGTCTCAGGCAGGACAAGTACTTAATATTCCAGATTCTAGTCCACCACCTTTAAACACTACACCAAGCTGGCTCAAAATGGGCATATAGCTAATCCAATTTATATAAGTTATATCAACACCATTTATTATACACCTGTCTTTCTATCCTACATCATTTCATACATTACCGTTTATTCTTTAAACTTTTTTCTTTCTGCAGATCTTATTAAAAAACTCTAAAAATCTCTAAAATACTCTTTCCAGGATTCCCTCATTTCAACATGTTTATTTTTAACTCCATTCATTCTGCCAGGAGGCTCCTTGTTTACCACTTTCTACCCATTTCCAAGACCAATTTTTATTGCTATCATAAATGCTCTGTTTTCTCTGCCTTGTTTAATCTTAGTTGGGGGGTTTTGTCATTGACTGCATTCTTTGTAATTATCTTTTTCTCTCATCCCTTTATATTTATACTAATCATTCTATGATATACATTTTTTTCTCACCCATAGCCTCTTTCTTTTTATCATTCCATCAACCAACTTGTGTGTGGAGATACCCTAGCATTAGGATATCTCCACACACTTCTAGGACACTCTGTATCCCAACCCTTCCCATACTGTTCCAAACAGCTTCCACGTCTTCTTTCCTTAGATCCAATATCCATTCATTACGCTAGGAGATTAACCTGTCTTTTAAGACTTGTTCATATAGGATACTTGCCCTTTCATCATAAACAATCAAATTAATGATGATTTTATGATTTTTTTACTAATTCCTTTTCCCATCTATGCATATGAATGGATTTAAACTTAATGTATTCAAAACAAATAATCCTTTTTCCAGGGAGGTGATCACCAGTCACCATTCTCATTCATTCTTACAGTAATTCTCCAAATGGCTCAATCGCTTTTTCTAAACTCTCTCATTTTGTTTCCACTCACCCATTCATGTCACCTAAATTCCACCACCTCCCAACTTCCACCACATTCATTCAGAATGTGGCACGATGTCCCCAAATTCATCCCTAGTTTATGAATATTATTTTACTATCATTATCACCATTCACTGAAGTATAGCATGCATCTATACCAACCTAATCAATCCTATTTTTTATATACACCCACATCAGCCAAGATAACACCAACTCATAATTTTTGACATAGTCTTGGCCCTTCCATTCATAATCAAATCTATACCTTTAATTCCATGGATGTGTTTATTAGATCAGATCACCTCCATTCAGATCTACTTCATTTTTCCCTTTCCTCTTCATTTCCCGGATATCTGTCTACTGTGTCTAGCCATCTACCCATATTTCATTTCATTTGTTATACTCTTTTTTTTTATTCCTCTTACATTTCAAGTTGCAATTTTATGTGTATCTTGACCATCATATATCTTCTATATATCTTGACCATTGCAGATAGGCTCAATGATATTTGCCCCTGCCCGACTTTCACTTAACATTTTTTTAGTAAGTTAGAGAAGATGGAGACTAGGTTATCAGCCTTAGCTGTACAAGTGTCTCAATGCCACATTCTATGCTGATGGTCAGTTTTGATACATTTTGTGCCACAACCACAATTAAAGCCAAGTTTCACTGCAAGCATGCTATTCTCAGCAAATTAAGATATATAATCTAAAGATTACTTTGCAAGCCAACATACCATTGTCGGCACCCCACCAACTAGGTGCTATGTGCAGAGTACTGACACATACTTGGGATACAAATAAAACAAGAAAGAGATTTTTTAAAATTCTAATTACATTTTAAAATAGCAAAAATTGATAGTTTAAATGAGGATAGGCAATACTATATTCAGTCACTGCTTATTTTAGCAAGCTTTGTGGAAGAAATAAAGCATTAGGATTTTAAGCAAGAAAGCCGCTTTTCGCAACAACCTATGTTGATAAATTCTTGTGTTCATCTTTAAAAGAAACCAAGGAAAAAGCAAATAAAACTTCCTGATATTAAAAATGTATGTTGGTCATACCAGTTTAAAAAAGAGCCAGCAATGCATACCTGTCTATAGTTTATTTTCAAGAGGCAGTACTTTATAGGAAAAATGCAAATAGTTCTCAAGTACATCAACCAAACCTAAGTTTGTTTCTCCTTCAGGATATGCTATGGAATTAGTGCAGGTAGTCCCCAGTTTAAGAACAAGTTCCGTTCCCAAGGTCTGTCCTTAAGTTGAATTTGTATGTAAGCTGGAACAGTATTATTGTATAATACTATATAAGTAGTATTGTGTAATGAACTTGAACCACTGTGTGTTTAACTCAAATAATTGTGTATTTAATTCGAATTTTGCTACAATAGGTTCCATTCTTAACTATGGGTCATCCGTAAACCAGGCGTTCTTAACCTGGGGACCACCTCATGTACACATTAACAAAACACATAACCAATTGTAGATGAATGAGCAAAGAGTAAGGAAAAATGAAAATATGGATACAAAAAGGAAGCATAATATTACCTAAGTTCACCACACCCTTCCCTTTCCTTCCCTTCCCTCCTCATCATCTGCACTTAAGCTCCCAGTGAGCCTAAAACTGTTACTCAACCTGCACCTGCACAAGATCAAGTATCCTGTTTCTGAATGACAGTCCCTCTGAGTGTTTGTAAAATGGAATAGGAGGAGGGGCAGGGAGCATAGTGGCTCCTGACAGAAAGAGAACAGCAGCAATAATATTGATTCAGGTTGTTAAAAGTTTTCCAAGTCACCACCTGCAGAAAGTTGCACCTGAAATTCTTATACATGTTTAGATCTGTTCCAGTTTCAGCTCAAACTTAATTACTAGCTTTCATAGACATAGATCTACCCTGGAACACCCAGAATCTTATTTAAGACATGTATGTCATCTCTCTTAATAAATGTAGACTTGATGTGCATGATGAACAAAAAGCAGCTACCCTCAAGCTGGTGCTTCAAAATATGCTAGATTTCTACCCTCAATGCACCTTATTTTATGATATTTAGCAAGACAGATAGCCAAAAGCAGACTCATCCAAAAGACAAGATATTCAATGAATCCATACTATAAAATAAAAGTTCTGGGGTAGCATTTGCAAATATTAAATCCTTTTTCTTTCAGATAAACAAAAGAACAGAGGTGGGATAAGCAGATAGCAAGCCTGATTCTGAGTCCTATTGAGTTCCATATGGTCAAAATACACACACTGGAATCAGAAAGACTGCTGGGAGTATAACAGTGAAGTAGCAGCATTATTTAGCCACAAAATTTTTCTCATTAGCAAATCCAAGAGTTTCATAAAATTATTGAGGCATAAATCTGCTTGGAAACAAAATCTATCCCTCAACAAGGTAACCAAGCCTTTACCAAGTCCCCGTGATCACACAAATGGGTCTTTGTGTACAAATACTCAGACATGTATTGTTGCTTCCATTCATAATTATACCATTTATATTTTCTGGTGCACACAAATGTCTGGTCCTAAATATATAGATGAGTGCACTTTATTGATGCCAGTTGGATTTAAGGATAAGTATAAGTCTGCAAGTATCAACAGTTCTGCATAAGGACATCTTCCTTATAAGCTGAATGTTCTTTGGGTACACAGAAAATAGCATCTGTACTAACAATCTGCAAGGCTAGCATTGGGCATCTGCTCAAAATTTTGCAACACATTATTGAATAATAACGTGCAAGCCTCTGCAGATCCAGCTTTAGAAATATATTAATTTTCTCTCCACTGTCCTGAAAAAGCTTAGCCCCTAGCTAAAATTCATACTTGCTGAACTTCTCTGATGAGTCACTGAACTTTGGAGCCAGGGTCAATCTATTTATTCCATAATACACTGAAGGTTTTCAGTAACAGTTAAACCATTCTAAAAGTATCACAATTGCATCCCTGTTGGAATAGTCCAATTAAAAAAATAAAAGATATGTTAGGCCGATATTTTTTTTAAAAACTAAACTGTTAAGTTGGGGTTTGTGAATGAGTGGATAATAAGACTAGGTGCACCTCAATCTAAGGGGTGTAAAGAGTAAAGTGTGGGAACAAAAAGAAACAGGAAAACCTCCAAAGTGTTTGGGAACCTCCTATTTAAGGCAGAAGCAGATATTTTTTTCCATTTTATTACCTTTAGCAACTTCATTGCACTATGTATTAGAGGTAGTCCTCATTTAGTGGCCACAGTTGGGACCAGCAACTCAGTCGTTAAGCAAAGTGGTTGCTAAGTAAAAAAATCACATGACCACCATGGTGCTTATGATTTTACTTCAGCTTTCCTTTGCTTTACAGTGTCAGAAGGATACAACTCCAAACAACAAGGTGAGCCCAAATGGTGGGGAAGGTTTCTGGAACTTGATTCATGAGGAACCTGGGGAAAAAGGGCAAGTCTTAGAGCCCTTTTTCCCCACTCCCTCACACTTGGGAATGTTCATCTGCTGCTGGGATAATTAGCAAGAAGATAATTGATGTTTGTATTTACATTCATTGAAGAGGAAGGGATTGCAAGAGAGTAAGCAGGCACACAATGGGGAATACACATGGAAAGGAATGCTCTAGCTGCTTAGGAGGTAAACAAAAGCCTTTAGTGTGAAACTGACTAGGGTCTTGTCAATTTCAGACAACAGCTGCAGGCCCATCAACTAATTAAGGTCACAGAGCTGAGCTTGTGAACTAGCAGTTAGCACTTTTCAGGGACACCCTGTGCAGCAGAGAGAGCTTGTTTGGGCAATCTCTCTGCTCTCCTAGGAGGGGGGAAAAGAAAAATATGGGTCAGGCACAGGACAATGTGTACTAACTGACTGTAATGGTGGACACCTGACTGAGAGACATTGCAAAGGTCTTAAATGTGAGCATTGGTCACAAAGTTACTTTTTCATCACTGTTGTAACTGCAAATGATGCTGTCAGAAGCAGTCATTAAATGAGGACTAGTTGTATACGCATTAAAATACTGAAGTAAGTTCCAAACAGGAAATGGCAGTTAGAAGAAGAAGGAGAAGGATAAATACACAGAATGCAGATTCTGCAAACAAAAACACTGAAGCACATCTCCAGTTTAATTCATGATGGGTTAATTTCTGTCAAAACATTATATGTACTGAGGAAGTATTTGACACCTCTATGACTATTATGATTTACAGCATTTTCATTTATTAAAAAGATTCTTGAGTTCAGAAGCCTCCTCAAATTTCAGAATCCTCATAAAAAATCAATTTAGCTTTCACACGCACAGCCTTATCCAAACAGCATTTTTACATTCACAGCTTTCAAATGGTTTGCACTTTTATAGTTCATTACACATAGCAGTGAGTTAAATATCACAACTCCCTAGTTCAAGAGGAAAGCAGTATTATAGCCAAACAAAATATACTCTCAGAAAAAGACCTAATAATTAATCTGTAAATGAATAGTGGGGAAAAAATCGTTTTTCTATTTACTGTCCTAAATAGAAAAATTAAATTGTCTAGACTGTAATAAAAGCATTCAACAAGGTATAATCTTGCTGTACTCCATCTTGCAACATTTTAATGTACATCTACTTTCTATGGTTTTATGATTCTGTTCAAGTAATTCTGCTCAAGTAGAATTTATACTAAAAACCACTATGGAGAAGAAATGATGAGTCCTATCTGTTTAAAAATTATTCGCCAAAGATAGACTTGAACTAAAAGATCAATTTGCAACTAGCTTTTCTGACAACCATAAATAAAATATCTATATAAAACATTATATGAACATAACACTTTGTCTAGTAATGATTACATGATAACCCTGTAAATCAATACACAGATAGTGATCCATTGAGAATGCTAAGGCTGAAGTCAGGTAGTAAGTTCTGGAGAGAGACCATTCAAAACACTTGAATACATCCTGTAGCCTTTTATGGGAAGAGGCTACAGTGGAGAAACTCTTCACCTGCTGACTAGATATTTAATGTTGCCTAAATACCTTGTCTTCAAGGTTTTTGGAAGGAAATATAGCAATATTCTCAGAACAGAATGAATCTTTCCATGTGAAGCTGGGGAAATAGAGGTGGTTATATATATAAACTTGCAGCCCTGCTTTATATGGGCTACTGCTCCAACCTACAGCTACAGTATCTCTTTCAATTAATTTTAACAGGAAAAAGGGAATTACTGAAATCTGTCTATTACTAGATCAGTCCTCAATTATTACAGTAAAAGTGACTAAATTACATTCTAATACTACCTCTGTATATAGCTAAATGTTAAATATATTTAGTGGAAATTTCACTGTTACTACTTTGATTCCTTAAAAATGCTAGGATATTAATGAGCAATAATGTTTAATCTGGGTTCTGTGACTGTAAATAAATAAAGACTATCAGCTAATATCCTGTTTAGACTACTCTAATGTGTTAGATTAAATTCAAACTGAAAAGTTCAGGTAGTTTAACCTGAATGTTTGTTGAAATTATACAACCCTAGTTTTTGAGAATCAACATTCTTTATTATTTTGCTTCTCAGCTCAAAAGTGCTGGTTTTAATGATAAGGATTCCTGATTTCAAAACACAGCTCATCTATATGAACCTGCCTGGTATTAAGATCTTCAAGATGATCCTTCTTAATATTAACCTCCTAAAAATCAATACATTTATTTATATACTTTAGTTATAGAACTCTGCTCATACAGGGGCACAAGGCATTTAATACAATGAAAAAAACTGGTTTTTTAAATTGTATTTTCTGTCTATTCTGCCATAAAATTATTTAAATTATGCTTTAATTATCAAATGATTTTATTATGCTATTCTATTTTTTTGTTCTTATTGTTAATTTTATTTAATATAATAAAAAGCAAATGCAGTAATGTCAGCTACCAGAGGAAAAAAAAATCAAAATTCATCTTGTGGTTTTATTATGTAAGCCAATACTAGGTTTATTAATATTAGGTGTGGTTACTATTGGAATTATATGATACTTTTCCTAAAGGAAAAACTGAACTGTTTACAAAAATAAGATGAAAACAGAGGTAAAACCAATACAGTGAAACCATAGTACATCAGCAGTTAAATGGCAGCTAAAAAACTTTGAAGCCTAGATGAAAAGATACATCTTAAGAAGTTGGCTAAACTGTGATGCTGAAGAGGTCACAAAAATCTCCAAAGAAAGGGAGTTCCATTTCAAGGGTGACACAGACAAGAAAATGGATAACATCCATTTTCAGCACTGTCCAGCACTGAACTACAAGAAAAGCACACTCTAAAGATTAAAATGGCTGGCTCACTAAATGCTATTCCAACAAATATCTTTGTCCTTAGTCAACAACAAAACCTTGAAATGATCTTAGAAGCTAATGGGGAGACAACATAAATAGTTGGCAATAGGTACTGTATACCAGGGTTCCTCAACCTTGCCAAGTTTAAGACGGGTGGACTTCAGCTCCCAGAATTCCCCAGCCAGCCTTGAGAGTTGAAGTCCACCCATCTTAAAGTTGCCAAGGTTGAGGAACCCTGCTGTATACGATTCTATCTTTAGGGTTGCATTCAATACTATCTGAAGCTTCAGTCTGTCTTTAATCATACCCCCCATGAAAAACATAGGCATGACATGGCTAAGGCATGGATTGTTATGCCTTGATTTCATTTGTTTCATGAATTATTTAGGCTAGATGGTAAAAACAAAAGAAAAACAAAATTGGTAGAGAACCAAGAAATGTGGTTGGTGTTGGCACTAGAGTACAACTGAAGTCTTAAATGTGATGCTACAGTATTTTATAGACAGGAGAGTATAAATTGCACAGGGCCTCTCAAACTGTCCAAGAGTGAGGAACCACTTAGGGCTTTTTGGAGATCCTCAAATTTTAATTTATGTGGGGGAAGAGGGATGAGTCTTCTGTGCAGAACCAAAATTACCTCTCATATAGGGAAACAAAACATACATTTAACAATACAAAATGCTCTAAAGTTCTTCTCTGTGTGCCAGTCAAAAGAGAATGGATCCTGAACTTTAGATGCTCTAGCAAAGAAATCAGAAGTTATTGCACCATTATAAATTCTAGGTAAGTGTGATACTATCTTCCACTTAAGTATATTAAGACATGTTTATATTACATTTTGCTTATGTTGAGACTTCTAATTCAGACTTCCAACATGCCATCTTCCCAGTGGGTTGGGACTGAAACACCTAGAATTCTTGCTGAAAATTGTGGGTGTTGCATTCCCAGCATATCTGGAAAATGGCAGAGTGTTAAAGATTGCTGTCATCAGTGCACTGCTATCAATTCAGAAGTTCAGACAGAAAAATCCTTTTCATAAGGTTAAACATGTACTAAGGTTTCTGCTTCCTTTGGGTCCCTGGGAGCTTTCACCAAGCTGCCTAATTTCCTGTGGCAAAGGGAAGTGTTTTGGTCTGAAAATGACTCACAAAGCTACTCCTTGTTCTATACTAACAATGGCCGACTAATTTTTAAGATGTCTCGTAAGTCAGATGCCATAGAAGTGATATTCTCTTTTCCATGATTGATGTATACCTCCATCACTGAAACAGACAGCAATCGTATATAAGAATTGGCTCAGTACAGGGGAAGCCGATTGCCACGAGGCTGTTACTCATATGCCTTTAATTATAAAACTTTCAGGCTCTTTGGGTATCAAAGCAGATTCCAAATATTCTAAATAATCTCTACTTCCATGGACTGAACAAGTTGAAAAAAGGAAGCAGGCATGTCCAGACAACTTCTAGTTTTTGCTTATCAGCATGAAGCTCCACACACTTTCAAAGGAACTCCAGTTCCAATTTGCACCTCAGCTGGTCTTCAGTGTATAACATGTTCTGATGTGGAGCACTTGGCCCTCAAAACAGCAGCAATTATATGTGGGTAAAAAAAAACCACCTTTAAATTATTTTCCTGTTCTTATCTCTATCAAAATGCAAACTGGGGAATCTATAAAGTTGCATATCTCTTGGCCACAGTGCAGTGCATTTTAAACAAGAAGGTGCTGTTATGTAGACCAATACTAAATTACTACAGCAGTCACATTTTAATCTGAATTAACTTTCAACAGCTTCAACATCTTGGGACCTCCCTATTCAAAGCATTCCAGGAGAAAGGCCCTTCAAACAGTGCCAGAGGATCTTCTCCTAACTGTCCCCAGACTGTGGGATATAGTCCTTGGAAGCTGCTTATGCACCCCACTCTCTCTGCCTCTAGAAGCATCCAAAACGCATCTTTCAACATCGTTAACAGATGGCTGTATGGATTTAACTTAAATTTTTGAACTTTGCCTTTCTGCCTTCTCTTTATTGTCAGCCATCTTGAAGATTTAAATTGAGTAAAAAGGCAGGAAACAAATCACATAAATGCATATTATCAGCTCTATCTGGTTTCAGTTCAGATTTAGTCCTTTCTTTACTTTGAGTAGCATATAAACAAAGATTTCTCCCAGCTGGGTAGATAGTTAAAGGCCCATAGTTAAAAGTTAGAAATTCCAAATGATGTGGCACTAGGTTCATCCTTTATATAGAATTACTGCAGTATCTAAAATAAACTAGATCACCAAGTCCAAAGCCTAGCTAAAATGCAGGGCAGCAAAGAGAAAACAAAGAAAAACATCTCAAATTCTTCCGTTTCAACACACTGCAATGCTTGGAAGGAAGCACTGAAAGTGAAATTCATTTTCTGTTCCATTGGCTTCCAAGAAAAACAGAGCTAAAGCTTATATATAAGGAGTGCCTGCTTGCTTAGTACAAAATACTTCATGGGTTTCAAGTTACACCAAGTGCAGAACCAGCAGTATGATAACAAAAAGTGGATCTATGTCACTCTACAGAATGATAAAGTTGTTCTCATAATTCATTTTCTGGAATATAAACTAGATTCCAGCAGTGCATCCGCCTAACAGTTTCTACTGATCTACTTTGGCTTGAATATATAAAAACAGTCAGCCTGAACCCAGATCGAAATGCCAAGTTTCAGTCTGCAGCAAACTTCAAAGAGCAAAGACATAAACTCTTGGAAAAAAGGGTTGCAGTGGAAATACTGACCCAGTGGTTACTTACAGTAAGCAATGTTAATTACTGTGCAAGCTTATTCAGAGAGCCAGTTTGGTGTAGTGGTTAAGGCATCAGGCTAGAAACCGGGAGACTGTGAGTTCTAGTCCCACCTGAGGCACAAAACCAGCTGGGTGATCTTGGGCCAGTCACTCTCTCTCAGTCCTAGGAAGCAGGCAGTAGGAAATCACTTCTGAAATCTTGCCAAAAAAATTACAGGGAGTCGCCAGGAGCCAACACTGACTTGAAGGCACCAACCCCCCCCCAAAAAACAAAAAACCCTTATTTGCTTTCTCCTATAAAATAATTCCTAATTATCCATTTAGAAATGGTACATCACACTTCTAATAATACTGCAGAATACCACTGGAAAAAATGTTGACCATATTTTACTACAAAGACTTTCCTTCTCTGATACTGTTTTAATTTAATTATTTAGTTACTTATTAAATAAGTTACTTATTTATTTACCTACCACAATCAAAAAGATTCTCAGCAGTTCACAATACAATCATCTAAATAATAAAGTATCCATGGCACAATAAAAATACAAAGATGAGAAAAAGAATAAATAACATTCCAAATCTAATTCTGGAAAAGGAATTAAGAATACAAAAAAGAAAATGAAAAAACAAAGAGAATGGGAAAATACAAGAACCATTGCATTGTGTCTCCTTCCTTCCTATACTTCTTATTGAATATGGAAATATCTGACCACATTAATATTTATATATACACACCCACACCCACACAGTTTTGAAACTTGCCCGATAATTCTTTCAGATGGGGGGAGTAAAAAAGCAGCTTTACCTAAAAGAACTTGGGTCAAATTGCATCTCTCTGCTAGAGAGGTCTCCAGGTTAACAGCACAGTTAGTTTGAAATATGGCATTTTACAGTGGCAGGTAGTATTTTTCCTGCATTTTAGTTCCTGCTGTTTTGAACAGCACCACCAAGTGTGACCATTTAAAAGACACTATATATTTCAAAGTAAGACTCCGCTCAAAATAAAAAATAGTAATCAAAATACTCTGTGTGCTACACTTCCTCAGCTGCATTCTCCCACAACCACATCATGTATCACATCTAAACTGTAGGCATCGTGCAGTAAAAACATACACATATTATACTGATAGTAGGAAAAAAATTCTCTTGCAAACAGTTTGCTGTGGACATGGAGACAGTCCCCAGCTGAGCTTAAAATAAAATCAAAACAAAACCAAAGTTCTTTCAGAGACACTGAGCAAACTAATTTCACAAAGACAACTAAACGAAAAGGAATGGGGAGAAGAGTTACAAAATGAACTGTACAAAGTGGTCCATTTCACCTCAACCAACTGCAGCCAATAAAACTGCATTTTGTACTCCTTTCTCTGACAGCACTGCTACCAGATTCACATACTGATGGCCACCTATACACACTTTCAACCACTACTTCCATTACCTGAAATCTGTCATTGGGTCTTAAGATGAGTCTGCCTAGTAATCTGAAGCCATCTCCATTGTTCTCTAATACAGAGACACACATTTATTATTCCCACTCAGTGAAAGCGTATCACATCCAACTGTATCAATGCTGTTTATATGGGATGGAGGTACCAAGATGTTTCCTTCTGCTTCTGTGAGGACAGAGAAACTGACAAGGCCAGCCTTAAAGGACTGCTGGTATCAGGCTACCTGAAGTTTCACTCTGGGTGAACAAGATCAATGTTTAGTACCAGATAAGGCCAAGAAGGTTCCCCAAATTAGCAGACTGTAATTGATCTGCCTCTATTTTTCCCCCACCCTGAAATCACACTTGTGCATCAGCATGTACCTACCCATAGTGCAAAAAAAATTTAGTTAATACCAAAATTTGAAGACTGCCATCCTCCAGATGTTGCTAAATTCTCCAAGCACTGGCCTTATTAGCTCGAACTCCTAAGAGTCATAAGTTTACCATCATCTGGAAGGGCTATAGATTCTATATATTTTTGCTATATATTTTTGAGAAATTGCCTTCAAACTAAAATCAAGAGGAGCCTGGTTGTCCCTTTTCCAACTAACACATTTTATTAAAAGCCATAAGTTTTCATGAGCTGCAGTTCACTTTAACAGACTCCTCCTGATTTTTGGTTACCACAGAATAATATGGCTCTCCTCCTACAAGGCCTTTAGACTAATAATTCTGACTTCATAGAAAACTCAACAAAAACTATAAAACAAAGATGACTCAACAAAGAGACCACTCAGAGGGACAAAATCTGTGTTTGACAGGAAATTATCAGGTTAATTTACCCAGTTATGTAGCAGATACAGGGAATTCATCATATCAGTAGGTACCAGTGAATCAGAAGGAGGTTCTACAACTTTGAAAACTTTTATTTGCTGCAAGAATTTTATGCAGTTACCTTTGCAAAGAAGAGAGTTATGGAAGCCAGAAATATACTTGAAGACTCCCTTAATGACCTTGAATTTTTATCTGATTATATTAAATTATATCAGATATTTTATCTGATTATAAAATATCTGATATAATCTAAAATATATACAGGCTGTATACTGTCACCATGCTTATTTAACTTATATGCGGAGTACATCATGAGAAATGCCAGGCTGGAAGAATCACAAACCAGAATTAAGATTGCAGGGAGAAATATCAACAACCTCAGATATGCAGACGATACCACCCTAATGGCAGAAAGTGAAGAAGAACTAAAGAGCTTCTTGATGAGGGTGAAAGAGGAGAGTACAAAAGCTGGCTTGAAACTCAACATTAAAAAAACTAAGATCATGGCATCTGGACCCATCAATTCCTGGCAAACAGAAGGGGTAGAAATTGAAGCAGTAACAGACTTCATTTATTTGGGCTCCAGGATCACCTCAGACAGAAACTGCAGCCATGAAATTAAAAGACGCTTGCTCCTTGGGAGAAAAGCTATGGCAAACCTAGACAGCATATTAAAAAGCAGAGACATCACCTTGCTGACAAAGATCCGTATAATCAAAGTGATGGTTTTTCCAGTAGCAATGTATGGCTATGAGAGCTGGACCATAAGGAAGGCTGAGCGCTGAAGAATTGATGCCTTTGAATTGTGATGCTGGAGAAGACTCTTAGGAGTCCCTTGGACTGCCAGAAGGTCAAACCAATCAATCCTAAAGGAAATCAATCCTGACTGCTCATTGGAAGGATTGATACTGAAGCTCAAGCTCAGATACTTTGGCCACCTAATGCGAAGAGAGGACTCTTTGGAAAAGACCCTGATGCTGGAAAAGGTTGAAGGCAAAAGGAGAAGGAGACAGCAGAGGATGAGATGGTTAGATAGCATCACTGAAGCAAGGAACATGAAACTGAGCAAACTCCAGGAGGCAGTGAAGGACAGAAAGGCCTGGCACAATATGGTTCATGGTGTCACAAAGAGTCGGACATGACTTAACGACTGAACAACAACAAAGAGATCAAAATAGAAAGACTATATTAGAAGTACACAGTTTGAGGCTTCAGAGTCATACACATCCCCCCCCCCAAGCATTATCTTGATTACCCTAAGATACTCCAGAATTTACCAATTTATAAATTCAATGTGACAGAAAGGAAAATAATACATGGACACATTTAACATAATGGGCCTACCTACCAGATCATCTAGAAAAATGATCCTGCACTTCCAGGAGATGAAGGAAGCCAAAACCAAGGAGGGAATGCTTTTCAGTGGCAGCTCCAGTGCTTTAGAATAGTCTCCCGAGATCAGAATAGCCTTTTAATTGCAGTGGAATATAATTATGACAAACAACTGAACATATATTGTCCTGGCCCTATTCACTTTTATTCTACCCCACCTGCTTTTGGAGTACAAACCTAGCATGTCACTTAAAGACCAATTGTGACTCACCCAAAAAACAGAACACTCCCAATCTACAGGATTTGAAAGATTGCCTGGACTCACATATGATTGCCTAAACTTTAAGATCCCTATCACAGGCCCCATTCTCAGCCCATTCTGAAATGCAACAAGTAGCTAGTAGGCCCTCTTAGATTCTGGAAAGACCTTCCCAGACATTCACCCCCACTCCAATATTAACAAGTTTGCAAAATTAATTTTATACAGTCAGTTTAAATTGTCCTTATTTGTTTTATTTGCATACTGTCTGTAGCTGAATCATTTGATAACATTTTAAATATTCACTGTAAGGTTCCTGATACTGCCAGTGAAAGATGAGATTTAAATCTGAATAACACATAAATCAATAAATGGAACAAAACAATTCTAGGTAATTGATGTTGTATGTTCAGCCTGAAGCCTGGTATTCCTGATGTCATTTTGATGAAATTCCTAGAAATGAGGAAGTCCTTCTGGTTCAAGGATTGAGGTTTCCATAAATTAGATTAATGAGTTTTTCAAAAAAACGTACATTCTTTTTCAAACTATGCTATTCAAAGTTAATTGCTCTGACATGAAGCCAGGTCAAACAGTCACAAATAGCAATAACTCTTCAATCAATAGTTCCAATGTTCCCCCTCAAAACAATGTATGCTCTAAGCATTATACCCTCTCTCAAGGCTCTTTCAACCATTAGAAAACACCAATAGATTTTTAAAAAATAATTTGTACATGGAAACATCCAATTATAGCTTGACATGCATATGGCTTTTAAGTTCATACTGCTTTCAAAAGCAAAATTGTTATCATGTAACTGTTAAATATGTAATTTGAAAAGCAATCCTTAGAAAACATTTCTATTAATAATGTTAATAATATGTATGTGAGCCTGAAACATTTTTTTTTAAGAAAAAGGAAATTTTGCAATAACTGGGACAACCATATTTGGTGATCTTATTTACTCTCTTAAAAAACAAATGACATATACATTGTTAAACTGTACTGGCATGGTACTTTGTAACTGGCACTGGAAGGACTGTCATGAGTGAATTAATGAAAAGAAATGAGCCTACAAACTTGTAATAAAGCAAGAAAGTTGAAGTGGCCACTGTAACCAAGTCCTGCATGCCTTTACCAATAGTATTTATTGCTGGAGGAATCAAACAGATGAGAAATTCTAAATTAGATGAAAGGCAAATATAATTATAAGGTAGAGGGGAACCACTCATAAAAGCAAACATGTTTTCCAACTTTAAGCATGGAAAGTTATACTCAAGAAAGACAAAGCACACAGTGAAATGAAGAAATAAGATAAAGAGTTACCTAATTAAGTCTGAGAAGTGGAGTAAGTCAGATGCACAGAAAGAGTTCAGAAAGGTCAAGTTTCTATTTTAACCCTGTGATATCAAAGCTGTGGCTGTGAATTTTTTAAAATCAAAGTATGCAAAGCATATGCTAAGAGATGAAACAGCATGGAAGGGTTGAAGAAGCCCTTGGGGTTTCTGTATAAATTAACATAATTGAAGTAGAGCTCTCTAACTTAGGCCAATTATGATTCAGAGTTGGATCCAAACTTAGTCATGGAATTAGGGGCATTAGTTAGTCTTTATTACTTGGGATCTACTCTAGCCACATGAAAAAAATGGGGACTCAATCCTTGTATCTTGTTGCAAACATTCAAACCAGCAAAATATTCCTTCAGCAAATTATGTATGGAACCTTCTAAGACCAGCCAGAAGGCTCTTGCAAAAACAGAAGTCTTCTATTTGCTCTTTAACAAGAACCAGAAGGTTTTACTGAGGCTGTGTCCAAGAGCAAGCCAACAGAATTAATGCATGTGCTCTCTTTGCGAAAGCAATGATGTTTTGTGTTTCCCTTAATTCCATTTCCTATATCTAAGGAAAAAGATTTGACAAAATTCAATTGTCCTTACCTTTCTTGTCTTCCCCACTATGCCTCAGCATAATTTCAATTTTTTGTTTGGTCCTGTAGTTTAATAACATAATTTCCAGTGAAAGGTGCAATCAAAGAGTTTAACTATCAAAGTTACATTGCCATGCATACCTAGTACTCTCAAATCATTTATATATTCACACAAGCAGCACTGCAGAACCTGAATTCTATGACATGCAATCTAATGCAGAGATATATCCAATGTAATATGGTAACAAAACCACTATCACACAATGCTCTTGTCACTATGTGCCTCAGTCTTGACAAATGTACACCAAAAAAAGTCATGGTATACTTAAAGGCTCAGCTCAAACTCAAAAACATTTTACTCAGCAGTTTCATTCCCTTCCTGGATGAAAAAAATAGGACATCAGGATGAAACAAGATTGTTGAGAAGGGTGGTGACAAAATAATTGCCCCAGAGTTTTAAGATGGATTACTGCGACAAAATACTGATTTCATACTCAAGCAAATTAATAATACTAAAAGTCAAACAAACTATTTTGAACTACCATGTTCTACTCTTAATAAATTATGTAATTTCATCAAATTTCCATTAAGCAGTAAGCTAATCACCAGATCAGGTCACATAAACATACAGTCTATTGTACAGTACACAGTTTCTCATCCCCTTACAAAAAAGTCCTGCCCCCTGGGATTGCCTCTGAACTATTTAACTTTTATGAAATTCAATCCATTCACAGATACACACACAGATACACACACACACACACATATATATACACACACACACACAGCACTGTGCAAAAGTTTTAGGCAAGTGTGAAAAATGCTGTAAAGTAAGAATACTTTCAAAAATATATATTGTAATTTTTTATGTTTATCAATTTACAAAATGCAAAGTGAGCAAACAGAAGAGAAATCCAAATCAAATCAATATTTGGTGTGACCACCCTTTGCCTTCAAAACAGCATCAGTTCTTCTAGATACACTTGCACAGAGCTTTTGAAGGAATTCGGCAGGTAGGTTGTTCCAAACATCTTGGAGAACTAACCACAGATCTCCTGTGGATGTAGGCTGCCTCAAATCCTTCTGTCTTTTCATGTAATCCCAGACAGACTCGATGAAGTTGAGATCAGGGGTCTGTGGGGGCCAAACCATCACTTCCGGGACTCCTTGTTCTTTACACTGAAGATAGTTCTTCATGATATTGGCTGTATGTTCGGGGTTGTTGTCCTGCTGCAGAATAAATTTGGGCCAATCACATGCCTCCCTGATGGTATAGCATGATGGATAAGGATCTGCCTGTATTTCTCAGCATTGAGGACACCATTGATCCTGACCAAATCTCCAACTCCATTTGCAGAAATGCAGCCCCAAACTTGCAAGGAACTTCCACCATGCTTCACTGTTGCCTGCAGACACTCATTGTACTGCTCTCCAGCCCTTCGGCAAACAAACTGCCTTCTACTACAGCCAAAGATTTCAAATGTTGACTCATCAGTCCAGAGCACTTGCTGCAATTTTTCTGCACCCCAGTTCCTATATTTTCGTGCATTGTTGAGTTGATTAGCCTTGTTTCCACATCGGAGGTATGGCTTTTTGACCGCAATTCTTCCATGAAGAACACTTCTGGCCAGACTTCTCCAGACAGTAGATGGGTATACCTGGGTCCCACTGGTTTCCACCAGTTCTGTGCTGATGGCACTGCTGGACATCTTCCGATGTCGAAGGAAAGTAAGCATGATGTGTCTTCCATCTGCTGCATTAAGTTTCCTTGGCCGACCGCTGCATCTACAGTCCTCAATGTTGCCCATTTTTTTGTGCTTCTTCAAAAGAGCTTGAACATCTTGAAACCCCAGTCTGCTTTGAAAGTTTTGCCTGTGAGAGACCTTGCTGATGCAGTATAACTACCTTGTGTCTTGTTGCTATGCTCAGTCTTGCCATGGTGTATGACCTGTGACATGAAACTGTCTTCCACAACCTCATCTTAATAGCAGAGTTTGGCTGTTTCTCACCCAGTTTTAAGCCTCCTATACAGGTGTTTCTGTTTCAGGTAATGACTGTGTTTCAACCTATGTATGAAATTGATGATCATTAGCACCTGCTTGGTATAATTGGTTAATCATTCATCTGACTCTAATCCTACAAGATCCCTGACTTTGTGCAAGTGTAAAAGTGTGCAAGTGTAAGAATTGATGCTGTTTTGAAGGCAAAGGGTAGTCACACCAAATATTGTTTTGATTTAGATTTTTCTTCTGTTCACTCACTTTGCATTTTGTAAATGGATAAACATAACCAATTACAATATATATTTTTGAAAGCATTCTTACTTTACAGTATTTTTTCACACCTGCCTAAAACTTTTGCACAGTACTATGTGTGTGTGTCTGTGTATCCCATTTGTCCATCACCACAAATCTCTCCCCAGTTATTCCCTGCTGGGTGTCCTCTACCCTTCAAGATCACGTGCAACTGATCCCCACTGCTCTCTCCAGTATCTCAGTATCTGTCAGCATCTTTTCTTTTTTCTTTTCTTTTCTTTTCTTTTTTTTCTTTTCTTTTCTTTGGGTTTTAGCTGGCTATTTGGAAACTCTTGCATTTCAAGTGCACCATCCTCATCCATTCCTCCCAAGCATTCTTAATCTCCACCTAGAATTAGAGGCTTTCTGGGCTAGGAAAGGAAAGGCAATGAGGAACTTTTCCACAGCTGAGGGTAATGGTAAAAATCTCTCTCTGTTTTGAAATGTTAGGCATTTGGCTAAAAACAAATGAATTTCATTATTGACAAGTGGGGAGAAACAGGAAACATTAGCAGGCATGAAGAGAATGCCATAATGCCACCTTTGAGACCACTGAAATCAATCCTGTTAACAACCAACTCCAATGTTTTCCACCAAATTTAGTGATGGGCATCCTTCATTTTCATTCAGGTGAAGTTGTGTACCACCAGCATTAACAGAGCACTTTCTACTTTCATGGATAATTTCCCATAGTCTAAAGCACTGGATTTCAACCTCTGTGCTGCAGCACATTTGTGTGTCATGAAAGGTCCACAGGTGTGCTGCATCAATGAGCCACAAGTAAATGATGGGAAGTGCCCCGCCTCCATAACATTACCAAGGGTGGACTGCCTCCATTTCTCCTCCCAAGTCCCAGCAACCTGTGATGTCACAGGACTTCTGGTTTCATGACTCAGAAACCCTACCAATGAGATATATGCCATGAAATAAAAAAGGTTGAAAACCACTGGACTAATGTATATGGTTAGTTTCTTCATGTTTAAAAATATATATTTCAATAATGATGACAAGTTATTATATTTAAACACATGGGCACTTCAAATCAGTAGCCATTCAGAGAATGGCTCCAACCTTTACAACACTGAAAAATATGTTCACTCTGCATTAAAAAAAAATCGCACAAAATTTAAAATAATCAGCCAAGTGATT
This sequence comes from Python bivittatus, assembly GCF_059951505.1. NCBI lineage: Eukaryota > Metazoa > Chordata > Lepidosauria > Squamata > Pythonidae > Python > Python bivittatus. Next base: position 19,759,264 of record NW_028277113.1, on the reverse strand, counting down.
TCTTCATTTTCATTCTCTTGCAATTCTAAATATATTTAGTTTACGGTAAGATCACTTAGATGACTTGATATGACTTAAACTTTTCCACTCTTGAGTGCCCAAATGTACTCAGGAAACAAGTTATTTATGAAAGGTTTGAAATCATTAGACATCTCCTTTAGGAGTTATGTAAAAATACAAAATAAATCTTTTAATGTATAATCCATTTTCCAGATAAACTAGGGTGAATGCATTTTAGACAACCTGCAGTAAGGTAGAAGTCAAGAACCCAAACCTACTTCAGGTTCATTAGGCTTGCTAAATTAATTTCTTATTTAACTAGTTGATCCATTTTTTTAGGTACACAACTAGTTGATCCATTTTTTTTAGGTACACAAATACCACATTCCCTGAATGCATACTTCCCAGAACTAAAGATAAATGCCACTTGAATTTTATTGTTGTAGTATCTTATGCTTATCTATTTAATCACTCACAGCATACCTATCTTCCACACTGTGTTATGCCTTTGCTCCTGTTACTACTACATACTTCTACCATCTGTAACTGTATGTCACACCAAGTTAAAATAATTCTCCAGAAAAAAGGGATTGACTAGCTTTCCATAGGTGTATAAAGTCAAAGGGCTGAGCGCTATTTCAGATTTGAAGGGAAAAAATGCTTCAGAGCATGTGTAGGAGCACATGTACCACCTGTTGGCAAATCCTTAGGGGAGAAAATATTTTCTCAGGATTGTAGTGCAGATGTGAAATGCAGCTGCATGATTCCAAGAAAAGATGCAGCTACTTTGAGGAATGATAGCAAGACTCTCCTTGAACACCCCTGTGAACATTTTTCCCCCTTCAAATCCAAAGAACCGTACAGCCCTATAAGGTAACAAAGACTTCTTGAAGCAAACAGGTAGATCCAACAGGACTCTGACCTCATCCAGGAAGCCAGATTCTGCCTTCAAGTTTGTCTTTTGGAGGAGAAGCAAGCCAGCAGTCTTGGTTCAGATTACTTTAGCCACTTGCAACAAGAGCTAAGCCAGAATTTGCAGCAATTAATCTATATTATGGGATTTCAGCCGTTGTTTTCAGATTTCTATGAAGTACTATCTCCCTTTTCTTAACCTTGTTCTCTTCCTCCCTCATATAGGAGGGAGAAACAAAAAGAAGTGAAAAAGAAAGAAGAGCCTATTCCATCGAAAGCATTGGAGCAGAGCTGAGTGATGCTTAAATGAAGAGCAACAAAAATGAAACCGCTATGAATGTTATGATGATGATGATGGTGGTGATGATGATGATGATGAACTGCCAGAATCTCTTCAAGCCTATGAGCTAATCTATATCACCCATCCTTTTGCTATGGTTCTGCCTTAGTTGAAATCAAATATTCAGAACAGTTTGCACAAACAGAAAAAAGTCACAAAATAATGATCCCATACCAAAATAAGAAAGCTTCTGAATCAGGTATCATAAGTAACTTGAGAAGCCTGCATTCTAGTCATGAGATGTACATGTACTAATATTCATCTCAAAAAGAGAGAAACAGACAGACATAGGCTTTTAGTTATTTGAGATATACCATATCAATACTGCTTTGCTTTTTGCTGAAATAGATTACTATGGCTAATAACTGAAGTGTATCATTACTTTTTTTCCTTCAACAATTTATAAAGTCATTCCCTTCTTCCAAAATACAGAAAAGATTTACTAATTAACAGATCAGCAATGATTACAAATGATGTAATTAATAGCTGGTCTTTTAGGTAATCAGTATTTCTTTGAAGCAGAAGTGGAATTCAAGCACTCAGGTATTCAATGGCTAAACTGGCAGCTTAAACGGCAGAAGCAGAGGCCAGCAAATATTATTCTTTCAAGAAAGCTAAGCTTTTAATAACCAGGATCAGAAAAAGAAGTAGAACCATGAAAACAAGACAGCTTGAAACACTCCTAATCTCACGCCTGTCTGAACCTAGGAACAGAAAAGAGATCCAGCAATGCCACCAACACTGCTTCAACTGAATACAATTTTGCTTATCCATGGGGTGGTCTAGTTCCCGAGACAGAATTCCATATACTATAATTGGATAAAATTCCTCACTAGTTGATATTACATCCATTTATTTTACATTCTTCACAATGGATACAGGAGCAGTTGCTAATGGTGACAGCAAAAAGTGTGCTCAGTCCTTTTCATGATGCAACCGTAGTAGTCAGTGGGGCAAACTTCCCTGAGCGCTTAGCACAATAGAAATAAAGAGACATACAGTATATACAGTTTAAAGCAGTTTGAAAAACTAAATGTTAGTCAGGCTCTCTATATGGAAAACTATTCTTCAGCTTAACTCATTCTTCCATGTATCAGACACACTACTTATCCATACCAGTGCACACCATGTGGTCACAGCTGTTCATATCAGTGTTTTCAAGAGAGTGATAGATAATAGCAAATTTCCAGTTTGTCCTGATCTTGTCATAATACTGTTCAAATATTTTCAAAGTTAATTATCTTCCTCCCAGCATCCAAATGTTCCATTTGAACAAAGATCTGTACTGATGGTGAAGAAATCAAATTTAAGGTTCTAATTTCCTTTTATTTTGAATAGTTGGAGGAAAGCAACCTCAAACACACACACTCATACAGACACACAGACACACAGACACACAAATCTGTCAACATCTGCAAATGAGTTACAGGAGTACATTAATTTGTACATCCAACATGGTCCCCTGAAATTATTCCTGCCATAATAGCAAAGTCAGAAATGCAATTAATGCACAAATAAAAGGTCTTGGGTGTGTCAACATACAGATTTCTTTTCTAGTTTATCATTTTTTTTCCTAGAAAACACATGCCTTTAGTACATAATATTCATAATGTTCATCAAAAAACAGCTTGGGGTGGGGAGAGTACGTGAAATAGTAAAAGCAACGGAAAGGAAGATAGCAGTTGTTTACAACATAGAAACTAAGCAATGAGCCAAAGGGGATATATACTTACAAATATATATCAAATTAATTTACAACCTTCACACAACTTCTCTCTTCAGATGATTAGGAGAGTTTTCAGCAAGATCATGACAGAGAGAAGTTTCTGTTTGTTTGTTTTAATCTGCCTTTATGCCTTCTGCCAACAGTTATTATTTTTAAAACGAAAAACAGCACACTAGGCATTTAACCAATTGCCTAAATTGCTCACTATGAAAAGGGCAATCATTCCTTTCCTGTATATTTCATACATCTGAGCTGAATCCAAAGTAAGTATGTAGATACTGTAAGGGATATATAAATGGGGTGAGATACTGAAATACAGAGGAATATATTAGATGCATTGGTACTACTTCCCCATCTGAAATATCTGTCCATGTTGCCACCCTTGAATGTTTCTTTGTTTATATAATCATAGTTAAAAACACCATATGGCTTTTCATTAATGAGGATGACAAGCTCTTTTAATGTTTTTGGAGTGGGAAGCAACAAAGGGCCTGCTCTGAGAACCTGAATCCCAATTGTTTGATCTGCCCCAGCTGTCTTCATTCTGAGACCTCCATGAATCTGTTGGCTGATTGTGCTCTACAAAACAATCAAGCAATATGATGAAAAAACATATATACAAAATAGTAATGTCTGCCAACTGACATAACTCTAAAGTAACATGTGGCACATAATACCAATTTTCCTACATCTCTGGGGCAGATTTCTCATCCAGATGCATTTATTAATGAATTCTTTTAACAGAATGTCAAAGAATAAAGAGGAAGAACTTCATTAAACAAATTTGGAAGAACAGGACTTCTTCCATCCTCTTTTTTAGATTTGTGTGGGATGTTCTTAACTTGACATAAGCATTTCCAGCCAGCCAGTCCAGATACATATATAGCAGCACATAGGAAGATTTTAGACAATTTTAAAGAACATAGTGGTATCCAAAGAGTAGCATGTTCATATGAAATAATTCTGCCTGTCTGCAGAGAGCCATTGATTTTCCTTTCTAGCTGCATCTAATGCAGTTCCCAGTTTGGAAGGACAATTACGGTACTGGCTTGAGTACACTGGAAAAGAAAATTTCTGGTCTACATTTCAGCCACTATATAGCAATACTGCAAAACCCTCACTGCAATTCTATCAACAAAAACTAGATTTTATACAACATACAGTAATTGGGGTTGCCCGTTGGTTTAAGACATAGAAAATAAGGCATTCAACAGCTCTCCCCAATAACTCCTAATCTAAACCTAGATTTAGAAAACTTGTAAAATTCTATGGTTATCCTTTTATACATTAACACATTTATGCAAATGCATGAACAGTTTGCCTTTAAAGTCTCTATCAAATTACTGCCAGTTTTGAAACTGTCTTATTGCTGTTCCCAATAAACTTCCATCTCAGAAGTTATGCATATCTTCCTATTTTGGATAAACACATTATTTGCTACTTGTCAATCAAAGTAAGGATTATAAGAATCATATTATGTATAGATCCAATGAAGAGAAATAAGAATTCATATTCCTCATTTATATCTCACACATGTCATTGATTTCTCAACTATATCCAACATTTGATAAATTCTGATAAATAGGTTTTAAAATCCAGCCAATATTTATTTATTTATATTTATTTATTTATTAAACTTGTCCCCGCCCGTCTCCCCCCAATGGGGGACTCTGGCCAGCTCACAACATATTAAAACAATAAATACACTATATTAGAAGATCTTTATTAAAAGTTTGGACTAAATGCAGACCACTTTTATGCCCTAAGATGCCGATGTGGACTTCTATACAAGAAGCTTTTTATAGAACTGACACAAGAGATAAAAATAAATGGATGAGATATAAAGACTTATTAGAAAAAGAACAAGGAGAATATAAAATCAAATCAAAAGAGCAATTGGTTTTAGAAGGACATACTATATGCAATATAAAGAAAAATTCAAAATTGATAAAAAAAGAATTTGGATTCGAACAGAATAAATAGGAATTTGAAATTCAACTATGTGAAACAGATGAGCACTTAATAGCAAAAATGCATAAATTATTGTTGAGAGAAGAAATGGTTGAAGAACAAGTTAAAGTTAAAGAATGCATGATTAAATGGGCAAAAAATATTGGATATAATATACATATGCAGCAAGGGGAAATATGTGGTCTAAAGGATTAAAATTTACTTTATGTTATAATGAAAGAAAACTTTTATAAAATGTTGTATCGATGGTATATGACACCCCAAAGATTATCAAAGATGTATGGGACAATTTCCAATGTTTGTTGGAAATGTAACCAACAAGAAGGGTCATTTTACCGTATGTGGTGGACGTGTAAAATTGCAAAGAAATTTTGGACTCAAATACAATCCTTGATGCAGAGCATACTACAAATACAGATTCCATTTAAACCAGAATTATTCCTGTTGGGGATAATGGACTTTCAAATCGGAAAGTATCTTATCAGAATTACTCAATACATGATTACCGCAGCAAGACTTTTGTATGCACAATTTTGGAAAACCCAGACACTACCAACAATACAAGAATGGTTATTAAAACTGATGGAAATGGCAGAAAATGATAAACTGACTTGTTTATTAAAAGAAAAATCAAATAATTATTACCTTAAAGAATGGAAACCATTGACGGACTATTTGCAAAATGCAGGTGGGGCGAAGATTAGATTATAAATGTAATGGGATATGTTTTGACAAAGAATTATTCCTACTTAATGCATTAAAAACTAGCACCTATGACACTCTTATTATTCTTAAGACAAGAGATAGATTGGAAGCTATCTATTTTTCATGTCTTTTTTCTTTTTCTTTTATTTTATCTCACTTTTTCTTTTCCTTTTGTTTATAGTTTGTATTTTCAATTTTCTTTTTCATTTCTAACTTTTAACTTTGTAATTTTAAAATCTCAATAAAATACTATTAAAAAAAACAATAAATAGATATACAATTAAAATTTATACCAGTACACGTTTATAGAAATAAAAGGGGAGGGGGAATCCAGGAGGCCGCAAGGCAGCAACACCAGGCCTCTAGGGGGCTAGCCAACCCTAATATATATATGATGTGACCCTTTGATAAATCCTGGATCCCGTTACTCCTGCTGTTAGTTAATTTTTGGCAAGGAAACAAGCCATTTCCTTAGTTTCCAAAAAAATGTGAATCAGTCCTAAACTATTTTAATTGTGGTGTAAAACTAATTGTGTTAATTCCTTGGATGGGAAACTATCTGAGAATCATGCTTATATTCCCTAAGTTCAATGAGAGAAGAAAGATGGGGTTATAAATATAATAAATACGTATGCTACAATCAACACCTCAGTACAAAGTACAGTAGAGTCTCGCTTATCCGACATAAATGGGCCGGCAGAACGTCGGATAAGCGAAAATGTCGGATAACACACAGTAACGATTGAGTGCGGTAAAAAAAAAAAAAAACGATCTGCTGCGCCTGTTGCAATCGATTTTTGCATTGCGGCGCCGCACCGTCAGGAGCAACAAGAAAGAGTACACTCACGCTCGCAAACAAGCGGCACACTTTTCTCATCACCGATTTATGCGTGTTGTGTTTTTTTTAGGGGCGTCGGATAAGACAGAATGTCGGATAAGCGAAGGTCGGTTAAACGAGACTCTACTGTATGTGCTATCTGAACTCAATGCTAGATTAATGTATTCTAGTTTTAAACAATTTGCATATGTACCAGTATGTTAAATTATGCCATAATTTAGGTTTACCACTTCTAGTTTTTTATTCCCTCTATGTCAAGTGTGGACTTTTAGGTGTATGAGAAATAACATTATTGATTTTTCAAATAAACAAGACCTGCCCCAATACACACAAATGTACATTACATATGTCTTTTAGAGTTACTGAACATTTTGTTGAATTTAGGTACCATTTGACTTTGATTTTCAGCACAATTAAACAATATTGTTATTTGATAGTGGAAGGAAGGAAATAATTAGTAAAATATTATAATAATGACAATCTAGGACAGAAATTCCTCTACTTTCCCCTCCAAAGAATGCTAAGGGACCTGATTAATTTTTGAATCCTTCCTTGCTCCCAGTAAGTTTCTCTACTTCCAGTTTGGTTCATCCGCTTACACTGTAGGAAAAATGCAAAGATCCTTTCCTTCCATCAACAGACTCCCTGTTCAAAGGCATCCATGGAGGGAGAGGATATCAAAAAAGTCAAGATGGGACTTACAATCACACAATAAAAACCTTGCCTTCTCTGCATGTACATGTGACGTTGAAGAATAGGGTTTCAATTGTGTGATTGTAACTTTGTTGAAACCACCACCACCCATGGATGCCCCTTCCATGTATTCTCCCAAAAGAAAATATCAAAGATAACCTATGCCTTTTCCTTTTCAGTCTTTTTTCTACCACATAAATGCTGAAAATCACACAGCAGATCTGGATCAAAACAGTAAGCACTGAAGTAAACTTCCAGTTCTCACTTATTATATTCACAATAGCTATTAAAGATATGGGGCACACATTTTAGTCTTTATATACGCATCTCTCACCCACACAGGAGGAAGTAGAAGCAGCAGCAGCAGCAAAAAATGCACCAAGATGGGCATGGAAAGGTACTGTAGAAAAGTGTAAGAATAGGATACAACACAGGCTTTCTGGGCAGACCAAAGACTTAAAAGTTGCCAACAACATAAGGAGCTCACTGTGTGTCTGCAATCTTAAAGAATAATTCACAAAATATTAAATAAAACAACAGGTTTTACAGTGCTGTATAAATAAACAATGAATCTGTAAGAAGCCCCAGCTACATTGTATAGCTTTCTTCCAATCAAATGCTTTTCAGCCCTTGTACATCCCATTTATTATTATGGGCCACAATTTGGCTTTTCAGTTTAATATACCAAAAGTACCTAATTTGTTTAAAACACACATTGTCAGTATTCTCCACTTCAAGGAGAAGCAGAGTAGAGGGGAAATGAGGACAGATGCAGAGGGAATGGAAATACTATGGTAAAACACCACCTTGGCCTTATGTTCAGTTAGATTATATGCCCAATGCTTCCATTTCAAACCAAGTGGAAAAAACCTACAGGGTGCAACATTTATCCAGCTGTATGAACTCTGCAAACCAGATGTTCTTTGCCAACAAAGCAGGATCAACATAACACTGAATCACTGTCCTCTGCCACCAGCTGGATCTGCTTTCTGCAAGTCAACTCTTGGAATGTTTACGCCTTTGTAATATAGACCATCTCTTTCATCACCTGCTTAGATCTTGCAGTATGAAAGAGGTTTGGCAAGATTGATGATAGCCATCTTCAACAAGTATTCCTGCTACAATATAACCATTAGTTGTTTGCAGAGTGTGAATGTGCTATGCTTTCCTCAGCCAAAACTGCAATCTAATCTCAGAGCAAGCTATCTACTTGATATTTTTTGCTATCATTTTTAAAACAAGAAAATTAAAATGAAAGAATTGAAGTAATGACTGCCCTACAGTAGTTTAAAAGCAGGCACTGTCAAATAATATAGTGCAAGTTATATGAGAGGGTATATATATATGTGTGTGTAAATAAGAGGTGAAAAACTGACCACATAATATCTCTCGTATGTTCCTGAACTAATAAGTGACAAAAACAATCTAACAGATTTCTTATATGCAAAAAAGGGAAATATTGCAGTAAGCAAAATTTCCTCTATATATATCTCATATAATACAATTACATTTAAACCAGTTTATTGGCAATAATAAAATATGGAACATTAAACAGATAAAGTAGAATATGAGTTCCAAATTTCTAAACAGCCCTACAAATGGGACTTTCAGTGACATAATATTTGTTCAAGTGTAGAAATAGAGATGAGTGCTTCAGACCATTGTATAACTAACAGAGAATAAGCTGTCCTTTCAGCTTTATGTATTTTTTAAAAAACCACTGTGAAAAAATGCAGAGTCCTGTTAGTTTGTACAAAAAATGTAGACATATACAAATCAATACATATTGCAGAACAAAATTAAATCTGAAATATTTTCTCTCCATACCCCATGCTTCTCTATACCCTTTAATATCTAAAGATTTAGAATATCTTCAGTATATTCTAAAACCATTTCTAAAAAGACATTAAAGTATTATTATTTATAAATAACATGTAAAATTTCCTAGAAGGACTCTACTAGAAAGGATCCTGAAGCACTCAGGATTACCAGCTTATATCTAGTCATTAAGAGCTGTTTTGAATGAAGATTTCACTCCTCTGCCATGCTCTGCTCTTCTCAAACAAAACAAAAGGAAAGCTAATTATCTGATCCTATTATTGAACTAATGTAGACTCCACATTCTACCCAGGTTCTCCAATAAAAGGACTGTCTTGCTATTTTCAAGTTTGATGCCTCCTTTATGTTAATTTTCCATGATCATAAGGAAAAACAACTCTCTCTTTATCATTTCAATGATAACTGGGGTGATAAGTGTGTGTGCCAAGAGATATATAGAATCTCAGTCAATTAAATTGAATTTAAATGTATTGTTCTAAGAACCCTCCCCCTCAATGGATAGATGGGCCTAATTTAAATTCAGTGTATGGAATAAAATGTGGCATTCCTTTATATACTGCTAAATATACATTTTTAGCAATGTAATGCATGTTTGAAAGTTGAATGAATGCTTAATTTTTACTTAGGAAGCTTCCACTGTTGGGGAATAAGATGGTTAATGAATGGCAAATTCTTCCTATGGGAAATCTGCTCTGTAGGCCATTTTGGCATCAATTTATTCGGCTCTCTTACAAGTTTATTTATGAGATTTATATCTCAGTTTTTCTTCAGAAGGTAGGAAATATAATGCTCCCTTCTGCCATTTTTACTCACAATAACAACCCTGTTATGTAGGCTCAAAGAGAAAAACTGGCCCAATATCACCCAGTGACCTTCTGGAGCTAAGTTTGGACTATATGTGGGCCCCCCAGTGCCAATCTGACTGTAGCTACTACAGCCAATTACCTTGTAAAGTGGAGAATTCCCCATCTTACTGTATTAGTTACCACAGAGTTATTCTGTCCAATAGCACATCAAGCCTGGATTGATCATCATGTTCTTATCTTTAGCAACTGTACATCTTAATTCTGAGAGCAAAGGAGAAGCACATACAAACTGCTACCAAGGTGGAAAACAATGGACTAATATTCACCTTCTACTGACAGGACTCAGAAAGTTTGTGTTTCTTGTGTTTCTATGAAAAATAAGCAAACCAATTTACAGAACAGAAAATTTCCACATGGGAGTGATTTTTGTATAACAATTGTATTTGTACTAAAATTGTGAAGGAGTCCTCATTAAAGTAATGGCATGATTCTGATAAAAAATAAATAAAAGTATACAATCCAAGAATGTATTTATTACCTGCAAGATATTCATCTTTCCTTAAGTTTATCAACATCAGCTAGAGGACCCAAGCCTGTTTAAAAAGAGAGAGTAACAAAGAGGTAAATCGTATTACTAAAGACATAACATTCCATATTCTAAATCACTGCAGCAGACATCAGACAAAAGCATCAATATTACTGAACTGTTTCTCTACTATGCATCTGGATTTCATTTGTGACTTAAATGTACTTTATTTCATAAACTCAGACCCTTTTTAATTATCAGCAAAATCACTCAGAAGAAAGCCTTGTTTCAAAGATCTGGACCACAAACATTTTTCTTATATATCCATCCACAGGGTGAGATGATATTCCTATACTGCTGACATAACACTGCCATCCGTAGGAGAAGTATCTCCACCATAAACATATAACTTTTACCAGCGCCCCAACTTAAAGCCCCTTGTCATAGGACAGCAAGAGTATTAGATTCATTAAGGCATGATGTTACAAAAAACAAAAAATTGGAAAGAAGGAAGAAATGTAAAAAAATTAGACCAGATCTTTCGGTATGTGGCCAGTAGTTCAAAGTCAGTCTAAGATATTATTTTAGATTTAATGTCATAAGTTTCATAGCCTGTATTCAGGGACAAAGGAGATGACTGCTACCCCACCCCCATTTGAAATGACAAAGGTCTTCCATGCCCAATCTAATGTGCTTAGAAAATAATACATTTAGCCACCAAGGGTACCACGTGCCTGCAAATGAACATCTATCATCTGAGGAGGTACTGTTCAAACTAAAGATTCACTTCCCGTAAACTACTGGTAATATTATACAATTTGACTTATTTGCCTTTATAAGTAGTCAAACATTCCAAATTGTTTTCTAGCTTTACTGTTAATGTTCTTTTATTTCTGCTCTAAGCCAATGTACTGATGTGTCTTGGCCGAGGCAAGAAATAGATTGGATACCATGTCCAAAGAAAGACTTACTCCCATTCCTTTATTCTGGACCAGAAAAAAGAGGAATACTACCAGTTTTCATGAGAAGAATTCCCAGTTCTGATTATATGATACACAGGCAAGGATTTATTTATGTAACATGATTTAGGTCCTGGTTTTCATTTAAAAAAAAAAACCTTGATATTTCATTTTTTAAAAACCTTGCTATTTCTAGGTATTCCCCTTGTTTTGGCATAGTGGACTGATTCGATATCCCCAAGCTGGTTCAGCAACACACACACACACACAAAATCAACCAAGCTTGTATTTTGTAGGAGACAACCTAGTGTGGGAGAGGGCAGCAGAATAATCCATATTCCATTAACTGCTAATATTACTCTTCTGTAATACTGTAAAAAACTGCACACAGCTGTCCTAACAATAGCTCTGTCATAATGGCATTTCCTGTGGCACAAAATACATAATTCCCTTGCCACAGAAATACTATTTGAGAGATAATGTTTAGATCCTGTACAACAAATTAACGATCACTATACATTCATTGCACTCAAAAAAGAAGTATCTGGAAAGGCCAAAGATCCATTGTTGCTGAGAGTGACTGAGAAAGAGGTCATGGGAAGCTGGTTTGCACAGAACGCATAAAGCCATCTCTAGTTACATTTAGAACGGCTCCAAATGCTCATAACATGGATAAGGTATTGCCAAGAAAATTCCATTCATTTTATTTTTCTCATGTAGTTAACTGACTAGCATCCCAATTAGCCAACTTAGTATGTTTCCATGTAGGATGGATAAACTGAATGTGTACTACAAGACCTTTTTTTAGAAAGGGAGAGGGCAAAAGAGCAGGGAGAGAAAACTGCAAAAATCTTTAAACTTTAAATTTTAAGATTTTTATTTTGATATATAACTGGCAGATGTTCAACACTAAATTTAAAGGGAAAGGAGCCAAAACAGTGCCAAACAAAGTGCCATATTGTCTATCCCTGGATTAAAATACAGAAAGCAAAAGGATGGAACTGCTGGGAAATTCTTCTGCACAAGCTACACTAAAATGAGCAGGAGCTGTTCAAGGGAACAATACCCTTTAATTTCACAGAACATTGTGAAAGAGAGACTTGATAGATTATTCTGAAATCCTGCTAGGCCTGCTACCCATGACAATAACAAAATCCACTGCCTAATGCAGTCATCTCTCCTTCACTCATGTAAAGACTACCTCTATCCTTTCTATACATTAAAAAGGCAGCATAGTAGATCACTGGCATGGAACTTGAGGCCTTTCCAGATGTTGTTGAACTACAAGTTCCTGAATAGCAGGAGCAGTAGTGAGACATACTGAAATTCAGAAATATCTGGACGGCCACGGGTTTTCTATCCTTATCACAGATCATTATTGTACTTTAACTGTCCATAAAATTTGAAAGGAACAAAGAAAATACTCAAATACGTGACTTAAAAGTTTGTACTAAAGAGTTAAGGGTCAAACAGTGAGTTTTATTGGTTAAAGTGATGGACAAAGCTGAATTCTAATCCCTATTTAGCCATGAAACCCATAGGATAATACATATTTTAGAGAGAGAATGTGTGTGTTGTATTTAAGATAGTATATACAAGACAGACAATCACTATCATTCCATTTTGTCCTACTTCATAATATGATTGTTTGAAATATAGAAGACGGATGGGAAGCATCACATATGACAAGCACCACAGGAGAAATGGCTGGATAACAAAAAATAAAAAAAAGAAAGAAACTGAATGAAGTAAAATCACTTATCCATTGCTACAGCATACTGATAAAATACGCCAACAGACTCTTTAAACATCTAAAGAAAAATACAAAGAAAAAAAGACCCAGCTCCATTCCATGGTAATTCATAGGACCAGAAGCAGGTATCACTTTAAATACAAGAATAAGTAAGAAATACCAACAAAAAGAATGTTTATGGTTCAGCCACTTACTCCTTAAGAAAGTCCTTTTATGGAACAACTGCACAGAAAAACACCTTGGCCTATCCCTGTTCCAGCTATTAGCATAAAGGTCTGTGTGTCAGAACTTGGGAGGAATAAAGATCTACCGTTGGACGACTCCAAGATCCACAGTGTTCCTACTATGACAGAAAAAGTAAAACAGTATTAAGTTAACACATTAACTCATTTCTTTGATATTTCCCAATATAACCAAGCAGATAGATATGGGTACGGATAATTCAAATCCTGAATTATCAAGAATACTTTGTTTATAGGGCCCTAAAAAGTAAAAGAAGAACAAAACAATCAGTGCCATTTCAGGATCAAAGTTCTGATGCAAACATACGTTCTCTGTGCCCCCCAAACACTCCACAAATATTCAAGGCTAAGGAATTATCTTCATGCTTTCTCACAGCTCAGAACACTAGAAAGCAAATACCAACATACATTGCTATGTATGCCTCATCGTAAGATATCCTCTGGATAGGACGTTCAGTTAATTATGCTCTAACAATACCCAGAGTGATTACTGGCATGCGACTACCTAAGAACGTTGTAATCTTCAGCCGGTACAAAATGAGGCCACTCAAGTAGTGGTAAGTGCTAGCATGACATCCATTTTGTATCAGTTGCACTAGTTGGCAATGTGTTTTGGACCCAAAGCTTGTCCTGCTTTCTACTCAGATAAAGGCGTAAGTTGATTATTTGAAGACTATCTTCATCCATAATGACTTGGCCTAGGACTGAGATCAGTATCAGAAGCCTTATCTATACGCTGACCTGAGAGTGTAATTAGGTTGGCAGGCATAATTCATGAATTCTCATTAGTGCCTCTCCAACTGATGTCTGCCAGCTTATTACAGACTTTAAAGTAGTCCTAAAGACTTGCCAAATCACTTCTACATCTTAAAAGAAGTTAAGATTTAGTACAATTTATTTATATATTCATTCATTCATTCATTCAATTTGTATGGACGCTCAATGACTCTGGGTGGCTTACAGTATTTAAAAATAAGATTAAAAAAACGTAACAAAATTATAAATAACATATATAGCAGCCAAAAAAACCCAACCAACACAGCTCTAGCCACACATACAATATTAAGATCCATATTGTGTTGACTGCATTTATTTGATTTTTATTGTTACTTATTATTATAGTTACATGATTTTAAATTCTGCTCTACATGCCTTTTGGAGAATTTGAAAAGCAGCTTATCAATCCTTGTACTAAGTTATAGGTGATATCGGGACTGTATTTAGGAAAGAATAAAGCCATGCCAATATCATATACATTTTAATTATAATGATAACAACAACAACAACAACAAGCCCATATTATTGACCCTCTGAGAGACAACTCCACAAGGCTCTCTTCTGCCCCCAATTGGCAGCTATTTGATCTCACAACAGGGAAGAGAGATGAGATGGCACCACCTCAATCAAAGGCCTCAGCTGAAAGGGCCCCTTCGTTGTCCTTCTTAAACTAATGCCTGAGCTTGATTTGATTTTATGTTTTTTATGTTTTTTAACCCTATCCCATTTTATCTTCTGTGTCATGCATTTCTGGACTGTAAGCCAATCTGTTCCTGCTTTTTAATGAGAGATGTATAACAGGGTTGGTGAGCTTAAGATTGAAGTCAACTTGCTTAAAATAAATAGCTAAATAAAAAATCAGACCACAACATATAAGAGAACCCAACTCATCCAAAAATTGCTACCATCAGTACTGGTAATATGACAGGCAGCAGCACTGACATTATTATACACGGCAGACAAAACAACCCATCTCTTTTTCCAATAAAACATGAGAGCATCTTCCTAAGTCATATAGCTAGAAATCTTCCTTCCTGGGATCGAGGGACAGGATCCAGAAATCTGCTAAACATAAGGCCTGGAATAAATCCTAGAGCGATGCAGCTCCAGGTACATCTGCTTACATTACTCAACCTTAAACATTAGTAACAGCTTAAATGTGAATATAGCATTTGTCGTTTTACATTGCCAATTCAATTCATATAGCACATGTTTTCATACACTGAGGGCAACTTATGGAAACACTGAGAAATCCTTGGGCAAAGAAAAAGAAAAAAAGCTGCAGCTATATTAGCTTGCAGCTTAAAGAAAATAAGAATGGGAGCTGTATGCTTCCTATTATATAAAATGGCTTCAGAAATGCCTCCCATACCACTTCCTGACTGCATCATTATGCAGGGAAGTCTGGAAGCCTTTGAAGACTCCACACTGAAACAAACTTGCATCTTTACTACAGCTTGAAGCTCTTGTTTTCTGACCACCCACGGAGAAAAGAACATGAATCTTTCATTTTAAATGCGCACTCCCATCCCCAACATGCAAGTGTTTTAAACGGAGCAGAGGGAGAATATTCATATGTAGTCATTAGGTAATGCTTTCCTGAGGAAACAACTTCGGCCCAAACTAAACAGTCTGTTATGGTTTGACTTAATAAGGTTTGAGGGGAATCCAGAAGTATTTGTTGAGTAGTAAGGGCCATAAAAGTATTCAGGGTTCCGTGCATCTCACAGATTTGCTTGTGCAAGAGAATTCGGCATCTAGTGGAATCACAGCTTTCATTTTAAAAGGTAGGTTTCATATTGCAAGTTATAGCTGTGGGCTCTCTGAAAATATTTCAAAAGGAGGAGTTGTTGGGGCTCACCCTAATGAAGATCTTGTACTGTTCCCTCCCCCTTTCCCATCTCTTCAGTATTACGCAGAATACAACTATGCTGAATTTCTGTCTGAAACCTGGAGAATCAGGTTTTTGATAGAGAAACAGCAAAAAAAGGACTTGATTTTACATTTACCTAGAAGCAAATTCCACTGAATTCACAAGATTTATCACTGAGAGGACACAATAAGATGGAACTGTGAATTATAGACCATAAATCAGTGGAAAAGCGCATGCCTGACATGGAGAAAACTCCTGCTCCAATCCCTTTCATCTTCAAATAAGGGTAGAAAAAGTCTGTCCAGCCATTGACAATTGTGTGTAGAACAGACAATAAAAAGTGAAATGACTCAATAGCCTTATTCAGTGGAAGCAGTTTGCTGAGCTCCTATTTTGCAACACAGCTTTAATGATGCAAATGCTTTGCCTATTAAAGCTATGCTTGAGCTCAATTAAAAAGCTGCAAAGAAGCCCATGTATTAAAAATACAGCTCAAGTCAAAAACCTGAAACTCAGAGTTCTAAATCTGAACTTACAGTGAAGGCCAGAGTTCAGTGATCTCCTTTTTTAATCCAAGCTGCAAGAAAATGTAATGGATTTAACAGACCAACTGAATCGCACAGTCAGGTTATAACTGGGAATACAGCCAGTTTATTTCCTCCCACATTTAGTCCCCTAATTTGTGAGAACAATTCACATAGAATTGGCCTAGCACACTCCATGGAGTCCTTCCCTCAAAAATCTTTGCCAAGGAAAAGCTGAGCATTAAAACTAAAATGTATATTGCTTCTCTTCATCACCCTGGGCACCATTGTTGTCAACTTAACAACGGTTATGAATTGCTTAGTAAAGAATGCCTCAGTAGTAGTTATGAAAAAAGGTCCTTTGCCTTGGACACTGCCCATTTCATCCAAGCTATGAGAAGTTGAATTTCTTTCAGTAACTTAAAAAGCAAGCAGAAAATGGAAAGTTGAAATGCATGACTGTGGGAAAGTTTGAACAGAGACAACAGACATTGATAATCAAACTTTTCAAGAGTCTGCCTTAAATCCAAGATTTTTGTAGCCACGTTTTCTTTCTAGGAATAAAGTATTATGAATCTGCCTTACTGCAAATCCAAATTACTGCCTTACTGTAAATCCATGTTCTTAGGAAGAAAATGACCAATGAATGCCTAAATACTGAAACTCTAAAGTTGCAAAAAGTAGATGTCAAATCTCAAAAGTCACTTAAAGGGTCTGGCCTCCTTCTAGCTTCCCTGTAGAATTTCAAATCATCCTCTTAAAAGCAATGTAGCTGCTTAAAAGGATTAAAGGATTCAAGCCAAACTGAAGAGAATTTTGTGAAGACTTCAGTAGGAAGCAGACTACACATAGACTGGGAATGGAACAAAATATCATTTGGTCAAATTCCCTGACAACCCATAAAGAGCATTTATTTCCCAGGCTTCTGGACTAGAAAGTGAAAAAAGAGGGGGGGAAAACTGCTCTAGAAATCACTCCCACTAACACATATAAGGGAGACTGGCCCTGTATACTTGTGAAAACACACTGCCATTCTGTATTCCATGCATTCACTTTACAGCCTACACTTTAAGAGTCACAGCAACATACATGTTGATTTTATATGCAAACCTCCAATCACAGCAAATATAGGACTAGCAGTCACTAAGTGGGATGCTGGACAAAGTCAGTGGCTCAACAAGTGATTTATAAATGTCAGCTATTGAAAACAAGGAAGATCCCAAAACAGCAAGGTGAAGTTTATTAAAGTATTAACCTTGATACGCTGTTGTAGCAGTTCTGAGCCCTCTGTCCTAACATTCAGTCCACTGATAGCAGAATCTGGAACTCAGAAGAGTGAATGATGAACATAACTCAAGGACAACGAATATGAAAAGTAGCGTTAATATAAAAGTAACAGTGAGAGTGACTAGAAAAAGATATACATAACACATTTGGACTACACAAATACAGACTCAGAAAAATGATGAGCTAGGTCTTTTGATGCTCTGGCATCAAAAACCAGGTAGACATTTAAAAAACGTTAATAATGAAATATATTATCAAGCATACTTTGGAAACAAATATGAGAACTAGTTGGAATGATCTGCTGTAGCTGCCTTCCTTCTGTACGTTAACAAACCTCTACACATATTAGAGATGGGTGACTATACAAATCTAAAAAATAAATAAATACCCATTTATTTCACAGTATTTAAGCTCCAGTAAAACTACTGGAGTTGTGTACACATAATAAACATATTTTTAAAAGTTATCTCTCTTTTTTAGTTATTAATTTTTTTAGTTGTTAATTTTACCATGCCCAAAAAACAACAACAAACCTGAAGATGATTTATGTACCAGTATTCCTGAGTCACAGAAAAAAATCTCATCTTGTTCAAATCCTACTTACTTCAAAATTTTGCCATGGTATGTCTCCAAGTACTTGGCCCTCTTCTGTTTATGTTATTTTTTGCATCATCCCAAATTATTACCATCTATGTGACACAGAGTAGCTTGTGGAAATTTGTTTTAGAAAATAAGAAAATCAGCCCCAAAATGCATTATCTTGCCTACATTTCTCCACTATGAGGTTTGTGACTGATGGTGCTGCTCATTCTCTTACTGATCTTCCTTTTTTTGGTTTTAAAGAAAGCAATACAGGCTAGAAGTTCTAATTTCACTGTTGCACTAGTCAGAGCAGTGAGAAATAAAAAAATTGCAACAAATGTATTAAAAAAAAAAATTCTCCTTCCTAAATGTATGGCAGCCACTACCAGACATTAGGAACTAAGTATGCTTTTTTCTGAGAACTGGTTGCATTAAACTTTACCGACAGAGAGACTCCTTTTTCTTCAGCTAATAACAAATGTTATTCTTACCAAGTTGATATGCAGCCAAACAACTCATTAAAACAGGAGCCCAACTTCAGACCCAGAAGTTACTCATAAGCCTCCTAGCAATTCAGGGCAAAGACACTGCTCCTTTGAATCAGAATGGTTTCTTTAAACAATTAAGTAGGTTTCTATAGTTCAAACCATTAGGGAACGCCTTCATAAGGAATTATGGAAGCTTCAACACACACTCCAGAACTAGCAGACTATGATAATAAGATGTCAGGGTGCCAGTACAATTGTAGGATGTGGGTCAAAGAACTTAAAAAGGAAAGTAACAGAACAAAATTATCAAAGTGTTGTCTTATTTCTGAATCTTCCCACCTTTCGTGTGGGTGCTCAGAATTCTTTAAAGCTGAGAATTGAATTAGTTGATATGCTATTTTTTTCCTAGCTCAATTTTTACAGCAAACATAACTTGGTTAAAAAACAAGCATTGACGAGGATTTTATAGCATATCTACTGCAGCCTTTCCCTCCTTCACACTTTCTATACAGATTACACCCACTCCTCGTTTAGAGACCATGTTCCATTCCAATGACCAGGTCGTTAAGTGAAATGGTCACTAAGCGAACACATGAGCAAGAGAAAGAGAGAGAAAGAAATGCTGTGAAAATTACTAGTTGCTGCCATCTCATTCAGATAAAGTTCTCTTGTACAGCTATGCCAGCATTACTCTCACTCCAGTGTGCATTCTTGTCAAGTGCATGAAATTTGGTCGTAAGCGCATGCATTGGTTAGAAAATGATTTTTTTTATTACTATCGTATTTGCGAATGGTCGCTAACCAAGGCAGTCATTAAATGAGGAGAGGGTATATATGGTTTGGTCTTAGGGTTCACAGAATTGCTAATCCTTTCTGTGGTAGTGGTACTGTCATACTGTTCTGGGAATGCATGTTCATGAAAGCATATCAAATCTGACCTAGTGGCTTTCTGTTTATATTTATAGGCAGCTTCCCTATGTATATGTAAATGTGTGAGAGTAGCAGTACTTAGCCACAAAGGCGAGGAAAATCACTGCCAGAAAGAGTTGTTGTCACTAGGTCAGACTGGACTTCTTCTGGACGTGGATAAGAGTTTTCTGCAGTGGCCACAAAACAGCCTGCATTAAACTAATATGCCTCCATCTATGTCTACATTGTGCCCTAATCATTGTGTACTATTAGTTGACATATCATTTTAGAAGTGAAATGGGGCAAGGACAAAGGTCTAATTAATTAATATAAAGAATTGAAAAACCATGGGACAAAACAATCTTTCAATGATAATGATAGATTTATATTCAAGAAAGAGGGGTTGTCCCTATCTAGAATTTTATCTTAATGTAAGAACATGTTTGACCCCACTTACTCAATTATTAAACCTTAAAAAAATAATTTAGTTCAGGGAAAGCTATTAAACACCCAGATATGCAAAGAATATACATAACCCCTGACAGTAAGAGATTAGGCCAAAAACTGTGAAGAATGTTGAGCAAAGTAAACACACCCTTTTTGCACTATATTATCATTAATGTAACTGAGATATTTTACGTGATTTTTATAAAACAATAAATAATAATCCTTGAAAACAGCAGAGAATCATACACTTGGAAGGAAACTTCCAACTGGTCCAACCCTCTGCCCAATGCAGGATCTGCTAAAGCATTTCGGACAGTTGGCTTCCTCTGTATATGAAGACAAACATATCACTTCATGAGGCAGTCTATACCACTGGTTGACAGCTCTTACAATCTGAAAATTCCTACTAATACCCAACATAAATCTATTCCCCTATCATTCTGGTCCTGTCCTCTGGGAACAAATCCATTCCTTTCTGTGATGGATTGGGATGAGAAGGTTCAAGGACAGAAGCATGTCCTCAGCCCACAGCTTGAGCATGGGAAAGCAAAGAGGATGAGACTGGCACCACCCTAAGGAATTCGTACTGTTTAGTTGCTGGCTTGGGGAGTTTAGAGTAAGTCTGGTGAGATTCTGTCTAGCAGGTGCGAGCAAATAAAGTAACTGAGCTGTTCCAGTACTGTCTCGTGGAGTTTCTTGGGCTTAACCTGACATTTTCCCTACAATGTCTGTAGACTCCTTTCACATCTTCCTTCAGTTGGCTCTTCCACAGAGTAAACATACCTACTCCCTTTAACCATTTCTCACAGGATTTGGCTTCTAGTTCCCTTACTAATATGGTGGCCCTCCTCTGAATTCACTCCAAATTGTTGATGTCATTTTATAGTCATCCCCTCAACCCCTTCATTCATCATGTTACAACACAGGGCCCAGAACAGAGCCCTAATGCAGTTTGTTCAGTACTACTCTCTAATTTAATGTGGAGCCATTGATGAGTACACCTTGGGTATGGTCATTCAGCTAATAAAGAATACGTCTGTTATATCATCTAACTTTTATTTTACTATTTTCACATTAATGAGAACACCATGAGACATTTTGTTGAATGTTTTGCTGAAGGTCAAGGTAGACTATGTCTACTTTGACCTCAGCATTTTGACCTTCACATCATTTCTCCAACCTAGTAAACTAGAAACTGTGCCAAAAAAGATTAGTCTGGTATGCCTTGTTTGTGACTATTGTAGAATGGAAAACAACAATTAACAATAGTCACAAACAAGGCACGCCAGACTAATCTTTTAGTGCTCACGAATATACTATTTAATAAAAATGTGCTCAACAACCTTACCGAGGTTGTCCTCTTTCCGTTTTTTTTTAAAAAGGGGGAAATTTGCTCTCCTCCAGTTTTCTGAGATTTTACCAGTTCTCCAAGAGTGCAGCCTGTAGTTCTGCAATTCCTTCTGTTAGCTCTTTCAGCATCTAGGATGTAAGTCATCTGACCTGACTTATTTAAGTTAGCTAAATCTTTCCTTACTTCATCTATTTTGAGCTGCAACTCCCTCCTTCCACTAGTGACACAGTGGCCAGCTCAGCTTTGCTTCCCTCCTGAGAGAAGACAGACGTAAAATACCAGTTAAGGTATTATGCCTTCTTGTATTACTCATTACCAATTCTTTGTAACAGATCTTTACCTTCTTTGCCTTGCTTTGTTTCTAAACCTTTTCTGTTGTTTTGGACATTCTTGCAAGCCTCAGTTCATTCTGCGCTTTAGTTTTTCTGATAGTCTTGTATTTTTCTTCAGTTATATGCCCCTCCTTCCTTTTCCTATAGGTGTTTCTTTCTCTTCAGTGTTTAGAAAGCTCTGTGTGCATCCACCCTAGTGTCTTTAGATGCCTCCCATATTTCCTTCTAGTAGCAATGCTTTGTGATTGTGCTTTCATAGTGTCTTGTTTCACAAGATTTCACCCTGGACACTTTTTCCCGCTCAGGATTTCAAGACACTCTTCTGAAATCCAATATACAAGTTTGTCTCTTTTCTATTCCTCTTCCCCATGATATAGTGAACTCATGGTTGCTTTCTCTTAAGGTTCCAGCAATCTTCACTTCCTTTTTCTGCTGTTCTGGGTTGCTGCAGTGCGTTTGTACTTGTTTGAATACTGTCCTTACACAGCTCCTCTTGTGGGAGGTTGGGTTGTTACTTTGGTAAAGAGAAGCTGTGTAAGAACATTATTCAAGTGAGCACAAACGCATTGCAACAACCCAGAACAGTAGAAAAAGGAAACAGACCACCTATACAACATCTTCCAACAAAATGGATATCCACGCAACTTTATCAAAAAGTGCCTGACCACTCAACGTACTACAACACAACCAACACAAGCTATGAAAAGGATAACACTGCCATACATCAGAAATGTCTCAGAAACTACCAACAGACTACTACAACCACATGGTATCTCCGTAGCACACAAACCAACTAAAGCCCTCCAAAACATCTTAAGTAAACCAAAAGATCCAGTAGCCCAAGAAGAAAAAACAGGAGTCATCTACAACATACAATGTAAGGACTGTAACAACCACTATGTAGAACAGACAGGCAGAAGGCTAGCAGAGCACACCCATGAACACCAACTAGCAGTCAGAAGACACAATGAAAACTCCTTAATCTCACAACACATGGACAGATTCAACCACAGTTTCAGCTGGGAAACTGTCAGCATCTTAGACCAAGCTAAATCCAAAAATGCGAGGGAATTCCTGGAAGCTTGGTATTCAGGCAAGACAGCCATCAACAGGCACATAAACAACATCTACACACTGTTCAAAAGAGACAATAGAAAGGAAAACAAAAGACCAGAACATCTCCTCACCAGCAATCATCACCCAGATAAGCAGAGATTAACACCAAGATTATCACCAGACATACAATCAGCAGTAAACAATACCCTAAGCAAGGAACTACCAGAGGGAAAAAATAAAACAAAACAAAACCCCCACCCCCACTGGCAGGGCATGCCACTGTATATAAACAGAGAGCAAACCCCACTCCATTCTAGCACTGAAGATGTTACCTAGCTGGGTAACAAAACGTTTACAAGAAAACAACCAAGAAAACAACGTTTGCAAGAGAACCCCAAGGACTCCATAGTTCAACCCTGAGCTACGCATATTCTCTTCTATTGGTAATCTTCACTTCTTCAACCAGTTCATCCCTGCTGGTAAGGATTAGGCCCAGGATTGTACTTCCTTCTATTCTCTGACAAATGAAACTCTTACAAAGAGAAGACAGGATTCGCTGGGTCTCTGACTCTTGGCCAAGTTAGATTTCCAACAGATATCAGAAAAGCTAAAATCTCCCATTATCAGTATCGTGGGCCTCTTTGAATGAATGGGTACCAGAGGATTTTTAAAAGAGAGAGTAATTGTCCTGGGCCTCATACATGAGGTTGACCTATCCAAAGAATGGTTCAGTATTTAAAATGATCAAATAGATCAGTATTTCTCATTCAAAACTGTAAAACAAATAAGTCAATATACAATCCTGAAAGTAAGCTCAGTATTTTGGATTTCCCCATTTAATGGACCATTAAGTTCAACAGAACAAATATAGTAGAGAAAAAGTTACATAGATGCAAATTCCCCACCCCACAACTCTTAAAAAGGCCACCTTATCTCTATTGTACAAGCATCTAAATGTATGTTCATGAAAATTAAGATGGTTGCAGTGTTTCACATGCTAGTGCAGCACCATTATATTTTTCAACACTCTCTTCAATTCTTATTCAGTCCATGTCAATCTATTATACAGTAAAAATATAGCAGAATATAGCTTTCGGCAGTGTGAAATACTGTATTGTGTTTGAGAAAGTGGTTTTCATCAATGTTGTAAACTTACAGTAGTGTGACTGACTATAAACAGTATGATAAAATGTTTAAACTTTTCAGTTCTGGAATGGGATATAAATTTTGGATCCAGGATATCTCTTTACATTCATACTGACACAGTGTGAATGTGACCTTTTTCTAGAATTAAGTTCAGTTAATGTCAACAGAGCTCACTGCTCCAGTTTTATACCTCTATGGTACACTCTTTCCTTCCAAAAATAGACTGAAGAAAATCTACTGAAGCACACTGATCTGTTCACCAGTAAGCACAAATATTAGATCATTCAGTCTAGAGAAGCAGTAAGAAACTGTAGTGCTCTTTGCCATCTTACTTTCTAACGCTTTATTTATTTTTTTATTTTTCAACTGGGTACAGCTGGCATGCTGCAAAACAAAACCCCAGACAATAGCATCGTCTTTATTTAAAAAAAAAAAAAAAAGTCTCTAAACTCCATAAACACATAGCCATTGTAAGGGTGGATTTACACACTGTGTTAAAACCTTGATTTGTTTAAACATCTTTTCTTAACAGGCTTCACAATAATTCTATTACTCTAAGAAAAATATAAATGTAAACCATGGTTTGAAATGCTCTTTTACCTTTTTTTTTGGCAGGGAGAAAAAGAGAGAGAAAGGTCTTTTCTGCTTAATAAAGATTTTACCAAAATATGATATACAAAGATGTACAGCAGAAGGAAATTCTATTAGACACCCTGATATAAGTGAAATCTTAAAATTTGTACTGCAACCAAAAGGGGCATTTGGCAAAACACCGAGATGTTACTAGGAAGCTGCAGTTAACATTTCAGTCAAATATAGCCTCAGCTCCTTGATGACCTTGCTTGGATAAGTTTTTCCTTCCTGCAAACTTGCCTATCTGACTCTTATTCATTTCTTAAAAAAACAACAATGAAGGAGCTTCAACGTTTAAAATGAAAAAAAATGAGTTTTATCAGATCACTTCTTATACTTCTAACACCATTCAAGCCATTAAACCAGAGAAACTGAGGAAAGGAGGAGAAAATTTAAAAAAATTTAAAATGGAACATTTTACATATGAAATAAGAGTGACAGCACAAAGATTCTTAAGCTTAGAAAAGAACTCACTACTTTCTCATCTGATAAAACATGGTGAGGTGTTTAAGCTTTTGAACTAGAGCAGTGTTTCTTAAACTTAGCAAATTTAAGATATGTGGACTTCAACTCCCAGAATTCCCTAGCCAGGCTGAAGTCCACACATTTAAATTTGCCAAGTTTGAGAAACACTGAACTAAAGGAATCAATTCATGAACAATGCAATACTGTTTTAATACTTTATTTTTAAACCTTCCTCTAAAGTCACCTTTTTTGTAATTCTTAATGTTTGCTTTTCAAGTATGCTTGAAAATTGTGAATTTAAGGAAACAATAATACCAGAAGTACTTCAAACTGATCAATCAATCATTTGGGAGCACAGCAGTAAGAACCTACATATGTTATGCGCTCTGAATCAAAAACTAATAGCAGAGTTTCATGTTGCTCTAAAAATAATATAAATTATTTCAGAGCACTAATTTTGTTGTGTTATTCACAGATACTGATGTGCAGACTCTGGTTGAAGTTTATGGCAGAATGAAAGAGAAAAATGTAGTCAAATCTAGTCACCTGCATAAGAACTATAGTCCCACCGGATCTATCAACATAAAATGGCATTATCAGCCATGATATCCCACCAGGTCACAGACTAGGGATAGAGATTGGAAAACACTGATTTGTACAGGTTTAACATAAGTATCCACACTATATATATTCATGGGAACTAATTGTTTTATCTGTATTTAATAAATTTAATTCAGTTACATCAGTTTTTACTTTATTTCCTGGCTCTTCCTACTTAGTGAAATCTAGTCCTCAGCTTACCCACAAAAACTGCACATACCTGATCTAAAAGACCCATAAATAGGTACATGTCAACAGACTCTTTTAGAGTAAGCAACATTAGGCAAAGCACAGGAAAGAAAAAAATAGTATGGCAAAGCAACTGAAAGCATGAGGTAAGGAAATATACCTAACTCTAGTTTACACCAACACCATTCAGTATATCCTTAAATACCTCTCTGTCCTATATTTGCTTCTATCCCATCATACACTGACTTCTGTGGTTTGAACTTCTCACCTCTCTCTTTATGAGGATCTTACCAATTCCATCCTACCACATCTTTCTTGGTCTTCCACTTCTCTTGATCCATTCCCTCTTCTTTCATATATTTCTTTAGAATTTCTTTTGAATTTGGTTCTTATTCATTCTCTCTATAAGGCCAAACCTCCTAAAAGCCAACAGCATGACATTATCTGCATAAAAACATATATGTACATCCCCAAACAACACATCTCTAACATCATCATGCTTTATACATTTATACCATAATCACTGGGACATCACCTGTTCTTGTCTTAGTTCCTTACTCAATGTTAAAACATTAACTAAGCATTCAATTTGTTCTCATGCATGCTTTGTTTCCATCACACAGCTATGACCACATTTCTCAACCAACATTCAACTCCATATCTGCACAAAATATTCCATATTTTAAGCCTATTCAATTTTATTATGTGTTCTTCTGAATCAACAAATGTATACTAAAATTTCTTTCTCGTATTCTTATGCTGTTCAATAACCTGTTGAAAAAAAGTAAAATCTGGTCTGCCCATCCCTTGCTCAGCATAAAATTGCACTGCACTTCACAAATTTTGCTCATTGTTTCCTTCTCACCAGAATTCTGTCGATCAGCTTCCCAGGCACGCTTAACCAACTAATCACCCTTGCTATCTTTCCCTTCTATGTGTCAGGATTAGATGCACTTTCCACACACGTTAAACAACCAGCACATCCCCTCAATAATCAAACCATTCCATCTTTCAACATGGAAAGTGTTAGACATTATAACATCTAATTCTGCAGTCTTACTGTTTTTCAACTTTCTCAGAGTATTTATGATTTATGATATACCCCAGTGAATTAAGGAGGCGTCTGTTTAAACCACTTCCAAATATTATCTCTCTGTTGTGGACTTACAATATATTTTATCCCTATTGCCCTGGAGACAAATCTTGTATATCTCCATCAAGGTCAACTTCCTTACTCTCCACATCACTCCATTCCATAGGATCAGACCACCTTCATTCAGGTCTGTTATATCCTTGTACAAGGTATCTAGTTTTCTTTCTTTTCATTTGTTGTCATTGTCATTCATTTGCTCTTTTCCATTTATTCCTCTTACATTCCAGTCACAATTTTCCATGTGCCATGGTTCTCATCTGATGGGGCCAGAAACATTGACCTCTGTCATCCATCATGGCTTTGCTCAGTCAAGATTTTTACACAATATGTTTTAGCATGATAGAGAAGGTGTAGACTACATTGGCCATGATATTAACATGAGAACGGCTGGCATTGCATATCCTCAGTATGCTGTTTATGTCCAGTCCTTTCTGTCATTTCCTTCTCAATCCAGAAATCTTCTGAAGAGCATCAATGAGATAACAAACTGCATGTAGGCAAACAAACAGAGCCAATCTAGGTACAGTACACATAATTTTGGTTCATAAATAAAGCTAAATTTAGGTGTACTTCTCTTGAAGGATTAGTTTTATTTTTTATCATTCTGATTTCTGTCCAGCTTGGAAAAGTTATTCATTCATGAACCACATTTAATTTAGATTATGCAGCATCAGGCTGCCTCTGGAGAATGCTCTGGGATTACTCCTGAACAAAAATTCATATGCCAAGTTTTGCTGGAAAACTCCATTTCAGTAGTAAAACTGATTTGGTTTTAGAATAGAAAAGAATATATATAGCTCGGGGTTGGACTGATTTGGTTTTAGAATAGAAAAGAATATATATAGCTCAGGGTTGAACTGTGGAGTCCTTGGGGTTCTCTGGCTTGATTGTTTCTTGCAGACATTTCGTTACCTGGCTAGGTAACATCTGTGCTAAAGCTAAAGCACTGAAGATGTTACCTGGCCAGGTAACAAAATGTCTGCAAGAAAACAACCAAGCTCAAAAAACCCCAAGGACTCCACTGATTTGGTTTATTTTATACTGACTATCAGTTCAATTATAAGCCCAATGTAAAGAACTGCTTATTAATTATAGTGTTCTAATGTTCTGCCTTCAATAACTGCTGGATGTCTGCATAATTGGAAATACAGGAATGTGTCTTTTCTGTTCCAGTGACTAAGCATATAATTCACTTTCACAGGAGGCTGAAAGAGTGCCCTGCAATTTGCATTTCAACACATTCTAGGTTTTTCCTGCTTCATTATTCTTTTGGGCTGAAGATTTTGCCTTTTAAATTGATCTGATGTATGACAACTCTGCTATATATCTTATTCTTGTTTTATTTTATTTTTACTTGCATGCTGCTTAAAACTGATGTTGGAGAATCTTTATGAACTGAATGGAAAGGTATGAATATTTTAAATAAATTTATAGCAACATTTACTTATACACAAAGGCATCCAAAACTGTGAATTGCAGTATAATTGTACTTACCTGAACTTAGAAAGAAAAAGAAATTGGTCAGAAGTAGAAGGGGCAGACAATTAGTATTGATAAAGCATGATGAGTCAGTCAAACTGACAAATGCATAAAGGCATTTAATCTTCTGCAAGTTTCCAAGGTATCTTTTAATTATTAATTAAACTATAAGAAAGACCATCACTGTACAATTAAATAACAAAATGACAAATTTATTTCCAACCTGCATCCATAACAACATTGCCAACTAAAGCATATTACATACAATAATTGTTTATGATTTATAGTTCTTGGAAACATGACTCATTTTGGAATGCCAACACAGTTTTGTTATATAACTACACAGCTCTTGGTTTCCAGAGTAGGATATTATAGAAAGAACATGTACAACACTCCCTACTTTCAAAACAGATAACATGTGGATCAAGTAATCCCTGAGTAACAGAATATTCACAGATTGCTCATAACTCCAGACTGGGTGAAAAAAATTACACCATACATTTCACAGACCATGCTGAACCTTTCAGGTAGAGAAAACACCTAGACTCATGAAAAAATGTTGGCAACATGATGAGGCAAGCACGTGAAGATCATCATTACAGTGAAGATTCATTTACTCAAGAGAAAGAGAATTGAGAAAATTAGACACATAATATTTCTGCATTTTTAATGGGCAACTTCAGAATAGGTGTTAACACCAAATACCACTTGATGTTATAAATATGATGCCTTATAAATCATGCTTCCAAAGTGGCAATACTAATATACTGTCAGTTCTCACAACGTAAGAAGTGTTTTGTCATAACAGCATGGTGAGACAATAAAATGACCAGCTCCTTTCAACAGTATAGTTGGAATAATCAATATGTTTGTGGGGAGAGAGTAATTGTGGAGATACTTAACATGTCACTGTTCTCTACATGCTTAAAAATGTTCCTTCTTGAGGAATAAACATTTAGTCTGAGGAATAAAATCTAAATTGTTAAAAAGTTACACATATGGCAGTATATGACAATGCTAAGCATAATCCAAGCAGCACAATATTTAAACATACTTTTTATTACATTAGCACAGGATCTCCAACTTTTTTGAGCCAATTGACAGATTATTACAGAATTGATTATGACCAGTTTCGTAAAATGGTGCCATAAAAGATACAAACAATTACAAAACACCCAAAATGCAAAGAAAGCTCTAGTCTATAGCCAATTGCTATTTTAATCTTCTAATATTTGCTGGGATCTATGTTGGAAGTACCAATTATTCTTAAAGCTGGTTCATAGTTTTATAGCTCATTAACTTCCTGACTATTTTTTAATAAATAAATAAATTAATTAATTAGTTAATTAAAAAAAATTAGGTATGCAGCAAAAACCAAAGAACACATTAAGGAGTATCTGTTGTTTCCAGGAGCACGTTGAAGCTCCAGACACTAGTACATCCCCCACAGGGTGCAAAATCCATATTTCAGCAATATATTTTAGGTAACTAAAAAATCATAGTGTTATCTGATAGAACAATTAACCTCAAAATGTATATGAATGGCCAACCACAAACTGCTGGTAAATCCAATTTAAAGAACTGGTTTTAGAATGGAAAAAAAAAACCTTAACTGGGAATTAGATTGCAGAAGTCATTATTTTCAGTTATAGTTAATGTGGAAAATATGCTAATCTATTTTTTAACATTAAGTATATACATTCAATCTTGCATTAATGAATAACTAATATTGCATAATTGATGCAGAACAGGTACTATATCCTTCCATCCTTGTAATGTCAGCATTTCTGAACACATAACAATGCCCTTTTCCTCTGTCTTTTCATCAGTTTCCATACCAGTGGTATAACAATCCAAAATTATACGAACAGTGACAAAAATTAATGAATCTTCAAAAACAAAATTAATATGTGAGATGACTTCTAATCAAAAGGGACCATTATGGCATAAAACATCATATGAACTAGTATTGATTTTTAATTGATTCATTTAATCTCAAAAAATAATCTGCATCCTCAATGTCTTCCTGAAATGATACATAAATGTTCTAAATACATGATTTTTAGAACAGTAGTTTTGTATCTATAGAAATATGAATACTTCTCAATTGGCATTGATGTAGTAAATAGTCCAATTCCTTATTTGCTAGACACTGTTCTATGTTTCCCTATTACAGATAATAGTTGTAGCTGTATTATTTGTAGAGAGTACTTGTTGAATTCTCTATAAATAGAAGGAATTCAGAAGCATAAATGGCTGTGGGGTCATATGAACTAGATGCCAATAGGCATTTAATTAGAAATACTCCTGCTCTGTGCTTCCTGGCAAAAATAATATTTGTGTTACAGCTGCTAAAATATAATTTAATCATCTTAATTATACACTCCATTCTGCTATCAATAATCCAGCACAAAGCTTGCCTTGCCATTTCCAAATTTTGACTCTCCATATTATTTAGCGTGATCATAAGAATCAAATAAGATTTGGCATGCTAATGTATACTTCTAATCCAAAAGGAGGATGAGTTCCCCATTTTCAACTAATTAGATTCTTAGGTACTTCAATTTACAAGAGATATCAGATATACCAAATCAAGATGATCTATTAAAGATTCCAGTGGATAAAATTTACTATTAATTGACCCAAGACAGAAGGTATCTTGCATGATGTGACCTTATGCTATAATGCCTTTACTTATAAAAATGCTTTTAACAAAATGATCTGTATAAAAATATTGGCCAACCATTATTTTAATAATTCTGTCTCCATTTTACTAATGTAAAAACATTAAAGTAATTGTTTAAAACCACTTTGGTT
Source organism: Python bivittatus (assembly GCF_059951505.1). Classification (NCBI taxonomy): domain Eukaryota; kingdom Metazoa; phylum Chordata; class Lepidosauria; order Squamata; family Pythonidae; genus Python; species Python bivittatus. The sequence continues at coordinate 19,727,846 of NW_028277113.1, read as the reverse complement.
TTACTTAAAACATATATTAATGTTCAAAAGAATGGATCATTTAAAAAATCATTAAAATGTATAGTCTCTTAAATGATACCGACTTATTTAGTTATCAGCTAAAAAGGGCACTCTTCTTTATAACCACCAGTAGAATCTGTTCATTTTCCAATATGATCCATATCAAAAATGTAATGTATATCTGATATCAAAAATCCAGCAAAAAGGAATGTTCTATAATCTTCAACATTTTACACAATCAGAAATTTGTGTTAATACCGAAATTTAAATATTACAGGCATTATTTGCTAAAGAAAACAAGTTCAAGATGTTGCAAATAATTTCTTGAGTCAAACCCACTCACCCTTCACTCTAGCCCATACACATTAAAAAAAAAAATCACATGTTTTTCACTGGATCAATGTATAGTTTCATAATAGCAGTGGAGGATTATAATGCTTCATGACATAATCAATATAGATGTCACCCTACCTTTCAGCAATAGCAGTATAACTTTGTTACAGTAAAACAGAGTTGAGAAATTGAACTAGTCCCAGGATTTTCCCTCATTACCCTGCATGGTCTGTTCTATGCAAAGGAATGAAGCTTCAAGCCTAAGAATTCCTCCACCCTCTCCTGCAATCCTTTTGTCTGTTTTGTACAATCATTTCAGCCGACCCCCGAGCAAAGGAAGATGGCCTTGGCTGAAATCAGCACTGTTCTACCCTTTCTTTTCCTGGGACTGTGGAAAGGCAAAAATACAGCAAAGAATCACACATTCAGAGCACATGGAACATTCTTAACCCAGGGTGTGAAGAAATGGAGCACTGGGACAGGGAATTTATGTGATGTCCCCACAGGACGTGGCAGGCCACAGTTGGCCCATAAGCTGAAGGTTTCTTGTCCATGTCTTCTTCCATTGCAAGAATATCAGCCAAGAATCAACATTGGTCTGATGATGAAAGAGAAGAACATGTTTTCAGGGATCTTAAAAATATATTCCTCAGTGGTGAAACTGCACATTATAGAAGTGATTACAGAAAAGATCCAGAATTTAATTTCAGGGTAAAATGTTCTACATGATAAAATATATACCCATAGAGTATATTCTTTTCTAGCAGATTAGTGGCTGCTGTCAAAGGTTAGAACTGGATACCTAACTACAGCTGACAGAAAATATTACTGCATTAACAGGCAGGACCAGGAAATTAGACTCTTGGTATTTATAAGGGGGATAACCTATGGAATTCACAGATGCTATTATTACAGAGATTGACATAACATATTTTTTCCCTTCCACACTCAAAGAAAATAAATTCGTATTCATTTTTTCTATTAGATCCCCAGGATTTAAAGAAAACACACTTGCCTTATCAGCTCTAACCAGGAAGTTTCTGGATCAAATCTATAAAACCACAATATGTTGCCAAAAGGCTGTTAGTTAAAGCATGATCTTTTAGGTAAGGTGAACAAAAGTTAGGGTAAATGTGAGGAACTCATATGCAAAAACACATATATGAGCAGTGATCATTACATGGCAATTATTTCTGAAATACAATTACAAATATTGCATTCTTAAATAAAGCAATAGCTCTAGATTATCCATCCATCCAGCATGATGGTTTCACCTGATCATGCTTCCAGTCACTAAGCTAAGGAACAAAAAGGGATGCAGGCATGTCCCAACATAATCTACCTTGAGGCATTTATTCTATTCAGATTTATTTCCGCCTCAAAAAATTTAGATCACAAAACAGGAGGGTCACTTCTTTCTACAGCCAGAAATAACTGCTTATGAGGGGGGTTCTTATTCTGTCTAGAAGGATATCTTTCAAAATTTCCTGTAGTTAATGTAGTATTACACTAGTTATTACAAACCATCTTTCTTCAACATGACATTTAATATATTCTTCCAATATATAACAGATACTTTCTCATTTTAAGTCTGGATTGAGGATTCTACAACATTTCAGATGCTGTGAACTATACTGGTAGATTCCCTGAACAAATTTCATGCTGGCCAGAATCTTACATTTGGCATAATTAAAACTGGTCTCACTTCCACCAATGAAAACTGAAAACAGCTTAACTGTTGTTGTTTTTTTAAATGCCTTTAATTATTTAAACAAAACAAAGAAAACACAACTAAGAAAAGGAAAAAAGAATTTTTTTTTAATATATATTGGGTTCTCAGAAATATATGTATGTATATACATTGATATTATATAATAACTTGTTTTTCTTGAAATACAACTGTTTCGAGAAAGAATGACCTATTTCATCGTAATTGGGGTTTCCAATTAATTGCTGATTGCATAGGTCAGCAGCATGACAGATATAATCATGTCATCTGCCTGCCACACCCATGCACTCATGTATCTGTGTGATGTTGAAAGTGTTTTTTTCAAGGACCAAAGAAAATCCTGAGATAACAGTGCAAGAATGCTGAAACTTCACAAACTTTGGCAAATATGCAAGATTTCAGGCATTTTTTATTAATGATTAATTTATTTGGAATCCTGCCTTGGACACAAAATCATTAATGATGCCTGGAAAACTTGACAACTTCTGATACATAGCAAATCCTAGGAACGGTATGCCTCTTCTTTTGTAGAAGCCAAATTTATCAACTCCCTCAGGCAAAGGCTTATTTTAGGAGGACAACATCAGCACTAAGTCATCCTAATGTAAGAAGAAAAAGGAAAATCAATGAGATGCTAAATATCTGGTGACCAATTAACTTGCGTTGGGGTGGGAAGTTTGCATAGTTGCTGTAAGCATAATTGTTTGTATTTTCTTCTGTTGAACAATATATGCATACCCAACTATGTATTTAAAGAGAGAAAAAAGACAAAAAGGGCAAAATCTTAGTGAGCAGACCATTAAAAAACATGTTAATATATGTGTGTATGAAAGAAATTAGAGTATTAAAATGTGTGCCAGTTTCAAACTACATGGTAAGTTGCATGTGGAATGCTTATGCAAAGCAGATGTTCAAGAAAAAAGAGAAAAAACATCAGAGGGACAAAAGGAAGCAAAATCACATGAAAATACAAGGTAAGAAAGGGCCTCCATTTTATATTAAAAAAAACTCCTGGGAATGTGCTCCATTAATACACGCACAGATACACACAGGAGACACACAGACACACACACAGAGACACACAGGAGCTGTTATTCATACAGAAACAATTACTGAGCCAAGGGAAGATGCAAACACAAAATGGCCATAACTCTTGACTTAATTTAGCAAACCTTTGATCAGTATTTTGAGCACCCCTACTTTCTTACATAAACACATTTCTCAGTGGTTTGCTCTAATACTAGTAGCTGAGCATAGTAATTAGAGGATTCAGGTGAAAAAAAATACAAGTATAGCAAAACTGAAATGATATAATACAATTGCCAATTACTTTTAAATTCTCACTAGGTTTCAAGCTATGAATAATGTTGAGCTGATAACTTACGTACTTAGTCTTAACAAAACTTTGATAAGTTATTTTTATTATCACAGAGTACACACAAACAATAAAGAACAAAAATTGCAACTAACTCAGTAAGGACAATCCAATCCAACATCAATTTAGCTGCAGAACATGGCTAAATAAAAGATTATAGAACCAAAAAAAGAGTAAAAAAATCTGAGTAAGACAATAATCTACCATTGTTAACACCATCCTTATGAATAAACTTAGACTATTTCAATTGTAATATAATGTTATAGCATAATTTAAATTTCCAGACAATTACGGATTATTCTGTTTCAACTAACAATGACTGTTCCAAGAACTACACCTCACCTACCTTCAAAATTTGCAAATCTATACAAGGGTATATCCAATTCAGAAAGCAGGCAAAGCTTTGAGCTGGCTCCTCTCCCTTCATCTTAGCTAATAAAGGTACCATGCAACTATAGTGAATTAATATGTGCCATAGCAAACCCTCCAGCTATTCTTGATTAATAGGTACAATATCTGCTTTTTCTACTTGATTTACTGACTTTTATATTTCATACTGGAACACAGTGAACCCTTTTGGAAGGTACACAACCATACAATATTGTTAGTATACAGTGACTTATCCCATTCTGATAACATCATAATATGCAGGTGTGTATCTAAAAATGTTAACATATTCTCTAGATACTGGGAGAAATGATGCAATTGGGATTTTTATAATATTTTAGAGTTTGACTTTTCCAGTGTATCACCTTCAGCTGTTACGTGGAAATCCTGGGAAATGAAAACCCCACACACCTAGATTAGGGATAGACTTCTCTAGTGGTTATGTGAGCCACACTTAAGTAAATCAAGTTATACTTGTATTACCACCCTATTTGTTTTCAAATAGGATGCAACTGCATACGTTTTCAAGAGTACAATTCTTTTTTTTTCATTGCTTCAACTGTGATTTTTAAGGGCTGGGCACCCAATTGTGGATAGGATTGTATGGTCCACAAAATAGGCACAGTCTTTTTCTCTTACAGGTGAAATTACTCATTTTTATTTCTTTGGGGTAATACCAGAAGATCTAAAGTGAAGCATGGTCCTGTAAAAGATGCAGGTTTTGTTTTAAGAGTAAGTGGAAGGAGAAGAGAGAAGGGATGAAGATAAGATCAGTACATGCTTAAGTGTACAGTAGACACAGACCTGGCTCTGGAATATTGAACTTTCCATGTTGCTACTGATCTAAAATACTGAACTCTTGATATTGTTGACTAGGAACTATTATGGCAACATTTTCCTTCAACACTAATAATTTTCTTAGGAGAGACCTTAATAACTACTGTAAAGTTCAGTGAACCTTATGCGATAAAAGAATTTTCTGAACATCTATACTTGTACATTTCTGATTTTATTAGTTGGCCACCTGCATTCTATTTTAAGTAAAACTGCTTATGCAATCCATTGAAGTCTAAAGCACAGAAAGTTACATAGAATTATGTAGCACTGGCAGCGGAAACATAAGCAATGTTATTCTCTTGAAGCAGTTCATGAAGGACTTATTACTACATCCCCAACTCCCACCTGACTGAGCAGCTCCATCAATACAGCAAAATGGATAATGTGTAAATAACAGCCAATCATAGACAGTATCTTTGCACAGCAGCTTCCTGAAGTAACTGTGTACTTAGAAGCTTATACTTTTGCTTGGGCAAGCTTCTGGGCATAAAACTACTCCTATGTGAAGGGATGCTATAAATCAAGGAATATTTTACCAAATCTAAACCTATCCGATTTATTTTGAAGGCTTCATAAATGGAGAATATTTATTTATATTTCAAATTTGTCAGCACCCATCTCACTACAGAGCAACTGCGGGCGGTTTACAGTAAAAACAGAATAAATATTAATTAAGCATTAATTAATTAATTATAATACGCTACAACAACAAACTTCCTATATAATACTTCCAAGAGACTGATGTTAATTAGGTATTAATAAACTCGGAGAGTGCCTTCAAGGCGCCAGCCACCCCCAGGGTTGGTTGCATTTCTTCTTGCCCCACGCAAGCTGGCAGAGCCAGGACTTCAATTCCTTCCAGAAAATTGGGAGGGTAGGGGCCCACCTCATCTCTGGGGGAAGAATATTCCATAGGGTGGGGGCAACAGCAGAGATGTCTCTCCTCCTGGGACCCACCAGTCAACATTCTCTCGCCGATGGGATCCGTAACATGCCTTCTCTGCCAGACCAGGTGGGACAGGTTGATATAATGGGGGTCTCTCAGGTAACCTGAACCCATGCCATGTAGGACCTTAAAGGTGATAACCAACACCTTGAATTGGACCCGGAAGCATATTGGAACCCAATGCAGCTCCCACAGCACAGGTGTTACACGTGCCATCCTTGGGACATCCAAGACTGCCCATGCGGCCGCATTTTGAACCAGCTGTAGCTTCCAGTACTCTTCAAAGATATAGAGCGGATTGCAATAGTCTAAACGACTAAGGAATATGCAGGGAGGGGTGAGAGAGATACCCATGCATTTACTTTGTCTGAAAACATACCAATTTTGTGAACATCACCAGACTTTGGATATTACCCCCAAAGCAGAATTCAACAAATCAATAGTTAATTATACTCCCAATTCATTTGGTTATATCACTTCAGAAATGTATAATATATCAAAGGAGAAAAAACAGCTACCTGTAATTCTCTTGATGTGAGTATCCAGTTATAATGGACTGTGGACACAGCTATGACCAAATCTTATTGCAAGAAAAGAACAGGGTTTTTTTTTCTCCAACTTATCTCTACATTGCTTGGGTACATAATTCAATATTACTGCACTAAATGTCAAACATGATTATACCTCATCTGGTTTGAGAATTAAATGGAAACAAACAACTGCCATCTCTTACTAACTAATCATACATCTACCAAATGGCTTATGCAATGTGGTATAAAAGTATTTATTGCTTTTGACAGGAAAAGTGAATCAACAGTATTTCTATCATTATGCCACTGGAACATTTACTCTCAACAAGAATACGAAAGATTGCAGTGAAATTAGCCAAGGAAACACTTAACAATATGGTTCACAAAGTATAATGACACACAACGATACATTCAACTCAAAAACATTTATGAAATAGTCTGATCCAATGTAAGCTTATCAGAGACCAACTAAAAATAAAACACCTAGTAAAGAATTATATTACTAGGCTTTTCTTAGCTGTTTCTAGATCTTCGTTCATTATAGATAGGTTGAATTAATTCATTTGTACATCCTCTAATGACCCAAAAAAGTCACTTGTATCTTTAATATGAAACGTGGCCTCCAAATATTCATACCCATAAGAGCTTAAACCTACCTCAGTTCATGGCCATTACACATAACTTTTGCCAACATGAAGATTAATCTCCATAACAGAAGAATGTTACGATAGCAAGAGAATCCTTTCTCAAGAACACTCTGAGAAAATGCATTTATGCACTTAATAGTTAATACCTCAGGAAGAATCTTCACAAATGCAGCTTCTCCCCTCATGGCAGCACCACTATTTGTATCCTTGCTCTACAGTTGTTAATTCAGGAAGAGAGCCAATTCGGTCTGGTGGTTAAATCATTGGACTAAACCTGAGTTCCAGTCCTGCCAGCTGGGTGACTTTGGGCCAGTTACTCTCTCTTAGCCCTAGGAAAACATTGCCAAGAAAACTCATGGGCATGTCCATGTAGTTTCCAGGAGTCAAGATTGACTTAAATGGCACCAAAACATTTTAAAAAGGAGGGGGAGGGGGAGGGGAATCCATGGCCCTAAGCTGTTACAAGACTTTGCTACTATCTGTACCTTTTATTGAGGTGATGGTCAGGTTGTAATGGCAGTTGGAGTTCAGCAATTTCTAGAAAGCCCTAAGTTCCTCTCCCACATATCAGAGGGTCAAGGGTTGACATTGCAATGCAGTTGTAAAGAGAACAAACTTCCCAGAAGATGCATAAGGCTAGTAAACTACAAGGAGTGCCCAATGGAATTATGAATGTCTGAAATATCTCATTTTAGACCTCAGCTTTAGAAAACCACCTAGGCTATATAGGGTGGCTCATATATTTGATAATTTGAGTCAACTAATGTGGACATAGCAAAAGTTAAGCTGTCTTATTCAGCCCGACCAAGTTTGGCATTCACGTATCACAAGGGAGGCCACCATAATTTAATCTGAACAAATTAATTTATGTAACTATTATATGAAAACTGAACTAAATAGAACTATCTAGCTGCAGCTTTTAATCACTCAAAATCTTTCTATTTGTTATTCTACTATTGCTTTAACTGAGAAACTTTGTGCTATTCAATACTTTAAATTGTATATTCCTACTTCTGTATGGATTTTATTTCAGATGTAATTCTTCGAAGGCCTTCAGTAAACTGTGTAATTAAAGATCTAGGAAAGGAATTTAAGAAAGAACAGTGGAAAATAAATATTATTCATTAAGCTCTAAAATTATTTTAGAAGGAATTGAGAACTATCTATGCCTTTTCAATATAAGATTCATAATGCTGTTCAAAAGCTGTTTGGAAAAAAATGGTTTAACCCCAAAATTGCAACATACCGAACTCATACAATCTTGGGTTCCAAAGAACATGTATAAATTAAGTTGCTCTACTACATTACAGTTCTTTACATCTTGGTCTCCTCCTACTTCACACGCAGTATAAAAACAGTAGTTACAAAGAAAAATCATTGGCCAAGGATCAGGTATATCTTCCCTCATCATTAATTTTATCTCACAAGTGTATCCCCACTGTGTAAAAGTCTAAAGTTCTTTAGAAGTCTAGAACTGGAAAAAGGAAGGTTCTGAGCTATCCCTCATTTTGCAGAGACAATCAAACAAAGTCTGCTCATGAAGACCCCAGAAACTGGGCCTTCTTCAGACATTCTGGTCTGAAGTTGTAAGGGGCCAAACACTTTTTGCATGTCCATGCCTCAAATATAGAAACAAGCTTTGCTGCTAGGCAGGGCAGGCGGGAGGAGAATTTATTAAAGTGGACCACTTTTAAGCATATTTTTATTTTATTTTATTTTATTTATTTATTTATCAAATTTGTCACCGCGCATCTTGTGAAATGACTCTGGGCAGTTTACAGCAAAAATAAAGTTCATTAAAATACAGTATAAAACAGACCTAATAATAGATAGCTTCCAAGCAAGATGGAAAGTTGGGGAATAGTTCAAGGGAGCATTGTCAGGGCTTTTTTTCAGTATGTCATACCATTTCAGTATATGCCATACCATTCACTACAAATATTTGAACTGTCTCAATAAATTTGTCCATAAGAATGTTTGCCAACATATAAAGAAAATGTCACTTACCACACAACTATCTTGTGTTTGATTTTGTTAATTTTTTTATATATTAGCTAAAGTTTGGTACTCTGTATGTTTTATACCTGATGCAATTCACTTATAACAAATACTTTTAACCTATTTACTTTTCTTCTTGCCTCCTTCTTGAATTTTAAACTGTATATTTCTCAAAACAGAGATAATAAAACAAAGGCTTGTTTTATTATACTGTGTAATGGTACAAGATATGTGTTGTGTACACAGGTACACAAATACACCACACAGAAAACATTTTATTCAAACTAAAGCCTCGTCACTACATATTGCAACAAGATGAAAAAGGGCAACATCCTATTACATCAAGTACCCATGAAGACATCAACTAAGCCCTTTCCATCACTCATGAAATAGAAAAGATCCAAAATAAACACAATTCATTTCTAACATACTGGCTCAAACTTAGATAGATACACAGGAACACATTCTTACTAGTCATGAAAAACTCACTATATTGCCTGTCAGGGAGAAATCTTCCTACAATAGTAGGTATAATTGGGAAAGTAGGAATTAAGTTATCATCATAGTCCAGGGCTACAAACTCCCATGTGTAATCAAAGTTTTTTTATTTACAGAACTAAGTTACCTTGCAATGCAATTTACACTTGCTACATGCTTTCATTTCTTTTTCATGGTTCAGAACAGCACAATCTTCCGCTGGCCAGACACCACACTAAATGTTGAGGGGGAGGAGGCAACTGATGAAAAGTGGCTGGTGCAATGTTATATTTACAGGTGTGATTGGGATTCCCTTCCCCCCAGGATTTGGGGGAGAATAAAGGGGGAAATTAATTTAATGTAGGTCTAAACTGATTCAGATTAGACTTTGAAGGCTGCATCTCTACCCTATGGTATGTATCATCATTGAACATATAATTCAAATCCAAATTCTGAAACTACTACAAAGTCAGCTTGTGCATATACCTCAATAAACCTCAAAGATTCACCTTGGTTCACCTTGGTGATAGTAAATAACGTGAATCAAAATAAGGCAGAATTTATGTATTAAAAAATACCCTTCTTAAAAGCAATGGATGTTGTTTAAGAATGCAGCTACAAAATTTCCAGAGCATAGTACGTACAGTAAATTTTTAAAAAACAACATTATGAATGTTCGCTAGTAGAAAAACCACTGATGAATACTAACATCCTGATAAAAATAGTTGCCATGTCACTCTGCTTTTGCTACTACAGTTAACAGTTTCATTGTGCCTAAATAGCTAAATAAACTGAACAGGAAATACAAAAACAGAAAAACAAGACAAGGTATTATTTATTACTGACTATATAAAGAACTATACGTTTAACTGTCAGTATTTCAGCGCATTCAGAAACACAAACAAGGCTTATCATAAAACAACCTTTTGGTGGTATCTTGTGTTTGTTTTCTTAACAGTGGCAAGCAAAGCTGCCAGAAGCCAAATTATTTAGTAATCAATACTTGTGGACTAACAGGATCCAATTAACTACAGAGCTGAATATTGGGGGTCACTGTTAGACTAATACCTTACCCTGCTCCTAGCACCCCTCATTTAAGGATTAGCAAACTGCAACAGTACATCTGCATGTAGTAACCACACAGCACTCATGAACAAGACAGACACAACCTTGACAAGACAATATAGGCGGTATCCTTATATCAGATACAAAAGAGCCCAAGGTAATATGCCCAGTGCTGAAGCCCAGACAGTGTAAGAGACAGCCTGCACATGACCAATGAAATCCAAAGCAGCATCCCCAAGATTTTTATTTTCCTAATATCTACCATCTGCACAATAACAGATGTAATAGTTTTTAAATCAATGGATGAAGCTGGAGCATTTTTCTACAGAAGAATGCGAGACAGCTATTGAGGAGGAATCAAAGGAAATGGCATTAAATTGCTTAGAAATCTTTCTCTTATTCAGATAATGGACAAATTATCTGTCATACTCCAGAGTTCTTAGATTTTTGCTGCCAAATGTTTATTTAGTTCCCATCATAAAGTAGGTTCTTCACAAACATAATAGTAAAGATGACCCTGGAGTTATAAGCTGTATTAAAAGAACAAGGCAATGATTAAGAAAGATATAAATAATATTTGACAAAAGAAATAAGGAGAAACACATAATAATGAACATACAGGTTTTGGAAAGATATAAGTGGAAAAATATTTTGTAGAAATAGAATCCATATGTTAAAAAAAAAAGGATTAGGTAAGATCAGAAAAAAAAATACATTTCACCATTCAAACTGGCCTGAACATTTCCTGTTTTCCCAAATAGTACAGTTGGCTTGTTTAGCCACCCAAGCTTAGTAATAAATAATCTATTCACTACTGCAGAGCCTATACGCAGCATGTACTTTTGTCTTGCTAATGTTTTCTGCTTTCCCAGGTAGAAACTAGACAATATAAATTAATTTGTTCAGGCACATGGAGATTCTTCCTCAGCCTGCAAGCCAAAAAGAGATTATTCCCACAGGCCTTACAGACTTACAAATCACATTACCATTACCTCTCTCAAACATTATGACTACCATTTCATGAGTAACCAAACCACAGGCCTAGTTCCCACTTAGGTAGTAAACCTCTGGCTGAACTATTTCATTTCAGATTCTAGCAGGAACTCGCAGCATAGAATATTTCTTCATAAAAAGGAAAATGTATCTATGTACAGAAAACGTATCTTGGAAAAAAAGGCATAAAATCTATGTTTCATCCCATCACGCTAATCTTCTGGAGACTATTCAATTTCATATCCTTCCCACATCCACTGGCAAGATAAGTAACACAACCAAGAAAGAAAAACAGCCCCTTTAACTGTTCACATCCCATGCTCAGCTCAACTTAAAAATGATGCATGCTTTAAACTAATATATTTTTATTATATATGGGCTTTATATAGGCTTGTTTAGCGTAAAGATTTGCAGGATTTTCAAGGCTATTTTACATTATCTTCTTCCCATATGCTAATCTAAAAAAAAGTACAATCAAAGGTACCAAGGTTTAACTGTGAGTAAATGACTGTGAGCCATTTACTCACAGCCTTGTTTTGTTTACACAAAGTAGACATTTTTCTTTTTTCTTTCTTTTTCTTTTTTTGGACTGAGCAGAAATGCTTTACTGTATACACCAAGCTCACCTGTACTAAGCCCACATTTATTCAGATTTTTCCACCACCACTGTAGAGTTGCCTTTCCTGCACCTACCCACTGTGCGTGCAGTGTTATACACCCTCCCAAAAAGTAGAACAAGTTTACAACCCAGCATACATTCTGGCAGGCACACATAGGAAAAAAATCCCTTCTATACAAACAAAAGTCCCTAAAAATGGAGCCCCGCACAGAAAAAATATTTACTGATACGCATTAACTGCCAAATGCTTTTCATGTTTAAAAAAAAGTAACTATTTTCAGCAGGGGAAAGGGTCTTATAACTTGCTGTAATAGAACTAGCATATCTTGGAAACAAAATCTGAAAAAGTTGCTGTATATAATCAAAAGACAGGATCTCCTTCTCTTGACAAAACTCCCTGCCCACACACACTGGGCAATGGAATCCCATCAATAAATAATAGCAGGGGGATGATATTTGAAAACCACTTCTCTTTTTTTCCCCCATTCCCCTATTTTCTTTCTTGAGCATAAGATGAAGGCTACAAATAGCATTACAGGATCCTACATTACAGGATCCTGCGCTGCAGTATGATAATGCATTTCTTTCTTATGACAGAAAATATTCACAAACCATAGATTATTTTTGGGGAGGCAATCACAATTGAACAGATGTACAAAATATCTCAGTATGAGGTAAAGAGATTGGTTCCTTACTCCAATCTAGTGAGTTGCCCTTTGGTGCCTACATAGTTCTTCAAGCAATTTGTACCATGCCACTGAGATGTAACAAAAGGGCTCAGCCCAGATTCTAGCTTTAATTTTCACAACATGCCAATTTCTTCTCCAAAGAGTGCAAGCAGTGATGCTGCTATTTCCAAGGTACCACCATCTGAAAAGTGACAACACAGAATCACCAACAAGGAAGAGGAAAACAAAATGGGTGACAGGCAGTTGGATATGTCAGAAAAATCTTTCCAGGCCTATGGTAAAAGATATCAAAAGATTCAAGTGCAGCAATTATTAGGCACTTTTTAAAATCTACAGAATATATTTTTAAAAACTCTAAAGCAAAATGAGGACCATTTCTATCTTGCAATAACTCAAGTAACAGATAAGCATTCATGAGTGAGGAAAACCAGACAACACTAAGCTCCTGTAAGAGATAAAAACTCCAAGTCTACAAGTCTGATTATTTAAATATTTCCCTTTTTGAAGCAGATCAAACTAAATCTAAACTTGCTAACTGCTAATAAGAATTACAGTGGTAGTTTTAGCAAAGTTCTATAATCATCTCTTTACATTTCCAGTCTATAAGACAGGAGCTTAAAGAACAATGCTGCTGCAACTGTGTGAAACCCCAGAGTTACACTCTGATACAGTGTATTATTTCTTCTTTTAATTTCAGCAAAGCACAGAGATTGAAACAAACTGCATTTTACTAAACATGGTAGATTTTAAATGTGGGGAAGTTTTGAATAGGCTAAGTTTGGTAAAATAAATGATTTTTTCCCAGGTATTCTTGTATGATTTTAGGCAAATTATGCTTTCTAAAAAGCAGTAGTATTTTTACTCTAATATTTATTATTAGTTGTATTAACCTATTTTATATTGAATGTATTTTCATTTGTATTCTGGTCTAAGGCTAAGGCTACAATAACATATTTGTCCTTCCTCCCTCCCTTGACAAGTCCCTGAAGTTTTCTTGGCAAGGTTTTTTGAAAGTGGTTTGCCATTGCCTCCTTTCTGTGGCTGGGAGATAGTGACTGGCCCATGGTCGCCCATCTGGCTTTGTGCCTCAGATGGGACTAGAACTCACAGTCTCCCAGTTTCTAGCCTGGTGCCTTAACCACTACACCAAACTTGCTCTCTTTCTTCGTTCATATTGTTAGTTATACTTGCTACATTGGAGGAATTACTATTAGAAGATGTTAAACTAGATATGAGAAAAATGAATTGATGAACCTATCTCCTTAGTATATGGACAAACTATGCTCTATGCAAAAGGCTATAAGAAATGTACTTCTCAGTACTTTAATCTGTTTATCACTCTATGAATGCTGCAGCCATTGTGTCTTGTTTTTGTCAAAAGCTTAAACTGCCTTTTGGGGGCATGGATTGCTACTTCAAAATGTAGCTGGTTGAAACAACAGTGCTTTAGCTATTTCAGACTTCTTCCAGTGATATACATATGTTAAGGCAGGTTAATCATCATTAGCAATACTGGGTCCCTAGCATAAAATACAGGCAGTCCCTGGGTTAAGAAAAAGTTCCGTTCCTAAGCCTGTCTTTAACTCAAATTTGTATGTAAGTCAAAAATTGTACTTATGAACGGGCTGCCTGTTACTAAAAATGGTGGATGGCGTTCTCCTCCCTGGAGCCGATGAACTGCTGAAGCTGCGCAATATTTTCATGAACCGCTGAAAACAGGTTGCATATTAAAAATACGTGGCTTCAGCAGTTCATGAAAACATTGCACAGCTTCAGCAGTTCATCGGCTCCAGGAAGGAGAACGCCATCCACCATTTTTAGCAACAGCCAGCCTGTTCGTAAGTATGAATTGTCCATAACTCGGACGTTCTTAATTCAGGGACTGCCTGTATACATATGCTCTTAAATTTCTGCAATACAGGCAAGTAAAAATGCAGGAAAATGTTAATGTTTCCTCACAGCCAAATAGTTTAAATGGTAGGACAGCAAATATTATTATCATCCCCAGTCAAAGCACAGATTATCCAATTTGGGCCAAGTTACTCTGATATATGAGAGAGAAAATAATGTGTATGCTTGATCTTTGCTAAAGAGTAATAAATTAATCATTTTGGTGTCTTTAATGCTACCTCAAAGTTATTTATTAATCAAACTTATATCCCACCACAATCACAGGATTCTTAGGGGCTCACAAAGTAAGAGTACACAATAAAATATAAAACATAACCCACAATTGCAGTGCATGGCATCAGGCCCCAAAAGCCTTCTAGAAAAACTCTGCCAGCTTTTTTCAGAGGGTAGGCAATGTTGGGCACAGACAAATCTCCAACCAGAGTTCATTCCTGAGGGCCGGCCCCATCACTGAAAAACAATGATTCTAAACTTTGGAATCAACTCCCACTACCTACCAGAACAGCTAACCTTCCATGTTTCTACACAAAACCAACCCTACTAATACACCACTCACTTATACATACATTTAGACAATTCAAACTTGAGAATATGTCCCCAGCCTTTCTGAACAGGCAAATTTTGAGAATACGTGTCAGCCCTTCAGGGTTGGCCAGATCAAGAAATTGGCATGGCAGAGATTTCAGGAATCCTTATTAATGTAGTAAGGTAGAATAACCAAATCTTGAAAGTCTCTCAAGTATTCCTCTGTCCCATCTTACACTAAACAAAATCAAGGCAGAATTATTCTGAGTTCTGTTCTCCTGCTTTCCTGTTTTGTTCAGGATTGTAGAATCTTTTCTTTAAGCCTTGCTTGAACAGCTCATTTCTTCCCCCTTTAATGGCTCTCTCATCCCTTCATCAAGATCAGCTCTACATTTCTTTACAGGATGTTTTTGTGGGCAAGCTCAACATGGTTGCTATGCTGGACTTGACCAGCTGCTCATTTAGTAGAAGACAAATAAGTAAGGTTTTTTCTATCACGACCTCTAGTTCTCTACTATCTCAGCTTCTCCTTGTCTTTTCTCTGAGCACTGAGGTGCAGCTGTACATCACTTTATTTTCCAGGAATGTCTCCTGGGTTTACATGGAGTCCACAGGCATTACTGGAAACAAAGAGTAAGTCTGAAGTTAATGGTTTGCTTTTAACAGAATCTTTTTTTTAAACAGACAATCCAAGGAAAGTATTAAAAAGTATTGGTAACTCAGAGGAACAACATGGCAAAATAACATATATGAAGTGATTTTCTGAGAATACCCACTTATTTAAAATTGATTTTTCCAACAATACCTGTTTACAGTGAAAATACTTTCCTATGTCTTCCTATTAACCCTATGAGCAAGATGACATGGGTGAAATAATGCTACAACTACCTTATTTCAACTGTCACTTTAAAAACCATTACTACTAAAAATAAAAAGGACACAATCTACCAGGAAGCTGGCGTGCAAAACACCAACTGAAATTAACTGAAGTGGTTGAGAGTATCACCCAGGTCAAGCCGTTCTCAGGTCACATTGAGGGTAAATTAAGACTTTAACAACAAAGCAGCAATTCTCAATTCCATTTAACCCTTTCCTATTTAGCCTGGGCTTCCTAGGCCACAATCTTAAAAGCCCCCTACTTGAGATAAGGCCCCACTGACCCCAGTAGGAAATTCGTCAGCCTAGGCATGTCCAAATAGCTAGTCAAGTGGAGAAAAGCAATGGCATCTCCAAGAGATGATTCAAAGCAGAAGAAAAGAAAGAGGCAGGGGTTAAGCACTCGGTTGGCTCCTCTCCTTCCCACCTAAACCCCCCTAGCAACTTTCCTAGGCAGAGAACAAGAGTTTGAATGATTTTATTCTTGCATCACCACCCCAACATCCAATTAAAAGGAGGGAAAAGATGGTGAAAAGAATTAAAGTGAAAACAGAAAAACACCTTCTGCAAAAAAAAAATAAAAAATAAAAATGAAGTGTTCCATGAGTTGCTGGGTCCATTGTATATTTGTGGGTATTCCTCATTCACTTCAACGGGATGAACCATTCATGCATGCAAAAGGATGCACACAGAGATTCCTCAATGCCCTGAAGCTCACTGACTTAGTGATTTAAAAGGAAAGGGGCACTTCTTAATTAGTGGCATTAGAGTTTCTAGCATGCTGCTTTAACAAAGACAAGGCCCCCAATTTGAATAGTAAGTTTGCAACATTTCAAGACTTTTCAGATCTCATTTTCTTTTCTTTTTCTAATGTAAAATTATACCTAACCAATTTAAGGTTTCAGTTGCATTAATATTTTGCTTATAACAGATTCAAGTGTAACAACAGATTTGAGTATTTTGAAAATAAATAATCTGTTCCTCAAAATTAGCCACACATTAAAATATTTAATTAAGATGACATTTTCCCAAAATGTATTTATCACAGACAAAACATATAGTCTTTAAAGGTTTGTTAAAAAAATATGCACTCAGTTCAAAAGGTGCATAAATTTTCTAATACCATTAGCACCAAGTACCTTTCACAGAGGCCTGGCTCAACTTGTGTACTAACGGTTTAATTTGCAATTGATCAATCTTGCCTGTTAATCAAAGAATGCTCTCAGGGTTGTTGTTAAGAGAACAATTAATTCTTGAATGCTTCAAGTCATCAAAAACTAGAACTGGATTAACCAATAGTCTTCAGACAAAGCTCAATCAAATAATCTTTGTTCTCCTCCAAAGAAATTAAAAATGAAGATCACTAGAATTCACTAGGAGTTTAAAAAACAATGTATAGATGAAGGATATATGAAATTTGATAAATAAAAAATAATCAGGAGTAGCAGGGGAAAACAGAGACATTGATAGAGGAAAAGAGGGAAGAAGGCTTAATTTAATTTGACTTTGAATAAAATAAATTTCTCAGGCATTACCCTGGCATTAAATCACTAAACATCTTATCTATAGGATGGCTTTAAAAAAGTAAGTCGCTGATTTTCATTCCTACTACTTCATAATTTTTCTTAAAGATTATATTCATACAAAAGCAGATCTCCTCAATTCCAAACATTTTCTAAGGGTGTTGACAGAATAATAAAATGTTCTTTATTTAATCAAAAGAGCCTTGCATGACTTCAAGAACTTATTTTGCAGTTTTTATTTATTTTTTAAACAAACTACAAATTAGGTCCCTGCAGCACTACACTGCTTTACCAAACATAGTATCGCCCAGTAATTCCCAATACTAACTGAAAGAGAAATTACCAGTGAGGCCCACTTAAACTAAATATGAAGTTTTTCCTCCCCTTTAAAGCTCAGGATACATTCCCAATAGAACAGTGATTCTTAAATAAAGTCCTCATGACCAGTGATGTCTACTGTGTAAGTAAACTGCAATGGCCCCCAAAAGATGATACACATGCAATGATATTATCACATAATTGCTAAAGCTACATAACTGGGTTCTTATATCTTATGCAAGTACATACTGTAAGTAGTAGCATTTGCATGAGGACCTCACTCATTTGTTGTCATTTGTCTTTCCTGCAAACATCCATGCCCATGCTCTTTATCCCTATATGGGAGAAACTGGTTTAATTTCCTCCATCTATTCTATTCATACATTTTAAAAGAACTTTACTACCCAGACAATGTGGAATTATTGATAGCTACATGAAACTGCTTTGAGAGGTGATCTGATGATAGGGATGAGCTATTATCAATATCTTAATGATATTCAATTGTACATCACAGCTAGAGATGCTGCAGAAGCCTTGAGCCAATGTCTAGAGGCTCTTAGGGACTGGATGGAGAGAAACTAGCTTAGACTAGGAGTTGCTGTATGTCCATAAACAGCAGTTCTAGAGTTAGTACCAGATGGGCATTGTGCTCTCCCTGAAAGAGTGGTCCATGACTTGAGAGTTCTCTTGGATTTAAATTTCCTACTTGAACAGCAAATGGGGGGTATAGCAGGGGACTTTTGCCCAGCTCCAGCTGGTGCATAGTTATGGCCCAACCCAGACCAGGAGGCCTTTTATCTTGAGACAGAATTATTGCAACACACTCTGCATGGGGCTTCTTTTGAAGACAGTACAGAATGTATCAACTGGAAGTTACCAAGTAGAACTCTATACTGTAGAATAACGCCTATTTTACAGTAGCTGTATCCAATTCAACATAGTAATCACCCATAAAGGCAGATATAGCAACAGTGACCACCAGGTCCAATATGAAACTGCCCATCCTATCAGGTCATACAGAGATTATCTGCTGATGATTATGCTCCCTCATGAGATTAAAAATATTGCAGCCCAAGAATATTGATCATGTTGCTCCAGATATCCACTTCACTCCTTCACTCCTGGTTTTCAGCAAAGCTCTCAAGACTTTTCTTTTTAATCAGGCTTTTGAAGTTGAAGCTTAGTTGTTATGTTGCCCAACATCATGTATGTATGTATTTTTTATAACATAGATTGGTGTTTTATTTCTGAAATTATTCTGAAATGGTTAATTTCTGAAACGGGGAACAAATTGTGAAGTTTCATTTCACTGATATCTACAGCCCAGAGTCTTGCAATTGGGGTGGTCTAGAAAATCCGCTAAATAAGTACATTGTGGGTGGCAGCATAAATGTAATATTTGTTTTCCAAGAAAGATTTTAAAAGGGTACATCCCAGCTTTAAAACACTGGCCCCATTTTTCATTTAGTCTTTTTCAGTCTTGAATTAAAATATAACCCTCCTTTCCATTTTATCATGCTCTTCTAAAATAGGTTAATCTAAATAATAACAGTAAGCATGATAAAAAATTTATAAACATTTCTAAAGTATTTATAGACTGAGTTGATAACAGTGGGACCTGCCTAAAAGCCCAGCAAATAAATGCGTATTCCTCCATCCCTTGCAAGGAACTCGTCTTGGAAGACCCAAGAAAGACCCACATACACTGGCATCCAGGTAACTGGATAAGAGTCTGGACTGTGATTATCATTCTGGTATACTAAGTGGATTTGCTTCCAAACACCTGTCTGTACCTACATCATCCGCTGCTTTGGGCTGCTGCCTTCCCTATTCCTCTGGCTTTGGAGGTTTGACTGCTGCTTCTACTTACAAGGCAGGCGGCAGGCTTGGTTGCCTACTGCAAGCTGGGAGTGCATACAGTTTTGGTGCCAGGAGGGAGTCAGGTGGATGTTTCACTGTCAGCTTTGCGAGACAGTCCAGACAAGAAGCATACCGAGAAGTATCAGTTCTAACTTTATTGTAAAGTTACATTAACAGAATCTTGCAAGTCTGAAAGTACATTCCTCCCCCGTTGCCTTTATAGACCAAAAAACTAGGGAGGTCCCTTCTGAGATGTCTGCCACATGCCCATTCCTTTGGAGGGCTAAATTGCTGCTTATCTGGCTGCTGCCCTGGCTATGGCTCTTCTCCCTGTCTCCCAAGGTCATCCCCACATACAGTGGAACCTCGGGTTACGAACGCTTCTGTTCACGGACTTTTCGGGTGACGACCAGCTCCGGCCGCAAAATGTTGCTTCGGTTCGTGAACTCCGCCTCGGGTTACGAACAGGATACATGGCCATTTTCCCTCCCGTGACATGGTCTGCGGCCATTTTCCCACCCGTGACACGTGGTCCACGGCCATTTTTCCGCCCGACACGTGGCCCGTGGCCATTTTCCGCCCCTGACACGTGGCCCGTGGCCATTTTTCCGCCCCTGACACGTGGTCCCCGGCCATTTTCCGCCCCTGACACGTGGTCGTAGGGAGGGGGAATCTCCCTCCAAGCAATAGCTGCTTCCCTGTCCTCCACGCCAGAATGGATTAATGGTAATTACATTGAACCTTATGGGAAAATTTGCTTCGGGTCGCGACCAATTCGGGTCACGACCAGAGTCGCGGAACGAATTAAGTTCATGAACCGAGGTTCCACTGTACCATTACATTCACACACAGCAATGCACAGCGAGGGCTGGATCAAAGGAGCAGGAGGTAGGTGGAAGCCTTGAGGAAGAGGGGGCTGACCATGTGCCCTAATGCTGAGAAATGGCAGGCCTCCTTTTCTTTGCAGACTGCTGAGCAGATGCAGTTTAGATAGTCACTCTGGAAAATAGAGAGAAATATCCTTTTCCTTTCAAGTACGTATAGTTTAGACTTCCTAAAACTATGTGAACGCAATCTTCAATGTGCCTTCAGGGCTTTTTAAAATATTATATGCAAAAAAAAAACAAACCCACAAAGCAGCCTAAAAGTTCATTCACATAACTCAGGATACTAAAAGATATATTTCTTACCTATGAAATAAAACCCTACATTTTAAAAGAATTCATATGGTTCTCAAGGATTTTACTAGTATGGCAAAATATTCACAATTCATAATACAGAAATTAATTTAAGTGGACCAATTCTTAGTAGGTAAAGAATTATCTTTTGATTTATTTAGATGTAAAATGCTTGAAAAAAGATACACGGTTATTTGCATTATGTAACTACTGTATCAGCAGTTTAATGACAGCAAAAATGGAAGCAGACAACCATTCATCTCTTTAGCTGGTCTTAATCCTGAATGCTGTTTAAAAAAATCCACAACTCCATGACATCCCAGGCTGGATGATTTTAAGTCATGAAATGCCAGGGCCCCTAATTACAAACAAAGAGGAAGGAAATCTCAAGAGCAAGGAACTTGAGTCAAACCCCTGAAAGGCAGGCTGTGGTAATTGCTTCAGATATAGGAAATAGTTTGCAGAACAGAAGGAAGCTCTCAGGGGTTAAACGAGAGGATATCAATACAAGTGAGGGTTCAAGGAAACAAGGAGCATAAAAGCCCTATATGTTAAGGAGACAATGAATTGAAGAGGACTAGGCATATAATTTTATTTCTGAAACACAAAGTATAAAAGTATAATGAACAGCAGCAAAAATAAATTAAAAGCAGTGGTTAATTTTTAAAAAAAAATGCTCTTTGGCATTCCAATCAAATATATCATACAAAAGGGCCTCTGAAGACAATCACAAGATGGGAGAAGAGAATCTTAATAGGCAGCTTCAGTCATAACTTACTCTAATATTAAGCTGCATTAGGATAAAACGGAATCTATCAGAATCCCATAAGCAGAAGGTCATTTGAAAAAGTTCCCCAAATATCACCTTCTCAAATTGTTCTTCCAGGAAGGACTGAAACCACCACAACAATATGCCTCATGTCTACACAAAAGAATCCCAAAACCAGATCTAGAATCCCAAAACTAGATTGAGACAATTAATAACCCTTTTATCAAAAAGCAAAACAAAAAAACAACCACGGAGCTTTGCTCCAAACTGAATATTGGAAACTAATCAGAAATTCTACAACAGTGCCCAAATTCCTCAACATAAGGGAAGATCTTAAGTAACAGTTTTGCCATAGCCTCTTTCAGACATGAGGAACTATTCTTTCTTGTGATGAGGCATTTACTATTCACATCACCCTCTCAACTGATCCAATTCTGGCTGCTCTTATTAGTCTAGACGGATAAGAATCCTGTCAACATTCTTAAGTGTGAGGTTTTATGGTTTTTATTGTTTCCTGATTTTATTGTTGTTATGAGCCATCCAGAGTTCTGTTCTAAGATGGGAGGCCATACAAATCTTTTAAATAAGTGAAGTGGAACAGGCTGAAATAGATACAACTTAACTGAAGTAGGTGCCAGAGTACATCTACCTGTATTGCTCTAACATAACATCTAAGTTGCAACCAATAGGGATAACCTTGCTTTAAAAATGTCCCATAAATAAGTCATAGAAAGCACTAA
The DNA here is from genome assembly GCF_059951505.1 of Python bivittatus. Taxonomy (NCBI): domain Eukaryota; kingdom Metazoa; phylum Chordata; class Lepidosauria; order Squamata; family Pythonidae; genus Python; species Python bivittatus. The sequence continues at coordinate 19,705,521 of NW_028277113.1, read as the reverse complement.
CCAATCTTCTTTTCCATCCCGTGAATCATAATAAAAGCCTCTTACAGTCCAGGACAACTCTATTAACAGAAGCAATAGAAGAAAATACTTCTTTGCTGCCATCAGTCCTACAGAATAATCTCTGAGTCCAATCTGGGTCAATCATATTTTTTCTGTCATCACTATACCAGCCATCTTCTTTACTGTTTCATTGCCACCGGCTCCTCCATCATAAGACCAATCTTGCTTAAGAATTCCCATCATATGAATTTTCTGAGCCATTTCCCCATTAAGAGATCAGCTACTATGCCAACATATGAAAGAAGACATTATAAAGCCATCAAAGCTATAAGGATCCATAAACTCCCCCAGGAGCAAAACATGTAGGAAGTCCTCATACTTTGCAAGTATTTGAGATGCCAAAATATTTCTGCCCAAGACAATGGAATTACATTCAATTCCCTGATCTCCAGATCATCTTCTTCCCATCCAGCCATGGAGAGTAGAGGTCCATAGGTGCCATGGAGGCCATGAAGACTGGGATGGCCCTGATAAGAAAGCCTTAGCAGGGTCAAAAAAAATCCCTCAAAATTATCACCCTGTAGCATTTGAAATCTCTTTCAGTCAGGGCATGAAATGTTCTGCTTTTAGCACATACCAAACAGATCTTATTTGAAGTGTTGTTGTTTGATAGTAATATATATACAGCATACCCAACTGTTAAACTATCCAAGCCCCAGAAAAATAGCTCTCTCTAGAAATAGTCAGGCAATGTCTTTATCAGTGATTTAAAAAAAAAAAACTGTGTCCACCTTTTGGGAAAAACAATACATGTTATAGTCTGCATTAGTCTATAACAGAAATGGACAAAGCTTATCCGGCAGAAGTTTTTGAACTCCACTCCCATCAGTCCTGGATGGTGGATATGCCTAGTTACAAAACATTAATTTGACAGAGGACAATCTGTTGGCATTGCAAACACTTCTCTATCACCCCCGCTTACCTTTGAAGGGTAGGATGTTTTGTACCACCACTACATATCTTGTGGGGGAGGGGGATTGTGGAAGGGTGAGCATCTGTTCAAACAAAATTCTGGCTGCAGTTTGAATTTTTTATTAATATATAATAATTAAGTGTTTCCTTTATAAAACTACACAGACATAAAAGTGATATTTGAAGTACAATGCATTTTTTTAAAAAAGTACATTTAAAAAGTTGCTGCAGTAATATCATCTAAGTTCACAAATCAGGTTAACCCATTGTTTGCTGAATAAATCACAAATAGCTGTGTTCACATATCACATTATGTCATAAATCCTGGGTTTATAAGCAGCTGCAGCTGGGTTAATACAACACCAAGGCACACCAAATGCATGTTATGGCTTAGACCAATGTGTGAACTGAATCAAAGTGAGAGAAAGGTGTGGGAAACATCAGCAAGCCATGTCATATCCTGTCCCTGAATAGCCTAGCATGGGTTGCTACTGAGATTATTCATTTGTTTGATTTACCAGCCTTGGCTAAGGTCAATGAAGGATGAGGAAAGAAATTATTCTAGGCATCAAAGAAAGTAATAAAGGCAATGTCAGCACCAAACAGGGATATCGCTGTTAAATGGATAGCTAGTCTTAGCATGATACATGCCGCTGATTTTATTTGCATGAGCTGGCTAAGGTATTCCCCCTTGCCTTCACGATCATTAACTGGCATGTATGCATAAAGTAATTCAGATTATCCTGAAAGACTCCAGGATCCAAACAAATAAGAATTAGCCTCAGTTATCTCCAAAGAAATATAAAGGCCTACATGTATACATACAAATGTTTCTGTGATTCTTTTTAGTTTTAGAGGCAAAATAAATGTATCCAGCTTCATTACAATATCAGATAAAGAGAAATAAAATGTTTTAAAAGAAAATCAAAAGAGGAGAAAAGAAAGCTATCTTGTCGTATTTTATAACCTGGATCACATGCTATCAAACTGCAACAGCAAAAAATAATTTGTCAACCATCTATATTAACAGAAACTGTTTCTGAACTACAAAATGTTCAGACAGAAAGGCAAGTCATAATGAAATTATATGAAAAGTGTTATGATGTATTTGGCTCTTTGAGCTCCTAAATCATTTTTATGAATCTGCTGAGCAAACTGATCTTTAATTTAGGCAGTGGGGCTGCTGGTATATAAGGTGCCCTTGTACATAAAAACAATTTTTAAAATATTCCAGCTACGTGCATGTACACTCATGAACTGTTAAAAACTATTTTGCTAATATTCTAGCTGCATGTATGTGCCCTTGTGTACCATTAAAAACATTTTTTTTACCCGCCAACTTGCAGAGCAATTTGCACTGTGGGTTGCAGTGGCCTTGAATTTAGGGATTAGCAAACATGTACATGTAATTTAAAAATTTTAAATTCCTGTTCTTTTCCCTCCCCCTCAAAAACCCATAATACTTAATTTTTAAAATAGATGCTGTCTAGATGCTACCTTCCTTATTATTCTTCTAGCCACATCCTTCCCTTAAGTTTTTCTCATTCCATCCATTCAGGCTAAAGAGAAACTATGGATCATCTCTATATAGTGGCCCCTTTAAATCCCTGTACCCTGCTTCCATTTTTTTTAATGACACAGGCAAACCATTTGGAACAAAACCAGCCAGCACAGAAGCCAAGTTCATCTTGTAGTCTGTGTACCGAAATCCTCATCAACACAATTCTACCTATAAACATAAACCTAAGAACACTATGGTAACATATATGAAAATACTGTACAACCACGAAATGCTGCAATCACTGCAATTATTGAAATAATATTATCTGTTACTATTAGCTTTCCTTCCTTCCTTCCTTCCTTCCTTCCTTCCTTCCTTCCTTCCTTCCTTCCTTCCTTCCTTCCTTCCTTCCTTCCTTCCTTCCTTCCTCCCTTCCTCCCTCCCTCCCTTTTGTGCGGTTACAGTGGTAGGAAAAATTAGGAAGTAAATTGTCATCTTCATCAAAACCCAGGAAGACTTTTGCAGTTTTTCTGAAAAACCTTATCTGGCCAGTTACATTTTGGGCAAACCGTCTTTCCATTTTATCTGGTCAACTAAGATTTCAGAAAGTTGAAAAACAAAAACAAAGAAGAACATAGTGGATCTCAACAACTATCACTGTTTTATATTATTATAAATATTATATAGAAAGCATAAAACAAGGTGTCAATGCAATTAATCAATATCTGCTATTCGAAACCATTTTTCTGATATCTACCATTCTTTGGAATAAAACAGAGTCAATTGGGTACACATCAAACTATTACTATTTTAATATGACAAACTGTGGACTCTGGTTATTTGATTATTGTTGATTGATGGATTATATTTGGTTTTTAGCTTTTGTAAGCCATCTTCTAGAGAGCCATGGAGATGACCTTAGAGGGAATATTCAGAAGCTGTTCTAGCAATAACAACAGCAGAAGCATTCCTTAAACCCTGGGAAAGAAGATAATGTTAGGACAGTGATGGCGAACCTATGACACGTGTCAAAGGTGACACACCACGACATTCTGGGTGACACACCAGTGTTCACCAAAACCTAACAACTATTCTCCCTGAGTTACCAGAGAAACTAAGTTTGTTTTACTCGTATTTCATTTTTGTAATTATCTGACGTTTCTTTATATAATACATAGCACCACACATGATTGGACTATATTTTTAAAAAATAAATGAATATGTAAAGAATTGTTTCTCTTTCGTTCGGGAGGGGGGAGTTGACATGCCAGCAGAGTCAAGTTAGGCATTTTCCGAATTTTTGACATGCTGAGCCCAAAATGTTTGCCATTACTGTGTAGGAAGAGGCTCAGTCTGGCTCCTCCCTGACTCAAGGAGGTATAAGAGGGAGGGAAGGTAAAACATAAGCAGACTTGTAAGATTCTGTTACTATAGCCCATCTCAATAAAGTTTAATTCTAGTCTTCCTGTGGAATTGGTTTCTTGAGTTGGTCCACCTTGTAAGGCTGAGAGCTCAGAGTTACTGCTGAGATGGGCAGCCATATAAATGGTTTAAATTAATTAATTAAATTAACACAAACGTATGTAACAGTATTAATTAACAAACAGTATTAACTGTTACTAACTGTGAATGTTTTCTTAACACAGTTCTACACATGAGCATGTTCTGAAAACCTAAATGAATCTGGAGAACTGAGGGAGAACTATTTCACTTGCAGAAAAGTCATGGTTTATGCTGGAAATCAACAGAATTATTCACAAATAAGGGTAAATCCAAGATGATCTTAAAGAGAATAGTGTGTTATTTTACTCTCATTAAGCGGGCCAAGAAAAGAAAAGAAGCTGGATTTTTTTGCTTCTGGAAGGAAGCAAAAATACAACAACCAACCTCAATTTTATTGCGTACATTAGGCCTCACTTCAGTGTAACCTCAATGAGTGACAAGCCATTTTGAAATGGGAAAGTGTTTTCATGGAAGGTGCATTCACCTAGATAATATGGAGGAGGGAATTCACATCATTTGGATGAAACTCATTCATAAACCGAGCATGAGGCCTGTTAATTACAAACAGAAGGCTTGTTTAGTATTATGGGGAAGACAGCTGGGGTTCAATGAGAGCTCTAAAACCTTCTCTCATTTTTTTTCCACTTTGTGCTTCTGCTCTCTTGAAATGTTCTTCTGGATCTCCTTTCTTTCCTCCCTTAAGTGTTGTTGTTGTAAAATTTGCATGCCTCCCAGAGTCAGTGGGAGATGGGTGGCATATAATATAATAATATCTATGCACCCCAGAAGAAAGGAAGGCAAGCCACTTCCATACTGTTGCCAAGAAAAATACCAACTCCATGAAACTTACATGGAAAATACAGGCTCCATAAAGTCCCCAGGAGTTGAGCTTGATTGAAGAGACTTTCTTTAAAAAAAATCTTTCCATCTTTGGTAATGATAAAGATCCCAGCCATTAAGAATCTTCTATTTGTATATCCCCATCAAAACTTCTATTCTTTTATCATTCTGGAGAGCCCAGCAGGAGCTGTTAGGGCAAGGTTCTTAGAAGGGCTGAAAGGCTAAAGTGATGCTGTTTGTTGGAGAGGATCAAATCAGCAATAAACATTTATTTTATGTAGCTGCTCCAGGGATATTTCTGGCTTGAAAGGACACACCCTACTTTATTCAAAGCCGGATCTGGCCAAATTCTTACATCTTCAGAAGAAACTAAACAGATAATGCATTTTGCTAGGTGTGGCATACTTCTTTTGCTATTATTTATTAGCAAATTAGAGTTACACTATGTTTATTTATTTGTAAGATTCATTAGGCTGCCCAACTCAAACAATGTGACTCTGGGTGGCGTACAGCATAAAAAAACAAAGAAATAAAAAAAAACACCATATAACAATACATAAACACAAAATATAAATACAAAATATAACTTGATAGAACCTGGCACTGATTTACATTTGAAACTTAACTCCCTACAAAAGTACAGAAGTAATTATTTTCACAAAATGATGACCAAGCTGTCATTAACAGTTCAGAATGTTGTTTCGTGCATCCAAGGGGTACAAAGATAGAATAATAATATGTAGAAATCACCTGTTTTACTTAACTTTATTTACCTATGCCTGTCAGATTTTTTAAAGAAAAAAAAATGTCAAGCCTGCTTAGAGTCAATGATGGCACACCTGCTCTCTGGAAGCAAAACCTTAGGGCTATACCCAAAAAGCTTGAGCATGGCCCCCCAAAGCCAAAAGCTGCTATCATACAATGAATACGATTGCAGGAAAACATATGAAATAACTGGGGAATCATAGTAATTCTGTTAGAGTAGTTATAATTCAAATAAATTTAAAATATTTGTTGGTCCTAATCCCACCCCTTTTTTCGGAGTGCATTTCCCAAGTACTTCACTCAAAGACCAAAACAACTTTTGACTTGAAAAGATTATGCAACTCTGATCTAAAATCGAATATTTTTAGAAAAAATTAAAATGCTGATTATGTATTACCAAATTGGTGTTGATTCTGAGCAACTACATACACAGAACTTCTCTAATATGAACTGTCACCAATCAGGCCCTTCAGTACTCATACTCATGAGTATATACTCATACTCATGAGCAATACTCACTGCCACTGTAATTGAGTTCATCCAGCTAGTGATTCTGTTCTGTTTTTCTCTTTCCTTCCACCTTTTCAAGCATTATGGATTTCTCAAGAGAGCTAGATCTTCACATCACGTGTCCATAAGATAGTAACTGGAGCCTGGTCATTTGTACTTTGAGTGAGAACTCTGGACTAATTTGTTCTTTGATTCATTTGTTTGTTTTCTTGGATATCCATGTTATTCTCAGAAGTCTTTTCCAATACCAAAGTTCTAAAGTATCAGTATACTTTCTACTCTACTTCAAAGTCCAACTTTTGCTTCCATAGAGTGTCACAGGGAAAACTACTGCTTGCACAATTCTAATCTTTGTAGGTACATTATGGCATCTGAATACCTTTTCCAATATCATTTCTCCCTTAGTACTAGTCTGTAATACGTTTCTTGACTGTTGGTACCTTTACAGTTGACAGGCAATTCCAAAAGGAGAAGCTATCCACCACTGCAACACCTTTACTGCCAATTCTAAGACTGGTTGCTGTACCTGTTGTCATTAGTTTGGTCTTCTTTATTATTTAATGTTAGTACTATTTTTTCACTGTGGCCTTGACTTTCATTACTAGAGCTTCCATATCATTCACATTTTCAGAAATCAGAGCAATGTCTTCAACATAGGAAGGTTATGGATGTTTCTTTTTCCCATTTTAAAACTACAATAACCTTCTAATCCAGCCTCCCTCAAAATATATTCAGCATATATATATATATAGGTGTTTCTCATTCCTGTGCTGATCTGGAGCCAGCCTAGTTCATGTTTCACCATGTGGCATCCTGTCCTAACTATAGGCTTCACATGAGAACAATGAGATGGGATTCCCATTTTTACTTCTTTGATTCTTCTTCTATTGTTTGCTGTATCCCTGTAGATATTTCATGTGGCCTTCTGACTTGAGCGCTGATCTAATTTCATCTTCTAATACTAGAGATTCTTGTAAGTAGGGAACATCTGCTAAAGTTTTTTGGATGTTGACATCTCTCCTATACAGAATTTCAGTATATTCCTTCCATCTTTGTTTTATCTCTTTTGAATCACTTACTATCTGTCCTTTGATGTCCTTTAGCATACCAATTTGAGTCTGGCACATCCTTCTGAGCTTGGAAATCTTTTGGAAAACTATTCTTGCTTTTCTGTGTCCATCTTCAGTGTTTTTACAAATGTCATTTGCTTCTTGTCTCTTCTAACAACTGTTTGAAATTCTTTAAGTTCCTTCCTGAGCTCTTTGTCTTTCTTGACTTTGGCTTTTCCTCTCTTTTTGGCAATTTCCACCATTTGTTATGACATCCAGTTTGCTTTTTTCCATTTCTAGGTCTTTGGAAGGCTCTTTTCACAATCATCTTTAACAATTCTTTGATTTCATTCCACAGTTCCTCTAGATCTCCATCAATCAGTTTCAGGAATTCAAGTGATTCCTGATGTTCTCATTGAAAATGATGGTGCTCAATATCATATCTTGGAAACTATCTAGCGCTGTTCTTCCACTTTGGCTTGGCTTCGAATTTGCATATGAGCCATTCATGATCTTTTCCACAGTCAGATGCAGCCATGTCTTTGCAGTATTAACCAAGGTCTTCCACCTCTTTGTATCAATAGTGTGTGCGTGTGTGCGTGTGTGTGTGTATGCATGCATGCGCACGTGTGTGCCTTCAAGTCTGTGTTGACTCCTGGTGACTGCCCGGACAAGTGCCTGCAATTTTCTTGGCAAGATTTTGGAAGTGGTTTGCCATTGCCTCCTTCCTAGGGCTGAGAGGAAGTGACTGGCCCAAGGTCACCAAGCTGGCTTTGTGCCTAAGATGGAACTAGAATTCAGAGTCTCCCAGTTTCTGGCCTTATGCCTTAACCACTACACCAAACTGGTTCTCACCAATAATGTAATCAATTTGATTTCTATGTGATCTGTCTGGTGATGTCCATGTATACAGGCATTTAGTTTTTTAAATAATGTTTTAGCAATGAAGAAATCATTGAGGTGGCAGAAATTGATAAGCTGTTTTCCAGCTTTTTTGCTATTTCTAGCCCATCCAACTATGCTTTTCTCCTTACTATTTCCAGCTTTGGCAATTTGGTCTCCAACTTAGATTGTGGCAAATCTTGCTTGCATATTCTGTTAGTTTTAAACTTGTCCATAAAACTCATCAATCTCCTCTATTTTTGCATTAGTGGTTGGAGCACAAACCTGGATATCCATCACCTTAAAGGGTTGTCTATGAAATCTAATTGATATTATTCAACCACTGACAGCTTTGTGCCCAGATACTGTATTTTCTATATCCTTCCTATGAAAGCAACACCATTTCTTTTTAGTTTTTCATGTTTTTTTAATAATTTAATTAAAAGTTTTAAACAAGTATATACAAACTAATAAAATGTGAGAAAGAAAAAAGAAAAAGAAAGAAATCAAAGAGAAAGCTGAAAGTGCAAGAAAGGAGGAAAAAAGTAAAAGAAAATAGAAAAGAAAGAAAAAAGATATAAAGAAATGGCTTTCAATCTTCTTTACAACAGTTATAAGTACAGTTCTCTTTCTCTAAAGCTACATGTCTCTCTTCTTCCTAATTCTATCCTGTCTAATTATCAAAACCACAAATCATAAGTTCATTTTTTTCTGTTTTCTGCAAAAAGTCCAGTCAGCAATAAACACAGCAATCAAACAATGTTTGATTAAACATTCTTTAATCAAAGAAGTCAATTTCCATCATCTTCACCAACCACTCCTCCATTGTAGGTATTGCCAAGTCTTTCCATCTTTGTGCATACAATAATCTCACTGCAGTTATCATATAAAAAAAGAAAGTTCCATGACTTTTTTCCAACTGTTTGTCCATCAGTCCCAAAAGAAAGACTTCTGGTCTCAATTGTATATCAATCTTTAAATTACTTATTAATTTTATTAATTAAATTATAAATAATTATATGATATATTTATTTATTTATTTATTCAATTTATATAGCCGCCCATCTCAGACCAGTGACTCTGAGTGGCTAACAATAATAAAAACAGTCAACACTTAATACAGTACAGAAAATTAAATATAAATATAAATACAGCCAAGAGATCTTAAAAAACTGTCGGTATCAGCACAACCATGAAATAAAGCCAGGTCTTCAAGGCCTTCCGAAAAGGCAAAAGGGTCGGGGCCATCCTAATTTCAGGAGGGAGGGTTTTCCAGAGGGCAGGTGCCACAGCAGAAAAGGCACATCTCCTGGTCCCCACCAGCTGACATCCCTTGGCTGATGGGACCTGGAGCATGGCCATCCCATCGGACTGGATTGGACAGGTAGAAACAACTGGGAAAAGATGGTCCCTAGGGTAACCCGGTCCCAAGCCATGAAGGGCTTTAAAGGTGATAACCAGCACCTTGAATTGTACCCGGAAACACACCAGCAACCAGTGCAGCTCCCGAAGCAGTGGTGCTATATGTGCCAAGTAGCCGACACTATTTACAACTCGGGCAGCTCCATACTGTGCCACCTGAAGCTTCCAAATGCTCTTCAACGGCAGCCCCATGTAGAGTGTGATGCAATAGTCCAAACGGGAGGTCACAAGGGCATGATATAATATATATAAATATTATAAAATATAAATTAAAATTGTATATTAATCTTTAAATTGTATATTAATCTTTAAAATCCTCTGAATCAGTGTATTTGAATCAAAATCTTCTAGCGTTTTTACACGTCCACCAACCATGATAAAATGTCCCTTCTTATTGTTCACATTTCCAACATAGATTTGAAGTGCCTTTATACATTCTAGACAATTTCTCTGGTGACATATACCAATAGTACATCATTTTGTAAAACTTGTCTTTAAGATTATAACATAGTGTAAATTTCAATCCTTTCCCATTGTTCCATCTGTATATTATAACCAAAATGTTTAGCCCAGTTTATCATACATTCTTTCACTTCTTCTTCTTCTGTTTCAAATTTCAACAGATTTGTGCATTTTAGCAATTACATGTTAATCATTTGTACATACAGTGGTACCTCAGTTCACGAACTTAATTCGTTCCACGACTCTGGTCGCGACCCGAATTGGTCGTGACCCGAACCAAATTTTCCTATAAGGTTCAATGTAAATACAGTTAATCCGTTCTGACCCCTACGAATTTGGTCGCCAACCGATTTTGGTTGCGACCCGAATCAAATTTTCCCATAAGGTTCAATGTAATTACGGTTAATCCGTTCTGAACCATTTTTTTTTTTTTAAACCACAAAAATATGACATAAAGTACAGTACGAAGAGAGAGAACGCTAACCTTGCTCGACGCGACTTCTGGCATGGAGAACAGGAAGGCGGGTGGGGAGGCAGTTATTGCTTGGAGGGAGAATCCCCCTCCCTACAGGAAGCCACGACCACGTGTCACGGCAGGGAAAATGGCTGCGGATCCTGTTCGTCACCTGATCTGGTGTTCGCGAACGGAAGCAAAATTTTGCGAACAGTGCTGTTCGTGACCCGAATTGGTCGTGAACAGAAGCGTTTGTGACCCGAGGTACCACTGTAATTCCATTTCAAACTCAGTCTTACAACGTCCAAAACCATAACTCTTTTGCCTACTTTAAATGTTTCTAATAACTGTAAATAAGAAAATCATTGACAGCTATGTTCCTCTGCCATCAATTCTCCTCTAGATTTTATTTTGCATTCTCCTTGACAAAGTTCTAGTATCTCATGATAAGTTAGTCATTTGTGTTTGCCTATTATTCGTCTATAAAATGCTGCTTCTGCTGAAAGTCACAAAGGTGTTTTTGGGTACAACCTGGCTTTGTATCTATTCCATATTCTCAATATAGCACATCTAACAATGATTTTTAAAATCCACATTAGCCTTGACTTTGTCTTACCACAGATACCCATGCCACCCAAATCTCAGGTCATGTCCTTCTAACTCCACAAGCCTTCTATTTCTCAGTAGCACCCACTCTTTCATCCAAACCAAATAGCAAACTGCAAAATACAATTTCAAATCAGGTAAACCCAATCCTCCTCTTTCCTTTGCTTTCTGTTACACCTTATATTTAATTCATGGTTTTTTCTCCTACCACACATATTTAGATATATCCTTTTGCCACTGTTCAAATGGTGCATCAGTTGTCAAAACAGGTATTGTCTGGAACAAAAACACTGCCTTACACTCCAAAATTTCCACTTTGTGATTAATTTGTTTTACATCTCCAGTGTAATGGTATGTGGGAAAGAGCTTGGGAGACTGGGCAGAGAGATGCTGCCAGGGGAACGGTCAGATAAGAGACATCATAGCCCACAGCTGGATAGCAGGCAGAGCAAGATGCTCAGAAGAGACCCCCCCCCATTTTCTCAGGCTGTAAAAAAGATGGGGAGAATTGTACTTTCAGACTTGCAAGATTCTGTCAATGTACCTTTAAAATAAAGTAGAATTAGCTCATCTGGTTGTGATTCTTATCTGGATTACCCTGCAAGGCCAACATCAATCTTGCAAGTCTCTTCTGAGCCTCTTGCCCTGCCTGCTATCCAGCTGTGGAATATGTTCCCTCTTCTCTGACTGCTCCCTTGGCAGCATCTCTTTGCCCAGTCTCCCAAGCTCTTTCCCACATACCATTACATCCAGACACTTGTTTTATAGAGTTTTCCATCTTCTTGACTTCTTTCATCTCCTCTTTCATCTTTACAAGTCTTTGATCCATTCTTTTTTCAAAAGCTGTCAATTTAGTATCAAGTGATTCAGCTAACTTATTGCCCAATTCCTCAAGCATTTTCTGAAGTAAATCTGGTGTAATTCCTCTCTCTGCAGGTTGCTCTAGCAATCCTCTTCTTACCTCTGCTATTTTGGTTGCTTTTCTAGTGGTTGCCATTGTAGTATTGTAATCCAAAAGTGAAAGTGTCTCAATTACAAGAGAAAAAGTAAAAGGCAAACTTTCCCTCCTTTTTTTTTTCTGTTTTGTCTTCCTGTGCCCTTAATACTTCTGTCTCAAATGGCACTCTGTAGTTACAGTCAGCAATGCAATCTTTACAAGTTCATATTTTGTTTTGTAAAATCCACCAATTGTCTGCACTCTTTAATAGTAAGCAAAAAACATTCTCACGAAGGTCTGGTTCATTTGTCTATTTTAATTCCAATCTATTCAAAAGCACTTTCACCCAAAAAATAATCTTAAAAAAAAACAACTATCCCCTTTATCCATTTTAAACTTTCTTACATCCATTCCTTGTTAAGCTTTTTGCCAAAAGTTTTTAAATTTTTAAACCCCTTTTTTTTTCTTTTTAGTCCAGAAAGAATGTTGTTTCACCAAGCAGAACTCTCTTATCTTGCCGCTCAGAAAATCTCTCCTTAGCTGTACATTAATTACACCTAAAAGTGTTTAAGAAAGTGAGGCTTGTGTGAACCTTGTGTCCATATAGGCTGCATCACAGCTGTGAGCTGGATTGAAATCTCTCAACTCCCAGCCGCTCAACTCATAAGTCAACCTCAAAAACCTTAGTTCCTGCTGTCTACTGACGAGGAGCAGCTGTCTGGTGTGCAAGTAGGTGATCTCACAATCTCTCCTTTATCCGGAAACATAGCACCAGGCAGAATTCTCTGTCTGGCCACCAATCTCCGCTGCAATGCTGTCCTTGCTCCTTCAGGGATGCTTAGTCCACCATAGATACTCACCTGTAAGTTTAGTTTTTCATGTTCTGAGTAGTTATCAGTATGATCTTTGGTCTGAAAGTGTATGATTGCAGTTCAATTCAATTTGCTGATGCTTAAGATGCCAATGTTAGTTAATTAATTAATGTCTAAGGTATGTCCAGGTGTCATGTTTCATTTGGTGGTAAGCCACCATTTGTCATTTTCTAATACAAATGTAGCCCAGAGTGATTTTGATGCATTAAATATTTTTTTTCAAAATAAAGTTACCAAGTAAGTAGTATTGGAGTTTAAATAAAATGGTTAACAATTTGGTGTATCATGCAGAACCAATAGATTTATTCAATAAATGATATTTATACAAACTATGACTTAGCAGAAATCAGGTCACTGAGTAAGACATTTTAAAACTTACCAAAGGAAATCAAAATGCTCAAATAATTTTGATAATGGTCTATTTAAACTAAATGTTTATAACATACAGACATATACACAAGTTCATGAATGCATGTTAGAGCCATCCTGTGGGCTATTACGTCCCAGAAGACTCTGTTTTGAATACATGGTCTCTTTCCACAGAATGAGATTCAGAATATATATTCTTTAGATGGAAATTAGTTCACAAAATAAGCAGAAATAGCACCCCCCCAAAAAAGCCAAAGACTTATATTCATGCTTATCCCTATTTCTTAAAATTGTAAGCACTATTAAATGTTAATTATTAAATTTTAGATTAAAACATTTGAAGTCTTCCAAATACCATCCATTTTGTCTATTGATTACTTTTAAGGTCTTTCTTTAAACAATGTGAGCTTCATTCCTTTTAACTCTTGTATCATGGCCTGCTTTATCAGCTAATTTAAACATTAAAGAGAATGGCATACCGCTAATAATCAAATATCCTCGCTGATATATGATATCAGAGGAATGTTTTTGGTCATTCTGGTACCCTAGCTAAGAGGAAGGGAATGCAAGACTATCGCCATGAAGCTGTGGAGCAAGTTGAATAACCACGTCCTCATACTTTTTAAAGTTTGTTCTCCTAAAAAGGTACCCATGTACATGGGGGAAAACTGAAAGGGAAGATCATGTTCACGTAGGAGCAATGTCATTTGCTCAGAATATAGGATTCCTAAATTTAAACATTACTAGAGTGACACAGGAAGAAGCACCACAGTATGCGTCTAACATTACAGTATCTATCAGACATATAGTATGTCCTTTCAAAATTCAGAAAACAAGTGATTATTCCTCCAGTAAAACAAAAACAAAAAAACAGCCAGACTCAGGACTTTTCTTAAGAAGAGTGTAAAGGACTGCCCTACATCTTTTATAGCCTTTAACAAATCTTGTGGGAAAACATATGCATATCAAAAGCAACTGTTTCTTACTGTGCCCCAAATACATACTGAATACTGTATATAAACTGGCAGACAAAAATCAATGCACAAACCAGAACTTAGCTTTGAGACATTTGTGGAATACTTTTTCCATAGGGGCTAAAACTTCCATTATCAATGTGTTATTAGTGTTGATAACAGCAACATATCCAGATTGATCACCAAGTCTAAGGGGAAAATCAGACATTAAAGGTCCACTGAAAGCTGTACAATTTAGTATATGAGCCCAAGTATGACTTAAGTCTAATTCCAATTCATAATTATCCTGGAGAATGAGCCAAACCACCGCACTACTATTACAACAGTAAAAAAGCATTTATTAAAAGAACCAGAAAGAAATGTGCTTGTTATATATTTTAAAACCTTAAAGAAGTATTCTCCACCCAAATAAGACATCACCAAGGCCATTCACCTTGTGTGAGATAGGCGGCCATATAAATTTAATGAATGAATGAATGAATGAATGAATGAATGAATGAATGAATGAATGAATAAATGAATAAATGAATAAATAAATAAATTCAACATTGTTTTAGTAAAATAATAACCCAATCAGAGTCTCTTAGGACCAAAGACACAATATCAAGTCCGAAATTAGCAATCAAAAATTCAGAGCAGCATAAAAATAACTACAGGTAGTCCTTGCTTAACAGCCATTTGTTCAGCAACCTTTTGAAGTTACTATAATGCTGAAGAGATGGTAGTTATGACCGGTCCTCAAAGTTACAGCCATTGCAGCACCCCCAACAGTCACATGATCGAAATTTGGGCACTTGGCAGCCCACCCACATTTATGACTGCTGCATGCACTTCAACTCCCCCACCACCTATCTTCCCTCCATCTCTGCCCTTTTGGCTGCCTGCACTCTGCCACCACCTACCCCTCCACCCCCACCACCCCCAGCTGACCTTCTTCCTCCGCGATGCCTCCACAGTGTTCATAGGGTTGTGGAGGCCTCGCAAAGGGGCAGCAGTTGCCTCAGCTGGGTGCACCTCACCAGCAGCAGGAGGAGGAAGATGGGGAAAGTTAGCTGGGGGCGGCAGGGGGCAGCAGGGCAGCCAAAACAGCAGAGATGGGGGGAGACAGGTGGGTGGGAGAAGTTGAAGCAGAGGCGAGCGTGGCAGGGCAGGAGAAGTGTGAGGTCCTCACCTAACAACCACAACCAGAACAACTGGAACTGCCATCACTAAGTGGTGTGGTCATGTGATGTTTTGCCTAACGACTGCTTCCCTTAGCAATGGAAACTCTGGTCCCAATTAGGGACATTGAGGACTATCTGTAGTTCCCAATTTTCCTGAAGATCTATAGTACATATTTCTCCAGCATAAATAAAATATTTTAAGCTTTACAGAAGTCAACAAAAAATCTCCTAGTGATGCATTGAGTTAATTCAACACTTCAAAAAATATACTGCAGTACTCTCACACAAGTTGAGATTATGACTCTGAATTCATATGGATGCAACAGGATAGTTCATTAATTAGTTTTATGAATTAAAGTTGTATGTAAACTCACCAACAGATGTTTGCTAAACAGTTCAGTGTAGCATGTGAACCCAGTACTGATTGTTTTGTACAATCAGTACAAAATATCAACAAGCTTTATGGACTAGGTTCATGTGTGCCATACCAAATGTTTAAAACATGATTTAAGCCATAATGCCCTGATTCTCACATAATGGTAAATCAAAATGGCTGATTTCAAGTACTGCTACCCCAAAATTAATAAATTACAATATATCCTCAATTTTACTGACCCACCTCCACTCAGCAGACTTCAAATAAAGTTTTAATTTGGACTTTACCCCCTGTCCCAGCCAATAATGGATAAATGCATTGTTTTCAAATCAGTCTGGACAACTGACATAATCTTGTCTTATCATCTTGCATTATTTTTGTAAATGAATAAACTATACAAATTACATAATTATGCAAATCTCATAAATTGACACAAATAATGTGAATTACGCTAGTCACTTAAAAATGGAAATAAGTGACAATTCAGCTTTCTCAGGCACCCTTTCCCCTCAACTGGTCTGTACCATCAAAATTTTACTGTGCATTATGGTTTAGTGTGATATAGGAAGTCAGCCATAACATTAATATTTATGAAGTAGTATCTGACAAATGCATTTACGTCAGGGAAATTGACTGATAATTATGCAAGATAATTAAAGGAAAACAAGTTCATCTTTCATTATGGTAAAGAAATCTTTGAACAAAATTATTTGCAATTATCAGAAAGCACATACCTTAGAAGTACTGGAACTATATTCCATAATCCAAGCCATATACCATAATTTTCACAAGCTTTCATGTCCAGAAATTCAAATTTATAAATCCAAGTATTGATGTCTTCTTTTCTTTGGTCTGTATTTCATTCCATCATTTGAAGGTTAATAAAATAAAACAGCCAACTCGCTGAACTTGATAACAGATTTAAATATAGCATCTTGGTAGACATTCTGTTTCACTGACATTCACATTTCTTACCTATTCAGTAAAAATAAAAGGCTGCAAACTTAAGTACTAGCACATATTAATACTTGTACTATACAGACCATAACTGTAAGCAAATTCACTAGCAATTTAATCTTACTAAATTTTCAGCAGGAACTATTTTCAATTATATTGAATATACTTACTCAGGAATAAGTATACTGCAGGTATAATATACTGGTAGTCCTCATTTAGCAACCATAATCAGGACCAGCAACTTGGTCATTAAGTGAACCGGTCACTAAGTGAAACTGTGTCTGTGCTTACAATCTTACTTTAGCTTTCCTTTGATTTACAGACCTGCAAAGGTCGTAAATGCAAGAATTGGTCGCAAAATTACTTTTTCATTACCATAACTGAATGGTTGCTAAATGAGGCAGTCAGTAAATAAGGACTACCTGTATATCTAAAGATGAAACTACAGAGCCCAGTCAATGCATGTCCACTCAGAATTAAGTCCTACTAAAGTCAATGACAGCAAAAAGGGTACCAGATTTCAGACCACCATTCTTGATCATAATTGCTAAATAACAGGACTATTAAGCATCGCCGAGAGTTGTTTTCTTAAGAGCTGGCGTCATATGTTATGCTTTGGAGCTCTTGTTTCAATCTGCTTAGGTAACTCACATAAATTACAAAAATTAGACTATCACTATCATTAAGTACTTAGGTGAAGTCCCAACTTCAGGCTCTCCAAATTCATTAAGATGACAACTCATAGATATTCTTGATGGCTGAGAAATTAAGAAGCTGCGGTCTCAACAAACATGGGTGGTCCCAGATTGAAGAAGGCAGCTTGTTTACAACTTTCTTAAGAGTTACATTTAATTTCAAATTACTAGAAGATTGTTTATAAGGCATTACTAATACATAGTTACAATATTGAGTAAAAACTGATGAGTTGAAGTATAGGTAGTCCTCATTTAGCAACCACAATTGGTATCGGCAACTTGGTCATTAAGCGAAGTAGTCGCTAAGTGAAATTGCAACTGCGCTTATGATCTTACATCAGGTTTCTTTTGCTTTACAGACCCGTGAAGGTTATAAATGTGAGAATTGGTTGCAAAGTTATTTTTTCATCACTATTGTAACTGCAAACGGTCATTAAATGAGGCAGTTGCTAAATGAGGACTACCTGTATGTAACCCTAGAGATACTGTCAACAGATAAAAACAGTGAATGAGTGCATCCTCCAATCTTAGCTTTAATAATTAAAGCTTTAATTTGGATAATCTGCACACATTTATATATGTTATATTATCCAAAGTACACATCACACTGACTGGGTTCACAAATCATGCCAATCCACTTCATGACTTGAATCTTCAAAACGAAGAACCTGCAGAATTACATATTGGCCCAGTATATATCCACTGCAGTTTCTAAGCTCCAAATCAGGGAAACAGCCATCTAACTTCCTAGGCTCGAATCCTCTGTTGTCAAAGAAAAGTTCTAGGTGTCAACACACAATAGATTGGTTGAAAGGTAAGAAAAGAGTATCTGAGAAATTCCTGATGAGAAAGACATCACCAAGATAGACAGATTAAAGTCCTTAGAAATCCAAATGGGATTTTATGCATAAGTAAATAGCAAACAAGGTTTTATGTGCAGACATACACAGCTGCATCCAAAGTCTAAACCAAAAGATTACTGTATATTCTACTATTATATGACCCTAACAAAGCTTAATCATACAACACAACCAGAATGCCAATAGTTTGGCTGAAGTATATTGCAAGCCAGGATCTACTAGTAGTTACAAAATTAGAAAATTCCCCAACAAATTTCAACTCAGACAAGTGTGCTCCTCCACTACTACAATATAGTAGAGCACCTATGTTCACAGCAATTTACTTGTTTAGTGTTTTGTATGAATACTACACTGTAGCTTATAAACCATGATTTATGGTTTGTGTTGCTTCAATCCAGTTCATTATGGCTTATTTGATAAACTGTTAAGAAAACCACTGTTTGTTGCGACATGCAAAACCATTCTAAAACCCCATTTACGCTACAAACTGAAACTTTATAGTACCTCCCCAAATCTTTTTTAAAGTAAAGTCTGGCGAAATGAAACTTGCATTAGAGTAATCCACCCCATTCCAAAGCCTTTCAGATTTTAACTACTTCTGTGATTATGTAAAATTGTTTGTGGGACTTGTAGTCCAAAAAAATGCCCTAGGACAGGGAAGACTCCATTAAAAAACCTTAGTCCACTTCAGAATGATAGGGAAACATGGTAAATTTATAGTGCAGGCACAGCATAAAAAGAAAGGAATAAGAAACTGATTAGATAAAAACTACCGAAAACTCACAAAATACAACAGAATGCTGAAAACTCACAAAATATCACAGAATGTGTAAGAGAAAAAAGTTACAGAATAGATACAGTAAATGGAATATAGTATGGGAAACAAATAGAACAATGGGATGGAGAAAAATGATTGCAGAAAAATAATAGGATAAAGCTAAACAAAAGGAGGAGCAGAGGACAACGAATGGAAAGTAAGCAAATAAAAGTCCCAGAACATAACAGAGGGGGGAAGATGCCAAACAGAATTTTCAGAAGTACGCCAAGAAGCTAGAACAAAACTGCCTGAAAATCTCCATCTTAACAGTGGCCTATGTGGGCTTATAAAATGGTCCAAGACCAAGCATCCTTCTTTCCCAGTACAAAGAGGCATCTGGTGGTACCATTCCCATACAAGTCCTTCCTCCACAGGAAAAAGCCACCAGTCACCTGCATTCACTGTGGACCACTTCTTCCATATCCACACTTTCCCTTCAATTAAGCACTGATTTTTGGGGTTCCACCAGCTCCACATACAAGAATCCCTCTTTCACTCTACATTTAGAGAAGACGCATCTCAGCAGGCAATTATTTTCTTCTGCCCAACGCCCAAACTGCCTTACATAAGCAGATCCAGCTTGACCACAATGGACATCAGCAAAATCAACCTATAAGACCTGGGGCTGATCATCAGAGTGAAGTGGATTTTACACGATGCTGTGCTACCACTTCCAGAAAATCAGAGTACACCTTCCATGTAATACTTGAATTACAAAGGAAGAAGAGAGAAACGTATATCAACAGCTCACCTTCCCTCTCCTCTAGCTTGCGAAAAATAAAAATCAAGATTCTTGCAGTAGTTGTTGGAAAAGTTTGCAAGTCTTTGGGAAAGTTCAAGAAGTGAAAGGAATACACTCTTGAAAGACCAGATAACGCGGGCGGGGAGATGAAGAGTTCATCCGAGTTTCCTCTTTTGTTCAAGCTCCCCGATCAGACAAAGCAGCAGCGAGCAGCAGGTTTCTCTCCTTTTCCCTCCCTTCTCTCTTCCCCCAACCCTTGGATCTAACAGCAACTCACGACTAACTTCAGCGTCCCTTCTCCTTCGAATCATTTTGATCTTGAGATGGACATATAAATATAGGCATACACACACACAAACACACACACACAGACATACAAAGGCTTGTTCGTTTCACGCCTCATCACTAGCTTCCAGTTCAAAACTTCCCTCTAACTGAGCCTCCCAGAAAAACAATTTTAATGGAGGCGGAGGAGGCAAAGAGAATCCCTCCGATCGTTATTTCCGGCAAATGCACCTCTTTGTTTGGATCCCCTTGACAGGCACAGAGGACGATCCCCCTCGCTGTTCGGCCGAGTGGGCGCGGGAGTTCTCTTACCGTTCCCAAGGACGAGCTGTCGCTTTCAGGAAACTGGGATGGGAGCTGGGGAGTGGAAGGGCTACTCAAGCGCCACGCTGGGAGGAGGGAGGGGGGACGGGAAGCAAGTTTTGGGTGAAGCCTTTTTCCTTTCACTTTTGGAAGCGCATCCAGGCGAAGAGAACAAAAGCGTCACCGCGGCCGGGACTCGGCGTGCAGCTCTTCCCAGCTTCTGACATCGCTACCTGTTGCACCGGGAGAAGGAGGGAGTGGTGGAAACGAGAGCATCCAGCGCACAACAAAGCGCCAGCCCTTTCACCTGTCCTCCTCCTCCTCCTCCTCAGCAGCAGCCACTTGACTCGACCGCCAAATACCGACAACAATACATTGGGGGGAGGGGATTGGGGAAGGGAGGCAAAGGAGCTCTACCCGGCAAGGGCGCATCTGGCTGGAAAATGGACCCGCGGCTTCAATAGTCCCGCAGAAGCAACAAGTCGCAGCCCGGACTCGCTCCACAAGCTGCGAAGCACCCAGGATGGCGCACGCACACGTATCCAGATCTGCCGGCCTGGAGTTCCGATACTCTTCATAACCTCCAGGCAAACCTGCTTCCATTGAGAGGATCGCAAACTACCACGTGGAGCAAGGGAGAAGCGCGCCCCAAATAATGCAGCTGCTAAAAGAAAATCCAGGGGGAGGGAGTGGGGATGGCCGTGTTATCCGTGCCCCAAGAGAGAAAAGTGACTCACCTAAGGGAGGGGAGGATTTGCTCTCCTAAATGGTGGACGGAACCAAGTGCCTGCTTGGCCCCCTCCCCCGCCAGTCAACAGCATCTCCCGCTTGTCCCTGTATCACCGCCGAAAGGCAAAGCGCACCACTCGATTTGGTTTGCGTTTAATTTTCTCATGCAAATTTACTCGATCTCGAGTGAAAAAATAACATACCGAAACGGAGGCGTGAAGTACACCGAGGAGAAACCGAGTCACGGATAATGGGTCGTGTAAGTCTCCCATCTCCCTTACTACCCCTCCCCCCAAAATAAACTCTTCAGCCACGTGCATTTAGAAATGGAAAAGGGCAAGCGTTGAGGGGATCTAGAATTATATAAAGTCTATGCAACCGGTCGCCGAATGCCTGCATGCACTTTTTTTGGATAATACAATGGGAGTCTGTGTTACTCCGGAAGGACAAAAACACTGAAACCATGATAAAGCTAAAACTCTTTCTTAGCACGTGCTAGCTGTGCAGAAACTCCGACCGTGCCTTGCTACCGAGCACCCGCCCGACCGCCATCAGCCTATTGGTCCCCTAGAACAGAGCGGGAAAATCTGGATGACATCACCTTTGTCCTCCAATCTGTGCGTGAGTATCTTCTGAGCTGGATCTCCAAGACCATTTCGTTGGGATTTCTTATACCGTACATACGGTACTGGGTTACTATACTCATGTTCCTCAGTAAAATAAAAGAGCCAATCTACCGGTGCAGAAGATTTAGGTAGCTATCCTAAAGGATTGCAAAGCAATATTAGGCAACTTTTGGGGACCTGGAACCTTCTGAGGTAAAATGGGACTCATAAAATGGCTGCCACAGGAGATTTTTCTGCTTACAAATGGTTGCTGTGAGTGGCTATAGCCAGGAACAGAGCTCCATTTATCTAATCAGGATGCTGCCTACCATTCACTAGAAACTCTGGGGCCAAAAGGCATTCCTGTAAATAAATACAATGCAGGAGGTTCCTGCTTCACTTCACTGTTTAATCTTGCTATTAGAAGACCCTTTAAGGAAAGTCAAGTGAGAGATGGAACATGGTGAACCTCAGAGGTTTTGGAACACAAGTACACCAGCAGGCACCAAGATGCAGACTTGTTCTAAACATGGGCCTTTCCAGAGAGGGGCAAGGTAACATAATGTGCATGATGATGTCCTTGCACAAATGAGGCAAACTGTTTATGTCATTGTGCAATGATGTCATGATGCAATTTTTTTAAAGTCCTGATAAAGATCTAGTTCATCAGGGAGAATAATTTCTTCTTTAGGCAATATATTTCCTATTCCAATAGAGGAGAATATATGTAGCTCAGGGTTGAACTATGGAGTTCTTGTTGCTCTCTGAGCTTGGTTGTTTGCTTGCAGACATTTCATGACCAACCAGGTACTGTAACATCATCGGTTCCTAGGAAGAAAACACAGAGACCAGAACACATCCTCTCCAGCTGCCCAGCACTCAGATAAGAAAGGATCAACACCAGACAAACAGGCAGAAAATAATACTCTAATCAAAGAACCACCGAGGAAAACCACATCCCCACCAAAACTGGCAGAGCAAACTATTATTTATAAACAGGCAGCAAACCCCACTGATGAGGTAACCTGGTTGGATAATGATAAGTCTGCAAGCAAACAACCAAGCTCAGAGAGCACCAAAACCTCCATATTGCCTACTTCCAGAACTAGTGGCATTGTGCATGTGTTTTGTGTTGAGGGGCATTAAATCTCCCATTTCCAGCAATCTGACGTATTACAAACATCTTACCAGTCTATAGCATCATTCCACTTTATTGATCTCATAGATTGGAGAGATTCATATGGCCCGATACACTGTGCTAAAGATGTTTCTGAAAACCTGGCTTTCTCTCCAGACTGGGTTAGAGTAGATTGTGAACCTCTTACGGTTTCTTGTTTTTGTTTGTTTGTCTGACTGTCTGTTCTTCTGGATGCATATTGTTCTTTTGTTCATTTTTTTTTTGTTGTTCTGACTTTTTTTTTTAATGCTGTATGCCTCCCAGAGGGTTTACAGAATTGGGCCGACTTCTAAATTTGACAAATAGATAAGAGGCAATGCTGATTTATATATTACATGATCCTGGCATATTTTTTCTTGAACAACTACTGAGCGAGCTACAAATCCTTGGAAGAAATAGTAGGAGACATGAGTGCCTTCAGAGGCATTTGGGTATTTCTGTAGAAAGTCCAAAAGACTTTGAGAGTTTCTCAGCATCCTAACTGATGCAAGGTCTTTCCTGCCTATTTCTTTATAGGCATAGTAGGGTATGAATAGAGGGTTTAGAAATGCAAATAAAATCAGGGTATGTAACTGTCTGAACTGCTTGCAGATAAGGCAGATGGGACTGAAGAGGAGAGAGAAGTTATTCATACCTGCAGTGCCTGAGCTGAGGTAATACCTATCCTGCTATTTAGCTGTTCCTCATCTCTTCCAAGATATCTAAGATATACTTGAAAACGTGTCTACATTAAATATGTAAATGGTACCCATCAAATTAGTTCTAGCTTCACAATTGACAATACAATCCTACACTTTCTACTCAAGAAGTACATTTCATGGAGTTCAGTAGTACATACTGTACTCACAAATAAGTGGGTATAAGATTGCAGTCTAACATACATATATATTTTGTTGCAATGGATAGATGGGTAATAACATGAAATTATTTTAAAGTTAATATAGTTCGCCTTGTGATATTTGTGTAATATAAAGTACTATTCTTAGGTTATAGGTGATAAACTAATAATAGAGACAGGTTTTCATTTGAGATATTCATCTAATTCCAAAATCAACGTTTGCCATTACTAATCAAATCTGAAAGCAGCATGGTTGCTATCTCATCTAATCATCTATAGCATTCAGGTATCCCCCATTTTGCACCAAGCAAGGTAGTCTTGGTTACGATCTCCTACAGTTTGGTGTACCTGTAAAGCTCACAAATGAAATAAGGATCTCCAAGCAGTTTAAGCAACTGCATAAACACTCCTCTGCTTAAATGCATATTATATATTTTAATGAATTGTATAGCCAAAAGTATCTGTAACATGAGAAATAGCTTTGGACATAATCAAACTCATATTAGCTCATATATTGCCAATTGTCAAGGCAGTGATCAGGTGGCCAAGCAATTGGTTCTTTTAGTTCTTTTAGATCCAGAGACAATGGACACACCACCAGGTGAGGAGATTTTAAGCTTTATTGTTAACTCTAGCAAACAGATTTAAGCAGGAATATAAGAATTAGCAGATAGAATTAAACAGAAATACAAAAGCATAGTATAAAAGCATAACATACCAAGCAAGATGATAAAACTCTTCCCCTACTGTCAGGAGCTACCATAAGGTCACAGCGAAGAGACCCCAAGATGGCTTAGATAGCACAGCTCCTGATACCAAGGCCTGTGCCCATGCTCCAAGACTCAAGGGGCAATACCAGGGTTTTTATCAAAGTCTGGTACGGCAGTCTCATGACTCTGTTTCCGTGGCACTGAGACTGTGGGAGTGACCTTGGCCAGATAGTTCCCAGGATCTGAGAACTACACAGATAAGCTAGTGCTTAACCTAAACAATCCTGAGGGTTTCCCTCCCCCCACCACACTTCTAAGTAGAAGTGAAAAACAAGCCAGCTAAACATGATGACTCAGTGAACTTTCTTAACATGTGCGGGAGAAATCAAAATATGTCACCTAAACTCCTCGATATAACCATGGTCTTCCACATTGCCACTACAACTCAGTACCACATTAAACATCCCAGTCATGTGAAATGGGAAAAACTACAAGTCAATGTCATTATTTTTTACTCTTGGGTAGTGTGCTATCACCCATATTTCAAAATACCTGTGGCCAATTCAGACTTCCAGTCATGTATCTCTGGAGAAGATTAAACCTGCAATCAGGAGTTGATATTTTGACTATACCAAGCAATAATGTGTGGGGGGTTTTTTTCTTATGTATTTTGTGAACTAGCCAAATGTAGTTTATTCAGTGAATCTTGGATAAACAAGCCATGTCTTGGTGAAATGTGTGAATCCAATTTTATTGATATAGAATATTAAGAACATGCTACACCTCTAGAAGAGAGCCAGTCTGGTGTAGTAGTTAAGGCATCAGGCTGGAAACTGGGAGATCATGAGTTCTAGTCCTCCTTTCAAGATGAAGCCAGCTGGGTGACCTTGGGCCAGTCACTCTCTCTCAGCCCTAGGAAGGAGACAATGGCAAACCACTTCTTGCCAATGGAAATCTTGCCAAGAAAATGGTACAGACTTGTCCAGGCAGTCACCAGGAGTCAACACTGACTCAAAGGCACACACCTCTAGAAACATACACATAATGCAAAAATATTTGCCTTGAAGCTGTTGGATTTCAAGCTAGCAACAGAAAATTACTCTATTTTCTTTCTATCTTGCAGCATTTTTCACTTTATTTAATTTTACCCCCCACATCTACTTCCTATTTTAGAACTTACCAGCCATTAATACATAGTGCTTTTATATTTTGTTTAAAACATGTTAAACATTTTCTTGGGAATGAATGGGCAGGTCCATACCATATGGCAGACATTCTGTAGGAATACCTATGACATGTTCCCACGAGCCTTAAAAGGTTGGGGATCCTTAATACATAAATGGTTCTCTTTTAAAGGTAGTTTTTTTGTTTTTTGCAACTGTATCAACTCCTTTGTTATTTTGATAGAAATATATTTTTGTATTGTGTTCTAATGTTAATCTATATTTTGGTAACTCAAGGTCTGTAAAGCAGTTGAAAACAAATGTTTGCTAGAAGAATTGGAATGTGGACACTGAATTCCATGTTTATGATAAGGCAGACTTAACAGTTACACAGTGAATAATTATTCTGAGCAAGATAGGATAAATTATTTAATTATTGCAACATATAAAACATACAAGATGAATTGCATAGACTGGTTTGAATCATTTTGTCAGCAGTTTCACACATTAGGGCTATATGGTTCCTTTGAAAGAAGTGCTGGAAACATACAGGAGCACATAGAAAGCACACTTTTGGAAACATTGAAACAATAGCTGTGCACATACATGTGTGTGGACGCAGCAAGAGCAGCTTCTGAAGCAGCCATAAATGCTTGGAAAAAGACACAGTACAGTGCTTTCTTACATCTCCTTTGGCAGAAATGACAGCTTCCAAATGTTTTCTGAAGCCAGCTAAGAATCTTTCTGTTCTTCTTTTGGATTTTTCCTCATTCTTTGCAGACCTGTTTTAGCTCAGAAATGTTCTTAGGTCTCCTTGCATGCACTGCATATTTGAGATCTCCCCACAGATTTTCAATAATAGTCAAATCTGGGGACTTTTCTTCCTGTAGGTATTTCATGATTGACTTGAGGGTATGATTTAGACTATTGTCTTTCAATTTCTTCATTGACTGGGTCATTAGCTTCTAGAATATGTTGTTAATTAGCTGAACAATATTCCCTGTGCTACTGGCTGCCCCACAACCCACAACTAAATATAGCACCTCTATGCTTAACAACTGGCAAGATGTTCTTTTCTCCGAAAGCTTCACTCATATTTTTCTCCAAATCTATCTTGTGAAGTTGAGGAAGTTCCAAAACATTTCAGGCTTATCAAGGTTTTCTTCTGCATACAATTACTTTTGTGATGAAGTCAGAGAAAAGATTTCCTTCTTACAACTCTCCCACACAGATCATTATGATATAAGCAATGCTGTTCTGTGGATTTGTGGTAAAATGGATGCAGTGTTAGCTAAACCTTTCAGCAGGTCATTTGCAGTGATCTCTCTGTTCTGTTTTGCGGATATGACCAGTTTTCAGGCAGTTTGAAGCAGCCATTTATCTTAGTCCTCCAGATCATGCTTTGACTTCAACAGTTCTATATAACTTCTATTTTTTTAATGTTTTTCACAGTTGGAATTGCTAGTTGGAAGCATTTAAGAGATTTTTTAATAGCCTTCCCCTGCTTTGTGAGGGTGAATTATCTTCATTTTCAAATGCTCGGACAGCTGCTTAGACAAGTCCACAGTTGTTGAAAGTAGACAGAACAACAGCTGCAATAGTCTGAGAGGTTAGAAGGGTCAGGCTGTTTATCTGTGGAATTGCCTTCACCTGGTGAACTGCAGGCCTAATGAGTCAATCATCTTTTTGGCCTAATTAATAACTTTATATTTTAAAAAAAGCATGGAAGGATGTCTAGCTCCTGCACTTTCCCCATTCACTGTTTTCATATTTTAAATCTATAAATAATTGCACTCAAGTGTGCAGAAAGATGCTGTAATGTGTAGTTGCAACTATTGACCATTTTTCTCCACAAGAAAGCTTATGCAGCCCCTGTGGGGCCAGAAGCATTCCTGGAAAGAAAAGTGATGGCAGAAACAGGTATTTTGCTTTGTGGAATTCCAGCATTCTATTTTTTAAAATGAAAAGAAAAAGAAATGTCTGGAGGGTGCCAAGGAGATTTCTGCAGATACATTAAGATACACAGGTGGCATGGTGCCTTTGACCCATGCAGGAGGGCATACCCTGGATTTCATCTTCGCTTCAGAGCAGATGAGACATGGTCTGAAAATGGAGGACATTAACCCTTTGACTTCTTCGTTCAACTGCCCTGGGCCTTTGCAAAGATGGTGGATTGGTTAGTGTAGTCCACAACAGATGTGATGGAATGTATCTACAAAGAGGAGGGTGACGTGGTGGGTAGCAACAGAGAGCAAGGCTATCAGGAAGGAGGAGGTGCATTCCAGGAAGGAAAAGGAGACGAAAGACAACACAGTCTGCAGGGGGAAGCATAAGCAGCCCAGGATAGCCACTCCCTAGAATCTCCCAGGGTATAGTTGCAGTAGTATAGACTTAGTCTGGCAAGATTCTGCCTTTATGGTATAAGCAAATAAAGGAACTGGACTCAAGTGGACTGTTTCACCGTTGTTCTTGGGCTGGGCCTGACACCAGGCACATAATGGATCCAGTGGGCTTCCAAAGAGCACAAGAAAATTTTCCTGACAGTTTGGCAAACTCTCTTAGCATTTCTTTTATTCTGTTAGGGAAATGTTTAAAAGGATCTTAACTTTTTTTTTAATTCATTTTTGTTTTCATTGTGTTTTTATCTTTGTGTTTGCTGCCCAGAGTCACATTGGTTAAAATCAGTGGCCATATACCGTATTTTTCCGACTATAAGACGATACTTTTTTCTAAAATCCTTACCCTAAAAACTGAAGGGCATCTTATTCAAGGAAGTCAGCCGAGAATCGCGGTTGCAAAACTGCCAAACTTTGTTTCTGCAGAGAGGCTTCCTCCTATTGTTAGCCTCCAATCACGAGTGAAATAGCTTGTCTCCCAAACAGACTTCCTCCAATCACGAGCCTGATGTAACTGACGTCAGCTGATGCTGAACAAACCAATTAGAGGAAGGCTGTTTGCACAGACAAGCTATCGGCAGTTTCACTCCTGCTTGAATGTAATTAGTTATGCAAAAGAGCCTGGAAATAGAGCTGCAGAGAGACGGTTTGGACCTCCTCCCACCGAGTGTATCAGGTAAATATTAACTAATTACTAAATAAAAATGTGTTCTGCACTATCTTTAAAATACTGATTTTTTAATTTTGGGCTGGAAAAGTGGGGGGCGTCTTGTACATGGGGGCGTCTTATTGTCAGAAAAATACGGTACATTTGTTTAAATAAATAAATGCCTGTTGGCCATAAAATTAACAAATTATCAGTAATTCTCTGCGCTAATTGAGTCTGCAGATCCTGCCCAGCTGCCCTATTCCGTTATCTGGACCCTGTTAAGGAAAGATGGATGGGACAAAATGCCACACTGGATCTATTTTCAGTTTTCCTGGCAGATAAAGTTGCTGGTACCCCCTCTGGGTTGGCTGCCAGTTGGATGAGCCTGGGGCAACGAGTGAGTCGCTGTCAGGTGTTATAATCTGGGATTCTTTTGAGATTGTAGAACCTGAAGATTATAGAACCTGAAGAAGTGGACAGGAGTGTCCGTAGTTTGAATTCTGCAACCTATGGGCTTGACCCCTACCTTTTGGGCTCCTTTGGGTAGCTAGGCAGGTAGCAAGTTGTTGGATGCAGGACGTAGTCAGTGCTTCTTTGAGGGAAGGGATAATGCCATCTTCTTGGAAAGAGGGCCAAATAACTGGGTACTCCATGGTAGACAGCATTCTTTGGAACATCCTCTCCCTGGAGGTACATCTGCACTCCCAAGTTTCCTTGAATTCCACAAGCTAGCTGGTTTGATTGTGGCCTCTGTGTTAGTCATTTGAGATGTCGCAGTTGTTTTAGTTATATTATTGTTATTTAATTTTATTTGGAGATTTCTACTGATTCCCCCCCCCCCCGACATTATACTTTATTTATTTATTTATTTATTTATTTATTAAATTTTTCAACCGCCCATCTCCCCCCAATGGGGGAACTCTGGGCGATTCACAACAAACATTAAAAACATAAAATATATAAATACATAAAACCTTAATTAAAAACATTACTAAAAAGGAGGAAAGACCAAGAGGATGAAAAATCTGAGGCTGGAGGCAGAAGGCCTCTATGGGGCTAGCCATCCCCATGCTTGAGGTATTCCCACCCCACCCCAGGCCAGGTGGCAGAACCAGGTCTTCAAAGCCTTACGGAAGGCCAGGAGTGTGAGGGCCAATCACACCTCCGGGGGCAGAATGTTCCAAAGAGCAGGGGCTACCGCAGAGAAGGCCCGCCTTCTGGACCCCGCCAGTCGAAGTTCTTTTGTTGTGGTTGTGAGCTGCCTAGAGTCGTTCAGGATTGGGACATCTTATAAATAAATACATAAAATTGTGCTTTCTGGGGGAACCAGATATTAAATAATACACAAGAAGAATTTATCCATAGCGCAGCAAAGCCAATCTTTCTAAAATGATTCATATTGCGGACTTTGATTCACATAATAAAGGAATGCCAGACAGAATTTTTTTTTTAATTAGTTCCTTTGCTGATAAAATCCAAGAATGCATTTTTCTATTAATGCAAAGATCCACATCCATTTATAGCAGCACCCAGTGGAATGCTATCGGTTGTTCTTCTCATATAACCCACATTTTTGCAATAATGTCATCACCAATAAGACTGTTTGGGTTCATACATTATGCAAATCCTGTAACATTGTTCAACTTAATATGTTATCTGAAATAAGCCTTTGTGTCTTATTCGGAAAACCATGGTTAAAACATTGTGGCTTAATGTTGTCAATATATGAACCCTGCTAAGTGATGATCATATAAATTATCCATCTTAATAATTCTTTAATGTTTGGTCTGAGAGCCTATCTGAATGCTGTTGTTTTGATGCTAAAAGAACCATCTTGTAATTTCCTAGTCTATGTTTATTAACAGATGGTTGTTATTTACCCAAGTTCTATTTAGAACTTAATAATTCTTCAGTTACTATATTATTTCTCCAGAAGTATCCTGCCTTCTCACTAAAATCAACCTTGCCTTTTCCCACAAGTCTGATTGTGCTGGGTTGGTGTATGCATGAGTTTTACATAATCTTTTGACAATATAAAATATCAGTTTTTCAGGTGATGACTATCCATCCTTCATCTTCTATAATAATTATTTATCTTCCAAAGCAACTTCTTCCTGAAAAAGTCATTTCTGAATTCAGCATTCTCTTACTTTAAGAATCCATTTTGGGGGAGAAAGCTGGAACATAGAAGAGCCAGTTTGGTGTTGTGCTTAAGGCACTGGGACACTGCGTTCTAGTCCTGCCTTAAGCACAAAGTCAACTGGGTGACTTTGGGCCAGTCGCTCTCTCGCAGCCCTAGGAAGCAGGCAATGGCAACTCACTTCTGAAAAACTGTGCCAAGAAAACTGGAGGGATCTCTCCAGGAGTCAACACTGACTTGAAGGAAGGGAGGGAGGAGGAGGAGATCTTCAGGACACACTTTTTGCATGAGCAGCCTCCGTTTACAAGTAGGCTCTTCCACCCATTTTTGCTTACCATCCACTTGCATTTGTTTTTCGTACCCAAGGTGAATCAGAGTAGTGCAAATTTTCACAAATGGTGAAATCAGTTCCTGACCCCCAGCTACCCTTTCCCATCAGGCACATCAGTCCAGAACCGCCCCACCAAATGTAATTAAATGGACCAGCACTCCTGCAAACAAGTATTCTTTCTTAAGCCAAGCACTATCCTGCATGTCTATTTGCATTTGCATCTTAGAGACATTTGTTTTAAGGCCTCCTTTTCTTCTGTTGTAATTTCAAATAGACAAGCCTTTCCCAGAGATATGTAAATGATATACTTTATTAATCCAAAGCATGCTTTCCACTTGTGAATCCACATTTCAACTCTTTAACCCACTGTTTCTCAACCTTGGCAACTTGAAGATGTGTGGACTTCAACTCCCAGAATTCCCCAGCCAGCAATGCTGGCTAGGGAATTCTGGGAGTTGAAGCCCACACATCTTTAAGCTTCCAAGGCTGAGAAACACTGCTTTAACCAAAAATTGGTTACAAAACAGCACGCGACAAGGGATAAAATCTCAGGGCACTCACCCTTATTAATCAAAATTTTTAGCCTCGTGCAATAGGTTAAACCTTAATTTTCATGTGGACCACTACCTAATCACTAAAAGCTTTTGAGGGCTACCACATAACCCAGAGAGTTGGCAATGTGGTATTTACAGGTGCCACATCACCAAATTCCACAGACCCCCCCCAAAGAATTAAGAGAATCAGTGCAGTGTAACGGTTAAGGCCATGTTTCCCAAACTCACAGGGACACAGCAGGATATGTTACTACATAGTAAATGGAACTGCTGTGCGGCTCCGGACACCACAGCAGAGTTTTAGAACCACCAGGGTGCTGTGAACCAAGAAAGTTTGTAAACCTCTGGGTTAAGGTATTGGGTTGGCATCAGAGAGAGTCCACTTCTAGACACCATAACTTTCTGACTGACTTTGGGCCAATCATTTTTAAGCCCAATCTCTCACATGGTTGTGGGGGGAAAATAAAAGATGGAACACTCTGTACGCTACTTCAAGCCCCTGAATGAAAAATGGAATATAAATCTAATGAATAAATAGAACCCATGAGTTTTTAATGTTTCTGAAATACTGCAAGACTATGGGTGAGAAAGTTGAAATGTAAGATTTGCTTATCTCAGATGCTGGCCATTTGGAAATAAAATAATTTATTGTGGCATCCACAGCACGGATCACATACAGTGCCTTCACAGACTACCAATGGTGCTAGGCAACAGGTTAGTATCTATTGCCTAAAATTTCAAATTGTGTTTGCTATGGTAAGAAATATTCCCTAGTGAGGCATATTCTTACATCTGATATTTTATTTAACAGAGACTACAAAGGCATGTCAAAGATTCTGTAGTTGCATGGCATACGTGCATTTGGATGGAGGATTGACATAAAGGCCTTCAAACTCAGTTGTACTAGAATTCTATTTTGCAAATGATTTAAACTAAAATATTCACTCATAAAATGTGATGCCACCATCTTAGGAACATGCAAACCAGGATGTAAACTGCTTAACAGGAAAATATAGAGGGCAAAATCAGTTATTGTTGTATTGTCTGTGATTGAATCTCTTGACATGTGACTTGGGAGTTACCATGAAGCTAGTAAAGAGAATTTTTAACTCTACCACTCTGTACAATGTCCCTTTTATGGGTTAGTATATACAAACACAATTGCTTGATTGAAAACACAATGCAAAGCTTTTTCCATGCATCAGGAAATAGCACTGGAGGAAGAGACCAGCAGTGTAATTTGGAAAATGGCATGGGAGGAACAGCTAAAGGCCTCTCCACCTCCCACCCCCACAAAATTAAGTCAAAATCATTGTCTAGAGAGTCAATTACAGTATCATCAGTAATGTGGTTTAAGCCTTATTATAGTGGACGACACAATTCAGGCAGCAGCCTATTCACATTAAAATCACAGGGGCAGGACTCCGCACACTAGGCAAAAATGTGCTTGGCTATTTTGTGGCTCAATGTGCCTTGTGCATCCTATCCGGAAGAGGCTAAAAATACAAGAATTTTAGCAACTTGTGTGACTAGCAATTAAGTCTGTGGTTCACAGCAGTTTATCCATAGAATATTTAAAGAATCAATTGAGACAGAGAAAGGAACATGGAGGAAGTCTGTTTGCGGTCCTGACAGTTTACAGGATCCTAGAGAGGAGCATTAAAGTCTGGGGATATGTGTGGTAAACTTAAAATATTCTCCTCTCTATCCACTATACAGCCACAGAATACTCAGATTCTGGGATAGAAGAGAGACTCAGTCACAAGTCTACAGCGGGAATGGTTTCAGGAGGATGAAGAGGAAAAAAAGCAAGCATCTTCTTTAACTTTCAAGTAGTAAATGGCTATTTTAGTCCAGCTTGAGTGCTGAAACTGAGTAAACATTAGGGGATGAGATGATCCTCTTTGGTTTTATTCCCATAATACGCAGTTCACAGTTAAGTTGATCATAGTTTATTCAGTGTACTCAGTTGGCTCAATTTAATGGCAGATTGAATCCTAAAGTAACCATATAATATACTGGGCTAAAATGTAGCTGATTTTATTAGATTTATCCCATTTTTTTCCTCCAGCAACTCTAAGTGACTCACACAGGATTGTCCCTCCATATTGTCCCCACAACAGTCCTGCGCTATAGGTTGGACTAAAAGAAGTGACTGGCCCAAAATCATTTATGAGTTTCCATGGCTGAGTATGAATTTGGAACTGGATCCCTGCATCCTGGTCCAGTATGTTAAATGCTGCATAGTATCAATGAACTAATCTGTGGTTGAACATGTGTATGGATAAACCAGTATTTTTAATATCTGCACCCCATTTTAATAAAATTCTTCTGAATCTCTTTGCTAAACTGGAATATATATATTGTCAGAGGGTTTAAGAATATGGAAGAGCGGAGACTTTTGATTAGCATTAAATTCCTGTCCCTACATACATTAGAAACGTCAAGAATATAGCCTTTACTTAATACATGAGCAGTTAATTCCCTCATTTACCTGTAAAATTAGAAAGCTCAAAGCTTTCTAACAGCTGGTTACTATGCATCCCATGCTGATAATCCAAAAGATTCCCCACAAAGCTAGTGGACTAGTTGAATTTATTTGAATTATATTATGTAAGATTCTATCTACATTCATGGAGTATACCACACCACAAACTAATTGGTCACATTTTAGTCTAGCCCATACGGTCAGTTCAATGTGGTATGCAAACCTAGAATGCTGGTTTGATTCCAAAAGTTAACCTTGAGGAAATATGTAATACACAGAATATAAGGCTGCAGACTGCATGTTTGAATGTTCCTTCATGCACAAAAATCTTAGGGAAGGTAGTTTATGAAATAAGCTACAGAGGATTCAACTATATTCTGAAACATTTTTCCAATTATTTCATTTAATTGTGCAGACTGACAATCTTTGTAAAACGAAAACATATGCTGTGTTGTAAACATTGGCTTGTTTTATTGATGCTGAAAGTATACTGCTCCTTGTTTAAAAATCAAACATCCCTTTGCCCTTAGTTCATGGTTATGTTCAACAGTTCATTAAAAAATCCACCAAACCATATTTTACCCTGGTGGGTTGTACAAACCTAACCCATGTAATTCATGGTTCACTAGGTCCTGCATACACAGAAAAAAAGATTATATAAACCATGGTCAAGTGAACAATAGGTAAACATGTCATGCAAACAGAGCCCATCTATTGTGCTCTAGGAATCCAGTAGGACAGTGTCAATCCATTATTACACAAACTCATCACTGAAACATTGTCTGCTAGAATGTAACCATTTTTGTTGAATTTTTTGGTGATATTCTCTAATAAATAACCATATCAGTATTTGGTAGGCAAATGTCATTTAAAAAAGAAACATTGTGGTTTGTACTTTGAAAAACACAGTATAAAATATTTCCAATTAAGGATTTAACATTTAAGTGCTTTAAAAAATTGATCAGGACAGAAACTTTTTGACTAGTGATATATTCAATGCGTATATATTTACAGTACAATTCAATTCCAAGACTGAGTTCAGGTCTATGTGGGCAGTTCCTCCCTCCCCACATATTGATCTGCAGTACATATTCTAAGATTCATCAAAGCTGCCACAATACTTCACCTAATGACCTAGTATTTCACATTCGCTTGAAAAGGGGTTATATAAAAGACAAAACGGCCAGATGATACCCTGAAGAGAGACCATACCAAGAAAAATATTGTTCATAGTGTGCATTTCCCTTCCCCAGCTCCCTGTGCTTTTTGTTATTGGGTCTATTGCAATTGGTTATGGAAGACTAGAAAAGGGAAACAAGTTTAACATGTTACTTTGGCAATGAGCCAAGCTAAGAACATTTAAATTATATTTTATTGAAGACTGGAATGGAAATTTGATATAATTACTCAGCTATAAAATCCATTTGTGAACCCTAGAAGTATCTTGGCCATTTTTTTACTGTAGAACACCCAATCAGAATTGAAGGGATGTAAGGCAGGATTTTCACATTGCAAGGTCATACTGATAGGACAAATGGTTAATGGGACCTTTTAAAGCACATTCCTTATAGCTGCATTTTCCCTACAATAGCCTTCTGTGAACATAAGCCCATATCCCATTCTAGTCTTTTGGTCTTCCACTGAAAATGCTATTAACATTTCCTTAATACATGCCTATTCCTAGAAAGCATGCAAGCACAGAATACACTCAAAGATGCACAAAGAGATGAAGCTTCAGCTGGCAGGGAGGGGAGGGAAAGGGGACAAGTTTCTGTATTAACAGCTCTGCATATGAGACCCATCACTGTAAAATATTTTTTACTGACAGTGCAAAAATACACAGCCACAAAGTCTAGAATAATGACAAGAGCCAGCAGGGTTTTAGGGTTCAGTTCCAGCTGATTTTATTTCCTTTGGGGAAAAGGTTATTTACAGAAAGAATATGGACAATCTGACAGGCAGTGAACTCGGCTTTATTAGCCAGCTTTTCCCTCCCCTCCCCACCCCACCCCACCATTGTATTATGGGCAGATTGTTAAACAAAGATATTCCACACAGCATATTGCACAGGATGGATGACCAAAAAACCAAAAAAAAAAACCAAAGAAAAGAGAAAAAACCCTTAACGGAACCTCTTCATTAGGCAGATGTCCTTGTGCCTGTCATGTTATATTAACATACATAAACACACAATCTTTTTTGCTTATTATTATACAGACTTAAATGTACAAAGATGTTTTCACTTTTTCTCATCTTAAACACAACAGCTATAAACCTGAATACATATGCTATCATCATGCCATAAGAGACTAAAACAATTATACTTAGCGACAAGTATAAGGATTAAATAGTCAAATACAAGAATGAAAAATGCAGTACATAGTGTTGCAAACTCAAATCGGCATTTAGATAGGTCCAGTGATTTAAATGGCATGGTTTTTGTTTACTTTTTTTTTTGCTTACAAAAAGTGCAAAAGATGTGGTTTTGAAGTTAAAGCTACAGGATCCCTTTTTCCTGAAAAATATTCTTGTTGCTCAATACAACATACCGTTTATTTTGAGGGAGGATTTGTTAGAAATTAGCCCTACAGTGGATTAGAGTTCAATTCCTCTCTCAACTCACAAGTAGAGTTGAATCGGTAGATAGAAGAGATACTGTCTCTTTAAGAAGCCTGCAGATTGGAGTGTAAACATGATGAAAGTAGGGACTGATTTTGTGTGAGAGATTAACCAGCAGCCCTATTTATAATCAGGAAATCCAAAACAGCAATTTACACCCCTTATATATTTTTTACAAAAATACACTGAGAAAATAATCAAACGTTTTCATCTTCTCTTCTGTTTTTAAAAGTGTCAAAAGTCTACATTTAAATATAAAAAATTAAAAGTTAAAACTCTAGCCCTTCAGTGAAGGTGACATAAAAATGGTGTGGGTAACAAACAGAACTACCAAAAAAAAAAAAAAAGACAAAGGAATACAAGTAAAAACATTTGGCCAGTATAAATACTTCACTTATAAAATGGCATCCAATTCCATTTAGAAAGAAAAAGAACATTTCAAGAATGAATCCTGGTGTGAAAAGAGTCTTCATTTACAGCTACAGAGGAACACACGCACATACACACACACACTGAGGAAAAATTTGGTCCTGTGTTCTTTTTGAAGTCCAGCACAGATTTGAGTTGCGTTTGAATCCTTTAAAGAGTTAAGAATGAAAAAAAGCTGGTGATAATTTTTGTAGGAATCAAACATAGCGCCATCTATCTGCTTTTTATATTATTCTAACACTATTCTTTTTAAACTGTTCAACAGTCTTACAAAAAACTCCAAAAGATAGGATAACATGCTATATTAAACCCCACCAGAGAAATAATCCAACACCATCACAATTCTGAGTAAGAAAAACACATTTTTGCAAGAAAGAGCAATCGCCCTCAATTTCCCCTGTACCACATCATTACAGAAACTTGGTATGTTCTATATCTGTCTCCATTAAAAAAAAAAAAAAAAGTTGTTGAAATTCCACATGACTTCTATGAATATAAGGTAATGTGACTTAGAGAATCAGCACCACCTTCTCCCATAAACGTGCAAATCCTTTTCGGTTTTATTATTATCATGTTTTCAGCCGAATTTCCAGTTCGTTTTAAAATGCTTGCCTCTCCTTTTCCTTCCATTTAGGATTCAGTCCAGTTCCCAGGGCCATCCTCCTCCCTCATCCCTTTTGATGTATAGAGAGAGAACCCTCCAAAAACGCAAATTGGCTGCAGGTCTGTTTAAAGCACACGAGCTTTAGCTCCTAACCCAAAGACATATCTAATACACATAGCAGAATCTACCTTTTCCCGTCCCTCCAAACCCTTCCAACAAGAAGCAAAGATGTGCGCTATTTCCACCCCCTCCTGCTGTAGTTGCCATTCCTGTTTAAGCCACTAGATTCTCACCAGAGTCTGAAACGTGCTTCTCATTCTTCGGCTGCAAAAGAAGGATGAAACGTGGAAAAAAAGGGGGTGGGGATCGATGTAGTTAGATATTTCTGTGGTGGCTTTTTCGGCGAAGAACGCGTTGATCCCTTTTGCCGCGTTAGCGATAAAAGCGCGCGCACACCCGCCCCTCAAGTCAGTTTCAGTAACGGGGGGGCTGGGGGGCGCACTCAACGACTGTGGGCGAAAGGCTCGCTCTTCAGTTTTGCAGCGCGCCTGGGTCCGAGTGCCATGTCCGCGTCTCTTTCCCTTCCCCGCGCGCACCGCTTGCTCTCCTCTTGAGCAGCTTCGTCCCCCCACTCAGTACGTAAAGACCAAGTTGGAAATGCTGGATTCGAGCCAGTCTCCCGAGATCATCTCACTTACCTCCGGGGTACAATAGTCTGGGAACTCAAAGTGAGAGCCCGAGCCAGGCTCCAAGTTAAAATCCAGATCCCTGTCGAGGGCCGAGGAGCTCAGGCTCCCCAGCGCCATACTGTCGAAACCAGGGCTGGGGTTGAGGTCCAACAGGTCGTCTTCGAACTCGTCATCCGAGGAGGAGGAAGCGCAGGAGGCGGAGGAGGAACCTGACGAGGAGTGCGAGGTCGACGGTGTGGGCGAGGGCGCCCGCAGGCTGGTGTAGCTTCGGTGGTCCGATGGCGAGCAACCGCCCACGGGGGAAGCGGAGGGCTCGCCCCCGTCCTGCCGGCTGCCCACAGCCGCTACTTCGTCGTAGAGGCTCAGCGGGTCGCTGGCTTCGGTGGAAGTGCTGAGGGTCGGGCTGGCCGGAACGGCGCCGCCGGGCGATGAGTGGGAGAAGAGGTAGAGCCGCTTGGCCTTCTTCTCAGGGAGATGTCGGCTGCTGTGGCTGCTGCTGCTGCTGCTACTGCTGGAGGGCGAGGAGGAGCCCGGCGAGGCGGCGCGGGATTTGTACAAAGAATGGTGCTCCGGGGGCAGGAGGGCAGCCGGCTGTTCCGATGCAAAAGAGGACGGAGCTTTCGTGCCGCCGCCGCCACTCAGGCTGAGTTTGGGATGCGGCTTGCCGGCGCCACTGGGAGAGAGTTTGGCGGCACTGCCCTTTTTCTGGGCGAGTTTAGAAGAGTTGGAAGCAGCGGCGGAGGCGGCTGCTCCCTGATTGCCGCCGCCACTCCCTCCACCCCCGCTCTTCTCACCCGGCTTCCCAGAGTTCGTGCCCGATTTCACCTTCTTCCTGGGTCGGTACTTGTAATCGGGGTAGTCCGCCATGTGCTTGAGGCGCAGCCGCTCCGCCTCCCGGATGAAAGGGATCTTGTCGCTGTCCTTGAGCAGCTTCCAACGCTTGCCCAGGCGCTTGGAGATCTCAGCGTTGTGCATGTCCGGGGACTGCTCCATGATCTTCCTCCTCTCGATCTGAGACCACACCATAAAAGCGTTCATGGGCCGCTTGATGTGCCCGCTGGGCGTCTTGCACCAGCTCGGATCGTCCGCTTTGCCCCCCGTCGAAGCAGTCGAGCCTGGAGTCGGAGAAGAGGCGATGCCCAGCTCGATACTGGCCCCCGAGTCCGAGCTCTCGCCGGCCAGGAGTGCTTCCGTGTTCTCCGCGTTGTTTGTCTGTTGCACCATTTTGGGGGTCGGCGCGCGCCGCAGCGGCTGCGGGAGAGTCGGCGGGGCTCAGCTTGGCACCCGCTTGAAACAAAACACTCAACTTTGCCAGTCAGTCGGAGCTCTCGAGCCCCCTTCGCAAGCGCTTCGTCCCCCGCTACTTAAGGCACGACTCCCTCCGAGAAATAGTTGTAGCTCCACACCGCGTTTGCCTCTCCGACACTTTCGCACGCCTTTCACCGCAACTTTGCACTGGGAGGCTCTAAGTGGAAAGAGTGCCTTTCTTTGAAAAAAAAGGAAAAAAAAAACACAGCCGCCAATCCTAGTTCTCCGTCTCTCTCTTTTCCACCTCTTCCCCCACCCCGGCGTTCACAAGTGTTTTTTTTTTTTTTTTGTCTTTCACCTTCTCCTAGTACTTGAGGTGTCTCGGCAGAAGCAGCACGCCCACTGCTAAAAATCTTCTAAGGACACACACACAAAAAAAAACCACAAAGAAAAAAAAATAAAATGCCCACCTCACCAAGCGAAACTAATAATAATAAAAAAATCTTCGTCCAGAACCCGTAATTAGAGGGATCAAGAGTTTTTTCTATTATTATTCAGCGGCTGCCAGGGAGTCAGCTG
Source organism: Python bivittatus (assembly GCF_059951505.1). Classification (NCBI taxonomy): domain Eukaryota; kingdom Metazoa; phylum Chordata; class Lepidosauria; order Squamata; family Pythonidae; genus Python; species Python bivittatus. The sequence continues at coordinate 19,665,257 of NW_028277113.1, read as the reverse complement.
GGGGGAAAAAGCCCCGCTCATGCAAGCAAGTAGCATTAATAAACGTGTGTCTTCCCGAGAGGAAAAACAGTGACTGGTGCAATAAATGTATATAGTCCCGTCTTGCTTGCCTGTAGATGCACAGCCCCCCAAAGAAGAAAGACACATGTACAAACCGGGACTACAGACTTGGCCTGTCCCCCGCCCCACTACGTACACTTTCTCTTGCTGCAGCTTAGAGCGGTGCTCAATTCCGCCTCGTGCAGCTTTATCCTTCCTCAGTTCTTTTCTAAGCCAATCATAGACTGTATCCAACGCTCCATCGTGCCAAAACCCCTCCCCTCAGTTCCGATTGGCTTGGAACCTAATAACCGCGTGCAATGAGAAGCTCCAAATCTGACCTCATTCCAATTTACACAAACTTTTTAAAAGGGCCAGAAGTGCAACTGAGATTTCTCCCCCCCCTTTTTTACGTTTGCATTTCTCCTCCTACTTCCCTGTGTGTGCGCCTGCGTGTGCATTGGTGGGTGTGCGTGCTCGAGAGAGACAGCAAGCCAGACAGACTCAGTATGAGAGCGACCGAGCGTGTAAGAGAGAGCGAGCGCAGCCGCGCGTCTGTGCGAAACTACACTCCAGTAAGGGGTGGGGAGGAGACAGCTCTGCCCGTTATGTTAGAGGGGGATGGGGAAAGGACACATTCTGTGCTGGAAGCTTCACCCTCTGCATAAAAGTAAAAGTGACTACTTGTATTACCTCGCAAAGAAAAAAAGATGACATGTGTTTTTGTTTCATCTCCTCCTTACTTTGAGGCTGATGAAGTAACAGACCATTCGCCATACAATTAGCATCCTCACCGTGCTGGGCAATATTTCTCTTATGTGCATTTTCCTCATGATCCATGTAAGCAGGGCATAATGTTTTTCCAATTAAAAGATTTTGACTTCTAGCATATCTAATTAAATCTACAAACCAGCATTTACAGGGTAGAGTACCTCTACCTGCTTCTTTGTGGTATTGTTCTTCAAGCACAGCAGCTTCTTGGTCTGCCTGATAAATGTTGTCAGTCAGCTGAAGCCCTTCACCCCGAAGGGATAGGTGGATAGGGTTGTACAGTTACACTGGGCGTTCTTGTGTTCCACAAATAACAGTATGGAGAGCAGGCCCTTCTCCTGTCCCTTTGCTCCCTCCCCCATCGTCATCTTGGGGAAGGCAGAAAACCCTGGGGAAAGGTCTGATTCAGCAGACTTGTAAACAGAACAGACAAAGATTGGTTTACCGGGCAAATAATGCTGTTAGTATCATATACTTCACTGCGTTTGCTCATTGCTCCTCAAGTATGTTACATCTTAACATTCCAGCTCCCCTGTACAGTCCCTGGTCTAACTTCATTAATTCCATGTGAATCAAACAGGCTTGGCAGGACCCATTAAATCAATATGTGTGATGAATTAGGTGCTGAAAGAAACATGGAGCCGTAAGAAGCGGTCCTATATTCGGACCATTATCCCTTTAACCTATTAGTATTGACAGTGACTGACAGTGGCCCTTGAGGACTTTTTCGAGGCTTACCTCAAATGCCAGGACGAAACTGGTCCTTCAACATGTGTGTGTGTGTGTGTGTATCTGAACTACAATCCCTTCACAAGAATGGTTGGGTGATACTTTGTAAAAGATATATGTAACACACTATTTATTCATCATATTCATATGACCACCCATCTCACTAAAAAATGACTCTGAGTGGCATACAATAAAAACTATAAAACAGTCATATAAAAAACCATTAACAAATGAAAAATTGTGATTAAAAGGCAAAGAGGGCAGCAGATATTAACCACAATATACTACCAAACATAGACAGAATCTGGCAGCCATAACTATAGCTAGCACAGCTAACTGGAGGAGTAGAATGGGATGTCTGAGAGAGAAAAATCTTGCCCCTTTCTGTGGCTGGTTTGGTTGATGTTAGGAATCAGAACCCACCTGAACTAGGGTGGCATCATGGTGGTTGAAAGTTAGGTGTGCTTGTCCAAAGCCCTCCAGTTGTTGGATTGATATAAAGTCTCTCTCCCCTTTTCTTCCCATCCTAAGCAATTGGAGGAATTTATTTAGTTACTTATAAAGAGAAATAGAAAAGGCAATAAATACTGCTTCTTCCATACTTCTGCTCCACTAGTGGATCACCCTTGGGCCTGTTCCACTTTAGGACTACTTTACTGTAAGGCCATTATAGATATATTGTAGGTAATGATTGGACAGCCCACCAAATGTTCAAATGCCAGCTTCATACTGCTAATAAGCAGGGTTCCAATTATTATTTATGGCTGTTTAAGAAAACTTATTAAACATGGAGCCAGAGTGTTGAGAAGACAGAGACTGATCACAAGATACATAGCAGGCAGAAAACAATATGCAGAAATGTTGATTTTTCATTTTACCAAAAATTTTTCCTTAACCAAATCATATAAAACAGTAACACATTGTCTGAAGGGAAGCATTGTAAGAGACTGACACCACTGGATGAGTGGTACCACATGTCTAAAACTCCTTTCTGAACCTCCCCACCCAAGAGGCCTACTAACTATCAATGGAAATAATTCTGAGCTAGGTGAACTGGGATCTTAGTTAATAGAAGACAATTTCCTATGTTCTGTTCCTAATCAACTGTTCCTAAGAAATTAATGTATGTTAAATAGAATTGGTACTGTCTTATAAAGTAATCTGAGCTATCTGTTCAGTCTCATGAAAATAATCATATTTTTACAAGATTATAATAAAGTAAAGGGATGTATAATCAAGGGAATCCATTCATATCCCAGGCTGTGCCCACATTCCAAGGCCTTAATCATACAATCAGTAAAATTGTATTCAAATCTTAAATCTGTATTAAAGTCATTAAATCAATCTCCAATCAAGTCATTTATTTATAAATAATAAACAGATAAATAAACAGAATAAACAGATAAAATTTTACTAATTCAGGATTAGTTGGTTTAGCCAGCCTTAAATATAGTTTCATATATTAAAGGCTACTAAGCTCTTAACTCATTGGTTCTTGTTGTACAGTATGATAAATAGAATAAGTTTGTAGCTGGAGTCAAATGCTCTTTAATTAAAAAAGAATATTAGAAACAATTAACAATGTACTATTAATTATGTTTAGACTGGATACTTTCCTAAATATGTCTGTCAGGTTTCTTGTGTACGCTTAAAAAATGGCATAATGCATGCATAGGGTATCAACTGAAGTTATCCGTTTTCTAAAGAATGGATTTCTAAATCTTATTTCTAGATCTAGGTAAATCATCAAACTTCAGGCTCATAAAGCTAAAAGAGGTATTGACAGAGTCTGAACACTGTCTCCAATGTACCCATCCCTAGGACAATTATAACAAACACATTAATGTCCTCTTTGTTTTTAGACTGGTTTTACCTTCAATAATTATCTTTTATTGCTGATTTTATTTTTGCTACCAGATGTGAAATTTCTATTTGATTTTATTGTTTTTAAACTGTTTTAAATCCTGGGGCCTGCAAATGGACTGAAAAGGTGGGATTGCCAGCATCCATCAGGGGAAGGTGTGTCAAAATGTTCAGATAGAGGTCAGGGCAGTGCAGTCAAAGCCCCATCCCTTTTGTATGTGTGTCAAAATCACATGCATGTACAAAGAGGTAGGGTTTCAATCACGGTGCCTTGATTGCCATCTCTTTTTTTTCCTACACTTCCCCAGGGATACCACTGGATGGGATATAAATGTTTTAACACATAAATGGAGGCTGCACGAACAACAGCACTTCAGTTTCTTGCCTTTCATTTACAGAAACAGAATATATAAAATCATTTGCCTACATTGGGTTATAATGAAATTATACAAAAAAGATCTCAAACAAAATTTGACTCTTCAGGCCGAAATATGTTTTTGAAAGAAAGCCCACTGGAACTTCCAGGTAACTGTGATGATTTAAACCAAGGAAACAATCCAATGTCATGTTTGTTTGTTTAATAAATGCATATGGCTACCCATCTCATAGGCATGACTCTGGGAGGCTAACATGCATGCTGACACCCATTCCTTCTCCTTCTCCTGCAGTCTCCCTATACTTCCCATATCTTCTCCAGGTCTCTGAATCTCTACAGCAGATGGGAAGAAGTACAGTAAAGGCATTTGTTCCCCCAGTAGCACTGACTCTGCTGTGGATAAATATACTTAGAAATATCCTCAAATATTCCAGTAATACAAAATGCCAGTAATTTTACTGGCACCATTGCTTTCTAAGTACCCAGTCCTAAATCCATTTACATTAAAATCCCATTTGTGTAAATGATATTAATTTCTAAGAAAGTGCATTTAGGAATTCTGCCTAAGTGCTTACTAAGCCCACTGGAATAAAAAGCCTGCAAAGATGCAAATCAGCCACTAAATTTCTTATACTACGCATGTAACGGTAATTTCACTGTGAACATTTCCAACACCTAAGTCTGAACATACATTTTCTTTTATGTACTGCCCCTTTCACAAACAAGATTCAATAAATGTAAAGTATAACTGAACACAGTCAATGTTCGTTACTAATGAGTACATCCCAGCAACTCTAACAAATATCTGTAACTAAAGCTTAATTTCAGCCTTAATTCTCCAGTTCTGGATAGTTTATGGCTCCAGAAAATTACATTTTGAAGTAGATTCACCCACTGTACTAAGCCATGGTATGTTTTCACCATTTTATTGAGGACACTACTATGGTGTCATTCACATGTAAAACTAAGCCATAAACTATGTTTATACCACAATGATTGGGTTCACACATCATGTATGCTAAAATCAAACAAACCATATAATGGCTGTGTGATGTGTGAATCCTGTCTGTTTTTCTCTGAAGCCTAAAAGTGTATTCTTTCAACAGGGTTAAAACAGAAAATAGGGAAAGAATGTGTTACTCACAATTGAACAATGGGAATCAATACAATCTGAGTTCAGTTGATATGCAAAATTACTTATTATAATTGCATCTTACTTGAAACCTTAGAACATAGCAAAATTACTGGGAGAGGGGAATGAAGGGAGAAAGTAGCAGATAAGAAATTACTCAACACGTTCCTTCCCTTACTGCTCTTCTGCTTCCAGAGATCTTATATGTCATGTTGCTCTGCAATTAAGAAGTAAACTAACAGGTTTTTCATTATATATATTTGCATGTAACATTTAGTTTAATGCTCATTTGGAAAGGTTATGGCAATATCTTACATGAATCAGCTGAGGCACATCTGTTTTATCTGCTATATAGGATGAATGTTTACTAGTAATAATCAGGAGAATGGTTGGGATTATACCTGTGAGTATAATCAGCTTTCCAGGGTTGTTGCAAGAAGGCACCTTAGTATGTCCAATCTGCCCTTAGTCCTCAACCTTCTGTAACATGTAATAATTCATCTACAGCTGCTACGCTTGATCCAAGTGTGATAACTGTTGCCAACAGAAGCATTAACATACAGTTCTTTGAATGAGCATAATAATCTATGACCTGGTTTCCATATTGTGCTAAGGCATGGTTTATTTAGCAATGGTTTAGAAAATAAATTACAATTGGGTTATTAAAAACCCTAACACCAAGATTCACCCATTAGGCTTAGCCAAACCAAATAAACTACATGGTGATTTACTGTAAGAACTCAGCCAGAGCATTATCATACATGCCACATTATGAATTTACACTGCTTGGTAAGCATATATTATTCTATATAAGTGTAAGCTGTAATAACTTAAGCAGCAGCTTTATCTTCATAACGAATGAGACAAGGCGGCTCATCATTCATTTTTATCCACCGTCTATTGGAGAAAGCGTAATTTTCAAGGGGTAACTTAGAATCTGTGATTGTTATAGGAAGGATAAGCGGTGAAAGCCAACAGGGCTGCCATAGGGTTCCCAAATTACACTGATTTTTTGCTGCCTGGATAGCCGTAATATTTGAAAGTCTGTTTATCCCCAGTGTATTTGCTTGTACTTGTCCTTCAGATCAGATCATAACCTGAAAAGGGATGAAACTCTTCACTTTCTTCAGATACTTTGTACAGATAAACTCAGTGTATCATCTGCATATAAAGACAACTTATGGTGCATTGTAGATATAGCTGCTAAACTGAAGACAGTATTTTGTCTCCAATTTAGCCGCTCTATTTACAATGCACCATAAATTTTAATGTATTTAAAATAAGTTCTTCCAAGCCGTAATTTTAGGTCAATGCAAATCTAAACATTTTGAATAATGGAGATACATTTTAAGTTACCTATTAACTTGCTTTCTTTGTGCAATTTAAATTAATACTTCATTTTCATTTTAGGAAAAAATCAGAATAAGTAAGTGGGGTCAGTAAGTTAGCAATTAAGTCCATCAGTAGTGATGCTATGAAATAGTATCTTGCAATCTAAAAGAATGGGACTTTCTAGTTTCAGTTCTGAAATACAGTTCCTGTACTTCATAGGTAGTTTGTGGAGATCAATTTACTGAAGTACAGAGTTCACAGTTGGATCTTTCACTATTTATTAGATTGCTTGGCCAATATTATGTCATGAAAAACAGATCACTAGGTGGCAGTACAGAGCCTCCTCTGTAAAAGAGTTAAGTTATGGAAAAATTTGGATGTAATTAACACAAGGTATTATTTTTTCCAAGAGTTATTGAACAGAATACAGCTGCACGTTTCTGACATCCAAATGTTTTTTAGAAACACTTTCTTAAGGGAAAACACTCTACACGTATGCACATCTTTATTTCAAGTATTCATCTAGATTGGGAAATATAAGTAATTTACTTTTTTTTTATGATGGTCAAAGACCAGCATAAGTAATTTACTTCATTTTCTGCAAAGTAGTAGCACTTATCAATTACGATATAACATCTAAAATGCTATAAAAGGGGCAAATTGTTCAGGGCCTGCCTTCAATCTATTTCTTGATACCTAAGATCAAATTGCTCCACTGGATCAGAGAGGAGAGAGGGGCTGATGCTTAGCAATGGATTTACAGACAATAGGAACTCTGTCTCTCAGTCCCCCTCTAGATATAAGCTTCCCAATCCATCTTGGCTACAAAAGGGGAGGCATAAGCTTCACTGAGGACCCAGATAGGATTTGGTGAAGACTTTGGACCACATAGTTAATATTTTTCTGTTTCAAAAAGGAACAAAGGCATTGGGGTTTTTCTCAGACAGTTCCCAGAACTGGAGCATTCAAGTATGAGTTTAGGGCTAAAGGGTTGGGTGTGTGTGTCTATGTGCCTTCAAATCAGTGTTGACTCCTGGCAACTGCCTGGACAAGTCCCTGCAGTTTTCTTGGCAAGATTTCGGAAGTGGTTTGCCATTGCCTCCTTCTTAGGGCTGAAAGGGAGTGACTGGCCCAAGGTCATCCAGCTGGCTTTGTGCCTAAAGCAGGGCTAAAACTCATGGTCTCCCAGTATCTAGCCTGGTGCCTAAACCACTATACCAAACTGGCTCTGTAATGGGTTGGTACTTGACTGAAATACTTCTCTTTCAGCAGAGGAAATAACAAGGCAGTCCTCAGGCTAGCTATCCATGCCATAAAGCAGTTTATTTGGGCTTACTGCGCTATATGAACTCTAATATGATTTGTAAACTGTGGCTCATGAATTAATGTGTTCCATCAATCCATCTTATTGTGATTCATTTAATAAGCCATGGTTAAGCAAACCAAAGCTTGTTAGCTATGCTTGCTTAGAAGTCTCAGTGGCTGCATATGCATGTTATGGAAAGAACCACTTGTAAGGTAAGGTGGTAAATGGGGTGGAGGGGTTGTAGAGAAGTGGGAAGTAGCATCAGTAGTTTGCCTTCTGGTAAATGGGTGCTAGATGACGTGTCACAGCCTCCATGGCAGCTTTTTTAAGCACGATCATGGTTTCAGATTTCACTGGTCTAAGGCTAAGGGACCCTGGACAAGTCCACTGCATGGATCAGTCTTTCATTATAAATATTTCCACCTGTACATATTTTATTCATTTCTTTGCTTTATTTAGGACATTTGTAAGCTGTCCACTTTCTCAATAATATAAGATGGTTTTTAAAAGTAGAATTAAAACAGAATACAATTGAGACAAATCTTAAATCAACATTAAAACAATAAGGTATTACATTAAAATGATTAAAAACAATTAAAACAACTGAAGCCATTACAATGCCTAGGCAAACAAGTATGTTCTGAGCTCTTACCTAAACCAATTGTACAATTTTATACACTATTGTGAACATTGGTGAATCTGTCTCAGGCAATTGGCAACCATTGAACTTGTTTCTACATAGGGGATATGTGGGACTCTAAGGAGGTACCACTTATCATCCATGTTGCTGCATGCTGGACCTCACAACAAGCACATTATGGGAACATTACAATAATCTAATGTGGAGATTTCATGAGTTCATGAGTCACTAAAACTGGGCCTCTTTCCTCCAATTAAGGATTGAAGGAAAAGCTACATAAACAGCCTTCTGAGCCACTGATGTTACATGGCTATCAAACTCTAATGCTGGATATAGGAGGATCCCAAAACTAACCTCAGAGGGAACACAATCTCAGCCCAAAACAGAGTGTAAATTCAACCATAACAGGAATTTTTCATTTGTTTATAGGAAGTTTTAACAAATACATATAAATGTTTTGCTGAATAGTTAATCTTAAAACAGTCTAATATTGGGTTATTCTATAAGTCCTGGCGCACTCTATGCCTTGTATTGACTGGCACTTAAAAGAAGTTCCTTGTGACAAATTTCAAACTTCTGTTTCAGAACATCCCACTACTTATATAGCCTTGTTCTTTTGATCTTATTTGCTTTGACCTGTAGGATCTCAGTAACATGATACAAAAAAATTCAGGGGAGACCATTTTCCTCATTACTCATCCTGATTACAGTATCTTTTATCTGAACTTTTATTCACTATCTGGGTTCACAAAACACACTGGGTTAAAATGTGGTTGGTTAGTTTGTGGATTAAAGTATCATATAAACCATTCAAAAACCTTAACAAGGCTGTCAGGGCTGTTTCATATATTATGTGAGGAGGAACATGGTTTACTTAGTAATCATATGTTTAGCTGCAAAAGCCCAGTTTATGTAACTGGTGCAATTAAGTAACTTCCAAGAATCTCTTAAATATACATCCTAATAATTTTACACCGTAAGTGTACACTTCAGAAATGTAATGCAGAAGAGACACAGTAATCTAGTAGAAGCATTCATCAGTTGTTGATGTTATAAGCTCAAATATCCACAGTAAGCAGGTTAAATATCCAATGTATAGTGCATAGCACCTGTTTTCTGAATGCCATGTGAACTTTATGAATATAATCTATGTGCTTTAGTGAAAAAGTAATCACATCAGGTGGAGGAAAGGAATTTCTACCTTAGGGTTCACTGCATTCCAAAAGGGAAATCCCACAAGTTTAAAATAAGGCTTGATCCCAAACGGCTGTTTAGGATTGTAACTTTAAGTCCAAGGAGTGTGATTTAGGAAGCTACCGAGTTTGAGAACTGAAGCCTAGAAGATGTACAATTCATTACTCTGTAAGCATTTACCAGACTGTTGTCAGCCCTGTTCCTGCACCGTGTCAGATGTTTCCCATGGTGGAAATCACTGTTAGATCTCTGTCGCTTCTAAACTGCCAAGAGGAACAGAGTAATAATTATCTGAAACACTCTACACAGGAAAGAAGGAAAGGAAGCACGGCCAGGCCGTCTACAGCTCCAGCTCGGCAGCTCCGACCCCGCTCATTCCAGGGTCTCCACCCCCACCTTCCTGTTTTCTCTGCAGGGGGTGGCAACGAGGTCACCATCCGAGAGAAACTGGAAGGGGGAAGCGGCAGCTGCAGGGAGGCGAAGAGCCGCGAAGGAACCTGCCGAAGCGGAGGCCCGCGCGGGCAGGAGAGATGGTCGCTCCCCGGCGCGAAGGACGCGCGGATTCGTAGAACAGGCCGGAGGCGGAGCCGGCCGAGAAGAGCAAGCCGGGGACGGACGGGCGCGCGCGACCCATAAGGGAACGCTCGGCAGGCGGCAGCGCCCCGGCCCTGCCCGCGCCGAGCTTGCTGGCTTCTGCGTGGCGCGACGTGCAGCGAATAGGAAAGCCTGCTTTACCTGGGGCCAGAGCGAGGGAGCGTCAGTCAGTCTCCCGCCCCCGAAGCTGAAGAGCCGTCGTCACGCCAGGCGGGCGTCGCGAGGGAAAGGCGCTGCGGAGGCGGCAGAGGGTCGGCTCTTCGCTAAAGGGCGTTTTTGGTTGCGCGCGCTCGCTTCGCAAAGCACCCTTTATAAGCCCCCGCCAACCACCCAGGCTGCGGCGATTCGGTCTTAGAAGCACATCACCCTGGTGGCAGGGGGATTACTCCCCTAAACAACCTGCCCGTAGTTACTCCAGGGAAAATCCCACGAATTGGATGGGGCTGAGTGCCCCATGAGCAAAAGACTGCCCATTTTAGACTGCAACTCCAGAAGCAAATTGTTCCTTTACTTTTAAGACGCAGTCTCAGAAGATGGTAAGCCGAGGTCTGCATTTCAGCGACAATCCTTAGTGGGAGCGCGCAAGGCCCAGTCCAACTAAGCATTGCTGACTTCTCCCGAGTAAATCCCCACCGGCTTGCACGGCGAGTCGATTTCCAGGGCGGTTCTGCCCGGGACAAGAGTCGGCAACCACTTTTCGCTTGCCAAGCTGTCCAGTCTCCCTCCTCGTTTTAAAATCCGATTTGGACTTGGGTGGGAGCAAAGTAAGCGGGGGAGAGGGAAGGCAGCCCAGACGGCCGCGGAACGCCACGCGACTCTTGGCTGACAGGCGCAAAGGGAAGACCGGGCGTGGCGCGTGGCCGCGCGAAACAGGCAGGTGGCGCCGGCGCTCCCGCTGGACGAGAGCTGCAGAAGCGCGCCTTCCTAGCCAGACTTGGCGCCCGGCTTGTGCCCTTAGTGCGGCTGAGGTAGGAACCCACTGGCGTGAGTGAAGTTATTTTGGACTCGGTGGTGCGCTTCTCAAGTTGAGGGGGATACCGCCTGAGGTCCACTCCCTGTTTCTGCTTATGGATCGAGCCTCAGAAAGATCCAACTAAACGATTTGTGGATGCCCTGGCAGGTCTTCCGGGCATGGGTGAGCCCTGGCGCCTGTCATTTTTAGATTTTAAGTACCAGCTGTGGGGCGATAACTGATATTTAAAGCAAATGTTTCTTTGGTGAAACTGAAAAAAAGGGGGGGAGGGGATTTACCAGCCTTTCCAGAAGGCGGGGGAGGGAGGAGGGGTAATTATATTTGGCAGGAGATTTAGATAAAGTTGCCAAAGGGTTTCCCGTTTCGCTTGGCACGAAATCTAGCCTGCTCAACAAACCTTCTCCAAAGTTTCTAGGAAGTAGGCTGGCCGAAAGGGGACAGAGGACTGTATTCTATTTATACTTCCTCATCTAGGGCTGCATTGGGTTTCTGAAGTGGGCAGTGCCTGCTTCTAAATAGACACTGTTTTCAAAAAAATGTGCCTTGCAACGATATTTTTGTTTGAAGAATCCTCTCTTAAAACATTACCAATTCAAAATACCAAACCGGTCATCACCAGTTTTCCTCTGGATAGCACTGCTACATCAGTCATTAGAGTAAGTTTTCAGGATCTGTTAACAATCACCTTGTCTGATCAGGTTAAGCAGGGTTGGACCTGGTGAGTACTTGAATGGAAGAAATAGCAGAATAGCTATTGCACTAGAGTGAAAAATGAATAAAAAAAGGGGGAGAGAAGGCAATCACAACCTGTCTCCCTGTTGCTGATAAAGCTAGTTGGATGTCACCCACAGTCAAGTTTGAGTTGAAGTAGTCATTGCCACCAATAAAGGAATTTACCCCACCCCTGATTAATTGCTCCATACAATCTGGCAGTGGCACCCACTGCATTTGTGCACCACTACAATCCTGTCCTTTCAAAATCCAGAGAAAGAGAAGGAACCAGATCCATTGAACCCATCAAGTTCAGTACCTAAATATTCACCACTCTTGAAGCACCATCTTCAGACAAACTGAGCCAGGCCAGCAAATGGTGTAGAAAAAAGATCCTTATCTACTATTCACTAATAACAAAATACACCTGTCGAAGCCTTTATTGCACAATATTCAGGGTAAGGTGCTCCTGAAATATACAGTACCTATAGAGCTGTCAGTTCAGGAAAGGTGCCATGCCTTGAAAAGTGGCTCAAGAAATAGAGTAGTAGGATGACAGCAGATGCAGGTAGGAACACTCCTTGCTTTATAACTACTTACTTCAAGGCTTGCAAAGATGTAGGAAACTAACTAAAGTAGGCAGATCAACAGAAGTATTATGGTTGTTGCTACTAGTCATGGGGTGAGCTCGCAGTGTTCCAATTCATGCAGTTACTTCGCAAAGGACTGAATCCTGTCACTTAAAGCAAATATATATGTGTACATCCCAGCACATACTTCGATAGGAAAATTGATGTGCGTGGCTACATTTGCAAGTCTTAAAATGCATGAAAAAAGCTTCATAAATAATGTTTTAAGATTACCGCATAAATGTTTTCAGTTTCTGACAATTTAAACAGAAACTTGGTATTTGTGAAGATGAAAATGCACTTAGGCTACTGAAAATTACGTGCAGTTTCCAGCTCACCCAGCAACAAGAAATGCAAGAAACCTGTTCATATTTAAGTGAGAACAGAATTAGCTTGTTAGCAGTGTGGACAAAGTGTTACGTGTGAGACTTTCAGGCATGGTGCCTGTGGAGTGAAAAGGGTAACAGGGCTGTCTCCATTGATCCATCAGATGTCCAGCTAAGCATTATTTTAATTAAGCAGGTGGGTGTTTGGGCTTTTTAATTCTTCAGCTGGTATATCTAAGAAATAATTGCAATAAGTTGTTGCATTGTCCTGATTTTTCTATCATCCTTAAACATGTCTGAATTCGTAGATGATACTGAATATGCGCTCTAAGAAGTATGAGCCAGATAGTTCATTCCAAATTCTGTTTATCATGACAACACCCAAAGTTTGGAGCAAGTCTCCCCAGCTGAATGTTATGTTTATTGATCATTAACAGCCTGCCCTGTGAAATGAAATAGCTATAGCTCAGTAAATGTTGCAATGAGTGAGCAGTACCAAACTGGAAACCTTGTTTAATTAAATTGTGGTCACATTTCATGTGGAACATCCAAAGTGTTAGCATAAAAATATTTTCCATGAAGAGTGTGGTGTGTGCCGTCATATCACATCAGCAAAAAGTTTTGCAGTACTAAATGAAATAGCTATACTCCGCCTTTCATTACATAATTCATTACATAGTTCACAGTTTCCATAAATTATAAAAGACACCCAATAACAAGGTGATATATAAAATAATACTATCTAATTTTTCCACGGCTTTCCAAAAATTGGCTTGTCCCTGTTTTATGTGCCTGCCATGAAGGGTTTTGTTTAGTTTTTTTGCTGGCTTTCAGGGCCTTGCTGCTAGTACTGTAATGCCCTAATTCTTCATCCCTGGGGCCATAGAATTGCAGCCTAAGACTCATTTAGAAACAGGGAGGGAACTGGCTCAACTCCTAAAGGTTTTCCATTAGAATGAATCAACCACAGAAAAGGGCTTCTGTATTTTGCCTGTTAACCTAATAGATCTTACTGGCAGGCCCATTAACAAGGTTTCTGTGGAGGTCTCAAGCAGGTCTCTTTTTTGAGAGAAGAACACCTGTGCAAGGAAGGATAGTGCATGCCTTTGCTGAAAATGGATTGTTCTGCCTTCATCAAAATGATGCTGGTCTAGCTAAATCGGCCAGAATATTTCAGTCAGTGTAGCCCATTCTTTGTTCTTCCAGCATACTTTCTTGTCTTGCAAATTGTAAATCTGCAACTGAAATGAAAAGTTGGAGTTAAACAGAATGCTGTCAGCTGTTCTTACAAACAGCAGAAGCTTTTATTATTTTTATTTACCAGTCAGAAAATGCTCACTTATCACAATATCTATATCACAGGAAGAATTTTATAGAAGGCCAGGTGCTGTGTTATCACTTATTGTTTTACCTGCAGTTGGAATAGCTGGTGTCAGTTAATAGTTTACTTGCTATCAAGTATGTTATTTCCTTTTTGTTGCTTCCTGACTTAGTTCTAGAACATTGCACTATTGAGCAGGCGTGCATGTGCATTAGCAGTTGAATTTTAATGTCACTATTTGGAAATTAAGCCGTTTGTGGTTTAGAGATTAACACTTGTACAGTATGCGCAGTGAGCGTCATTATTATTTTCTTCCGTATTCAGGAACAGCATAACGTATGGAGTCAAACAGCGCCATAGAAGCAGAAAAGCAGTTCCATGAACAGGCCTACCAGCACTTTTTTTCCCTGTTTCCAACAGTTTTCCCCAAGTATTTTTCCTACTTACGGCATTCAAAGTACACTCCTGCTTTGAACTCTACAGGGGAAAAAGCAACTGCTAAAGGCAACTGGAACAGAAAAGCAGTGTGCAGACAAGTAGTTATCACGGTCCTCTGGATTCTTGAGATAGGATTCCTTCCCCAAAATCTGCTTAAAAGAAATGAGCACTGGGGATGTTACTTGCATAACATTTAACATATAGTTAACCCCTTATGAACTGGTTTTAAAGTGTGTGTGGGTGTATTCCTTTTACTACACTAATCAAATCATGTTCTTTTATTTTGAGTTTGGACTTCAGCTACAGGTGAAAACTGGACCATTATTTCTGGAGAGCATCCGAAATGTTTATTAATTCAGTTCATATCTTCTTTGAAGTCTGCCCTTGAAACCATTGTTTTTATATTCTACCATCTTTTTGGTAACGTACATTGTGCCTAAAAATTGCCAGGTAGCATTACAATTATTTTTTGTAACCATGCACAGTTATGCAGTCCCTACATTATGTAGTCCATCATCTTATCAATGCCTTTAAACATTTATGTCTCTTATTAAGAGGCACAGGGTCTGTTCTTTCTTGTTTTGCAACACTTGGAAGAATAATTGGGCCTGGGGTTTTGTCTCTCTGTGCTTTTATAAACCAAATGAACTTGGCACATGGCCTGTTTTAAATTGGCCTGACAGGGTAAAGCTTTTTTCTGGTTTGGTTTTATTTTGTTTTTTTACCATCTGACCTAGCCAGATACATGTGGTTCATTGAGCACAAACACTCAGTGTGGCAGTTCTATATCTGCTTGATCTGGCTAAAAACAATATGTGTAGTGTGTGTGTGTGTGTACACTCATATTCAAGGGGTCATCTTTAATGTTGTTATTAATGTTTAATTAGAGTATTTTGGTAACCAGGCCATCTATTGTCCAATAACAAGTGTGTAAGATATGGCAGTTGGGCACTTTTATAGTTTTGCACATTTACCAAATTGATTAAGAAAGTTTAAGAGCTTTGCTGTTCAAATAGAGTTTGGGGAATAATTTAAAAAATAAATAAAAGATGACTTCCATATAGATGATTTAAATTTTCTAGTAGACCAAAATTGTGATAAGTCTGGGAAGAAGACTATATAGAGTTTTTCAGAGTGAAACAAAAATATTAGTTTTCAAGTGTCAGTGCAACTGAATCACAAGAAGAAGAAAAATTAGTAAGATGTCATGCTGTACCAATGTTAGATTAGGCATTTAGGATACTGGCTTTTTCCCATTTCCCATACTTTGTATGCTTAAATAGCAGCTGAAATGGCCTTTATGAACTTAACCAAGATGTTCATTTAAAAAAAAAAAGAAGCCACTTAACAAAAAGAAGGCTTGGAAAAGCAGGCCCAGATAGTCCCACTGTGAAGCTTATAAAAAAAACAGCAGTCTATCACAATATTTACAGTGGGAGCAGAGATCATTATTTCCTGCAGGAACCAGTATTAACCATGGCACAGAGTGTGTATAATGTATTAAGGCTTCTTGGATCCTGGCTTACTCCTTTTCCAGGATCCATCTTTTTCACAGAAAGAATTTAAAAATATCAACCAAATTCCTTCCAGCTTACTCAGTGATATAATCAAATAAACAATGTCTTGATTTCCTCCTTTTTCCATCTTACTTCATATTTTTTTTAAAGATTATGCAGATACATAAATATAGCAATACCTTTTTGTTCTATGAAAATTAGGATGCCATGTTTCTTTTATAGCTTAATAAATTAAAACAGAAGCCTGTGATGACTGAACAAAATAACCATTTAAGTACATGACCACCCAGAAGAAAGAAAGGAACAACAGAAGAAAGTTATTTTGCTGCAGAATTGATTGCAGTCACACATTTATGCTTGATGTGACATTCTTATTTCAAGATTTTTTGGGGGTGGGGGAAGGGTAGGAACTTACCCTAACAGATTACTGTAACTGAGCAGTCCTGCACATGTTTACTCCGAAGTAAATAGTTTCCAGCAAAACTTTAAAATAAATATGTATAGAATTACACATATCCTGTAGTCCTATACAAGTGTTTACCTGCACAAATTTGCTTTAGGTTAAGAAGTGAGCATTCATCTGAAATATCCTTGTTTTTTAAATCCTCAAACATTCAGTGAAAAAAGAAAAGTGATATGTAAGTGGAATTCAACATCCTTTCAGGGTTCCAGTATTTGGGCAATATGCTTTTTCAGTGTTACTGATCATGAAGCTTTGTGAGCACATTTAACTGAACATGCACACAGAACTCTTCGTATCTTTGGACTGAAAA
Source organism: Python bivittatus (assembly GCF_059951505.1). NCBI lineage: Eukaryota > Metazoa > Chordata > Lepidosauria > Squamata > Pythonidae > Python > Python bivittatus. The sequence goes on along the minus strand of NW_028277113.1, from coordinate 19,648,593 downwards.
TACAACAATACTGTAGAAGATAGATGTCTAGGGACATTGGAGGCAAGGCTGATAACCCAGCCATGTTCTGAGAGGAAGGTCTTTCATACAGTACATGTTCTGCTAAATCCTCTCAAATAGCATGGCACGGGAACCATTCTCCATCAGCACAAATGTCCACTCGCTTTCCAGTCTTTCTGTTGAAAAGGTGCTTAACTAGCAGCTTTTGCACTCATGCTGTGACCAGGTGTTGGTTGTTGACAATGAGGCATGCACACTGGAGAACATGATGTCAGTACCTTCCAGGCTACTGTTGCACATCCATCCACTGTTTCATCCACCTGCCTCATGGGTGAAATAGGATCCACATTGAATTTAGAGAAGTCTGTATTGGGAAGTTTCTCTGGCTCATGACACTTAGTTTCAACCTGGTTTACTTGGGCTTTCACTTTGGGACAGCAGTTCTTGAGATTTACTCCGTATTTGAAATATTGGGAGGCTGATTTGTCAAAAAGCTTGTCTCTTATGGGTTGGGGAGGTGGGTAGGGGTCAGGTGGTGCCTGACATGGTGTAGCCAGTGCTCTGACATGGTGAAATTGGCATTGGATGTGATGTAGCCCTTGGGAAAACATTGACCAGGTTAACACACACCTCAAAAATGTCTTGAAGTAATTACAATGACTGCCTCCTGAAGTCTGAGATTTGCTAGTTTCTGAACCATCTCTCCCACCTCCTCAATAGACTTGGGTCCCATTAGAAGACTTGATCATAGAGCTGTTCAGGCAGTTGGTCCATGAACTGTTCACATTGCATCACCTCAATGACTGCCTTGATTGTCTTTGCTCCTGCACATTCTGGTGAGATAATATATGCCCTTTTCATTTTGTGGGTGTCCTTTGCCATTAAATCGTGGTGTTCCTTCTGATCATGATTGCCTCAAGATATTTATAGGCCACTGACAATAGGAAATCAAAGTCTCAGAAACTGCATGTACTGCTGTCTGGTATCCACTTAATTCCACAGCAAGTACCATGTGACAGAACCACCATGTAGCTAAGTTTGTAGAGTAGAAGGCTGAAAATCTCACACTTCTCTCCCAGAAGTCCTATAAGTCTTCACAACTTGGCCCTTTATCCTGTTTTGAGGTAAATATTTGGTCCTTCTCATTGCTGCTGCATGATGATATTCCAGGGGGGTTGTTTCATCTGATATTCAGCTCCCCCAGACCCTGGCATTCACAAGTGATTGAACCCTCACCCTCTGTGCTACCTTCATGATTGAAAGGTAAAAATGCCAAAGGAGAACTAATTTCAATATTACAGTTTCTTGTCTCTGTAGCATACAGACATGAGATCCTTTCCTTCCTTCTTTGGAAACTAAACTAATCTCACCAGGAATAAATTCAGATTTTATTTTAAAAGAAGAAAAGATAAAATTTAACCACTCTTTCTAACTAGTATTAGAAAGTATTATTATCTAGTATTAAAAATGTGAACATTCAATGTTGAAAAACTCAAGAGCTATCTAGAACCCAACTATTTAAATGTACAAAAGAAAATTCCATGCTCCAAGAAAATCAGAAGATGGTACTAGTCTGCCACAAATTGCTTGTTCTTTGCCCCAAAATTCATTAAAAAGGGGACTAGTTAAATGATTCAAATTAATATTAGAACTTACAAAAAAAATCTAGACAAAATTTAATATTTTCATACACAGCCTGATGAATGGATAAAGGGCTGAGATTACACATTCAATTTCCTTTTTTTTTTTTTTTTACAAACAAATAAGAATATTAGACTTGTATAACACAGAAGAATAAACCAAGAACATAATGGAGATTCCTGTTTAGACTTTTACCTACTTCTAGTACCAGAAGAATGTTCCAAACTTTAATCTGGGGTTGATGGGGAGCTATGTTAGCCTTGTGCTTTTCTCAGCCTTGGTTCATATTCTGCAGTTCTCCCTTAGTTATAAAATGTCTCTCTCTCACACACACACACACATACACACACAGAGATTGACTGACTCCTGGTGACTGCCTGGACAAGTCCCTGCAGTTTACTTGGTAAGATTTCAAAAGTAGTTTGCCGTTGCCTCCTTAGGGCTGAGAGAGTGAGTGGCCCAAGGTCACTCAGCTGGCTTTGTGCTTAAGATGGGACTAGAACTCATGGTCTCCCCATTTCTAGCCTGATGCTTTAACCACTACACCAAATGAGCACAGGAAGAGGCTGGGAATCTCTGTCTTTATGTATATGACAATGGACATCTCTCCCTCGTGAAGATGTTGATTGGGAATATCAAGTTGCCAGTTTACACTTTGGCAAGCAGGCTACTGCATTCACAACAGTGCCACTGACACAGTTTTATAAAGGTTGTACATGGAGAGTTAGTCTCTTTTCCCCAAAAAAGAGGGAAAGAAAATTGAGAAAATGAAGAGAATGAGTCTACAGAATGAGCATAAATAGATCAGTTATATCACAATTTTTCACAGTAAAATGTTTTTCAAAGTGGCTAATATGTAGGATTTAGTATGCACTTCTAGTCCTGCCTTAGGCATGTACCAGTTGGGTGACTTTGGGCCAGTCATTCTCTTTGAGCATTAGGGAGCAGGCAATAGTAAACCACTTCCAAAATCTTGCCAAGGCTTGAAGGCACATATGGCAATTATATATATATATGTATATACATACACATATACAGCACCTATAAATGTATGTAGGATACAGCAATATATATATAGCAGTCAGAAACAGTTTAAATGCAGTCATGGTCAATATATGTATATACAGTGCATTTGGAAAGTATTCAGACCCCCTTCACTTTTTTCAATTTTGTTATGTTGCAGCCTGATACTACAATCATTCAAATTCATTTTTTTTCCTCATTAATCTATACTCAGTACCCCATAATGACAAAGTGAAAACAGAATTTTAGAAATGTCTGTAAATTTATTAAAAAGAAAAAACTGGAATATCACATGCACTTAAGTATTCAGACCCTTTACTCAGTACTTTGTTGAAGCACCTTTGGCAGCAATTACAGCCTCGAGTCTTTCGGTATGACATGACAAGCTTTGCACACCTGGATTGGGGGATTTTCTGCCATTCTTTGCAAATCCTCTCAAGCTCAATCAGGTTGGATGGGGACCATCGGTGGACAGCCATTTCCAGGTCGCTCCAGAGATGTTCAATAGGGTTCAAGTCATGGCTCTAGCTGGGCTACTCTAGGACATTTACAGAGTTGTCCCTAAGCCATTCCTGTGTTGTCTTGGCTGTGTGCTTAGGATCGTTGTCATGTTGGAAGTTGAACCTTTGGCCCAATGTGAGGTCCTGAGCGCTGTGGAACAGGTTTTCATTGAGGATATCTCTGTCCTTTGCTCCATTCAGCTTTCCCTCAACCCTGACCAGTCTCCCAGTCCCTGCTACTGAAAAACACCCCCACAGCATGATGCTGCCACCACCATGCTTCACTGTTGGGATGGTATTGGGCAGGTGATGAGCGGTGTCTGGTTTCCTCCATTTAGAATTGAGGCCAAACAGTTCAAGCTTGGTTAATCAGACCAGAGAATCTTGTTCCTCACAGTCTGAGAGTCCTTCAGGTGCTTTTTTGCAAACTTCAAGTGGGCTTTCATGCATTTTGCACTAAGGAGAGGCTTCCGTCTAGCCACTTTGCCAGAAAGCCCAGATCGGTGGAGGGCTGCAGTGATGGTTGTCCTTCTGGAACTTTGTCCCATCTGCACACAAGATCTCTGGAGCTCAGTCAGAGTGACTATCAGGTTCTTGGTCATCTCTCTTCCTAAGGCTCTTCTCCCCCGATTGCTCAGTTTGGCCGGGCGACCAGCTCTTGGAAGAGTCTTGGTTGTGCCAAACCTCTTCCGTTTGAGAATTATGGAGGCCACTGTGCTTTTGGGAAGCTTCAGTGCAGCAGAAATTTTTTTGTAGCCTTCCCCAGATCTGTGCCCTGTCTCTGAGCTCTGCAGGCAGTTCCTTTGACCTCATGGCTTTTGCTCTGATACAGTATGCATTGTCAGCTGTGAGGCCTTCTATAGAGAGGTGTGTGCCTTTCCAAATCATGTCCAATCAATTTAATTTACCACAGGTGGACTCCAATCAAGGTGTAGAAACAGCTCAGAAACTATCAAGAGAAATGGGAGGCACCTGAGCTAAATTTCAAGTGTTATTGCAAAGGGTCTGAATACTTATGCCAATGTGATATTTCAGTTTTTCCTTTTTGCATACATTTGCAAACATTTCTAAAATTCTGTTTTCACTTTGTCATTATGGGGTACTGAGTGTAGATTAATGAGGGAAAAAATGAACGATTGTAGTATCAGGCTGCAACATAACAAAATTGAAAAAAGTGAAGGGGGTCTGAATACTTTCCAAATGCACTGTATATAGCCCCATCCCTGTTGATTCCTCTGCTAAAAAATGTTTGAGCTTGTGAACTTCCACTCCCATCTCCTACTTTAGAGCTGCAGTGGCAAAAGGCTGGATTTGTTTCCAATACCTTGCTAATCATCACCTTCAAGAACAGTCTTGTAAAAACTCCACCAATCTTAGCTTAAGATCTTCATGTAACTGACATCTGTATGAGCTCTAATGTAGAGTTCATTTAACCAATGGCCATAATTTTTTTGTTTGTTTTTGTGCCTTCAAGTCAGTTTTTGACTACTTGCAACTGCCTGGATTAGTGCTTGCAGTTTTCTTGGGAAGATTTCAGAAGTGCTTTGCTAGTGCCTTCTTCCTAGGGCTGAAAGAGTGACTGGCCCAAGGTCACCCAGTTGGCTTTATGCCTAAGGTGGGACTAGAACTCACGGTCTCCCGTCTGATGCCTTAACCGCTACATCAGACTGGCACTCTATATCTCACAGTAGAATGCTAATAATATATACTGTTCTAAATTAGAATAGTTTTGGCCCATTTAGTAACTGGAATGCACCATGGACTTGAAAACAGGATAGAAATTGTAGCTAATACAGTCATTTTGACATATACAGTGGTACCTAAGGTTACGAACGCCTCTGTTAACAAACTTTTCGGGTTACGACCAGCTCCGGCCGCAAAAATTTACCTCGGTTTGCGAACTCCGCCTCGGGGTACGAACAGGATATGCGGCCATTTTCCCTCCCGTGACACGGTCCGTGGCCATTTTTCTGCCCCTGACACATGGTCCGCGGCCATTTTCCGCCCCTGACACGTGGTCCGCAGCCATTTTTCCACCCCTGACACGTCTGCGGCCATTTTCCGCCCCTGACACGTCCGCGGCCATTTTCTGCCCCTGACACGTGGTCCACTGCCATTTTCCGCCCCTGACACGTGATCCGCGGCCATTTTTCCGCCCCTGACACGTGGTCCGTGGCCATTTTTCCGCCCCTGACACGTGGTCCGCGGCCATTTTCCGCCCCGACACATGGTCGTAGGGAGGGGGACTCTCCCTCCAAGCAATAGCCACCTCCCTGTCCTCCACGCCAGAACGGATTAACGGTAATTACATTGAACCTTATGGGGAAATTTCCTTCAGGTCACGGAACGAATTAAGTTTGTAAACCGAGGTTCCACTGTATTGGTTAATTCAAAGTATAAAATTAATAAAAAAACAAATACTATTTTTAAGATATTATGAAAGCTTATGGTATATACAAAGATCCCTTCTATATAATCTAGAGAGTTGGGGAGGGGGGAAGTATTATAGTCTGTCTCTTATTTATTAAGAGGACCAATTGATTATGAACCATTACAACTTTATTTAACATTGTAAGAACAGATGGTATCATTTTTAGACCCTTCTTCGTAAAGATAGATCAACAAAACTTTCCCCAGGTGCTTAAGTATACAGTGATTGTCACAAGGGCTCCCAGTCTTCCTTTTTCTTTTGTTTTATAAAATCCAGATGCCCTTTTCCTCTTCTTCCCATCTGTCAGTGGTGTCATTTTTAACCTTTCTCTGTCCAAGTTTTTGTAGGTTTCTGGCTGCTTTCCTTATAAGGGAATGTCCAGTTAATCCTTTACTTGCATTCCACGAATGCAGTAACTTGTCATTAATCACAAAAGCAATACTTTGACTGGGTTCACCCCACATGTTTAACGAGACAGGTGAAAACCTAGGAGATATATTTGCAGAACCTTGGTCAGTGTGAATCTTAATCTCCTTTTGGGTAGCTTAGCTTCTTGAAGAAACGCAACCAGATTTGATACATTTATTGTTCAATATATTATATGAACCCCCCAGATGGATTCATAACTAGGATAAGTATGTTGTGTGTCACAATCAATTTGTAATATATGCTATATTTATAATGTACTATAAGTGCAAGGGGGCTCATAACTATAGGAGAAATAGAAGATGTTAGAAAAACCAGGTGGTTTTGATGACCAAAAGCACTAACACTGGAAGCTGTTTAGGGTACAGTTTTCTAATCTTATTTGTTTGTTTGATTTCTGTAGCTGCCCACCTCACATATGTGACTCTAGATGGCTTACAATAAAATAGATAAAATACATTGTATAAAAAATAAAACACATAGCAGCCTAGCACCATCAAACAACTATCAGCATAGCTAGGCTCAGGCACAAAACCAAGTTTTCAGGCCTTATGAAAGGCCAGCAGGAATGGGGCTAATCTAATCTAAGGGGGGATGACGTTCCATGGCAGGAAAGGCTCTCCTTCTGGGCCCCACCAGCGAACATTCCTTAGCCAATGGTACCAGGTGCATGCTCCTCCTGCCAGATTGGGTAGGATGGGTAAAGACAATAGCAAAGAGACAGTCCCATAAGAAATTTGTTGCATAGTCCCCATTTGGAAGGAATGCATGTTGAGTGCCAGAATTAAAGAGGCAACAATTAGGTTCTTCTTAGTTTATATCAGTGCTTCCCAAACCAGGGTAAATTATTCATAATTGGGTAAAAGTAGTTTTTTTTTGGGTAACAACACACGAACCCATTACCCATCACAACAGGGCCATTTAAATTGACTTAAAGATTGCCACATGTAATAAAATATATTCAAAAATCTCCCAAAGTATTCCTATTAAGATGAAAATCAGTGAAATTACCAATGGTAATTTGTTGAAATGACATAAAGATGATACAGTGATATTGTTTTTATAATACAGGTAGTCCTTGAGTTATAACCATTCAGCGACCTTTTAAAGTTATGACAGTGCTGAAGGAAGAGACTTATGACCGGTCGTCGAAATTCTGGCTGTTGCAGCACCCCTGCAGTCACGTGAACAAAATTCAGGTGCTTGGCGACCAGCTCACACTTAAGACTGGTTGCTGCGTCCCACGATCACATGATCATCATTTGAAACCTTCCCTGAAGGCTTCCTGCAAGCAGAGTCAGTGCCAGCAGGGGAGGTAGCAAGTCGCTTGGGTAAGCCTCCCCCACCCAACCTGGCCTTTCTTTGTTTGCATGTATCTCACCTTCCTTCCCCCCTTCACTCACAGCACGCACCCACCAGCACCCTCCTTCGAGTAAGCAGTTTTGTGTAATGAAGGAAAAAAGTTTGGGAAGCATTGGTTAATATTCTACGTGACACCTATTGCCCTAGCACAAGAATGCCCTTGGCCCATTGTGCTACAGGCTGATGTAATGGTCTGTGAGAATGTCTGAGAAACAGGAGGAGGAGGAGGAGGAGGAGCTGCAGTCTAGGCAATGGTCAGATAAGAGGTACCTTCACCCACAGAAGGAATAGGGCTGCGGCAGACGTCTCAGAAGGGACTCTCCCTTGTTTCTTGGGCTGTAAATGAGGGGGGAGAGATGTATTTTCAGACCTGCAAGATTCTGTTACTGTAACCTTACAGTAAAGGTAGTGTTAGTGCTCATGGGTTGTGCTGCTTGTCTGGACTACCTCAAAGGGCTAATAGCTGAATACCAAAAAAGGGGTGAGGCCAGGACAATTGTTATGTTTAGATTTTAATTAAACTGATTTTTTAAAATTACAGTTAATATAATTACCCCTGTGTGTTTACTGATTTTCTTCCTTCCAGATCATGAAAAACTACAATTTCTTGATCACCTTTTGATGGATTCTGGGGGCCACCCTTGTGTTCTGGAGAAAAGGGCAGATTTGATGATAGGTTAAAAAAAAAACCCTGCCTGTTTCTGGTGTACCTCTGGTTTACAACGCTAACCCTTGTTATCCTTATAAATACTACAAACAATTCTGTACACCAAGAATTAATACAAAGCAGCAAGACCAGGCTTTTTCCACTTAACAGAAAGAAAACAAGCCACCCTGTTCAAAAAGCTCAAAACCACAAAGCTCATAAAATTTAAAGAAAAACGGGGAATTCCAAGCACAAGCTATGTTGTAATTACTTTTTGAGAACCAAGTTCGGAATGCCAGGTCATCCTTCTGGCACTACCTTCAAAACTAGTCTTATTTTTAGAGGACACAGAATTATAACAGTGTGAGTCAGCTGACTGCTTTGTCACAGAGCTGCTGCTTTCTACATTACTGTAAGTGCCAGAGCTCTCCCTGCTGCAGTTTTCTAGTCGCAGTGCGGCAAAGCAGACGCCTAGAACCGGGCACAGAGCAGCATAGGTTTTATTATTTTTATGGCAGAAAAACTGTCCATCTGTTTTAATGTACTGCACATTTCTGCTTTTCTTAGAGTGCAGGAGCAGCAGACCACCTGGAATGTGGATGTAGGCTTCTGACATTAGCAGCGATGTTGAACTGAGCCTCTTTCCTAAATGCCTCTGGTGAAGAATGATTCGTTTTCTGCCTTGCATGTGAACCGTTGCTTATGCCACTGCGATAGATACCTGCAAGAACAGGAGAAAGGAGACGATACCTGTCACTGCCTGGGGCCTTCTCTCCCCCTTCTCCTCTTTTTTTTCCTCAGCTCTTCTGCCCTGGAAGCCGTCTACAGGTCCCAGAGTAATACTTAGTCCTGGTCCTGTAGGTAGCCACAGTCGCTCAGATCAGTTAGAGCAAAAGCTCAGACCAGCAAAGCAGGCTCCCTGATCCAAGTCCGTTCCAGTCCTTTTGGATGGATACAGGGGAGCAGCCGACTAGCAGGGACACAACCAGCCATCAAGTGGAGCACCTCTGGGACTGCAGTCGGTCCCAAGCGCTGCTGACTTTGTTTTACCTTCTCTTTCCCCTCAGCAGCTATTAATGGCTTTGGGGTATATTTGTATGGATTAGCGTGTCACGAGGGCACTCCTTGTCCGCGTCATGTTGGAAATAAGAGTGCTGAAGTCAGCCTGCCTTAACCGTGGTTTCTTTCTGCGTGATGCTATGCAGCTAGAATGGGTCACACTGACAACCAAGGAAGGATCACCACATTCCTGGACTCCTGGGATGTTGTTTCAGGAAAAATCTAACTCTTTCTCAGTGCATTATGCTTTTTGTCTTCTGCTTTTTCTCCTATCTATACCTCTAGATATAAAGACCTAATTATATAAAAGACTTAATCAGAAAGGCACCGCTATGGACGTGGGTTTCAAAATGCTCTGGGGTGGAGGGAAGGTAGTTCATGGAGAACTGTGATGTGAGGCAGGATGCACACCGTCTGCATTCTTGCTGATTTGAAACACTCTGTTTTTTTGTGAAGAGCAAGCCCTAAGGGACGAGTTCAGTGACTAAGAAAGCGATCGCAGATAAAAGAAATAAAAATGACAAGCATAATGGAAGCTCAGCAGAAGAAACTGTCAGCGAAATCAGTGCCTGGATGGTAATCTTATCCAGTCTGAATAATTATGAATAATTCATAGAACAAAATTACTTTGCTTTCACCTTTTCCACTTAAAATGGCATGATGTGAATCTCTAATAAATTTTCAAGAAAAAAATATAACGCCAACTTGAATCTGAAGAGGTTTTTACAACCAGATGCTATATCCTGATTCTTCCGGTACCTTTCACAATGATTCTGTGAGAACCCTACTTCATCACGAAGCACTATTACCAATGAAAATTACAGTGATTACAATGGCAACAATAGAGTGCTATCAAATGATTTCTAATATACCTAATTTTCTAAGGCTGACTGCATTGATTTTCATGCGCAGATCTAAATGCCTGGCTTCTTGGATTTTATATCAGAATGTGATAAAAATGGCTTGGTAAATATGTGTTGTGTTTGGTGCTTTTATGGGAAAATGTAGCTTTATGTTAAAATGGTTATAGCCATCTATTTATTTGTTATTCTACCATTCTTGATGATTGCATTAATTTCCTGCTCATAGGATTGCATTCTGTTACATGTTTGTTTATACCATAATGCTCGAGCACTTATACAACAGCAAATTTAGCTGAATAATTTGTACAGCTGTAGAAGTATGTATTCTTTGAATTAGATAAGTACCCTGAACTTGTTTGAATGGCTGTTTTCAAGTTAAAAAAAAGATTTCTGTTGTACTGGCAGTTGAGGCTTAGCTAACTAACTATATAATCCAAAAATGGGTGCGTTACACGAGACAATTAAAAATATAGCATATGTGTAACTTAGGAGATTCTTTAAAAGAATTATTCAGTCCCTAGTTTCTTGTTAGCGCAAGTACATTTTTGTGTTAATATGCGTGAATATGATAAAACAAGAACCAGGGTTTAAACAAATGGGAAACAACATAGAATGAAATTACAGTATGCTAAAATTCTCACTATATTCTTTTGAAAATAAATTCCTATCTAGCAAGGAGCCACAAATATAGGAAAACTGAATAAACATTTATGGGTTCCTAAAATTAAAGTAGAATATTATTGGTGTGTGTGTGTGTGATTATTTTATTATTCTTGTGCATTATAATCTGATGTAAATACTTCCATATTTTTATTAGCTTCTTTTTGTCGATGCTTCTGTTAATTTTATATTGAATTGTTTGTTTAGAATAGTTTTGAAAGTGTTTCTTGCAGCCTGGGAAAATCCAAATTTAAATTTATGCTTCAGGTGAAGTTGTTGTCTGTGATCTGTGAGAGGACATTAGATAAGGTTGTTTGGATCTGGAGTTGGGTGGCAATTCTGTACTTCCCGAAGAATGTCCCTTAAAACCGATACACTTTTTCGGATTTGTCATCTGAAAAAAGGTGAAGCAGCTTTAAGGAGTCAATTCATGTGATTTGAAGCAGCTGTACTTTTTTAGGCTAGATCAGAAGACTGAAACAAGACCAGTGGTTTTAATGAATAGCAGAGAGGCATTGTGTTCATGCAAGGTTCAAAGTACTTCTTCCAAATAATTGTTGAAGAGTAATATGCAGTATGATGCAAAAAGCTTGTAACATCTTTAACCCTCCTTATCAGAAAGAAGTATTAGGGGGAGGGAATAAAAGCATGGGAGGGAGCAATGGAATAGCTGCTCTGGAAATGCTACAGAAGCAGCACCATCCTAGGATGGGGGAGGAGGAACAAGGGACATCAGACTGACAAAAGCAGTGTTGCAGATCTCAGTGCAAGCCCCATCCTTTTCTACATGCATTGCAGCACGCACACATGTCCCAAAAGAATAGAGCTTGCAGCATAATGCTGTGACACTGCTCTTGTCAGTTTAACAAAAACAGCAAGATCCTGTAGACACAGCTGTATAGAAGGGATATTTGCTTCCTTTGTTTTCCAGATGATACACATTCTTGCATATACAATAATTCCATTGTGGATTCATTAAAAATCCTTCTATTTAATTCTATGGCTTCCTAAGGTATCTGTAGCCTTCACAGATTTTTTTAATCCAGACTGTTGACATTTAATGGTAGATGCATTTGATTTTTATGTAAGTCTTTTGTTCATTAAATTAGCAGTGGAATAGATAGAATTATAGAATCATAGGGCTGTTTGGGACCTTGGAGGTCTTCTAGTCCAGCCCCCTGCCCAAGGCAGGAGTCCTCATACCATCTTGGACAAATGGTTGTCCAATCTTTTCAGCAATGGAGCACCCACAACTCGGGGAGGCAAGCTGTTCCACTGCTTAACAGTTCTCACTATCAGGAAATTCCTCCTTATTTCCAGTTTGGATCTCCCTCTGACAAGCTTCTACCTTCTTGTCCTACCCTCAGGTGCTGTGGAGAATAAATTGACACCCTCTTCCCTGTGGCAGTCCTTCAAGTATTGGAAGACTGCTATCATATCTCCCCTCAGTCATCTCTTAGTTAAGCAAAACATAACTTAGTTCCTTTAGCTGTTCTTCATAGGATTTAGCCTCCAGACCCCTTATCATCTTTGTTGCTATTCTCTGCACTCTATCTAGGGCCCCAGCATCTTTTTTGTATTGTGACCATAACTGAATGCAGTATTCCAAATGTGGCCTCACCAGTGTGGTGTAGAGCAGTACTGTCATTTCCCTTGATCTTGATACTACCCTTCTGTTGATGAAGCCCAGGACTAGGTTGGCTTTTTTGGCAGCTGCATCATACTGCTGACTCATACTTAAGCAGCGGTCCACCAGGAAACCTAGACCCCCCTCGTAGGCACTACTGTTGAGCCAGGTACTGCCTATCCTGTATCTGTGCATTTGATTTTTCCTGCCTAAATGCAGGACCTTACTTTTCTCTCCACTGAACTGCATCTTGTTGGATAGGGCCCAATACTCAAGTCTGTCAAGATCCTTCTGAATTGTGAATCTATCTTCTGACGTGTTAGCAATTCCTCCAGCTTTGTGTCATCTGCAAATTTGATGAGCGCCCCTTCAATCCCTCATCTAGGTCATTTATGAGGATGTTGAGCACTGGGCCCAAGACAGAACCTTGAAGTACCCCACTGCATACTTCCCTCCGTGTAGATCTAGTTCCATTAAGGACCATAAAGGATACAAGAAAATGTCCACCAAAATGAAGTAAATAAAAAATCCTCTGTTTACTATTTTATTTATATTTTGAATATTCAAATCTCACATCTGTAGATAGCTTATAAACTTACGTCAGTCCAATGAAAACATTGAAGCAAATAACGCTTCTAAAACAGAATGACTTATGCTGTTCATAATGAACTCAATTAACACCCATCTTCTTTAAGGAGAACATGTAGAACCTTCTGAAGGCCATCAAAGCTGTCTTTTGACCAACGTCCTTTGCAAGATTTTTATACCAGTCCCAGCCATGGGCTGCTTTAAAAGTAAAAACAAGCACACTGAATTAAATCTAAGCCTGACGTGACATCGTCAGCAGAGATGGCCCAAGAAATTTCATTGCCTGAGATAACAAAGATTCCTCCCCAACTCAGAATGGAATAGTAATCTTATTTCAGGGTTACCAATGGAGCAGTGTTGTTTCATTGCTGTTCAGGGAAAAGTGCATATGACACAAACAGCTCTGTCTTTCAAAGCTTTCCTTGTATCTCAGCATTTGCAGCCTTATCCTGTTCTCTGTTAACATGAGCATTACACTGAACTGTTCATTCCCACTTAAACCGTACCTTTTGGGTGCCTTCACCAAGGAGATCTGTCTGGAACAGACTTTGAGTTTTCAGTACCAAACAGACATTTTTATTCAAGGCATTTTAAACAGTTCATATGTTGATTTTAAACATACCTGCTGTTTAGAAATGAGAAATTACTCATTTGTCTGTGCTTATTTTATTGTACTGCCTTTTTACTATTAAGGATTATAGTAAATTTGTATCATTACATATTTTAACAGGTTAGAATTTTATTTGGTGATCTTAGCCTGCCATAAGCTGACTTGGGGAACCTGGTTTTTAAAGGTGATGTTCAAACCTTATAAGTCAGTCAGGTAATCAATCAATAGTAGTATATGTTAAGGGGCAAGAATAGTCACATTATCTTGGTTATGCATGGGGAAAATCTCTCTCTTCAAATTTCTGTTCTTTAACTTTTAAGAAGTATTGAAAACTCTTGCCTGCCAGTATGCGTGTAACAGACAAGAACTGCTCCTCAAAGTTGCAAGATTCTGTGATATTCTATAGGAAGAAGTTGCAGGATGGAGAAATACTGTGAAATTGCTGAGATAATGTGTGAGGTATGTCCGGGAGGTGGGGGGTAGGCTTTATTAAAAGATAGTTTTGTTTGTTATACAGTTTAGATAATTAGATATATCGATTGTTTGTTTGTTTGTTTATACAGAACAGAAGGAAAAAAAGAAACCAAAGCAACAAAATCAATCAATTATAATTTCAATTTTTAACATAGTGTATACTCTCATGGCTCCATGCTGTAATTGCAAAGGGTATTCTGAAGATTAAATTTGTGTTCATACTCTTAGAGAGCATACAGATAAGTTAATGTGGGCCAGTTGTTAGAGGCAGCAGTGAGTGCCACGCATGGGTGTTCTTTAGACTTGTGAATTGCTATGCTGTGCCTGTGAAATCTTTCAAACCCCATTACTTCAGCTTTACATTAGATGTACACAAGAGGACAGAAGCAGGTGGCTTTCTGAACTAGACTTTTCTAGGTGTAATTCTTTTGATACCATGGACAGGAATAAGAATAACAACATTTATACTACAGTTATATAGGTTTTCAATTAAGTTATACTGTAAACACTACTAATTCAAGACGGGGTCATATAAACTGAAATTTTTGAAGTAACAGCAAAAAACATGAGCTGGTACTGTAAGTACCCAGCATGATGCCCATCAAACTATGTTCCTTCCTCGGTACATAGCAAATAGTCAATGAAGAAAGTTCCTTTGCAAGCTGGAAGAGATTTCATATATTTAAGTAGCACAGTGCGCTCCTGAAGTCCAGGTTGTGTTACTGAACTAAATGTACAGTTAGGTTTAGGTACAGAAGATAGGCAGTAGCTAAAATGGAAATAAAAAGGGCAGCTACAATGATTGCTGGAAGCAAGCACGCCTGGGCCTGTAAGCTGCTACACGTTTGAGCTATTTTCCTTCTGGCATTGAGAACGCAAGCGGCTAACTAAGGAACTTTGCCTTAGTCTATGTATTGCAAACTCATTGCACGTGAACAGCAAAAAATATATCAAGTTTCAGTGTTGAGCTGCTGCCACTGAAACAGCCGCTAAGTTCATATTAGAGGCAGGGAGGCAATGAAAAGTGCCAGCTGAATAAAGAATACCCATGCCAACAGTACTGGCAAAGTGGAAACCATGCATGAACAGCCAAAGAAGTACAGAGTTGAACTGCTGTACTGAAAGAATGGTAGCTTAAGAGAGCCTTCCCGGACAAGGTACCGTTCAGGGGTGTTGGCTGGTTGGAGATGCTGAAAGCTGTTCTTCAAGACATTCTGTGTAAGAAGGGTGCTTTTAGGTTTCTAAAGTTTATGCCAATAGGTACTGCAAAAGTTAGAGTACAAAGAAGGAGGAAGTCAGAAATTAAATATTTATATTATTTTTAAGGGTCTTCTTTCCCTTTTTTCTTTTTTAAACATTTATAAATAATAATATAGTGGAGATTTTGATATTAAGCTAAAATGTATACTTTTGTAATATGAAAACATCTCAATGTACTTTGCTTGATATGGTTTATCTTTTACTAATGTTATATTGAGCATTAGTTGTATAACTTCAGTAATTATCTGTCCATTTATAGGTATTACCTTTTTTTTTTTTTGAAACTACACCTTTGTTTTAAGTAAAAATAATTTTTAAAAGGTGGGGGGGGGGGGACTGCTTTAAGCCACATCATGAAAATGACTGCTATGTGCAATGGTTAGCTATGCAGCTTAGGCTGATGGATTGATAGGCCTAAAGTGATCTCAGCAGTTTCTTAGCCAAACTGAACTCTGAACTCTGGTGTCTTTGAATCAGCCTTCAGTGTTCTGTGACAGGTGGAGAGCCGATGTTCTGGGTCCATTTACCTTGCTACAATTACTTGTGGTGGAGCTCCCACTATGCAGTCGCCATATTGCAACGATTGCTGTGCTTAGTGATGTTTAGGGGCTGCTGTGCAATGATGCTAGCATTTATGTTGGGCCTTCTCAGGTATTGTTCAACACTCTCCTCTGTTCTTCGAGCTTTTTCCTTTTACAGTAACAGTATTGCCTTGAGACAGAAAGAAGAAAAGAAAAAATAGCAAGAAGTATCAACATGGTAAAAAAAAATCTCTTCCAGTCATTTTTAATGATTTCAGAAACAGTAGAATGTCCAAAGTATAGTAATAATACATAGTAGATGTAAAGGACCACAGACAAAGCAATATTTTTTTAACTTCAAACGTTATATGGTCCAAACTTACTGCAATGGTTAATTATATAAATCTTGCTTTCTAGGAAAACAAGTTTACTTGTTCTTTATTGAGCCAGACAATCCTTGTAAGATATACTGTTCTTTGGGTAAAAAAGACCACTTGGGCTGAAGCCATTTCTGGAAAAGCTTTATCCTTGATTATTTTAACTGGCCAAAACCCCTTTGTTCCCACTAACAGTGGTTAAAGTTGGCATTAGTTTTACTTCTGTGCTAAATTTCAGCAAATGAGAAAACATGGTGGTTCTCATTTTAATGGAGGGAAAAAAGAATGATAAGCTCATTGTAAATTCTACATACCAGTAATAAGTAAAAATCATATATTAGTCTAAATTCTGTTCATAAAATCCATAGTGACAACAGTTACCATAGATAAAAGAAATAAATCCTTGGTATCCATCATTTTTGTTTTGTTTTTGTTCTTTTTCTTTAGAAGGTATCTTTGGTTTGCTTTCAAAAAATTTTGCAAGTTAATTCAGTTCTGATAGCACATATAAATATAATGTATAAAATCAGTTTTGCATAGTTTTGTGACCAGGCATGTTTGTCTGGGAGAGGGGGGGTAAAAAAAAATCAAGATGATGGTTGTGACTACACAATCAAGGACCCACCCCTTTTTATGTCCATGTGTAAAAAGGGTTGGGTCTTTGATTGTGCAATTGCCACCACCCTCTTGACTTTTGATGGTGCCACTGACACCCCTGTTGGTGATATAGCCTGGAATAGGAATGTTACAGAGCTGTTCAAGCTCCTCAGGTTTCAGGAACGAAAAAGGATACATCTTCTTCATATGGTTTGGCCATGCAATCTTCAAGGGCTACCAGCTCCAACCTTGAGCTTTTAGTAGCAGTACAGTACAGTTTGGGATGAGGAGAGAAAGTTGTGCAGTTCAGAATAATGAAACCTATATAATACAGCGTTACAAATGTTCGTTGCTGTTTCATTACATGCATATTCCCAATACTAATAGGGTTTTTTTTTTTTTTTTTTGCAGAGAAGTTTTTTCTCCTGCCTTACCTTGGGCAAGGGATATACATGTACAATAGAATATTTACAATATTCTAACTGCCCTAAACTACAAATAAACCAGATATTTTTTATTTGTTTTACAGTATTTATGTACTGTCCCTTCTTTTCAGAGGAGCACAAAAAAAATTCTGAGAGAAATGTCTTTACTATCACCTGATGGCCCTACATTAATCCATTATTCTAGCCTTGGCCAGAGCATATTTTTAATGAAACCAAGGCTTGGATAATCTTGAAGTGATTTTCTAGCCAGAAGTAACGTGAGACTTTAGGGAGTACTGCATGAGATTGTTTATTAAATATTTGGAGCTTCATAAAATCTTTTGCATCCCCCATAGATGGTTTAAGGTGGAATGCTTGGGTGTATTCAATGACTATGTGATTGCTTCTGCAAACTTGGTATTCCACTTAATTTGGGGGTTCTGCACTTGAGCAGGCTTCTCCAAGCCTTTCTGGACCTGCTTGCAGACTATTAGTGCTGTTTCCAGTGAGTGGAAAATGATCAATGTCAGAATAGAAAGTGTGAAAGAAAAGACTCAGGGCTGCTGATGTCAGTTTACCTTCCTTATGGTTTTGTGTCCTCTGGGATTTCAAGAGAGTAAAAAAACCGTACCTGTATTACAGAGAGCTTTTTAAAAATGCTGAAAGCACAGGGTGTGGATGTCGGTGGAAGAGAGAAGGAAACTTAATTTGGAGAGCTCAAGAAGTTAGTTGTCTATGAAGGAGCAAAACTGAACATCAACATTTTGGTGGAGTGAGCAACGAGACTCTGAAGCTAATCCAGCTCTGATAAGAAGTAGCAGAGCCTAACAGCCTTCAAAAGACACAGACCAGCCAAAACCAGCAACAAGAAATTGTTTATCATCCCTCCTACAAACTGATAAAGACTGGGAGATGAAGAATCAACTCAGTAAAAGGGAACAATTATCAGGCTACTTCAATCTGCAGCAGGACCTACAGAAATATGGAGGCTGGAGGAAAATATAGGGCCAAGTGTAAGCTAAAAGAACATTAAGACCTGGGGAAGGGGGAAGGAAAGAGAAGAAGAGTGGAATGGACTCAACTGCAGTGGTGATGGATGCACCATTGAAAGATCTGAAGGACCAGCTTAGGGCAGCGCTATGAAGAAAATCTATCTATGTGGTTGCTAACGCCAACTTGATGGCACATAATCAATTAAGAGAAATAATTCTGCTACTATTGCCTTTACTGTTAAGGGGAAAAGGGAAACTTGTTCCTGTCACTTGTAGCATTGTCACTTGTCACAGCACTAATAGAGTTAACATACTGGGAGTGTATAGTTTGTATAATAAACCTACCTCCTGGTCTGTGGTTTGTACTGTACCTTAAGTGTAATTCTGCCATAGAAATTTACTCTAAAATTGATAGCACTGGTGGGCATTTTATGGGATATAATCAATCATAATGGCACCTATCCCTCTCCTGAAAATTGTTTCTCCTTCCAGATAGTGAATTGAACTATTTGAAATAATTGAGCCTTTAGAATGGTGAAGTCCAAACAGTGGTAGCCTATTGGGTTTAGAATTGAAAATGCAAAAAACGTCAAGGCCCAACCTAGCATTGAAACCTCATGATAAATTCAGCTCTGAATTTAGGTCTGAGAAATCAGTACTAATATTTAGTTTTCAAGGAAATGCCAAGAATCATTAGTTTGGGGCTGCAGCCTGTGAGAAGGAATTACTATTTAGGAGAAAGCTTTGGCTCCCAATTTTTGGCTGTGTAGCTGGAGAGAGATTTACTCCTGGTCACTTGCATTCCTCAAGTACCAGGCAAATGATTAACCTTACCTGTTCACTTAAAAATCTCCACCTTAACAAGCTGAGGGACAAAATTGGATTCTAAAGCGATAGCAATCCAGTTGCTAGGTTTTTTGTAACCTTACTCTATTCATTTTCAATAAGCCTTGTTAAAGGAAACTCTGAGATAATCTTGCATTTAGTTGTATACTTGGCTGCTAAGTTGTTGACAACAAATAGATGAAAAGGGAGTTGCATGTAATTTGGTGGATATTAGAATACTAAAGGCCCTATTATCATGGGAATCTTTCAAGCTAGGAGTTACTTGGTGACTCATAGTTCTCCAGCTACACTGTCTTGTGTTCAAAGATCTCTTGCAAAAAAAGACCCCAGACTTTCTTAACAGGCAGCTGAAAGTGGTGTCTCTTCATTTGCAACATCATATATTCCAACATAACTATAGTTCATATGAGGTACCCAAATATCATTCAGCAAGAATTACCTCTGGGACTGTCTCAGGTGGTTTGGTGTTATGGGAGCAGAACAGGCTAAAACATTCCATGTCAAGTTAACTTCATATGTCCCAGTACTCAAATTGGAAGTTTTAGAGCAGCCTCCCTGATGGTGGGACTGAACTGTGGTTGTATTCATTAGAGAATCAGCAGTATGGACATCTTCAGGGTTTCCATTTTTTTTTTTTTTACACTTCTCTAACAACTGATTTTGGTTAAGTTCCTTATGTGTTTCAGTTTGGTGGTAATTAAGGCATGGGACTGAATAGGAGGATGATAACTGCAGGAGTTTGTAGGACTCTGATTTATATAGGTACCATTATGCCTTCAGGGTCAGGAAAAGTGGCAAAAGGTTTTGGGAGCTACAATCCAACATATCTTGAGGATAAAGTTGTCTTTTGCAACTTAGAATTTTTAGAGCCCTCTCCACTTCTCTATAGGCAGTTTTGGAGATATTTAAAAAATACCTCAGCTTCACTTCCAATCAAGTATAGAGGAGCTATTCCCATTGCCAAATAGCAGATCTTTTTAACTGCACACCCAAGACATATATTAAGGTAGTATCCATCCCAAGTCAAGTTCACATTTAACTTTCTCCCATTAAAATCAAATTATATACAAAATATGTTTATTGCTTCCTTTGCTGAAGCATCTTCAAGCATCTTGCTTCAAGAAGAACAATAAAATGCCTAAGAAATAATACATTAAAATAACACGGAATATTTAATTTTAAAAAAATTCATTTAAAAGGGCCAGGAAATTCCAGCATTCATACCCGGAAGGGCTGGGTCAAACTGTAAACATCTCAAAATACTTTACAGTAAAAACAGAAGTAAAATGTATAATAAAGCAATATATTAAAACAACATATAAGATGATAAAAAGGCATGGATGCTTTTTATCATAAAACAGAACTGTAGAAATTCATCGTATAATAAAATGAAATGTATGAGATGAATATAAGAACAAAAACAATGTATTTCAAAAGGACTAATGAAGAGATCCTCCCTTTAATCTGGAAGGAGAGTTAACTGAAAAAGTTATCTAATTACAGCATTTTCAAAGATAAATGTTTTAGTTTTGTAATTAGAATTTTGAATTAAGGTGAGTTTATTTTAAAAGCTTAAGGCAATGGAGTTTGATGAAACTATCATTACAAGAGATTGGTCTTACATTGGCAAGTAGACTGCAGTCCAACTACAGTGGCTGAATATCAAATTGTTCTTCGTTGCTGTTTTCTAAATTAATCTTAAAATAGCTCCTGAGGAATGTACAAACATTATTAAACATTAGTTCTCGAGATTGCAGGAAATTTGTTTTGGTATAATTATACTCTAAAAAGGTTAACACATGCTCCACCCCCAAAGGGTATTTTATACTCTTTAAGAAATATGTATCTCAAAATCTACACCTTTCCTGTTTTGGGATTATTGAATTTTGAAAGCATTGTACCTTTATGCAAGTGAATGAACATAAATAAGGAACTAAGATGTGCCTCATGCAACTATTATATGACTCCCATCTTTTAAAATAATGGCATTTATACATGTTATAACCAAGATGTGGAAAAGTAGATTATTTACCTTCTTCCATAGAATCTTTCACTTTACAAAAACATATATTCTAATTAAAATATCTAAAATCAATCTGTATGTGTAATTTTTTTTTAATTCAATTTCCATGTTTTTCATGTGAATGTGAAAGACTGTGCATTAAGTGGTACCATTTGTATAGTAAAAGTTAAATGACCAAAATAAAGGACAAAAGTGAGTTTTTGAAAAATACTGTAAATAAATCTAAAGGATAGCTTTCTGAAATAAAGGACTGTCCTTTATCATAAAGGACATATGGTCACTGTAATTATAGCTTGACTTAATAATTTTAAAAAGCCTCACTCTAGAACAAGCTGCAGAAGCCAGTATAACAGGTATGTAGAAAATTTCTCTTCTATGCAGGAGTTAGGCTAGCTTTTCCTGGCAGGTATTGGGCTGGGTGAGTCCATGTGGCAAGGATGGGATGCAAGGAACTCTTTTCACTCTAGTCTGTCTTCATGGTCTTGAATAAGGAAGAAATTTTTTTTGGAACATTTGGTCTAAATTGGAATGTGGCCAATTTATATATGTTTAAAAATGTCTAGCAAGCCCTCATTGACAATTAGGGTCTGGGTTTTTTTTTTCTTTGTAAGGAAAAGTAGATAACTTCACCATTTGACAGGCCTTACCATTGGCAGAAGATGTCTGTATGTCAATAAAATGACTAAGAAACTACTTGTATCTAAGGAACTTCACCATAAACTTGTTTGTTTATAGTATTTGGCTTTCATGGGTATTGATAAAAATGTCCTCAAAGTTTGTAGAAAGCTTTAGGCAGATTTGTTTCTCTCCTGTAACAAAAATATTTCTTTGGCTTTGCAAATAAGTTCATAAATTAATAACATTAAGTATTAAAGATACTGTAAATGTATAGAATTAAATAAATGTATAGAAAATGTATAAATGTATAGGAAAAATGTATAGAAAAATCCTTGCATTTCTGATAAAATTCTTCCACCCAAGTGCTCCCAAAAAGTTACTTGAACACTGTTCTTCCACGTGCACTGAAAATGCTGTCTTTACTTTATTAGAGAGATTTACCAAAAACCTGACAATTATTGTACTTTGGAAATAGAAATCAAATACAAAAGTGTAGAGTAGAGAATGTTTGGTTTTAGTCCTTCTGAAAAAAATTGAAATTTTGGTTGATCACAAGCTGAATACAAATCAGCAGTGTGATATAGCTGTGCAAAAGGCAAACAGCTTTAGACTGCATCAAAAGGTATTTCATTTCCAAATTGTGAGAACTACATCAGTAACCCTCTACCTCAAGTACCATGCCTGGTTTAGAACATCACATTTTAAAAATGATCTGGCCTCCCAAACAACAGCTCATTTTCTCATTATTACCACAATAAATCTGTCAGACTAACCTTGTAATCATAAAACCAGTCCTAATTTGAAAACAAGCTTGCCAAGGAATCAATGTCCAAAGCACTGAACTGAGGTCAAGAGATAAGCTGAGGTCCAGTGCCAGGGATATTTTATAGTAAGGATTTTTTCACAGGCAAAGGATATTTTTAAACAGCGAGCCCTGGATATCAGTGCCCAATTGGACATGGAGGAATTGGCCAAAAATGGGTCATTAAAATGGTTGGCGAAGAACAAAATTACCTTTAATTCTGAAAAATATCTATCGATGAGTCTAAATCAAAACCTAAGAAGGGCCTACACTAGAGCTAGGTTCGAATTACTGGACTCCATGGTCAAATATGGTCGTTTCCATCGTGTGCCTTATGATGAGAGACTATGTCTCTGTGGGGACCCAGCTATAGAAGACATTGGCCATGTTTTGTTCGACTGCAAACTTTATGACTCACTTAGGCTTAATCATCTGTCTCCTCTGTTGAAAAGAACAGTCCATTGAGACTCCAAATACAGATTATCCTATTTTCTCTCGGGCACAAATATCTTTATTGTGAGTAGGAGTGCCAAGTTTGTGGACAAGGCAGCTCAGTTGAGAGCCCGATATATAGAACAGATTGGAATATCATGTAGGGGGGACCGTCTCACATGAATCTGGCTTATGATATTAGTGATACATAACTATTTTATAGTAGTAGTAAACTCGGTACTATTTCATTTTACTATTATATATTTTAATCTATTATGGATTTGTATATTAGATATTTGTTTTGCTTTTGCTGATGTTTCTCCTCCTGGTTGATATGGTTGCAAGACTAATAAATAAAACTGATTGATTGATTGATTGATTGATTGATTGATTGATTGATTGTAGTAAGGATTTTGTTAAACCGGGAGTCAAGGACAGCTCTCACAGATTGATGTAGTTCTAGTGGCTTTGCCATGCTTTTGTTAAGCTGTACACACCAGAAGTTCATGGGGGCTGGTTTCCTTCAGCTGGTTACTCCAAGTACTTCTGCCTGATTCAGCTGTCTCCAGCCATTCCTATGCTTGCTTCTGATGTTCTACCCTTAGACTACATTCTTAAGAACTAGATGGAAGTCTAATCGCAGTCACTGGATCTAATACAGGAAAGGTGGGGTCTGTTGCTGGCTTGGCATAGTTGCTAGAACTGCAACCCACCTTTCAGGCAAGATATGCTGAGGCATGGCCAAAAGATGAGGAGGAGACCCTGACCAGCAACTGCAAAATAGCAGCTGGAGTAAGCCAATTGCATGCCACTGGCCAGGCAGAAGGCTGGAAAAAGAAAGAGTTTAGGCCTAGCATTAAAATTAAGAATCAAAAGAAGGATTATTACAAACACTTATTTTCATATAATAAAACAACCTCTAGTGGGGCAAAAAGAAAGTTTTTGTTCCAGCTCAAGAAAATCACAACAGGGTGTCACATAGAAGACAGTCAGGACTAGTTCTTTATCACCCCAGGATGCAAGACACAGCATAAAGGTCTTGAATTTCAGGAAAGAAGGTTCAGATTACATACCACAGAATATTGTGAGGGTATGTGCCCCTGCATTTAATTACTTTGAAAGAGGAGGTTGTTATGAGCACTAAATTAGAATGAGCAAGGACCACTGAATATTATGCATAAGATGTTCTGATGTATGCAACATACTTTAATTTATGCATTAAACGGTATTCTCTTTATATGCATGCATATATCATCTTTACATGCTGCTCTGAAGGGGAAGCTCTCTTAGAGCACTATATTCAAACCAATCTTATAGAAGACTACCAGTGAAAATCATGCATAGGCCGAAGCATGCAAGATACATTTAAATACATATTTACCAGCATGTTTGTTTTGTTCGTAGTTTATGTCCTACCTGTTCTGCAGAAGCTCAAGGCAGTATGCATGACACTTCCTCTTGCATTTGTTTGTTGAAAATTATTTATAGCCTATACACTATCCAGAGGATCTGTGATTGGTTACTCACTATTAAAAGAAGACTAACAATCCAAGTAAATATTATTTAAAGGTGGATAATATACAACATGTAGTTACGCAGAGGGAAATTTAAGGGACAAAAAGCCTAGTCAGACTGCAGATACTAAGCCCAGAACATGAGAGTGAAAAGCCAGCTGGCACCAAGGTATAGATCCTATCAGTGCCAGCTTGCTAGTTTGCTAGAAGAGTTTTCAAAACATTCTCAAAACACTTTGGAAATATAACTAGTATGTAAACATCTCCATCAGATATATTATGAGAAATCAGCTGTTTCAATCTGCTATCATAAATGTGGATTCTGGATGGTGGTGGGCTTTTTTTTATATATACTTATTTCCTTCTACCTTCCATTGCCTTATTTTTCTCAGTGACCTTTCAGGATCACTTAACTTTCTTCCCCATCATTTCTACTGTTTTTAACATTTCCTTCCTCTTCTTCCCTGCTGGAAAAACAAGCTTTAGGCTAACAGGCCCGTTCCACATCATGGCTTTTGGTCTAGATTTTTCTGACAACCTGGACTGGCAATGAACTATATCACCTCTCTGCTATTGCATAAACCTTAGCACTATATATGTCTTGCCTCAATAAAAATGCTGAAGGCAGCATTCATTGTCACACAAGACAGTCAGAGATGTACTTTTTCCAAAAATTCAAGAATTAATCTGCCAGATACAGGAATAGGAATAGCTCTTCTGTGGGCAGAAGATGTTATGTTTATTTACCTTAACATAGAAATTGCTTAGATGACTTATATTGGCTATTGAAAGGGGGCAGAAGTGGACCCAAAATTTATCTGCATAGCAAAAACTAGCAATGATTTGCCACCTTTTCATTGTAGGGCAACCTTACTTTAAAGTGTTAGGGTATCATTTGTATACAGATAAATGTGCAGTAGTTAAATCAGAAAACAGAATGGTGCCAAACGTGATATCTCAAAGTTCTTTCTTCAGGTTTTAAAGAAACAATACAGTATTTCTTTAAACACGAATTGCATTTTAAAATGAGTCAGTGATACAGACTCTTGTTAAGAAGGTAGCCCAATTCACCTGGGACTTACTTTTATTTTTAAAATATTTTTAGTTCATAACAGATTTCTAGACAACCCTTCATTTCCAACAAAATTGGAACAAAATGGTTTACAATATATTCTTTCCTAAAAAGGGACTGAAATTTCACTAATCACACAATCTTACTAACATTACAGTAACTTCAAAGTAAATTGATGAAATCAGTGGAGCTAATTGAAATAAACATTGTGGTTAAGAATTAAGGGGTTTTCACAGGTGAGGGAATATCAGCTTAGGATATAACCATAACATCTACAGTACTTTACATTTCCCACCAGGTGTAATGTGGTACAACCATGTAGAAATGTTAGAAGGCAGCCTTCTCTTTGTTGGCTTCCTCCATTCCTCCATATGTGTCAATATTACAAATCCTAGAATTCCTAGCCAACATTTGATTGATTCCTCAAACACAGCAAACTCATATAGCCCAAGAGAAACATACAGAGCAACCACTTTATTATTTGCCAAACCAGAGCAGGCCAAATGCAATGCTATGATTATACATAAGATGCTTGGTAATATGGAAAGTGCTGCTTGAATATTTGTTCACCTTGAGCTCATTCATTTGTATGCCTGCCATAAGGTTTGCCATGTAAAAAATAATAACTTGGGTCATTTCATGATATAATAATTAGATAAGGGTAATGTACACTTGTAACTACATACAGTTTCCTGGACTGTCAAATTTGGGAAAATTGAACCTTGGTAAAAACAGGCCTAGGAGGATTCTCCACCCCTGCAACCATCTGCCTCCTTCCCAAATAGGCCACAAGGACATTTCTGGCTGGGGGTGGAAAAAAGGACACAAACATATTTTCTGCAATCAGTTTAGTGATCTGGAAGAGAAGAGTGGTGCTGTCAACTTGAGAAAACAACAGTGGAAATGATTAATTTTGCTCCTGGAGTCTAAAGAGGCTGTTCTTCGTCCTTCTAGATTATGTAGATACCAAATCAGTGCCAGATTCTGTCATAATATGACCTGATTCTTCAGACAGACTAACTGGACCACTGAACACTCTATCTACCTTGTCTGAACCATCTGCTACACACTTGTCAAACTGGTTAATTTATAATCCTAGTCATAAACTGTTATTCTATAACAGGGATAGAAGGTAAATCTGGATCTCTTGGGAAATGTCTGGTAATCTAAAATACAGCATCAAGGATTTTGTGTCTCGTTCTCTTTTTTTCGAACAAAACAAACCATAACAGCAATGATTTTACTCCTAGATTATAGTGAAAGGAAGAAAGCTTTTGGTAACTAGGAATAGATGTGTAATGTAAAGGCTATGCTCAGATACAATAATTTCTGGTATTCAGAACAAATTTCTGCATTCAGAATTCTCTACTCCGTGTTTCTGTGCTAGGATCTGATCAGTGGATCCCTAATAAAAATGAGAACAGACCACATAAATCTTAGATTAGCCAGCTCTTCCACACTTCTAATCTCATTTGTTGTTGTTTATACATTTTAAATGGAAAGTTATTTATGATGAGACTAAAGCATGCTCTATTTCTGTATTCACATGACAGATTGGATACAGAATAGGTTGGCACAACAAGCTAGGGCAAAATGTAATTATCTAATTTGTGGCTAAGTGCTGTGTGATCACAGCCAATGTATAGCAATCTTGATAATTTACTGAACTCCCATTTTGTTTCATATATGTTTTTTAATCAAACTAATACTCATTAAAGCAAATATTATGTACAGTAGATAAGCAGAGTAAACAAATGGTGAAATTTCCAAGGAGAGAGAAGGAAAGAGAAAGGTTAGCAACCTGGTCCTATGATAATCTCACATTCTGTTGATGAGATTGGGAGTATAGAGTTTAAAATTTAAAAAAAAAAACCCTGTGGAACTTGTTATATATAACATGTGGAATTTTATATATAATATAAAATATGCTTTTCTATGTATATCACTATACATACACACACACATACACACACTATTACAGTATATTATTAATTTGTCAAGTCTAAAAGAGACTAACTTGCTAGATTCTTTTGTGTTTCAGTTATCTGTGAGAAGTAAACCAAGGGTTCACTGTTCTCACACCAAAGTTGGCATTTATATCAGCACAACTCAGTTTCAGGGCTACCAAGCACTGTGCAAAGAATCAGTTCATATATGGGAAGAGCAGGAAGAAACAGCTCCAGGTTTGGATTACTGTGGCCAGAAGAGGCCTTGTAGCATTATGCTAGGATTGGGCAACTGTGTCAGTTTATTTTTGTTTGCTGTCAAGATTCTTATCTAGGTAAAGTGTATCGGCAGGACCTGCTGAGTCTTACCCTAGGAAATGAGTTTAGACGTTTAAAGCCAAGGGGTCTATGATTCATTGCCAAGTTGTGGTTGGGAAACCTGAGAATATCATTGCCTGGTACAAAGTAGTAAAATACCTGTTTCAGTAGCATACAACTTGTTAAATTCTTATTTTGCAAATACCAATTATCTATATTGCTCAGGAGAGATGCACTGCCTAAGGAGTTAACTATTCTGTGGCTTATTCCTACAGAGATTGAACTTCAACTGAGCTTTGCTTCTTTTTATGAGAAGTGTGTATGTGTCCAAATAAATGGTTTTCCTGAATCCCATACCAAAGATTGTGGTGAAACAGTCACCCTGGGGGGCGGGGTATGTGTGTACATGTGTGTGTAGATAGATAGATAGATAGATAGATAGATAGATAGATAGATAGATAGATAGATAGATAGATAGATAGATAGATAGATAGATAAAGAGAGATAGACAGACAGACAGACAGATAGATTTCCCATTCCATTGGCTGAATAAAGTATTTTACGATTCATCTACGATAAATTCAAAGACCAAATGAAAATTGTATGTTTTCCAGGGACATGACCTTAATTAATTAGTTATGGCATATATGCCACATGCCTTAACTTTAGGTGTTAATGGTTTATCATCAAAAAAATCTAAATGAAAACAATTCTATGTGTAAAAAGAAAGGAAAGTATATTCACATTGGAAAGAATGAATAGAATGCCAAATATTCACTGTTAAATTTATACATAAAACCCTGAAAAATCTTACAAATCGAGGACTACTGTATATTGAACTCTCATTTTGGCAGTCCTTCAAGACATGCTTGCTGCAAATCAATTACTCAGTTCTTCAGATGTTTAAGCGCATAGCATAAAATGCCACAAGGAGCTCAATTTTCATCTCCACAATCAAGATCAACAAAGAGACAATTCTTTCCGGCATCCATAATGCAGGTTTTATGTTCCATATTGGAGATTACATCTTGCAGTTTTTACACTTCCTGAATATACAAAAACTGGAAAAGACCAATACAGTCAGCTGTACCAAACAGTTTGGAGAACTATAAATAATCAATGCATAAATGAACAGAATTATTAAAATGTAGGTAGTCTCTCAATGACCACACATGAATTCTGAATGACCTGGTAGAATGAGATGGAATGAAACCAGATCATGCAGAGAGAGAAACTGGCCACTTTGATTCTTTTTTTTTTCTGATGTTACCATTTAATCCAAGTAAAATCAACAGCACATGATGAAAAACTCTAGCAATGATACCAAATAAATAAGAGTAAAATAAGTTAAAACTCCCTCAATCTGAGCTATGTCTTCAGAGACATGTTCATATAATTTTCCTGGCAGCAATATAGAAATAGTTTGTTACCACCTTTTTCCAAAATGTTTTATTTTTTAATTTCCCAGTTCAATTTACAAATCTTAGGATTTCCTTGAGGTTTTGGCTATATAAGTACTAATAAGATCCAAGCCTATATGTAATAAATCCATGCCTGCTAGGTGCTGCCACCTAGGAGAAAGTTGCTGAACGTCATTTCCATACTAGTAATGTACAGCATCTTGTAGAGTCGTGTCTGTCTGTCTGTCTGTCTGTCTGTCTGTCTGTCTGTCTCTGCCTGCCTGCCTGCCTGCCTGCCTGCCTGCCTGCCTGCCTGCCTGCCTGCCTGCCTGCCTGCCTATCTATCTATCTATCTATCTATCTATCTATCTATCTATCTATCTATCTATCTATCTATCTATCTATCTTTGTGACAAGATACCAGTGATGAGGACAGGCTTTATATCTATTCAACTATGCTATGATGATACGATATGAAGGCACTAAAAGCACTGGTGCAGAAATTATCAATAAGACACCACCAATATTAGCATCAAACTAATGCTTTGTTCTGGATCAAAGAGAGATGGAAAAGTTACTATACAAATGGCCCAAGCATTTGTACTGTTATTTTCATTTTGACTATCAGTATTATATCAGTGTTGTTCTAGTACATCTTGAACTAAAGCATTTATATTTTTGAAAGTGACAATGAACACCATATACTGTCTGAAGAAGAAAACAAAAGCCAGTGAGGCTATGGGTTGGATGATCAAGGAGAGAGCAATGCAGAGGCAAGCTTTCTCATTGTTTCTCTAGCCCGGGATTGGAAAAGACTCAGAAAAAATCATCATGCTGGCCTATTTGCTAGCTCCAGTTGTAGAGCAGCATTCAGGCCTAGAGCCTGGAGGGGAGAAGATGGGAAGTGCCAATCATGCCCCTTATTTTGGCCCTGGCACTGGTTGCTATGGAGAGAGGGGGAATAACACATCCATTTCCTAACACTTTAAGTCAGGAAGAAGGAGGACAATTCCTGTTTTTTTCCATACACAGTAGAGGCAGTAGAAAATGAAGAGGTGGTTCAATTGCAGCCAGAATTTTTTTCTTTTAGGACTAATGGTTAAACAGTTAGAAAAAAATCCATGGAAGATTATTTCAGTATATGATTACTGCGGCGAGATTATTCTATGCAGAGAGATGGAAAGATTCAACACTACAGAGGAATGATTGGTGAAATTGATTGATCTTGTTGAGATGGATAAATTAACTTCTTTGATTAGAGAAAAGACACTATCTACATTTATTGGTGACTGGAAACCTCTTGTGGACTTTTTGCATAAAAATGAAGAAAAATGAACTTGTGATTTATGGCTTTGATTATTCGACAGGACAGATTATAGAAGGAAGAGTATTATGATGTAACTTTAGAGAGAGAGCTTAAAATATCATTGTACTTATAACTGCTGTGAAGAATATCAGAAGCCACTTCTTTGTATCTATTTTCTTTCTTTTGTATTTTTCTTCCATTTTTTTCTTTTCTTGCACTTTTTGCTTTCTCTTTGCTTTCTTTCTTTTTCTTTTTCTTCCTCACTTTATATTAGTTTGTATTAGTTTTTACCTTCTTTTTTAAAAGTTTCAATAAAAATCATAAAAAAAAATAAAGAGTGAGGTGGGTGGTATGGTGTGCTGTGGGAATTACACTGAGAGCCAGAATTTCCTACAGCAGAGATGTCAGTTACATCAATGACCACCAGTTACTGAAAGAATGAAACTGGCAAGGCAGGCTGTCAGGCTAGAACAGTGTTTCTCAACCTTGGCAGCTTGAAGATGTGTGGACTTCAACTCCCAAAATTCCCCAGCGAGCATGCTGGCTGAGGAACTCTGGGAGTTGAAGTCCACACATCTTCAAGTTGCCATGGTTGAGAAACACTAAGCTAGAGAAACTCATTCTGTCAACATAGATTAAATGCCTTCCAAAATCATCAAGAGAACAGCCAAATGTCTGTTGACTCAGAAAGGTAGAGAAAAAAAGCCTAGAATTTAAATCCTAAAACACAGACCTATATAAGGGTTTTGATTTTTGTGTATTACAGTGGACAAAGGCTTCCCTTTTTTCTCCTCACAAAGAAACTACTTTTGTGAGTCACGTCCATGAGCCTTCTGCCAAATAAGCCAATTCCTGACTAAGGGTTAAGTCTGTCTGAGATTTATAGCCATGTCAGCCTAGCTGTGGGGTTGAAAAGCACAAGAAAAAAATATGTTATGAAGTGTCTGAGTGGGCATAAGAGGAACTGCAGTGGCCCGAGCATGTGCCCTTTGCACAATAGGCAAAGGAAGCCTAGGTGCAAGGAGATGAAATGTGGCAATAAGCCTAGCTGGGATCTTCACCTTGTGCCTGTTCTTTCCTTTTCTCTCCTTCCCTTCCTGTGGGAAGCATAAAGCAGTTTTTCTGTTAGGCTGTGGGAAACACAGGAGGAAAAGATGCTGAAATTAACCCAAATGGTAGAGTAGTAGCCTGATGTTATAACAAAGGTTTAAGCTGAGCCATGTTGTGTTGTCACATATGTATCTAATGAGAAAAGGTTAGAACATTTGAGACTCTTTAGCTTGAAAATAGATGGGGGGGGCATGATCGAAGTGTATAAAATCATACATGGTATGGAGAGAGTGGACATGGAAAAGTTTCCCCCCCCCCCAGTGGGGCCAGGGGTCATCTAATAAAGCTAGCAGGAAGAAAATTTAGGGGAAAACCCCCCACTTTATGCAATACAGTATTTGTGGAATTCATTGCCATAGAGCAAATTTAGGAGAAGCTATTTTCCCCTTCCCAAAATGCCAGAAACAGAGGTCACCGAATAAAATCGAATCCTGGAAGAATCAAAAGGAAACAATCTTTAACACAATCCATAAGTCAACTTTGGAACTGACAACCACAAGATGCGGTGCTGGCTACCAGCTTGGATGGCTTCAAAAAAGTTTTGGACCAATTCATAGACGTCATGAGAATCAATGTCTATTAGCCTTGATGGCAGTATAACTGCCTCTGAAGGCCATCTGCTGGAAGACCACTGTTGGCCACTGTGAGAACAGACTGCTGGACTAGATGGGCCAGGGGCCTTATCCAGCAGGGCACTGCTTATGTTGTTATTTATGGTCACTAACTTAGGTGGCTTTAAAGGGAGAATGGATACTTTCATGGAAGATAGGTGTATTGAAGACTCTTAATCTTAAGACAAATTACCATTATCATTAGGGTCAGCATGCCTCCAAATACAAGTTGCAGGGGAATGACAGTCGGGGAGGAATATGTTGATACTTCCTGCCTATGAGATATTTGGTTGGCCAGTGTGAGGGGGGAGGGAAAACTGATTGAAGATGGACCATGCTGTTCTTATGTTCTAAGTGCCTTGCCTTATGTGAATAGAAGTATTCTTAGCTAGATAAACCACAACTGGATAACCATAAGTATAAAGGCTAGAAATATATGGCTAAGATAGCATAAGACTTGGTGAAGTGAGCAGACAAAATGCTGCCTTCCTTTCATCACCTTTCCCAGATCTTTTTCTGCTGCAGTACTTTAATAGTAGCACTCACGTGGCTCTCAAAATTGATGGTCTGGTCTGGTCTTCCTAGCTACACTCTATTTTAAAATATTAGATTACCTCATTTTATCAACAGTGGGCATTGAAAAAATAAGCTTTGGGAAGGGAAAGACTTTGGCTCCAAACTGGTATTTTCCATAGAGTCTGCTTCAGATAATCATGAAAGGATGGGCTTCATTATCACACACAAACTTAAGCTTTCCTTTTAGAACTTCTGTTTTCTTGGAGAGCTTGGGGTGAGGTGCAAAATACAATATATCATTAAAAAGGAGTAGACAGGGAGTTTTCTTTTTCCTAGCCGTTTTACCACCTATCCTTGCAGCAGTGCTGGAACTGTTATTCTTATCTGTACCTATTTCGCCATCCAAACTTTGTTTCAGAGAAACTGTCCCAGAAACTCACTATTTTAGTTTTTAGCTTTTGATTGCAGCTACTCACCTCAGAGTTCTGCCTTTCTCTTCCCTTTCTATAACACAGTAGTGTAAGTCTACAATTGAAAATATAAATACCTGGGATTAAGGGATAAATCTCTTGAACGTAACTGGAGTTGTTTTTGAGCAGACATGGCTCAGATTGCCCCAGTGTAGTTAGGTAAATCAAATGCAGCACTATTTTGGGGGAAGTATTACAAAACCGAGCTTATTCTGAGAGGAAGAACATATATGAATGTATGGATGATTGTTATAATGGACACTGGGACACTGAGGGACAAAAACGAAAGCAAAAACCTACATTGTCAAATACCTGATGGTTACAAGTGTGAGCTGATATTTCTGATTACATTCCAGATTGGCAAGTACTGACAAATGGGATTTCCTAGCATATTCAAACAGCATACTTCAACTAAGATTGTTTTCTGGAATCTAAGTTTTTTTAAGCATTCAGATATGGAAGATTTTTTTTTCCACTAGGTGCTTTAGAAACAATGTTAGTCACATGGAAATAGTTTAATACAGCTGGGAGTGATCCCTAATTGTTCCTGTGTTTATCTCTCTTTCAGTTTGGCACACATCAGGAACTACACCCAGCATGTGGAATGACCTCTGTCCATATAAAATCCATATGCTTTATTGCTAATGGTACTAAAAAAAAAAAAAAAGCAACAAAAAAGCTAAAGGCTAAAAATGACCATGCATACAAGAATCATAATAGGTCTTTGGACAAATAGCAGATTGACACTAATGATATGAGACGTAGCTAAAGCATTCATCCTTCAATCGTATGCCTTGCCATTATATTAGATTGCTCTACCTCCAACACGGTACCCTCTGGAAGAGCTGTAATTCCACACGTATGGTGAGCACCAAGTTGGGGAAAACTTTATTAGATTAACATACCCTGCGATTTGTTTTATATTGCTTGGTTGTTCGTTCACTTAAGGTCCAGATGCCGTATACCTGGAAGGCATTTTTACATAAAGATATTTACAGTGGAAAAAATGTGTGATAAAATTAGCTCTGAAAGAGATGATCATTTAGAAGTACAAGTTAGCATATCCTAAAGAAACAGTGTAAAAAGTGTTTTGAGAGAAGTGCACGGCTATATATATTAATCTAGTCTACAGAAAAAACAAGATACTACGAAGAGTGCCCGTGGATAGAGGAACAGAACAGGAAATTATAAACCTACACCAACATCTATAGCTCATGATTGTGCAGCTATCAGGCTTTTATCATTTCTGGACCCCATCACTTATTTCTCTATTTGCTCTCTAAAATACTTTGTTCCAAAGCAAATACAAGCAGTTCATTCCTCCTGCTATCCTAGAATCATACCAAACAGGGACAGGGTGCTCTATGAGGCTATAACGGTACTGCAGCCAGAGTACATCTTGCCCACTGGCTACTATCATTTGAGCCATGTCAGCTGGTTCATGGCTCTTCTCCAAGTGCTAGGGCAGATCAGACCTGACACAGTTGAAGGAAGCGATTCCTTCAGACTTTGGAATAGAAATTACAGCTTGAGCAATTAGACGGCTATCATCCTTCTCTTTCTAATCTGTGATTTTGGCCTGTAAGCCAGCTGGCTTCCTTGTAAGACAAACTTGGCAACTCCTAAGGCATCAAAACCCGTGTGAGTTTGGCAAAGTATGATTTATAGTGCCTTTTCATCGCACAGTATAGGCAAAAGCCAAAAGAATGTAATTCTCCTCCTGGAAAGCAACAAGTAATAATCAGCACGAAGCAACTGGCCTCTACATTCCAAGGATGGGATTATGTTTAGGCTCATTTTGTTTTGGGGGCCAACAGTTCTGGAGAAGTTTCAGAGTGTTCTATGACTGGTTGTCATAAAAAAGCACTAGGAAATAATATTTATAGCTGTTCTTGTTCTAAAGCTTGGGACAATATTATTATTATTATTGGTTGCACAGTCAGCCAGTTGTTTAGACTGGAATTGGCATTTTTATCCACCTATCGAGTCCTTCCCAAGGACCTGCGATAGGCAGATGTTGTTGTTTGATGGTGTTAAAGGTATCATCACAGGATGTAAGCCATTCCAAGTAAATCTGCCTTTTGCAGTTGACTGATGGCGATTTTGTCAATGCCGATGGTGTTCAAGTGGTGCTCCAGATGTTTTGGGATTACATCTATTATTATTGGTAATACCTTTGCTTTCTTTTGCCACAGTCATTCTATTTGCAGGTCTTTGTATCTTGTGATTTTCCCAGTTCTTTCTCTTCTATTCTGCTAGTATTGCAATGCCTACTATCCAGACTTTATTGTCTTTCTCAACAGTTGCTAAGTCTGGGGTATTATGTGGCAGGTGCTTGTCTGTTTGAATTCTAAAGTCCCAGAGCACTTTAGCTTCTTCATTTTCTATTACTTTGTCTATTTTGTGATCCCACCAGTTCTTGCTTGCAGGCAAATGGTATTTCTTGCAGATATTCCAATGCACCGTTGTTGCTACTTTGTCATGCCATTGTTTGTAGTCAGTCTGTGCGATCTTCTTGCAGCAGCTAACTAGGTGGTCCACTGTTTCTTCAGCTTCTTTGCAGAGGTGGCACTGGCTTCTGTTGCAGTCTTCTCGATTCTGGCTTTGTATGCATTTGTTCTTAAGGCTGGTTTCTTTCTTCAGCTTTCCTGCTGTTAGCCATTGCCAGGTTTTGTTATTATCTGCTTTGCCTGCTAGTTTTTTGTGTACTGGCCATGTAATACTTTGCCTTGCCGTGTGTCTTTTCTATTCTTCATTTGGTCTTTCTTGTAGGCCAGTTTGATCTCTTCAGTATTCAGTAAGCCTTCATGGTGTACTAGTTTCAGTACATTTTCTTTACTGTCCTTCAGATATTCTTCCAATGCCCTTTTTTCTTCTTCAACTGTCTGGTGTACTTGCAACATTCCACGCCTACCTACGCTCCTTGGTAAGTAGAGTCTGTCAAGTCACTGCATGGATAAAGGGCATGATTTGTTGTCATTATTTTTCTGGTCTTTCTATCCAGGGCTTTTAGTTCAGCTTGAGTCCAGTCCACTATTCCAGCTGTATATCTAATGATTGGAATTGTCCAGGTGTTAATTGCCTTGATGGTATTTGCACTACTGAGTTTGGATTTAAGATCTTCTTCACTCTTCTGATGTATTCACTACTAACTTTCTTCTTGATTTCAGTGTGCTTTATGTTCTCAGCCTGAAGGCTGCTCAGGTATCTGTAGTGATCTTCTTCATCCAGACTTTTGGTGTTATTTCCGTAAGCCATCTTGATTCCTTCAGTTTTCATTATTTTTCCCCTGTTGATGGTAAGGGTGGTACATTTGTCCAGTCCAAACTCCATTGCAATATCTTGGCAGTATATCATCATCATCATCATCATCATCATCATCATCATCATCATTTCCTTTCCTCCATTTCCTATTCTCAATTTTGTATATGTACTTTTTGGTCCAAAAGGGAAGAAACTTTAAGATATCAGCTTGCTTTAGTCATACTGTAGCAGGTAAATAAACCCTAAGCCATGAAGGGCTTTGTTGGAGACAAGTACCTCCTTGAATTGCATTCTGGTAACCAGTGCAGCTTGCAAAGTAGTGGTATCGCAGAGATGAAACAAGGTATGGCTTGTGCCCATAATTAGTTGTGTCACAGATTCTGGAACTGCTGTAGCTTCCAAATAGTTTTCAAGGGCAGTTCCATGTAAAGTGTGTTTCAGTAGATGAGAAGTGACTTCCACTGGTGAGGTTTCTATTTTAGATATCATGGAAAGAATAAGCAATGGGACATGCAATTTCTGTCTTGTTTCTGTAAAATTCCCAAAAGGAGAAGTCACAAACTAGTGGGTGTATGTGTGACCCAGCTGCACATATATTAAAATTGTGTGCCAATCTGAGTAACCATTGGAGAAGGCTAATATAGATAGCAACATCACATTGCCACAAATCCATTTTCCATGTGCTATAGCAGATAGATGTATTGTATGATAATCTAGAATATAATATGTTATATCCTAGAATGTTCAAGTGATGTTTTACTTCTGATATTCACAAGTTCTATACCTTCACTAGCAATTTAATTGCTATTTCCACATCTTGTACCAAATTCCATTGTTTAAATATGAAAAGTATGAAGAGCTACGTTCTATAGTTTATCTGAATCTTTTACTCTTAACTTTATTAGATGATTTTGGCTTCTAGTTTTCCTCCCTCTCACATAAAACTTGCCCTATTCAGTTTCTCCAAACCATGCATAACTTCTCTCTCTCTGACACTTTGAATGGTTTGGTCTAGTGAGAGTCGTGTTAGATAAAGGTGAAAAAAATGAAAATAAGTCCTAAACCCAAAAAGACTGAAGAATATTGATTAGAGAAACAGAGGTGGAGATTTTAAGAAACTGTTTCTTACTTCATGTCAACTGCAAGGAAGGTCAGAAACAGAACAAATCTTTCTCCCTGTTTCTGGCCTCTGTAGAGGATGTGCAAATGAAATGGAGTGAGGAAGTGATGTGCAAAGACAATGCAATGATGGAGTAAGAATCCAGCAAGAATTCCTCATGACCTTTCTCTAGGCTTTGGAGAGAAGAAGCAAATGAGGCTTTTAACAAGTTAGGAAACCTCACCTTGAATGAAGTATGAATTTTGGCAAATGTAACCTTCTTAGGTTTTTTAAGACAGTATCTTAATGCATGAAAGGTTGTAAGAAATAGTATATCATCAGTTTTAATCACAAAATTCAGATAATAACAATAATTCACTCTTTTGCTGAACCGTCCAAAATTTTTCTCCACTCAAATGTATGCTCTCTAGATGAGTTGGTGGGCAACTTTTTGGTGGTCAAGAGCTGCATTTTATATTGGGAAATGGAAAGCCCCAAGGTTGGTGAGGCCACATCACATACCTCAGAGATCTCTGGGGGAGATGGGCGGCATATTAAATAAATAAATAAATAAATAAATAAATTGCAGGTTTGGTTCCAGATCACCCCAATAAAACAAATATTGCAATAAAGCAAGTCACACAAAATTTTTGGTTTCCCAGTGCATATAAAAGTTATGTTTATACTATACTGTACTCTATTAAGTGTGCAATAGCATTATGTTTAAAAAAATGTACATACCTTAATTAAAAAATACTTTATTGCTAAAAAAATGCTAATCATCATCTGATAGACTTGCTCAATGCAGGGTTGCCACAAACCTTAAATTTGTAAAAAAAAAAAAAACAATATCTGTGGAGTGCAATAAAGCAACGCGCAATAAAATGAGGTATGCCTGTATATGGATAAGGCTGGAGTTGGACAGTTGTTGTTTTTTAAACTATGCTGTTTATGTTAAAGCTTGTAGCACAGTTTTCGTGGATTTCCCTGGTCTAAAAGGTGAGAATCTGTGCTTGCAGTTTTAGCAGTTCTGGTCAGAGGGAGTCCAAAGAATTTGGGGATTCATTAAATTCTGCTACTACAGCTTAGTCACCCTTTTTCCTCTAGATGTTAGTATTCTAGAAAAATAATGCATGTCTTTGTTCCTTCTGTAATAACCTATGATAATTAATGGAACCAGGTTTTCAGAAAGGTTTGGTTGGTAGCAAATGATCCAAAGTAAGTAGTGGGCAATGGCCTTCTCTCCTCCAATGGTATTTCCTCCAAATTAATGTTGGGTTTGATTAATCAGTAGCCACCTTATGAAATGGCTGACTTCTTCATCAGAGATCATCAAAAGTAATCAAAGAAGTTTACTGCTTCCTTCTTCCAATGCATAATAATTACCTGATAGAAATAATTTAATTTTCCTAAATTAAGGTCATCTGAAGTCATCTGCTTCATTTAACAGAATTTAGTAAAGAGAATAATTAAGTTTATGTCAGGCAGTAATAACTTGTAATAGAAGTTACTAACAAGCTTTAGCATATTCATGTTTAGTACAATGTTAAAAAACTGGAGATGTAAACCACCATATATTACATTAATATAATCTGATATATAATCTATAGCACATTAAAAGCAGGCAAAGCTGTGATTACCCCACTTTCTTGACTTTTTTGACCAAACCCTGGGGACACTCTGGATGCTCTTTTCCAGCACTATATGATATAAAAGAGTATATGAAATTGAAAATATCAGAAAATGGGGACACAATAAAGACAGATGTTAACGAGGCACAGTCAGCAGGTCTTACCTCTACCCTCCTTGATGTTCATTAGCTCTTCTGCAATGACCCAAAGCCTACAATTTGTAGAAGTCTGTAGGCTTTAGTGAAAGATCCAGTGGATGTGTGTTGGATGAAGTGGCCCTCCCATCCATTCCTACATACAGTACAATGCGTGAACAAAACATTAATTTTTCCACCTTGCAGTTCTTTTGCTGTTTGTTTCGCTCTTGCTGAAATAATTTCTTCCATTTTCCTCATTCTGAATGGTGCAGAAATGGGAAAAGAATTAAAAAGAAACTGTGTGGAGTGTAGCCTGTTCCAGACTTTCCCCCTCCCTGTCAAATTTGGAAACAACTCTGTCAAAATGATGACTTCCAGCTGAAATTAAAGCACTGGGTTCTGAATTGTTATTTAAAATAAAGGCAATAATTTATTTCCAGCTGGTACAATTGTTAAATAAAATGCTTGTAATGTCTCAAGAAACAATATTCTCCTTCCCTTATAACTAAGATAATTCATTCTGTCACTAGTAAATCCATCCAAAAATGTTATAATCTTTAAAGTATAAGATTTTCACTGACAGTAATTTGCCATATGGAAGAATAATAATGGGATTTTAAAAAATCATTGGCATGTGTGCAAATTGCAAAAAAGAAAATGGTAATAGAGGTCTAATGCATTTTGCTATTGCTGAAATTATTCATCAGATGTTTTTGCATTTAAAAATGTCAACAGCTTGTCTTTCTTCTCATTTGCATTAAACTTTTACAATTGTTAGGTGTTAATCTTTGCACTTTATAACTTCCAAGTACTGAATGGAAACAGCCATCTCAGCAAATCAAGTGCTGAAGAAAAAATACATCCTAGATATGTGGTTAATTATCTGTCTAATTAACTGTATGCTAATTCAGATGTTTATTGAGAACAGTGGATGGAGAAGGAGGAAATGCTACAGAAGGATCATTCTACTGGCCTATATGTTGGCTTTTAAAAAGAAAACTGATATTGTGTCTTGTCTAAAAATTTCTGTTAAAAGTGTATAACTAATTAAATTAATGAATTTCATTGCTTTCAGTTTAGTTTCCTATATAGTAATTTCTTAATTAACTTTATTTTAATTTTAATTAATTAATTAATTAAGTAGCAAAAACAAAGATATAATCTGTTAACAGGTAATTCCTATAAAGGCAATAGTTTACATTTCAGCTCACCTTTCCCATTTAAGACAAGAAATCAATCAATCAGTCACAATACAATTAACAATTATCACTCAAAATGAAACTCCA
Organism: Python bivittatus; assembly: GCF_059951505.1. Classification (NCBI taxonomy): domain Eukaryota; kingdom Metazoa; phylum Chordata; class Lepidosauria; order Squamata; family Pythonidae; genus Python; species Python bivittatus. The sequence goes on along the minus strand of NW_028277113.1, from coordinate 19,608,110 downwards.
GATTGGCCATTCATTAAATTTTGAAACAAGAAAAAGAAAACGTGGCGATTCTGCAAATGTGGAGTCCTTCAGGAAAGTCTGTGTTTTGTGGATGGCCACAGACCAATGGCAATATTTAGGGCAGGACCCTGATAAAACACTTTTAGTAAGCTTGAGATGGAAGTAGCCTGTGATGGAATGGAATTATGAAGGCCAAGCTCAAGGAGATAAGCATTTTCTTAGCTCACCAGAGCCGCATGGGAGGAACAAAAGGATGAGACTGACACCTCCCTGAGGAATTTGCACTGTTGTGGCTGGAGGACTTTGGGAACTGGGGTTTTAGTCTGGGAAGATTCTTGCTAGAGGTTGTAACTAATAAACATAGCTGGACTGGATTTGCATGGTCTCTTGGAGTTCCTTGGGCTAGGCCTGACATAGCCACAGTTTACAAAAACCATGGAGTTGCTCTTGAAAATAGTAGTCATATCTTATGTTCATCCCAGCACATTTCCATGTAATATAATGACGCTAGGGTTAAAACGAAGAATATCTGGGCCAAATAACTTTACATATATTCACTGTCCCAGTGCTGTGACTTTAGGTATACAAAGGGGAAAGGAGCTTAGGCATAATGCTACCTGTTTTGGCAGAACATCAGTGCTGCAATTGTTTTTTTGCAATGCCCACTTTTGTCTTAGATTCACATCTTAAATACAACTTTGCAAATACATTCACAATGCTTCTATTCTTGTATGAAAAAAATAGCATTTAAACCAAACTCACAGACTCCAAATTAATTTCTTGCCAGAAAATATTTGATATATCAGGTTTGAAAATAACATTGCCAGTGTAAAAATAAATGCTGGATAAATCATGTCTGCATGAGGAGGAAATACAAATTTAGAATAGCTGTTTGTCATAACCAGTACTGATACTGAGGCTGGAAGCATAGAAAGCAGAGATAATGTAACTGGAGAAATGTTAAAATATGATTTGCTCATGGAGTGGCTGCAAGACATGTTTAAGGTGTTGTGAAAATTGCATCTATGCCTGACAATTGGAAGAATGCTGTTATTATTCCCTATACCAAGGGAAAGATAACAGGACTGCAGAAACTACAAAGTGATTAGTTTGTTAAGCTTGCCTGGGAAAATATTTGGCAGAATTCTGACTGAAAGGGAATGCAGGGGACAGTGAGCAAAATGTAGGAACTACTGATTAGATTTTGCTCTTCACTAGTTCATTTGGAAATGTAGTTTTGTTGGTTTAGAGCAGTACTTCTCAAACTTGGCAGCTTGAAGATGTGTGGACTTCAGCCTCCAGAATTCCCCAACCAGCCATGGGGCTAGGGAATTCTGGGAGTTAAGTCCACACAACTTAAAGTTGCCAAGTTTGAGAAAAATGCTGGTTTAGAGAAACCTTATAATAATGTGAATAGGCTTGAATTATGGCATATTTTGCAAAAGTATGAAGTTAAAGATGAATGTGAAGTTAAAGATGAATGCTGAATGTGGTATATAATCAAAGTAAGGTATGCCTGGGAATAAATTGAATGCTTAGCAAATGATTTAACATTCAGCAGGGAGTAAGACAAAAAGTGTGATGACCCTTGGTTGTATAATGTATTTACTCTATGTGTAAATATATATTTACTCTATGTAATTACTCTATGTGTAAATATATAGGAAAGGCTTTTGGTGATGTTGGAGATTGTTGGTTGGGGATGTGAATGTATATGTACCTTTGTAAACAGATGATGCCATGTTTTTGACTGAGCCCAAATTATTTGCAGTGAATATTAGAATGTATATAATTCATTAAGCAGTATCTGAAGTCTGCATTTGAAAATTAATGTATTAAAATGAAGATAGTTAGGTTTGACATTGTGAAAAATAGTGTGAAAAGTGGCAGATTACACATTTTTTAAAAAATCTAATAGATAACTTAGGGCATCTTGATGGATTATTTATTAAGTGTGGAGAAATAGATGAAGAAATTTTAAGATATGCACATGCTGATAGAAAGGTCGTGGGTATCTTTTATTTATTTGGGGGAGGGGATGGCCCTGTGCCATGCAGGTGTTTAAAAGTGATAATCAGCACCTTGAATTGCACCTGAGATTGCATGTGCCGCTACATTCTGGACCAAGTGCAATTTCTAGATGCTCTTCAAGGGCAGCCTCATGTAGCCCACATTGCATTAATCCAACTCAGAACTGACCAAAGCATGAGTGACTGTGAACAAGGTCCTAGAGCAATGGACACAACTGGAACATGAGTGGATCTGTACAAAGCCCCACCCCCACCCCCAACTACAGCTGCCACCTACTTCTCAAGAGGAGCCATGAGTCTGGAAGGACTGTGCAGAAAGTAAGGAAGATGACCTTGAGAGAGATAGGCCAGATCCATTACCAAAGTGGCAAGAAGAAATACATGGCTTAAGACCAAAACAAGCAGAAAGTATGTGTAAGTGATTCAGACACCTCCCTAATTCACATGGGTATAAGAAGAGGAAGAGGCACAGCACAATCAGACTTTTAAGATTCTTTTACTACAACCACTCTCAATAACAGTAGTCTTAGCCTTCCAGTAGAGTTGATCCTTTTACCTGGTTTACCTGGTGGCTCTGACAACCACTAAATTGCACACCAACTCTGTCTGGGGAAGTACAACTCCATCAAGAGTCAAAGATGAGACCTCTCTGGATCCTGGGGAGGGGGGCCAAAAACTCGAAGCCTCTTTGTCTTGTTAGAGTTGAGTTGGAGCTGGTTCTACCTCCATTCAGGCCCTGAATCAGCGCCTGAATGCATCACCTGCTTGGACATAGGTAAAGTTGTACAGCTGGATATTATCAGCATATTGATGGCACTGCACTCCAGGATGGCAAATGATCTCCCCAAGCGGTTTCATGTAGATATTAAAGAAGACCAGCAAGTGGTCCACCACAGGGGCCTAGGGCTGAATCTCCCCCCCATCTCCAGCTGGAACCAGTCATGGAGGAAGTAGGAGGACCACTGCAAAACAGTGCTTACCATTCCAAACCCCCAAAGCTGGTCCAGAAGGATACCATGATCAATGATACTGAAAGCTGCCAAGAGATCCAACAGTGCCAGGACAGTCACACTACATACACCCATCTGAGGCCTCCAGATGTCATCCACAGTGTAACCAATGCTGTCTCAGTACTGTAACCCAGTCTGAATCCAGACTAAGAAGCGTCCAGATGATCCACTTCATCCAGGGCCCTCGGTAGCTGAGAGCCCATCATCCTCTCAACAACCTTCCCTAAAAAGGGAAGGTTGGAGACTGGACAAAAATTATCTAACACTGTTGGGTCCAAGGAAGGCCTCTTGAGAAGGGGTGTATCACCACCTCTTTCAAGGTAGACAGCACCACCCCCTTCCTCAAAGAGGCATTAGTATGTGATCTGTTGTGGGGAATGACATTTTGTAGAAAGGAATGAAAATGATTGAACATACTGCCTTGTGATATGAAAGTAAGAATTGGATATGTGAGAAGAAATATAAAAGCACTTTGAATACAATGTGTGTGGTACAACAAGAAGAGATAGGATCAAGGATGAATGGGTGCTGAAGGAATGCAGATTGAATAAAAAAGTGAATGACTAATGTGAAGGAAATAAGTTGAAGTGGATTGGTTAGATAGAGAGAATGAATGAGAATGAAATTGCAAAATTATTTGGCAGTTTACAGCAATGAAACATAAAAAATAAAATATCCAAGGTAGAAATTAAAATTACAGAATTGTATACAGTCATCATTCTAGGTGTTGTGTATCTCTGAAAGAATGAATGGACTGCAAGGAAAAGAAAGACAAAGTCATGATTGGATGGAGTAGAGATTTTCAAAAAGAGAGAAGTGAGAAATTAAAAGAACAAAGAAGAGAAAGCATGCAACATAAGTCTTCTGGCATTCTTTTCAACACAATTAGTAGCAGTGTCCATAAGAGGTTTCTGTATTTTCTAGTAACAAAACATCATATTGCATCTCTCTCTGTGTGTATTTGTATGTGTGTATGTTTCTGCTCTCTCCTCACATTGCCTCTGTTGGGTTTGGGTGCATGCAAGTGCTGGGAGTCATAGGATGGGCTGCTTACTTTCCAGTCTGAGTCACATGACTGGGAGGGAAGGGGCTGAGAATAGAATATTCAGCAACTTTCCACATCATCGCCCAATTGGCTCATCCAAAGCAATGCTGTGAGGACTTTTTTTCCTGAAATATTTTTCTCTACAGCCTTCAGTTGGATCCATCCATTTTCCAACTCCATCTTTCTTTTGCAGACTTCTCTCATACCAAATTTCCGACCTTTCAGGTTGAAAAGAATACCAAAAGATAAGTTATGAAGGGAGCTATGGATGTGGTAGAAACAAGGATGGTTTGCAGCGATACAAAAGTATGGATGATGTTAGTGTAAAAAATAAAAAAAGATTTAATTAGATTTAGTTCTTTTTTTTAAAAAAATCTCTTGACTTTATTCTTTGGCTTACTATTTCTTATTCCCTTTCTGCAGTTTGCATAACACTGCTTTCTCTGTGGGGAATAACATGATGAGTATGTGCTGGATGTACACACAGTACTCTACGTCTGTTTTACCAATTGCAGGTAGTCCTCGTTTAGCAACCACAATTGGGACTGGCAACTTGGTCAGTAAGCAAAGTGGTCACTAAGTGAAACCACAACTGTATTTACAATCTTACGTCAGCTTTCCTTTGTGTTACAGACCTGTGAAGGTCGTAAATGTGAGGCTTGGTCACAGAGTTACTTTTTCATCACTGTCATAACTGCGAACAGTCGCTAAATGAGGCAATCACTAAATGAGGGACAGGGCTGCTATTGCAGTCTACCATTTGAAGACTGAGGATGTAGACATTACTGGGTTATATGTACGCAGAATAAGACAATTTTCTCTATTTTTCATAATGTCTGTAGATGTTACTGAAGAATAAGTTCTTCCTATTTCTATATAGACAAACTCTTATAGATAAATACTGTGAATGGACAAAGAAATAATTTAATCACATATAAATAATATATGGTATTTTTCCGACTATAAGACGATACTTTTTTCTAAAATCCTTACGCTAAAAATTGAAGGGCGTCTTATGCAAGGAAGTAAGCCGAGGAGAGAACCGTGCGGTTGCAAAACTGCCCATACTTTGTCTCTGCAAACAGGCTTCCTCCAATCACGAGCCTTATGTAACTGACATCAGCTGATGCTGAGCAAACCAATTGGAGGAAGTCTGTTTGCAGAGACAAGCTATTGGCAGTTTCACTTGTGATTGAATGTAATCAGTTACGCAAAAGAGCATGGAAATAGAGCTGCAGAGAGACCGTTTGGACCTCCTCCCACTGAGTGTATCAGGTAAATGTTACCTAATTACTAAATAAAAATGTGTTCTGCACTATCTTTAAAATATTGATTTCTTAATTTTGGGTTGGAAAAGTGGGGGTCGTCTTGTACATGGGGTCGTCTTATTGATGGAAAAATACGGTATATATACATACATACATACATACATACATACATACTACAGATAAATAGACAACCCATGACCCATTGCATCATTGTTTCAGAGATATTTCCTTTCTAAACAGAGAAACAGAATGACCAAGGGCAAAAAAGCAGTGGGAGTGTGAGCAACTTACGACTTGCTGTGGGCTTCCCCATTGACTTTGCTTGTGGGAGGCTGGCAGGGAGCATCAGAAATCTTCCTTCCTTCCTTCCTTCCTTCCTTCCTTCCTTCCTTCCTTCCTTCCTTCCTTCCTTCCTTCCTTCCTTCCTTCCTTCCTTCCTTCCTTCCTTCCTTCCTTCCCTCCCTCCCTCCCTCCCTCCCACACCCTTCCTTTCCACATACTGTATAACATAGGCTTGCACTGTTTGCCCTCCCCTCACAACCTCAGGAGACCCTCCATGAAGCCTCCTCCTCCCCCTCAACTGACCCACAGAACTGCCTGCCACTTTGCTGGGGGAAGGTAGAACAAAAGGAGCCGCAGACTGTGAGGAAAACTGCACCCCCACTCCCCATTCTGGCATGTCCTAAGGACCCCCTCCCTCAAGGGAGGAAGAGGGCTCACCCATTGACTGCTGGTGCCCCCCTGCCAGCCCTACCTCACCAGCAGGCATCCAAGTTGCTCCCTCATCCTTCCCTCAATGCCCACAGCCATTAAGAGATTTCAGATTTCTGCGTTTCCAAAGCAGCCAATCGCCACTTGCCCGTCAAGTCTTGCCACCAGCCAACTGGGCGCAGGGGACAGAGGGATGCAGGAAAGAGGTCGGGAATACGTCCATGATGATCACATGACCTGGGCTGACCGCAGCAGTGCAGCAGCACAGCAGTGCTGAAGCAGCCACAAATTTCCCAAATTTCAATCCCACAGGAGTCATGGGTCCCGGATTTTAGACGCATTCTGTAAGTTAGCCCATTTAAAGTACCTTGGTTCAAAAATTGTTTTGAACCATTGTTGCCCTATGATGCACTGTCTTGCCCAGTTGAAGATTACAGACATGAGAGTTTAGTAGTATATAGATTTTATATTTTCCAAATCAGTAACTTTTTTTCTACAGGGAAGCACAATGCTCATATTAGTGTTAGGTTACATAAAAACATATAGAATAACTAAAAATGCAGTGATCTACTAATGCTATCAGCAGAATTAATTATATGGACTGATTCATTATGAGCAGCCCAAAGCTTTCCCCAGCATTCTTTCCAAGTCCTCCTAAGGTTTGTTCCAGTGCAGATTAAACAATATGGTAAAATAATATGGTAAAGTATGGTAAGATAATATGGTAAAATATGCAAAAGCATCATGGAACTTAGTGCCTTTTGAAAAGTTTGTTTTCATTCATTCAATGAAAATTATATTGATATAGTCATTTCCATATATGATACAGTGGTTCAGAATACATTCAGAATACCTCCATTAAGTACTAATCTTTGAATATATTATGTGACAAAAGCCACAACTTCGGTTGCAGGGAGAGGCAGGGCCAAATTAAATTTTATTTAATGTAGATGTAGAATAAATGAAATACAGTTAATTTTTTATGACTCTATAGTTTACAATATTTGCCTTCTGTCACTTAAACATTATAATTTGAACCTTTGAAGGTCTCTGAGGACAATAACTTTTGAAGGTCTCTGAGGACTGCAAGGTTGTATATCCTTATGTTAAAACCTCCCACCTATACCTGAAGCAGGAAAGATATTTATCTTTGTCTCTGTTTACCCAGCTCTTTGATATTTATCCTTCTATCACATATTAGATAGGAAGCTGACTTCACATATAATTTGTTAAGCTCCATGTGCACTGATAAATAGCTGTATTCATTGCAGTCCAAAATGTCGTCTACAGATTGGACACATGTAACAGGGCCATATTGTGACAACTGTTTCATCCAAACCTTTTGGGCTCTGTCTTTTACCAACTGTCAACACCACCCACTGCTTGCAAGAACAGCAAATAAATCAATCATTACAGTGTGGCTTATTTCATATGACAAGCAACCCTGCCCAGCAACTTTTCTCCAATCTCCCACAGTCAGCAGTGATTATTTTTGGCATGCACTTTGAATAACAATGCACCCACTGAGACAAGCAAGGCAAGCAGTGGAAAGTCCCGAAATTCCAATATCTAAGATTAGACACTTTCTATTTTTAAAAAGATCTCACACTTCCCTGCTTAGTTTATTGGTTCTCACCCACTCCGTGCTATGGCATTTGGATTGCAGAAAACTTCCAGGGTTTTTTAAATTAAACAGACAAGGCATACACACAAATCTCTTGATCCTGCCTTGCACAAAGTTTGCCTTTCTGGTTTCAGCTGGGTAACTCATGAGTAACTATATATAGGATAATTAACTTAGAAACCTTGACTTAATAACATATGAAACCAGACCTTGTTACCTTTTCCTTTCACTGACTGTGAGAACTAAAACTAAAAATATGTTCACAAGTAATCAAGGGAGAATTCAGGCCTATCTGGAAATTTGGCCTCTAGCCAATCCCATCATTTTAGAACTGGCATAATAAGCAATACTTTTGGTGTATTTAGAAACTGAAGATATTCCTTCTCCATCCTGAAATTTCAGAACAGCACAAAAATCCAAAAGGTGCTTCCTATATTATGGCAGTTAAAGAAGAGGCCCAAAAAATTGAAACACAAATTCACTTCCAGTGCACTCCCAACTGCAATTAGAAATATTCAGGGCTCCTGAAGGCGTTCTGAATCTGTTTCTGCTGGATTGTAATCCTTAGGCCTGAGATCTTTGTTTTAGGCTTTTAAAGAAATCATTCTTATTTAGCTTGTGCCCATATAACAAATTATTTGAATTTGTATTTCAGCACACAGTTGAAATCCATACAGCTGCATATAAATTTTATAAATTCCATAGTAGAAGGTTGTCGTAAAATTATCAAAAGAACCAAGAAAACAAGACAGCCTTAGGTAAGCACAGAGCTAGTAATCTATCGGCTAGGACTGTAACTTAGATTTCTCCAATCAGTTCCCTTCACCAGACTCATTACTCCATTCCACTCAGGGAAGATCTTAATATACATGATTCATACTTTCCTCATTACTATGATATAAGTAGTATGTAGTATGAATATATGCAATGTTATGGGTGATCAAGTCATTACTCACAGATTCAGCATATGGATTTTAGCAATTTTTAATAGCTTTGGTCCCTAATGGCTTTTCCATTTCTCTTTACCTGGAGGTAAAATTTAAAAATGCCAAAGCAGCACTTCAAGATCAGCAATATATTTTCAAATTACTTCTTTGGGATAATCCGTATCAACACAACTGCACTTTCTCAATAGCCTTCTTATTTGCAACACTACTCTTTCTGGCATTTACTGAATGCAACTGATAGCATCACAAAGCCTTGACTGAACATTTCAAACACTTGCCTGGTTTGGTGATAGTTCAGAATGATTAATAAAGTGGCTGGAAACATCTCCTAACTCTGGACATACTTTCAGTCTTACCGTTGAATCATAATCAGCTTCCCAGGCTCCAAGATAAGTTCTCGCTGAAGTGGTATAGTCCTAGAAAATTTCTGACCAGTCTTGGTACAGCAACTGCCAGGAACTCTATGTAAACATATCTTTGAAGAAGGAATACAAAAATAATTTCGCAAAGCTCACATTTGGTTTATTCCAGTTTTTAAAAAAGAATAACTACAGTAGTACACACTCTCACCCATCACTGCTCTACTCTGAAAATTTTTGGTATTGGATCTTTTTAATCCTGTCTGAGAAATAATCTACTGGTATATCTTAGGTTAAAGTTGTAGCATAGCATTTTCTGTTTTTAGTTACTCAGTTTAACAGAATTTGGTTTGATGGACTTCAGGCACAGTGGACAATTTTTTAAATCTGACTTTATTCCTGTTTAACGATCAAAGCATTGTCCAATTAACTGGGGCTTTGCTACAAATTATGCCATTCCATCAGTTATGTAATTATGCAAAAGAGGCAAATTGACACAAATGGCATAAGTTCAGATTTTAACACACACCTCCAAATTGTCCATTAAGTCATGGTTTTACTAAGAAGAAGACTTTGGGATCCTGATTTGGATCAAGGCCATCACACATATATAGGAGAGTCTAAACCTTTTCCTGCTCCACACTCAGCATGCTTTATTCTGCTTTAGTTCAAAAGAGAAATGTAGAAGATGTTAATCATCAGTCCAAAGATCAGCAGGAGATCAAAAGGAAAGTGAACAATACCAGATCATATTCCAAGAAGGGACAATTTGGAATCCAAAGGCATCTAAGATCATCAGCAGAAATCCTTGCTGCCAAGCCAGTCTGCTTGCCACTAAAAGCTTTTATAATTCACTTTCCAATTCAACCTAAAAATACCTCTTTCTGTCAATGTGTTTTTCCTTACAACTGTGTATTCCTGTGTCTTTCAATTTTCTGGCTCTGGGGTTTCCAGGCCTCTGCATTTTGGGAGGCAACAGCATCCACTGTGTGTGTGTGTGTGTGTGCGCGCACAGCAGCAAGGAAGGTTCAGGCTGAAGAAAGCAGCATTGCAGCAAAGTAACACAAGGCCTCCTCCATTTCTATGTGCATCATGTTGTGATGTGATGGCATAAAACTGGTTTCATCATAATGACAGATATAGCAAGATCCTGCAAATGCTGTTTCTTCTGGGAATCAGTATGATTATAGCCTCCAAATCAGGCCAGGCTACTGTTGTGCCAGGGCAGACATGATAACTCGAATGAGATCTTAGGACTCTACTTTTTTCTTAGAGGAAAACGTCACTAGTGTGTTATGATACAATTCTCCTCCTATAAAAATGGCACCATTTCCTTTCTTTCTTTTAAGAAAATCCCATGGTGGGAGAATTTTGGAAGGGGGAACCTTAAATCTCGTGGTCTTCACTATAGTCCAGACATTGTCCCAGGAGCTTGCTTGCAAGTAATTACAACCTGGAAGGACAACTGCATGCTACATTTTTAATGAAACATATAGATAGATGTCAGAATTCAAGGTCAGGCATATTACAGGAGGGAGCTGCTTTGGGCTGTCCAGAAAAGGCTGCAAATTGTTTTACCCTTCTACCTTGACTTGGGGCATATTACAGCCAAGGAAGAACTACTGTCAACACTTTCAGAAGATGAACACCAGTACTGCAAAAGAAGACTATAACTGTTTCTCCGGGAATGCACACTGAAGAGGCATGGAGTCTCTCTTGAAAAACAGTCAGCCAATTTAACCTCAGAAGCTCTTCTGTGGAAAGTCTACCTTACAAAAAATGCTTTATTTGCTGAAGGAGAGAGACTATAGGTAGTCCTTGTCCCACGACCATTCGGGCAGTGACCATTCTAAGTTATGACGGTGCTGAATGAATGGTAGTTACAATCGGTCCTTGGAGTTCTGGCCATCCCAGCACCCCTGCGGTCACGTGATCCCCATTTGCAACCTTCCCTGCCAGCTTCCCCAGAAAGTCAATGGAGAAGCTGGCAGGGAAGGTTGCAAGTTGCTGGGATAAGTTTTCCCCACCTGTACACCCTCCCCCAGCTCCTCTGCACTCATGCTGCACTGGCCACTCATACACCCCCACTCACCCTCCCTGGCCCATGCCACACCCTTGCGCACCCTCACACACCCTCCCCAACCTGTGTGATGCCTCTCGTGCATCCCCTCTCACCCTTGCACCCCCTCCCCAATTCACACACTGCCTCTTATGTACCACTTCACTCCCTTACACCTCATGCACCTTCTCCAACCCTACCCTACCCATGCTGCGCCTCTCATGCCCCCCACACACACCTTCCTCCCCAACCCACACCATGCCTCTTGCACAGCCCCTCACACCCTCACTCACCCTCTCCCACCCAGCAGCAGCTACTTACCTGCCTTTGGGCCTAGGACTTGCAGCTTCCTGCTGGTTTCCCTCTTGACTTTGGTTGTGGGAAGCTGGCAGGAAGTTGCCTCGCCTAATGACCATGGGATTCAGTTAACAACAGCAACTGGGACTGCATGGATTGCTGTCGCTAAGTGATGTGGTTGCACTTTATGACAGCATCGCTTAGCGATGGAAATTCCGGTCCCAAGTGCCGTTGTAAGTCAAGGAATACCTGTATTTTTTGTTCCACCTGAGGCAGCAAAATATCTGTTTCTGACCAGAGACCAGTAAGGGCAGGCTTCATGTGTGGCATTAAACTGTGGTTTTCTTAACCATGATTTATTAAATAAACCATAATTGGCTGGGTTCATACTATTCAGTAAGCCATATCCAAACAAGCAATGTGATGACTTAGCACAACGTATGAGCCCAATGACAGAAGTCTAAATGGAAGTCTCTAGGGCCATCATGTATTTGGTTCCACAGACCTTAAGGCCTATCCTTCACATGGATGGTTGTTGCTAAGAAAAAAGGTGAGTGGCTCTTAAATGGAGGCTGCTGCAGACACCCTGGAGAATAGCTCGGGGGTCTGAAAAGCCATTGAAGAAAGCCAAGAAAGGCCAAATTGCTGGGCAAAAACGGGGGAAAAAAATCAGAAAGTCAGAAGAATGGCATCTGTTACAGTCCTTTTGAGGGCTATGTTCCACCCCCTCTTTCCTTGTCAGTGACCAAAAAGCTCTTAGGGAAGAAAGGTTGCTTCTAAGTGGCTTCTGAACAAGCCTTCCTTAATTACTTTAAAGCCTCCGCAGTTCAAATACTTGGAAAGTTCCTTCTAATAACAACAGCAGATTTAGTTGGGCAGTCAGGGTGGTCTTTGTACTCAAGAGCCCTTTGAAAATTCACAGCCTGCAGTCATCTTGACATGTCAAGGTCTACAGAGTCAGAAAGCGAGAGGAAAACAGCGTTTTGAAAGATCTGCAAAGTACACGCCACTCAGACAGCACCCTCACAACTATGTAGCTTGACTGAGATTATGCTTCCTGTCAAAAACTGAAAGTTTAAGCCATTTGTTTTATATTCTCTGCAGCAGAAATTCCCAGATGCCCCTTAATGATTGCTGTGAGGAAAAAATTCCTCCTTTAATGTTTCATGAGGATAAAGAAATAAAAAACAAAACAAAACATGATTGCTTCTGAGTAATTATTCACAAGAGGCAGTTCGTGGGGCCTGCAGAAAAAAGAGCCTGAAGCCTTCAGATTTGGAAGGATGATCATAAGTAAAAGCAATCAGGTATAATATTAAGAAGCAAAAATTAAAGAGTTTATGGAAACTGGCACCAATTATTTCCAACAAACAAGTCTACAACAAATCTTTTGAACTGTTCTAATAACCATTTCAGTGGAGTTTTAAAAATGTGTTTGTTAATATTTTACAATCACGACATTGGTCCAGGAATGGAGCAGTCTCTAACACCTGCGAGATACCCTGTCCTTTTTCTTGATAAATAAAAACTAAGCACTGGGAGTTGAAACGGATCACAAAGGGAGTCAAGTTAGTCACATTAAAAAAAATTGCACAAACATACAAAGCAGGTATTAAAGCAGGAGAGCACAGCTCTAACACTCGGGTACAGCTCTGCAACAGTGCATGTTTACTTCGCATAGCAGCCTGGATCACGCCTCAAGGAGGCCCGTGGTAGGTGAGTAGCTGCCTGAAGAATACCAGGGCGTTCCCCCGTTGGCCAGTTCTATCCCTCCCAACCCATGGTGCTGTCCAAGGCAGGGGCTGAAACAAGAGAAGGTGCATACAAGAGATTGTAGTGCCCAGCTGAGGAGGAGATGATGGTATAGTTTCTGATCGCTACAGTCAGTCAGCCCCTCTAGGTAGCCGGGACCAGGACATCAATGCCACTAGAAGGCTAAGACTACTTTTATTGAGATTGGCTATAATAGCAGAATTTTGCATGTCTGATTCGACTGTGCCTCCTCCTCCTCCTTATACATCTATGAATTAGGGAGGTGTCTTTCTGAGCTGCTCCTGAATGTTACCTGGCTGTTCTGGACTTAAAAAATTTTTTTAGCCCCTTTTGATTAGGTTCTTGGATATTTCCATCAAGATCATATCCCTTACTTTCTACAATTACTGACAGGACATGGTTGGAGCTTGGCCTGGCCTGCAACTCAAATCAAATGGGAGGTAAAAATCCTGGCTGTGCCTCCTTTGGTTTGATTCAAGCACCTCTCTCTCTCTCTCTCTCTCTCTCTCTCTCTCTCACTGCCCTTGATCCTGCAATAAAACAGGCAAGCGCAGCTCTCCTGTTCTTTCACAACTCAGCCCCATCACATGTCTGCTCCACCCACAGGTATCCTTTGGGCTGGCCTTTCAAAAGAGCCGAAAGCAACAGCTGTGCACAACTCCCTCGGGGGGGACAGAACGGTAAGTGGGGGTGCCCGGGTATGGAGGGGAGGGGCCATGTTCTCATCAGCCTGAACACCAGTGAGCTCTGGGCCAATCCCACCTGCCCAGGTTGGATGTTGTTTTTAGCGGAGGGGGATAAACACTACTTAACATAGTACAGCTAAGGGAAGGAGACAAAGGCAACATCATGGAGACATGACAGGAAAGAATATCATCAGGGCACGTTTGCATTGTGATCAGGTCATTAAGGAAATAGCCCTATGACTCTGTAGCCTACAATTTAAATATGGATGGGGCAGGAAGTGAAATTACCTTACTACTTGCTCTTTTTTTTTTTTTGCAATTGCCCCAAAAGAAAGAAAAAAATCCAAATGTGAGCTGATGCGGCCAGGTCACAGTGCTATCTGGCGCTGCACATATGTTTTCATGAAGCCCAGCTGTGCTGTTTGACAGTTGATGCAAAGGACTTCTAATGAATGTCCTCAATTAGCATCATCTTTTTAAAAAATAATAATGGTGCAAATATGAATCCCCCCCTCCAAAAGCTGGTTAAAAACACTTTACTGCTAATGTGACAAGACTTCAGAAAATGTCCTTAATATTCAGTGATTTATAACACTGACATTTCAGCTGAAATTAAAGGAGGGAGCCATGAGGGCAAACATATTCTCTGTCAGACTTTTCCCAAGAGCGAAAAGAACTGATTGCTTTTTTTAGTTTAGAGGATTTAAAATATGGTTTGTTCCTGTCATGATCAATTTTAAAACATCTTTAATAGAAGTTCTTTTCTCCTCATTCGTGAAGCAACAAATTAGGAGCAAATCAATTCTGCATTTCCAATTTTTGTAAGGGGACTTGTAATTGGGACAATTCTTCCAGCAAACCAGAAAATACTATTCCTCCCTATTCTATAGATGGAACATACAAAGAGCAGAGTTGAAATGTCAGGGTAAAATAATGCCAATAATGATATAAAATGGAACATTCTCCTTATTCTTGTAATTTGTGAAACAAGGTTCAAAGCTTTTATGTTAAATCCAGGAAGTCTTCTGAAGACGTTGATGACATTCAGGATTACTGTAAAGGAGGAAAGAGGCACAATGTCATTACTCACAATGACATCTTATGAAGGATACCTATTGCTAGAACTTATTTTAGGATCTGTATCTTACTTCAGTTATATCACATTACTTGTAATGAGAATGTATTTGCATCTTTTAAAAATAAATATACTTTATATGTGTGTATGTGAGTGTGCGTATATAGGTAGATAGATACAGAGATATATGCATTTTTACAAAAAAGATGTTGCAGAAATTATTACTGTTTTAGTTAGCCCTTAGGTTCTCCCAAATATCAAATCTTCTACAAGAACAAAGGAATTTTAGGCTATAGAACAGATTACAGCAGTCATCTTCAAATTACCACTCTCTATATTTGTTGGACTATAACTCTGTCACCTCAACTAGCATATTAGTTGTAGCTGGAAACATCTCAGCAGATTTATTCTTCTCTTTATCCCAAAAAGGTATTATATAGTAAGATACTGTACATTATTTTCAGTGTATGAATTATAAATATATGATCAAATACAAAAATTCAGAGGACACTGAACCTTTCTTGCTCCCTTCTCCAATACTTTACATAACTTGCAATGCTCCTCAGTCTGGGAGATCCTTGGGAGTTATATGGGAATGGGGTGAAAAGGAGCAATTTGATTTTAAATCATGATGGCTATAACCTGGAGCAGAGAAAGAGAAAATAAACTTGGATATTCTGTTTAAATAATCTAGAATATTATTGTTTTAACCAGTACTGCAGACATGAACGTTTTTTTTATTTTTTTTTATTGAGAATTTTACTAAATTTTACTAAAGTAAAAGACAAATCTAAAGAAAACGATAGAAAAGAAGGAGAAAAGAAATGAAAGCTGAGACAATACAAAAGCTGACAGATATTCAGGAAGCACAATAATCACCACTGATGATTCACCTTGAAAACTAGCCTATGAAAGAGCAACTGTGTTATTTTCGGTTATGTGTAATCTTTTTGACTTTGGGCCAATCACAGCCCAGCCTGCTTCTAGGGTTGCTGTCGGGATAAAATGTAAGTCACCTTAAGCTTTTGGAGGAAAGATGGAATATAAATCTAACAGTAATAACAAAAGCAACTGAACAAACAAATTAGTGTCCTTTTTTCTCTTCCCTCCTATTTTTTATTTGACACCAACTTAGTTTGGAAAAGGGAAAGGGCAGGAAAATTGAACATATTTTAGCAAAATAGAAATTCTACAAAAATCCTTCATCTACTTACCAAGATTTCCTATTTTCTTCTGATAGAGGCGTAGGCAAGGTGCACTTGATAAAATGAAGATCTTTCAGACAGGAGAACCCTTAAGGGATATTTCTGAGCACCCTGTTAGTACTCATAATTTAAGTTGAGTGCTTATCAGAAGTGTCTGATGATAGCTTCTAAAGATCTGAAATTGTAAATCTCTTACAGCCACATACTGAACAGTTGGGGCCAATCAAAGAAGGTATATCATGAAAAGAGTCTCAAGCCAAAATAATGAAATTCCATTTTTCCAGACTGTATGGTCCTGTAATTCGTCTCGTACAATCACTCCACAAGTGTTAGCTCATCTTTCATTTGTATAGAACGGCTTATATGGTATCTTTGCTTTAATTCAGTAATTTTTTTGTATATGCTCCGCTTGTGAGACAGATGTATAGACTGAATAGAAAGCTTTGCTGATGTTTCTATAGATAACTTCCTTGATCCTTATTGGGTAATGCCTGTGTTAATGTGCTGGACATTTATAAACACATAGCTAGCTTTCTCCTACATAGCTCCTACCAGGCTGCTAGTATCTATGTGTGCAGCATTAATACACTTGCCAAATATATACATGGGCCATGGCTCCTTGATATGCTATTCCTACTCAATTAAGTGTCTGTCTTTAATTTCTGTTCTCACATTTAATCTAGACCAGGTTATTAAAATACAAAAAATGCCAGCAGTTTCAGCTTTGGGCCTTTTATTTCCTCGATTCCAGTTATACCTTATCTGTTTAGAGCAGGGACACACTGCATTCCCTCAGGCCTAACCTGTGGAGAGTCACTGTCTTTAGTCTCATTTAGAAATGGCTCTCCTTGCATGAGACTATTTGTTTAGCATGTGACAGAAGTTCAGAAGTTTGTGTGGTTTTCATCTGAATATTTACCACCACCACCAGCAGCAGCAGCACTCTGCTTGTCTAGCTGGGTCTTCAAACATGTTTGGTGTTTATACAGGATGCTCAGCAGTTCTCACTGCTTGGACTACGATAAATGGTGGTCAGCACTGAAGCCTTATGTGCTAACAGAATCTCAGGCTTAGCAGAAAGGCCAGTTAACTCTTCTGCTACCCATTGTGCCCTCTGTCTTGTTCCATATGTAAGCGTAATATTTTTCCACCTCCTCTTTCTCCTCCTCCAGATTATCCTAGAAAATGGATGGCTAGTTGGAAGAGCTGCCCATAGTGGAAGAAGACAAAATACTGGCAACAGATAAAACAAAAGGAAACCCAACGAAAACACTCCTTAATTAAAATCTCCTCAAAGGGGTATGAAATGCCAACAGAGATTTCAGTTACCCTGCTGAGCCTCTGTCTGATTAGCTGCAACACATCTGCTTGGTTGCCTAGGATCCATCTGTATTGTTCAGAAGAAATTTATTCTGACTACCTGGGTTCATAACAAGATGACTCCACGATGGCAATTTCAGTTAAACTAACATTTATGCATGCTGGTGCACTCATCTTCTGTGTACATGAATGTGCAGACACACGTGCTTGCAAAATGAATCTGGATATATAGAAGCCCATGGAAGAAAAACACAACATTCTGGAAGAAAATCAGATGCATAATAAATTCCATGACTGTGTCTTATACATTAATACATTAATAAGGGGAAAGTTTATAAAATAGGAGGATTGGTTCACTGCAGACGCTGCTAGCCTCTATACAAATTAGTAGATTTAATCTAAACAATAGTATATTGACAAAATGTATCTGAAATTTCCAAAGCCAGAGATGCCTGAATAAGGGCAAAATTATGCAAAACAGAGTAATTCTGTAAATTAGAGAGGTGTAGTGGTTAAATTGCTGGACTAGGAGTGGGGAGAACCAGGTTCTAGTCCTCCCATAGTCCTAGAAGCCATCTGGGTGACCTCAGACCAGTGACTCCCTCTCAGCCCTAATCTTGGTCAGAGACTGTGACAAGCAGGCTGAAAAATGAAGCCCCTCTTTGCATCAGCCCTGATAGTTTCACTGTAAGAATTGGGAGAACGCAATGCAAGAGTGAGTGAACCCTGCAACCATGTGGGACAAACATTAAGAAAAACAAGAGTCATTGTATGAATTACACAAGTGGCCTAATTCAGTTTTGGACTGATTGATTTATTTAAATACGTAAGTGCCTTATTAAGAATGCCATAAGACAGTCTCACAAACACAGGGTAAGGACCTAACATAAATCGGAAAGGAGAAAGAAATGCAAACTCTTAAAATGTGTTTATTTTGCAGTGTAGAGCGAAAGCAACTGCCCCAGCCCAGCCTTTTCTCTAATAAATGTCTGGTTCTTTATTTCGCTGTGGTCTTTTTGGGGGGAGGGGGGTGGCAGAGGGCAGAAAAATGTAGTCCCCAGTGGCCTTGTACTTTGGCTGCTGGAGTTGGCCTGGGTGGTGCAGCGCTTAGAGTATTGGACTAGGACCAAGGAGACCCATCCAAGTCCGGAGGCTCACTGGACGACTGGCGAGTGCCGGTCACTCTTTCTTAGGCTAATCTACTTCACAGGATTGTCACAAGGATACATTATAAGAACAGAACCATGTATAAATATATTTATCAGGGGAGATATAATTAATGTTATGCAGAGCTCCAGATATCAACTATAGATTTCTATGATTACTTATCGAGATTAAGAGGTCTTCATACACTGTCTGCACAAATACAGGGATCCAGCTCACGGCGTGTGAGATAATCACATGAACAGGTTCTAAGAACAACTGTGTACACTCAGCTTCCCAGATCTTTTCAAAAAGAGCTGGAGAAGCTCTTTGCACAAATATATAGATTTGCATTGCTGAGGTATCTGGTAAAAGTCTTCTTGGGGTAAGGAACAATTTAAAACTGCTAAGGAATAATTTAAAACTACATTAATTCCTGTATAGGCTGTACAAGAAAGCTATGAACACACAAGTGCAATATTATGAAAGTAGGCCCAAACCCCACTGTTTTGACCTATGAGGATTTCTCAGATACAGCCTTGAGCTTTTGCCAGCCAATACAATGATGAAGAAGCAATGCTTATGGGACATAGAACTACAGACCAGAAAAGGTTTGCAGAGGACATTATATGAGCAGCTGAGCCATTCACAGGTAACCTGATGAAAAAGCATTTAGTAAAAACATGACCAGTAAATGGTTTTTCAGTGTTTTGTTTCCCTCCCCCTGCCACCTCTTGGATACTTACACTGTATTTCTTCAACGTTGTGAGGGATATCTCAGGAGTATATTCAGGTGCACTTCTATTAAGAGCTAGGGTGCAGGTTTTCCTCAGAGTTAAATGAAATGTGTTAAGTTCCAAAATCAAAAATGAGACGTTTTATACCCTTGAGAATGTAAAATGCTTGATGTCAGACAGAGTTAGGTGGTGATGAGTTGAGAGGATGGAAGAAATATTTCTTTTTGAAAATTATTTGTGCACTAATATTCATTCTTTCCAAATAAATAGATGTTTTTATAGGCCAAGGGAATATCCCAGTTCAATCACCTTGGTCTGATTTATATCCAGCACTATTAAATATCATAGAATTTTTTTTAAATCCAGGCTTTTTTTATCCAAAGAACAACACTATCAGTATTGTCTTCCATATTCTTTAACAACTATTTAATGTTCCTAATACAATTGAGGTACAAAAGGTCTTATTATTTGGCTACTATTCATTTTAAATTAATACAACAATTTGATTTTTAAAATTTGATTCTACTGGAGCCTGTTGGGGCAAAGTGATTTATGTAACTTGAAAGTTTTATATTCCTTTATTTACAGTAAAATAGTTTTATAGGGCTAGAATCAGAGTCATTCTAACTTACTTTGGAGGATTTAATTTTACTCGTCTGGATTTCAGCAAGGGAGGACTGCTTCATATTCCTTCTTTTTGTGGATTTTCAGGACAACGTAAGACATACATTTTACCATCATCTGCTTAGAACTGTGTGCCTGAGAGCATAAATGATGAATAGTGATAAACTGCTGTATGTGAAACAAGAAATTGGAAATGACGCGTTTTACATATTATTTCCCTCCCGTTTCAAGAAAGCGACTCTTTTTCTTTCATTCCGCTTTTCAGGCAAATAAATTTTGTGAGGTGAAATATTTCAGCTCTGAAAAACTCCAGAGCCTGTGTAAACACAGTGGAAAGGGATGGATTATTACAGTGTAAGCTATTTACTCTTTCTTAATTGCCAATGTTTTTTCCACCCGCAGGACAACAGACAGACTCCAGCTTCTTAATACACTATGTGCTTGGGAGTATTTGTATTAATACATGGGGCGGGGGGTAGATTTACAACTACAAGTAGCCTGCTAATCTCCAAGGCTCATGCAGATTCCAGTTGTCAGCAACAATTCCTTTAATACAAAAGGAAGAAAATTGATGCTACTTTGTGGCAAACAACTCCACATTCTTGCTGTATTCTCCATTTCAATATAGCCCTTTTCAGTGGGCCTGAGATGAGCTTCGAATGACTGAACCAGAGGGATGGAACAGAAGCCTACCGAGGCCGACTGCTAGTTCGTTTCTCTTGTTCAAGAATTACGTCCGCCTGCACCGTGCCACTGACTGCATCAGGAGAGGCAACACTGCACTGCCCCCTCCAGGTACTGTGGATTTTGTGGTCACAATTACAAGAGAAGCAATACCCTTTCTAAGATATTATTAGTATCTGTAGCAGCAAGCTTTCTATATTTCCTGGTTCATCAAACCTGGTTGCCCAGCAATCAGCCTTTGGCCCAGATATTGCTGACTGAACAATGCAGCAAAGACCAACGTTTTCTGTGCTTTCTGTTTTGTAAGCTGACAAAGACCTTTTTAAGGTGAAAGGTTGGGCCTAGAACCTCTGCTTTATCACCTTGTGTCAGTTTTTAGATTTTACACCTTTGGAGGATGGGCTATCTTCTCCTTCTTTGTAAATTGTATATGACAGTGCACAATAAATCCCTGGGTAGACATGCTATATATCTTAGGGCAACTCATGTTTTGCACCTGAGCTTCCTCCTTCTAGCACCAAAATATATTTTTCTAGAAAATATGCTAGGGGTATACTTAGTCTGATTATGTGTTTTAATCCTTGTGTGCCACCCCCAGTCACTGTTGTGCGATGGGCAGCCATATAAATTGTTTAAATATAAACAAATCGGACACCCACATTCCAAGAGAAATATATGTGTGTGTGTGTTCTACATACACACTCACAAATAGTATTTATAACCGTCACAATTCTTAAAGCTTGTTTTGTGCATTCTTTCCCTACAGGTCCATTTGGGCTACTAGAGTGTGTTGTTTTAACTGGATACATAAGAGCATTACATTTGTTAGCATACTACGGAATATCCTATGCTCCAATGTAAGAGTTGATCTGTTGATCTTGGTGACATCTTGAATTGACACACATTATGACACTTTTTTTTTTAAGTCTGTAGGCTAATTAAAAAAAAAAAGAGAGCACGACATACTCGGAACATCATGTGTGTGGGCAGATCGTAATGCCTTCCCACACGTATTCCAATGTAGAAGGAATCTGGACTTTTTGAAGTTGCCAGCCCTATACACAGGATATGAGAAATTCTATTTTCACTCATACCACAGTGAGAGATTAGCAGCTTGAAATCACTTTGACAGTTTGTTACTCTATTGCATACTGCAGGGAATTTTAATTCCAACCTGTGAAATTGTAATTGCTTCTCAAACAGGACAGAGGAATTCTGGGTAATGGCTACATCTAAGCTCAATATCAGAATTGCCAGTTGCTGCCACTTTAAATATTACTTGCTGTTATTCAAATATCACTCCAGCTTTCCATATAGGAGGTTGGACTGGGAAGTGAGACAAACAAGAACTGTCAGATGTCCTGAAATCTACAGGCAGAAATGTGACAGAGGTGGCTGAGCAATTCTCAGAAGGTACACAGGTTACTGTATGATAGATAAACAGAACTCAAATCTGTTTTAATCCTAAAGCATGACTTTAAATGTCCTTAACTATACATAAAATTTAGTTATTTTAAAGCAGAATAATAAGATTTCATCATTTACATTTGAAGGGCAAATTAATTTGGCCTTTTTATTCTTATCTAGAGGTCTCTTTTATGGTCATGAAAGATATTTTTTATATTTTCTGTAATTTTAGATAATTCAGTATGGAATGTATTGGTATCTAATCTCACAAAAACAAAGAATAGACTCAATAAAGAGAGTTAGAATTACTAGGCCCTCATTACTGTCTTTTAGTGAACCTCTTCTCAAGTTTAGGCTAGGAATGATCTCACGCTAGTTGAATTTCCTAGAGAGAATAGTTTAAAATTTCCATCCTCCCCACTTGTCTGCTCTGACTTACTGCCAAATGTTCTGAAAGGCCGTGTGACCACGAAATAATCTCAGCAGGTAAGTAAAAGCAGATGCGTTGGCTTCTGTCCTGAAAACACTCTATGGTTGCTGAGCTTCCTCAGAGGGCCAGTTCCTGTAAAACTCCCAAGACCATAAAGTCTGCTCAATACAGAACTCTGAATGTTGGCCTTCCTTGCAGAAACTGGGCCTTCCACTTAATTGGCAGTAGGTTACAACTTTAGAATATCTGGGGAGGTTCACAAAACTGGGGAGAGGTCATGGGATGTTTGTCGATATGCTGAGCTGCATTACACAATGGTGGATTCTTTGAAATCATGTTTTTGAAGTCTTTCAAATGTGTTGGACCATAAAAGAAAATGACAACATTGCTCCTCCGTGGCTCTAGGAGGAAGAGGAATTCTCTTATGGTAAGGAAGCCTCCTACTGCAACAAACCCAGAATGTCCTATTGTCTGGGAATTTGTATAATCTGGAGTAAATGAGATTTTTGCTTTAGGAAGCATATATGAATAGACAATGTATTGATTGTGGAAAATGAAGAATGCTCAGTGGGAGAAGCAAAACATTAATGCCTTTAAATATTGACTCATCTACTTTGTGTCTCCATGTATTTAGATACCCATCAGACAACAATCTTGCTGTTGTTTTGGAGCATGGCTGTTCCTATGATTATAAGGATTCAACTTAGTTTAGTGGCCTGACAATTTTGAGCTGAATATTTTCATTACTGAACAAAGAGTGACTCAAGGTGCTTTAAGGATTGTTTTTAATAAGGCTTCAGGTGAATACCATAAAAAGGAACTAGCTGTAATACGTTGTAGTAATTTTCTAAAAACCTTCATCTGCTTATGAAAATGAAACAGTTTTTAATGAAAAATTGAGATGTTGAAATCTTGATTTAAAAAAAAAAGCCAAAGAATTTCTACCAATGCAGGAAAGCTTTATACAGATTCTGATTATCAAACATTAGATTCTGAAGTTCTCAACAGGCAAGCTGTTATCTCTTGATGGAGTAACCATTCAGCACAGTTTTCTATTTAAATGTCTCCATAGTAAAAGGCAATAAGAACGGCTAGAAGAGCCACACTTAGTGACAGCATCTTCAGCAGTTTTCCCTCGTGTTGCCAAGGCAACTGCATCACCATCCTGTGGCTCAATGGTACGTTTTGCCTCTCAACAGATGGATGGGCTTTTGATTCTGAGTCATTCTCCAGTGCATGTCTGAACTCCTGTGGAGAAATGCAGAAATTAAATTGAGAATAACTGCAGAGAATGTTTGGCATATATCAAGTACAAAGGACATTTTACATTAAGCCTGAAAAAGCTAATCCTTCTTTCAGCTTACTGTAAGTGGAAGAACTTAGTTAATCTTTCAGAGGCATTAATTGCTAAAACAATAGACCTATCAACAACTTAAAGACTACAATCCCACTGTTTTAAATCATGCCAATTCATTTGTTTTTAGCGTCATTACAAGACCAAGTCAGTGTTAAAGTGAATCAGCAGCACTGCTGTCACTCGCCCAGTACAGCACGACGAAGCCTGATCATTATCTCTGTCCCGCAGTATGGCAGCTCAGCAGCGTCCCAATATTCTCTTTACAGTTCCTTCTCCCTCTCTCTCAGGAGGCAGCTTCACTGACACATTCATTTATTGATTGGACTGAGCACAACAATGTGAAGATCGTTTGTGTATTTATTCACTATGTTTGAATACAGAGCACATACATTGGGAAGCTGAGGCTGGTTGCAATTTCCTGGTATCTGAATTTTAAAAGTATGCTATTGGATACTTGTGCATATTTTCAGAAAGAAAGTGATGTGGATGAGGTGCTTAAAATGCAACATTGCTTCATCTCTTATGGACCCGAGCTTTGATAACATTTTAACAGCAAACCCTTCCTAATTAAACTTCAGTCCCTTCCTTGGTCATTACAAGACCAAGTCAATGTTAAAGACCATTGACCAGACTATAAATGGCTCTCAGTGAGATCTGAGTTTTGTACAATCTCAGTCTGATTTATATTTCCTTTTGTCTGCAGGTCCATCTGAACTTCCTACGATGCCTAAACATTTAGTTGTCTGTCTGCCCATCTATGCCCTATGATGTTTCCCAATCCCTTCTTGGATGGATTCTATTTATTTAATCCGTCCCCTTGTCAGCCTTCGCTACTACATGGTTTAGCTTTCCATATCCCAGCTAAGCTATTTTATGTGAGTTCTGCTGGATGTACAATTCAGTACTAGCCTCTGCCTGTGCAGATATTCTCCATATTTCTTGAACAGCCTACAGCCCAGAGACGGCAACTGTTCCATTTTGATTTCCCCCCTCTTTTTTCAGGATTCTTCATTCCCTGCATTCGTCCTTTCATCTACTTTAGAGGTTATTTTGTTTCCCCGCTTAATTTTCCTGAATGAAAGTCTGCCTGATAAGCTTCTCCTCCGGGTTCAACCACAGAAGACAGAAGAACAGGTCTTATCTGTGATTTCCAGCAGGAGGAATTGTTAAGGTGCTACATGTGCAGTTGCATCACACCAGGTTTCTACCAAACTATTTCCTCTTGAAAATAAGTCATGTACAGAGATATCATTAAGCAGGGACAATTACAGAGCAATAACAGATCTAGTTCAAACAGGGTAGAAAGAGGCAGTCAAAACAAGGCGGACAATGCAGAGGTATTTTTCTTTGATAGCAGCAGCATTGGCACCAGCTCTACAGGACCATCAGCAACTGCAGCTCACAGCTTATGCTTTTCTGCTGCCATCTACCACCAACCACGGCAGGTACATAGCAGGTGTGTAGCATTAACAGAAGTGTAGTGCCTCACTTAGACTCTGGCACCAGTTGACTGGTGCATGCCTTGCTGGACAGGCTATGGATGGCGATGCAATCTGGAGGACAGGCAGATGGGCACAATCACCCTTTATGTGGGGATACCCTTACCAAGTGTCTGGAAATTACAACTGGGGCAAAATGTGGTAGACAGGCTGCTAATTGGCACAAGGTATATGGATCACAAAATGCTGAACTGAAAGATCTGCTATGCCTACCATTTATTACAGGGCACAATTTAAGCTCCTGGCATTGACTATTAAAGACCTAAATAACTGAGGAGCTGCGTCTCCATCTATGAGCCTGCCCTTTACTGAGATCAGCAGGAAAAGCCTTCTGAAGGCTTGGCTCTCTGACTGGCAGGAGGGGGCCTTCTCTCGCATGGCTCCCACGCTTTGGCATACCTCCTCCAGCGAGGTGCAACGGCCTCTCCCTCCCTCCCTCCCTCCCTCCCTCAGTATTTAGGAAAATAGCAGAAGCCATCTCTTTTGTCAAGCTTTTAAACTGTTAGTTATTCTAACGACACAGATTCTGTACTGATTTTGTTTTGGTTTTTCACTGTTGTTAGATGCCTTAAATGTTTATTTAAGAGAAATGTTTAAAGAGAAAAATGTTTAAGAGAAACATCAGAAGAGAAAAATCGGTATACATTCAATAATAATAAAAAGAACTGAAGTAAAATCATAGAGGAGCCTTGGGCGCCTGATTGTAATGGCCCCTCGTCCTTCCAGTTGAATGGCTGTTACGCCCAGGCCCTTTTCTTAATAATCTGATAACAACTAATCTAACATAGTAAGCAATCTCTATATCCATTTCTATCTAGCTCAGAACAGTATTAATAAAAATAGAAAACTAAAAGATTATCCATAAGTGTGCCTGCATGAAGAAAAACAACAACAAGCAGAATGACTAAACTCACAAGGAAGGACTGCTAAAAATGTGCTTGGCTGAAGAATAGCAAGCTTGATTAGGAAGGATTTAAACTGAATTCCTTGGAGGTTGGAGACAAGGACCCTGAAGAAAGAACCTCAGACAAAGGTTTTTGGGATGTAGAAGGAAGTGAAAATGTTGCTGTAATGGGGCCTATTAAATCAGGAAAAAAATGAGGAAGAACATAAGTTCATGGCCTCTGCTATGCCAACTAAAGCCCTCCAAAACATCTTAAGTAAACCAAAAGACACAGTAGCTCAAGAAGAAAAAACAGGAGTCATCTACAACATACAATGTAAGGACTGTAACAACCACTATGTAGAACAGACAGGCAGAAGGCTAGCAGAGCACATCCATGAACACCAACTAGCTATCAGAAGACACAATGAAAACTCCTTAATCTCACAACACATGGACAGACTTAACTATAGTTTCAAGTAGGAAACTGTCAGTATTTTAGACCAAACTAAATCCAAAAATGCAAGGGAATTCCTGGAAGCTTGGCATTCAGACAAGGCAGCCATCAACAGGCACATAGAGATAAACAACATCTACCCACTATTCAAAAGAGTCAATAAAAAGGAAACAAAAGACCAGAACATCTCCTCACCAGCAATCACCACCCAGATAAGATGAGTTTAACACCAAGATTATCACTAGACATACAATCAAGCAGTAATCAATACCCTAAGCAAGGAACTACCAGAGGGAAAAAATAAAACAAAACAAAACCCCCACCCCCACCAACACTGGCAGGGCATGCCACTGTATATAAACAGAGAGCAAACCCCATTCCATTCTAGCACTGAAGATGTTACCTGGCCGGGTAATGAAACATTTGCAAGGAAACGACCAAGCTCAGAGAACCCCAAGGACTCCGCACCTCTGCTATCTATACAATGTTTGAATATAGGAAATAAACAAGATGAATTCGAATTCTTAGTATAGGAAGGCAAATATGATTTAATATGTATAACAGAAACCTGCAACTCCTGTAACTGGAGTACAGCAATTGAAGGATTTAATTTGTTCAAAAGAAACAAGAACAGCAGAAAACAAGGACCTCCATACAGGGAGGGTCCCCCTTGAGTGAAGCTAAGGACTACATGGACATATTCACAACAAGGAAGTGATTTGTCAGTCCTCCTCCTCCTCCTCCACCAAAAAATTTTTGTGTAAGAATCTGAGGAACTGCTATCATTCAGAACAAAACATTGTGGGGTGGATATTGTAACATCTTAGTCAGTCAGTCGTAAGCTATGAGTCCTTTAATTGTGAGCTTCGGACTTAGGATTCATTAACTAGCTGGAATTTGATTCTGGATTTTTAGCATCCACAATTTTGTTGCTCTTATTCTTTCCTAAATGGTGATAGTTTGAATAAAGAATAGTAGTTTTGTCACCACCCATACATAGATTCAACCCACATGGTTAGAGTTCAGAAACAGAAGTCCATTGTATTAGAACATGAACTGAGCTGTTACAGCATTTGCAGAGGATCCACTAGAAATCCGGCTCAAGTGCCCACTCCCCACAATCCTGATCTTCCTCAAAATGAATGAGCAGCAACCATGGCCAACTTTAGGCTAAGGCCAAGTAGGTACTGGTCTAGGGTGCCAAAGCTTATGGGGTGCCAGCACCATCCCTCCTTCCAAACCATTCTAAAAATGCAAATCTTTGCATTGGTGGGTGATGGTGCCATCATTCAATGTGGTCTAGGGATGCCATATACCCTTAAGCTGACACTGGCAGCAATCATCAAGTCTTAATTATGTGTTCTCCTCTGAGATGGCATCAGACTTGTTGGATGCAGCCCTGACATCTGTTTGTATCAATCTCTTGTATCTTCCTGTATCAAGCTCTTGAGAGCACCATTCAAACCACCAGCATCTTTAAAACTATGCTCGGCATCAGATTTAATAAGAAAAAATAGCAATTATAGTCAAGAAGGTAGGAGAATGAAATCAGCAGAGACTTCCTTTTTAAACCTCTAGGGTGACCATGACTGATGATGCAAAGATTAACTACAGTGCCAGGAACTCAGAGAACCTATGGAAAATTACTCAAAAGAGTAATTTTGCGGGGGGGTGGGGGTGGGGGGAAGGAACCTAACACAGTATATAGTCCAAGGAAATAATCAGGATCATATCGACATCTACCAGTCAGAAGAACGTATTAGAGTTCATCATAAAATATTACATAAATAGATGGTTATTTCTGTGTCATGACGGAGAGAGTAATTAAAATAAATTGCCTAATGAATCTTGAAAAATTAATAACTGGTTACAAGTATTCCATTCCTGGAGTCAAAGCTAATTAACCTTTATATGAAGAAATAACTGGAAACTACAGAGTATCAATTATTAAACATTTTACTAATTTGCAACAAAAGCTATTTCATAACAGACTTTATTTGGTAGACTGATTAAATTTGGAAGAAAAGCTTACACATAACAGTATTTACTTGTGGCATCAGTTATTTCCTTGGATGTCTATTTAAAAAAAAAATTCTTTTATCAATTTACAGTATTCTCTAGATTATACTGAATGCATTTGGGTCCCTAAACTGTAAAATTTCATAATTTCACAAGATCAAGGGTTCCAGTTAGGCTGCAGTGATATATACACGTAAACATGAAAAATTCAGTAGTACTTATTTTTAATATACATGTACCTTATTTGAATAGACATGTACAGGATTGCAGTATTAGTCTTTCATTTAATATGATAATAAATCCACTCATCCCTTTTGACTATGAATTTTATTGTTATGTCAAAACATCACTGATTTACCAATATTTTGATCTGAAAAAAACACTATCAGGTATTTTCCAAAACATTATTAAAGAACAACAATACTTTATGTCTGAGGACCCCCCGCCCTCCACCAGGCTTCTATATATCTGGCAAAATATAAAATAAGAACAAGTGCTCAGGTTTGTATTAACTTCTGGAACTGATAATCGAGAATTCAATATAGGCTGTGGAAGGAAAAGGAATATTCAAATATACTGAAGTTAGTCTTGTATTTTAGACCAGAGTTGGTCTAAAGAGTTGACCAGAGTTGATATTAAGCTAAAAAACTCTATGAAAGCATATTATGTAGGTTTGATAAAACCATTATGGATAACTCCTTGGGTCTGTAAGTATTGAGAAAGGAGTTAAACAAGACTGAACAGCAATTCCTCTGTCTCACCAAGGGAGACTTTCATCTCCTAGACTGGCAGATAGACCCTCCAGCTGTGCTTTTATATGCAGGTGACATGATATTTTCAAGACTCTAACTGAGCTTACAAATCTTTGCCTTTTGTTCAGAGAAACATTCAAACATAAATTACCAAAAAACAAAGATGACGGTCTTTGCAAAAAATTGAACTTCTGTAACAAATAAATATTGTTAGAACTAAATACGTTTCATTATTTAACTACGTTGGGATAGTCCTTCATAATATATATATAGGCTCAAGGAAAGCACAACTCAAGGAAGTGACAGTGATCAGAGAAACATGGCTGCTATCCTGAATTCTTTCTGCACTAGTGGAAGCCATCCTATACTATCTATGTATAATAAAACTTAAAGTAGTGGCTTATTTATTATGCATAGCTCAATCACATGTTTATACATGTTATGGATCTCTGAAAGAGATGCAATTAAAATTCTACTTAATACTCTGATACGTAACAAACAGTATAATGTTCAGAGAGACTGATAATGGCAACAGTTAAGGAGGGAGCATGAATGTACTATTTAAGTATTAGCTAAAATTATTTTTTTCCAAATGGTTTAACCTTACAAGATAGCTTCCATTCTACTAGGAGAGAGCACTGCCCCCAAATGTTGCTTTATGGATTTGTACCCCACTTCTTAATATCACGAAAAAATGTAAATAAGACAGCAGATGCCAAAATCAGGTAAGTTCTATATCTTCTCACTTTCCATATAAGCACAAAGAATTTTCATTATTTGCATGAGATTATACTGATGAATAAATGAAGAACCTTCACACTGTTATGTTTTAATGACTATTCTTTGGCTTTCTTGGAAGGAAGATGCTATAATACTCCTGTATGAGTGGTCTGTATGAAATGGGCAAACTACCTTGACCTAGTGCAGGTAGTCCTCGCTTAACGTACACTGATTCAGCGACCGTTCAAAGTTACGATGGTACTGAACGAGGGGTACTTACGACGGTAGCAGTGTCCCTGCGATCACATGATTGCGATTTGGACGCTCAGTGACCAACTTGCAATTACAACCTCACAGTGTCCAGTGATCATGTGATCGCCATTTGCAACCTTCACTGCTGGCTTCTGACAAGCAAAATCAGTGGGGAAGCCAGCAGGAGGTCGCAAATCACGATCACGTGACCATGGGATGTTGCAACCGCATGGAATTTGCCTAATGATGGCAACTGGGACTGCTGAAACTGCTGTCCTAAGTCAGCATGACCATGTGATGTCACGCCTTATGACTGCATTGCTTAGCAACAGAGTTCCTGGTCCCAATTACCACTGGTAAGTGAGCACTATCTGTATATGCATGCACACATAGGGACATCTTTAGACAACTGGGCACATATTTTCACCAAGTAGTGAAATCAGACCAAATTACTACAATGTATATAAAATCTTTGAGAGCGTATATCACTGCCCTATGAATAAGTAAACCAACAAAAACTGTAGCTGAAACTGTCATGGACTGTTGTAAGACTGTAGGACATACGTTGTAGATATTGTTATGTAATACCTAGCACAAATATGAAAATATTGGAATGTAATGCATATTTTAATCTAACACTGTTAATTCTTGTTTATATTAATGAAAGTATAACCCAAGTAATGCAGAGAACATTTTCTTTGCAAAATATTGGAAATAATAAAAAAAATCTATAAGTGTTTGGTTAGAAAAAGTACGGAAATATGAATAATTGAATCACAGAGATGGGAATGGCCAATTAGGGCATCAAATTCAACCCCCTACTCAATCCAAGAATCCAGAATCAAGCATCTCCAAGGAATAATAGTAAAAATTACAGGTATTTCCAGATAGTAGAGAAATGTTTGTTGGTGGAGCACCTACTAAGTGGTTGTACTTTTAGGAAAATGAATGATGCTCTCCTGCTGATTATGTTTTATGTTTTAATAGTTTTATTGTTTTTAATGTTTTTAATGATTTTTGCAGCTATTTTTTGGTTGATTTTTGTACTGTTTTCAGGATTTTTAACCTTGTAAGCTGCCCAGAGTCACAGTAGTGAGATGGATGGCTATATACATTTAATAAATACATAAATAAACACATAATAATGCACATAAAAACAAAGAAACAAATCCAATAAAATCACCAAAAGTAATCCATAAAGTTATCAAGATAAAATATAAATAAAAAATAAAATGGCTCATAAATAAAACTCAAATCAACAATAACAGCCAACTAACCCCCTTCCCCCCACCCCTAGTGGATGACAAATCAACTATAACTCAAAGTCCTTGTGAAACAGAACAATTTTTAATATTTTCCCAGATGTCAGTTTGGGGCTATTTGGATTAGAGGGTAACTGTTCCAAAGAATACGGTTACAATGGAGAAGTTCTGCTGCTGGGTCTTGGAGAGGGAAAACTGGAAACACCCACTCATGTGTTGAGGGTGGGCAAAATAGGGGGCAGACTCCACTTGAAGATGATAGTCCTGGAGATACTGAGAGCCAAGAGGAGTAGGTCTTTATAGGTAAAAATCACACACCGAATTATATTCAGAAATTCAGAAGCCTATTAAAAATCAGTGGAGCATCTCAAAACTCTGATCACATTGTTGTAGTAACCCTCACCACTAACTTCAGGCCACAACATTCTGTACCAATTATAATTCCAAGATAGTCTTTAAAGGCAGCCCCATGTAAAGTGCAATGTAAAGTAGACTCATTGTCAAGGTTTCCCATTCCAAGAAAGGCTACAACTGGCATGCCAGCTGACGCTAAGCAAAGGCTCCCTTGATCATGGTCTCCATCTGCTGCTCTAGCAATAGCCTTGAGTCCAGAAAAAAACTCCAAATTATGGACCAGATACTTCAGAGGAAGTGCTAGTATCAACCTCAGAACTAATAAAGTCCCACATAGTTTTTGTATAAACAACTTTTCCACCTTGCTGGTTTTAAGTTTTATTCTGATTTTTTCCCATCCTCTTCCCCATAGCCTCCAGGCACCAGGTCAGGACTTCCACTGCATCTCCAACTATGCCTAGGGTGCCACTGAACAATTGGGTAT
Organism: Python bivittatus; assembly: GCF_059951505.1. Taxonomy (NCBI): domain Eukaryota; kingdom Metazoa; phylum Chordata; class Lepidosauria; order Squamata; family Pythonidae; genus Python; species Python bivittatus. Next base: position 19,575,637 of record NW_028277113.1, on the reverse strand, counting down.
CATCAGCATTTGATGATACTTCATCCCAAACCTAACAATAACCTTTTCCAGTAGTTTCATACAGATGTTAAAGATCAGAGGGGAGACAGCTGAATCCTGCAGCACCCCATACAGGAATGGCCACCAGCTCAACCTCTCCTTCTGCACTATCAAGTAAAAATGCCCAATCAGGAAGGAGTGGAGCTACTGTAAAACAGTAATACTGACTCCCAACCCTCATAGGAGACACCCAACTGATCTTGGTGGAGATCCTGATTAAAAAAGGAAGAATACCATGTGACTGGAACTAGAGAAGCTTCTTCATAAGTGGACATACCATTCCCTCCTTCAACGTAGCCATCATGATCCCCTCCCAAAACAGCATTTACCAACTTTTGAATCCAATTAGTTGCATCTTTCCTTGCTGCCCAAAGGAGCCAGGAGTGCCATGGATCCACCCACAGATAGCCAAACTCATGCTGCAGAGAACCTTATCCCCTTCTTCAGAATCCACAGGCCCCGATGACCTCATAACATGTCATCCCTATTAGCTCATTGGACTCTGCTCATGTGGAGTCCAAACCCAAGTGAATGAGAGCAATTTTATCAGAAAAAAAATGTGAATAAAATCTTGAGAATAAACTTGTTTCACTTATTATTATGTGCTGAATTGTCTTTGTAACAATGCTCCAGCTAGTGTTTTTGGCATGTATTACCTTAAGCTTCCTCTGCTCAGTGTAAAAGCATATACTTATATTAAAACTATAAAAACTGAAGTCTATATTGATTTGATGCAACATTTTGCATACATTTCCAAAATCACTCAAAATATGCTTTCAAAATTGCATCCTGAATTCTTTTAAAATTATAACTAATGCTTAAAACTAAAGGCATTTTAAGGCTTATTCTAAATGGAAGTTTTAGATTTAATGGGACATGACAGTCTTACATGAATTCTTTAAAAAATGCCCCATAATGATGATATTTTAATAATTAATCCTTTTTTTTTTAAAACAATGCAGCATGGAGCATACATTTTTGCTAAGAAAAAAAACAACAACTGAAAAGAGAACAGGAATGCCTCATAAATTTAACGATCACTTTGGTTAGAAAGAACAAACTCATAGAAAAAGAAATATGCTAAAGAGGAAAAAAAGGGAGAGGGTTTGTTAATCAAATATGGGAAATGGATTATTTTTGAGGATGGAGGGGAAATTCCCAAAGTCAAGGAAACTCCCCAGCCACAAGGCAAGGTTCTCACACATCAATGGCAGGGGTCTTTCAACTTGTTTTGGCAACAACATAGCTGAAACATAAGGCTATACTAATATAGTATATTATAAATTATTAAAAACCCCAATGTACTATATGATCAGATGCATTTCAGATTATTTTCTGAATAATTCTGATGTGCTGCGTGCCATTAATCCTAAACTTTCATTCATTTTCACTGTTTTGCTTCTGATCCACCTCCGTTAAATTATAGAGATTTGCATGTGTTGGTCACAGCCCAGTTTTTCATGAGTTCTTATCAACAAACATAAGCAACATGTATCACAAAGTGTGGAAAACACAAGGAGTGATACTCTGATTTGGCAAAAACCTATGCACTTGCAAATGAAAAGAGTACAATTAAATGAAAAGCACAGCTTAATAAGCCTCCTTGCAGCAACCATACAATCCTGAAACAGATGTGGCTGCTTTAATGAATTGTAGTCAGGTGCTGCTTTTGCCATCCCACATGTTCCAAAGAATCTTTTCCTAACAGAATTCAAAGCACTGCGCAGCTGTCATAAGTACCTTATAGAGGGATGCATACTACGATATTATATAATAATCGGTTCCTTGTCATTTACAGGCAACATCTCTTTCCCTTTTCCATGGAATGTCTCATCTAGCAATAAAAGATAACAAAAGAGATAGCTAATTTCATCCTCTGAAAAGTAATTGTTTCTTCCTCATCTCATCACTCAAACAATACTTATTTCTTTCATCCATACCAATTCTAGATAGCTCTAGCTTCATTATTCTAGAATCATCTAAGGGTTGCCTCTCTTTCTCTCTTTCCTTCCTTGGCTCTTTCCTCATGATTTTGCCTCTTGTAGTCAAGATGAACTCAATGGTTCCATCTTCTTCTCCTACTGCTCCTCTCTTTTTCCAATTTTCCTTTAACCTACATCATCCTCAACCTTTTTTTACAACCTGACAATTAGCTACTCATCAAATGGCTTCACATCCACCCCCTGAACCTATTGTTTTACCATCTTCCTTACCATTTTTCTATCTCTACATTAGCTCATTTCTAGTGAATGTAAACTTGCAGTGTGTCCCATTCCATAACAACAAATAAATACACATCTTTGACCTCTTATCTTTTTTCAATACTATTCAATTTCTTTCAAGCTGCTCATTCTGGCACCCCAAACTTTCACTTTTGCAGCTGTAGTTTTGGCACCTCTCCAATCTGGTTTCTGCTATTAGCACTCTACTGAGATTACTTTCACCAAAGTTATCATCGATCTCTCCGTGGTTAGTTCAAAGGTTTTTGCTCATGTTCTTATCTTCCTCTGTTTGCCTGCTTTTTTATGACTCCTCGCTTGACCCCTCTTGGATTTCTCTAATTCACAGAATCTGCTTCATCTATATATTTTTTTTTTCCAAATAGGAAAATTCTTCCTCTGCCACCAAGGCTTCTTAGGGATGTTTGATAATTAAGAATAGTTGTAGTCTGTAGCATCATTATCGTACTTCAGATGCCAAGGACATTGGTTCTGATGGCATTAAGACATTGATCACACAAGTATGAGGCCAGCAGCCTCCAGCAATAGGCCACACTGATTCTTCTTAAGTGCAGCATACTTCTTTATATCAAACTGTCATAGCTCCATAGCCTTCTAATATTTGCAGGAGGCTGAGATGCTTTTGGTGCCAGCTGGTGTGCATCTAAGCACCTGAGGGAGTAACTTGAGAATCTTTTTTAATTTCATGCTCAGTCAAGTTTAAAAGTCATTAACAGAAACTTTTACTTGAAATACCAAGTTCTGGGAATTATTTTGATGGGGAAGGAAGGTTTATCTGACCTAATCAGTACTGGAACAATCCTACAGAAACACTACTAGTATATGTAACAAAAAGCCATGGCCTTTGCATATCATTGTGATTGAAACTATCTGAGCAAATTAGAGGATCTTCAGTGCTCTTTCATTGTTGGGTGATGTGATTTGTTACCAAAATAATACATATTCTATCATATATTTTTCTACTGTGTGTGTTTTTAGAGTCTTAAAAAGTCACAGTCTTCTGTATTTGGTACTGCTGTGCCATGATCTGGATTCAAAAGGCAAAATATGGTTCAGAGTGTGCAAGATTGTGCATACAGCACCTTATCTTTTCTTGGGCTTATGTGGCTGTCCTGAGCAGCTGACATACAATCTCAGGAAAAGAGGGGCTTTGCTTAAGATCTTCCCAACAGGCCCTTCGTTTGTTCATGCTCACGCATGCTCCAAATCACATTTTGCCCTTCAAATCTGGATCTCTGCACAGCCTTGTAAAGAACTATTTATTTAGGTTTACCTTATCCATCTATGTACATTTCTTCCTATGAGAGCTCTGCAGTACAATACCTCAGTTTAGGATCATGACATTAAGAACCTGCGCTGCTAATGACCTAATTCATTTTTCTGAAATCTCTGTGTGATTGTGTCTGATTGTGCACAGAGTCTCCATAAAACAGCTCAAGGAAAATATTATTTGATAAGAGACTGATTCATTTCATTTTTCAGTGATAGCTAAATATACAGTCAGGTCCAGAAATATTGGGACATTGACACAATTCTAACATCTTTGGCTCTATACACCACCACAATGGATTTGGAATGAAACAAACACAATGTGCGTTAACTGCAGACTGTCAGCTTTAATTTGAGGGTATGTACATCCAACTCAGGTGAACGGTGTAGGAATTACAACAGTTTGCATATGTGCCTCCCACTTGTTAAGGGACCAAAAGTAATGGGACAATTGGCTTCTCAGCTGTTCCATGGCCAGGTGTGTGATATTCCCTCAGTACCCCAATTACAATGTGCAGATAAAAGGCCCAGAGTTCATTTCAAGTGTGCTATTTGCATTTGGAATCTGTTGCTGTCAACTCTCAAGATGAGATCCAAAGAGCTGTCACTATAAGTGAAGCAAGCCATCATTAGGCTGAAGAAACAAAACAAACCCATCAGAGAGATAGCAAGAACAATAGGCGTGGCCAAAACAACTGTTTGGAACATTCTCAAAAAGAAGGAACACACTGGTGAGCTCAGCAACACCAAAAGATGCAGGAGACAACGGAAAACAACTGTGGTGGATGACCGAAGAATCCTTTCCCTGGTGAAGAAAACACCCTTCACAATAGTTGGCCAGATCAAGAACATTCTCCAGGAGGTAGGTGTATGTATGTCAAAGTCAACAATCAAAAGAAGACTTCACCAGAGTGAATACAGAGGGTTCACCACAAGATGTAAACCATTGGTGAGCCTCAAAAACTGGAAGGCCAGATTAGAGTTTGCCAAACGACATCTAAAAAAGCCTTCACAGTTCTGGAACAACATCCTATGGACAGATGAGGCCAAGATCAACTTGTACCAGAGTGATGGGAAGAGAAGAGTATGGAGAAGGAAAGGAACTGCTCATGATCCTAAGCATACCACCTCATCAGTGAAGCATGGTGGTGGTAGTGTCATGGCGTGGGCATGTATGGCTGCCAATGGAACTGGTTCTCTTGTATTTATTGATGATGTGACTGCTGACCAAAGCAGCAGGATGAATTCTGCAGTGTTTCGGGCAATATTATCTGCTCACATTCAGCCAAATGCTGCAGAACTCATTGGACGGCGCTTCACAGTACAGATGGACAATGACCCAAAGCATACTGCAAAAGCAACCAAAGAGTTTTTGAAGGGACAGAAGTGGAATGTTATGCAATGGCCAAGTCAATCACCTGACCTGAATCCCATTGAGCATGCATTTCACTTGCTGAAGACAAAACTGAAGGGAAAATGCCCCAAGAACAAGCAGGAACTGAAGACAGTTGCAGTAGAGGCCTGGCAGAGCATCACCAGGGATGAAACCCAGCGTCTGGTGATGTCTATGCGTTCCAAGCTTCAGGCTGTGATTGACTGCAATGGATTTGCAACCAAGTATTAAAAAGGGAAAGTTTGATGTATGATTATTATTCTGTCCCATTACTTTTGGTCCCTTAACAAGTGGGAGGCACATATGCAAACTGTTGTAATTCCTACACCGTTCACCTGAGTTGGGTGTACATACCCTCAAATTAAAGCTGACAGTCTGCAGTTACAGCACATTGTGTTTGTTTCATTCCAAATCCATTGTGGTGGTGTATAGAGCCAAAGATGTTAGAATTGTGTCGATGTCCCAATATTTCTGGGCCTGACTGTATACTGTTAACCCAACAATAATTGGCCAGGATCAACCCATCTTTCTGACTGCCTTAAAAATGAGCTGGGTTTTAATATTTTATTGCCTTTTAGAACTTTTGATTTTATCATCAATTGTTTCCATTGTTCTTCTGTATATTGCTCTGGGTTCCTTCAAGTGGATGAGCAGCATAAAAACAAACAAATGTATCACACAGGATTGCATGAAATATTGCATGGCATAGAGGGGATTATAAAAGGTAGTGTCTGCTTAGATACAATCGAGCAGAGCTGAGAATTCTGTCAGCCAAGGAACCCGTAAGTCAGTTGGAAGCTGCAGCTTCTACCTCTTGAACAGCCCAGAACGAAACCGCAATCTAATGCCCTCCCCCACCCCCGTTAAGGGACTTTGGATAAACAGACTAAATTTGTATTCAGAATTCACCCTCAAAACAACAGACAAATCTGTTGTTTGTCCAGACAGTTGGCATAATTTACCTAATTTCCATCAATTTACACCATTTCTGTAATTTTGAAACTGGCATTTTTACAACATTTGTGTCAATGTACAGATTTAACAGACACCCTTTCCCCCCAGTGGTCCATTAAACTGAGGTATCACTGTAATGGCGAGAAGAGGAACTGTGCATCAGTTTTTGCGAAAGAAGGCGCGAACGTCATTGCTCCAATGCTTGCTTCCTGTTTCCACTCTATCTCTTTTCCTTTTTGTATCATGTTGATTACATTCAGAGCTTGTCGGGAGCAAGTGTCTTCTATTTTGATATTTTGCAGAGAGCACTTCAAAAATGTTGGGTGCTTTATAAATGTTAAAAACATAATAACAGCCCCATCAGTCCAGTATTCTGTTCACATAGCAGCCAACAAATATCTATGAGAAGCTGACAAGAAGGGCATGGACAACTTCAGATTCTAGTTTAATAGAAGAACTGTTTTAAAACAAATTACAGAGTTGAGATTCTACCCCATGTTTATAACCATTTTCCAGAAATAACTCAGTGGATTGCTTGCCAGAAATTCTCTGTTATTTTATTGCACAGTGGCCATATCCCACCTACATGTAATCCATTTTATTTATTCTAACATTATGATATACACATAAAAATATATTTAATAAAACATACACTCAAAATACAGTGAATCATTATTTACTATACTAAAAACATTGATATAGGAACAGTTTAGTTCATATTCACTAGCACTGAGGTATCTGACTCATATAATTTATAATCTAAAGTCAGAAGAGCAGCAAGCCTATGAAAGAAATCAATTAAAATTGTATTTATGAGCACAATTTTTAAAAATTTTGCATCAAGTAAGATTATAGAATTAAATTGACTTCTAGGAAGTTCAGTATAGGCAAGAGAGGGTACTACGTATTTCTCTAACAATTAGATTGCTTTTCCCTTGTACAGGTAGTCCTCACTTAACAACAGTAATTGGGGCCAGAATTTCCATCACTAAGTGATGTGGTTGTAAAGCATGACATCACATGACTGGGCTGCTTAGTGACAGCAGTTCTGGCATCCCCCACTTACTATCATTAAGTGAGGACCATGGGGGTTGTTAAGCAAGGACCTCATGTGATCGTGACTTCTGACTTCCTGTAGGCTTCCCCACTGACTTTGCTTCTGGGAAGCTGGCAGGGAAAGTCGCAAATTGTGATCACATGACCACAGGACACTGTGATGGTCAGAAATGTGGGCTGGTTGTTGAGTACCCAGATCATAATCACGTGACCACAGGGGCGCTGTAACAGCCGGAACTTGAACAGCAGGACTGGTCATAACTACCACTTGTTCTACACCATTGCAAGTTCAAACCATCACTGAAGAAGTGGTAATTAAACAAGGACCACCTGTATTTCAATAACAAATGCACACAAATCTTTGTACTGGCTTTGGGATGTTCACTCTAAAATCTAGATATGAATTTGGGATTTGTGCAAAGAATAGTGGTTAAGGTGTTTGATTAGGACTGGGAAGGCCCAGGTTCAAGACTATCCTTAGCCATGGAAACTCACTGGGTGCCTCTGGGCCAGTCACTCTCTCAGCCCAACCTACCTGACAATGTTGCTGTTGTGGAAGTGGAATCAGGGGAGATTCCTATTGGGGCTGCCCTGAGCTCTTGGAGGAAACACAGGATATAAATGTCAGACACAAACAGACAAACAAATATTTAAACAGCCATATTCCAAAAACACCTGTCTTTTTTCATACCATGGCAAGTTATAATTTCTGACTGAACATTCAAACATCCATTCAGATGTGAAAAGCATCTTTTTCCCTGTTCCTCCAACCTGAGCTGCTGAAGAGGAAGAGCTGCCAGCAATCTGCGCTTATCAATATGTAACAGCCAGCCAGCAGCCATAGGCATGCCATCATTATATTTGCAAGAATGCTTTTTTAATACTCATGCATCACTAGGACTGGGAGGAAAAAAGAGTTCCTTTCTCTCTGCAGGTTAGTTACATTAAATCCTTTAAAATGTTTACTCTGGAAACAATCTATTTGTATCACATACATACAATCTCAGCCACTGTAGGCAATATAATTCCTAGGAGCTGAGTTTCTTATTGCATTTACAAGCTTAGTAGGAATTCTGACAGCCAGTTCTCTCTTGTATTTTGTAATTGCTTTTGTGAAACCCTGTGCAGTTTCACAGAAACTGGTAATGCCAAAACCACCTTATCGTGAGTTCAAAGAAAGAAAACATAGGAGGGACAGTTGAAAATGACAACCATATGAGACAGACCCAGAGGAGAAAGGAGTACAAAACTTTTTGACCTTGACTAAGTTAATGTTTTCAGATGTTGTTTTTGGCTGTTACTTTCTCAGACACAGGCACCACAACAGTAGTTTTAAATACTAAAGGGATCTCGAAGGAAACAGAAGTATGATTCTGACTCCAAGGGAATTCGGAGCTATTAATCTATGCTTACAAGCTTACCAACCTCTCAGTCTCATTGTTTATGTGCAGACATGCATGTTAAACTCTTCTGGTAAGAAAGAATCTTCCAAGAAGATAAGTACAATTTTTTAATGCTTCTTGTACATTATGGCCCTGAAGGAATGGGCAATATGTTGTTCCTAGAAGAGATCTTTGGAGGAAAATTACCTGCTTCTCTGATGCATTTACTTCTTCAGCTGCTATTTCTAGCTCAAGATTAACAGGAACTGAATCCTCTGGAAGATCAATTCCTAGCTTAACTGCTGCTCAACTGAGATACAGATGATGCAAGTCACATCTCACTGAGATCATTTCGAACAGGGGTTTCTAAGACTTAAAATCTGCTTGCAAAAACAAGATAAGAAACAGTAAGAAACGTCAATGGCTATGTGCAAAATAATTTTTCCTCTGTGTGAACAGTCGGAAGACAACTTCTTGTTATGCTATACGCTAAATAGTGATGTCTTGCAGTTATCCAAGTGTCACTGCTTATGTAGCCAAAATGGACCCTCTACATGTAAAAGGGAGATATCAGTGGAGGGGGACCCTCATATTTTCAGAATTAATACAAATAGTAATACTGTCCAACTCAGATTCAAAGGAGGAGGAGAGTCTGGATGTCTTGAAGCAGTGTCTGCAAATCTCCCAGAGATCAGGCACTGATTTACAACTTGTATCAGACCTGCTTCTGTCCATCTTGGCAGAGGCAGGATTACAAATGCTGCACCCAACAGAATGATGGTGGAAGCTCAGTAAGTTAAATGAGGTAGTAGTGCAAGGCTATACATCTAACCTTGGGAACCACCAGAAAATCTCAGGGCTGTACACTAGACTGGGAAGTTGAAAATCACCCCAGAAGGAGGCAATGGCAAATCACTTTTGTATTGTCAAGGAAACTGTATGAACTTGTCCACAAAGTCAGCAGGAGTTGAACTCACTAAAAGGGGCCTTCATTTCATCCTACTCCAGTAACGCTTGAATATGTTGCCAAATACATACAATAAAAAACTGCCATAGTAGCCACACAATAAAAAAAAATTCATTTAGCAAATTACGGAAGGATGTGTAAGCATAGTGATAGAGCAGGAACTCTGCTCATATAATGGCCAAGATTAAATCTCTGACATCCCCATACATGGCTGGGAAAAGTGCCCATTCTGAAACTTTGCTGCCACTCAAAGTACTAGAAATAATATCAAGCTAGATGGTCTGATTTAGATAAAGCAGCTGTTTATACTCTGGTTTCTTTTCAGATTATATAAATCTTTTCCTTTTACAGTGGCAGTACAGAATCTTAGGCATACATAGCATGAAAGCTTCAGTGGCATGGAATAGACTGTATACAATTGAGAAAATAAAATATAAAATTTTATATATAATATAAATATTTCTATTAAAAATCTGAATATAAAATATTTCTGAAATGGCTCTATAAAATATTTCTGAAGGACTCCTACTGGGAACTAAATCAAAATTCTTGGATCTGAAAAATTATGAGAAGAAAAAGAAATGCCCTAATAAGCTTTTTATAATTGTTCACAGATTTGTCAGATATTAGTCAACTTTGAACACTGTTTTCTTATGTAGTTTTTACTTCTGTCAAAAATGCCCAAATTTAAAATTGTTTTAGGTAATATATGTTTGGTGCACAGGAGGAAATATCAAACAAACTTTTAAGGGTCAAACCATCATCATTGCTTGTAAAATTCAGAATATCTAAAATAATTTCTGAGTTTTATCTCAGTAATGAAAAAGATACACCCACATACTCTATTTAAAATCCAGTTACTTCTCAAAAGATTGATGTGAATTGGTACAAGGAGGTTACAGTTTAACTATTTATAACTGGATTGTTGGTTTCAACAAACCATAGTTCATATAACTATCATAGTTTTGAATTCAGGCAACACACTAAATTGTGAATAATTTAAAACAAAAATGAAAACTCTTTTTTGCATCACACCAGAGGAGAAGGTATATGTCAGAGTGTCAATCTCTACTCCTCAGCTAGACTAATTATGACTTTTTACTGTTTTTTAATTAGATCCTTACCTAACTGATATTTGAAAAAGTAAGCAGGGTTAGACCTAATTAGTACTTGGATGGGAGACCACCAGAAAATCCCAGGGCAGTAGACTAGTCTGAAAGTAAAACAAAACAAAACAAAAACACCAAAATCCTGGAAGCACTGGCAAACCACTTTCCTATTTTTGCCCAGAAAACTGCACAGATGTTCCATGAAGTCAGTAAGAGTTGAAGTTGACCCAAAGGATATGTCCTACTTATTTATGATTTTATTGTTTAATAGCCTTTCTGATTGCAATTTCTGGAAGTTATAGCCCCAACAAAGCTGGAAGGCACCAAGCTGGGAAACGCTTTGGTAAGCCACAGATCATGGTTTATAAATTATATTGGCTGTCCTCACATCAGAGTTCAAAAATTATTACAGAACAACTCTTTCCACGTAGTTTTCTTGAATTCAGCTAAATGGAAATGTTGTGGCTGTTTATGTTAGTCTGTACAATGATGACTAGGATAGAACAGGGGCAATGGTTATACAGTACAAAAGTTGTATGAGGAGTAGAATGCATTGGGAATGACTTATTTAAGATAACATGGAATTGGCAAATCCTATGGCTGTATTTCTTCCCCACCTTGGGTTTCTGAGAACCCTGAAGCCTGCATATTGTTCTGTGTCATTTTTGGTTGGGCCTAATAAAAATGTTACCGAACTGTGGATTTATTGTTTTTCCTCATGAGCCAACAAAGGTTTCTTTGCTATAGTGATTTTTGTAATTTTGCTCTCTTGAGGTATAATACTATCAACATCCACACATCAAAAATAACATTGTGTAATTGGAGCTTGATTTGTCTTTTATTGTCATTGTTGTTCTAACGGCAACAAACACCAAATCTAATGGAGAATCTAGGGATTAAGCTATGGAAAATAATGTTAATGGTAGATGAACAACCAGGCAGAATTAGTTCATCCAAAGGGTAAAATGCATCTGGAGTGAGTTATGTTGAAATGCGAAGCAAACCGAGAAAAAAATTAATTCCAGAGATGTAGCTATTTCAAGTGTAAAAATATTTCAGGCATACTAAGGAATCTAGGATTATGACTCAAGATGCACATATAAAAACTTTAAGCTACACTTACTATTTTTATACACAATTAGAGATTTCTCATGAAATCATCTCAGACTGACAGCATTTTTCTCTGATGATTCAGCTACTGTCTTTCAAGATAGCTTTTTAGTATGTTCTTTGATGGGATATTACAGCAGTTCCTTTTAACTGAATACCTATGGAACACATTTTTAAAAACTAAACAGAGATATTATCTAGGCAAAGTACATTTGAAAGATGTGTCACATTTAAAACAAGTAACAAACCACCAGCTGTCACAGCCATATCATGTGCTCACATGATTATATAAGACATCTATTGAAAGCATCTAGATCCCTGGAGTTTTCATGTAATCATTAATTAATTATTCAAAATATTATTGTGACAATGCATCACCAAAACCAGCCCTTTCATGATTAGGATACACAATACTGAACTGGATTCAGAACTTTTTTTTCCTTTTATGCCAGTAAACTTTTTACTGAGAAAAGAATTCTTCCATCACTGGAGCAAAAGAATCTTTGGATCCATCTCTTTCACTACTGTACCAATTTACTCTTCCTTTTCTCTCTGCCACTGGTACAATAACATTAATAGCAATAGTAGCCAAGCACCTAGGAATTATACCACCCCGTTCTTCATAAATATGCTTTACTCTAGAAGCTTGGTTAGATATCGAAGGTGGTTAGCTTCAATTTAGCTTTGAGCTAAAATTCAAGATGGTTTTCATACTATACTCTGTTGGTATGAAAAATAAATTTAGTCTTCAAGGTATAGTTAAAGAGTCAATTTGCCGATGAAATTAACGATGAAAAAAATATAATCATTTTAAATAGCCATGACCGACATTCTTTTACATTTGGAAACACTCGAAGTAGCAACTACAAGACACATTCTAACATTCTGCAGCAACAAGAAGTTGGTGCAGTCTCCAAATTGGCTAGAGCCCATTCACGCAATCTAGCACCAGCCAAGCAATTGCACAAAATCAAAATGAAGTAAGGCTACTCTACATGGAAAGCCATTAATGTGCAACCACTCACAGTGCATATCTACCAGTTTCAGCCTGGCAATCCAGAGCTATTTCTAGAATATACACGTATTGAAATCTACATGGTAGGAAATGGATCCATTTGGCAAAAGGCCACACCCAGTAGCTTGAAGGAGGCACTTGTATTTCCAAAGTTGGCCCCTGTTGGTTTCTCCTGCACAAAATAAGAATTCCTTGTCTGAAGAACAATTTCCCCAGCCCAAGCATCCTAAAAAGCTTCTTTGGGATTCTATATTCTTATTAATTAAAATAGAAAAGGAACAGTCATCAAAAGCTAAGGGACACTGGCCTTACACTTGAACAATAGACTCTGCTCAGGGACTCTCATGAAAGTCATTTCTTTCCTGTTGTTTTTAATAATTATTTCTGCCTCTCTTTCATTTTTAATGTGCAATATATTTATTATCTGCTGGTCCCCTAGCTATGAGTTTACTGGCAGCACATGTTTCTCACAATGGCTGCACCGGGTCAATTCGAACAATGAAAATGGAGATTCTTTTAAGGAATTACTAGTTGGTGTCTTACAGTCTCTCAGTTCATACAGCATATAACCTGGCGCGATTAGCACTCCTAGTATTAGGAGTGATTAGCATTGGGTTACTGTGATGACTATACGGGAATTTGCTAATGAACTTATAGACATTTATTTATTTAAAATACTTAGATGGCCACCCATCTTATACATCATAACCCTGGGTGGCTCACAAAACAATAATACTTCGTCAAAGAACAATAAAAATTACTAATACAAACTTCCAGGGAGTCCAAAGCAAACACTCCTTTATACATCAACATCCGAATTTTTCTGGGCTCCAGCCTCACCCTACCCCAACCTCTGGGTAAACAGCCAGTTCTCCAAGGCCTTCCAGAAGGTGAGGAGAGTAGGGGCCTGCCTGATTTCGGGGGGAAGGGGGTTCCATAGGGCAGGGCCCATTATGGGGAAGGCACGCTTCCAAGGTCCCAACAGGTGACAACATTAAAGGAAGAGACACTTAAATGTTGTTAGGACCATTTTGCAAATACAGGTAGTCCCCTGGTTAAGAACGCCTGGGTTACGGATGACCCATAGTTAAAAACAGAGCCTACTGTAGCAAAATTCAAGTTATATACACAATAGTTCGAGTTAAATACACAATGGTTTGAGTTCATTACACACTATTACTTATACAGTATTATACAATAATACTGTTCCAGCTTACATACAAATTTGGGAACGACACTTGTTCTTAAACTGGGGACTACCTATAGCTTTACCAGGAATTAATCTAACTAGTCTTTTTGTCTTTTAGCAGGCTAGACAACAACTCTTTCCTGAAACAGATTTACTGACTAAACTCACACTACAATAAGCCCTATGCATCATGTTTGATGTTGGTTTCATAAATTGTGTAAACCTAGTGAAGTGGCTTATAATTGATGATTTATGGCAGCATGGTGTGTGAATCCAGCCAGAAGTGGTTTATGCAACGGGCCTTGGGTAGAGTAAACCAGAGCTTAATACATTGCACGGCCCCAGCAACTTTGGCTTAATTTGTTTTCCTGACTCCATCTGTTTTGTCCCTTTCTTTCTCTCCCTTCTTTGTCTGCCCTGTTTCTTCTGTTAGCCTTTTTCTCCAGAACTGGTCTGTCCTGGTTATGTAAAAATGTCTATCTCAGTTTCCTCAATTACTGCACACATCTGGGCAAGCTTGACATTATGAGTTAATGTCCAGATGGTTGGACATTCTCGCCCTTCAACTGGATTTATAATTTTCTGTGAGCTTAACCACTGGCCACCACATGTCTCAAGAAAGTGCTCTTGTTTTAGTGGAGCTCTAACAAAGAGATTTTATTGTTATAGAACAACCATCAAGAATTAGTTGCTCTGTATGCTATTCAGCACAGAGATATAGCTGCATTAGGCTGCTCTTAATACCTCCAAGGCTGCTTTTAATGGCCCTCATGACAGGGTGGTCACTTCTGAGTATCACAGCCTCTTAGGGCTTTCCAAACAAAACCAGTATAATGAATTACAGAGAAATGAAGCCAATGGAAATCCTGGTGCATTGGTACAGTTGTGTTTTCAGCAGCCAGGTCCAGAAGAACCTATATGCCACCTGCAGCTTGTTATGGAACACATCATAAAATCACAGCCTACTAAATTAAGGCAAACTCAGTCCATAATTTTATGTATTTGCCAACAAGAATGCTCCTCTGAATTAACACAGGATAATTGCAGAATCCAGCTACCTGTACCAAAATAATCTGGGAGTAACCAGCATTATTGGGTCATCTAGCACTAAATTAGAATCTTTGCTGCATGTGTTTCAAATGGAAACCAATTGTTCAAAATAATGATCTAAAAATAGTGAACTTCCATTCTATACAATGCAATGATGTTGAAACATTTTAGTATGTTGCGATCAGTATTTTAACAAAGGATTGTTTCTTAAATGTGGTAATGTGAGCAACAAGTGACTTTGCTAAGGCCCTGCTTGCAGTTAATAAAGTTGTTAACTTACATTAACCAACAGCCACCCAGGCTTAATGCAAGGCAAGGATTTATTAACTGATCTACCTTGGAAGTTAATGTGCCAAAAACTAAAGTGTTCAGGCTGAGATAACACTGACAAACAAAGGCTAAATTATATGGGTGGATTTATTTTGGTGTTCTGGGCTTCAGATTTTAACTTTAAATAGCTTCTAGTCAAAATATTATGTTTGTGTGTGCATATATACAGTATTTGTGTGTCAGAGTGCTGTCTCTGAACAATACTTAAGAACACTGGGATTTATTTTTTTTTTTACATTATCATTGCTTGTGCACTATTACTGAGAGAAATAGCTGAGGAATAAGAACTAGCCAAGTTAATTCATGTGTTTCTGGAGAACTCTCCATTTGAAGATGAAACAGATTGCTCTGAGACCTAAAATGTGAAAAGTTCCAGAAAAGCAGCTTAAAGAACTTAGACAAATCCCCAGGAAACCCAAATTATCAAAACACAGTTATTCTGGGGACTCATGTCTGATTGAGAAGATAAAAGTACTACATAGCTGCGAGAAGAGAATCTGGGCCTGGATGTGGATGTGGAAGCTCTGGTTTAAATCACTGTTCTTTGGTAATATCGCTACTTTATGAATATTAGTAGCCAAGGTCTTAGAGATCCATATCATATCTATTCTTGAAAAAGATCTATGTCTTTCAGAAAAATAAGTATATTCTTTTGAGTCATCATCTTTATATCTCCATACATCAACGAACTCTAAATTGTCCATTAAATCAAAGAAATCACCATGGAGGAATAGTTGGTGAAACTGATAGAACATGCTAAGATGGACAAACTGACTTCTTTGATTAGAGAAAGGTCATTATTGATATTCATCAATGACTTGAAACCCCTTATGGACTTTTTGCGTAAAAAAGAAAGATTTTGTGACTTATGGTTTTGATGATTAAAAAGAATAAGTTATAGAAAGAAAGGAATTATGATGTAATCTTAGACAGAGAGGTTTGATTAGAATTGTACGTAGAACTGTCAAGAGGAAGATCGGAAGCCATACACACACACACACACACACACACACACACAAACACACAGTATATATATATATTTATGTTTACTGTTCTGTGCTTTTTTTCCTATCTCCTTTTTTGTCTCTTCTTTTCCTTTCTTTTCTTTTTCACATTTACTATATTTTTTCTTTGAATGTATTTCTTATTATATATGTAAAATCTTTTAATAAAAAACTATTTTTTTAAAAAAGGAATAAACCAGAAGCTAACACAGCTCAAATAGCAGTAGAGTGCCTTGGGTGAACTGTGAGGCACCCCAAACTGCCCTTGTCTCTTCATTCTGGGCCAGCTGCAATTTCTGGATGGTCCCCCAAGGGCAGCCCCATGTAGAATGCATTGGAGTAATCCAGCTGGGAATTGACTGAGAGTGAATGATCATGAGCAAGGCCTTCTGGTCCAGGACGTACAATTGGCACACAAGATGAATCTGAGCATAGGCCCCCTCCAGCCATGAGTTCTTTGAGCAGGAGCCACGAGTCCAGGAGGACCCTCAATTTGTGTACCAAGTCTGTTTGGGAGAGTCCTACCCTGCCAAAAGTCAAAGATGATACCTCACCAGAACCGAGGGGACCAAAGACCCAGATCCACTCCGTCTTGCTAGGGATGAGACAAAGCTGATTCCTCCCGATCCAAACCCTTACAACCTCAAGCAATGGCTAACATTAGGACAGCATTGATTGGTTGGCCATGGATGGAGATATATACTGGGCATCATCAGCATACTGATGGTACCGCACCCCCATACTTCTGCTGAAAGATCCAGGAGGGCCAGGATGCATGCACCACTCCTGTCCCAGGCCCAAGTCAAGAAGCACAGTGAAAAATGGGACTAGATTGAAATATAAATAGGACTAAACTAACGATAACAGGTACAGCAACCAGCCTTAGAACTGACAATGAGGATACAGTAGTGGTAGATAGCTTTTGCTTTTTAGGATCAGTTATCAACAATAAAGGAACTGCTGACAAGCACTCAGTAAGATAGCAAAGAATGCCTTGAAAAAGTTAATCAGATGCCATGACATGGCATCTGATTATTGCCTGCAGGATTCTGATTGTTCCATGACATGTCTGTACATACAACCATCAGAATCCTGCAGGCAATAATTTTCCCTGTGACACTCTATGGAAGTAAAAGTTGGATTCTAAAGAAGCAGGACAGAAAGAGTATTGACACTTTTGAACTTTGGTGTTAGAGGAGACTCCTAAGAATAGCCAAAAAACCAAACAATTGGATCATAAAACAAACCAATCAAGAGCTCTCATTTGAGTCAAAAATGGCCAGACTCAAATTATCATATTTTGGATACATTATGCAAAGATCCAGCTCCCTGAGAAGTCCATAATGTTGGGAAAGGTGGAAGGAAAGAGGATGACCAACAGCAAGGTGGATGGACTTGATTACAGAGGCGATAGATGCATCATTGGAAGAAATGAAGGGCCAGGTTGGGAACTGAACATCCTGTAGAAAGTCTATTTATATGGTCACCAAAAATCAATACTGACTTGATGGCACATAATCAATTGAAAAACCAGTCTTTCAACAAGAAAAGGGGCAGAAAAGTACCTCAAAGAGTAGACAATCTTGGTGGGGGAGTAACACAGGCATAATGTGACCTCTCTGAAATTATTATTGACCACGGATGTCCCTTTGGACAACATGCTGAATTGGAAGAAAGTGGCAATGTCTTTACTGCAAAATTATTTTAATAACAACAACAACAAAACAATAAAGCCCCTGTACTCTTTTACTCATACTGAGATCCATACCCAAATATTATGCTTGTAATCAAGCTGGACTGAACTATATTATATTAGCAACCTACAGTAAAAACAAAAAGATATATAGCCATTTGAGATGACCAGAAAGCCCAGATACTGATACCCAGTAAATGTATAGCATGTCTAATGGCCCCTAAGTTTAGAGGAATAAAACAATGTTGGGTAAACATTATGTGCATTTATATTTATTCTTTCAAAAGGCACCCATCTCATATTTTGGAAATAAGGCTGAAATTACTACTGTTTCTCCAAGGCAGAGATACTAAACTATATTTTTAAAATTCTAATTCCTTGTTTTTAAAGTTTAAGCACATGTAGATATAACAACAATAACAACAAAACACTACTAGTGCCAACTGAACTGGAATTATAAAGCTCCTCTTTTGACATAAGTAATGTTGAAAAAGTCTACTACTCACCTCTGTTAAACCAGAAACTTCTCCTCGGGCAAATGGCCTTGTAAGAGATGGGGTGAACACTTTGGCCTCTGATACTGGCTGTCCTCTCATAAAATGCTTCCCTGCTTCAAAAATGTCCACTTCTACCATCTTACCCATGAATTCAGGGTTCTTTGGCACAAGAATCTTTAAAAGAAAATATATCATTTATTTGTTTCTAATACTTTGAAAAGTATTTATGGTTTGACATTCAAAAAGGAAGAAAGATAAACATAAAGAGTGCCACCTTCAAGTGTCCATATGCGGTATCTTAACATTTGGTAGCATTTGCATTTGCCATAATAGAAACCTACACAGTATTTGAAATGTATTATTGTTTCTATGTAAACCTTTTCAGCATTTTTTATGTATAAATTATATATAAATTATAACTATTTATAAATTATTAATTTATAATTATAACCTTAACAGTGCTTAACATTTCAATATATACTTGTGATATTGATGGCAATAGAATTATTAAATTATTCTTATAAACATATATTGTTAACAGTGAACTACAAAGCATTTCTGCCAATTAGAAGTTGATTTCATGTTTCTAAGATCTGGAATGAAAAAAATTAGAAGTCACCCAAATAAAGATATCTTAATATGAAAGATGTCAATCTATTTAATGAAAACATTGAAGAGAAACCAATTAATAGAAAAATCAACTTTAAATCAATCCATTTTCTGCAACTCAGAGAGCTCCAGATGTGCTTGACAACAACTCCAGTCCCAGGGTTGGTGGGAGCTGTAGGTATCAAAGTTGTAAATAATGCTTCGTATGAAAGTTACAGTTAAGGAGGACAAAAAGGACAATTGGTTTCTTATTTTTAAACTGTTACCTGTTCGTAGAACTTATTATGAGCAACATAAAACTTGGAATCAAATGATTCTTCTGTAACAAGAACTTTCTGTCTCTCCCCAATCTGTGAAATAAAAAATGAAAGTAGCAGTCAGCGAAAAGATGCTATTGTAAATCCCCCTTTCTCATGCAATTATCAGGTTGATGTGGGATAATTTAATAGCCACTGGAGGAAAAAAAACCTATTACATCTAATTATCCTTTGGACGGATAAGAGACTAAGGCCCCTTCTACATGTAAGGGATGTGGTGATCTGAGATCGATGTGGCTCTTTTATTCCCATTACACTGTGTTGCTTCCAGCTGTATTGGAAAGCTGAAATTAACTCTGTAAGTTAATCATCTTGGCTTATACTCCAGAGAAAACACTGTGATGACAGTTTCCTCTGCAGCTGTAGGATAGGGCAGCTTCCATTAGCAGAAAATCTTACCTTGTCCTGCTTCCCACCCCACCTCCTTCCTGTAGAAATCAATGGGCTCGACTTTTTGGTTTCTTCACCTTGTCCTTTCCCCCGAACGGAGGATTGGATCTGGCTTGCTTTCCCCCGTCCCTTCTCTTGCCATGTAAAGTCAATGTGGCAAAGTGAAGAGTGAACATGGGAATATGGCATCAGCTGACGCTCTCCCATTGGCTGGTGAGAGCATTGGTCAACTGCTAAGACAAGTACAGTGGAACCTCGGGTTACGAACACTTCTGTTAACAAACTTTTCGGGTTACGACCAGCTCCGGCAGCAAAATTTTGCTTCGGTTTGCGAACTCCACCTCAGGGTACGAACAGGATACGCGGCCATTTTCCCTCCCGTGACATGGTCCGCGGCCATTTTTCTGCCCCTGACATGTGGTCTGCAGCCATTTTCCGCCCCTGACACGTGGTCCGCAGCCATTTTTCTGCCCTGACACGTGGTCCGTGGCCATTTTTCCACCCGACACGTGGTCCGTGGCAATTTTCCGCCCCTGACACGTGGTCGTAGGGAGGGGGACTCTCCCTCCAAGCAATAGCCGCCTCCCTGTCCTCCACGCCAGAACGGATTAACGGTAATTACATTGAACCTTATGGGGAAATTTGCTTTGGGTTGCGACCAATTCGGGCTGCGATCAGAGTCACGGAACGAATTAAGTTCATAACCCGAGGTACCAGTGTATCAGTTATTGTGAGAAGGTGAAGCTGGAAAACACCCTGTATGACTGCCAGAGATTAATGAAGTTTGGACTATAGAGTGTAATTCTTTCAACTAATATTAATTTTTTCAACTAACTAATTTGAATACAATTCATTTTTAAAATGAAAACTAATTTCCACTGCCAAAAAAAAAAATAACCTTCATTATGGATCAAAGTGCATCACATATGAACCCATACATATTGTGCTGCATCTGTACGGCCACAGCCATGGATTCTCACACCTTCACATCCATCTTCCTAGAATTATTATGCTGAAGAAGGAATTGCTTTTAGAGAGCAATGGGAATGTTCTCTCCTATAGTAATAACACTGGTATATCTTAAAAAGTCCTGGGTACTGTCTCCTTCTTTGGTAGGCTCCTTGTTCAACTCTTTCAAGAGGAAGGGGGGAAAAAAACTAGAGGGCTGCAGTAAACATCCCGGAGATCTGACCACTTGGCAATGCCAACCTTCTCAGCACTGCCCACAAAGAAAAAAATAATCAAGACCACCAATATCGAGGTTAACAGAATAGATTTTCCTGCAGTATTTAAATGTTCCTGGTTCATTTTGACAACTGCATTTGCTAGACTTCACACTTTTATCTGGAATCTAAAAATATTCACAAGAATGTATTTGTCTGCTGTTGAACAATAATTGCAAAAACACCATATACAATCTTAATCAAAATCAAAAGATTAAAATCATGAAGACAGTGCATATATTAAATTATTAACAGCCTTTCACTGATTGTCATCCAGAGAAAACAATCACTGGATTGTTTTGAAAGAACATAATGACATCTGCAACAAGGAGATATATTATCTTATCATGGTGGAGATGTTTTTAACCAGGAAAGCTTTACAAAATATACTTAGTGCAGTGCAGTGTCTAATCTATAAACTGTAGTTACAAACAACTCAGCCCCAAACCCTGTGATTTTTACTAATTTTGCCAAGAAATTTGACATATTGGATGGAATCCTAATATTTGTTCTGCTCACAAAAGATAATTGTTGCCCTCACAGGGCAACTGCTTCCACTCATGGGGCAGAAAGATCTAGTCCCCTGTCAGTTGGTTGGAGCGAGAACTGTCATATTTAGACAAGACTCATTATAATCAGTGAGGCTCATAAGAATAATTGTGATAATTTATTATTATGCACCTTTACAAAATATGTTACCAATCAAAAGAGAAAACACAATATACAAAATTCCATCCAATAAATTAGTACACAACTTAACAATCAACAAATAAAACTAATACAATACATAGAACAAAATGAATCAAAACACAACCACCATATGCATTTCAAGTCATGCCCTGAAGAACATGCATACATCCATAATTAACATAAAACCAATTCTCAGGTAAAAACTATCTTCATGAGAGTAGGGTAAAATCATCATGTCCCATTAGAACTCACTAGTCAAAGAAAAAGATCTTTAAATTCCTTTTAAAGGCCATCAAACTTTCAAAGCGGTGAAGGGAAGGAGAAAACTAATCCAAGAGCTGATTCTTGATTACCTTTAGTCCAACTGAAGTTAGTTGGACTACTGTAAATGTAACTACATCTGGATCCAATCCAATATTTACAACTCAGCCTTTAAAAAACTTGTGAAAGCAAAATAATATTTATTTTCTAACTGGCTTCCAAAAAAGCAGACGAAGAATAAGGAAAATTTCAAATGATGCCAACACAAGCAAAATAGGTTTTCATGAAACTTACCCAAATAGGCTAAAGCACAAACTTATGACCTTATACTCATAAATATTTCTAAAGTCATCACAGACGAATTAACTACAAAACCTTTATATTTATTACCGCAGTGTTACATTAAGAACAAGCTACTGCAATTATATTCCTCAAAAAGTATGACCAAGAATTTATTTCAAGTTAATAAAAATCTTAATCTTTCCTTTCCAATTTCTCTCTGAAACAACCAAAAACTGCAGACTTCATTATACATTAATTTTGTAAATTCTTTATGCAAATATTTGTTTTCAGGCTTATAAGAAATCCCTTGAACATAAAACTTTATGTTGTGCTCTAAACTTCTGTATTTATATAACCCATTACAGAAAATATTCCTATCACGAAGCAATGGGACTCCTGGTTTTTATAGGAATCAAACACATATTATTGGAGGGAGTGGAAATCAGAAGTGAACAAAGCTCATACTGAGATCCTGTGAGTGAAAAATGGTGCCATTAACCATGGACTATACATATAATCATAACGGATTTGTGTGACTGTAGGCTCTGACAGCTCACAATAAGAGTTATGTATGAACAATACCCGCACGGCTGGCCTTACAGGCAGTCCTTGAATTACAACAGCAATTGGGACCAGAATTTCCATCACTAAGTGATGTGGTTGTTAACTGAATCCCATGGTCATTAGGCGAGGCAACTTCCTGCTGTCTTCCCACAACCAAAGTCAGTGGGGAAACTGGCAGGAAGTTGTAAGTTCCAGGCCTCAGGCAGGTAAGGGGCTCCTGCTGGTGGGGAAGGGAATGAGGGGGTGGGTGGATAATGTGGGGGAGGGTCACGGGACGCTTGATCATAAGTATGAATGGGTTACCAAGCACTCAGAATGCAATCATGTGACAGCGGGGCTACCGGGACATCCGGAAATACGAGGACTGGTCATAACCATCATTCATTCAGTGCCATCGTAACTTCAAATGGTCACTGAATGAATAGTTGTAAGTTAAGGACTACCTGTATTGTTTGGCAGAATGAGATAGCTGTTGGTGGCAGAAATGTGGTGTCAAGAGAACAGAGCTGTGTGAATCATGGACCTCACTACCAGTAATCCTTGCTTACCGACTACCCTGTTTAGTGACCGTTAGAAATTACAATGGTGCTGAAAAAGTAACTGTACATTTGTCCCTTGCACTTACGACCATCACAGCATCCCCAGAGTCACATAATAGACATTTGGACACTTCGCAATCAGCGGGAGTTTACAACTGTTGCAGTGTCTTGCAGTCACATGATTGTCATTTGCATGCTTCACAGACAACTTCCAACAAGCAGAGTTAATGGATAATCCAGCAGTAAAATGGCAAGTTCTGCTTATGTGATGTCTCAATTAGTGACTGGGAGTGATTCGCTTAACAACTGTGGTGGAAATGAGGTCATAAGCCCATCACAGTCATGTGATATTTCACTTAATGACTGTTGCTTAGCAATGGAGTTGCCAGTCCCAATTGTGGTTTTTAAGTAAAGACTACTTGTATCTTCAGGTGGGATAAGCATGGAAAGTCTAATACCCAAGTGGAATGGGGAGGTAGGCCAACCCATTCTGGCTGGGGAATTCTGGGAGTTGAAGTCCACACATCTTAAAGTTGCCAAATTTGAAAAACCCTGATCTAGCATCAGAGTTCTTGATTAGGCATGCCATAATAATCCCATAGTATCTAAAATGGATGGATGGATGGATGTCTGCTACTCTTTAAAGCAACTGCTTTTTCTCAGGATTGTGCAACTGCCCTAGGAAAAGTTGCATTTATTTCAAAGAATTACAGGCAGGTGCGTCTTTCTGAAATAATTTTTCAGAAGAGGATCTGAAGTGTAGCAGAGCTCTAATATATTGCATTCTCTCCTCCAATTTTTCCCCACAACAACAACACTGTATAGTAGGTTAGGGTGAAAGGTAATGATTGGCCAAAGTCACCTCTAAGCTGCCATTTTGAGTGTACAGTACTCTTAAATGTGTGTCTCCCCAAACCTAATTGTATATTGCAGACTAAATATCTTTTGATTGTTGATATATTCAAGAAAAAAATAAATTTTGAACAAGTTTGCACCATTCTGTTGGAAGATGGATACATATTTGCTCAGTTAAAGTGAGCCTTTTAGTGTCTGCTAATTTTTCTCACTTACACTGATCTTCCTTAACTTGGATCCCTTCAAATATTTTGAATTACACATCCCATTAGCTCTGGCCAACATGGCCAATGATCAATAGAATGAGAGCTGTAGGTCAAAAGACTGGAGGAATCCAGGCTAGGAAAGCTGACCTGCTAAACTGGGGGACATCAAGGAAACAGACAAAATCCTTCTGGCATCAACTATAATCATTTTTTCCCATTTACTGAGAATGAAGGGAATGATCTGCATTGCAATATGCCTGTATTTAATTTTGAGTTACCTTCTCAAAGCTTGAGAGATGCTAAATATTTACAAAAACAGCTGAACTACAGGTTCATTTACTAGGAGAATTCCACATATAAATACAAGTGTGAAGTATAGGTTAGGGTTAAATTGTCATTTAGTTCCTACTTACTGAAGGTGGTAAGCCCACTTCTCTTACCCCAGATTGTCGGTTCATCTGGTCTTAATAGTCCAACTATAGCATATACTTAAGAGTTTATCCTAGGTAATCAAACTTAGCTCCTTAACAAAGCTTTTCAGCATGATGGCAGAAGCCAAGTATGCCTGTTAATCCCAGCTAACATCATCCCAGCAAATGGCAAACTTCTTCTGATGGAGTTGTGGACCCCTGTTGATGCCACTAAGGCCCACAGCTCTTTTGGATGGCACTGAATTACCTTCTCTGATGTCACACTGAGGCAGGACAGATCCCAGGACCATTCAGGGGGAGCAAAAAATCCAAGATGATTTGTGTGACTTCTTTTTAAGTGTGATACGTGTAAAAGGGGCAAAGTTGCCATTGTGACTTTTTTTCCTACTGCACAGATGCTGACAGATCTTGAAAAGGTAGCTGAGTCTTATTGGTGTCTTCAGACTACTAAGTATTGGAAGGCTAAACACTGAAGTATAGCCAATATGCTGTGAATTTTTGATTTTCACCTTACTAGAACAAATTAATAGAATTTTCTAGAATAATTTGCTTATCAAGTGATGATGATGATTATATCATCATCATCATCATCATCATCATCATCATCATCATCATCATCATCCTTTATTTTATACAAAGCAGCCTACATAACGCTCCCTCCTCCTATTTCCCCACAATAACCCTTGTGAGGTCAGTTGGGCTGAGAGTGATTGGCCCCAAATCACCCAGCTGGCTCTCATGCCTAAGGGAGGACTAGAACTCGTGGTCTCCTGGTTTCTAGTCCAGCACCTCAATCACTGCACCAAATTGTCTCTCAGTGATTCACCTTCAGAGGCTTTGAGTTGCTGATGACTAACTTTATAATATATCCTTTGTACATTGCCACTAACTGTACAATGTATGTGGCATTTGTAATGCTGCTCACAGAAACTCTTGTTTCCTCTCTTTCATTTAGCCAAATAGAATTGATCTAAGCAACAGATGTACACAGTGCAAACCTCCATCTTTTCAACTCTTTCACTGCCTGGCTGGAGGCTTGAGAAGCAGGGAGGATTAAACAGAAATCAAAGGAAGCAGGGCTTGAATAGCATCTTGTTAGCATGACAAAAGGAAGTACCTCCGTTGTTCAGCATTGGGCAATGCATCTCATTAAACCCAAGCAAAAGAACAATTATTTAGGCCCCCCATGACTATGTTTGGCACCGAGCTCTATCAGAGAGCCTGCCCAATCTGTGGGGAGAGCTGCTGCTTTCTCAGCCCAACGATCCCGCTTCAGGGTAAATCGCCCACTTCTATCACTGCACACCTGCACCTGACTGCTTCATTTTGGTCTCCTGCTGCAAAAATGTTGCTTCTTCAAGCACATACATGCCTCAAAATGCAGCTCGGATGAAAATTATATTCAGAGATGTCAGCAGTGACCTAAAAATGACAAATGGGCCTCAACTGTGTTCTTTTTAACATTCTGTTTCATTTAACTGATTTCCTCTCCCTTATTTTTGTTCTCTACAATAGTAGATTGTAGATCTATGATGCAGCAAAACATATCGAAATATGTTTTGGTAGGAGAAGAAAATAATCTATCACTTGTATCTGTATCTGCATCTATCTTACAATCATAAGCTTCATTTGTTATGTTTTCCTGATTTCCTGATTCTGATTTCTTTACAAAGTATGATATGAAAAGATTCTTGTAACCAAAGGAGAAAAAATGCAGAATTTGCTATAGGAACCTGTACTTATCATTTCCCAGCTTCGACATCCAAAATTTCTAGTTTCACAATGCAAGTTTTAAAACTGTTGCAGCATTAATACAGATAAAAATAAAGAATATTCTATGATCATTTCATAACTGTTTAACATAATACAGAATTTGTGAAAATGACCTTTCAATATAATTATTTGCAGTGAAATATAACCTTTATATCTAAAGGTATTTAATTTCTAGACATACCCTATATCTATAAATTAGACACTATGCTAAAAACTGGTCTGTGATACAGTAATAAAGCTAGAATAAATAGGTTAGACTTATTTTCTAAATATTTAGTTACAACTGAAGTTCCTAATATTTATATCCTTCTAATTCTTCTTAATGCTTCCTGACAAACTTTAATTGCAAGAAAGAATTGTCAAATTCATAAGACCAACAACTTCCACTTATAATTTTTATCTGCAGGCAACAATTAACCTTGCAGGTCTCTTTCTACTATACTGTAGATATGCAGGGAGACTACTATATATGTAGATATATAGAGAGACTAATAATAAACATAGTGAAGACAGAGATGATATAAACCAATTATACAGTATATTCTGAATAGTCAAAAAGCACAGAACAAAAATTCCCAGGTGGCTTCAATGATTACTTTTTTGTGTGTGCCTTTGAGTCAGTTTTTGACTCCTGGCAACAAGTCCCTGCAATTTTCTTGGCAAGATTTCAGAAGTGGTTTGCCATGGCCTCCTTCCTAGGGCTGAGAGAGAGTGACTGGCCCAAGGTCACCTAGCTGGCTTTGTGCTTAAGGGGGGACTAGAACTCATGGTCTCCTGGTTAAGGCATCAGGCTAGAAACTGGGAGATGGGTTATCACTTCTAATTATCTCTAACTTTTATGGAAAATCACATATTCATGAGTGCAAAAAAATACTTTTTGTTTCCAAAAATACTACCTTAAGCATAAGTTTATCTTAAGTGAGTGCCAACAATTATATTTAAAAAATAGATTGCTATCAAAGTGTTAAGAGTTTTAGCTTAGTTTACGAAATGCATCTAGCCTGTTTCTACCATGTACAATAATATTAATTTTAGGGGGGAAAAAGTCTGGTATGAAGGAAGCATACATGCAGTCCCTACCTATCGCTTTTCCAGGAGGATTTCTGTTTTGAAATGAGACCTTATCTATCTATGCATATTTTTATTACCATAGTTTAATATTTTCCCTTTTAGCTGGAGGCAATGGAAAGAGAAAGACTTCATGTTTCATATAAGATTAAATTGCCTGACTGTAGTTGATGTTTGGTATCAGTCTTACATAGAATAACAGAAAATAAAAGATAATATGACCTTATCTAGTTCTTTCTTTTTCCAATTTTCAATACATTAATGCATAAGAATTAATGAAAACAAAAACTTTTTTAGCCAGAACAAAAAGTGAGATGGAGGAAAAAAAAATGGAGAATCACCTCAGGCTTTTAAAACTCAAAAACAACAGATGAATGGAATGTGAAAGCTAGATTTGCTGGAAAAATTAACTTCAAAATGAATATCAAGACAGACTATGAACAGTCATTTTGTCTCAGTATGGCTTTTATATTCTTTACTCACTCTAACGTAGCCATGGTTGAACCAGAGTGCCTTCAGGATACGAGGGCAGCCTCAATTCCTACCCTTCATGATCTGATGGACAGCAGTTCTCCAGGACTGGCTGTTAGAGACAGCTTTTTTCAATTCCTGTAAACTCCTGTTTATGTCATCAGTGATAGTATCTAGTCACCTTGTCTCTGTCAACCATTTTTTTGATTGTGTTCGATTTTTCCAAGCATCAAGGTCTTCTCCAATGACACCTGCTTTTGTCCAGCTCGAGAACAGACTAAAACATCTCTATTCCTGGTCTTCTATGTAAACTGATAGCATTGTCCCTTTACAGTTTGCCTGTTATTTATATTTTCTGTAAAATAATTTGTAGTACTGCATTATTTCAAATAAACTTTGGATTTTTTTTTTCAAACTAGGGTACTTGATTGAACACCATGTTTTGCTAACATTTAGTATGCTAGAGAAACCCAGTACTTTGTAGGAATACATTAACAGGAGAGGAGATGAAAGCAACCCTACTTTTCCTTAATTATCAAAGTTAGTCAAATTCTGAATGGTCTGAGTACTCTCCTCTGCAACTGAACAATATTTCTGGCACATATGACACACCTGTAGGTGAATTACACAGTTAATAAAACCTGGGGACTGGTCTCTGACTCATTTGAAGACAAAGGAAGCCCTCCAAGAAGTCTTGGAGGTCAGATTGGGAATAAAGATAACATGATTGATATATAGAGGTGAACTGGGGACAGGACAATGGAAGACTAATGTCACAGATGAATTTGGGACTCCTACTTCTAAAAGATGGAGGAATTGAAGATGGAAGCCTAGGCTGAAGGCCAGAATCATAGGTTAAGGCATGCTGAATGGCAGAGATGGCTGGTACCAGGATCTGGGGTTGAACCAGGTTCTAGAATAAGCCAAGCCAGCTTCATGAAAAGTCAGAAATAATTCTGAGAAGTTCCCAAACATTATAAACAATTCTGTCAAGTTCTTCCAGAGTCCAAAACAGGAAAAGAAAGCTTGAAGAAAAGAATGGCATGTATACCCAATGTGTAGCCCATCACTTGTGGGGAGGTAACTTGATGAAGATGTCATGGATTCAACCCCCAAACATATCTAATGAGTTTGCATTTCTGAAGCAACAAATCACTAGAGGGCAACTTTCAGAAGAGGATCTACAATGACACAAGATACTGAAGCTTTATTGTATCACACAATATGCAACTTACAGTAAACATCAATGTAGATTTTCAAATAGCCAGTATTTACTGTGCCATGAGAAAAAATTTCTGCCACCCATACGGTGTATTTATGAGAAGTTTAGGAATTTTATAAGCAAATCTTATGGAGCAGTAGCTTATACTTTTTAACAGCAGGAGATAACAGGGTATTTTCTTTACAAACATAAGAAACTACCACAATGGTCCATTAAATCACTATTACTAAGTAACATTACATCATGATTTAAAAGCAACACGTGTGTTTTTAAATGATCACATGCTCACATTCAAGGTTTCAGAGAAAAAACAGTTGATCACTATACTGGTTCTTTCACAGAAACTAAATTTAAATGCTGTGGTGAAACAACATACTTACAATACTGTATATGCTCAGCAGTCTTAGGAAACAATTCACATAGGCATTTTTGTGAAGAATAAAATATGACAAAGAGATATACTACAGAACAATGTTATGATTATTATAATTTTAATAGGAAATTAAACTGTATAATGTATTCTCCTTCATCCTCCATGGAGGGAAGGTGAGTTAATGCTTTGAAAATTTTGTGAAACAATGCTTTTTTAAAAAAATGCAATGCTCTTCTCCTGAGTTTTGCAGGTCCTGTTTAAATGGATTCAGCATGTTTGGCTCAAGTGCTTCACTATTCCAAAGCCTGTAATTTTACACTTTCCAGCAACTGTTGTATGTTGAAATTGACCCATCTAGCGGTTCTGTCCAGTATGCAACTATCATTTTGCCAGGAAATTAGAATCCTTTTCAGCTGTTTCAAAAACCTTATCATGAATGATCTGTCTAGTCTAGTTTCTTGACTGCAGAACAGAAATCAGAGCAGATGTTGGGTTTATGAATTCTGTATTTCCATTTTATGAATGAAATAAAAATAAAGGATATCCACCCACTATTAAACACGAGGTTAAATGGTCAAGTAACAAGAAATTATTGCCTTGATTAATAGTTAATTAGGAATTTAATGGATTTGATTACTTTTCTGTACAAACTAGATGAGGCAAATTCAAATTCTGTTTTATACCTTTAATAACATTTGTTTATACTGGAGTAGAATTTGTTATTTATACCACTGCTGAGAAGCAAAAACCTTAGAGTATTCTACAGAGAATGGCTATGCATAAACATTGCACCTTGTATACAATTCAAAGTGATTGCCTTTGGCAGATTTTACAAAATAATTTTTAATAATTGATTCTTCCAAATGTTAGCAAGAAGCATTTCAATTAATTCTGTTATTCATTTGGATCAGAATATAAACTTTGATGTAATAGCAGTAATATTTTACTGTATGACCACATGCTGTTATAATGTAAAAACAACAAAATTGTAAAAAACAAGTAATAGTAATAATTTTAAAAAAGGTTCAGAAAAATGCTACCAACAGTTCTTCAAACTTATGCATTAGTAGACTTTATTTTCCACTGCCATCTGAAATATCTAAACAAAGTACAGTATTCATGGGGAAGTTATTAATTATTGCCCTGACAACCAAGATAATGATCCTTCAGATTTTTTTTTTTTAATAATTGTGGAATGACTATATGGAAGCTAGTTAAACTTCAATGGATTTCCATCAAAAGTTAGTAATTTAGTGTAGATATGCATGCTAGATAAAATAGTTACGTCAGACCTCCTTTTGGGTAACTGCTGGCTTCTCCCCCTGCAACAGCAAACTTTTTCATGGGGTTCAGCAGGTGTCCCTGCCTCCTCCTCCTCGAGCCAACCAGCCCTCTCTCTAGCTGGCCAGTGAGTAGTACTAGAACACCAAGTAGGTAGGGCTCTGCCCTCCCCCCCCCGCCTTATTCGTCTCCTGTCCTGGTTTATAGAGGAATACCAACACAGAGAGAAAACCAATTTCTCTGTGGGGATTGGCAAAGCTTGTGGAACATGAAGATGAGGAGGATCCAGGAGGCAAGAGGAGGTAGGAGCTTCTGCCAAGAGGAAACTGTTCTGCAGCCCTGGAGGAAATGTGAAACTGTTTCCTCTGAAACAGGAAAAGTGTTTCCTCTGAAACAGGAACCAAAATAATAATTTATCAACTTAGCTTTCCAAGTAAAGTTAACATATG
The DNA here is from genome assembly GCF_059951505.1 of Python bivittatus. Classification (NCBI taxonomy): domain Eukaryota; kingdom Metazoa; phylum Chordata; class Lepidosauria; order Squamata; family Pythonidae; genus Python; species Python bivittatus. The sequence goes on along the minus strand of NW_028277113.1, from coordinate 19,544,336 downwards.
TGCATTTGTGTGTGTGTGTGCGTGTGTGAGAGAGAGTGCGAGCAAGCTCAGACAGGTGCAGTCCTCATATGTGGAAGAGACCTGAGAATACTAAACAGTTACTTCTATAATAGTTCCTTAAGTTAAAACACTTTTTAAAAAATCAGCGTGCTTACATCTGCCCTATGGATCATCGTCTGCTTAAATAGTCCTGCTGTGAAGAGGAAAGTCCCTACAAGCCATTATCATTCTGGTTCTTTCCCACATTACAAGAAGTCTATTAAGCTGTACAGGTATAGTTCTAAACTATACAAAACACACACACATACAAAACCCCAACCCTCCAGACCTAAGACTGATTTTAGATCTTAAATTCCTATGCTGAAGTACTGGCATGAGATTAAAAATGAAGCGTGATAGTCTGAAATAGAAAAATTATTTCATTCAAAATGTAATGATACATATTTTCTATATTTCAATGATTTTCTTTTTTTACTAATCACTTAGGGTTTCTTTTACTGCTGCATATTAGAGTCTAAGGTCTCTTTAAGAAAGTTGGTTGTTAGATTTTCATGACATCTGAAAATAAAAATAGCTGATTAAGTCATATAAAAGAAATATGCACTTAGTCTCATTTGATGTGCCTGAACATATCTCCAAGTATAACTACATGGAATTCAGGCTACAGCCACATCAGGGAAATTCCAGGGTATGATTACACTGAGTAGTATTATTATATATTGTTAATTTATAGCATTCCCATGGACTTTCAAACTACAAATCTAGTAGAGCAGTGATGGGGGAGTCCAGAATTCCCATTTCTTTATATTCCAATTTTTTAAATATAAAATTATTTTATATAAAATTCTGTTTAGCTGAAATTTATCATAATTCCTAAGAACACTCTAAAATTTACATGTTTATGTAAATATACATTTATGTAAATCTAAACATTTGTCTGCCATCTATAACTACCCATAGTTACTAAAGCCTTAAATATTTAAATATTTCACCAAGTTTTAAGAGAAACAATTAACCAACTGCTTCTATTAAATCTATGTAAGGGTACTTTTTAAAGTAAATCCAGAAATGTTCTACTGATGTGCAGGATAAATGGGTTTGTAAAATACAATCACTTCACCCAAAGGCCATATCTTTCCAGGTAATTAACAGATGTTGACACTGAAAAAAAAAAAGGTTCCTGTTCAGGATGAAATAGTTACATTATAATAGAAAAGCCTACTCTGTGTCAACACATTTCAAAAATCACTTGGTGGATACAACTAAAATGTTAAAATGACTAAGTGAGTATTTCACAGCAATGGACAGCCAAGGAGAACAGAATTCAAAGGTTTCCACTTACCAAAATCAGAGAGTCAGTATTCATTTCAACCCCCTGCTCAATCCAGAAGGCCAAGAGGACGGGCCAACTCTGGATAAAACCAATGAAGAAGGAGCCATCTCTTTTCTGGACAACTGTTTTGGAGTTATATTGGAAGAGCTATACTGGGTTGCCTTACAATCTGCTTTCTAACTGATTCTTGGCTACAACCATACTGTCTTCACCTAGCAAAACCAAACTGTTTGCAACTGATAGGAGATACATCCAAAACAACAGGAGAGAATATAATTGTTGTACTGGCTCAGGTGAAACAATGCAACGATGTATCTGTATTCTGCCAAAAGACTGGCTCTCAAACTTGTAAGCCAAGCACCAGGGGCAGAATTCCCATTTTTTTTTCTTCACAAAAGCGTTATGAGAATAAGAAAGAGTGGAAAGGAGAAAAATTGAGACATAAACACTGAAAAACACAAGCAGAAAGTGAAAGGAGTAGAAAGCAAGAAACAGAAAGACAAACCACACAGTAAATCTTTAGAATGGAATTCAAAAGGACTCTAGACCAGGAAAAAAATAAAGGTTACTGTTCAACTCTCTTAAATTAATGGACATTTGTATGCTACAAATTAAAGCCTATTTTATGTCAATTCAACTATAATTAGTGCAAAATAGTATGGTGAGCTTTTAAAGAGTTTTTTTAAAAAAACAAAGCTTCAATTCCAAGGATTACTTTGCAAAAAACACTTCCTTAATTTTCTAGCACAAACGTATTGTTAAATATGGATAGTTTCAGAGCAGCATTTTGAATAATCACAAAATAATCTTGTACACAAGGGAACGGCTTCTCACCAATCCATTCCTACCACAGCATTTGTCAACATAAGTAAGGATGTAAGATATAGCTCTTGCCTGAATAAAATTCTCCCATTGATTTCTCCCACAAAAAGTCATTGGAGAAGCACCAGCTGAAAATCCAAGCATCTGATTTACATGGAGAAGTATTAGACTCAGTTCCAAGAGCTTTGTTTAGTCTCCTTAAAATAGTTGAAAAATGTACCAAATGGCTTAGACAAAACAAATTACCAGGCCATTATAACCAAAAGGGTGTATTTACTTCATTTATTTATTGTATTTGTATCCTGGCTTTGCTTTGGGAGCTCAGGGTGATATAGGATGAGACTGTTCTGGTGAGATAGGTTAGTGTGAGAGACAATGACAGCCCCAGAATTAGCCAATGATTTCCTTGGCTAAGTTGAGACTTGAACCCATTCTCTCCAGTGAAGTCCAATACTTCATCACTAGTATATTTACCTGAGAGTCAGAAAAAAAAATAATCTACAAATTAATTAGCTAAGAGTTGACTTACTAGTAACTTAAACCCTAAGAAAGATTTCCTAAATGCATGGGAGAGGTCTGCCTGGACTACTCACCATCATGAAGAAGGCTTGGCTTGACTTGTAATAGCTTAAAGATAAAAGAGGGGTCTAAAATCACTGGAATTTCAGTGGGTAAAAGGAAACTCTGGGAGCAGGATTTAAAAAAGTGAACAATTAATAATCTGAAGACTTCATTTAGCATATTTCAAGTTATTGCTGCATGTATCTTGAAAAACAATGTTGACAATTAGTCTTTGTGTGCAGAAAACATTTAGAAATATATTAAGAACTGCTCATGTAATAAATCTTAATTACACCAAACTACATTGAAATACTATGTAGAGATCTGGTTGTTGCACTTCAAAAAGAAAACTGCAGGACTGGAAAAGGGGAACAAAAACACAACTAAAATGATGGGGAGAAAAGTATAGAATGATTCCCCTGAATGGAAAGAATATGGTATTTCTAGCTTTTCAGTTGTCTCCAGTTATCAAATTAAATGATTTATGCCTGCCACGTGATCTGCAAGTGCAAACTTATGGATCCAGTGTAATTATTTGCAGGAGTAGAACCATAATATTTGCTACAAAAACTAGACGTTCAGCAGTATGACCTTCCTCAAACAAATCAACATTTTTCAGTTTAACCCAATTGCATTTTATGAAATTGATTATAAATAATAGCATCTATTTTTACTACAGTTGTCAAAAACCAGGAGCATAACTCTAGGGATCAGAAGCAGTCCATCAAATCAGAATTGCAGAGAGTGTGAAAGTGGAAAATATAAATTAAGAATGCTGATGGAAACACTACAATAAATCTATGAAGCTTTGCTTGAGTCTGCATTATTAAGGCTTTAGAGCAGATAGCCAGAATATAAGCATATGACTGGGCAAATGATTTGTTACTTACCTTTTCTTTCACATCAAAAGACCTCCACTTCTATAATGGTTGATTTTACATCCTTAGAAGTAACATTTATGGGGTTTTCAAGCTTCAAAGAAGCTGCTAATCTGTGAAGGCTGGGAGAATATTTCCATGGCCCAACCACATGAGTAATAACCAATCACATAGGAGATGAATGCCAGTTCTGTGGGAAAGGCCACTGCCCACAGTGAATAATATTTTTCCCCCCAGTTGTGTGGAAGCAGCTCAAGGATAAGCAGCCTTCCCCCAAAAAGGGGGAATGAGTAACTTCACATATAGATAGGCCCAATGAGCCCTTCAGGGATTGAAAGATAAAGTCTAAATGCCACTGCCAATACTATCACACATGCACGAAGACAGGCAGATAAGAACAGCACCACTGGCTCAAATGAAGGCTCATCTTAATCCAGAATTTTCTCACAGTAGATAACAGATACCCCTGGGACATTCACAAACCAAAGATGCAGATGTACCTTCTCTGCTATTGTTACCTGCAGTTCATATTTGGAGAGATTTACCTCTAAACCCATAGTTAACACTGACTCTTCAAAACTAATAACCATAGATAAACCTGTCTTCCATGAATCTATCCAGTTCTCTTTTAAAGGCCTTCAAGTTAGTGGCCATCACCATAACCTGTGCTAAAGAATTATGCAGATCATGTACTTTCTTTTGTCTGTTCTAAGTCTCCTTCCCATGAGCTTCACTGAATAACCCCTGGCCCTACCAACATGGAGAAAAACCTCCAGGACAGGTTTTCCATTTTCTGAAGGAAACTTCTCATATTTGCTGGAACAGTACTAGAATGCCATGCTAGACATTGACATCTGTAAGAAACCTCAGGGCCATCAATATGAGAAGTGGCAGCCAATGAAATCATAGCAATGCCACAGTTATGTACTTGCATCTTGTCTGACACACGTATGCAAGTTGCAGCAATTGCATGATGTCATCATATAGATGTCATCCATATCATCCTTTGCCATCCCATAGTCGTCCATGATGCTGGATCTGACTGACCCTTTCTTCCTACTGGAAATACATTTCAGCTTAGCCTTAATTACTGTGGTTTTAAATTGTCTCCAGGCATTATGAAGAGATTTGTGCCTCTTGAGTTTCTGTTCCAGTCTCTTCTTGCTTTCGAGATGTTTCCTCTTTCATAGTCAAACATGACTGTATTGGACCGTGGTGGCAGTTTCCCATTTTTGTGTATGGTAAGTGTAGCATTATGACCACTGTTTCAATTCAGTTCCATGATATTGACAACTTGCACCAGACCATTAAATTAAGTGCTGAAACACATTTTCAATGTCTTATATATTAAATACTGAAAACTATAGGAATCTAAAGGGATGCTTGATGGCTTTTAAGGAAAGCTTAAAATAAATTCATTCACACAGAACCATAGAGGTAAGCTAGCAAATTAGGCAGAATGTATAATTTGGCAATATACATCTTTGCTATTCTAAAATTAACATATTTCATTTTAAAGTGATTACTCATCTGACTGATTACCATGGGTCATGGATTATTTTTCTTCAGAATATTTATGCTTTCTTTTTCAATCAGTATTTTTAGCAGAAATTCTTGAGATTCATTGAACATAGGTAAGTCTACACAGCACTAAATAGATATAATTTTAAAAAGATTATGTTGTTCTATTCATCCCTTTGCCATTGCAAATTTTTGCCCTATTCCTTTGCACATAATTTAGTGCAAATTACATTTAATGTCACTACAATGTAGAGATTTTCATGGATGATGGTTGTTGCAATATTCAGTATGTGTGTATAACTGTGTATTATGTGGGCCTGTAGTTCTGAAAAGTGGTTATTTTTCTTGTTTGGAGGGAGCACCCCCCTCATAAATGTTTGCTTCTTGTAGCTCTTTCAGGAAAGCTACATCACCCCCTTACTGCTTCCTTCTTCAGCAACCTCTCCTTTTCATCTTCCATTTTTACAGCCTTTTCCTTTTCCTTTAGCCTCTCTTCTCACCCTATAACGTTCTGTATTGTTTTTCTCTTTAGATTCAGTCCATCTGTTCCACTCATCAGTCCAATCACAACTGCTGTATTAAGCTTTTACGTCTATCCACTGCTTTTTATGCTCATTTCTATCCCTGAAAACATTTTAAAACAGCTTCTCCATGTGAACCAGAGAACAACCTTGACTGACAATAAGTGATTCTCTCTGCCCTTTTTAAAAATCTGTGAGATGCTTCCTTCATCTTCTACTACTAGCTCTTTTAAGTAGCACCTCCCATTCACCTGTAGGCTAATCATAAATATTTTGAAATCTGATAGTCAGCTTTAGTTATATCCCCAGGAAGTTTAAGTAGTCTCTCCTTTCCTTTTCTATTATTGTGGGTCATGTCCACATTTATAGTGTCTTCATAGCATCACCCAGCCATTACTGAAATGATGTAGATCCCAACTGCATTATTGTCATTTTTTGGCATAATGATGGTTGTATGACTCTAGAAGGTACTATAAATCACTGGTGCGGAATTGCCTTAGTAGTTTTACAACATGGCTACTGAGCATGTTCAGTCTTTACTAAAATGTTTTTGAAGAGGGTTGATAGTAGCAATTATCATTTTTGGTTTGAAACTTAAAATATTTATCATATATCTCTTCTATATATAGCCCTACTTTATCTAAAAAACTGCTGGAATTGCAATATTCCAGTAGTTTTTTATATAGCAATTCAGAAGCAAGCAGGATAGTGTGTAATTTTGGGTGCTAAACTATGAACAACAAGGTTTAGTAAAAAATAAAATAATGGAAGGAAATGTAATAAAATGTAAAGTTTCATTTCTTACTCCTCCCCAAATTTAACCAAATCATGATCCTCTTGTAGCCTTGTAAAACCTTAAATAAGAATATATAAGGGAATTTGCAATTCCTGCTCATTTCAAATTTCTTTGTATGATACTAGTATCATTCCACAAGCCATTTAGCAATATATCACTTTTGTTATTATGAATTTTATTTCAGTACATACCTGATGTCTTTTTTTTTTAAAGAAATTTCTCATTTAATAGGATCTTCCAATTCTCTGATAATGAAAGATATTACTTATCTCTCAGCCATTTAGTCAAAAGATTCTGATTTGTCTTTTATAAATAACCACACAATATAAATAATTATCAACTTAAACAGAAAAACATTGTTCTGCTGGTTAAGTGGCTCCTTGTGTTTCCCATACATAGATGGTTCCAATACTCTCATATAAGCAGTGTGGCAACAAGAAAATTATGGAAACGAGAAATACCAAGGAATTTGAAAATCTTATAACCTATAATACTGAACATTTGCTGGGCACAATTTGGAATCTATTAGTGAAATACAATTCAGAACCTGAACAAGTTAAAGACTGAATGATTAAATGGATATAAAGTTTCAATACAGTTACAGAGATGGAACAGTGGGAATTTCAATGGAAAAAGAATATTAAATTCACCTTGAATATTACATTTAGAGAGAACTAGTATAAGATGTTTTTATCACTGTTACATTACTCCAGTCATGATTGCTAAAATCAGCGGCTCCCTTTCCTCAAAATACTGGAAATGCAATAAACAGATTGGATCTTTCTTCCATATGCGGTGGAAATGCTGCAAAACTCAGCAGTACTGGAAACCGATTCACTGTAGAATGGAATGAATCTTGAAAATTGTAATCCCATTTCAATCTGAATCATTTTTATTAAATTCCACCAAATCACATATTCCTTTAAAATACATTAAGCTGGCACTGTATGTGATAACATCTGCAAAGATTTTATATACTTTTTATTGGAAGAAAAATCTCTGTTCCTCTCTATGGAACAATAGTTTATTATACTGTGGGAATATGCTTCAATGTCTAGAATAACTTCATATCTAAAAAATAAATCTGATGTACAATTTGATCTTATTTGGAAACCATTTCTGGATTACAATTCTATACATGGAATTGTGCCACATCCCAAATTCGGCTTCTGGAGTTTATAGTTTAATCAAACATATAGTCTACACAATATTTACAGTATTCTCTTAGTGTATTGTTTACAATTTGCTTTAATTTTTTCTCTTATTGATTTTAATTTTGTTACCCAGATATTTTTATATTTTTATAGACATCTCTTGACCAGAAATTGGGTAACAAAATTAAAATCAATAAGAGAAAAAATTAAAGCAAATTGTAAACAATACACTAAGAGAATACTGTAAATATTGTGTAGACTATATGTCTGATTAAACTATAAACTCCAGAAGCCGAATTTGGGATGTGGCACAATTTAGTACTCTAAATTGTCAATGGTGTACTAAAATCTCTGCAGGTTAATCTCTGCAAAGACTTAAAGGGACCATATTCCACTTGTGCTGAAAAGCATTATATTAGTTGCCCTTTCCTACCTGGGTAAAACACAAAGTGCTTATTATCATCTTCAAACCACTATATGGCTTGGGAGTGGAATAATACTTGATTTTATATAATTCTCCCATCACCCCAAATACACACTCATTGAAATTATCTGTGGACGTTTGCCTACATATACTAGGGTCATATCTAATGGCAATTTATTGTTTGGCCTTCTCTACATCTGCCCCTGATCTCCCATATGCATTTTGCCATATTGAGAGAATTGACCTCAGCTTTCAGGTTTTAAATACACTTTTTCTTGTCCCAAGAAATCTTGCAATTGTTGACAGCTCTAATGTTCAATAGTGATATTCATTTTAGGGCAGTGCAAAGCATTGGAAAAAGATGCTTTGCAATGCATGTTATCACAAAGGTCCTCTCTCTGAAGCATTAAAGCAGCCACATATTTTGCAAAGTTTGTGCACCTGCTTCAGGAACAGTGCTTGTATCTGTATGCCCAGTGAGAACTTCTGTTGGGACCACCACTGAAGGTACACACGAATGCAGAAACAGTTCATATTTTTCATCTCTCTTCCTAGCTGAAATATTGCCTCTTTTTAGAACTTTTATGGAAGCCTATAAATACATCTCTGAGGACTGCTGTTGCCCTGGGCGTCTTTTTGCCTTATCTAGGCTCAGTGTAAGTCTGGGAATATCTTTCCAAGGAACAGTATTACTGTATATCCCATTCCTCCAATAATTCTTGGATCCTTCTAACCCTTACAAGCAAAGCATCTATTATGATTTTCAGTCTTTTTCAACTGGATTTACTTTTTTCCCCCTAATTCATTTGTCTTTTGAATCTCTAAGTTTCAACATATAAATTGCTGTTTTGAAAGGATGGTTTCCAGAGATTATAGTTTTCAGTGGCTTACCAGAGGAATCCCATGCTATCATTAGATAAGATACTGTTTTAATTTGCTATTTATTTCTGTCATAAAGTCCCCCATTTTTTGTCAGTTTCAGTAATACCATTTCCTGGTGATGTCTCTGCTAGAAATAATATTTGAGAGTTCATTTTCTCAGTGGCAATAGACCTTGTTTTTCCCCCCCCCCCATTTATAAAGTTCTTTCTGCTATTTTCCTGCAACGCTGGTATGAGCTTGAAACTGCACCTTTTCTCCTCAGTGGCAAAATCCTTACTATCATCCAGTACCTCACAATGTCTAAGGAAAGTTTTCAAAGTTTGGTTCCACCCCATTTGCTTTTAGATCAACCAAAAGAATATGAGATAAGAAATGAAATTGTTGTGAGGAAATCAGAAGGTTCACATTAATACAATGGAATAAAGAAATACAGGGGGCAATTCTTCTAGCGTATGGCGGATGCAATCCAGCAACAGCAGCCTCCAGTGCCTGCAGCTGTCTGACTTGCTGCTTTTCATCATCACTGCCTGATGTTTGTCCCCTGTGTCTGATGAGGTAGTATATCAGATTCCTGCAGATGCTGGCAATGGAAAGGAAAGCTTTGACATCCTGTCATAGGACGACAGAGCAAAATGGCCTGCACTAGACAACAGTTTTGAGCAGGGTAATTTGATGTATTGAGTTCTTAAGCTTTTCAGATGGTGAAGTCAGTTTGGCATGCAGATAAGGGAAATAACATTTACTTTGCCGGATAGTCTGATGTTACTGGGAATGAATTGAAATCCTTCACTGAAAGGAGAGGAAAATCTGTAAAATGAACTTTTCCTACCCTGTTCTTATCATCCAATATCAAAATTATTGAGAGAGACAGCTGTGTGGTTGAAAAATGCACCCTTCCTTTGCATCAGCTTCATGTCATAATTCTATGGCTATCTTTTTTCCCCCCAGCTGTTGTCTGAATTTTATGTTAAAAATGAAATATATAAAAACATCCTATAACATCTATATAATTTATATATCAACTCCCCCTCCATCTCACTTTTTTTTTTTTTTTTGCTACAGTTATAACTAATTTCATCTGAGGAGCTCATATCCTTTCAGTATATATTGGTTTATACACACAACCATTTTGAATGACTGCCTCAGAGTTAATTACCAACCCTCATAGATTAATGGAGGATATGAATTGTTCATTTTGAATATTCCAAGAGTTGGCTCTCTTTAAACGCTTATCTTCTCTAAAATGCAGGGGTCTAAACTAAATTTCCAGTGCAGAAGGTTCCAGAAAACCAGAATTGGCTCCAGTTCTTTGCTACACCCACATAGATGGCATTCTTCCTGTAAGGAGAAAGAGGAGTGCACAGCTACTTCAAATGTAGAGAACTAACTACAGATACATGTAGTGCATTTGACTATACTTGTTTTACCTTTGATGTGTGAACTAGCCTCACGGTCTGCAAACTGAGTATCTAGGTGCTAACTCCATTTTGTCTAATAGCTGAGGGAGAGAAGAATCTATAGAACAATAATTAATTTCTGTATTAGCTATGCTTCTGTGCCAGGTAGCTGCATATGTCATAGAAAAGAAATACATTTTGATATACAGAAATGTAACCTAAGGTTCATTAAGGCTTGACCACCATTTAACATCATTTTCTCCTGTTTTTGTGGCCATTACAAAACAGAAATGTAGAGATGAAAAAGTTTTAAGAGCAGTAGGATGAGACAGGGATCAGCGCAAAGCCCCAGTTTGGCCATCACTCACTTACCCCATCTACTGTATGCCAATGCAAAGCCTATAGAACTGTCACAGTGATGGCTTTATTTGTTGACAGTTCACACTGGGAGAGGGGTGTGTTCCATGTCCTTCCAACTGGACCTCTCACAGGTCAGATGTTGGAAGAAACAGCATAAAACCTACACACACAACCTTAAAGCCTTGAGTTACCCATCTTATATTCAAATAGGTTGCAGGTATTCATTAGGCATCATATGTGCTAAGTTGAATTTGACAGTATAGTAATCCCAATGCTGCCATTAAAAAAAGAGAGTCCTACATTTCTTTCTTCTCTTTTGGTTCATGATACCCCAATAGCCAATGATGTACACTGAGGAAGAAATTCACAGCATTATGACACTATAAATTGGATAGCTCCAGTTATTGCAAGAAAGAAAGAAAGGAATGCAGGGGCTATGCTTTTTGCAACAGGCTTTTTTTTTTTTTTTTGCCATACCATCTAATTTCAACTTCAGGCTTACCCTATATTTGTGTTCCAGACACTTAAAAACAAAGTTTCTTGCTATGATAGCCTTTTCGTTCTGTCTTCCAAAGACTATTTCAAATTGTTCACATGTCAGAAATTAACTGCCTGGTATATCAGAATGAAACCAATGGCCCCTAAACCATTAACACAGCAGAGCAATGTTTGATTCTTTTGGAAACTACTGTATGCAACCTTCACTATCAAAAGTAGCTGGAATTCCTGCTTTCATATTAACTGTGAGGGCTGAAGCCAGCAAGACCAGAAGTGAAGTGTCTGAAACCAAACCAACACTGCATGGGTACTTTTAACATCCAAGTCTGAGAAACAGGAAGTAAAATGTCTTTTACTTACATTAAGGGTGGAAGAAAGAAATGTGGGGCTTAAATTCAAGAGCTGACATATAAATACACCTAAAATTTTAGATTCTGCAGTAGTTTATTTTCATAGTTATAAGGGGTTCTTTCACATCTGCAATAAAAGCAACTTATCTAAGACTTGTCCTTGGATCTTTCACTACTAAGCTTATGAGTGCATACTTGCGTTCCTAGAGAGATTTATTACTGGGCTCAGGATGAAGCTGTTATGTCTTCTCTCTATTTCCCAAATCAGCTAGTAATTCTCCTCACCTTTTTCCAAGCCAGCAGCTGTGTTCACTGTATATATTATGATATTAATAGCCCAATAGGGAGATTTTGTCATACAGAACTCAAGATGTTACTGATATGTGAAATGAATTTTTTCATGGTCTCATCCCAAGAGTCAGATTCAGCTGCAGTAGGAGCACAAACATCAACTAGCCATAGTACAACCACAATTTCACCCACTACTGATGTAACTCTGTGTGAGAACCTGCAGTGCTCAATTCTCAACCCAATGATCCACTTGAAAGTTAGATAAGTTCAAAGAAAAGATTCATTTCTTGAGAAGAAGTATACAGTCTCAAAAACATTGCTAGAAATAAAAAGCCCATGTGTGCTAACTCTACTTAACCCCTTTTTCCCTTCATCACCCTCATTTCCATCCCGTAGTCCTTTTTGTGCCTTTCACTGGTTCTCTCCTGGTCTCACGTTGGTACGACCTTGGGCATTCCTGAGAACCAGATAACAGTCCATCTGTGTATAACGGTTACTCTTCCATCTCCCCCCACCTTTTTTGAAACGGCAGAAACGAAGCAAGCAGGGTAATAAACTTTAATTAATAATTTGCGAGCCTTCTGACACTCTGCCTCAGAAGCTGATTTAAAATGGCCTAAATATGGTAAGTCAACAGGACCTGGCACCAGGAACTCTCAGCATTCTTGTTAGAACACAATCACCTTTAAAAGTCAATGTACTACATACAAATCCTTCAAGTTTCTAATGTGGGTACTTCCTTTCTAAAATCCTAGAAGCCTTTGTGTTAACGCAGTACTCACTGGAGCACTTCCTGACACTAGCCTCTTTAAAAAGTGTCAGATTTTTAAAAAGAAGTTATTCACACAAAATCTTTTCTATTTCTTAGGAAAGAGATGCCCCTGTTTTCTAGTTTTCTCTTTAAAAAGGTATCCTTTATATAGGAATCGGGAACTGATGAAAACAGCCTTGTTAACAACACTATAGAGCTCCAAAATATTAGGAGGAACAGATGCTAACTATGGCATTCATATAAAAAGATACATTTTAAGTTGCTTTGGCTGAGCAAAGGTGTGATCTAGAGATACTGGTTAAACTCACTGGTTTGCAACCTCCTTGGGTTTAGGCCTAGATAATGTTCACATTAAAGCAGCAGCAGCAAATTCTTAAGTAGCTTAGAATGAAATCTAAATCAAGAAGAATTTTTGGCTTTCCCTCCCAACCCTCTAATGACAGCTTCTTAAAGCCAAAAAGAGATCTATGTGTTGCACAGGGTACTGGAAAGACTGAAATCCAGAAAACTGATAATGACTGTGCATTTATGTTGGAAAACCATCTGTTGAAGAGAGTCCTTGGGCCAAGAGTGTCTCTTCAATCAGGTTTCACCATTCTGGCCATTTGCTGATAAGTGCAGTTTCCCTAAATTTCCTCTAATCGGTCTAATAATGGAGCAGTAGGCGCTATTATTCTGAAGTGGGAATGATTTAGAGACACTGCATTCAGAAAAGCCAATGATAGTAGTCAGGAGAGATAAGACTCTCTCTTGTGTGCAGGGGCAGGGGCTAAGTGGCTTTCCCTACTTCCGAATCCCCTTGCCTCTCTAGAAGCTCCCACGTGTCAGCTCAGGACTTAGGAGGCCTGAGACATCATGCCCAAATGAAAAATTGGAGAAAGGATGTCTATTATACCCAAAGCAATACTCTCTGTCAGAAGGGTAGAACCAAAAACAACAACAATAATACAACCTCTTCCTTCAATATGCCTAGTCACTGAATTGACAAAGCTACTGAAACCCTAATCCCAAATAGTGCTAGCCACAATCAGCTCTTTGAATTGTACTCAGACATAGACTGTGAGCCATGAAGCTGTGCTAGCACTGGAGGTCATACCCTCCCCATATACAGTCTTAGCTGATATTCTGGATGCAGCAGTCTGACCTAGCTGAAGTTTCTGAAACCCTTCAAATGCAGCTCCACATAAAGCATGTTATGGTTGTCCCAATGAGATGTAACTATGTCACATATTACATCATCCCGCAACCATGCAAAAATGCCACTGGGCTTCAGAGTTAGGGTTGACCTAGGAATACATGTGAACTGTTAATTTTGGTTTTCAGGAGAAACATCATTCAAGATAACAGCCTGGTTCACTAAGCCGTTGTTTGTTTAATAATCACAAATGGTTGGGTTTGGACAACTGCTAAACCAAAACCAAGTATGAGTGAACCTGGTCACTGAATCCTTGTTCTGCCTTTTCTCACAAGCACTTTTGTCTTATATGGATTAAGGTTTATTTTCTTTCCCCTCAACATTCACCAAGTCAGAACTTTACCAATTTCCTTTGGATTATATGGAAAAGAGTATCAGCATATTTGTAACCTTGAATCCCCAAATCCCAAATAACTTCCCTAGGAGTTTCACAGAAATGTTAAAAAACATTGGGGATAAGACAGCCAAGGGGTCAAATAGCAATCTCTCAGCACTGAAAGAACCCTCCAACTCCACCCCATAACACAGGAGTCACAGTAAACAGATCCCTTAAATCTTTAAGGTAAAATCTCACCAACATTAGATCAGAAGGTAGGTAGGTATGTTTTATTTATTTAAAGTATTTCTGTGTCACTGTTCATTACAGAAAAATCCCAGAGCTTAAAACTAACCATATAAATACTCCAGAATAATATAATTCCAACAATAATATTGTAAATACTATTAAAAGCAAGGTAGAAACCATCCCTTTCAGTTGAAATGTCAAAGGGAGGTAGTGGTTGGGGAAGCCCAGGGTTGCCTCTCTGTCATTGCCACATTGCCATTCACAAGCTGTGGTTTAGAGATAAGGACCTTCCCTGAAGCTCATAGATGTCTGGGAAGGTGAAGTGGAAAAGATTCTGCAAGTTATCTATGGTTTTCTAATACCAACAGAGCCTGCATCAGTAACAAAGTGGCAGGCAATGCAGATATTTCATCACAGTGTAATATGTGTATAGCCTAGCATCCTTGGCAGTATTCTAGCTGCAGCATTCTATACTAGTTGTAACTTCTGGACTAGTCTCAAGGGCAATCCCAGATTTAGTGCATTACAGTACAGTAATTTAATCTTCAGGTTGCCAATGCATGACTCATTGTGGCCACTCTGTTCCTGTTCAGAAATGGGCATAGATGACTCATTAGCCTCAGTCAGGCACCCCTAACCACAGAGATAATCAGGGCCTTCAATTCCAATGATGGACCCAGGAGCAAATATGTTCCTTCAGCATGGATGCAAACCCATCCAGAGTAGTGTGTAAATACCATTTTCTTATTGTGATTTCCCCTAGTGACTCAGTGCTTTCTTCTTATCTGGATTCAGCTTCAGTATAATGGCCCTAATCTGCTATGTTCAACCAATAGTTTAGTTTCTCTCCTGATTCAAACATATAGATGCAGTTTAATCTCTATAGAGATATAAACAACATTGAAAACTATAGTCTTTTGGAGCATTCTACTGCAAGGAGGCTGAACTACGGTTTCCCAATGCTATTCTCCAGAACCTACTTTTCAGATACGAACGGAACCATTATACAATGGTGCCCCTAATTACCAAACTATATGGAAAACACTCTGCTCCATTATACCCTTTTCATTGCAGGCTACCTCCCGCTGTAGGAAGACTATGCTCATGGTGGTGTCAACATCTTAATCTCTGCCAAATTATGTTCAACCATCTCTGTCCATCCCTGTAATGTGTGATCAGTTGGCTATAGGTATTAACTTGCAGGCAAAGAATCAGAGTTGTTTATTGATTAAAGTTTATCTCACCATGTAGAATGTTCTCCCAAACCAATGATAAGTGAGATGTATTTGAGGATTATTGATTACAGCTGCTAGTTTAATTCTCCAGTGCCAAATTGATTTTGGCAGGGAACTTCAGTGCAAGATGAGGTCCCAATTATGAAGCATTTTTTAAAAAAAATATATTGGTAGAGCCATTCTCAGACTTAAAAAATTGAACAGTGACAGAGAATGCTGTTTCAAGGACAATAATATTAACAATGCAAGTCAGAGATTAGCCCAATTCGTTTTTAAATTTGATTTGATTTTAAATGACTGACAATTCTGAGGGGGAACGCACATTTGGAGGGGTGCAAGGAGAGAGTACAGACATTGCATTATAGGATCCCCTAACCTGTCCTCATATATTACAAACTTTAAAGTTCTCTTCCATCCAGATAGTGGTAACTCTTTCCTCATTGCAATTAACCTCTGGTTTTGTGAGAAATAGACAGGAGAATAAGGGCTATATAACTATTGATGGCAATTGCCAAATTAGATAGTCAAACAAGCTTGCTAAGGCCACATCTCAATTCTTCAGATCACCCTTGGCTTCACAACTTAAACTATCTTTATGTAATTCAGAATCTAAACATGAATTCCTAAATATTTACCATCATCTGGTTATTTCCATCCAGGATTCCTTTAATGTTAAGTCTGTAACCAGAGAACTATCTTAAAATCCCACACATCTTGGTTTGACAGAGAATAAAAGCCAAGGCTCAATTACTTACATGCTACAGGGCTTATAGATATGGTGGCCACTATCTTCGAGACAAACTTCACAACTTAAAAAAAAGGATAGAAGTCTCTATTTAAGTAAAACAGAAACAAATGAATGAAAATGAAAAATTGGGGAAAACTGGTGCAAGTGCTGAAGGAGAATTTGTCCACTTTCTGGTGGTTAATTGTCAGTATAAACACCAGAAACTGAAGCCATGGCCAAAGTACAAGCTTTTTGTGCTAAGCAGGTTTGAGTATTTTATCAATGGTTTTAGTGCTAGGTTAAATGAAGCTTGTCCCTAGAAATTCACTACAAACTCTTTTTGACTGACATCTACTTTCATCCTCAGAAACTCTAAACTTATAGCCCAGCTAAAAAAATGGAAAGACATCTGTTGGAAATTTGATCCCTGTAGAATTGATAAAAGCTAACACAGTGGTGGGCTCCAATATTGGCCTCCCTCTTCATATGGATAGCTCTGTTGAGATGCCCAAACACTGGTGCTGTTCTATTAGTCCAATCTTTAAGAGAAGTGATAAATCATATCCTGCTGATCTCTATCAAACCTCTATCCTTAGTGTTATTAGTAAACTGTACGCTAAACATTTATGTAAGAAACTCAGTGATTGGGTAGAATAAGAACAAGTCTTGGCTGATGAACAAGTGGGCTTCAGGGCAGGATGATCAACAGTGGATCAATCTATTATCTTAAATCATTTGCAAAAAAATATTCCTCCCATCCCTTATGCTGTCCTTGTAGATTTAAAGGCAGCCTTTGATTTGATCTCTAGGGAGAGGCTGTGGAAAAAACTATTAAATACACCTATGGACTGCTGCCTCATTAAGATTAATCATGATACTCCATGAGAATACATATATGCAAGTTAGATGTATGTCAAGTGAAAGCCTTTCTGCCCAATTTTTACTGTGAAAAAACTTAAATAAGGTTGTCTTCTGACTCCCTTCTTACCTTGACAAAAAGTGGATTTTATCCCTCAGTGTTAGCAAGTAAATCAGTATCTGTTCTGCTTTATCTGTATCCTCTGTTTGATACAAGCTGGTTTCCAACAGAGTCTATAATTCTTAAGAAACTTATTGTAAGGAAGAAAAAATAGAAATTAATTATGGTAAAACAAAAGTGATTGAATTTACAAAATGATGTGCTAATCTCCTTCACAAATGGGAAACCAAACGACATCTTATTGAACAAGTTAAGACATTCAGAATTATACTTCAGAATTATAATACAATCCTGTAATACTTGGAAATAGCAAGAAAAATTTCCAATACAATAATTAAAATTGGCAACAACCACCATGGAAACAATTATGTCCCCCTGTAAGTATATTCTTTCAGACCAAGATGTTAAGCCTAATATTCTACGGGGCACAAATTTGTGTCTATAATGAAAAAAATGTGGAGGCAATCCATTTCAACTTATTATGAATGCTTTTTGTCCCTCACTACATTTCCAATGCAAGCTTGAGCCTTGAGGATTTGCTGATTAAAATACTGGCTAAAACTAATTTTGGAGGAGATATTTCCATCCCAGTTAATCCTTGTCAATAAATTCAACCACTCATGGGAAAAAAGTATAGCCTCAGAATTATCTTATTGTGGATTCCTGGTTCAATCATCAATAACAGTAGGGTCTGAGAGAGCTGTATAAGAGATCAAGCAATGTACCCTAGATTAAACTTACAGAAAGATGAGCAGAATCTCCAAGCACTGTAATATTGGCCTCTGGAACAGGTCTTTATCTATCCCTAAATATTTATACAATATTTTTTCTGTCCTGTATAGAAGTAACTTTCCTCTCATCAGGCTTAATGCTTTGCCATCAAGAGTTCTGGAAGGAAGGTACAGCAACCTTTCCTTCTAGGACCGAACCTGTCTTTGCACGGGGAGTGGGGTTGGGTTTGTTGAATCAATGTTTCATATTCTGCTGAATTATCCATCGTACCATACATAGTGTTCTGAATTAATATTACTCCTCTTTGTTAATCACTTCAACTGTACTGTGGAAGAGAACACATCCTTTTTATTAGCTGATAAATCTTCAGAAATCTAAAAAACGATGGTAAAATATTTCTCAGTCATGATCACAGGAAAGCATGGATATAATCAAGCATTGTTATATAACACTACATTAGAAAGTATTGTTCTCTTTTAATAGTTTAGGTCACAGGTTGTTGTTGATGCTTTATATTATATTTTGGTCTATGACAGTAAATGAATAAACATTGAAACTCTGGTCCATAGTGTCAAAAACCACTGAGAGATCACATAAACATAAAAAAAGTTGAACTCCTTCTATCCTTTCATGGTAAAAATCCTCCATCTTTATAAACCTATAGATAACTATAATTTAAGCAAAATGGCAGGCCAATCTTTTATTTGTAATTCAAGAATGGGATCATGAGAAAAATGAGAAAATGCTGAACACTGATATTCAGTTTTAAATATAGAAACCACAAATGTTAGAAAATCATCTACTTTCAGACCCCAATTTATCTTTTCCTGATGAAAAGCACTGTTGATCAAAACCCCAAGAAGTTTACTGGTATAAGTGAAGTGGTGTCTATCTATCTAAATGGGAGTGTGTGTGTCTATGTATGTGTATATACAACTAAAATGTACTGCCAATGCAAGACAAAGAAACAGAAGTTCAACACTTGCTTGCAATCCGTCTGAATATTTTTAAATTGGGACTTGGAAATTCTCTTTCTTGAAAAAACTACAAAGTTTGCTTGCAATTAAAAAATTTAAAGTACTGTTCCTAAGTCCTATTAGAAACAGCCACACAGACTGGATCTTGACAGCTTTCCTACTACTAGCAGCTCTCATATGGAAATTGAGGTATAAATCCAGGTAATGAAAGCAGTCAAACTGCTCATGAAGTGTCACATTATTATGAGAGTCTGTATCCTTTCTCAGATATTGCACTGTCAGTCAGTCATAAGGCTATTTCTTACATGACAGTAATTCTAGCCTGAGAGATCCCCAAAAACCCAATAACAAGCCTCAAACCTAAATCCCCTCTCTTATGACAGTTCCAACAATAAAATAGATGAATTCTTCTCTTTAATACTCTCTAGGAAATAGCAGATCACTCAGTGTCTGTAGATAAATAAAAATAAAATATTTACAAACAAGGAGGGGAGAAATGTGGGCATTATATATCACTGTACTTGAGAAGATGATTTGGTGCGAGAGGGTGTACAAACATTCTTTATAGTACCAGAAGGGAAGTGTGACAGCTTTAGCACGTCCGGGTGTGTTTTTTATTCTCCAGTATCAACTATACAGCTAAAATAAAAAAGGCTTCAGAAGAAGGAGGAAACAAGAGATTTAAATCATGTTTCTAAATTTTCCTTCAACCCCAGTATGGGTAGCTTTGTATATTCCACCAAAAACAGCAGGAAGGGAAGTATGATTGATTCATGCATCCGTTTCCTCTGCAGAGTTCAAATTATATAGAGAACAAGAGAGCCTTTCCTTCTCTAGTCCTTCAGATGGCTCCCTTAAATACAGTTTTAGGATTTTAAAGAAGAAATTAGGGGAGCTGGGAGGCCTGAATATTTAATTAAAGGCTTTATACTTTGCTCCCCATAACTAAGGCAATGACGCTCTGACCACAAGGCCGCAAGCAAATGGGAGTGATGCACCTTTTTCCAAAGCACAGCAGAACCAATTTTTTTTCTAAAAGAGAAAATTTATCCACACTTTACATAGGACTAGTAAAAGCAGAGAAAATGTGAAAACTGAATCAGTCATGCTTTCTTCTCCACCTATTCTGTAGAACATGAGTGAATAGTACAAATGCTAGGCCAAATTTTAAAAGCCCTGTGAAAGTTCTCATTTTCTGGCAAGAGGAATAAGAGGGTGCTTACGCTGACTTGTCTTTCGCTCCAGATGCTTCCTCTTTCCCTTTCGGGTATTGATAGGACAAAGGTTTTGCAGAACACGGCAACTTGTTTGGGCCACAGTGGCTGTACTGCTGGTTGCTGGACAAGAGAATACATGAACATGTACATGCCTCTTATCTGCACAAACACATACACATACCCAGTAAGTTCATTCTCTATCACAAGCAGCTTCTCTCCTAGTCACTTGAAATACAGCTGAGATTGCTGAAGACTTCCTTCATCAGAGACCTTTACCACAACAGGATCTCTAGGATGGATCAGGGCAATTAAATTGACAGCCAATTACTTCCACAAAGCCACCTGTT
This sequence comes from Python bivittatus, assembly GCF_059951505.1. Classification (NCBI taxonomy): domain Eukaryota; kingdom Metazoa; phylum Chordata; class Lepidosauria; order Squamata; family Pythonidae; genus Python; species Python bivittatus. The sequence goes on along the minus strand of NW_028277113.1, from coordinate 19,523,802 downwards.
CTCCCCTCAAGTATCTACTCCTCCCTTTCTTGCTTCATGGTCAGTTGTCACTGTTCTTCAGCCTCTGTTGTTGATTTTTTAAAGGGCCTTCTTCCTACAAAGTCCACCAACCACAGACAGCAGAAGCTGGAGTGCCTTTCAGAAAACTGGGCGCTGCAAGCAAAGGAGGGAAGCAGCAGGAAATGAAAGATAGAACAGCCAATAGGAATGGTCTACTAGGATTGAGAGAATTGTTTGTTTACTGTAAACAACTATTAGAAGCAACAGCAAGAACCACCACCACTGCAAATTAGGGAGGGTCTCTGGGCATTGCCTAAGCCACACCAAAGACCAAGAAGGGTCAAAAATGCAAAACTGTCCTGCATTCAGAAGAACAGGAATATTTGGGGTATTTTAAATATCTGTATACAGCCTTTTCTACTTAATATATTTGAAAAAAAAAAGCCCTCTTTTACCTTTACAATAAGTTACTATGTTTTTTTTTACAATTTATTTGATTAAATGGCTATTAGAACACTGAATTTTCTAAATAGCACTACCTTAACATGCATAGGAAATGGTTGGGATGTGGTAGAAATAGCCACTCTTTGATTTAGGAAAGGTGAGTACTTGAAGGATGGACCCTGAAGCATATGAAAAGTCCCCTATCTAGAAGTATCAAGCCATTCTAAGTATCTTCTATACAGAATTGAACAGGGACAACACCTAGCTGGAAGGAGCATTTTTTACTGAATCGGTTGCTATTATACTTACATATTTAAGATTCTAATATATCCAATTCATTTCAGGATGTAAGAAACTCACAAGGCCTATGTATAAGATCTTGAAGAATTGCTATCAGGCATTGTTGCTGTTGCTCCCTCATTTGATCAGCAGGGGAGATGCATGACCACAACATATTTATTTAGCTCTGTGAAAAGCAGGTCTTCAAGCAGGAAGGGAATGTCAAGCAGTACGTGAAGACTGTTACCCTATGAAAATATATAGCAGCCGAATATATTTGGGAAATGAAATTGGTAAAGCAGCAAATGATAAAAGCATAATCTTCCTCACCACATTTTGTTTACAAGGTAACTCAATTTATGGGATGACATCTATCCCTTAGAACTTATATCCCAAGCATTCATTAACAAGTATTTCCAACTGTGCAAGATATTAGCATCATTTTCAAGGTGCAGATGGTGTTAAAATTTAATATAAATATAAGATTAAAATTGCAAAAGAGAGGACACCAATTTCATCTATAAAGGAAGCAGTTTCTGCCTCTCTAGGAAAGCTTATTTGGGGTTAATTAGCTTTTATTTTATTCAGCTGGGGCATTAATAAAAAAAGACTCCCATTCTTGGTGTACTCTGTGATGTTCTAAGTAACCACTAGAGACACAGGAACTAGTTAAACATTACTATTCATGCTTGACAGCATTTTGTTTTTTATAAAATCTAGAACAGAAACTCTTGCATTACAATTTAGCCATGGGATTAAAAAAAAAAGAAAACAAGTCCACTTCTATAAAGAATTGGTTAAAATTGGCTTCACTAAATGATAATAGAGCAGAAGACAACAGTGGACTCTAGCAGCTTCTAGTTTCCTGATGTGCATGACCTAGGGTCAGCCTTCAAGAAACCAATTTGCATTAAACTGCCAGAGAATCTTAGAATAAAATACTGGCCACAAGTCTGTTCTCTGATTCTCAATGGCACTAGCAAGGCTTTTTACCTTTCCCTCGGTTTACTGGGAACTATTCTGAACTGCTACAGAGCTGGCCTCTGACTGTGTGCAGTACATACACAGCTAACATAGCATAACTCAGTTTTATCCCAGTTGCATCTTATCCTGTTTGGATTTCCAGAAACTGGGTCAAGCAACATTTGTTGTTATTTGCGGTTCAAAGAGCACAGCAAGGTACAAATGTTTGTTAATGAGCCATACTTTTTTTTTTTTTAATCCATTCAATCATGGCTGATTCTTGGAGACTGCCTGAACAAGTCCCTGTAGTTTTCTTGGCAAGGTTTTTTGGAAGTGGTTTGCCATTGTCTGCTTCCTAGGGCTAAGAGAGAGTGACTGGCCTAAGGTCATCCAGCTGGCTTTGTGCCTAGGTGGGACTAGAACTCACGGTCTCCCAGTTTCTAGCCTGATGCCTTAACCACTACACCAAACTGGCTGTCTTATGAGCCATACATAACAACATTACAATGATGGTGTATGAGCTTGTTACTTAATACCACACAAACAGAGAATGAAAGAAGGCCAATGAAAATTACAAGCAAAAATTCACTTTTGAAGGGGAGTTGCTTGAGGGAAAAAAATAGCTGGAGTGGATTACTTGGGGAAAGAATGAAACATGTTTCTTACCCTTTTAAATTTGGTTTTGAAACAAATGATGGTCTAACATTATGTATGGAACAGGTCATTATAACTTGATCAGCCTAGGGCACAGCAAAGAGGATAATTTTACATAAATGGAAAGAAACTTTGGGGACAAGGTTCAACAGTGCAGAAAAGGGTCTTAACACGTTACAGAGGATAATACTGACTTAATGGAGAAAATCATGTAGTTGCTAGGAGTCAAAAACAACTTGATAGCACATAATCCATCAATTGCTCTCAATGACAACAGAACCAAATGTAATGGATTTCATAGCATGAGCAGTCTACTGTGATCATCCATGTAACTGTCTTTGAAGTAAATGTTGCTGAAGGAGCAACAGAAACAACAGCAGATAACAGGAACTATTATTTTAAAAGTGAATATTTTTATACCATGACAATGTTGATATCACAGAAAAGGTCCTGCTCTGTCCTGTTAATTAAATTTATATAGTGGTTGGACATTATAATAATCTTTTGAGGCCTTGTTCAATTTATAGTAGGTTCAAATAGGAGGTAGCTTACAACTTTACTCATACATACTCAAGTCTCAAGGACATTTCTTTCCTTTACAGCACAGAAGTACTTATTCTAATTTATAGGATATAAAGATTTTACAAGCAGAAATTTGAGGAGCATTTTCTTAGTAGACAATAGTGACATGTGTATCAAGGTTAAATTATATAAACCTAAAGTGTCACATATTATGCTTTAAAACAAATACCGTGGAACAGCAGGAGTTGAGAATAAAAAAACAAATTTGTTTAATGAATTGAGGTCTGAAGGTCTGTGTTTCAGTATTAAACTATTCCTTTGATCTCTGCCATGAAGAGCAAACAATTCTTGTGCTTTCATCTGTAAAAAGTGACTTGCTTTCTACAGAGCTGAGATTGCAGTCTTTCATTTCTGAAGAGAAATGTGACTGCACTATGTCACCCAAAGTCAGAGAACATTACAGCCCAGCATCGTAAGTTATTTATAGACATAAAGGGGGTTTGGAAAACAAATCAAGCACTGATGCAGTGTTGCAAGACTTTACATCCTACCATAGGATTGCAAGACTTTACATCCTACCATAGGATTCATGTCCAGTACACAAAGATGTCATAAAATTATTCTTTTCCTCTGAAACATCATTACAACTCTATATAGATTATGTTAGACTCTGATCTTGCTTTGGCCATGTAGAACAAATGCAGGGTCTACAACTTTCTTATACTTACTGCTCAAGCTCTGCCATAATCTCCATTGGTTTCCATTCCAAATAGAAAATGAGGGATGGGAAGAACCATTGCAACTTTTCCCATCCCTCTTCTACTGGATACTAAATAAATAGGCAACATTAAGAACAAAGAAAGAGTAAATGTCTCACCTGTATTTAGATGAAATTTATCTAAACAAAATAATTCAGAGATAGTATACTGACATTACATATTGTCAAGCCCATGGTTTGTAACTGGTTTATAACTGAATGTTAGACTACTAGAAAGGCTGAATGAAGAAAAAAATGGTGCCTTTGGTGCTGAAGAAAATTGTTGACAGTATTTTGGACTGCAAGAAAACCAAATAATTCACTGCTAGATGAAGTAAAATAAGAATGCTAAATAGAGGCTTTAATAAATAAGTAAAAGCTTAGATATTTTGGACAAATAATAAGCATTACTGGAGAAGACCCTGATGCTTAAAAAACCTTGAAGGCAATAAAAAATGGAGGAAAAAAAAAAAAAAGGGGGTGGCTAGATGCTATCACCAATGATGTAAGTATGAGCTTACAAGAACTCAAAGATGCAGTTACTGACAGTCCTGGTGTCTTTTTATGTCCACTGGGTCACAGAAAATTGGAAGCAACTGAACAAGTGATCAACATGTCAACAGAAACATATAAATTTGAACTGTTATATCTAAACTAAATATTCACAGAACATTTTCTCCTAAAACTACTTAACACTTATATAAAATGTTGAGGACCACTTTTCAATATATCCCATTTCTACAAATTTAAAATTATAATTAATTCAACAACAATAACAAAACGTCTATGGTGAAATTGGTGTGTACTGCTGTGCCCTTCTAGCTTTCAGGTCCAGTCCTTAAAATTAAAATTCTGACACATATGATTAATGCATATTAGTATTTAATATATGTGTTTAGATCATCCATGCAAGAATCACTGTCTGTACCCTCTGAATTTATTTTGTTCTTTTGTTCCTTTGTGTTCCTATACAGTTCTCCTTTTTCTTAATCTTCAGAGCAATTGTTCAGAGCAATGATTAGTCATCAGAACTCCTTTCCAATCAGCTGCTATCTTCCTAAGACTTCCTTGTGTTTAAGACTTTATTTTCATACTTTCCAACCTAGAAACATATTGGAAAAATACAAAGTAAAGGGGCACAGGACACTGTTCATCCGTCAGCAGGATCTCACATCCAAATTAAAACAGAACAAGACCAAACTCTGTGTGTGGGGAGAAGCTGGCAAAAGAAAGATAAAATCTGAAAGTGGGCTGAATCCAGGTAGGATTGTGGAGAAAAAAATTCTAGAAAAAAAGAATGGGCAAGACTGTTGGACCATGGCTTGGGATACTGCTGACTGCTCCATTTTTCAGTCCACAATGTCTTAATCATGTGACCCAGAGTGGAACTTGGAAAGAATTCCAGAAATCATGCTTAGCACAATTTGGTTACCATGTTTCTTCTTCCTTCTCTTTCTTCTATTCCACCTTGGCTACACCTAAGAAACTTAAATTCTGCATTTAAGAATTAAATTCTGATTTCTTTTGAAATTAGTATTCTCAGACTTGTTCAGAACATGGACAAATATATCATGAGTATATTCTATCCCATTAAAATAGGCATTTTCTATTTCACTTGCTTTTACACTTTTAAGAATCATTACCTAGAAAAGTGGGTCAAGACTGGTCTTCAGTTTTGGGTGGGTTATAAATGCTGTAAAATAAAATAAATAACTTATTTAAAAATGTATCTAGCTTTTTTCAACACCATATTTCATGTAAAATCATGCAAGATTTGTTTCCTACGTGGTAGGTACCCCATCTTCATCTTCCCAAATTTTATAAATTATTTAAAAATATTAACAAAAAGAAGTATGCTCAAAAATAAGTGGCAGAATAAATCATTCTCTCTGTTTTATAATGGGTATGGTTTTCTCCTTGGTACCATCAAAACTGGCAGGGCAAGCTACTGTATATAAACAGGGAACAAACCTCACACTCTAGAGACTAGAGTTGGATGTTAATCTCTGCTTATCTGGGTGGTGGCTGCTGGAGGGGATGTGTTCTGGTCTTTTTGTTTCCTTCTTAGCTTTTTGTTGTTTCTTTTGAATTGTGCATAAATATGGTTTATTTCTATGTCTACTGATGGCTGATTTGTCTGAATGCCAAGCTTCCAGGAATTCCCTAGTGTTTTTGGATTTGGCTTGATCTAGGATGCTCACAGTTTCCCAATTGAAACTGTGGTTGAATCTGTCCATGTGTTGTGAGATTAAGGAGTTTTCATTGTGTCTTCTGACTGCTAGTCGGTGTTCATGGATGTGCTCTGCTAGTCTTCTGCCTGTCTGTCCTACATAGTGACTGTTACAGTCCTTACACTGTATGTTGTAGATGACTCCTATTTTTTCTTCTTGGGCAACAGGGTCTTTTGGTTTACTTAAGATGTTTTGGAGGGCTTTAGTTGGTTTGTGTGCTATTGTAATGCTGTGTGGTTGTAACAGCCTGTTGGTTTATATACTATATATTAACAGGGAGCAAACCTCACACTCACTAGCACTGATGATGTTACCTAGTTGGGTAATGAAATGTCTGCAAGCAAACAACCAAGCTCAGAGAGCACCAAGGACTCCACAGTTCAACCCTGAGCTACATATATTCTCTTTTATTGCAAATATATTGTTTTGCTTTTAAAGACAGATTTACATCTTTCTTCATTCACAATCCCTAGGAGATCATCAGCTGTGCTGAGTTTGCTGGTAAGGAACAGAATACTATATCTATAATCACTGGAGCTCAAAGACAGGCTTAGTTAATGCCTTTTATATTAAACAATATCAGGTGACAAGTCCTGGGTATAAGATAATAGATATCCTGTATTTAAGAAGCACCAGATCTCTGTATGCAATGAAGCAATGATTTTTAAAATACAAATGCATAGAATCCTTAGAATCAAGGCTACAGTGATTGAGATCACTGAACTATCACAGGAGCAGATATATAGAATAACTAATCTGAGCTGGTTTTGCTTTCCTTCATAAGCGAGTGGTTCTTTCAAATGTAAGACAACTCCCTAGCACAACATTGATTTTGTCTCAAACTAAACAAATTATGCCATATGGCCCCAAATAAACCTTATAAAAAAATTTCCCTAATCTAAAATATTGCTCTAAAATAAACTAAAATTAGCCAGGTGGTGTTTCTTTAACTGGAAGGAAGGTAAATGTAGATTGCAACTTCTGTTCTGATTACTACATGTTCTATATTAATAAAAGTTTTAAAGCAGGAGTGAAAGAAACTGTAAGACTTGCACCACTCATGAGATATTGGTAATTCTGCTTAAACACTGTTTGGAAATTATTTTATATGAACTGATTATATTCTGCCTATTACTTCACCAAGTGGGCTCAATTCAATTTTATCACAGGTCTGGAACAAACAAAAAATAAAAGATAAAATAATATTTAAATACTAATAATGTAAAAAAAAAAAGGCTTAAAGAAACCCATGTGAGCATATTTTGGCTAAAGATCAAGAGTTGTGGATTCAGTAGTGGTCCCAAGGCATTCCTACCAAAAAATGAACACAATTTTCCACATAATATATAGGTAGATGTTGTTACTTTTAATGTAAACTTTTAATGCTTATTGCCAAAAACAGCTTTTCCCAATCTGTTACTTTACAGATAAGTTATATTTCAATTCCCATAAATCTAGTCATACTTTTGCAGAAGAATCAGTTGGACTAGGCTCAAACACAATCCTTTCCCCCAACTTAAAAAAAACACATTTATAAATAAACAGAAATGCTAAATATGCTAAATATATAGAGAACAAAATAATCGGTATAAATATGAACTATTCATCAAGAAAATAATAGGTACTATGTACAGTATGACATCTGAAGTAAAGCACAATTATGTTCCTGAACTATTTTGAAATAATCAAACATGTAAACAGATCATTGTGTAAACTATATAATTTTACATCTAACTAATTTTTAACTACCAATATGACTGTTTTTAATATATCAAAAAAAACAACAACCCAACACTCTTAACAGTGACATGTGTACACATTAAACAGTCATGAATATATTTTCTTGGTTTTCTTTCCCTAGCAATGATTAATGCAGCCTATCAGAAGCCAGATGGTGCAAAACCAAACCCATCAATCAAAATGAAAAGACCACAGAGTGCTCCTCCACAATGATGTGCTTGGAAATGGAAATTTTCTTCATAGACTCTTGGCCACAATATGCAGAACAAACCCTAAATAAGCTTGCACTGTCGCCAAAAAGCTGGCAGAAATGGCTTGGGCTTTGTTAGGTAGTAAAGAGCTGAAGAAGCAATGTCTGCTGCTCAGAGAAGGAAGGATTATAAAAACCCAAATGTGAAGAGAAAAAAGTTAAAAGTGGGTTTTAAAATTATTTTAATAATATTTGCTTTGATGACAGATTCTGTCAAGCTGTCCATTCGCTGCTGATTTAATATGGGATAATGCCACGCATTAATAAGCAGCTGCCACTGTCTGCCTGACACAAGAATCAGCATTTAATGACTTGTCCTGCACAAGCGTTTTAAATACAGTAATCCTAAATGTCTTGGTTTTACAATGCATCCTTTTCCTTCTAAAGTTCTGAAAGAAAACAAATGTTCATGCATTTACACATTAAACTGTTACGGATGGTTCCTGATTAATTTCTCTCAGCAAAAAAACACTGTGAATGTACTACTAGCAAATTTCACAGAGTATACGTGGGGGAGTTTTACACAATTTCTGTTTTGTGTGAAAATTCAAAATAAATTTTGTGTCTCTGTGATAAAAGTATACACACACATATACATATACAAGCAATATATACCTTCATAAATATATGATTGTCAGAGTAAAATAACCTTAAGGATACATTTGTTGAGACCTAGAGTACAACTGATATTTACCAGACTAATTATACATTCAACCCATGCTTCTTCATCCCAACAATTTCATACAGGATTAAAATCCTTTATTAAAACATTATTTCCCAGTAATACTGAATAGTATCACATAATTCTACAAGCCACTTACAGAGAAACATATATATTAAAATGAAGAGATTTCTTGTAAGATATGTTGTTAAAAATGATTTCAGTAAGATTTATGCAAGTGAATAGATCTCAAAACTGAAATACAACACATACTATGAAGGTAGCTTATGAGTGACACTCCAGCTGAAGAATGCTGGCTGCTTTAGAAGACAAGGCTTTGAGAACAATTCTTAGAAAAGAGGCACCTTGTCCTAGTAAACCAGAACAAAGTACAATCAAGATGGCAGGAATGGTTCACATGGTAACCATGAGTGTTTAGCAGGGGAAATACTTCATGCTCTCATCAGCTTGAGCATTTCATTCTATCCTGCACTGTGAACTTTGTAAACACATTTCTACCTTATAGAAAAGGTAAAAATATCCATCCATGAAAGGTGAATCTGTGAGTTAACAAAATAACATCATTAGCATGTTTAATCATTTGCCAAATTGTCAATTTTAATCTATTTTAACACAATATTTTATAATTTTATGTGTTGTATATGCTTTAAAATATTATTAGATGTTGGCATTTGTATATCAGCCAGAGACTTAGGTGGTACTTGCTCTTTCACTATATATTTATAACTATGGTAAAAGGTGAAATGCCATATGCATATCAACTGTGGAAAGAATCCATTCCTTGCCATCCTGTGATCCAAAACAAAGCAAAAATAAAGGAAATCACACATCCTTGATCACATTAAAAGTTGGACCCAGGTGAGGGACTGCCACTAGCTGGTTCTGATGATCCGGAGGCAAAGCTTTGTCTCCCTTCTCTCTGAGCTATTCTGCTGGAGCAACCACAAGAGTAAAGTAGGAAGACTAATGTGACATGGTTCTTGAGATAGCCACAGAAAGTGAGAATCTGCTTTTTTAAGGATAGGGACAAGGACACACTTTTTTTTCCAAAAACTTTACATATTCCCAGAATGCATCCTATGCAAACATAAATTTTAAGTACAGAACTTCACAGAATACAGCACAAACCCCTTCCGAATACAAGAGGACTCTCAGAAAAACATACTCTTACACAAAATCTGAATGTATTAAACTATTTGGCTTGCATATGTGCTATTACTTATTTATTTAAGTAATACACTGTAACTCATACAATGGACAGAATTAAAAATGCATCTGAATACAATAACAATGTCCAAAAAAGAGGGTAATGCTTAACAAAGTAGGCACATCTAGCTTTGTTTATTGAAATAGACAAGGTTAGATGTGCCTGCTTGGTTAAGCATTCTTTTATTTTTAAGAAAGACCCACTGCCCCTCTTTCAAAAGACTATCCAAACCTCCCTACCATGAAACGCTATGAATCGAATTGTTCACTTTTATTTTTAAATTTTTCATTTGGTATTTTGAAAACTCTTTAATAAAAACGTTTCAAATTCACAAAGTGAAAAACTGACAGAGTTAAGGGAGATGTAGACATGGGTGAGCTATCCAGCTTCAAGTTACTTGCCCTTTCAAGACATCTGGCAGTGTTCTTCCATGCTTGGCTCTTTGATTTGATACCATTTCCCTGCATATATCTATCATGCCCATGTTCAGGAAAGACCCAAGCCATACTCCTTTCATTTGTTGGAAAATCTCTGTGGGTAATTTCCAAGTTTTGTTTGCACCCAGCATACTCTCAGTCAATCCCTCTATCCATATCAGAGCAAGCACACGCCACTCAATACAGCTAGCAAAAATATTGCCTGATATTTATTAATTAAACATCATTAAACAATAATGGGCAACAGTGGGACAAAAGCAGGGAGGGAGATGTGAATAACAGACAAGAATTTAGTTTATCAACAGCACAGAACTTTTCAGAGCCACTGGAAACATTACTGTGGGTAATTAGCACTGGCAGTCCCAAAGGGAGTGACCTTTGTTTATTCCATCTTTAAACCTCTTATGGACATAACAGCAGCAAAACAGAGATGGAAAGTAACACACCAGGTGATGATCCCTCCTCTATTCAGCACCATAAGGGGAACATTTTGGTGGATGGAGATGACGTATCCAACAGCATTAACCTAATTAATGATCCCTATGGAAATAATCTATACTGCCTATTGTTCTGAATAACTGACCTACACTTTTGGCCAAGCAGAGAGTCTTCTTATTGTTGCTAGTCACCCATGGAATAGAGACACTTACGAAGGGAAACCTGAAGAAAATAAGGCTCAACCAAGCCTCGATCCTTTAAGTTGCTATTATTATACTGCCTAATATATAATAAGGCTCTAGGATGCAACACAACCACAAAATCTCAAACCAGCCTTGCATAAAAGTCTAACAAAGGGTAGGTACACTGCAAAGGACACCTGGTTAACAACCTGTAAATATTGTTTGCTTGCTTTTGTACAAGTGTTCTAAGATAAACTTGAATATAAAAATTGCCTAGATGTTTTGACCTTCAAAAATATGGAAACGAGGCTGAAAAAAAAGATGGATTTATAATTTCAAAAATTGTCTGTTTCAGGCATCTTTCGGGAAATAACCTGAAACCATCTCAGCACGTCATTCAATGTGCATATCTGTCAGCTATTCCATATTCCATTAGATTGAAATTACATGCAGACTTATGGCATGAACAGCAGCTAATTTTAATCCTTCCTATCCACTCATCAGGTTTGTTTGTTTGTTTGTTTGTTTATTTATTTATTTATTTATTTTACTGCCTTAGATAATAGAGCATCTGAAAATTTAAAAGCTTTCATATTATTTTATGATTTTGAATTTGGCTTAATAAAATTACTGTCCAGATGTCGGTTATAGAACTTTTCTTGTAATCAACACAGTGAACTTAATTTTTAAATAAGTTTTAGTCTACCATCTAGCTACTCTTCAGGATGTGTCCTTCCACATGTCTTTTATAAACATAAGTTGAAGAAGTTACTCTAACTCAGGAAAAGCAAGTCAAAATTCATTAGAAAAATTGTCCTTTGTATTATGAATTTTTTCTCAGGGGGAACTGTTCGTGAACAGACTACCTTTCTGCACTAAGTCATAAAAAACATTCCAACTTCTCAAACATCTCTCATTTGCTTTCAAAAGGAAAAAGAAGTGAAGCAGCTTAAGAATGGTTTGACATGAAGTTTTAACAACATAAATCATGCTGGTTTGGAAAGAACACTGAAACTGCCTTTTTAATCTGAAAAGAATCATAATCACATAATTTTGAACAAGTATACCACATAATACTAGAAATAATGTAGGGTGTTTCTAAATTACATGTTAGAGAATTATAGTTCATCTTAAAAGTTTTTGAGTATCAAACTCAAAATATAAGATAGCTGTGAGAAAAGAAGTGATAGGCGAGAACAAAGTTGAGATCAAAAAGAAATAACTTTTTACATATTAGGCTACAGAATTTAGAAATGTGATTGATTTCTTAAATGCAAGGCAAAACAGTATCAGTGAAACAGATACAATTGCAGAATGAAGACAATCTGAATCACAAACATACTGTATTATCATGTAACAGACAGAAAATAATATCTTAACTCATGCTTTCAAATGTTAAATGGAACAAGATTGCTTAAACCTAACCCTGGATATTTGTTTAGAGCTTTCAACTACATAAACGGTAGGTACCTGAGTTTGAATGAAATCCACCTCCACCCCCAAAAAGAGGGAAGAAGTAAATTAGAAAAATCTCAGTTTGGAGCTTTTCCAGTTTGGAGAAAGATTTTCAGAATGTTGAAAGAAATCTCATCAGCTTTATTTATTTGTTAGTTCTGGCATCTGTTTCTCTGCAGGATTTCATCAGACTCCTGGGACATGCATTAACCTCTGCCTTTTTGTTTGTTTGTTTGTTTTAACACAACCATAGTGCCCCTGAACTGTGAGCTGTGAAACTTACAGTTCACAGTCTCAGAGGTGTGAATCCTTACGGAGGCAGATATATCCTAAGAACTAGAAAAAGACGCTCCATCACAGTTGAAAAGTTCAGGATGAAATGTGGGAAAGAAAAATGGGATGTCTCTTTTACTTGATGGCTGGGGAGAAAAATGGGTGTTCTCTACTTTCTGGATGCAGTGCTTCAAATCACTGTCAACAAATAAGCACATTTTTTGCACATGTGTGTGGCAAGGATGACAAACTAGACAAGTGTTTGAAACACCCAAAATGAGACTGTACCTTCTCCTTCAGCTTCCATTCCATAGAAACTCTCAAAAGCTGAATTTCTAAACACTAACAGAGAAAAACCCTGCAGCTATGCAGATAAATGCCTATTATGCAATTACTACATCTTATAGTTTAGATTCCACATGGAAATATTTCTGGCACTGCTATAATTCCTTTGGCCCTAGTTCAGAGTTTTGTGCACACACCCTGCTTTTGGGGTCCTGTCTAATTCAGCAGCCTCTCCCAATTAGAAACCAAAAGAAGTTTTGGAATTGCGCTGAACAGAAGGAAGACGGACAGTGAAGAATACGAACCACCCACCATCTTCTTTAAAGATTAGGATTTTGCTGGATTATAGCCATAATGTAGGGAAAAAAATCCACTGAAGTCATTGTGGCTAACTTCAAAGAATTGAAAAGAATGATAGTTTTAAACACTGCATCTGTGGAAAATATTAGGAACTAAAATATGTAAAGTGAATTAAATAGCTGGGCCACCCTAAGGCAGCAGCTGCATGAATGTATTGAATTACAGAAACTATAACCTAGAAATTTTAACGTCCTGTGAACATTATTAGGTTACAGCAAATGTTTAAGCTAAAAAACAACTGCATGGGATTTGTACATAGGAGCTGCTTCCGGTAGCAGGATTGAATTTGGGTAAAGGAACTTATTAATTAATAAGATACAAATATAAAATCTGTGGAACACAGATTTGTTTAGGAAGATCTTATCCTTTGACCTTGCTGTATTCATTTTCTTCTAGTCCTCCAAAACATATCCTTCAAAAACTATTTGTCATTCACTTCTGCTACTTTTGTTATTTTATGTATTTTAAAATACATAAAACAGTATCAGAATAACAAACCTAAATACTTATATTATTTTCCAGCCCTTACACTGAGTAATATGAAAAATGAACGTACATGTTCATAAACAAAGTCAGAATGATTTCAGGATATTTTGATACATAGCGCCACAAAAGGAATGAACTGGAATGGAGCTGGGGAACACAAGTGGCCAAGCTCTAACAGAAGGGCTAATAAAAGAACAGGAGGATGTGTAGTACTATGAATGGAAAAAATGTCCCACCACAAAATTCAGATGTGGAAAAATTTCAAAGGTTTCTGGATGTTCAGTTGCTTCTCTTGCTTCTTAATTGAGCTAGTCTTATATTATATATATCTCCTGCTCTACAATGCAATGAAATAATCCCATCACAAACATGGTTTTCCTGCTTTTTCTTTTTAATTAATTTACATGTTTTAAAATTTGTACTATTAATCCTGGCACCCGAGGGATAGAGGAGGAGGAGGACAAGAAACATCCACATTAGAGCAGGGATTGCCTTCTCATATGCCATAAGTACTGATAATTTACCTCCACAATCATGCCCTCAACTTTGTTGAATCATGTCAGGCCTCAGTTGGTCGTGAGCATAATTGGGCAATGGTGATGATTCTGGAATCATCAACTATAATGTTTTTTTTCCCTTTCCTGAGAATAAGATTCTCAGACACAGGGTCAGGATCAGAATGAGGATCAGTGTTGTTTCTTCACTCAGAGAAAAGTTAAGTAGCGGATTATCCAACATGGTAGCTTATTGTTTCAAGGTATGCGTCACCCCTTCTTATTTCATTTCACAGAGTTTGACAGTCACAGCGGCTGCTCTGTTCCAACATACAACTGTAAAATTATGGCTGACTTAGAGAAAATATGAAAAAAGCATCCCCACAGAAACGTCTACAGTATGGTTGGAAATCCTAGCCAGAACAGTATAAATAAATCAAGTAACTCCGCTGACTGATAAATGGACCACTGATGACAAGTTAAGAAACTGCAGATTCTTGTACACGTTAAAAGAACCCAATGTTCAAAAGTCCTGCTAAGCTCTCGAGACTCAGTTAAAAACAAAACATACCACTGAAGGAGAAAAAAGGAAGACATCAGGACAATTCATTGATCCATTAAAACCAATGACTAAGAGACCAAGCAAAATGGAGAGCCCTAAATTCCAGTCAAAGGAAAATACTTTTTTTCATATAGTTAGATTCTGTTTCCCATGGATGGATCCTTAAAGTATCTTTTCTTGGCCAAAAAGCATGAACCAAGTCAATACTCAGCTTTAGTAGTTGAATAATATGAATATCATGGTGCAATGAAAAAAACCCCTGCATTTTATTTTTACCTTGTGATCATATGGATTGTATGAATGAAACAGTTTGGATAGCTCTTTTGTTCTTTGTTTCTTCTGTAGGGAAAGAAGAAAAATATGATTTTTAAAGAAAATTAGACATACAGAAATAATACATTTTAATCAGTACTCAGTAAATAACAATGGGTACAATTTTGCAAAGAAAAAAAGCCCTATTCCCTTAAAAAATAGTTTTCTTCATTTAAGGAGAAAACTAAAATGACTAGCAAGCAATGTAAACATATACTGGTATGCAAGAATTTTCAGTACATTCCCCAGTTTGTCACTGTTGCATACATTTTTGCTCAGTGGAAAGGACAAAAACAGCAGCTCTCCCCACCGTTCTTTTGTGCAGGCACTGGGAAGACTGAGGTTCTATTCCAGTGTTTCTCAACCTAGACAACTTTAAGATTTGTGGACTTCAACTCCCAGAATTCCCCCTGCTGGCTGGGGAAATCTGGGAGCTGAAGTCCACACATCTTAAAGTTGCCAAGGTTGAGAAATGCTGCTCTATTCCATTTTCAGTCACAGAAGGTCACTAGATACCTTGGGCCAATCATTCTCTCTCAGTCAGAACTACCTTATAGGTTTATAATTGTGGGGAAAAACAGGAGGAGAGACCATTCTCTGCACTGCCCTGACTTCATGAACAAAAGGCAAGATAGAAACCTAATAAATAAATGCTTCTAGATCGCCTGGTAGGTCATAGGCAACTCATATATTATTAATCAAGCCAATTCTAAATTTTAAATTACCCTCAACAACATTATTGACAAAATTATTCACAGTAAAATAATACATTGTAGTTATTTTTATAGTAATTTTATTAAAAATTATAATTACAACAATAAAAACTAATGCAACTAAAAAAAAAGAAAAAAAAGAAAAAATAGAAGGTGCAGAACAGAAAAAATAGAAAAATAGAAAAGAAATAAAAAGTAAGAACATAGTAAAGAAAAAGAAAAGAAATATATAAAGAAATAACTTCCTCTTTTATCACAAGTATAAACAATTTTAGTAACTTATCACCTTCTCTTAAAATACAACAAATGATCTCTTCTTCCCATACCCCATCTCTTATCTATAAACAAATCCTTAAAGCCTTGTTGTTTCAGTCCTAATCAGCAAAAGTCCATTAAGGGTTACCAGAGATAACAACATATTTATTTTAACCTTGATCAAATAAACCAACTTTATATTCCTTCCTTTTGCTTCTAACAATCTTGATCTTTAGTCCCTTCAAATAATGTCCTAGAACTTGATTTCTTTTCATTTTTTCTTTGTCCCTTCTCACAAATTTCTTCAAAGCATTAACAAGCCTCTTTTCTAAATCCAATATAGGAAAATTATCCATGTCACTCTCTTGGTTTGTTGTTTGTACATCCCTTTTAATTATTAAGACACTAGCCGGCTTCTTTTATATGTCCCATGTAACATCTTTTTCCATGTCACTCTTATAGTCTGTCATTTTAAAATCCACTTTCAAATCAGTCTCAATCTTGTCAGGTAAAACTTGTTCCTCTTCCATAACATCTTTTAAACACATCTATATGTTTGCCTATCTATAAAGGCAAACACTTGTAAAATTAACTTCTGGGTCCATTGTTCAAACATATCCTTCATATGTCCAATGTTAAAATGTTTTGCTTCATTCTGTATTTGTAAGTTGAGTTTGAGTGTTCTGCTCCTTTAATTGTAGTTTTTAGTTCCTTCTAGTTCCCTCTAGTGTCCAATTATTAAAGTCTTACCTTATTCTGTTTTTTAAAAAAGAATGAAAAACAACAGCATTTTTCCACAGGAAGGATTCTTTATAATTAATTCCAAAATCCTATTTCAAATTTATCTGGGCTCTTAGTTCATTTGTAACTTTCTAAAATCAAAGTTTCAATCACCCTTTAGCTGTTTATTCCCTCCCCCCCCCCAATTTTTTTTAAGTTCTTAAACTTGTATTTAAAACTTCTTTCACTAAGGATTGAAGGAAATTCACCCGGTGCTATAAAACTTGTCAATCCAAAGGTTCTTAATAGCTGAAAAGCAGCTAATGAGCAATTTCCGAAAGTGATTAGAAAAGAAGTATGTGAACCCAATGACCTTTCAAAGGTACCAACCATGGTATGAGCAACATGGTTAATCTCTCATCTCCCAGAGCTCTAAACCCGCTGTCTTGTGATCTCTTTGTGAGGAGCAGCTGTCTGGAACACTTGTGGGTGATCTAAAGTTCTCTCCTTGTCCAGAGGAACTATTGAAGAGCTGGTCTACTTGCTGGATCTTCATTCTGCTGAGGTTGTCAGCAATGCCTTTCGCAGAGCCATCTTCAGTCCTCCATTTCTTCCCCAGAAGTCATTATATTGTAATATTTATTGATAGAATAATTTTTGGTTTTAAAATAATTTCATATTATATTAACTGTATCTGTTAACACTGATAGTTACTTGCCCCAAATTAGACATATACCTTCCTTTTAAAAAAGAGTTATAATAAAAAAAAATAAAAAAGAATAATTATCCCAGCTTATGATCAAAAGCAAAATTACACTTTCTCAGTGAATTAAAATGTAGCTATTTGTCATCTTACTCAGTATATTTGCATTTTAAAAAGCCTCTAGAAGAATAAAAAATAAGTTTGTTCTTGAAAATTTAATCAATATTTGCATAATTCAGTATAATGATTATAAAGGCTAACGGTTGATGTTATATTTAATACTGCCGTGTATTTATAGTAGATATAAATATGAAGCAAGTGTTTATGGAACAGAAGAATGCAAGATGCTATTTTAACTTCTAAACTGTATTAGCAATAACATAATTTGATATTTTATTTATTTATTTAAAACATTTGTATAGCTGCCCATCTAAAAACCAACTCTGGGTGGGTTACAACCAATAAAAACAATACATACGACCATAAAACTAAAGGACAATAAAACTCAAAACAGAAAAACCTGGTGCCACAACCACACTTCCTTGATGCAACCCACAACATTCTCATCACAGTCTGACCACACCCATCCTAGCACATGGGGGGAAAGCTCATAATTAGGACAGATTTATAATGAAAATTATGAAAGTAATTTGTCCACATAGCAGTCCTTCAAAAATGTGGGAAATATATCTGTATGTGTGATAAGGTGTGAATATGTTCCAATCTTTCATGATTGTGACTGCATTCATATATTGCATAAATTCATGGTTTCTTTAACTGTGACTTGTTGAATAAGCTATAATTGGCTGGGTTCACATATTTAAATAAGGATTGGATAAATTCATGAATGAGAGGTTTGTTAAGGGGCATTAGTCTTGAAGACACAATGGTACCTCTAAGTTGAGGACAGTGTATCTCCAAATACCAGTTGCAGGGGAATAATAGAAACAAGACAGAAGCATCTGGTCGTTCACTCCGAGAAACAAAATGTGGAAGTAAGATGTGCCTTGGCTTGATCTAGCATGGCTATTCTTATGTTCTTATGGTATGTTCATAAAACCATGGAATACAAACCACAATGGTTAGGTTTACATGTTCTATTAAATCAAAATGAAAGAACCCATTTTTGGGATTACCATGACATGTGAATACAGCCATAGAAGTGGCTCCAGACTAAAGATGCACTCATGCAACACACTTCCACTTTCTACCACTTCCACTGATTTCATCCATTGGAAGTGGCTTGGAAAGGTAAAATGGAAGGGGGAATCAGTGAAATCAAACAAACGGAGTTATATTCTATTGTGTTTGAGAATGTCCCTTTGCTTTTAGGAATAGCTTTTTAAGGAGTGTAGTGGGTTGCAATGAGAAAGAGATGGCATGCAGGCCCTATTACACGTGTAGAATTTTATTCCTACAACTCTACATCCAATCCAGTTACTGAAATCAGAGCACCATAGGAGAAATAAAAGACATATGGAAAATGAAAGTAGATTTTGCTAGAGGTCCTGCCTGTAGATTCAAATATTATTAGTGATCTCATTTTATAGCAGTTCAATTTGAATCAATCTAAGAGATCATACATCAATCAGAACTAATAAAATACTGGCTGAAAAATATTAAAGTTGGGAAAAAAACCCCTCTGTGCATATCATATGTGGCTGAAGAAATGCTTTAGCTGAGTGACAGCATCTGTTCTAGTGGCTGATCTTGGAAAAGGTAAGCAGAGATAGACCTGGTTAATATTTCAATGGGAGATTACCAGGAAATCTTCAGACAGGACTGGGAAGTAAAACAAAAAAAAATTCTAGAAGAAGGAAATACCAAACCACTTCTCTATTGTTGCCAAGAAAAAAATATGTGGACATGCCCAACAGGACTTGCAATCAACTTGAGAAGTCTCTACCTGATCTCAGATAATGTAGGTCAATTTTACATGCAAAGATTCCTGGGAAATGAGAAACTATCCCCTTGTCCAGTTAAGGGAGGGAAAGAAGGAGGGGAAAGAAACAAGAACACAAATGACAGAAAATATCCTTTCAGTGCAAAGAAATGAATCAATATGCACCAATGTTTGATGCCCTCAGGGAGACAGTGAAGATTGGTCACTGAGATTGGAAAAAGATTATTTGGGAGATCTGAGCAGCTCATTCCACTTTGACATGTCCTTTCTCTAACATTATCTTGCTCTATCTCTCCCGTTCTCTGAACTGTATCATCAGGAATCTGGTGCTACAAAAAACACAATATATTACAATGAAAGTTCCAACTTTGTGTTAGGTAACAATGCCCTTCAAGTACATATGCAATGTACATTATATATACAGTATAATGATGTAAGACATTTCAACAAAACTTTGAACTAAATGAGACCAATAAAGTTCCATTTGAATCATGCCCTCAATCTACTGCAAAATAAATTAAAAAAAAAAAGAAAGAATCAGCAGCATCTAGTATATATATATATCATGTGCACAACATATTTCACCTAAAATGTTGTGCTCTTTAAAGATGGAAAGGAAAAAGTAACTCTTACTGTTTGAGCTGGAACCTGATGCATTTTTGCAGCTGGAGTCCCAGGGCGTGGGTAAAACTGGTTAATAAAAAGACTTGGAAACCGGTACTCAGCAACAAGTTTCATGGTTTCTTGAAAATCTTCATCTGTTTCCCCTGGAAACCCACAAATGACGTCTGTAGCAATTGTTATTCCAGGTACTCTGAAATGAGTGGAAACAAAAATATATTAAATTGAATACTAGACATATTAACTTTTCCTTCAGCAAAATGGACATTTAATGTTGCATCCTATTGCTTCAATATTTTTGAGATGCATTGCCTATAGAAAATAAGAGTCATTATAAATAGCATCACATAAAGGAAAGTCTACACAACAACCGTCAACAAGCCGTTTAAACATCATGGTTTCTCTCCAAAAAAACTTCGGAATTTCACTTCATGAGGGAATGTAGAATTCCTAACAGATTTTTCTCAGCGTGCAACAAACCAAAACAAAACCCACCACCTAAAATTCCCAACGTTTACTCAGAGAAGCTACAACTGCCAAATGGTTTGGATGCTTGTAACACAGATGACTGCCAAGAGACTAAGGAAGTAATTAAATAGGATAATTTTTGAAAGACAATATATCTTGTCTTTCAACAGGCAAGACAGATCCAATCTGAAAAAAGAAATTAATTTTTAGAAACTACTTTACTGGAGCATGTGGCAGTGCTGCAATTGGAAGATGGAGAAGAATAATGCCAGATTTAACTTCGTTGTTGTTGTTAATCCTTGTTATTGTTTGTTGTTGTTAATCTGAAGCCAAAGACCAATCAAGTTTATGTATTCCTGGGTGTATCACCAGTATTGTTTTCCCACCAAGAGTCAGTCCATCCCATAGTCTCTGAAGTATGATATGCTGAAGGTTCTCTCACCCTTCAAGGAAGGGACAGGAGCCCAACACCACAACTTCTGGGTGATTGGGTAGTGAAGGCAAAAGGACAATCATATATTATTTATGCTGAACTTTGTTGCTGCTTTGTTTAATTGCAAACTGCCTTGAGTCTTTGGATATGTGTGTGTGTGACTGTGTTAACAAACACATAATTTTGAAGTGTAGCCAATCCCTGGAAATATCTTTAAACACAGTTGGGTCCTGAATAGGTTTTTTTTAAGGCAAAGTGGTATTCCATGGCATTTTGCTGTTTATTTTTTTTTTAAAAAAAGTTCTTAAACTTGTAGTTAAAACTTTCTTTCACTAAGGATTGAAGGAAACTCACCCAGTGCTGTCAAACCTGTCAATCCAAAGGTTTCTAATAGCTGAAAATCAGTTAACAAGCAATTTCTGAAAGTGATTAGAAAAGGAAGTATGCAAACTTAGTGTCCTTTCAAAGGCACAAACCATGGTTTGAGCAAGATGGCTATTCCCTCATCTCCCAGAGCTCTAAATTTGCTGGAGACCACTGTCTTGCAGTCTCCTCATGAAGAGCAGCTGTCTGGAGCACTTGTGGGCAATCTCAAGTCCTCTCCTCATCTGGAGAGCTTTTGAAGAGCCAGTCTGCTCGCTGGCTCTTCATTCCACTGCAGTCATCAGCTCCATTTTTTGCGGAGCTGTCTTCAGCCCACCATTTCCTGCTCCAGAAGTCTAATTTCTGGGATTACCAAATTGAAGACAGAGGAATTTTCTGGGATGGAATGAATATGATAGCCATCAAAAGTTAGGGTTAGGGTACATTGCAGTTTCCAGGTGTACTACTCTAGAACATTAATAATAAACCAGATTCATGCAATGAAGATGATGGAGGCATAACAATATACCAAAATTCTGGGCTTATTGTGAAGGATTTTCTAGTGAAGACAGCTTATTCATCTTTTCCTTCAATGAGCAGGTAAAACTAACCAGGAAAGGACAGCTTATTGCAATGTTTAAACCAAGGATCCTGATGAATTGTTCTCAAACAAGCCAAACTTCATGAAACAGCGACAGCTCCAGACTGTGAACCCAAGAAACAAACCAGGATTCCATGTTTAAATATAAGAATAAGTTGTCCATTCCTGGTTAGTTTTAGCTATTTATGCAACAGGGAGCATACCTTACATACGTTGTATACCAGCATGTTTCTTATAAACAATAAACTAGAATTTCTGGCCAATTGAAATTTTGAATATGTCTAATGATACTTTTCAACTCCAATTTGGTGCCAACAAGCTACTTGGATAGATAGTATGTTGAATAATGGACTAATCCCCCTCTATGAGTAGAAAACAGTGCCAGAAGACTCTGCATTAGGTCTAAATATACATTAAATGTGCTTCCAAAGTCCTTGCATGTGCTCCAAATTATAATAGAGACATATTCTGAAGTCTGCTGTTGCTCATATGAGCAAAATTAGCATTTCTGGCAGACTTAAATGGGAGAACCTATATTATTCTAGAAATGAATGACAAGTGGCATCATTTGACATCTCAAAGATTAACAGGGTATACCTTGTATTTGATAAAAAGTAGTCATAGTTTAGTTACACCAGTCATTTTAATGACACAGATGGCAACAGCAAAAACATGTAATACCTACAGCATGGCAACGTCACCCACTTCTTGTGTTTTTCTGTTTCTATGGAAACATGAATGGCAAGTTCCACTTATGCTTGAAGCAACAAAATCACTACTCCTTGAAGTAAAAACAATTCTCTCAGAGTGACAAGGAATATATGTGGATATCTTCACATTTCCTTTGATGTTAATATGGAAATTGCAAGCTAATTCATTTTTCCTAAATAGGATTATTCAACATAAATCCCAAACCAAATGCAACTAACTGCTACTCACCAGAGGATAAGATTAGCATTTCACCAAGGTAATAAAAATGTATATGGTTTGTACTACTTCAGACTATAAACCAGGACTCTTTCCCCACATGATACCTATACGTATACAGTATATAGAAACGTAGCTTGTTAGGGAGAAATGCTGCAGCCTAGTTTCCCCAGTGATATTGTTTTTATGTACAGGATTAAAAAAAAATAATGCCACAGAGTGATGCAATATATTTCTATATACTGTATATACGTATACAGTATATAGAAATGTAGCTTGTTAGGGAGAAATGCTGTAGCCTAGTTTCCCCAATGATATTGCTTTTTATGTACAGGATTAAAAAAAAATAATGCCACAGAGTGATGCAGCCTAGGTACATTTAGTTTAGCATCTCAATAGGAACTAGGCTTTACATTTCTGGTCTCCATCACAGTGCTCACAGACATCAGTGTCCCTGCAGACTTCTTCAATATCCTCCAGACTCTGTGTCCCATCAGACTTGCAACCTGTTTGTGAATGGCCAAGCTACCTCCCCACGGAAGCTACAGAGCTCACACTGTATCTCAAAATTCCAGAAGTGCCTATTGGCCAAAAAAGGTTGGGGACCCCTGCCTATAAGTGTGAAATGTACTACAATTAATATTGTCTCTCCAATGTTAACAGTAAAGTGCATTCTAAAGGACTTACAGACACAAATTCTGAGCATTATTTCAAACCTAGTGTGACAATAAGCTTCTGCCTACATTTCATTTCAATTAATTGTACTTACCAGTATACAATATACAGTAGCATGAACAAAATATTATATTATTAGGAAGCCAATGGAAAATTTCACAACCTTAAATAAAATGTAGAATGAAGCTATGTACATGTTACTCTTGGTTTTTTTAAAAACTGTCATTTCAACTAACTCACCTGCACCGTATTTTATACGAAAAGGCTTGTTATTTTAAGCTGCTATTCATCTTGCAAAGTTTAGAAAAGATAGCATTCTGCTTAAGTATGATACTGTCAAACTATTTGTCATCTCTACAGTCTTTTAGAGTATAAATTATACAGCTATACCAAAAACCATTAACAAAATCATATACTATTTGTTACTGTACCGTACAGGTTACCAACTGAACCAGGAATAAATGCCTTTAGGTTTAGAAGTTAGAAACTCTGAGACATCTTAAGTCTCTCTTGGTTCTGTAAGATGTCTTCTTTCCCCAAATCAATGTTTGAGCCATAATAGATAATTTCCCTTCTATTTTATATCCTTCCAACTCTTGCATGCAATTACTGCATTCCGAGACGGAGGTTATCTTTTGGCAATTCTTGCTGTTCTATTTAATCTCCGATACCATGAATGAACTGGGCTACAGAAGGTGTACATTGCCAACATTTGTAGTTAACCAAGCTTAAATATAATTACACTCATACATACACAGTTTAGACACCTCTTAATGGATGATGTCTACTTTAAGAACCACTTTTTTCTTTAATATATCTAGCAACCTCTCTGTGACAATCTAAATCAACCTGTCTGCAAACCTTAACTAATCTAATTGTAACACTTTATACACTTATTTGATTGGTAAGCAAAACCTTTTGAAACCTTTATCAGCTGGTAATGTGCCACTGCATTCATGTAACCAGCTGATCAATTATCTCTGCCAATATCATCATGACAAACAACAAAGGAAAACTGTTGTCCATTATATGAAAACGTGTGGCCAAAAATATAGTAAAGTTAGGTAATTCATCACATGTACATTATGACAACGTATGATGTCTTAATCCTACTAACATACTGGCAAGTGTAAAGAGAATTTTACCACACCTTGAGTACGTACACCAAAGTTGAATCTGCCTGTCCAGTAGGAACATAACAAGAAAGCCTGCTTGGAGTCCTCATTCTATGTAAGATATGGACCAGGTGGCAGGTCTTCTCTGTTACAACCCCTCTACTATGGAACTCTTTGGCTTTGAGTAGCTCCCTCCTTGCTGACATTTTGTAAAGCACTTAGAACGACACTATTCCACATGCTTTTAACAGGGCTAAATGTTCTGATGGCCACCTGGCAAATTTCTGTTCAGTTTTCTTTTTTGCTTGTTTTATTTTGATTTTGAATTTGTACTCTGTTGTATGCCACCCAGAGTTTTTAAACTGGCTGGGTTACAAAACCGTAACATACATGAATGAATGAATGAATGAATGAATGAATGAATGAATGAATGAGCATGATAAGCAGCCCCACCATTTACCCAAAAAGTTAGGAAGTAGCTGTAGAGTAGTGAGAGAAAATAAGAGGCCAACTGTACTCGGGCCCATTAAACCATTCGGTGAAAAATCAGGAAGAATGTTAATTCACAAAGTTGTCTACATATTAATGTTTCAGGGAATGGGAAATAAATAATATGAGCTTAAATTCTGAATACAGCTTTATGCATTAATTATATGGCAAATATAATTAATAAACCCAGCTGAGATCTGGTGATATGATTCTCAGGGCCTGAAATGCAGTGACTGAAGGATATAATTTGTTCAAAAAGTACAGAAGTAACAGAAAGGGAGGAGGAGTTTATTATATGTTTAAAGTATCCGTATCTGTACATCATGCCTTTCAAAGCGGCATGTGTAAAACATTTCATTTCAACTTTGAAATCATTGTTTTAAGTTTGAAACAACTGCTTTGCATTAAAAAAGAAGCTATTACAATAATTTTGGATGTGCTTCAAACTCGAAGCAGCTCTGCTTCAAGCATGAAACATTTTCAAAATGATCAAAACCACCAGCACAGGAAGAAGAGATATAGACCTGCCACTCCCGAACCTGATGTGAAGGATTTTGATCTGGGACTGGATGCAAGGCCTTTCCATTCTCAGGAATGCTGGCAACAGCATATGGAGAGCCACAAGAGCATAAGACAAAAGAGCCACCACTTGCAGGGAAGATATCTGATGGAAACTGAAGCTTTACAGAATCTGGTTTCATCAATTCTTCATCTTTACTTGTGTGGGCATTGAACAAGTCTTGAATATTTAAGGCTCCTTCAGAGGGGAGACTTTCTGTTGGCATATCTTCTGTGACAGCCTATTTTGAAGCTCCATAGTGTGCATTCATACCTAAGCCCTAGACTGCACTTGACACCTGTGACCAACTCTCACCTGGGATTGGCCTAAATCTGTTTGTTCGAACCTTGACAATCTGACTGGTTACAATACTGATTCCTTGTAACCCAGATGATAAAGCCTGATTTACAAGCTTTATGAGCAAGTGCAATTGTACGTGGATTTCCTAATTTATAGCTAGCCTGTTTACAGCCTGCTTAGGCTGTGCAACTGTGGTGTAGAGAAATTCATTTTACTGACCAGATTTTCAAAAAGTATATGCTTCTGATTTTAGGTGGTTGGGACAGTTAATATATTGTCTATTCAGCTACTAAACAATCTCTTTTCCTATGTTAGCTGAAGCAATCTTAGAATGTGGTGTTAGATTACCCTAGGTATTGGGAGATTTTAATGTCTATGATGAGATTATCCAGGCAGGAGTGGCTCAGAATTTCATGTTCTGCATAATTATGATGGCTGTATCCCAACTGATATACTGTATGTCCCCACACATGCCACACAGCATACATTGGATTTAGTTTTCTGTTCACATGGAACTAGCATCTGAAAATAGGGGAGATTTGTGACTCCATTATCAAGGACAAATAACTCCCTGATTAATTTAAGACTGATGGCTAGGACAGACCTTTCTAGGGTAGGATAACCAGTTAATGGTTTGGTCTGGGTTTCTCATGGATCCAGACACTTTCCTGAATGTGCTTTGGAAATTTCCCGTTTATTTTGTTAGCAATACTGTTGATGTCTCTAGTTGGAATATGTAAACAGCCCTGGCAGTTGAATGTAAGTAACAATGCACACATTCACCAGAACAGTCAGTGGCCCACTGTCAACAATTTGCATTGTTATTTACAGTCAAGGTTAACTGGACCATCTTGATTTGGATTCTGGAACTGGGACAGGTCACAAGGATGTAACCTTGGCAACTCCCTGTCATGTTACTTTGGACTCTTTTCAGATTGTATATTTCAATGAAAGTGACAGACTGTGTGGAGAGATGAAGGCTACCACCTTCTTGTTCATTCCTTTCTCCTCCTAGATGATTAACTCATCATCCAACTGCAAGAAAATAATCACTATCCTTGAAAATTGTGCAAGTTTAAAAAGAGGCTGTATGAGAGAGAACAGTATATTGGAAACTGGACTGGGGGATTGAGATTTAGCCTCTCTTTTAGATTAACACTTCTTCTAATAAAGGAGCTTTACAGTTTGGAAATGCTTCCATATTTTTAGCTGTTACTGGATTTACTGATGGTGGGTGAGGAAAGAAATGTCTTTAAACAATTACATGTAGTGTATAAGATAAGCCTCTCTCAGAACAGGTCAGCAGTAATCCATACCTTGATTACATTCCATCTTGACCACTGAACTCTTGAAAAATGTCTAGAAGTTGCAGTTGTGAAAAACATTGCACCTAGCCTAATAATTGGTGCAAGGTGCAGGGATCATATGAGGACCGTACTGAGTGATCTGCACTTGTTGCCAATTGCTTTCTGAATACAATGTAAGGTATG
This sequence comes from Python bivittatus, assembly GCF_059951505.1. Classification (NCBI taxonomy): domain Eukaryota; kingdom Metazoa; phylum Chordata; class Lepidosauria; order Squamata; family Pythonidae; genus Python; species Python bivittatus. Next base: position 19,496,454 of record NW_028277113.1, on the reverse strand, counting down.
GGTACTAACCTTCAAAGATCTAAATGTCTTAGGGCCTGTTTCTGCCACCTAATAAGCAAGGCAGGGTTGCCTTGCTTGTATGATTCTGTCCCATGCTTAAGGTAAGCAAAAGAGGTCATCTGAAGGTCAACGGCTTGTCTTTCTGGCATGCAGGAAAGGTCCTTCTTCTGTATGGACCACACTCACTTGGGAGTTGCACTTGGCCCTCAATCTCTCAATTTTTATGAAATCTGTAAAGATACATATCCTTTGACAGGTTTTTTTTTTAATTATTAGGTAATTTTAATATTTATTTTATTGCTAATGTTAATATATTTTTAAATGTTTGTATTCTGTTTTTGTTACCAAAAGGAGGAATATAATATAATATAATATAATATAATATAATATAATATAATATAATATAATATAATATAATATAATATAATAATATAATATAATATAATATAATATAATATAATATAATATAATATAATAATATAATATAATATAATATAATATAATATAATATAATATAATATAATATAATATAATATAATATAATATAAGTGTTCATCAACATTTTATAATGATTAGAACAACAGCAGAACCAAACAGGAAAGCAGAAGGCTCCCTTTTGCTGTATGTGTTCCAGTACAGACCGGACAGACTTTTGGTATGAAAGTTGGGCTAAATGATTCCTTGTAATCCTATCACTGTATTATTTTATATATCTGTCCACTGTCCTCTTCCAACTGTAGACACAAACTGTCTAGCCTCGGGACCCTTTGCACACATGTGCATACATAAAAACACACAACAGATGGTACAGAACTGATTATTTATAGTCTATATCTTTCATATGCTATCCCTGTGTCTAAATAAATGTTAAATTTTAATTTGAAACATATTAATAAATTATTAGTATAAGAAAATAAGCAGAAATGAATATTTTAGAGGCTTTTCTTAATTAATAAGTAAAATGACCAGACAAACTAAATTTGGGAAGGAAATCATACCACAAACTGGTATTTTCCAACAGGTTGGCTTTTCTCATTGGAGCTTATTGACATAAAGTGTGCATTTAATTTTTACATTTAACAAAATTCTGTATTAATACAAAATACAGTAAAAAATTCTATATTATGTGCATCCTGTTGAAAAAAAAAATGTATTTTTCACTTGTACAGGTAGCCCAAGTTCCTAAAGGCACCAAGCAGACACAGCAAAACATCTTTCTGCATCTACTTTTTGCCATTGATTTCACTCAAGGAATAACTTCATTCTTGACCCTCCTCCTTCCATGCAAGCTTACTTATCCTTACCCAGTATACACTTCCCATACAAATGAAACCATGTACAAAACTTCATTAAAGATTGATAATTTTAGATTACTACTGTTTTATGACTTTAAAATGAGAGACTTATGACAAAAGCTCAACATCCTGAAACTTCATTTCCATTAAATCTCTAATAAATACCATCTGGTGTGTACTTTGGGGATATAATACACATCAAAACCTCAGCCACATTATGAGAACCAGCACCAAGTTTATCTGAAATGCATATTTGAACAGATGTGTTTAAATTACATCTCCTTCTATGCACATGCATAAATTCAGAGCAAGCATGTGTTGATTGAAAATGCATAAAAAGGGGATTTGGAGATGCATCACAAATGAATGGCATCTTAATGGATCAAGGCTCACATTACCAAAGGTTATTATAAAAACTAAGGTTTGCATTTATTAAGGGTTGCATTAGGGAAATAATCATGAGAACTGGTTTAACATTGGCTTTGTGACAGCAGTCACTGAAAACTGTCAACTACTCCTCTACTATCTGTCCACATTTAGAATTAAAGCTTTTGGGGTGATCATAAGATGTTGCTTATCATTCTTTATTAAGAGACAATCTTTCTTACCTTAAACTGCCTTTTTTGGCTGCTAATATTTACTATGTTGGTAAGAACTTATATGTGGAAGAACAACATGCTTCATGTTTTAATATAATGGTCACTGAGAAAAGATTACAACTGCATTATAACGACATTAAGCTGCATGCTAGATTTATATAATGGAATGCTCAGGGAGAAAACTGCATTTATTTTGGATGGTTTCATTCAGGCGTAGAAAAATGGCCTTTCGGAGATTGCTGAACTACAGCTTACATTAACCCTTACCTTTGATTGTGATGGAGTTGAAAACGATTTGATGGCACCTAATCAATCAACTAGGAGCTGTGCCACAAGAACTTCTGGAGGCCCTATCCCTGCCAATTGCTGACAAAACCAAGCATATATTTATATACAAGGATAATGTTTGTACTTCAACTTCCAGAAGCCTCAGTAACAGTTGGGTTTGCTGGGAATTCCACCCATTTGGAGGGTAGCCAGGTTGGGGAAGGCTGCCATAGAAATATTGCTCAGTAGTGTACACTCAGTAAAGGTGCGGCAAATCATTACAAACTGAAGCCACACAATTGCTTTTTACAAGAGACATTACTATGAAAGATATTTCTATGCAATACAATATTTCTATTGTAATTCAATTTATGTTAATATGCAATAGGAGCACTCACAGATGTTATTAGATGTTAACAGTAGCTCCCCCCCCCCCAATACACATACATACAGTGGGGGAAAAAGTATTTAGTCAGCCACCAATTGTGCAAGTTCTCCCACTTAAAAAGATGAGAGAGGCCTGTAATTTTCATCATAGGTATACCTCAACTATGAGAGACAAAATGGGGAAAAAAATCCAGAAAATCACATTGTCTGATTTTTAAAGAATTTATTTGCAAATCATGGTGGAAAATAAGTATTTGGTCAATATCAAAAGTTCATCTCAATACTTTGTTATATATCCTTTGTTGGCAATGACAGAGGTCAAACGTTTTCTGTACGTCTTCACAAGGTTTTCACACACTGTTGCTGGTATTTTGGCCCATTCCTCCATGCAGATCTCCTCTAGAGCAGTGATGTTTTGGGGCTGTCGCTGGGCAACACGGACTTTCAACTCCCTCCAAAGGTTTTCCATGGGGTTGAGATCTGGAGACTGGCTAGGCCACTCCAGGACCTTGAAATGCTTCTTACGAAGCCACTCCTTCGTTGCCCGGGCGGTGTGTTTGGCATCATTGTCATGCTGAAAGACCCAGCCACGTTTCATCTTCAATGCCCTTGCTGATGGAAGGAGGTGTTCACTCAAAATGTCACGATACATGGCCCCATTCATTCTTTCCTTTACACGGATCAGTCGTCCTGGTCCCTTTGCAGAAAAACAGCCCCAAAGCATGATGTTTCCACCCCCATGCTTCACAGTAGGTATGGTGTTCTTTGGATGCAACTCAGCATTCTCTCTCCTCCAAACACGACGAGTTTAGACCAAAACGTTCTACTTTGGTTTCATCTGACCATATGACATTCTCCCAATCCTCTTCTGGATCATCCAAATGCTCTCTAGCACACTTCAGACGGGCCCGGACATGTACTGGCTTAAGCAGGGGGACACGTCTGGCACTGCAGGATTTGAGTCCCTGGCAGCGTAGTGTGTTACTGATGGTAGCCTTTGTTACTTTGGTCCCAGCTCTCTGCAGGTCATTCACTAGGTCCCCCCATGTGGTTCTGGGATTTTTGCTCACCGTTCTTGTGATCATTTTGACCCCACGGGGTGAGATCTTGCATGGAGCCCCAGATCGAGGGAGATTATCAGTGGTCTTGTATGTCTTCCATTTTCTAATTATTGCTCCCACAGTTGATTTCTTCACACCAAGCTGCTTGCCTATTGCAGATTCAGTCTTCCCAGCCTGGTACAGGTCTACAATTTTGTTTCTGGTGTCCTTCAACAGCTCTTTGGTCTTAGCTATAGTGGAGTTTGGAGTGTGACTGTTTGAGGTTGTGGACAGGTGTCTTTGATACTGATAACAAGGTCAAACAGGTGCCATTACTGCAGGTAACGAGTGGAGGACAGAGGAGCCTCTTAAAGAAGTAGTTACAGGTCTGTGAGAGCCAGACATCTTGCTTGTTTGTAGGTGACCAAATACTTATTTTCCACCATGATTTGCAAATAAATTCTTTAAAAATCAGACAATGTGATTTTCTGGATCTTCCCCCCCATTTTGTCTCTCATAGTTGAGGTATACCTATGATGAAAATTACAGGCCTCTCTCATCTTTTTAAGTGGGAGAACTTGCACAATTGGTGGCTGACTAAATATTTTTTTGCCCCACTGTACATGCACATAAGGAAGAATTAATGTATTCAAGGATCCCCCAGACCTACATGCAAGTTTGGAATTGTTGTATTATGGCTTAGATACTTAGATAAACCTTGAATGAAGACTCCCAGGTCTAACTGTTTAATAACAACAGTGATGACAAAGTATATTTTTAGTTTTCAAGGCTGTTGTCAAAAATACATTCTTCAGAAGACATGGGTAGCATATGACTTGCAGGCCCATTTTTGTAGCCCTACAGCGTCCTTTTCCCTGAAAATGTGGCCCCTGCTCATTATGGCTCCTGGAGCTCATTTTTCTAAAAATAAATTGCAGCCCCAAATCACAAAAAGGTGATCCCAAACATCTTAGCAGCAAAGGGCAAGCCAGCCAGCTTCCCGCCTCTTTTCCATAGAAAACCCTGGGGAAAAAGCTTATCAGGTCCTTCAACTGAGCAGATGCATAGTGGGAAAGGAATTAGGGAGGGGAAAGGAATTAGGCCCAGCTATGTTTCCCTAGGTTGCTTAATCAGACTGTAGTTAGATAACTTACATATTGCTTCTGAAAATGGTTATCATCATGAATAAACCAACACTTTTTCAAGTCCAGAGACTGCCTCTTGAGAAATACTCTTCATAGACTTAGGACAAGAAAAAAAGGGCGAGACTGGAAAACATGAGAATTAGTTTATCAGTAATTACACAGGCCAGAAGCAATTTAACTTCAAACACTATAAACTGAATAAAAACCCCTTGCCTTAAGGCATGAATTTACCTTTTATATTGTTTATGTCAGTGGAATACTTCTTTTTAACGCTTCACTACATTTGTGATTACTTCACAAATCAGTCAATGTTTTGAAACATGTTACTAAGACAGCAGCACAGTGAATGCTGCTTGGAAAAATTAAATCAGACAACATACTTTAAAAGCTACGGGCATAATCACTGGAGGAATGAAAATCTGGAGATTTATTTTAGCCAGCATACTGAAATATATAAAGTCAATGAATGCCACAACTGGGACCTGCAAAAAAAAAAAAAAAAAGGCCCCGTGGAAAGGATTTCTGCTTTGGATTCCAGCCATCTCAACAGCTATATTCAGGTCTGCCATTCCAGCCAGCTAACATCCATTCCATTTCATCTTTCCATCAGTCGGTCAGAATTCTGTTTCCACTGAGCCTGCTCATTACATCCTCCTTTTATTCCCCTAGAGATTTTGCTCACATTTCCATAAACCTTGATTCTGTGAAGCTTATTGTTACCATCTTCTTGTATGGCGATGTAAACAGTTTGACAATATAAGGTTAAACACTGAGAGAATGAATGCATTAGAACTATCCATGAGATACAGGCTAGCATTACCTAATGGCTGGAAGGCAAACTCCAAAATATTATCTTATGCTATTTAAAATGATTTATTAGAACATTTCTGTATGTGCCATTCCTATGTGAAATGTTATCCAAACAATGGGAGAACATCCATCTATCCAATATGGCTTCTATTCATTCACACCCAGTATGTCATCCAAAATTCATTTCCCAGTTTCAAAAAACAAAAACTGTTTTCTTTACTTTCGGTCTATTTGTTACAAATGTTCAATGAATGCTAGAGACAGAGTGAAATAACTACTAGCTGTTTATCATCAAACAGAATGGAACTATTGGGTTTTGTCTGAACATGCTCTGGAGACAATCTCCAGTCTTGTAAGGCTGGTATGGGCGTTTGGAATCCCATCCCCATCCCCATGTTAAGATGGTAATAAATTGCAAATGGTGTTTCTGCCAGGCACATTAACAAGCAACAGGTCTACCTCTTTTAAAAATATAACATTCAGTCCAAGAACCATTTGGAATAATTCAAAAGCTAGTTACAGTTTTATGATTTTAGATGGTATTAATAAAGGTATGAATCTATTATTCCTGTTGGATATTTTAAACATAATGGCCCATTGTGCCTGTTTGCATATCAGATACAGTTCACAATGATGCCATTCATATAATCATGTTCACTGGCTACAGGCAAAACTATCACTGATGCAACTGGCATTCACCCCAATTATTTTAGCATAAACATTTACTCAAACATATGAGAAAATTCAAACTGAAAGACACATGCAGTAGAACGTCTGTGCTTTTAATAACCTTAAAAGTAAAGATAGCACCACATTGCCATGGTATTTTTTCCTGTAGAGCATTACAATCACTTCTACAGTTCATTATAGGTAACAGATCAAGAGCTGTTTACTGGAGGTAAGGAAACAAAATCATTCACCTCATTAAAATAATCATAATTTTCCTCTCTTTGTCAAGAATTATTTGGAAAACTAAGTTTAGTTATACAGGTGAAACTCGAAAAATTAGAATATCGTGCAAATGTTCATTTATGTCAGTACGGCAACTCAAAAGATGAAACCAATATATGAGATAGACACATTACATGCAAAGCGAGATATGTCAAGCCTTACTTTGGTATAATTGTGATGATTATGACGTACAGCTTATGAAAACCCCAAATTCACAATCTCAGAAAATTAGAATAGTGTGAAAAGGTTCAATATTCTAGGCTCAGAGTGTCCCACTCTAATCAGCTAATGAATCCATAACACCTGCAAAGGGTTCCTGAGCCTTTAAATGGTCTCTCAGGCTGGTTCAGTAGGAATCACAAGCATGGGAAAGGCTGCTGACCTGACAGTTGTGCAGAAAACCATCACTGACACCCTCCATAAGGAGGGAAAGCCCCAAAAGGTAATTGCAAAAGAAGTTGGATGTTCCCAAAGTGCTGTATCAAAGCACATCAATAGAAGGTTATGTGGAAGGGAAAAGTGTGGAAGAAGAAGGTGCACAAGCAGCAGGGATGACCGCAGCCTGGAGAGGATTGTCAGGAAAAGGCCATTCAAAAGTGTTGGGGACTTTCACAAGGAGTGGACTGAGGCTGGAGTTAGTGCATCAAGAGCCACCACACACAGACGGATCCTGGACATGGGCTTCAAATGTCGTATTCCTCTTGTCAAGGAACAAGCTCCTCCCGCTCCTGAACAACAAACAACGTCAGAAGCGTCTTACCTGGGCTACAGAAAAAAAGAACTGGTCTGTTGCCCAGTGGCCCAAAGTCCTCTTTTCTGATGAGAGCAACTTTTGCATCTCATTTGGGAACCAAGGACCCAGAGTCTGGAGCAAGAGTACACAATGCACGATGCTTGAAGACCAGTGTGAAGTTTCCACAGTCTGTGTTGATTTGGGGAGCCATGTCATCTGCTGGTGTTGTCCACTGTGCTTCATTAAGTCCAGGGTCAACGCAGCCATCTACCAGGAGATTTTGGAGCACTTCATGCTTCCTTCCGCAGACGAGCTTTATGGGGATGCTGACTTCATTTTCCAGCAGGACTTGGCACCTGCCCACACTGCCAAAAGTACCAAAACCTGGTTCAATGACCATGGGATTACTGTGCTTGATTGGCCAGCAAACTCGCCTGACCTGAACCCCATAGAGAATCTATGGGGCATTGCCAAGAGAAAGATGAGGGACATGAGACCGAACAATGCAATGGAGCTGAAGGCCGCTATTGAAGCATCCTGGTCTTCCATAACACCTCAGCAGTGCCACAGGCTGATAGCATCCATGCCATGCCGCATTGCGGCAGTCATTGCTGCAAAAGGGACCCAAACCAAGTACTGAGTACATATTGCATGCTTATACTTTGCAGAGGCCCGATATTGTTCTATTTCCAATCCTTGTGTTATTGATGTCATGTAATATTCTAATTTTCTGAGATTGTGAATTTGGGGTTTTCATAAGCTGTACGCCATAATCATCACAATTATACCAAAGTAAGGCTTGACATATCTCGCTTTGCATGTAATGCGTCTATCTCATATATTGGTTTCACCTTTTGAGTTGCCGTACTGACATAAATGAACATTTGCACAGTATTCTAATTTTTCGAGTTTCACCTGTAATCTTCACCTATTCCAACTCATTCTTTCTTTCCCATTCATAAAGCACTCTATGTGCATCTTTGTTCCTGTTACACATGGACATCTGTAGGGGGCAAGAGGAGGGGGAAATGATGATGTGTGTATCATGATGCAAATGATACATCAGGACTCAAGTACTGAATTGGGTCAGGTGTTCAATGATGTAATGTTTCACAGGTCATCCTTTATTTATTTTTCAGGCTATATCCTGTCTTTCGATCAGGCGTTCGTTGTGACATCATTGTTATGACATTGCTGCTGTCAGACCCTGTATTCTTCCTTGAAGCCTCATTCACTCTATTCTCAGCCTTGAAGTAAAACCATCTGAAGAAACAGGCTTTCTCCTCCCCTTTCCATCTGGAAAGATGAAGGAAAGGATCCTTAAGGAGCTACCTCTTCCAAACAGCAGTTTTAGGTATTCCCATCTACCTTTCTCAGCAGAACAATTAGAGGTGACAGAGTAGCTATTGTTTGAGGACAACTCCTTGAGTATCAACCCCATGTGTATCAAGTGGCTGTGGAAAGGACAATGCTGAAGGCCCATGAGCCAGACAGGAACAGTATGAAGTGCAATTAACACTGGCAAATCCACAATGCTTAACTAATGGCTTGTTCCATATCACGCAGGTTACAAAAAAATGAACACACAATGTGGTTCACTGCCCTGCAGTCATGGGTATGTAATGAAAATCTGGGGAAAAAATCACTGTAACTCAGGAGAGGGCAGCTTGCGTTCAGCAGAGTCAGCTTCATTCATTCCCCGTTCTATTCGATTCTGCTGACTTTCAGTCAAAACCCCATGTATTTTATAATGGCAACTTTTTAAAATCTCTAATGTTTATAACATTTTTAATGTGATAATAACAATCATAGGTTATACTACTCTTTTATCAATTTCCCATAAAAAATAAAGTAAATATTTTAACTTTTTAGCAACTTGTTAGAAAAACTATGGTCTTCCAAAAAGAAATGTCACTACCTCCCTAGTAGTAAAAGATACACAGGATTAGTGGAATATTTATTTTCTATATCTTGCCATGTTGGCTTTATGAGTATAAACATAAATATTTACTTTTTTTTTTTTACTGGTTGAGTTGTATTTCTTCATTTTCTTATGAAATCAATAAATACTCAAGTATATATAATTATGAAAATATAAACAATCATTTGGATAAATTATAAACACAATGCAAAATTATTAAACATTCATTATGAAGAATATAAACACGGCAAGTATATTAAAGCTTATGCAGAAATTACATGAATAAATAATCAATATGATCTGAGGTAGAGCAGAGAGAAAATTTTCCTTCTCTTAAATCAAAGCTGTATAACCTGACTACATAGTGACATGCAACTCTCTAAGGATATACACTCCAAAAGTCTCAAAAGAGGCTAACAACTTGTAATTTTTAATATAACAACAAAGAAAATATACAACTGAAAAAGAATAGTAATATTAACTATATTTAATTTAGTGTTTGTCCTGGGCCCAACCGCCACCTTGGCAAGTGTCCCAGCCATGCTACTGAAAGACTGGTTAAGGTAGTGTAGATTTGTCCCAAACCTTCCATTTTTCTCCAATTTGTTATTAGGTAGTATAACCTGTCAGACGATTCACTGATAGTCTTCCAAACTGTATCATAATAACATGATGAAATGATGAAATACAGAATATGATGAAATACAGAAGGCATTTTTACAGAAACTGCAGAGTCATGCCCTTTTATATTGAATATTTATTTGTATTTTGCAGATTACAGAAGGACTCAAGGGGTAGAGCTGTTTATTTTTTCAGTTACTATGAACTATGTCTGGAATATCTCCTAAAATTCTATTCTTCTTCTGTTTAATTGATACATCTATTAAAATACAATTAATAACAATAATTTAAGCAAAAATCTTCCTTTGGTTCCTCTGTAGGTTTGTACACTTTTTATATTTTTATTATGTTAATAAATATATATTTTATTATGTTAAATCAGTAAGTTGTACTGATTTGTGAGCTTAATACGTTTATTCATATATTTATTCATTCGAAAGATTCAACAAATATTCCACATAACTCTCTCATTGGGACAATTTTTAACTAGCCTTTTTCCTGTTTTAGGAAATGCACTATTATAATCTTATTAATAAATATAACCAACAACTCTGAAATATTCTACATATGGCAAGTCTTTTCCAGAGTAATGTGTATACTTAGAAGCTCCTATGCATATTACACACTGGAATTCTGGCCAAGTTTAGAAGTTTCATCAACATGGACTGAGCACGCAATCTTGTACATATCTAACATTCTTCAGAGCAAAAGCAAGTGCAAGCAACCTGGTGTCCTTCAGATGGTTTGTGATACAATTCTCACCATTTTTGCTATTTGCTGATGCGAGATGAAATCCAAAATAGCTGGAAGAAATCAACCTGCTGACCACTGCCCCATAGAATATCTGTTATTGCCCAATCTTTTCACCAAGGAATTACTAATAAGCTTTTAAGGAAATCCATGGTTCTTCACATTTTGGATGAGTTCAACAAGTCGCTAATATTTTGTAGATAATTTCATATCAGAATAGTTATTTCTGGTGGTTTAGGGAAGAACCACATTTCTATCACAAAAAGTAACTGCTGCTATTTATTGTATTACTTTTATTAATAAGATGGGAGGAAGAAATCTAAATATATTATGCAAAGATACTCCTTGACCAAGAATGACCTACATACAAAATCTAAGCAAAGTACATTCTGTGTATCCCATGGTATTAAAAACAATTGTCCTTTAGCTATGAAGATAAACTGTAAATGATTGAAATGAATGGAATGAAGACATGGATGTCTGAAGGTTTTAGAATTATTTCATAAAGTAACAGATAGGTGTTCTGAATGTAAAGTCCGAAGAACAGGGAGTATTACAAAACTTGAGGCTAACAGACTTAGCAGTTTTCTAGTGATCGCTCAATTGGCTGACCGAGGCAGTTGTCAACAATAGATGTATGTCCCAAGTTAACTCAAAAACTGAAATAATCATGTGGATAAAGCTGTCCTGCTACTTCACAGAGTTCCTGCTACAATCTAATGATCAAAACATTGGAACTTTACAACAGCTCTGGGAAACAACCCAAACACAAAGATTTTTTAACGTCAGAATTCATCAACAATGAACTTTTATTAACAAGCAAAAAGTGTTACTTTTTTATAAATTTAAATAGCTGACCTCTAAGTAAAAGAAAATACATTTTGTTTTTATCATAGGCTGAAGTTCATCAATTGTATGCTTTGAAGTTAAAATCTTAGAGAGGAATATTGCAGAATTTAGGATCAGCAATTAACAGATCAATGAGAGTCACAGATGAAATATTTAAAAACAGTCATGTTTTATATTACACAACCTAAGGAACTTTGTCTTCATTTGTGTTCTGAATAGACTAGTTGTTCTAAGACTGCAGAGCAGAAGGAAGGCTCTCTTACTTAAAGATCTTTCACCTTCTTACTTTTGACATCAGCTGAGTATCACCGGCCATTGAAATGTCCCCACTATATTCTTATCAAGACTGAGCCACCAGTAATGGACTTTTGCTTAAATGGAAATGCTGCAGTTGACATACCTGCATTTGTACCTTTAATCAGAATAGCTTTCTCTAGTGAAATACTATGAATAATACAATGTAATAGTTTGGATAATGAATATGAACCAGGAAGGTTCAAGTCCTGGCTAAACTAGAGTTTACTGGGTGATTCTGGGCCAATCGCTCTCTCAGTCCACTTTACTTCACAAGGTTGTTGTAGGGTTAAAAATAAAGGAGACCTCTATGAGCAAAATTGCTTTGAACTCTCAGAAAAAAGGCAGGCTATAAATGCAAAAAGCAAAAACAAAAACAAAACATGGAAGCATTAGGGCTGAGCTGAACATTAGAAAGAGGTTTTTCACAACATGCAGGAGGATAAATGAAGCACTTCTCTGCAAATTATTAAAGCAGCTGTATCAGCATTTAGTTCTCAAGGACAAATCTTGCAAGGCTAACCTTGAATCACTTTTTGATTCAAGTGACTTCTTCAATAGATTGTGAGAATATTGTAGGCATAAGGTATCTTGACTTCAGCATAGCAGTTGACAAAGTGCCCATGACATGCTGTATCCACTTAGTTATCATGCTATCCAACTCACACTTAACTGGTTTACTTAAGTGTGGGTTGGATAGGATGATTAAGGTGGACACGGAGCTGGCTTGAACATTTTATTTAAAGAGTATACATCAATGGTTCTTCCTCAAATTGGAAACAGCTACCAAATGCAGTGTCACAAAAAGCAGTCCTGGGCCTGCTAGTCTAATACCCTTCTTACCATTCATTTCTTGTCCTTGGAGGTAGAGGGCACCTGCCCTGTATTTTGATAATGGTCTTGTCTGGGTTCAGGTGCCTCACTGCTGACCTTGCCAGATTGAGGCTTCACAGGTAAGACAGCTGTTTAACTTGAATGCTTTAACTTGAATTCCTGCATTGAGGAATAGGTTGGATGTAATGGCCTTTTTGAACTATGATTCTATGATCTCTACTACCAACACAAAGGAAGTTCTAGTCTTTAGTAAGCAATTTACCAAAGATCATTGTGATTTTTTTTTCATCAACAATAACCTGCCTCCAAAAAAATAAATCCAATAATTTCATTTGACTCAGTCAATTTTTTAAAATAATAGCCCTTCTGCTAAAATACTGTTTTGGTAAAGATTGAAAGATCGTTGGAGTTGGTGGCAGGTTGCCCTTAGCCTCATTCATGCCAGCCTCTTAAAGTGTACGCTTCAGGATTTTTCAAGAACAGTTACTGGTTTGGGAATTTCAGTCCTTACTTTTTTTTAGCTAGTCTTCATAAATTAGTGGATTAAAAGCCATGCAATTTTTACTGAACTGAAAACAGGAGCAAGACAGGATAGGACTAGGCATTGATTCCAGCATTCAAGTTCTAAGATTAGTGCTACTGCTTAATGTTTTAAAAGCCATCCATTGATATCAGCAATCAGGGTTTTAGAATTTTAATTTTAAAAATAAGAATACGCATACATAGATAGAGAGAGAGAGAGAGAGAGAGAGAGAGAGATCACGTTATTGTACAATATGTTATAATATATATCTTATAGAGCACCTTTATATATTGTCATACCGTCAGGACAAATTGGTGAATAAAGTTTTCTCTCCCAACGATACTGTTCACAGACCTCTTTCAATAATAACAGGATGCAGAGAAATGTTAATAGATATTGCCCAGAGATGCAAGTCCCTTTGACTGGAGGTTCTGTTAAATGCAGGCACAGCCATTCAGGGCATAGTAACACTTCTCCTCTCGGCTGGCACTTGATGGCCTTCTGCACACTCAGGCAGAAATTTAAATAAATATGAGATTCTGAAAATTTCATCAAGCATTTGAAATGATAATGCTACTGCTGTAAGTGCATGGACTACTGGAAGAGCCATATTTTAAAAATCCATTAAGAAATCCTTCATTTGAAAAGCATTACGATCTATTGGGGCAGTGATCTGTAAATGAAGAAGGATCAGCAAAAGGACTGTAATTAATCTGAAGGTGTTTGTCAAAAATTGCTTCTGTTAATACTATTTACATGCTGATCGTGAGCATTAGCAGGAAGTGAGCTGTACTGCAATGTTTCTAAGCAAATGCACTGAGTTTGAAAGACTGCATATTCCAAGATTTAATTTTATAAAACATGAGGGATTTTGTGCACAAAAAAGCCTCAAATGATAATTTATGATGATCTAAGCTTCTGCCTTCAGTGCCCTGTATATTAATGAATTAATTTAGAATAGTTGTAATCAATCTAAAAATCAGGGTAACTTCCAACATTTAAATGCTGTATATAAAATATGTAAAATATAATTGAAAAAAATATAGAAATGAGTAGCATCAGTTATGTGACATAATCTAAGAGGAAACCTAATGTCTAAACACGAATATTTTCATCCTTTTTCGATAGACAGGTTGGCACTGCAGAAGAGAAGTACTGAGTTACTGTTATAAGGTCCACCAATCCAGGATGGGGACACAATTTTTTTTAAAGGGAGGCTTATGGTACTTGGAACTCTGTTTTAATGCAGGTGTGGCAAAAGTATGTTCAGTGACTCATATATCAGTATATACTGCAGCCATGATTTTGCTATTGGTCCCTCTTCTTTCTCCTTCAGCTGGGGAACCAAACGCTCTGCAGCCACTTGCCTGAAAAGGAAGGCATTCCATCTTGTGGCAAGAACGTGTTTTCTACTGGCAAGGAGGGGAAACCAAGGGAATAGGCCAGCAAAAAAGAAAATACCACTGCTGAGGTTTCAATATACTTGTGACTACCATTCCATCGAACCTAGGGGTGGGACGTTACAATCATTAGCCATTAAGAATGGCTTCTGTGCAATTACTAGTTTCCACCTGATGTACCAAGTATCTTAGCTATAAGGCAGGAATTGGAAACAGTATCCAGCAAGAGGGCCACTGTTTTCTTAGATCTCTTCCTTTGAGCCAGATGATAGGATGGGATTAACAATGCCAAAACTCTTTTGAAGCATCAAGGAACCAGGAGTTGAAAGCATTCTTAACTTCAAGTGCCAGCTCCTGAGAACTACTGATGTCCCTTGACTCAGGCCTGCCCCCTTTGTGCTTTATTCTGAGGAGGGGGCAGAGGGAAGGAAGAATCAGCTGGCAGAGTGCAAAGCCTCCTTTGAGGTGTCAGGGTCTGTATGGAGCAACTTCATGGATTGGAGGTTCCTCAATCCTGCTTTTAGGTATAAAAATTAATAGCAGCTGTAAACAACTTTTAATTCCACAGAACCCTAGTGAGAAATTTTTGGAAATAAAGTATTATATTAAACAGTCCTCCTCCTCATTCATAAAGCACTGAGGCAAAATATACAGAGAATCTAAGCACGCAGATGCACAATACATGTACACTCTCAGGCCCAGGTATCATTTATACATGTCAGCATGTTTGAGATAATGGAACATCTCAGAAAAGAGAGTGATCTTAAGTTGCATTTTTCTGCAGTTTTGACATTCAATCAATTTCCAAGTGTTATGGATCAAAAGCTTGAAAGTAGCAGACAAATGCTATTAAATCATTGACCTAGCCATCAGGATCACTTAAAAGCATTTTTATTCACAAATATTTTAT
Organism: Python bivittatus; assembly: GCF_059951505.1. NCBI lineage: Eukaryota > Metazoa > Chordata > Lepidosauria > Squamata > Pythonidae > Python > Python bivittatus. Next base: position 19,481,125 of record NW_028277113.1, on the reverse strand, counting down.
GCAAATTATTTCTTTTGACAGAATTGAAAGCACAGAATTTAGAAGTTAACTGGCGGCATATGATATTTTTCTGAATGATAGTGCCCCTTTGAATTATTAAACAATACCTCCTCTCCTGTTTCCATCGTTGCAGCTTAGAAGAGAAATAAGAAAAAGAGATGGGTCTATAAGAACAGAGTCATAGATAGTTTATTTCTGGGAGAAACTGCAGGAATCTGTTGCAATGTTTTGCTTTCGCAATGTCTGTGATGAGATGTCTAGAGGGGAATAGTTATATAGGAACGTCATACTTGGCTGCTTTTAGGAGATGACACATAGAAAAAAGACCTACTAATTCAGTAATAAAAATAAATGAGCTTTACAGATGTCAGTAGATTCCAATATCCAACATTTTTCACTCTTACAGATTGAGCCTGTTCTGTTTCTGTATGTTGGAAATAATTTCTCATGCTTTCTAGAAAACACTTGCTACTTGGGTTCATTATATTTTACTATGATTTTTAAATAAAATATATATTAATAAAGCTTGAAAACTGTCAGATTAAAAATCAGAGACAACAGAATAATTTTAAGTTGCACTGATGTATAACTGACAAATTTGGATGTACTCGTTATATACTATTATGAGTTGGTTGTATTTATATATATACAATCTATGGGTATACTCAGCTTTTCCAAGTTTTTTGATAGCAAGATCTGATGTAACAATAGTTAATAACTTTCAAAGTTTGTAACATTTAAGTTATTATGACGGTTAGAATGTGCATAGCTCTCAACTAAGTAAAATAATGGTCCTGAGACTTTAATAACTAGAGTATTCAGCATCTCACCTTAACTTATTGCATCAATGGACAAACTGAGTCTCTCAATCAATGTAAAGGAGATTTTTTAAAAAATATATCATAAGTCAAACACTGGTATCACTCCTCTTTCACTAACTCTTTTCATGTTCTCACATTTCTAGGTAATACTTAGCTCCATGTACCAATATCTGCTCCAAAGGATACTGGGATAAGCATTCGCTCTAATGCAGGAGGTCTTAAAGGGTTATACTTGCTGTGCTCAGATAAGCTACCTGTTGGTATTCTGGCAACAATCCAGCTGTGTCTTTGTAAGGCCCTGCTATCAATGCTCACAAAATTTACTGCCTTCACATCCACATGTTCCACAGGACCTTCATCTCTCTGTCACCTCCCCCCAGCCACTCCTGTGTCATCTAGTCCACCGTTTCTTGCTCAGCCTACCATTTGTAGCACCTTAGCTGGAAGGGCAGAGGACATCAAAATAGGCAGTCCAGAGCTACTCAGGAAATCCTTGCGCTCTGCAATCATTAGTCGGACTGTGAGAAAAAGGCCACTTCAGGAAAGGCAGGCAAGGATGGGAACTGACAGCGGCATCTTTCAGCAAAATTCAATAAGTTTGGCTGGGAAAGAGGGTAGGACCTTGTGCTTACCCAGGCAACCAGAATAAGAATGTGCTCTTAATGCAGCCTCTACTAGCCGTACTCCTCTGCTGGCATTAGACAAAGACACTGCTTGTATTCTCTGCAGAACTCTCCTGCTAGAGTACTCCTCAGCCATGCCCTCCCCACTGGTCTTCTCTTCTTGATGTTAAGATGCTCCCTCCCCCCACATATCCCAAAGAGGCTGGTCTCAGTTTTTATCCCAAGCTGGTCCATTTCCCTCCTACAACAGCCTTCTGAGGCTGGATCAAGGGCACTGGGAGCCTTTTAGCTAGGCTGGGATGTGATGTGATGCCAGTCCCTTGTCCCTGCCATGCTGGCAGACTTAATAGAGCCTAGGCCAATTGAAATGCTCTAAGCATGCCTGCAGCTGCCACTGGCATGCCTACTGCTCTTCCAGCCTGGTCAGAAGTGAACTGATAGCATGAATTTCAGAGAGTACTCTTTGGCAAGACTTATTACAATGTAGGAGTTGTGGTACAATAATTCCAGCAAGCAAAGCAATGTTAAATTTATAACCAATGTATCTCAGTGCATGTTATGACAGAGACTGATATTTTTTTCTGCTAGATTTTCAAAATAAATACGGGTTTGGCAAGGCAAAACTGGCAGGGCAACTATAGACAGGTAGCAAACCCCACACTCACTCACACTGATGATACCTATTTGGGTAATGAAATGCCTGCAAGTAAACCAAGCTCAGAGAGCACCAAGAACTCCACAGTTCAACTCTGAGCTACAGATATTCTCTTCTATTGGATTTGTGTAACATATCAGAACCATCCAACTTCAAGGCCACCAAGCGCCAAGTATCTGTTAATTCAGTATCCAAGTATCTGTTAATTCAGAAAGATGGGAGGAGAAGCCTTGAGTTAAATCTCTTGGAATAGTACAATTAACAGTTGGGTTAATTGTACTAACTGGGCTGAGCTATGTCTGTGAGCCTTTTCCCAGATTAAGCTGGATAATCAAACAAAGCTGTGACATATCAAGTGATCTGTGATGCACTGCCATATCCTGGTCTGAGAAGCTTGATAATAAGGAAGATACTGTTTCTCTCTCTTAAAATGTGGACATGCTGCCTTTGATTCTGGAGATAGTATACAGCTAATCAACATTAGCAGCGATTAGTAATTTTATCTTCCATAAATGTTTCAGTCTTTCTAAACCATCCAAGTTGGCAGTCACCAAACATGCTGAACTTCTGTTAACATGGAATTAACATTCAGCTAGTAGAACAAATAACATGTATCTGCATCTATTTATAAGCAATGGAAATAACCGCATGTCAGACATTCTGTACAAGGTCACACAGTATTATTTTCAGTAAATATTCTGTTCATAATACTTAATACTCAAACTGATTACTGTCTAATCTAAGTTTTCCTACTGCTAGTATTTCTTAGATAAGGGATTCTCCATGAACGCTAGAGCCAATAGAACATATTTTCAAATGTTGACAAAATAATATATACCATTATGGAAGAGGATTTTGAAGGATAGTTATAGATTGTCATAATTTACTAATGCAAATTTTTTGGATTAAAACATAAAAGTCACACATTGCATACTGTACAGTAGAAATAAAAAGATACGTTCAATAACAATATCCAACTATGTTATTGGAGTGGTGCTTTTTTTTTTTTTGCATTCTGTGTCAACTACCCTGAAAATTTGCATTAAACAATTCAGTGGAAAAAAAAATAAATCATATATTCCAGAATAAAAGCAATCTGAAACAGAATATTACATTAAAGCAACTGTAAGACATAGTCAAATTATGAAGATGCAAAAAAGCAATTATCTTTTTAAATTTCAATTGTAAAATTATTTAACTTTTTAAATATTAGACTTACTTAGTTTTAAGGAAATCCACCACCCGTTTGAAATCAGCCACACAATATTCCCTCTTCATGTCCATCAAAACACTATCAGAAGCGGATTGAACTGGTACATGTAGAAAAGCATAAACTCTTGGATGGTTGAGAATTTTTGCCATTTCCTAGAGACATGAAAATAATATCAGTAATATTTTTACATACTTATAAGTACATTATTACTTCTATACATCTTCAGCATTCATAAAAATATGATGTATACTATGGGAGATGCTCAAGATGGCACTAGACTACCCACAGCAGTCTAATTACAATAAGAATATACACACTTATTCATTAGAACATTGACAACCTGATATCTTCTCCAGATGTTCCTGGTTACTCTTGCCAATGCCCATGCCAGGAAATGATGGGAATTGAAGTTCACACATCTGGAGGCCAACAGAATGTTTATCCCTAGCCTAGGAGAAATACAGCTAGGCTGAAACAGTCTTCTCTAACCCTGTGCCTTTCAGTTACATTGGGCTGCAATTTTCCTAATTTCTATGATAATAGAAACAATAGTCAAATGTGCTGAAGAATAGTTGCTACCTTAGGCAATGTACAGTTCACACATATTAAATGTTTTGATAAATGATTCTGTCCCTTGACAAAAGATTTTATTTGAAACATTTATTGGGCCATCAATAAATACTTTCCAGGCATTTTGGAGTCCATCTCCTTTGCTTTTGTTTTTTTAAAGAATATTACAGCAAAATTTGAGTTATTTGAGTTTGGTCAATTTTTTAAAAATAATATAAATATAATCCTATAATAACTTTAATTTTTTGTATTTCTGTTTATTAAATGACTACATTGGACATACAAACATGCAAGTTACATGGCATTTTAAGGTTTGGCCTGATAATGATTAGATTTCTATCTTGCCTTTATTTTGCACAACTCAAGATGGCGTACATAATGCTCCTGCTTCCTACTTTCTCCACAACAGCAGCCCTGTGAAGTGGGTTGGGCTGAGAGAGAGCGACTAACCCAAAATCACCCAGCCAGCACTCATGTCTAAAGAAGGATTAGAACTCACAGCCTTCCAGTTTTGAGTTCAGTGCGTTAACCACTATACCAAACTGGCTTTCAGAGAAATTACAAAACTAAAGTTTTGATGAGATTCTCTTTGTTTCACCTAAAAAGCAAAAGCAAAGCAAAGCAAAAATAAAAAACCCAAACCCAGCATTTTATCAAACTTTTTAAAAACATAAATGTTCAGAACTGAATAAACAGTAAATCTAGAGTACTTTTATTACAACAAACCATTTACAGCATGGCTCAGCATGTGTATATATGCATTTCTCATGCAAACTAGCTGTAGAGGCTTGAGTCTCATGTGAAACACCACCCATGAACAGTGTAATATAATTAATTTTTTTTCCATTCTCAAAGCTGATAACATTTAACAACTATAATTATCACACTCTATAAAAATACTTTTTAGTGTCTTTCATAAAGGTAATCTAATTTATATTTGCAGAAGCAACATGAATATAATCCAATGGTTGCTGAAACAGATTTTATTTTTGCTGATTCTTTTAATGTATAAAACTAAAACAGGAAGATAATATAGCAGATACCACTATTTTCTCACATATTTTTATTATGATTACTCAAGTGCATTATTATAGTACTGTATTGTCCTTTCCCTTTCTCTTATTTATACATGATAACCAGATTATATGTTAAACAAACAAAAACAAAATCCTAATGATAATGAAACAAACTGGGTCACTATAGATTATGCAGATAATGCTACAAAGCTGAAACTGTGTGAGATCATCTATCAGGAAGCCCAAAAGATTTTATTTTTTCAAGTCAAATGACAGATTTACAATAGCAGAGGTGGTGGCTGATACCTTTAATTACCCACCAGAATATAAATATTTTATAGTGATATCTCATTTGGTTATTAATGGTTGTACAAATATTAAAAGAAAATCTGAAGACAGTTAATTATTCAAGGCCTACATTTGCTCAGTGTTAATAGTCCTATCTTTACCTAAGATAAGCCAGTATCAATAAGCAAGATATGTATTTTACTTTTTATTCTTTGTAAAACTGTATTTTCTAGTTTTAAAAAGAATAAATTATGCCAGATTCTCCTTCTGTGGCTAAGCCATAGATAACATTATTCTCAGCATTAAAAATTTACCGGACAGGTGGCATTTACAACTGACTGACAGGGAACTTGACAGTAAGCACAAGTTTTAAATGCTGAATAATCTACATTTTCAACTATATCTTCCTGAATAATGGAAATTTAAAAGGTTGGTGGTGAACAATTTGTAATTATTGCAGGCTGTTTCAGAAATGATTACCTACCAATAATTGGAGGTCCTCTTGAATTCACACACATGGGTTTCTGTAATGGTACGTGGGAATGACCTTGGGAGACTGGGTAAAGAGATGCTGCCTAGGGAATGGTCAGATAAGAGACAGCATAGCCCATAGCTGTGCAGTGGCAGAACAAAAGGCTCAGGAGAGACCTCCCTAAGTAATCGGGCTGTAAAGATGATGGCGGGAGAATTGTACTTTCAGACTTGCAAGACTGATGAACCTTACCACGTAGACCAGACCGGAAACACGGCCATATAAGCTAATTCTACTTTATTGTAAAGCTATCTTAAGAGAATCTTGCAAGTCTGAAAGTACAATTCTTCCACCATCACCTTTACAGCCCAATAACTTAGGAAGGATCTCTCCTGAGCCACTTGCTCCACCCACTGTGCAGCTGTGAGCTATGCTCCCTCTTATCTGACCATTCCCTAGGCAGCATCTCTTCGCCCGGTCTCCCAAGGTCATTCCACATACCATTACAGTTTCACACCTTTGTACATCTCATTTGTAACATTCCTGAATTTAGATAATTTGGGGCAGGACCCCTGCGTATCATGCATGTTTAGATGCAGCTAAGGTTGAACCTTTAGTTCCTGAGGCTGACCTAGTAGAACCTAAATGGAACACTGAAGACACCTGACTCCAAGCAGAGTACAGTAGGATGATGGATTTTGTGAATTCACACATGACCATTCAAACAACTCCAGTTACAGTTAACCAATGCTTCTTCCTTGTGATTTCTGTGATTCACACACATGGATGAGTAGCTAGTTTATTACCTAGAAGAATCATAAGTGATGGTAGAAAGAACTGGTCTTCCAAAGACTGCATCTTGTTGAGGGTAGAAGTCCAATTTACAATATTGGATGAAAATGTTGGGCAGAGCACTAGTAGCTGCTGGTATAGCTCTGGTAAAAGACTAGATATTGGCAATGTATATGAATCTGAAAGGGGCATTACTGCTTAATGGCTATGAAGCTAGCAGAACCTGTACTTTGCAATGAGGGGAAAAAGGATAGAATGCTTCAAGCTGTGAGGCAGAGGATATTGAGATCTAGGTAATATGAGAGTTCCTGAAGGATGAAGAGTAGACCAAGATGGTTCGAGAGGCTGAGTTAGTTCCAGTAAATAAAATACAACAGAAGAATGAAACTATAGCTGTTGAGGCTGCTATGGTGTGATAAGGAAGAAGTTAGCCAAATCTAGTTGGTTTTCCATAAGAACTATGGCTAGAAGCGAGATTGGTGCAGATACAGCTGAAATCCATTCCATGAGAATAGGAAGATGTCCAAAGACCAGGGATCCATTTTTCTTCTGCTACAGAACCTTAAGCATTGAGAGTTGTATTGAGAAGCAAAAGACTGATTGTAGGAGTGTCCTAATGAGTTTTGATGGGGAATGAAGCATTGTCCATTCATAAGATGCTGAGCAATCCTGGCTGAACAGATGAACAAGGACACTATAGTTTCTATACATACTGACTGCCAGCATAAATATGGAATGTAGGGTGCATAGAACCTGTAAAAACAGGTGGCCATGTAACACTTTGTTTGCTTATTTACTGTTGCAGGAGTTTGTCAGTGAAAACCTTAATATTCAGAGTGCTTTTCAAATTGCCAGGAGTTTCAGTTAGTTGCAGTACCATGCAACATCTCACACTATTGTGGTAGATCCTTAGCTTTTCCCAAATAGCTCTTGAGGGGGTGCCAATGACTCAGTGAAGAGGAACAAGTGAAAACTCCAATTTGCAAATAAAATTCTCCTGTTACTAATCTGGCTCTGAACCATAATAAACCATTTTACTATAACACTTCCACATTGTAATCAAAGAAAAGAGTGGAAGTTCTTACAAATTCACTTCATAAGAATAGGCTTACATTAACAGCATGGGAAACCTACTAAAATGAATGGATACCATAGGAATATCAGCAAATGGAACTTTCAGCATCTACTTACAGTACTTACTTAATTATTCTTATCTAAAGAATAAGTGGAACTACATCTTTGAAATACTGGTCTGATTCTCACATAACATTTAGACATTTCATCACCTTAAAGTGAATGTGTTTTGGCACAGTGTGACATGCAAACTCACTTGTTAGGGCTTATAATGTATTAAACTATGTTTTAAAATTTCAGACATAACTTTGTGTAAACTGGACCAAAGCATTTGGAAGGGGAATATAAAAACTGGTACGGAAAATGAAAAAGACACTACAGAGAACACATGGCATAGCTTCCAAACAACTTTACCACTGTACTACTAAAGACTTTAGTTTTTATATAAGAACAAAGAATAAGAAAGAAGAGATTAGCTGTTGTACCACAATCCATTTTTAGGCTCTGTGTCAGGGCATGTCTAGGGAAGCCATCTGTAAAGTTATCTGCTTAAATGAAGCTACAGATCACAAATGTTCAGCTGATATGAATCAAAGAGAGGGAGAGCAAAGAAATTCTATTGTAAATTTGCAGCACCCTTGTCATTTCACATTCTTCAAAGGAAAAAATACACAGCAAACAGAACTCTTTTCAATGGTCAGGGTTTCACTGGAATATCCTGAATTAATAACGAAGATAAAAACCACAGATGGCATATGGCAGATTTTGAGCTTGACTCATCTTGACAGGTGACATGGAGGCCTATGCATCTCATCATGTGCAATTAAGCATTTAAAAAGACACTGGCAGGTGTGAACAACTTCTTTAAAATACAGACTTTTGTATACCATCTCCACACTCAGAAACAAGGTGCAAACATAGCAAAAGAAAGGAAGGAAGGAAGGAAGGAAGGAAGGAAGGAAGGAAGGAAGGAAGGAAGGAAGGAAGGAAGGAAGGAAGGAAGGAAGGAAGGAAGGAAGGAAGGAAAGAAAGAAAGAAAGAAAGAAAGAAAGAAAGAAAGAAAGAAAGAAAGAAAGAGAAAGAAAGAAAGAAAGAAAATGTCTATGGTAGAAGTCAAATGATCTCTGAAGGAACAGTAATATAATCAGCAGAGTCAAATTTACCAATACAGTAGCATTTTCCATTTTTTAAGACAGTTATGATTTAAACTTGGCCTTTTAAAAATGTTTATTATGCAAATACACTTTTGATAATTCACAATGACTTCAAGGCAATATGTAACTCTACCTATTATTAGATTCTTGTAAATTTTTATTAGCAGCCTTTAGGATCAAATAAAAACTTGTATTAAGAACAGAATTCCTAAAACATTCCAGAAAACTTTGAGCTATCAGTGAAGCATCACCACTAACTCTCAAACACAGGCTGGGTTCACACATTTTGCTAACACCTTGAGATTTTTTAAAAATTGTTTTGGCTAAATGTGTTGTGCAAATCCAGGTATTGTGCTTTGTTTAATAAACAATGGTTAAGCAAGCCAGGCTTGGTTTCATGCAAGTATCTTCCTTAAATATACATTAACAAGCACGTATTAGTAGAAAAATAAATGTCCTTATGTCCTAACCCTGAGAAGAACAAAGCGGTTATTTAAAAATGAGAAAGAAATGAATGAAAGCCCATTTACTGAAGCTCAATAGGGCTAAGACTTATTGAAATCTAAAAAGTTTGTGCATCTTTGACAAGGCTAGATGACAGAAAGTTAGGCTTCAGGAAGGCCTGATTTCATTCCCTCCTCCTGAAATGTCAAATGCCTCTTATTGATGTTGATGAAAGGAAAGCTAGGGAGCCACGCCTCCTTAAGTTCATAAAGCTAAAGTATTCTGAAAAGACAAATAAAAACGTGAAATGGTGCATTATATATGCACTATAGATTTAAGCTTTCCACAAACTCCTCCAATCTCTACTAAGCTTTACCCTGAGGTCTCCTTGGAAGATTTTCAGCCACCAGACAGTTGAGATGCAGTAAAGCCTGTTGCCAACTCCTTAAAGCAGTTGTGTGTTTTCCCAGATGTGGCTGTCAACTGCTACATGATTCAGGGAAAGAATGTTCAGTTTCAAGAATTGCCAATTGGTGATGTATGTATGAGTGTCCCACGTGCCTTCCCTTTGATAGCAAAGTACCTAGACTACATTCTCGGAATTTGTTAGCTACTCAGCAATCTGCTAGGCAAACTGAATATTGGCCTGGTAAAATCTGGAGCGACATATTTAGAAGATGGAACACATTCTGATGCATCACTGCTGTGCCTGCTGTGTTCCCTGGAGGTCAACTGTTTTTTTAAAGAAGAGTGGTTCCTGCTCACACAAAAGCTTCTCTGTCCATATTCTATGGCTTAACATGTTGCACAAACCCAGCCAAGTATAGCTTACTGAACAAAGAATATCTTAAGGCAACATGTGAACTCGGTTTTTCTTTGGAATGTACTGTTTTCATATAAATGCCATACAATCAAATGCATCTGTTAATATTCTTCCAAGCAAGAACTACTTGCTTGATTTTTCTCTCCAAGGGAACAGTGAATGTCCTTAAACCAACTGTTGAACAAAATTGTGTGAATTTTGAGCCCTTTTTAATACAGAAACGGAGCAATATCTACAACAAGATTGCTTTATGGTCCAGAGTCAAGGGGACATAAGCCCCATTTGGCGAAGTCTATATGGTGCCATTGATGTAAAACTTAAATAATAAAAGGGATAGAATTCAGCCCTTCTTGATTCTTTTTTGGATGAGAACAGAAGAAAAATAAGCAGGCTAAGTCACATGCAAATAATAATTGAATAATTATGGATGAGCATTTCAGAAATGCTGTGAAATATTTACAAATTCATAAATTTGACACATACGGTGCTTTGGAGACTACCTGCTGCACAAAATACTACACTATAGTTGCCAAGAAGCAACCGTTAATGGCAGAGGGCAGCTACTTTGGGGTCCACCAATGCTGTAGGAGGCAGGACTTTATAAAAGGGGGTGGGCTGGAATTTTAAGTTTGATTTTTCCTCTGCTATGTTTAAAGGGGAAGTTACTTTTAAAGAAGCAAGCCTATCAGAAGTTTCTAGGAATCACAGAGACTGTTTCAGGAACAGGTATACCCCATGAGCTGCAGACTGCATACCCCTGGAGAAATCAAACCATAACATTAACATGTATTTATATACAATGTTAATACTACAGTTAATGAAAAGTGGTAAAAAGTGAATTTATTATGAAAGGTAGGTTTAAGGTAGTTCTGTGAGAAGCAGCAGACCAAAGGCCTGAACTCTAGCCAACTTTGCAGCCAATCTTCTGAAATGCACTGCCACACTCAAGATAAATAAGACAAGGAAGCAGGTTTCCAACTGCATGTATTATGTATAACTCCTCTTTGGAAAGTTGGCATTACTTAAAAATTGAACTGACGTGTTACATCTTTCCTTTTTTCTTTTGGTTTGTGTTCATGCAGCATATAAATATACTTTGTATATTTATAAATATGCAAATAAAACCATCCTGCATCTAAACAATGCTTAAGAAAAAACTCAAGAACACAAATCCGAAATCAGTATTTCTGCCGCCATTGTACAAGGGGAAAAAAGCGTGAAATTGCAGCCTTCCATCAACGTGGTATTGTAGGGGCTACAGTTTGCAGAATCTTCTGCCTTCTGCTCTGCTGAATGGGAGTTCTAGGGTTTTGTAATCCAAACACATGTCTGCAGGGCATCAGCTCAGGGGAGGATGATCAAATGTGCATTATTCATTTCCCCTATGGCCTACACTTTTGATATTCCTTGACAATTTGTTTATGAACTACTTCATCCAGAATGAGCCACATTTGATATTTTGAGTTTCGTTTCTTCATGAACTTGCACATTGCTTGTCAAAAGGGCACAATTTCGTATCCCATCTTGCCTCGCATTTCCTGTTATGAATGCAGTTGCAAAGGAGATGCTCACAAGCTGCAAGCTGTCAGTTCCTGCATGATGTCAAAGGAGGATGGTTAGTCGCTGCAATGGCTTTCCTTATGAACGTACCTCCAGATGCTCTAAAATATACGGAGGATTTGTCATGCCGAGCCTCAGCATTGCTCCCTCAGGGATCACTTCAACCAGCTTCCACAAGAGAGTCGGGAGATCTGTGCCAATGTCTCTGCCATAAGCCCCTGTATCTTCGCTGGTCAGCCATATCTCGCATACTCCTTCTGTCAACAAGAGGCAGACAGAGAGATAATTAACAAACCTGCTTTGGAGCTTGTTATTTTATTATCCAGCTGCTCACCCTTTTTTGAAATGCACTATTTCATAATCCTAACTATTATGCAGCCAGGCTGGGTATTCAATTGCAATGAAAGAGACATATCCCCTGGGTAGTGGTGGGTTACTGAGTTCATTTTATGAGCACCACAGCTCTACAACAATGCTGTGAATTATTGCTTGAAAGTGATTAACATTCACAGCCAGTGACTAATGTGAGACGCCTTACTAATGCAGCTTAAACATGAGTAGGGCTGCTTTCCCATCTCCAGGAGTCTCTGGCTTATTAAGCGTTCTGAGCAGCGCTGCTTAAGCATGTAGTCTTTTGCACTGATCAAACTGCTAAAAGTGAGCTGACTAATAGTTTAGTTAACAGCCTATAAAAGTCCCAAGTACTTAGAGCTCAAACAAGCCACTTGCTGACTAATCCAATTAACATTTACAATTACAACCTGGAACCTTTATATAATATTTACACGGCTACATTAAAATTTGTCAATTGCAAAGGCTTTCAATGCCACCTATAGACAGAGTCATTTCAAGAATTTTTTTTTTCCCCCAAGCAGCTGATACTTATATTTTCAATGAAGCTGCAAGAAGCTGGAGTATTTTAGTTGTGGCTTAAAATGAATAAATTCTTGTACATGCAAGGCAATAAACATCTCTTCCAATAAATTATCACTTCCTCAAGACATTTTGTCACCAACACACATGGCTTTCTGTCTGCTGCCTCCTAATGCAATGCTATAAAAATGAGGCAAAAAAGAAGAAAAATGCAGTTAGATCATCCCCACCAAAACAAGACTAGACTTCAACCTTGCCTTACTTACCTGTACCCAATATAGACCTTTAAGATGCAAGCCTATTTTAACTGTGACTGTATACATAAAGACCGCTGTTTAGAGTTTTCAATTTGAAAATAACTATATGAAGCTCTACTTCTACTTTATTATATTGTAGCAAGAGACCTGTGCCCAAGACATTTTAAGGAAGGTACCGATATACTGGAGTGAGTTCTGGAAATCCTGCTATAGGAGGAATAGTAGGCCATGTTTATTTTGGAGGAGATGAAGGGGAGATGAAATAACAGCCTTCTGTGTGAATGGCAGCCACACAGAAGATGGAACAGATTTCCTCCCCTCTTTTCCAATGAGCAGGATTGGAAAGAATGTGTGGAAATTGCTGGGACTGAACTACATGATCTCTGAAGTCCCTTCCAATCATTATCGTTTTAATATTCATTCCTGGGTTGCATCTGAATATAATGAAACCCTGCCTTGTCATTTTAAATATTTAACCAATACTAAACAAGCTCCCAATTTTTATGTAATAGCAAATTATGGTTCAAAGCAAACCAGAAATAATCTGCTGAAACATAAAGCAGCACTTCAGAAGCCTATCGTTCCTGGCTTTATAAATCCAGAAAAGATCATTTGAATCTGGCCATGATGAAAACAATGTACTTATCTCCATCTGAATCAATAATAGTGCCAGATACATTTTATGGGATGGCAGGACAATTAAATAAACAGGATACAAAAATATTTGGGAAATCATGTAAGTAGGACATTATCCACTGTTTTCCCATTACAAATATTCATGGAAACACTGTGCATTTCAAATGAAAGGTTAAGATTTATAATTTTTCCAGCAAATCATTCCATATTTTTGACCTGTGAAGAGAGTTATGGTATGCTGCTTTGCTGATGCCAAATTAGTGTAAAAAAGAGTCACTCTGAATAGGGATAAAAACAATATTCACATGGAAAATAACTGCCTTGTTTGAAATCTGCATAGGTGAGAATCATTAGCCCCCTGGTGGGTTGAAAATTAAATTGCATAACAAGGAAGCAGATGTAACAGTAAATTAACAACAACAGGAATAACTGTCTTTACTGTTCTGTCATCAGGATATTAAACAGGAAATGTCTACATACAAATACAATATTACATTTTACAAAATATTCTTGTTACTCATTCCCTGTATACACATACACACACAATATTACAAACTGTTAGGCAAATTCAATAATTATTGATGTGACATTTGAATTGACAAATTATAGTTGAAATGGAGGAGGGGCACACTTTCTTACCATTTTTTATGTTTAGCCTCCAGGGGCTGCTGGTGATGTGATAATATCACAAGAGGGGGTCAAAGCCATAATTTAAAGGTATTTTTATTTAGATTAGGGAGGAAGGATTAAAACAAACTAAAATAGTGTGTTCTTATTTTGCATAAACCCTTTGAAAAATCACACTACTTTCATGTTGAAATCTGCTATTTTGATCTTAAAATGATCAAGGAGCTACTAAAAAAATTGCTCACCCATGATGTTTCAACTAGCAAAACCAAATTCGAAATCGTGGACTGAAACAGCTGTTAAATGTGCATGAACTATACTCTGGTATGACATTGGAATGATAATAAAAAATCATGGATATGTTTTTTGTGCTTCCAAACATTGGATTTATGAAGAGATAAAAAAAGTAAAGCACTTGTGTTTTCAAGTTAAACAATAGTTGGTCCTCCCTTCCCCTCCATCAAACCTGATTAGCTGAACTGATCTTCTTTAGAAACTTTCCCTCCTTTTTACAGAGATAAAGTAACACAATGCTTAACTACTGCATTACTTTTACAGTCCAAATTTCAATGGGAAGACCTATATATACAGAATACCATCAACTTTCAAAGCCAGCCTGGCTAAAATCTAGTGAACTTCTGCAATACAGATCAAATATTCCATCCCATTTCTTCCACTCCATTATGGGCTACAATTATTCTGAATCAACTGAACCTTCTGAACATTTTCAGGGGCAACCTCATACTACCAATATTATAGCATCCAGTCCCCAACTGATGGAGAAAATCTATTTATCTGGTTGCTAAGAGTCAACAACAACTTGATGGCACATAATCAATCAAATCAGTCCCCAACATATGAAATTATAACACTATAGGCATGGTACATATTAATGAATCCAGTTCTGGATTAATCCTCTGGAATAATCTGCCTTGACTTGTTTCAGCTTCACTCTGTTGGCCAATTATTGGACAATTAAATACAGAATTCACTATTGGTCCTGAATGAAACAGGGCTGGATTATGCCCAGCTGTTTGCTTGTTTATTCATGTATTTATTTATTAAGTTTCTAGGCTGCCTAACTCTGGGCTGCTTCACAAAGTTAAAAGAACAGCAATTCCATTTAAAAAAAAAAAAATCTCAGAAACATCTATATAACAACTGTTCAAGGGAACAAACCATCTTTTCACCTCCTCTTCCAGCTTAAAGGGACCTTCAAGGTAGACCAAGTCAGGAAACAGACTCCACAATGACTACTGGAACTCTCTTCATCATTGCAGTGATTAATAACAGAATCTTGAAAGACGGACGGTTTCTCTCTCACTATTCTTATACCCAACAGAATCAAGGGGAGACAATCCTGAGTTTCTTTCTTACCACCTCTTCCCTTTTAGGGTTAAGCTTGTGTTTATGTAACTGCTCTTGCATTCCCTCTTCAAGTCCACCTCTGTATTCCTCAATATTCGCCCATCATTCTTAACCCAAAGCCTGTGAGAAGAGTCAGCTTTTTAAGGAGTGCCTGAAGGCAAGCAAGATTGGAGCCAAATGGATCTCCATCAGGATGCTATTCCAAATGGCAGGTGCAGTGACACAGAAGGCTGCCTCCTGGGTCCCACTAGATGATATTGTTTAATAGACTGGACCTTAAGTAAGCCAAGCCAAATGTGTTGGAATGCACATTACAGGTGGACGATCCAGGAGATAACTGGTCTCTCAAATGTAGGGCTTTATAGGTTATATATAGCACTGAACTGCATTCAGAAACCAACTGATAATCCATGTAACTCAGACAGCAGTGTCTATATGGGTAGAGCAAGACCTGCCCATCACTGCTTGTGCAGCAGCATTCTAGACCAGATATAGCTTCCAAGAGGTCTTCAAGGGCAGTTCTATGTAGAGCACATTGTAATAGTCCACTCGTGAGGTGACCAAGGCATGAATGACAGTGAGGAGGACCTCTCAATTCAAGAATGGGTGCAACTGGTGCACAAGCTGCACCTGTGCAATGGCCTTCCTGGCCACAGCTGCCACCTATTCCTCAAACAGGAGCTGAAAGTCTAGGAAGACCCCCAGATTGTGCATCAGTCCCAAATGGGGCAGTGCAACCCTGTTTAGAAACAAAGATGGAAGTTCCCAGCACTGGGAGGACCAAGCACCATAATCACTGAGTCCTGCTAGGCTTGAGTCTGAACCTATTCTTTCCCATCCAGATCATAGCCTCCATTTCATTGGACAAGACCTTCAGAGCATTTCTTAGTCAGCTAGAGATTGAGATGTACAACTCAGTATCTTAAGCATACTGATGATACCTGACCCCAAACTGATGAATGATCTTCTCCAGTGGCTTCATGCAGATGTTAAGCGGGAGGAGAGATAGCACTGAACCATGAAGCACCCTGTAAATCAGGCAATTCAGGCTTTACTTCTCCCCTCCAACCAACACCAACTAAAAAACAGCTACGGAGAAATGAGGAGAATCACTGTAACATCTTGCCCCCTCTCCCCATAGCTAGTCCAGAAGGATATCATGGTTGATGATATTGAAAGCAACTGAAAGATCAAGGAAGGCCAGGATGGAAGCAGCACACCCATCCTGTCATGATCATCAACGTGCAATCAATGCTATCTCTGTACTGTGTCCACACCTGAAACCTGACCAAAAAGGGTCCAGATAATTCTTTTCCTCCAGAATCCCCTGTAACTGCAACCCAACTTCCCTAAAAAGGGAAGCTTGGAGACTGGACCAAAATTATCCAGGATGGTTGAGTCCAATGAAGGCCTGTTGAGGAGGGGGTGCACCATTGCTTGCTTCAAACCTGGCGGAATCACCCCCTTTTTCAAAGAGGCCAGCATCACTGCATGGACTCAACTGCATGCCACTTCCTTAGTGGCCTTCATATTCCAGATGGGACAAGGATTTAGCATTTTCTACCCCACAACACCCACCCTATGAGATTGACTGGCCTGAGAGAAAGCAGCTGGCCCAAAGTTACTTTATGAGTTTCCACAGCTGAGGAGAAACTTGCACCTGGGTCTCCTAGTTCTGTCCAGTCCAACAACATAACAACTCCACTGTATAATTTACAAAGAAAGAAACAAAATGTATTTATAACATGCCCTCCCCCCAATTGGGTGTGGACCAACCACAATAAAATATTAAAAATAAGAATTAAATAGAATTAAAATTACACAGAAGGAATAAAATCAATATATGCCATATATATTAAAAACACACACACACTCACTCACTTATATAAATAGTCTCAAAAAATAACGCTGCACTAAAAAAACAACAACCCTCAAATCCTAAACTTAACTACCTAACTACCATCTAACCTTAATAAGGTTTAAAGCGAGACAGCCCTTCTGCCATTCTCAACATCTGCTCACTATCACTTCCACCAATCCATTGGTTTTACTGAATAATTTTTCAAATCCATCTTCATTGCACCCAAGGATTTGTGGAGCTACAGATCAATGGATGCTGAAGCTGTGTGCTTTGGAGAACACCACAAACTCTTTTGCAACCATGCGCTCAATGGAGGAGAGCAGGGGGGTAGCAGCAGCAACAGGAAAAGTCCAGCCCTCCAAGGAACCATGCAGGATTTGTTGGTTGGGGAATTCTGGGAGTTGAAGTCCACCCATCTGAAAGCTGCCAAGGTTGAGAAACCCTGCTCTAAAGTATATTCCTACTAGCCCAGATATAGGTGTAATTAGATACTGATGAGACTACTAAATTTAAACACAAAACAGTAAACTAAATTCTCTATCAAAGCCCAAGAGAAACTGTGAAACTGCAACTGGAGTAGCTAAAAAACTGCAAATTCCCTTCCCCCTCACACACATTTTCTCCCTGTGACTTCTTTCTTAAAGCTTTACTGAGGCATCTGAAAATGGGAACAGGATGTCTTCTATTGCAATGAGTGAGATTTGCTGTAGGAAGTCATACTGGAAGAAACCTTGCTCTGACCTTCACCCTTGCCCCCATATTCTTATCAATAATTGCCTGACCATTTTGCTATTCCTTTTTTCAGCAGTGAATTCTTTTGGCAGTTTGCCATATTCTCTAGAAAAGAGAAGGCTCTCTCCCATGTACCTTTTTAAAAGACCATCTGCCAAGGATAAATCTGATTTTTAAAGCATTTGTCAAAAATTGCCCGCAGTCTCAAGAATAATTAATCTGAAGTTGCCATTTCTGCTCATGCCTTCAGAATTCATTAGTGACATAACATTCGCCTTCAAAAAAATAACTCAGATATGGGTAGCAAGCCTAAATCCAACTTATTGAAGCTCATTGTTAAGGTTAATCTTGCTCTGACTAAATTTTGTGAGTTTTGATTAACTGCATATCCTTAAGCTAAAACATAATAATTAGAGATAAATCCTATTTATGGATTAAGCAAAATAGTGTGACAACTTCAGAAATGGCACTTGAAACCTGTATTTTCCAAAAAGCAGAAGTCTGTTGTAAAGACCCAACTGATCATGAGAGAGAAGGAAAAAAACTCATGGAAAGAAGGGAAAGATGGAAAAGGGGGAACACTTTCATCTGTTAATGTCTTCTACTTCTTTATACAATGATTGCTCTATTATGTTTTTCAAGGAAACTTTTTAAAAATAGAGCCAAAATCTCAAGATGCCAAAAAAAAAAAAAAAAAATTAACACACCTCTCTATGGTTGTGCAAACAAGGACAAGTGGCAACTGAAATGCCCCTATATTCTCTTTTCTCTTTAAAGGGCCACACTCTTTAAAATTGATCAGGCCAGGATAGCCAGAAAACAGGGTGGCTTCCAGAAGAAAAAGGCTGAGATCTGAGAAGGCAGAAGAAGGCCAACAGGGTGAGTTTTGGCAATGACAGAAGTGGACCAAAGTTGACAGCAAGGCACAGTGGTTGCAAGGAAGTACCCAGAGGGATGTTGGCCAAGCAACTGAGAGAGACCCAGGTGCTGGTACCTCCAGGTGGCCTAAATCTCTAGTAAGTAAAAGTCAATATGCTGCCAAAGAAAGGCCTAAGACACTAGCCATTGCTTAAGGAGAAATGTTAGACTTCAGGAAACGTTAGACCAGGACTAGAGAGGCAATAAGAATGACCTAGGCCTACAACAGCTTCAGTCATCCTTTCAGCACCCAGTCTACACCAGATCTAGTATTCTCAGCATGGCATGCAAGTGTCTATGGGGCACGGTAGGATGGAAAGCCTAGTTACTGGCTTGAAGTTCCAAGGGGCAGATTAGGGAAAATCGAAGCAAAGTCTAACCTACCTTTTACGAGGAGAAAAAAGGGGACAGAAAACAGAATGATATAGAAATCTAAGACTACAGAACACAGAACAGTAAATTGTAGATAAGCAATATAAAATAAGTAATAGATAAACTAGGAATTAGTGAAATAGAATTTTTCTAAGTATAAGAAATTAGAAATTAAATTCTTGTTTTGTAAAGAAACTACAATTAAAATAACTTTTCTAATAAAAATCCCATTTATACAGGAACTATCACTCTCCCTATCTCTGGTGCCATCTTGCAGTCGAATCTACAATTAGTTTGTTCTGAAACCATAGTATGAGGCAAACAGGAAACAGAATATTACAGCCTTCTTGTTTTGATTGTTTATTCTATGAAGGAAGAGGTAAGGGGACTGTGTGCATGGGAAACAAAACTAATTAGTTATAATCTCAATTAAACTGAGATTTAACTAACGAAACATGAGAAATGAGTTAGTTCTAAGATAATTCATTGAAATTGGATCTCACTGAAATCAATGTGAAAAATCAGCTGAACTGATTTCACTGCAAGCCTGAATCACTCTGTAACAACTGATGCCATGTAACAAAACCCCGCACAAATTACTTGACTTAAAAATCAAACCAATCCCATTTCATCTTAGGCAGACTAGTTGACTAAAAAGTATTCAAGGTGGAAAATCGTTTCCCGAATTAAAAGGCTAGCTGTAAAGGGAAGGGGATTTTAAATACAGATACTCTCCTTTTAAAGAGGTGTGCTATATATTTTTCACTTCAGCAGTAAATAGGTCTGTGCAATCATTAAATGCTAAATGGAGCATAACTATTTTTCCTATCCGAATGCAAACCATTGTATTTGCTTATAAAAGAGGTCATTCTACCCCTATAGGGAGTTTCTGCTTTTGTGGCCTGGCAGAGTCTGAACTAAGAGCCCTTTCTCACAGTAGGTAGCAAGGGAGGGAGAAACTATAATGGCTCACTTGATCATTGCAAACAGTACAATAGCTACACTTTACTAACAAAAACAGACTCTAAAGGAAACAAGACAGACAGAAAAGTCTCTACTGTTATTTTAACCAGTACTTCTAGATTATTATGTGTGTACTACAGGAAAAAAAATCAGTGATATCATTTGTCACGATGATAGTTTGGATTACTTGGCCACTCTAAAGGTATAGGGAAGACTGATCAGAAAATACAGCATTTCCAATGAGCCAAAAAGCATTTCCCATTAGTGACCCACTTATGAAGGGCATATCACATGTGTGCAAAAACAGACAGACAGAATATCCATCCATCTATTTTCCAACTGGTAGAAGAATATGACTAAAGTCCACCGAGTACACAGCATATAAATTCTCACTTACAAATATGAGACAGAAGGATATAGTTGATGGAGAGCCAGTGTGGTGTATTGGTTATAGTGCTGGACTTAGAGTGGGGAGAACCATGTACTAGTACTCCCTTAGGCACAGAAGCCATCTGGGTGACCTTGGGCAAACCACTCTCTCTCTCAGCTCCCAAACAGCATTAGGCTCTGTGACAAGCTGGTTGAAGAACAAACCCCTCATTGGTAGCTGATAGCTTTACCATGTGAATTAGGCACAATGCAAAGCAATGGCCCCTGCAATCAAGTGGGCCAACTGCTAAGATATATTTGATGATCATCATGAAGCTGGGTGCCTTCCATATCCTGCACTTCATTGCCTTGCTTAGGACTCTAGGAGCTGGTTTAAGGGACTGAAACTGATCAGGGATTATAGAGGTCAAGGACAGTATCACATAAAAGAAAAAAAGTGAGAAAGGACATGTTATCTGAGTTTGCCTTGTTGTGTGACATGTCATATATAGGAAAGCCATTGTTGCTTAAATTTAGTCAAGGTTCTGTTCTGGATATATACTATTAATTTTGCCATTACTGCATATCCCCCAAGTTTGGTTTCCCAGTTTGATATTGCTGGCAAAGCGTCTCTTTTCCAATGCTGGGTCAAATTTGTCCTTGTGGCCATCAGCATATATGTTAATAAATTGTGATATATTTAACTTACATGTTCTGGAAAGATTCCTAGTAGAAAAAACCTTGAGGTTTCATTTCATGCTTTCTTTTATTTATTTTTTACGTAATGCTATGTATTTCTTTTCAGAACTTTTGAATTTTTTTACATGACAACCACATGTAACATATGATAAAGGGCAGTAAATTACAATCTCATCCACTGTGCTGGTGACCAGCCTGCTACCAGGTTTAAAAGGAAGACCAATTAACTCCTTACAGTACAGGTTGTCCTCGGTTAAAGATCATTTGTTCAGTGACCGTTTGAAGTTACAATGGCGCTGAATGAGGAGACTTATGGCTGGTCCTCAAAGCTGTGGCTGTCACAGTGTCCCCACGGTCACGTGATCATGATTTGAGCACTTGGCAACTGGCTCGCAATTACAATGGTTGCAGCATCCTGTGGTCATGTGATAACTATTTGCGACCTTCACTGCTGGCTTCGACAAGCAAAGTCAATGGGGAAGCCAGCAAGACGTCACAAATGGGGATCATGTGATGTCACACCTAACAACTTCAACTGGAAATGTCAGAATTGCTGTCATACGTTTGTGTAGTCACATGATGCTGTGCTTTACAACTGCTTCGCTTAGCAACAGAGCCCCCAGTTTCAATTACTGTCGTTAACCCAGACTACCTGTATGCTTTGAAGGTTGACTTGATCCTACATAGCTGAAGGACACTACTCTTTGATCTCAGTCAAGGAGATCAAGGACCCTGCTTCCAAGGAAAATGTAAAGGCAAAGATAAAACCATCCTATATCCAGAGATTCTTCTTAGAAGGAGCAGTTACAAGAAACTTGCTTTGCCCTTCCCTTTGTAACTAAGATCTAGTATCTGATTTCTCCCTCTCTCTCACACGCACTCACCCCTTTCCTTATGTATTGTGTCATCTTTGTACACTCTTCTGGGATTTTTTTTTGTCTGAAAAGTGTGGAAAACAAATGAAAAAAATAAATAGTAAAGGAACAGTAGGTTAACATTCATGGTTGAAATATGAAAACAGTCATGGACTGCTGTAGCTAAAATATACAAGATAATTATAGCAAAATATAAGGCACAAAGGACCTTATTTTGAAGAATTATAGGAAATGTTAATGTGATCTACACACATGGCAGGATGTGGTGATGATTTTAAACTATTTATACTAAATTAATGTTGGCAGCACTTTGCATAACTTGTTTCTAAAAAAACAGACGTGTTTCCACATTTTTGTAATGCCAAAGCATCATTAGACACACATATTATATGAATATGGAATACTTTGTAAATGAAAAAAGAAAGTTATTTGCAAATATTTTATACATACACATATTTAGATATGAACTTCCAAGTGACTGTGAAAAGTGGGATGAAGGGTCAGGATTGAAGCTTGAAAGAAATTTGGTCAAGGAATACCTATTTACTCTGAATATATTGAAATCTCATGCAAAGAACATAAAACACATACCCCAACTCTTTAAGGACATATTATCTCTGTAATAACAAAATAATTTTCTTGATATATTCTTTTCAGGGAATAAGGTGGGCTAACAGTGTTAAAACAATACTGTAGGAATTTGTTCATTATGGAGTTGTATCCCGCAACCTGTGCCTTGAAACACCTGCTACTACAGTCTGTTGGGTGAATTAAATATTTGAAGGATGAGAATATTCTTGAGTCAAACTCCTCTTTGGGCACAAAACAGTGACACTAGAAAAGTAACCTTCTCTCAGTCTAATCTCTGGCACAGGGTTGTTTTAAAGGTAATGGGGGAAACTGAAAGATAGCAGGGGAAAGTGAAAGCTGACCTCAGGCTCATGAAAAAAGAGGACAGAATTGTAACGAAAAAGTAAAATAAAGACCACTGCCAAACCATCAATTACCTCCATGGTGCACGTAAGAATGTATGGATTAGGATTATAACATGCTATGGATTTTTTTCCCTTACAAGCAGCACAGGAAAAGATTAGCAGAACATTACATAGAAAAGTTGCCGTATGAATTATTTGCATCTCAGTTCTATATACATTGATTTAAATGTAAATCCCATTAAAATCATGGGATAATATCTAAATCCGTGGGGTCAAATTTTAGATTGAGAGAATGCTGGTGAAACAATAATGAAAAGATTGGTGCATTTAAATTTAATAGAAAATGACATTTGCATTTATGCTGTAAATGGTTAAAGGAAGTTGAACAGTCAAGAGGAAAGACCCCTTAGTTTACTTAGTTACCATGGCAAGCTTCCATTAGAACAGCAACAATACAACTCTTTCCTAACCTTTTATTAAAAGTAGAAGAAAAGAAAAAATGAGGTATGTTACATTTATTTTTTATCTCTTCAAACTTCTGTGGTAAGAAAGGTTCTACTTGAGGATTACTGAAGGTATTAATTACTCCGTTGGGAATGAGGAAAAATAGCATAAAAGGTCTTGAATTGTCTGCAGTCCAGCCCCATCCTGTTTGAAACAAGACATAATTAAATAAGCACAAAAGGGGGAAGAAAATGACAGCAAAATGGAAAATTCTGTGTTTGGCTTTGATCATCACATTGGCTCCCGGGAAGTGGTAGGCCTCTCACACAAAGAGAAACAGAAGGAAGAAGAAATAAAGCAGGTAAGGAAAAATAAAATCTAAAGAACAATTATTTTATTCCAAATTAAAATAGTGTTTCCCTTTTCCTCCTCCTGCTTTTGTACATGATCAAGCATAAATAATCCATGAGACTGTGATTGCTAAAGGGAATATGAATCTAGGTCTGCAGCCTCAATTACCTTGATAACTAATTGGAAATCAGATACATGGAAAAAGAAGAGTAATGGACAATATCCTAGAAGTATTTTCTGTGTGAGGCAAGCAGATTCCTAAAACTCATGGGGTAAGAGGGTTTCTAATTTTCCTTTTCAGCTGCAGCTCAACATGCTTTAGTGAATATTATTCAAGAAGGACTTCAACATATAGGAGAAAAATTCTGGACTGTAATGAACCTCTCCCTACCCTCAAAAGTTTTTCTTACAGGACTGTACAGTGATTGGCAAGGAAAGGCTTTTTAAATTCTTCTTTCCCTCCATATAGGAAAGAATAAAGTAAGTGCTGTGGGATATGACAGATTCTCCAAGGAGTTTTGAAGGGATTAGGACACAGTACTTAGTCCAGTGTTAAAGAACTTACAATGTTGAGAGGAATGTGGTCTGATTGTCCACTCCTACTGCAGATCAGGAGGTGTTTATTATTAATGTTTATCTCTATGAATATGTTATTTAAAAATCTTCCACAATCATTTGATGAATAGTACTGTAGTGAGGCGTTCAGAATAACCGAGATCCACTTCCTAATAACACAGCAAACTCCCACTGTGAGTTGAAGTACTTCCAGCTATGGCTGTAGTTAAGAACTGGATAGCACTACCTTGATGAGTGAATAAGAAAAATAGCCAAATTCTTCTATGTAATATCACCGGCTTCTTTAGATAAATATAGTTTGGCTGTTGTATGGGGTTTTTTTGGGGGGGGGGGTTCCTACATCAGTGTTTCTCAACCTCGGCAACTTTAAGATGTGTGGACTTCAACTCTCAGAATTCCCCAGCATCCACACATCTTAGAGTTGCTGAGATTGAGAAACACAGGTCTCTATGTAGATGGTCTGTATGCAGAAAGGAGAATTTGCAATGGAACCCTGGGGTGCATTCGCTGAGGCCTAAAAGCTATGGTAATGGGCTGCTTCTATGTGTTTGTTTCACTGATCTCTGAAATCCAGTAGATGTGTTTTTTTCACCAAACTCACTGATGGATTCTGATCATGGTAGCTATTTGGGATACAATACAAAAATATTTCTCAAAATCCAGAAGTGTCCTTGAGCCTAGCAAAACTGGGAACCACAATGTATCAAGGTGCCACCAAGGCCATTTTATTATTTAGCACAATGGGATGGGAATTACTTCCCTGCAATCAGAACTATTTTGGTGTAGTGGTTGAAGGTACTGGACTAAAAACCAGAAGATTGTGAGTTCTAGTCCTGCCTTAGGCACAAAGTCAGCTGTGTGATTTGGGACCTGGGAACAAGATACTGACAAGCCACTTTTGAAAATGATGTCGAGAAAATTGCATGGACTTGCAGTCACCAGGAGTTAGAGGTGACTCAATGAACCACAGTCAGATTTCTACAATACTCTGAGAAAATGTGAACTGAAAATATTGTCAGAACTAATTATAGGCACTTTTCCAGCCAAACACTGTTTTCTATTTTGTATAAAGTGGTTTTACCCTGATATTTCTGCCCCAAGCATGCTTAATTTAATGCATGCATATATAAAACAACTATTGGTGGGGATTACAGTATTGCACAATAAAAATCTGAAAGAAGCATGAAGGCAGCTATAGACTATTTCCCAAGTCTTGTGGAATGAGAGTCTGTTTCCACAAAGACAGGGGGAAAGGGGAGAAATTCCATCATTAGGGGCAATGAACATAAGGATAATTTAATTTTCAAGGGAAACTGAAATGGGTAATTTTACATTCACATTCTGCTGAGAGAGAAGAGAGAGAAGAAATAGCTACCACGTAACTTTATTACAAATATTGATTTCAAGTGAAAGTCTTAGAGCACTGAAGGTTCAACTAGATGTAGATCTGCATAATGGACTATAATGGCATCAAAAATGTGAAAGAAAAAGTAGATAGTATATATTCAAGATTGCTAAAGATTTTGGTATAAATATTTTCATATTCTGGAAGGCTTGGTGTACACATTAAACAATTCAACCATTCCTTGAGATAATATAAAACAAACTGCATGATCACTGCCAAAATGTTTTTTTCAGTCTTGGCTATATATTTCCTAATGGTCAGGGATACAAACTGAGCACTGATAGCCTTTCCTAATCTAATAATGAGTTGGAATTACAACTCTTGCAATTCCAAGGGAACCATCTTTTAGTTCTAACATGGCTGGAAGTTACCAGTTTTGAGAAAGTTAATCTATACTGAAATAAAATTCTAGGATAGAGATGGCAATGAAGGCTTTCATTATCGAACTGGATGTGGTAATTGTTTACAGCTCTGATCTGCAGACTGCAGCAATTACCAAACCTAACAAATTTAACCAATTATGATTATTTGTTAAATTATAATTCCTTTACTTGAGTACATAAAAACAATGGGAAGTCAAATGATTTGAACTTCTTTTTTATATATATTTACTCAGAAGTTATGTCTCACTGAATTCATATCACTCCTACCCATGTCACTGCTCCCAGGTCACCAAAAATTGGAGTTAGTTTAGCACCATCTGTGTATGGAGGTGAGGCCCCCCACTAGCTGTTCAGATATTTCCATATCACATTAATTTTAAGCATGGCATCTAACAACCCATCTCAATTTTGCATCTGTGGGTTATTCAGTTCTAAGCACTTTCCCTATTTTATTGATGATCATGAAGCATATCTATGAAATTCAGTGAAATGTACTCTTAAAAGAAGAATGGAAGTATAGATAGTGCTTTCTCTGTTCCTTGGAAAACTGAAGACAAGATGCCCAATGTGAAAAGAGAAGTGTTGTGTAGATACTCTGGCAATGCAAGGATTCTTGTCTAGTTTTTGTTGCTGAATAACCTTGCAACGCAACACTGACAATTGCTCCACAATGAGCCAAAGAGGCATAGAGAAGAGCTTAGAGACAGAACATTGGAGTTGTCAACAGTCAAAGAATGAAAATAAAGATATATTGTGATAGGAATTTTAGGAGAAGGGTTACATTTCACAGCCCATAAGTCCTCTATTTCACCCTTGTGAATAATATTTCAGGCTAGTGTAGGTAATGGCCTTTTCTATATGGCATAAAGCAAAAGCACACATAAAATATATTAGTGGGAATACCAGCATTCTTAAAATCAGAGGCAAGTATATGTCTATACAGAGTAGGCTCCATGTATGCTTATTATCAGACAGTGGGCGTTTAATTTAAACATGATATTTGATGCATTTAAGCTATCGTGCCCCATCTGAGGAAGACTTCTCAGTGGAGGAAGACTAATTAGGCAAGCCTACTGAGTTGTATGTGCCACATGACTCGTACTCTAGAATAAGGCTCTCTGCCCAGCACTCTGATCATGGCTTAACACAACATTACCCCTACCCCTACCCCCATTTGAATGCTGTTCCCTCTGCTTTGTATATCAGAAGGTGAAAAGGCATCAACATATTTGCTCATAAGGGATTATTGAAAAGCAGGATCCACTTGACAGTAACTGAATATTCAGCTGAATAAGGACAGGATAGCTACAGCCTCTAGCATAAAGCTTCCTGTTTTAGAATTATCACATTGCTAAAGCTTGTGAACCTGTGCCACTGCTTACCCTTATTACTCTAAACCTGGCATACCTCCCTGACATACCAACTTCTCCTCTTCTGGAAGTAAAACAAGTATGGTCAACTCTTTTCTGAGAAAACTACAGGGAGGAGAGGGAATCCTGGGAACTTTGCCTCTTGACACTACCAAGTAATGGTCTGTTCCACATTCAGAACCTCTCATCACCTTGTATCCTTCACTAATACTCTTGGTGCTTCATTATACACAATCAAATCAATCATGTTTTCTAAAATATTTTTCCATGTGTAAGCACCACTAGACTTATGCTTAAACCACCTATTTGAATCAGACCTTTTTCGAAGCTGATATTGGTTATATTGGCATCTTGAAAGAAGGGCAAATGATAAAACGTGCATTGAGATATCAGAATATAAAATCTGCCCCTTACATATTTGCATGAGATTGTCACACAAACACAAAACAGTGGAGCTCACATTATGATGTCACGAGCCACATTTCATCATCATCGTGGTAGGAGTCCTTCTTGTTCATTATCATCTCTCTGAGTAGCCCAACTACTTTTTCTATATTCTCTTGTCTTGTTCCCAGTCACCCATTCGTGTCACTCAGTATAATAATATTTCCCTTAGATTGTATTCATTCAGAAATTCAGAGTTTGCCCACACTCATCTCTAGTTCTTTCAGATAAGGTCATTCAGAAGACAGAGCTCCACATTCCAAGTCAACAGTACATTTTAAAATGGCACAGAAGTGCCTTTTTAAAGCAAATCCTATTCTACTCAGGATAATCAATTATCTTCTCAGTTGGTCAGCATATCCTAATTTATAAATAATTCATAGTTTAGGGCTACCACCTCTGGACTCCAAAATTCTGGACAACATGACATGGCAGTAAAGAGGTACTAAAAAAATCCAACTCTTTGCTTACACCTAACAGCGGTCTTGAATTCTGCAGCCTAGATGTGACAGATCTACTATAATTTGCTTTGGGAGATACAAAAGAAGATAAAGGAAGTATCTGTTAGCACAGTGTGGTTCAACTTTATCATTCAGATAAAGCCATTTTTATTTGCAATCCCCAAATGAGGTATAATTTATTAAAAACAAATTATTTATAATTGATTAAAAGCAAAACACAAATGGTTATTCAATAAAAACTCTGAAAAACAATGAAAATCCTAAATAATTTAATCTCTAAGTGGTTAATTTCTTAAGCATGTGTTTACTAATCTACTGGAGGGAAACATCATAATTGCATAAAACAGAAACGTTTTCTGTGAGACCATCCCACCCCCATTTTTTCAGTAGTAATTTGCTTTCTTGGTATTATTTCCCTTGGAAGGCAGGTATTAGGGAAATGCTAGTGCTAACCACTGAATTGCTAAGGCAGAAAAGTATTACAAAAGGGAAAGTAATTCTGGTTGTAATATTTGATAGATAATGCCTTTCCTTCTTTCCAGTTTTGCTTACTCAAATTCAAGCACTTCTAGTACATTTGCACTGATGGCTCAGTATTACAGAGTTAGATCTCAAGTTCCTAACTTCCATACATCACAAAATGAGAAATACTCATATCACCACCAATAAATAATAATAAATATCCTTCATTCACAAGCTTTGAAAAGTGACACCCACTGAAATTTGTTTCCTTCTTATTGGTGCTGGTCAGTTGGAGTAGTTTAATCATGTAATCATGCCCAAATCAATGTGATTTTCCAAAAAGAAAATATCTATATGCTTCCCTTCTCCTCACAGAAGAAAAGGTTTCTGTAAAGGAAGGGGTAGGAATTAGTCTATAAATATCCAAATGGAGGAAGTAAATTTTCTAAGTCAGGTCATAAGCATTGGAAGTTGCTACCAGAAATTGAGATGTGAATGACCAGAAGAAGGATCAGGTCACAGAACAGATGAAGAAGGGAAAGAGGAAAGGCTAGTGGGTGAGTTGGGTTGGGAAGGAGAAAAGATTCAGGATAGCTCCCCAAAGAGAGAGCAGGAACTAGGCACAATAATCTCATTAGATATTTACATAGACTGAACAGCAAGTCAATAACCATGTGGATGGTGGTAAGTCAGCAAGGTTGGCTGAAGAATACTGTCATAAGAAGTAAGATGAGGACTGAAGCGGACTTCAGTCTGAGCGCATACATCCTGATACCATTTGCAATATTC
Source organism: Python bivittatus (assembly GCF_059951505.1). Classification (NCBI taxonomy): domain Eukaryota; kingdom Metazoa; phylum Chordata; class Lepidosauria; order Squamata; family Pythonidae; genus Python; species Python bivittatus. The sequence continues at coordinate 19,451,450 of NW_028277113.1, read as the reverse complement.
CTTTAGGAAAACCTACTTAAACTGGTGTTATGAAATAGTTTTTCATGAGATTAATTTTTACAGAAGTTAGGAACTTGAGATCTAACTCTGTAATACTGAGCCATCAGCGCAGTGCACAATACCGCTGATCCTCAAACTAAAATATTTTTTAAATTAAAAAAAAGAAAAAAATCACCTGAAACATACAAAATAGCCAGCTCTGACAAGATCATTATGTTACACACACACACAAGTGCATTTATGTGTGTGTGTGTGTGTGCACCTGTTGCCTAAAATATTGGTTGATGTCTGCTGTAGTATGACAATTTGATTATTGTTACTGTTACAGCCCTCAGGAAAGTTATTTAAGTAAATTCTTAATCTTTAATGTGAACATCCAAGAGAGCAAAAACCTATGATATATTTGTAATAAGTATATTTTATTAATAAGCATAATCAGCATATCTCACCACCTACATCAGGGTTTCTCAACCTTGGCCACTTTAAGAGGTGTGGACTTCAACTCCCAGAATTTCCCAGCCAGCATATGCTGGCTGGGGAATTCTGGGAGTTGAAGTCCACACCTCTTAAAGTGACCAAGGTTGAGAAACCCTGGTCTACAGAATACTAGAATGAGATTATGAACAGGACAATATGATAGTTTTTCAAGTTAATTATCTGAAGCAGATCCACCTAACTCAAAATTGCAAAGTCATCTTGAAGAATGCCTGCTCTTCTTGCTGTACTGATGTGGATTTTATAACATAAGCAGAGAGGCTTTGCTCTAGCTGCAATGTAAAATGAAATTCACCCAACTCGTACACTTTTAGATGAAAGAAAATAAGAACTGTATAATTATATATACTTACCTTGACAAATAGAAAGCAGTATGTGATTAGAGCATAGCAATTAGGTACAAAATGCTTCCAATGGATTTAATTACCCATCAGTCTACAAGTTTCTTAATTACTTCTGTCTCACTGCATCAGTAACACTTTCTGCCTGAGGCAGGCAGCCATTTATTTACAAAGCCTGGAGATTTTAAAAGCGAATGTATTACTTTGCCACTGAAACAATAATGTGGGCTATGGTTACATTATTTAAAAAGCATGTCCCAGTTCATGGTTTTCATGAAACCTCTGCAAAAGAAAGACAACTTTTTCTCTAGCTCTGCTCTCACTCTGATCCTGAGCAATATCCATGAATCTGTTTTTTAAAACAAGTTTGTTTTATTTTTTTAATGTATTTATATGGCTGTCCGTCTACCAAGGGCACTCTGGTGGTGGGGGGCGGATAAATATGATAAATATGTTCAGCGTAAATAAATACACTGAAGGCATGTAGAATGGTTATTTTGCAAAGAGTCCTGTTGCACCACAAAAATTACCTCATCTTTGAAGGCAAAAGCTTATCCCTAATGGAAACGGGAATAGGAAGTAGTTCTCATAATGAATATTTAAGGAGCCACAGGGATCCCAAAATGCCAGAAAAGCACACTTGAAATTGCTATTTGGTTCTTGTTCAGAGGTTAATGTGGTTTTTCAAAACCAAGATCAAGCTTGCCATAATTAATTGGTTAATTTTTTTTACAAAGAGCCGGGCTATGAAGATTTTACTGAAGGATAAATGATAGTCCTTCTCACAACTTTAAATCTGCCCAAGTAATTTGGGAGTGGCTGATTCCTTTGAATCATCTGCTCTAACTCTCTCTAGCTAAGCAGGATGGTTGGCGCATGGGAGAAAACATCAGGCTAAAGTTACCGATACCAGAGATTACTGCTACCAGTCCATTCATTTCATCCATCAACTGCATGACAGCAGAAAATGCAGCAGGACCAGTACAGGAATCATTCTTGTCCTCTCTTTCCACAGTGAGGTACTACTATAACCAGTTGGGGGCCCAAATCTTAAGCTGCTGCTCCTGACAAGATGTTATGATTCTTTTCCTCAAACCAGTTACATATTATTTCCTGCCTGATGTCAGCAGTACAATCCTGAAGGAAGCAATGTGGGTAAAATGATCAACCTTTTGTTGAAATGAATGCATATGTCATATCTCGACTACAATGAATCTACCAATGTCAGAAGATGCAGAATTGGGCAAATGTGTCTTCTTTTTTATCTTTACACTTATGCATGAGTTCATCTAAATATCTTGTGGATCTTACTATCTCAGCAATATCCTATCATTACACCCTCATTCCTTAAGAGGCCCGATATGCTTATGAACATCTTCTTTGGTACATGTCCAAATACTTTTCCTTTTCTCCTTTTTAATTTTTTAAACATTATTTTCATCAAATATGTAAAAAGAAACTGGAATAGTGAAAAGCACCAGCCTCCAGAAACATCATTATTTCCATCAATCACAAGCCAATGTAGCCAACTGTCCTACTGGTTGAGTATGATGGGCCTCTGGATATATCTACAGAGTACCACATTGAGGAAGCTGCTTTAGCAGCCAGAACCTTCTTACAATTCTTTGGCAGTAAAGCAGCCTATATATAAAAAAGTGAATCTATGTGATGGTATTTGCTTTAAATATTCAGTGTGTACTTTGCAGGAACATTATATTAAGCTTGATTTCTCATTTACATTGCCTAATTTATTCCAGTATGGTTGGGGAGACACAGACAATGAAAAAGAGGCATATGTGTGTCCCAAGTTTGAAACTGCAGCACATAATAGAATTATTATTATTATTATTTTTTGCCTTAGCAATATGCCTATGTGTGTTTTGGTTTTCTAATCTGGGATTAAATTGGCCTTTGCTGTGAAACTATTGCTTCCTTGGACTAGGAGTTGTGCTATCCTAAAATGTACCTGGTTTCAGAAAAGAGTTATTTGCCTCCATATCAAAGAGAAATTCACACATGTCCAAAGCCTAAGGTTCCTCTACTATGCCCCCCTCTAATAGGCAGCTATCAAAACCATGATTTTCCATTTAGCTGCCACTAGTTAAAAATCAATGAGTAAAGTAATTTTAATATAAAAACTCGTCTCAGGTCAACTAAATTATTAAAATAAGCAATGCAGCTGGAAAAAAATAGTTCACCTGTCTCCCTTGCATTTCCAAATGATTCTGAAATGAAAGGCGCTGAAGCATGAAGATTGCAGGCAGTCATTGCTTTCTGAAATCACAGTGTGGGGAATTGGGAGTGTTCTTGCCTCCTTCGGTGCTATGAACTTTCCTTGAAAGCAGAGTACAAATTCACAGGGGTACCTTGCCTTCAATCAAGAAAATGCTCAAAATGACCCCCATCTGCCTTTTTAATGTATTCTGCCCAAAGGCTTCCATAAATATTTAATACAAGAAAGGGACTATTTAAACACAATGAATAGCTTGTGAAATTAAAGTTGGCTGATGGATTACACCAAGTAATACACTGTCAACAGTGTCAGAAAAGGCACAAGACACACACATGCACCCTGTCTTCTCTTCAGTTCAGAGAGACTTGAAAGGTACTTTAACCACAATGAAGTTAATGTTTTCATATTACAAAGAAATGGCTTGGATCCAAATTCACCTCCCTCTTGAAGGTACTTCTGCATGCCCATAACAGTGTGTGTCAACCACTGCCACCCACCAGCTGCAATCTGAGATCTGCTAACCAAGGATAACAGAGGGTTTGTCACACATCAGGAGGAATAAGTGGCTAGAAAACCTGAGCTACTGGGGATCCAAGCTAGTGAGTATTAGCACTTTCCTCCCAAAACTGGAGAAGGGTCTTTTGTTCCTTCATATCTGAGTGCATGATAAATGCTTATTTTGCATGCAAAGCATATATCAGTAAAAGAGTTGATTAAACTCTTTCCAGTATGTTACTATCTTATCATCAAAATGCCATTGTGATACTTAACTATGGTAAAATGAATAATATTTTTGGACAAACTGGAATCAACATACACTGCCCACAGTTGACAAAGAAAAATCCATATACTAGTTTTATGTTAGGGAAACAAAGAGGCACAAAGGAATGAGCCATTGATATAGAAAAGAGTGGCATTCCCCAATGCTATTTTTAAAGTTGTACAAAAATATCGTTTTCCTAAACCCCTGGAAATAGTTTCAGTGTTTAAATACTCAATATTTACATGTACAAATATATGTTTATTTCATAAACTGCACTCCAGAAATAAAAAGATATTCACAATATCAACGTACAATGTAGTCTAAGAAAATTTAGTCATTTTCTACATAAGATAAAATGATCTTTTAAGTGCAGCTGGCAGGTATGATCCTCTTTTATACACATGTTTACTGATAACAAGTAAGCACACATATTTGGACTCTTCATTTCCTTTAATTTTCCTTAAATTCTCCATTATGATTCCCAGCATTTTCAGATGGAGTGAGACATTCTTGTTATACAGTCAAAAGAAAACATGTAAGAAGAGGATATTAAGATACAAAAAGTGGAGGGAGAAGACATGTATTTGCAAAGCATAACAAAAGAGAATCATCTGCTTTGATTCACTTCATTTTTTAAACCCCACATATACACTCAAAGCTGGTTTACAGATGCACTTGATGATATAATTGAGATATTGCCAGTACTGAATGGCCAAAGAAGTTACAAGGCCTCATCCATTCAAGAAACATTAAGTGTAGCCACCAGAAACTGTCTTATGTTTTTTATGTTCTAAAAAATATCTTTGTCTTGAAGTCTATGTTGAAGCAACCTGAGACCTAGAATTTCCAGATCTTTATCAGTTGCTGAAAGACCCAATGTACAATGGGAGAAACATCCTCTTATACTTTGTTCTGATGGACAAACCTTATTGTTTCAAAATAACAGTCCTGAAATAGTTGTAGGATATAAGAAAGACCAACTAAGGTTCAGACTTAAATGGATAGATACAGACAGAAAGGCAGACAGACAGACAGGTTTTTTCCTCCTAGTGTTGTCTAAAATTCACTGCAACTTCTAGCTGTTGCAGTGCAAATATGTGTAAACATTTACAGCTACAAATCAATCAAAATCATAGGCCTAATTCAGCATTAATTGAAGCAAGCAGATACAGTGTTTTAATCTGATATGGGAGGATCATGTGTAAGTTTTGTTACTGATTAGACAACCCATGACCCATTGGGTTCACGTTTCAGAGATATTTCTTTACCTAAACAGAGAAACAGAATTACCACAGGCATAAAAGCAGTGGGAGTGGGAGCAACTTCCAACTTCCTGCCAGCTTCCCCACTGACTTTCCTTGTGGGAAGCTGGCAGGGAGCATTGGAAACCTTCCTTCCTTCCTTCCTTCCTTCCTTCCTTCCTTCCTTCCTTCCTTCCTTCCTTCCTTCCTTCCTTCCTTCCTTCCTTCCTTCCTTCCTTCCTTCCTTCCTTCCTTCCTCGTGCACCCCCACGCACCCTCCTCGGCTTGTGCTACACCTCATGCACCTCCCCAACCTGCACTCCTGTGCACCCCGACTTGCACTGCACCCCCACGCACCCTCCCTGACCCTCACTGCACCTCTCACACACATCCTCACTCCCTCCCCTAATCAGCAGCAGCCACTTACCTGCCTGCTGGCCTTGGACTTGCAACTTCCTGTCACCTTCCCCACTGACTTTGCTTGTGGGAAGCAAGCAGGGAGCAACAGGAATCACAATCGAGTTTAGACTTCCTGCCGACTTCCCCATTGACTTGTGGGAAGCTGTCAGGGAGTGTTGGAAATGACAATCATGTGACCGCAGCTGACCATGGCTGTGCGGCAGCACTGAAGCGGCCACAACTTTGCCAAATTTCAATCCCACAGGAGTAATGGGTCTCAGATTATGGATGCATTCTGTAAACTAGCCCATTTGAGGTACCTTGGTTCAAAAACTGTTGTCCTATGATGCACCATTTCGCCCAATTGAAGGTTACAAACGAACAGATACAAGAGTTTTAGAGGTATATAGGTAAAGCAGAAAAAGCTGTACAGAGTCTAATTGTGAGGTAAAGAAGAACAGGGACAAGTGATGGGAATAGCAGAGTTGCTGAGATGAATGCAAGCAGATAGTCTGGTTTAATGAAGAATTTAAACTGGCATCTGCAGTCAAATAGTGCTGATACCTGAACTGGTAAATAGTGCTGGTTCCTGAATTCACTGAACACTGCTAAATAATATTGTTTGCTCCCCAGACCTTTGGGTACACTGTTTATATAACCCAATAATCTTTAATTGCAGAAAAGTGATAACATGAAAGAGGTTATATTTCCCCAAATTATTGCTTTTGGGAAGAGGGGAAATTAAAATATTAGCAATGGTCTATTTGCATAATTTAACATCAGAGCAAGATTCACAGCTCAAGGAGGCTCATTAATTCTGCATGTCCATTCTGCATAAGAATGCAAGTTTCAATATTTGTTTATATTAAACCAAATATTGCCATGTAAACCAAAATTACACATTCTGTTGCTTTGAGGTTTTGATGCTTCTTGACATTTTCCTTGGATCAACAGAATTCCTTGTGCCTATTCTCATCCAGGAAAGCCTGTGTAATGCAGGAAAGAGACATACTGTCAAGCCTGAACCAGCAGGCAGTACTGGAACCATTTTAGCTAGCTTCCAGAATCCATAAAGTAGTTTTTTTGTTTTTTAAGAAAAAATTATGAACCCATAACAAAAGAACTGTTGTGTTTCAAAAGCAAGATCTTTTTATAGAAATACTGTAGTACTCAAACCTTTTTGTGCTGTCTCCTCTTGCCTGGCCTATATACTGGACCTTTTTTCTACCTATTTTGGTGACAGGCCTGATTTCTATCTGTCCTATATTTTGGCAATGGCAAATCTATTATCATCTTGATTTTCTATGACTGTGTGAGAACTGACTTTCATACATATGGGAAAAGGAAGGAAAAGGATGGATATTTTAAAGTAATGTAACCTGTTTATTAGTGCAAGCATAACTGGGAAAAATAATTATTTTAAAAGGAGGTTGAAAAGGCTTTGTTCACCACCTGCTCTCATGCTTAAACACTGTGACCATACTATAGCAATGATATCAGGAAGACTTGTCTGATGTTAAAAGGAAAGCAATGAAATACATTTACCGGCTGAACTCTTTTTCTTAGACTATCTAATCAGCAGTAAATATCCTACCAACTTCTCTTTTTTAAAAAATAATATTTTTTTATTAAAGTTTAAAAATACAGAGATAAAAAAGTAATACAAACTAAGAAAAGTATAAAAAAAGAAACAATAAAAAGTGCAAAGGGAAAAGAAGAAGGAAAAAGGGAGGGAGGAAAAAGAAAAAATATATAAAGAAAAAAGAATATATAAAGAAATGACTTCCACCTTCATCAAGACAAGTTCAATTTCAGTAACTTATCATCTTCTCTAACATTTCAACCTAAGTTCTATTCATCCTGTATCTCATCTTTTATCTATTAGTAAATAATAAAACCTCATCATTCAATCTTAATCAGCAAAAGTCCATTAAGAGTTACCAGAAATAACAATATATATAACATTAAACAAGTAAATCAATTTCATTTCCTTAACTTTACACAGTAACTTATCAATTTCTCTAAAAATACAACAAAAATCTCTTCTTCCCATATTTTATCTTATATCTATAAGCAAACCTATAAAAGCTTGTTGTTCAAACTTAATAAAAAAAATTCCATTAAGAGCTACCAGAAAATCTTAATGTTTAAACCCTTCAAATAATATTCCACAAATTGATTTCTTATAATGTTATCTTCGTCTCCTCTCAGAAATTCCTTTGCAAATTTAACACTTTCTTTCAATTTTAACATCATAACCCACCACTTTCTCTAATCATAGAATCAAAAATTCTTCTCCTCATATCATATCTAATAGGAAATCTTTAAGGTCTCATCATTCAGACCTGGTCAAGAAAAATCCATTAAAAACTACTAGAAGGAAAAACATCATATACTTTAATTATGATCAAACAAAGCAACTTTATAATCCTTCTTTTTAGTTTTAAAAGTCTTGATGTTTATTCCTTTTAAGTAGTATCCCAAAAGCTGATTTCTTTTAATTCTCTCCTTATCTTTTCTCAGAAATTCCTTCATAAGCATAACATATTTCTTTTGTAAGTCCAAAATAAGAAAGTTGTCCAAGTCACTCTTAGATATCTTAGCAGGAGGTTCAAAATGTGTGTTTGCTGTTGTTTCTGACAGGAATTGGCAGGTAGCAGGACGGTGTCTACAACTCATCAACATATTGCTAGAATTCAAATGGAGATAAAATATGTATTGATTTCATTCTCCGATCACGTGACATCCCATGGCTTAAACCTGTAGGAAAATTTTCACTATAGCATTTTTATAGCATATGGCTTGAAATCTATGTATCTCTGAAACCACTTTCTCTGAACTGGTGAAATCAGAAGGAAGGTCTGACTGTGGGTCCTGACTCCTACAGAACATTGCCATCTGGGAGCCCCAGATTGAGCCTCTCCATGGCAGCTCTCCATCTCTGCCAGAGATAAGGGCAGTCTGTCTGTGCTACTGTTCTGGAGGCCAATTAAACCCTGACTCTTCCAGAGGACCTTTGGGGATCCACTGAATAACTGATTTGCTCCTGAAGAAACAGCACTTAGGTGACAGCTGATAATGATGATGAAATTGGGTTGTTGATTATGATTTCTACTACTGTGTCATTTTGTGCTTACTGATATTTTTTATTCTAATTGTTTTAACCTGATTCCTATATCAAAGAGTATAAGCCACTTGGAATAATCTCTGACTCTGTAAATAAAGAAATAAAAATGAATCTTGTCTTTGCATAGTTCTGATTTGATAAAAGCTTAAACTGTCCCACCAAACCAACTTTTCTACTGGCTACATTCAAATCTGAAAGAAAAAAAAAAAGCTGGACTTCCAGGGAAGCAATGATGGACTAAAGATGGCTCCGCAAGAATGGAGCCAATGGCCACGGTGGAAAGAGGAGCCAGTCAATGGATCAGCTCCTCAGAACTCTTCTCTGGATCACAGAGAGGATTTAGGATCACCCACAAGTTTGCTCCATACAGAGGCTCCCCACGAAGAGATTGTAGAATAGCTATCTCTGGTGGTTTTGAAAGCTCTGGGAGCCAAGGGAAATTCATCCTGCCTAAGGTGTGGTTCAGTGCCTTTATTTGGACACTGGGTTTGCCCACTTCCTTTCTTAAACACCTTAGGGAATTGCTTGTTATTGATTGTTTGGATCTTAAGAACCTTCTCAAGAACAAATTTCATTATGCCAGGAGAGTTGCCTTCTACCCTGGATGAAAGAAGTTTCATGTAAGTTTCAGGAAAAAATATAATTTTTGGAAAACAGCAAAAGAGGGACTAGAAGGTTGATTTATAAAAGTATAAATGAAGATTTTGAAATTAACTGTAAGAAATCCTCCCATAGGAAAGTTTTGCTAACTGGAAAATAAACATATGATAAGAGGGGACTTTGATGGTTGACTAGAGGGAACCAGAGAGAATTAGGGATTACAAATAAAGAAGAGACCTATTAATACAATGGAGCAATGTTATCTGACTATAGAAGAAATTAAGGCTGTTTGGGAACAATGTACTCAGAAATTACTTTCAAGATTGTCTGCCACTACAAAAATGGATCTAACAGAGGCTACAGAACAGGAACAGATTTTACTGGACAAAAGAGAGACTGAAGCTGACTGGAATGTGGATTTGAAAATGGATTTTTAAAAAATGCTAGACTACAAGAGTGATATCGAAAAAGATGCTGTGGATGTGAAAATGGATTTAAAAATGACTTTTATAAGAGAGATATGGAAAAAGATGCCACAATGGATTTACAAAAGAAACTGGCTGATGTCTTAATAATTAAAGGGGAGATAAAAATAATAAATCAGAAGAGTCTTCTGGATAGTCTTGGATAGTCTTCTTATCTTGGGTTTACAAAAGGGACATGTTAAACTACTAAAGCTGTTCTTGAGAGGAGACAAGGAGAAATTGATAAGAAATCAACTTGGAGGACATTATTTGACAAGATTAAACATCAAGCTTTTAAAAGTAAATGGAAGGAATATAAGGTGGATTTGTTCAACCAGGGTTAAAATATATATGTTAATAGTTTCTGGTAGCTATTAATGGATTTTTTTTTTTTTTTTACCAGGACTGAATGATGAAGCTTTAAATATTTATGTATAAATGGGGAGAGATTTCTTTTGCTTTATTTCTCAGAGAAAGTGATAAGTTGGAATACAAAATGGATTTATTTGATTAAGGTTAAAATATATATGGTATTATTTCTGATAGCTCTTAATGGACTTCTGCTGATTAGGACTAAATGATAAGTTTTTACAATTTGTTTATTGATAAGAAATGAGATATGGGAGGAAGAGATTTTTTTTATTGAAATACTAGAGAAAGTGTTAAGTTACTGAAGTTTTTTATACTTGTCTGGAGGGAGGGGGAAGTCTTTTTTTCTTTTCTTTTTTTCTCTCTTTGCACTTTTTCTTTTCTTTTTACATTTTTCTTAGTTTGTATTAGTCTTTTATCTTTGTATTTGTAAACTTTAATAAAATTATTACAAAAACAAATCTGAAAAAAAAAGCTGTGGAAAAAACAGGATTTTATTGGGCTGGAGTAGCATGATTTTATTTTGAGAATAGATCAATATTCTTTAAAATTCTGCTACCACTACATTTGCTGATGCTGTTACCTCTCTTACTGATTTTGGGGGGGGGGTAAGGGAGGATCTTAAGACATTGGGGGAATTATTATATTCTGTCTTCCTTTTACTAGGAGTACAAGTTAATTATGAACAATTATTTGATTTAATAATATTGTATAAATAGAAAAAATATAAGTAACTTGTTTCTCTAAAGAGATGCTTTTAGAAAAATTAGTCTTCTGTGTTTAATTAAAGAATGGGTTGTTTTGCCACAAGGTCCTACAGAGTCTCTTTTTTGTTGTTGTTTATTTGCTTTGTATATAATGGTTATCTCTTTTCTTTTTCCCTCTTTTTACCATATCCCACTGTCAAGTACCTTCTTCTCTTTAAAATTCCCTTAGTTTTATGGCTGCTTTCCTTATAAGGAAATGCTGGTTAACCCTTACTCTTATTCTACCAGAACAAAAAAATGCTCCTCCATCACACTAACTATATCTTTTCTACTGGGGATGTGTAAGGAGTACCATCAAAGTATGCCATTAAATACTACTTTCAGCAGAGAAAACACAATAACCCTCCCCATCCACCATTAAATAGAGAGAGCATATGCTAAACAGCCATGGCCAAAGGAACATAGGTCCCTTTTCTCTGTTAATCAAGAGGGTAGAACAACTAACAGCTTTTGAACTTTACAGGAACAGGACTAGAGACCCATTTGATAAAATATGTTATCAGTTCTGAAGAGATTTTCTCACAAAATATGCATGTCTAAATGTTGTTCACTCAAAGGATGCATTTCATCTATTGCAAGAACTACATTGCCACATTTGAAGGAGTATGAAATCCAGAGGATAATTCCGTTTGGATTAGCACATTAGCCTTGGAGATGCAGATCAGGTCAGTTTAACTTAAAAATAAAATTCTCAAGCTTCCCTAGAGGACAAGGTTGATCAGGACCCAAGGATAATACACTGCCTCAGCAGATGCCTAAACATTCAGTTCAGTGGTTCATCTCGCTGTAATCTTTCTTTCTCTTGTCTGTTCCTGGTCTCCTCCACAACATCTACTCCCACTCCTTGATTCAAAGTTACTCACTCAATCGACTTCCCTTTTGTCACATACTTTTTCTTTTTTATATCTCAGAATCAAAGGATTTTAATTAAGGTTAGGCATCCCATCCTTTCTTTAACCCTTTTGTTGTCTGGCTTCTATACCCTTAAACCTTGTCATCCTGAAGCAGGCCCTCAGTAATTCAGCCCTTTGACCTTAGCATGCTATTTCAATTCCCCCTGTGCCAATAAAGATTTATAACAACCAGGGAAAAAACCAAGAATAGAAATGACCGATTAACATTCATCTGTCTTGTCTGAAATATTTAGGACAGTCCATTTGGCTTCTTGGCAAGGGAAACACCTTGAAATTTACTTCCAAGGAAGCCAGCAAATGTATGATGGATGTACTGAGCCATTCCTATCACCTTCCTTTCATTTATGTTTACTTTTTTCTTATTTTACTCAATGTGAAGTTTTAAAAAGTTCAGTAGTTATCACATTAAGGGTCTCCCCCCACCACACTAATTATCAGCAAGACATGGTAGAACTAGGCAATTCCTGATACCATTCTCCTTCCTGCCTTCCATGCCCCTCAATGATGATAACAAAAAGATTGATGGTATTATTATTAAGTCCCCATATTTATTTCATATAAATGAACTGTATATGTATGATATTTGAAAGTGAGAGAGTACAGTTTATTATTTATTCAGCAATAAGCTCTATATCCAACTCTGTCATCCAAAAACATCACTCTTTTTTTGAGATGTCAAACAGGCTTTTCTGGGAAATGCTTTCAAGAAGAAACACCTGGCAAAGATTAAAGCTGTACCACTGAAGGGGGTAATAGCTGACGGGTTTCAGAACAAAGCAAGAAATATTCTTGTATATAATTCAAAACTTTGTATTGGTTTTCATTTTAAAACTTTAAAGTCACATCCTTTGGTAAATAAGCGTTGGTGAACCAAGGCTGCAAGATGTTTGCTTCAGTGTATACACTCAACTCTTACACATCTTCTTAAAGAAATGTTTCAGAGGTTTATCTCATTCTGAGAAAAACCACTGTATTCACATACTCACAGCACTATGTAGAAACCAGGCACCTTATGCCAAAGTTGAGAGCTACAAATGAGACTGTGGCATGCAACCCTGCACAACTGGAAAAAATATAAATTGGAAAAAAATACTATTTTTTTAACGAAATTTGCTACAATGAACTTTGAGCTTTGTTGCACTTGCTTCTTAATCTTCTGGTCAAGTGTTTGGTTAAAATTTTGAAAAAAATCTGAAAAGCCTAACCAGAGTTTCAAGCAGGGGCTACGGAACATTATGGATGATGCCTGCAGCCAAAGAAATTATGTTCTCCATTCACTGTGCCACAAGTAATACAAAGGCAAGGTATTAGGCAGGGAAACACTCAGGTTCTAAAGAGTTACAGGACTGATGGACAAATTAACAAAATGCTGCAGCTGAGACCAAACAGGAGAGCAGGAGCAAGAATAAGGGTAGGAATGGCTCTAGGGGTGTATCAGAACAAAAAGCTTCAGTGTTTGCAGAGAGTGAGGAAATCAACCCAGGAGCTCAAAATGACAAAGCAGGAACAAAGAAAGAAACTTCATTTCCCAGAAACAGGTTAGTTGTGACAGACAGAAACTTCCCAACAGCATTGATGAACAAGACACCAACTATCTTGGGACTGTAATCAGAGGCAATCCTAAGATAAGGTCTGTTCCTCCTTTCTTTGACTTGTTTGTTTGTGTCCTCCCTCCACTAGTAAATCCCAGGGCTCTTTAGCACCAGGGCTCCTAGTCCCTGGTACAAATAAGTCCTGACTTTTCCCTCCTCTGCCAGCATCCTCAATAATGATAGTGCTGAAATCTAGATGTATCTGAAAATCATCTGTTAGTTATAATGGGTTTAGGTGGGCTATTTAAAGCAGGGCAGCAAAAGGACTTTATGACCATATTAATTAACCAACACCAAACTCTGCAAAGTCTGTTACTTGATCATGTAAGCAAAGCACTGAGGCCTCCAGTATCTGGGAGATGAGATATCCGCAAAACAGGCGTGACATTTTGGCTTGCTGAGCTAAGAATTGAAGATGATATAGAAACCGTTCCAACAACATTAAAGAGAGTAGTCTTGGCTGCCAATTGGCCTCAGAAGTACTGATTCTCCTCACCAGACAAGACAAGCTTGGACTACTTATAGGCAGAGAGCGGCTCAGAAAGCACATGATTCAAATGGTAGAAAAGGATATTCTAGCTTATCTGAGTGTGCATTCAGAGCAGATGTACTGATATTGTGCAAAGATTGACTTGCTTATGGCAAAGACGTGTTACCCTACAGCAGTATTTCTCAACTTGACAACTTTAAGATGTGTGGACTTCAATTCCCAGAATTCCTCAGCCAGAGTCCTTTGTAAACTTGGACTAACTAGGGAAAATACTTAGAAAGAAGAGAAAGTAATAACTTACAAAGAAAAGAAAGTAATAACTCTCCCTATTTACATTTAGACATTACTGTCCAGCTCTGTGAAAGTAGAGCTTTGTTTGGCTCAACAACATTTACAACGTACATAAGACAAATAAAAAACTTCGTACAATTGGCTAGAATAGAAACTTCATTGGGGACCAAAAGTTTTAGCTCTTCTTCTTATGCAGTGAAGGGGTACACAGAAAGAGTGGCAAGGCCTTATACAGTGTTAACATAAATGGGACCAGTAACCTACATTACTGGTCAGTCAGTCTAACCAAAGAAGTAAAAGAGTGATACATTAGTTGTAGTGCCTCCAACGAGGATGCCTCTACAAGCATTGAACAAAACATGGTAAAACTGCTAATAAAGAATGCAAGAGATGTTGGAACTTGGAATAACTAAACCTTCCCAGAGTGAATGATGTAGGCCCACAGTAGTGATCTTCCAGCACACAATTATGATGAGTGCTAATTATAAACAGTTAAAGGAGGTATCAAAATGTGATGCTTATTAAGAAAACATACTTCTTGAAACTGTTTGGGGTAGCTCAGTATCCATTTGTGCTGAACCTCACCAAGGGGTATTACAGATAGCCCTTCCTCCAGACTCATGAGAATGGTCTGCTTTTGCTACTTGTGCTGGATTATTCCAATTTTGCCAAATGCTGTTGGTTTGCATGGGCTCCTATCTTCAGCAACTGACGCACAAGCTTGTATCACCACATTAGGCATAAGTGACTGCATATATTGATATTGTCATTTTCAATCAGAGTTGAAACACTCTGCACTGAACAGCAGTAAGTACTACTCTCCAGAATACAGGCATTATTGCAAATCACACCCTGCCCCCCCAAAAAAACTTTAGAGGAGCTCAGTTTATTATCTACATAGGTTAAACAAGAGTTGGAATTACTCTACCCCTCTGCAAAGTCAATTATTTGATCATGTAAGCCAGTGCTGTCCAAACTTGGCCACTTTAAGATGAGTGGACTTCAACTCCCAGATTTCCCAAGCCAGCCAACACTCATCTTAAAGTAGCCAAGTTTGGACAACACTGATGTAAGCAAAGCGCTGAGGCCTCCAATATCTGTGAGAAGCATGGTCCCCAGAACAGGCATGACATGGATGATAGACCAGATTGATCTACAAAATTCAATCGCTCCTCAATTGAAAATTAAAATTAGCCAAATGGACATATTTTCCCATTGAAAAAAAAAAGCACTGGCTATTTTATGCTTGTCATTATTACTTGGCAGGGCTTTCTTTTATAGTAACCTCCATTCATGTCCCTCTCCAATGTTGTCATCCATGAAGGACACCCTTTGCCTGATTACTGCAATGATATCTGGCATTACAACCATATGTTTTTACAATGCAGCACTGTGAAGGACAATTTCACAATAAAGTCAATGACTTGTCTAGGACTTAACAGGGGGAAAGAGTGTGGCAGGGAAAGATATAGGGAATCTTCTCTCTTAACACTACTCACAGTGCTACAAGCAGAGTGAGGCCAAACAGAAGAACAGGAGCAAGGATAAGGATAGAACAGCTTTAGGGTATATCAGTCTCCACAGAATGTCCCCAATGTTTACAGGGAGGGGACAAACCAACTTAGGAGCCCCAGGATAGCAGACTAGCGGAGCAGGAACAAAGACAGAAATTTCCTTTCCTAGAAACAGGTTGGTCATGGCTGAGTTTACTGGGAAGACCGCCAACCCAGACACCTTCAACAGCATACATAACTGAGCAAGATACCAACAGCCTTGGAACTGCAGTTCAAGGAATTCTTCATCACTCAGAAGATAAGGCCTGTTTCTCCTTCCTTTTACTTTTGCTTAATTTCAGTGAGTGGCAGACATAAAGAGAATGCTGCTGCTGGAGTTGTCAGTTTTCCTTTGTTTCATTAAAACATGGGCAGGGGTGGTGGTTGTATCCTCCTTCTGCTGATAAAGCCCAGCTGACAATATTTTCATTTGTGGACAGGGGTCCAAACCCCTTGCACAAATAAATATTGACTTTTCTACCCATCCACTTTTGCCAGCATCCTCAATAATAGCACCTTCAAGGGCTTGAATAGGAGGGGAAAGCAGTTGAAATTGGAAACACTAAACTAGTAGTGCAGGATTGTACCCCCTAACTTCACTCCACTGTCCTTTCCCATTAAAGAATCATAAGACACAGTTCACTATGTTTCACAGATCTCATTTACCCTTTGCAAAGTTTTTTGGGGGTATACAGAATCTATAAAGAAAGAATTTGCAACTACGAGCATACCTCTCCCCCCCCCACAAAAGCACTACACCAGACTTGCCATGTATAATAATAGTAATGCTAAGTATTTAGACTGAACTTTTCTAAAAGCTCAAAGTATTTTTATACCCTTCTTGATAATTGCTAAAACAGCCCTGTAAATGAGGTCATTATATATCCCTAAAAGACAGATATGAGATGAAGCTAAGATAATGATAAAGTGACTTGTCTAGGCATGTTTTAGGCAATAGCAGCTTTCAGTATTGCTTTTTTTACTAGAACTTATGTAAAATAGAGCATTTACCACTACAAATCTGTTTAAGTCATAGGCTGCAGTTTAATATTAGACACACACATACACACTCAAGTACACAATGATTTGTCTGTCAAATAAATTGGTTTGGTGGTTTAGAAATCTAAGTAAGTAAGTAAATAAATTGAATATTTAAACAATTTATTATTTCCTTTTTAATTAAGACATCTTTGATGTTCAATGATGTGAATGGCAAACTAACTGAAACCAAAGCCAATAGCATACAGGCACTTGTTTTATTTCTGTTTTAAACAATTAAACCTAAAGTAGAATCTGCAGCAAAATAAATGCTTTAAAATAGTTATGCCTTTCTTCAAGAGTACTGCAACAACAGTACTGGAAAGCCGCTTTATAACAGCCCAAGTGATCCAGATTTTTTTTTAAGAATCCTCTTTGAAAGGTTCTAGACATAAAATTATTTGTATATATAATCTCAATCTCACTTTGAGAAGGTAGATGGAAATGCCTCTACTCTATAAGTAATTTCAAAATAGATTTTTAACCTTCTTAGAAGATCCCTAGTTGTATCCTTACAGATTCATATCCAACCATGCCATTGAACGTTACAGAATTACAGTACTTGCTCACTACACCTAAACATCCATCAAAACAATCAGATATAAGAATAAAGAGACCATCCACAATAGTTCATAGTGAAGCTTACTAATATAGCTGAAAGGGAAAAAGAATTAAGACAAAGTGAAGCCTTTATTTTCCCCTAACGCAAAAGTAAGTAGTCTTTTTGTTGGAATACGTGCACTTTATCCATAGTTGTCTGCATCTTTCAAAATCACATTCTCCAAATCTGGACATATTTTAACGTTCAGTGGAAAAAGTTGGAGTGTCAGTTTGCCTATAAAGTCCAGTCAAGCAAAGCACCACAGTTGATGGATTTTTCTAGCCATAACACAAATAATACTTATTTTTATAGAGACATACCACTGCCTTCCCAGAGAATAATTAACCCCTCCCCTCTTTCCTACCCCAAAATCCAGAGGACCTATTTGTACAACATGGGTTAAGTGAGTCAAGTGGTGGTATTAGCATGTCTTGCAAGCAGCCTGATTGACACAGTTGAGGGAAGGGGCAATCAACCACATTGTGTGAAGAGGAATAAGTGGGTTGATGGAGGATTAATAGGCCCAAACAGCTGCCAGAGACAAAGTTCTAGAGCAACTCCAGGAAAACAGGGCTTCTCTAAGAACTAACTCTTTCTCTCTGCTTTTTTCTTTATTTTTTATTTTCACCTTCCTCTTCCCACAGCCACAAAGAAGAGGAAGTGGAAAATGAGAAGAAAAGGGTGGAACAGAGTAGAGCTCATTCTGATCAGGCCACCATGGCTAGTTAAACTTTATTTTCTCTTTGAAGTATAAAAAAGAGTTATAGAAGGAAGTGATGAGAGAGAAAACTCTAACTAAACATCCATGCTACCATTAACTTAGTGACCACAGAGACTGAGAGCTAAACAGCACCATGGATTCCTTCACATTTACTACACCACACTACTATTTGACAGATACAATCATAAACAAAACATGCAAAACAGACGGCCTTTCAATATCATATTAATTTTCTGCTTCTGCTCAAGGTCTGAACTACATTTTGTTTCTTAGTCTTCAAAAGGCCTAAAGGAACTGTGGTTCGGGATCTGTGATTCCAAAGGGCTAATCGAAGGAGCAGGTATATGAAAAGCTGCATGTTTGAATCCCTACTTAACCTTGCAATGTTATTCTGTTGATAGCAATTGTTTCTGCTTACCTGAAGTGCAGCAGGTGCAGGACAAAGGAATCAAACTTTTCACCTGCTGTATCAAATTATGCCTCTGTAACCCAGTAGAAATTATCTTTGTGTACCTGTCACCACAGCAGATGTTCACTAGGACACCAAGATAGCCACACCCACATATCTTTGGCTTAATCTTTGCCTTGTTTAGACAGTCTGATTAGAGTAACTGAGTGGTACAACAATAAAAATTGCTTGTCCAATTACAGCCAATCTGTTCATTCTGAAGGGCAACAAATCTGGAAAAGGAAACTACTACTGCCTTTTTGTTATCATGGCTCTAGTAAACATACACCATACACACATACCTTCCATGTATAATACTGCCAGCTCATTAAAATATTTTTAGCATTTTTTTCTACCAATAGCATGGATGGACAAGTATATTGTAGTTTCTAATAACTTCACAAGTTTCACTCTAAAGGTGGCAAGCTTTGTGGAAAGTAAAAAAGACTTGCCTGTCCCTGATTTCAGTAGAATGAAGTTATATGGGGCTCTTTTTAAACTAATAAACAAAATGGTAACCAAATAAATGTGTCATCATTACAGAGTTAACATTGGCTAATGGAATGTCCAATAGGCTTTCCCTTCACATGACTCTTTGATGAGAGAGTTGAAATTTGAAGGTATCTGTCTGTCTATCAAGTAAGGGAGGCAGAAACCATAGATTTGTTTAGCTCAGAACTGCCTTCCCAGGGAGAAGCAAGTTGGTGCCCTCCAACAAGTCTTTCAAATTATAACAATGAATTGAACCAGAGCGTAATAGGTCTTATTAACAAGACAAGACAATACTGAGTTACAGGCAATTTCATTTGTTTAATATGTTCACCCAAATACCACAAACAGCCTATAATACAAAACTAACTTTAACTAAAATCCACTTGCCCAAATAGGTCAATCAGGGGAGAAATATCTTACACAAATTCTGATGCAGCTTCAGAACATTTTTAAAAACTATTACAAGAAGCAAAAGGAAAAACTTCATTTAAAATAAAAAAGGCTTGATCCTAGGCCACAGTGACTCTTGATGGAAGTTCCCTTTAAGTTAATTCATCTTTCCAGCATACATACATACATTGTGGCTTAAATTCAAGTGGAGTGAACTTAATAATATGGTTTAATTCAAAGTTGATAAGATAGTGTTTGATAAATACATTGTTAATACATTCATTTATGAGTTTTAGACTGATTATTTCTGGGTCCATAAAACACCAAGGAGCCTTGTGCATTATTCATTTTCTCCTTACTGTCATCCTTTCAATAATCAGTGACAAGATTGCCAACTGAAATCATGACTGAGGAAAGAATTGGACATCAATTTTGTAAATTAAAATTTACAACAGAAAGAGTATAACTCCCTCCAAATAAAAAGAAACTATTATCACACTTGCTATTTCAATAGAAATTGTTTTCTGTATGCACACTGTTTATCTTGGAAACGTTGAAACATGTTGACAATATTCAGTGAAGATACACTGGGACAATTTCTACACAACATTGCTGCCCTCTTCTGGGCTGAAATTCCCCCCTAACCCTAATACTTCTAACATTCTAACATTAAGCCCAGAGGTGCCAGTACAAACCACACAGAGAAACATGCTCAACGTTACTGAATAAAATTAAATTTTCTGGAAAGTGTGCAGGCTAAAAAATGTTAAGAGCCATAGCATGTGAGTAGTGAAAGACCTTACTGAATAACTGCAGTTTTTACCAAATACTAAGAAATATGGATTGAGGGAAGTTTCACGCAAATGAAATCAGCAAGAAAACATCTGGAATAAATTGGAAACATCTCTAAAGGAAATATTTCTGTGAATACTCCCTCCCCACACACACATCCACACACACCTTTTCTCCTTGCCAAACATACAGACTGACATAAAAGAACTTAAAACTCATCTCTCTCAGGTGCGTGTGTGATCATAATGATAGCTCCACATACAACTGACACTTAGAAGTAAAGGAAGGCTGTGCCACGTGGAAGTCTAAATCAAAACATATTTAACACAAAATAAATTCCTCTTCTCCTGTTTTGGAGCCACCAACAGCTTGTTAGTAAATCCTTAAATAAAACCTCCGCTGCAAGTTCATGCACTGTGCAAGGGCTCCAGCTATTCCCTACAAGCTGTTTTCATGATGCATGGATCATTCTCTTCCTTCTCCCACACACAGCTTGCCTCCAACTGATTTGGCATGCATACGTTAACCTTTCACCTTTCCCCAATGACAATTAAAGCTTCCAACAGCAAGCTTATTCAGAATCTGCTCAAGCTTCTTATGGATATGCAACTTAAGGGGGGGGGGGGGAATCCCCTTTCAGAATAAAGGTCATTTTTGTCCTTGGGACTTGCTCTTTGGTCGTAAATAGAAATGGAAAGGCCAACAAAAATCTTTAAAAATCCCCAAGGAAAACCTGAAATTCCTGAGACTGTTTGTCTGCAAACTTCTTTTATTCTAATTTGGAAAAAAGAATGAAGTACTTATAAAAGCAGTATTTAAAAACAATACTATTGCCCTAGATCCAAGTGATGACCACACTGTACTTAATGTGTACGGGCTGCTAAATAAATTGCATTTTTAAGACTTGAAGTTGAAAAAGCACTCTCAAAAGTTGCAGTTGAGTATCTTTAATATTTCGATGTAGGAATTTAATCTAAGAATGATGCCTAATTTACTTCTTCTGTTACAGTGGCAAGCCCTTTATACAACACATCCTCAACCTCTGCTGCTTTGCCCAGATATGCCAAGTGAAATCAGCTGATGATCTGAACACTTCTCCTCCCCGCAGACCCGTATTGTGAAACATAATCAGCACGTGAAAGTACTGAGAATTTTTTTCTGAAATTCATACAAATCGTTCTTTCCCTGAAGTCCATGAAACTTCAGTTTGAAAAGTTAAGGACCGTTCAAACTCTGTTCTTGATTAGATAAATAAACTTTCACTGAGCAAGTTTTTCAAGTTCAGTTACTGGCACGGGCACGTATGTTCTGTAAATAAAATAAGCATAAACTCAGGGCAGCTGATTCAATCTACTTCTGCAACCATGCAAACTACCCTCCAGAACTAAAGCCAGCTTTAACCTGGCAATGTTTACCATGCCCACAGGCAGGGAGAAGGGGTTACACTCCTTCTCCATGGGTTGCATTCCCATTCCCAATCATCATCTTTCCCTATGTTTATTGTTATTTATAAGGGGAAAAATTGGACATGCTAAATAGAATGTATATTTAATATCACACTTACTTTGGTTCTAAATCACCAGAGGAAATATATCACTCAAAGTTGGATCTATTAAAAAGAACATTCTTCTCAGAATGAAAGACTGAAGGCAAACAAAAGAGAGTTACGTTAACATTCACTGATCTATTAATGCAAAGCCACCTGCTTAATGACGTTGGAAGTTGCCGGTCAGAAATGGTCGACGCTTCAGCGGTTCGAGCCCAAGCTCCGTGCGGTGGGGTCAGCTCCTGTCTTGTGCCCTCAGCTCCTGCCCACCTAGCAGCTCGAAAGCGTAAGCGAGTAGATAAATAGGTACTCTCACCCCGTTGGGAGGAAAAACACTGGCAGCACCTTGAACAGGAAAATGGGAATCAGTTGCTGGTTGCTGGATGCAAAGCAACGGAAGAGACTCAATTTCCTGCGACTGTCAGCTGGGCTCCACCCTAGGAAGGAGGCAATGACAAACCACTTCTGAAAAAACCTTGCCAGAAAAACTGCAGGGATTCGTCCAGGCAGTCTCCGTAGAATCGGTCACGATTGAAAGCGGATTAAAAAAAAAAATCCAACAACTAGAAAAAGAAAAGCATCTCATGCCATAAGTATGTAGGAGCAACCTCAGTTGGGAAAGGCTATTCTAGAATGCAAGGTGGATTTAATTCAAATGAATAAATACATGCTTTGACATTTGGGGGCACTTTGTCATTTGAAAAAAAAAATTAAATAAAGTAATTCAATGCAATAATATAGTAAAACATGTAAAGGCCTTAGGGTTAAAGTAAGGCCTATAGTAATGGCCTTAGAACTAATCAATAAACTTTGATTTGATTTGATATAGTAAAACATACCTTATGAGGTATAATTTATACACATAATATAGCAATTTCATGGCTTTCTTTTCACCTTGACCCATCTTTCATTTTTCATCACACAATTATTTGCCTCATATTTATGCCTTATATCTTGAGTTTGGCAATAAATGGCAATATTTATTTAAT
Source organism: Python bivittatus (assembly GCF_059951505.1). Lineage (NCBI taxonomy): Eukaryota > Metazoa > Chordata > Lepidosauria > Squamata > Pythonidae > Python > Python bivittatus. The sequence continues at coordinate 19,428,794 of NW_028277113.1, read as the reverse complement.
CTATTAAGGCAAAATGCATCTTTTAAAAATAGATCAAACCAAAATTTAATATATAGAACTGCTTCATGTGTTCACTTGTTTATTTACCCCTAGCTCATAAGTTTCCAATGTTTGGAGGCTACTGACCCTACTTAGAACATTGAGAAATTGTTGCAGGTATTTTCTCAAAATAGCTAAGTGGAGTTTATTCACTATGATTTGGCCATTTGCAAAATTGTTACGAGGGTAGTTGGCTGGAAAGCACCAATTTACAAATTTAATAACTGCCTTCCATAGGATATTTTATCTTACCTGTTGACCTTTCTTGCTTATCCCTGGATAAATGGTCACACTTGCCCAAAAAAGCACCGAGCTAAAGTTGCTCTTCATTTTTATTTTCTAAGAATACTTTTGGAGGCCTATTTGGAATCCTGAGGATTTCTTGGAAATAAAGGTGATGCTGAAGACCGGCAAGGAGGCAAAGATTAAAGATTAAGAAAGTCTTGTTGTGTACTTCATCAAGAAACATGAAGAACAAAGTTATGAGTAATGTCATATATGCAAAACTGTTGGTGTTCGACTATTGCTGTGTATTTCCTGTTAAATATTCTGTTAAAGCTAGACTTCCCTTCGTTTATTCTTTGTAAGTCCCAATCATCTAATTTAGCTGGGTTTTCATTTTTCCCACCCATTTCATCTCAATTCTGCTCTCCCATTATGCATTTCCTGCATAATATGGTAGACGTTTTCTTCCACATCCTCAATCCAGAACACTTACTTTTCTAACCCTGAATGCCTACATACAGCCTCCCAGAAGATTTCTGAGATCAGAACTCAAGAATCCAGTCTGAACTGTATCAAAGGGCAAGATGTTAATTTTAATCTTGCTTCATATCCTGTTGCTTTTGGACACATGGTGCCAAACCTATATTCCACGACATTCTCAAATGTAGTGATGAAGCAAAATACACAGGATGTTTTCTACAAAGATGCCCTCTTTAACAACATTTCTGAGAACAGTTCAAGATATTTGCTGCAAAAACATGTTTGCTACTTTAAAAACAACAAACTTGTTACTTTAGAAACAGCCTACTTTTAAAATAACGACTTCATTACAGTGAAAGTCATGGTGGCCTAGTACAATCATGTTATTTTTCACTGAATTGCTGAGGCACCAGTGATTTAGTCTATTCTAAAAGACTAGCACATTGTCATGGATTTAATTTGGTTCCCGCACTGAGCAGGAATTTAGATTCGATAGAATTGTTTCCAACTGCATGATTCTATGTTAGTTAACTAATTAATGTTGTGCTTATTGTTCTTCTTTGTGTTTATCCCGCTTGGTTGCACAGCCCACTTGTTTTTGCGCTGTGCTTGCTACTTCATACAGCAAAACTATCAATGCACAATATGATGAAGCATTTTGTTTTTCAAGTAGTTTGTCACAGAACATGACACTAATTAAAGAGGGAGTGACTGGCCCAATGTTATCCAGTAGTTTCCGTGCCTAAAGTAGCACTAGAACTGCTCCTAGTCCAGCATCTTAACCAGTACATTGGTGTTCAATCAGTTAATGTCAATATATTAATATAATATATTGTATCTGTGGCTACATGCTTTTAAGACGGAAGCCAATACAGTTTTGATTCAGTGTATTCTCTTCTATTGGAACAGTTGTTGATGTTCTTCATCTCAGCATTTGTCCTGCTGAGCTGCAGGGTCTACTTGTTCTGCCCTGTGCCTGCCTAGTTCATAGGGCAAAGCTATCAATGCATAATGCAGGAAGGAGTTTGTTCTTCAGCCAGCTTGTTACCGAGCCTGATGCTGATGAGGGGTGAGTGGGAATGACTGGTCCAATGTTACCCAGCCAGCTTCTATGACTAATTGAGAACCAGAACCTGGGTCTCTGCTCCTAGTCAAGCACCTTAACCACTACACTATGCTGGCTTTTAATTAATTCATGTTAATGCAATATTAATATTACATTCTCACGTTACTGAGTGGCATATGCCAAAATAACTGGATTGGGCTTGGATGCCACACATCTTTATCTTGGCAGGTATTATTATCCACTCTCCTTCAAATAAGGAATCACAATAAAAGGAATTTATGTGCCCTTCACTTTTATCATTGCATTACGATCAAATCCAAGGGTGCTATGAATCAACAGTGTCCCAAACGTGTTGTATCTTCTTTATTAGTGCATATTACTACATTTTATATTGCTTCTTAATTTGCAAATAAATAGTTTATTTAAATTCTTTAATAAAAACTTATTTTTCAATTTGGGTCAGAGAATCCTCAATGGAAAATCTTTCCCTAGCTAATTTACGCTACTTAAGTTAAAGGGAAAATGTTTTTCGATTTGAACTGGTGACTTTACTGACACATCCATTCAGTTTTCCTGACAAGAGTACAGAAGTTATTTGCCACAATCTTTGGAGGAATGTTGTTGTTTTATTTCCCAGTACTTCCCTACAACCCTTGTATTCTGTGGAGATCTCTCATCAATGTACTAAGCAGTCCTAACTCTGCTCAGCTTCCACCCATACGAGATCAGCAAGGACTACCTGGAGATGGGGAATGTGGCTTGGTGATCCACTATATCTTTGGATAACTATGATTTACACTGGAAGAAACATATTTATCGCAGACTCAGGCTAGGAAGAGAAAAGCAAAAAATCAGTTTAATGATTTCTCCTGGAAAAGGGACATGGGCGGTCTTTTAGGTAGTATACATAGTTTTTAGGAGTAGCCTGCAGAGTTTATGACATGCAGAGTCAAATGCAGCCACCACAGTAATCAGCCTACCTTTGTTGTGTCATGCTGGTCTACTCTTATGGAGATATACTGGAAACTGTTCTACCCCAGAATTACCTGAAGCATATTCAAGGCATTTTAGAATAGCAATTTGGGATTGTCTGGTTTGGGGATTTTGTCTTGTTTTTGTAGTGTATTAAGATTAAATTGATGTGATAGCACCACAGATGACAAACAGGATTAGGATGAATAGATTTTAGAGACTAAGAACAATTCACTTTTAAGTTTTTTCACTGTTTCTGAATTGGGTGCTGCTGCTTATGGCATTATACATGTCCCATGCTGCTTCCTTAATAGGTATAGTTCTCTAGACTTTTTGCAGATGGTGTAGATTCAACAGGTTAGATATTTTAACCACATCCTCTTAACCCCTCTTTCATGCTGTCTGTGTCTCTGCAGTGAATTCTAAATATATCACCCTTGTGAATATTGCTGTTTATCTGCAGGTAAGACAAACACAACAGGTAAGTCACAGCAAACAGCCTACCAAGAAGCTGTTTTCTTCCCTTTGAACACATTTAAGTCTCTCATTTGGCCCCGATTACATGTATGTGAAACAAATGAAGAGGCTACCTCTTCAGAGAAATGTTAAATATATCATTTCTTCCTCCCCCACTTCCTTCTTCCATTAATATAACTGAAGAAATATATTAAAATTATTGATCCAATCATAATGCTGAGGTTTTTGTAAATATTCACTATCAGATACTCACAGGAAATATAACAAAGACCACTGAAAGAACAGAAATGTTTCTGAGGTAGTGTCTCAAGGCAGCCCAATCAAAGAACATGTATCCCTGAACAAAAAATTTACAAGGACATTTACAAGCGTTTCTATGCTTTTAAAGCTGCACAAAGGAAAACACAAGATGCGGCAGTGTGGTACAATGATGGACAAAGCTACATATAATGAAATTCTTTTTTGCAGCTCAGGAAGATACAGACGGAGGTCTATACCTATCAACCTTGCTGCCTTCACAATTTCTATTAGGATTAAGCAGGCATGTGATATTCCGAAACAATTTGGATTAACAGAGAACTGAATGAGGAAAATAACAGATGGTATTGCAACAGCTCTCCCTTCATATGTGCTCTCTCAGATGGGTTCTACACATGTGAAGCGCTGTGTTTCAGTGTGTACACTGATCAAACACATCAGTCCCCTTCATTATCCTGCACCTTCACAATTCTACCACTTTTGGGAGCTGGATATTTTCTCTGCTTCTAAAACAAGGCACACGCTGTATTGGGAAGGGAGGGAGATGCATTAGCAGGCAAATTATTTGTCAGCCTATGAGATGCCAAGCGAGCTCCATAACAATGACATCACCCTCATCTTGCCAATGACAATGGCACTAACAAGAGGATATAATCAACAAACCACACAGTGAGACTAGCAGGGGCAGGTGCAATCCCCCGCTTTTTTTCTTTTTTTTGGCTAGAAGTAAGTCAACATTCGCTTCCAGCACAAAACTATTCCTTTCATTACAATGTTAAGCAGAAGTTGGCTTCCAGAAGGCACTGCAGCTGCTGCCGCCACTTCTGCAGATGCTTTCATTAATTTTATCAAGGACATACTGAACTAAGTGCTTATTCAGCACAATGGCTGCTTGGAAGCAGCTGGAGACATAAAACAAACTCTTTGGAAAGTACTACAACTAAATGCAACATGTAGATGAAAAGGAATTAAAGGAAGAAAAATTGAAATGTATTTAAAACTGAAACGCCAAACTTAATAAAAGCAAGAAAAAAGGTTGCAATTTGTTTGTGTGAAAGGGAAATGCCTTAATTCTTTTTTTTTAACTGCTCCAATACACCTATGAACAAAAAGAACGATAGCATGCAACCTTATCATACAAAATAACAAGCAGTTATTAAGCTATGTGTGTCTCAAGTACTCAGCATCAAGGCCTCAATAGTTCTGAATACACAAGCATTTTACTGTGTACCAAAACTAGAGTTTATCATTAGTTGAGATACAGAGTCTATTTGTAGTTTGCTGTTGCCCTTACTTGTGTTATTAAATCATTGTATTGATGATGCAGTAGATTTCTGAACATTTCCTTTAACCAAATGCCTTCCACTATTAGTCCTCATTCCACTCATGCTTAAACAAAATAATTACTCAGTGATGTTACCTAACCAAGACTGTATCACTCAACATTCCTCAGCAACATTAAGACAATTGCAGATATGTCAATATTTGCGTTCATTTTACTTGGTAATTCTCTCATATATGTAATCCTCGGCTTTCAACAGCAATTGGGACTGGAATTGCCATCAATAAGTGATGCGGTCGTAAAGTGCAATGTCACATGACTGTGTTGCTTAGCGACGGCAGTTCTGGTAGTCCCAGTTGCTGTTCTTAGGCAAGGGCCATGCAGGTCATTAAAAAATGACCTCACATGACTGCAACTTCTGACTTCCTGCCGGCTTCCCCACTGACTTTGCTTGTGGGAAGCTGGCAGGGAACATTGGAAATCGTGATCACGTGATCACAGGGATGCTGCAATGACTGGAAGTCTGAGGACCAGTCGTAAGTCCCTCTCATTCAGCGCCATCATAACTTTGAATGGTTGTTGAATGAGCGGTCATAACCTGAGAACTACCTGCAGCTGTTACTTTTGCAAAATCTTTATTTTCATGAATTAGCACATAGTTCCAGACCAGCTGATTAACAGACATGTCCCTATGTTTTTCCTTATATAGTTATATATTGGCAGTTTCATGTAATAGTTAACATTAGGTAGATTCAGCTGTTACTACAAATCAGTTACAGGTACCCCAGCATCTGTCATCTAACCATGTCAATAGTAGGGGCAGCTCCTGGCCAGATAAGGCTGATTAGTTTAACTTACTAGAGGATAATATTAATTTTGATTTATTGATTAATTGTGAGAAGTACAACAGTTTCTTTAAAAGCTATAAAGCTTTTCTTTAAAGATATGTATTAAATTCTTACATTTTAAAATACCACTTTTGGGGGGGGGGAAGAAATAAAGGAAAAAATTCCTAAATCATGAATTGAGAATGGTTAATTAAGCAATGGGAACACTATCTACTAAGAAACAAAAGAAAATTTGCAGGTTGATTAGGTCAATTGAACAAATTACACCTTTCAGTGTTAGGACTCCCAACTAAATTTGTGTGAATGCACAAATGACAAACCTGCTTCATGGAGATATTTATACATTACTTCATTTGGTGCAGCACATTCAGTTTTAGAAAGTCTACATTTAGATTACAATCCCAGAATATAAATAGCCTTTACTACTGCTAATGAAGCAGATGGATAAATCACATAGCTCAGCTCCATGAAAATAACTCCCATAATGCTTGCAAGTTAGTCTGTAATGTAAATGTGCTTCACCTGCATTGTACATTTAACTTGGAAGTGTGTTAAAAATTCTTCACACAGTGTATCTTGTTGTGGAAGAGATCTCCCTCTTCTACATTAAATTAAATGGTGCCCATAGGGACCAAGGTGCCTGAATAATCCTCCATTGAGGCTTCCACTTGACTTTGTAGAATTTATTTTAATTAGAAAAGTTAAGCAGGAAGTTGGCATACTGCAAATAAAATACTAAATTCTGGTATATTTTCAGCAATGCCTTTTAGGCCCCACTGGGAGGATAGAAAGTATCCTGGGAGATTAGTTTGCCTTTTGGTTAATGGGTGTTTTGTGAGTGATCATGCCCATGATGGCTGCCATTTTGTCAACAGGCACGTCCCCCATGGTAGGGATTTACAAGGTCACCCACCACAGATGCTCAAAATTCCAAATATGCCTCCTGTGAAGCGGAAAGGTCACTTAGTTCTCATCTACATTAACTAAAGCAATATGGTGTATGAGTATTTCAGCCACACAGATTTTTGTGATTACCAGCTTTGTTATGTGCAAAAAGTCCCCTGAAAGGCAGCGATTCATTGGAAAAAGTCCTGGAAACAGAGTTCTGGGGATACTGACCATTTTCCCCCTGCATATGGTTAGATCATATTTCTATAATTTAATTAAGTAATCTTTTAGAATTCACAAACCAGTTTGGTAATAATATTTTAGCATTTTGTCCCTGAAGAGAAATAATAATTCTATATTAATTTCCTGTATCTTGAAAAACACTTTACTAGCTTGTGACAGTTTTTTTCCTGAAGTGCATATTTTCACCTCCTGTCAATAATACATCTAGTGAAAGCAGATTGGTAAATTACAGTTGAAGCTGGTTCTTGATATCCCCACTAGTGTAATCCATTAAACCTAAACTGGGGAAACAGAGAGGCAAAATATAGAAATAATCTTATTGATAACATGGCAAACTGCTATATGAGATCCAGTCTTCTCCAAACTCATTTTCTCTTCTGAGCTCATGCATGTTTGACAGATATATTAGACATGAATATTATTTTTCATGTTTATTTTTAATAGTTTCCACCTGGAGCAGCTGCCTGAGATGCCAATTTCTCCCCCCCCCCAGTCTTTTGTAAATATTTGAAATAGCTATTCATTAACAGTTGCACGTTTATTCAGCACCGTTGTTCAGCTTGTGAACTGGAATTAGCTTTTATGCCTCATTCCTCCCTTCAATCCCTCTTTGGCTCAGCCAGGGAAAGCCTCCTGCTTAGGTTCAATCTGTCAAGATTCAAATTATGCTCCAGCTGAGACCTAATCAAAGGCGTCCGACCCAGTTTGCAAATAAACCAGAAACAAGACTGGATTTCCCCCCTCCTTTGGGGCGCTTGGTCTGCAAATGAAAGCCAAGTAAGCATATTAAAAGCAACCACCACTTCCACTTTTATATGAATGGCAATATAGCCTATCAAACATCTCTTGAATCACAGGCTATATTCACCATAGATGAAATATGCATAATAGTAATTTACAAATAAAAGCCTAACTGTAAATCTCATCCAACAGCTACATGGAACAGGATTTAATCATAGGTTCCCTTCTATTTTTATTATCTCCCACATGGCTTTCAGATCTATTGCATTTTATAAACCTAATACATTTTTGTTCCACAGGCTGTTACAGTGGATGGACTCTGAACATACAGGTAGTCCTTGTTTAATGATGGTAATTGGGACTGGAATTTCTGTTGCTAAGCGATGCAATTGTAAAGCACACATCACATGACTGCATCGCTAAGTGACAGCAATCCCAGCAATCCCTGTTGCTGTTGTTCAACAAGCATCGTGGGTCGTTAAGCGAGGACCTTACCAGACTGGGATTTGCGACTTCCTGCCGGCTTCCAACAAGCAAAATCAATGGGGAAGCCGCAGAAAGTCGCAAGTCCTGGTCATGACAAAACTTTCCTTAGGGAGCTTGCAAGCACGTCAGTGGACAGGTGAATTCCTCAGAGTGCTGCCACGTGGGGGAGGAGGTGCTGCAGTGCAGCAAGGCCATGAAGTAGGCTTCATGGTTCGAGCATGGCTGGGCAGGCGGCCACCTGCCCGCCTGGGGTCCATACACCCTGCCACTAGGGGACTCCTTGGGAGAAAAAGCAGCAGGAATGGGAGCGACTTACCAGAGCGACTTGCAACCTTTTATGCCAGCTTCCCCATTGACTTTGTTTGTGGAAAGCCAGCAGGAAAGGTCACAAATGGTGATCACATGACTGCAGGACACTGTAACCATCTAAGTCTGAGCTGGTTGTCGAGCACCCAAATCTCAATCACATGACCACAGGGGTGCTGCAACTTTGAGGACTGGTCGTAAGTACCCCTCGTTCAGCACCATCATAACTTTGAATGGTTGCTGAACTAGTGGTCTTTAACTGAGGACTACTTGTACAGCACTTCAGATATGCTTCATTTCTGTTCCTGTAGAAAACTAGTGGGAGTGAAAAAGGAAGCCTGGATATCTATGGGTGATCATTTCATACTGGCAGGAGAAAAAATGATTATCTTGTAGTTCTGAAGATATCCTTTTAATACTTTTCTTTAAAATTCAAAAACAGAAACACTAAATACAGATTTTTTAAAAAATCAATGGTAAAAGATAAAAACTGAAGAAAAAAAAAGGAAAATAAAAACGGGTAAAAACAACATTGTGCATGAGGATTCTTCCTCAGTATCTCCACTTCATTAAAGTGAACATAGGCTACACACTGAACAGGATGACGTGATATTTTGTGGCTAGAAGCTACTCTAGAGTTGAGACAGTAACTTGGTGACATCACAGAATGGAGAGAAGTTTTGGCCTGTTTGGGCTGTGGTGCAGAAATGGAAAACAACTGCTTACGGCACAGAGAAGGCACTTGTTTTAGCCTATTGAAAAATCAATCATCCCCTCCCCACCCCCAAAAAATCAGAGCACTGAAAATGGCTGCATAAACGGGTCTGGGAATTGGTTATTGCCCATTCCTTACGTAGATATATTTTCTCCCTTGATCAGAATTGCACTACTGCTAGCTTGAGATAAGTGAAAATCAGTTAACTTGTTACCATGTACAACCAGACATTGCTTCAATCAGAGATGCAGTATCAATGCAGGCAAGACTGCTCTTTTCTCAATGTTTTTGGTTTTGATCCATTCCAGGGATTTTGAGGAAGATGGCTTTTCCCTGTTGCTAGCCACAAGAAAATGTAAGTTCTCCACCAAATTAGCTGGGTCATCAGAAAAAAATGGCTTGGGCTCTGCTGGCCACACCAGTCCTTTAGACTGCCCACGTGGAGGCAAAGAAGAAGCAAAGGATATGCACACATTTACCCCAAAAGCAAATTTTTGTACTTGCAATCAGACTTCAAAAAGAGTTCAAAGACAGTTAAAAGTAAAACGAAGGCGTAGCTTCTTCTAACAGTAATTAGATCTGACTAGAATCCCAATTTCTGTTGAGACAGCTTAAATTTTAGTGAATCAGATGCCACAGAAGCTATGCTATATACTTTCAGACACAGCTTTTATTTGTAATGCTGTCTGCATAGTTATCCATATAATGGTAATATCTTGTTTAGACCATGCCATTTCGCTATGCGTGGGTAGAACTTTGGAGGCAGTTCAGAAACGGCAGCTAATGTAAAATACAACAGCACATATTTTAACTAGGACTGGTTATATAGAATATAGTATGCCACAGTCACTGTTCATTTTCAAGTATTGTGCAATGAAGTTTTAAAAACATGTGTTTATAGATGGCCTGGGACCAGCAAGGTCCAAGCCGAAACCCTGTTTTGTGTCCCTTTTGATAGCTAAGAAAGACAGAGGTGACAACTAGAGCCGGTTGCAGAATGAATACACCTCCTACCATCTTTACTTTCTAGCATAATAGATGTCTTATTCTATCAGCTGCTGCTGAATTAGTAAATCTGCTGAATAACATTTAAGAGCAGATCTGAAATATTTTCAGTAATCAAATATATAAACATACATTGGGCACTTCCATACAAGGATTTTGCCCTGTGATCATGTTTTCCTTAGGTAGATGAACTGACTTTTTTTCCACCTCAAACTGTAAAACCTCTGTTTTGTGATTTGCAATGCTAGAGTTCCTGCAGGGTGAGCCATTTGGAGAAACTCTGACTTCAGGTTCACTCGGCTTTCTTTTGTCTGAACTAGGACCTTAAGAGACTTGATTTGCAATTTTATCAATGAGCCTGATCTTAATCTTCTAATCGGTTTCTAGTCAGTTTCCAAATCCCTGTTAAAGAAATGCTGGGCCCGATTCTCCCTCCCATAGCTTGTGGGGGGTGGAATTGGGGGTACTAATATATGACTTTTGGCTTTCTTTTATTGGTCAGCTTGGTTTGGGCTGTTCCCTACTGTTGGTCAGGGACTGGTTTATGCTGTTCCCTGCTGTTCTCAACGTTCAGAACTTGTCAGGAGTAAATTAAGGTTTAAAGATGCTAAAATGCCATTAAATTATATTCCAAACATCTGGAATTTTTCAATTTATGAAGAATTTGGGATTTTTTTTACATTGCCTGACTCCCAGTGATTCCGGGTGGTTCACAAAAACACACAGAACAATAAAACAATATCATGATAAAAACAAAGAACAAAAGATGGCACAAACCAGACAACAACAATGTATTGTGTTTGAACTGTAGCAAAGAAGATGATCTTGTTACTTTGGAAGGATGAATGAGCACCGTAGTCTTAATAGTTGGCTTAAAGAAATGTGTTAACTCTGACCTTTGAATTGGCTTTATATAGACAGAAAGGAGAGATCGAACAATATGGTACCACATGTTCAAGACTGAATTTGTTGTTTAAGAGAATGTGTCATATTAAACTGCATAAAGCTATAGTTCCTATTTTTACACTGTAGGAAAGTAGGTAAATATTTTTCTTCCTACTTTTCTTATTCTTACTTTATCTTCTTCATGTCTATTCTCAGTATTTATTATGTACAGAATCTGTTTGTACTGTTTGAATTCTAGTTTTGCATTTTTTTCCTATTCTTATGTGTAGAGAATCAGTAAAATTGTTATTGAAAAAAGAGCAAAGACAATTGCATGGCCAACTTTAAAAGGCCCTGGAGGAGTTGCAGAATGGAAGTCATGCCACGTGTGACATTGAAACAGACGGATAAAAGAGTTGACATCCCAACTCTGTTCAATTCAGCATGAGTAATCTTTGACTTCATTAATGACACTAAAGGAGGTTTCACCCATGTGGATGCCCTCCTGACGTGGAGACTAATTCCCAGATTTCCCAACAATAGGTCTGAAGGCTGTTAATTCTGGGTACTGAGGGAAAGGGCCCAGGCTGGGGAACACTGTTCTGTTACAATACACTGTTCTATCTTTCATTAATATTGTAATAACATTTTTAACATTTCTCTCACAAAGCAGAGAAATGAATAGGATAGCTATAGGGAACATTAATGAGAATATAAAATCTGTATTGAACAGGGAGAACAGCAAAATAGTAAGTCCTATTAAACTCAAACTAACAGAACAGAATTGAAGATCTGCTTCTCAGAAGATTGAGTCTGAGGAGTAGGATCTTGTTCCACTTCATGGCTTGCCATATGTAAGATCAGTGTTTCTCAACCTTGGCAACTTGAAGCCCACACATCTTCAAGTTGCTAAGGTAGAGAAACACTGATCTAGATAAACAAATGTAGGTTTAATTTCTATTTTCAGCTGTGCTGCAGAGTAGCAGTACTAGAATTGCTCCTCTTTCTCTGTTATTAGACTGGATGTTCTTGCACATGACACCAAGAGCACAGGCTTTTCTTCAATTCCCTGACAATGTTCCTCATCCAGAAAAGACTCAAGCTCAAATGCAGCTGACACAACATTAACTTATTTATGGAATAGCCAACATGAATAGGATAGCTATAGGGAACATTAATGTGAATATATAATCTCTAGTGACCAGGGAGAACAGCAAAATAGTAAGTTCTATTACACTCAAACTAAACTTACAAGTCTCTATCAGTCACATAAAATATCTTTCATCTGTTTCTTTAAAAAAATAATAAGCTGAACAGATCACTGGAGAAAATTCTAGTTTTCTAAGAATGGCTATTTGCAGGTAAGCACAATTTCTCTTCCTTTTTTTAACAGTGCTGGAACTGGGAGGAAGAAAAGCAATGCTTCTCTAGTAGAAGATCTGAAACTGGTCTTATTGGATAATCTCCCTATGAGAACAGAATTGTGATGGGAGAAGGATAGCTAGAACACCCACCATGCTTTTTAAAACCACTGAACACATAATCAATTGATCTGCTTAATCTCCATTTTCTGCATACTAAATACAGTGTTTGGAAGACCCTGGATCCATGGCTGTTTGTTTCAGGTTTCTGATGTCATCTGTCTGTGCTTTCAGCTTGCTGTTCTATACAGAAATAAACCTAAAACAAATCCAACTACAACTTTTTGGAGAAAATTAAAACTTTAAGCATATGATAAATTAGCACCCCTTTCTTACTGACTGATAGATGGGTAATGACAGAGAAGAGTTTGGCAGCAGACGTGCTAAATGCTCTTGAGAAAAAAAGCCATCTATAGGTAGCAAAGATCTGACAGCATTTCCAAACTCAGAAGAAATATTTTAGAATCTAAAATTACCAAGAATCATGGGATGAGGGAAATGGTACAAATCCAGTTTTAGTAATGTGAAATTAAAGCTACAGTATATCAAAAAAAAAAAAAAAAGGCTGGTTTCCAAGGGGAAAAGATAAATTTCCATTTGTCCACAAAAAGGCAGTTGAGAATGCAGCTTACTGTCAAGTCATTTTTTCCCTTTTCTTTATTAAGAACATATCAAAAATAAACGAGGATTAATATGCCTGAGAAAGATTTTACCACAAACTAGAGCATTTTCTACATTAGATATATTAATACTATGTAAACTAAGCAGAAAAAAGCCCGATTTGACAAAAAAGGCATCTTCAAGCAACATTCCTCCATTGTTTGCCACAATGTAACTCCATGGTGACTGTCCTATATACAGTAATTTTCCACAATATAAACAGGAATATTGCATAAAATCCAGAAGCAAGGCTCAGATTCTGATTTGTGCTCCTGGGAAGGATTTATAATGTTTAACTGATGAGTAATTCTTTTTAAAAAGTGTATCTTTATGATTGTTGTGGGCACTCAGCATCACAAAGCATCAATTTCTCTTGCTTTTAGTCATTAAATCTATTTATTCCAGCAATGCACTACGAATTTCCTGCAGTTTGAGACCCAGACTAATATAAATAAAGGTAAAGGAATCACCATGGTCTTGAAAACAGAAATCACTTTCCTCAGTAACACAATTAATGTACACATATTCTCCAGATCTCTCATAATAAGGAACTTCTTCCATGAAGATTTTGATTTAACTCATTAGAAGTAATCCCAAACCAAACAGAAGCTAAATATAGATTTTTGTAGTGCTTGGAAGAACCACTCTCTAATGTTTTTGAACAGTTTTGTCAATGCAACATTTGCAGATAGGATATCCTACAAGCTGGAGTTTATCATACACAAGCATCTTGATCCAACTGGTATGCCTATAACCAAACACATACATATCTACAAACTACCTGGGCATTTGACCAGTATGTATTTTTCAGATATTGGGCTTAGAGTCATAATTAAACAGGAAACTGTACTAGGAAATAATATTGTAAGGTTACCTTTGGTTTGTGTTTCCCCTTACTGTAAATATATTATTTCCAATTCCCTTTTAGAATTCCCACCTGGCTGCTGTGACCAAGTAGTTCAGCACTTTGTTGAAAAAGTTACTTGGATCCCCCCCAATCTGGGTCATGTTATCTGGCACTCCTTTTGGCTTGTGGACTTTCATGAAGTTTGTCACTGGCTAGCTGTGCACTTGATCATTGTCCCTCCTCGATCCTTTGGAGGGCCAGGGGAGTGAGACAGATCAGATCTGAGAAACATCATAAATGTCTTAGCTTTGACATGAGGTGAGAAAAATTGGAGAGGAAGCATAATTGAAAATAATTAGTTCCTAATTAGACTAATCTAAAACAGCAAACACTAATTTGGGAAATGGAAACTGCAGGAAGAGATTAACCAACCTATTTACAGGTAGTGGGATGAAAAGAAACTGAAAAGAAGAAAAACCTGAACTCTTGCCTCTAATCCCTCCCAACATCTTAGGTTCTTTGGGGGAAAAATATTCCAGGCAATGAGATGAAAAAGGGGGTCTAAATGCAATGTGCAAAACTGAACAAGGCAGCTGGTTTTTCAGAGAATTTGTTATGCACAAACATTGCATGGAGCTCCCTAAACTTTAATAGTGCTAGTAACTGAAGAATGTTTTTCTGGTATGAATACTGCTTTAATTTTCAAATCTCCAACTGCCCAATTCAATTTAAACAGGTGTACCTAGAAATGGCTGGGTGTGGAAGGAGATAGGCTTAGAGTAAGGCATTAGCATACATCCTTTCTTGCTTATCTGCAAATGAACAGGGGCTGCACATGCTATGGTTACCATGGAAAGCACATCCAAAGCCTTTGTGTCTGTCCTTTACATATCAAGCCTCAATAGTACATCACCAATCCTAAATATGTGGGATTCTTTCAGAATCAAAATATTAGGGGCGTATTTAAAAATTGCAGTGAGGCTAGGTTTTTTGGTAACTAAGATAAGAGGATTCAAAACTAGAAAGAGCTTACATCTAGGAAGCTTTCCCCTGAACCAGAGAATTACTTAAAATGTTTAAAAAAGATTCAGTCTTAAAATATTATTATTTAGAATCCTCACTTATACTAATATTTCAAAATCCATATTAAGGCAGTACCTGAATTATATTAATTTACATTAAAAAAAGAGCCCCCCCCCCAAGATTTTTCTTTTTCAATCACCTTCTTTTCCTTTTGTCTTCCTTTTTTTATTCTTTTTCCTCCTCACATGGTAGGGAAGGACTTTTGAAATTAGGGTTACGCCCCATTTGGGGTAGCCTCCTGCATAGAAACAATGGTTTAAACATGTGGTAATACTTGGAGGATATTCTCCCCAGCATTAACAATTTGCATAGGGGCAAAATGCAAACATACCTTATTTAAAAGAATTTATCATACATAAAACCCACCATTTTAAAAAAAAATAAGGCATGGTATTACATTTTTGTATTTTTATGCACAGTAGCCTTTACAGCTACTCAACTAATAATAGTTTAAAGACTGCAAATACATTTACTTTTCTTGAAGAGCCGTTAGGAAGAATTACATAGGATAATGAAAAAACACCTAATTATTCATGCTATCCTGTATAGCTTTAAGAAATGACAGGCTGGTATCAAAATATTTATGTTGGCATTAAGCGTTTCTACATTAGCAGAGTCAGCAGCCAAGACTGGAACATTCTTAATACAAAAAGGGAAGAAACAAAGAAAATACAAGGCTAAGCATCTCAAGAGAAGAAATTCCCCTTTAGTTGGTATCTTTCTTCTTTTGGGTTCAAAACTATGACAAGGAAAAAAGCTGAGAAAGGAAGAAATTCTTATTTTTTAATTTGTACTGGCTGGTTACAAAGAAGGCTGCCAAACTAATTGAAACCATGTCAAAATCAGGGATAGCCAGACATGTACAGGCACAGATATGTGTGCATTTGTACACTCATATACTTGTATTTCCCCCTCCCCCCAAACACACATACACACACACTGAAGACAAGCACTGGGAAAGGCCATTGCATGAACAGAGTTGATTCACATCTTCGTCTCCAATCCATTCTTTTTTGCATCAACACCCACTTCTCCCAGTCTACTAAAGACCCAGAATTGCTTAATGATATTTAGGACAATGGATTTATTTTGAGCCATGCTGGAGAGAGGCTAACATAAATTATATATGAGCTACAGGTTTGAAAAATCACCTGTCAGATGGACCCTTGCACCTTTAAAAAGAAACACCCACACACTTAAGACGGAAGCACATACAGGACAATTTACTGCCCCAAAGTTGCTTTGAAAAGCAAGTAATAACTATTATTAGTATTATATATTATATTAATTATATTGTAATATTTTTACAAACTATTAGCACTGTGCCAAATCCAAACACTGCCTCTCAAAAATGCTGTCACAGTAGGTCTTCAATCCTGCAGAGAATCCCATTGGAAGAATAGAAGGTTAATTTGGATATTTCTCTATTCTTCTGGCAGGCCACAGAGTGTTTCAGGAGGATGCAAAGGATTTTAGTAAAGATTGACAAATCGCTTGTCCTCCATGACCAGAGAGGTATCTCTTGAATAAAATTTCATTCAGAAGATGGAATTCCAGAGAGAATGAAATCTGAATTGGAGCCACCTATTTGCAATATCAGGAGGAGTCTGGTAGCACCTTTCCAGACAAACAAATGTAATTAAAAGCATAAACTTTCATGAATTCCAGCTAACCTCATCAGATGCACGGAGTGGCTAAACTGATGCAGGCTTTTCTTTATTCTATCATTCTTACAAATTGTACATAAAAATGTTATTTTGTCCCTACCTAAAATGCATGGCATGCTGCTTTATAATGTCTGCTCAGTTCTGCTATATCTAATCAGCTGATTTCAAGAACTTAATCAACACCGCTTCTTTCAGTTAGTTTTTTTTTCTGTTGAGGTTTTTGTTTAATGTTTCTGTTTTCTCATTTTGCACTGAATTGTAGAATACAAATGTCAGATATATGTTTTAAGTCGAAATTATTTATTAGGAAGAACAGTAGCCTCTTATTCAACTGCTACAACCCCATCTGCATGTGCCAATCAGGTCTTCTGTGTATAATAAATGGAGAATGATATTTATTTATTAAGCAAAGACACTAAAAGAGTTTTAGCAAACACTACAGTACAAAATGGATTGGGGGGATTTAATCAAAAGCAAATACTTGCACTGCAAAGAGCAAACAGGCTCTCTCTCTGTTGACTTTCCTTCCATTATGCCTACCAACATGTCACTTAAAGTCTTAGGGGACTTCAACAAAAGACAGTGAAACAATGTCATGATATACAAAATTGTTTAATGTTAAGCCAGTTTAAAAAAAGAGCCCAAGCCAAAAAGATTGCTATACATATAAAAACAAAAACTCAAGCAAGTTTTAAACAATGCTAGAGAATGAAAAAGCAATATATCAAAGCAAGAGGATAAAGCATTAAACATAGCAAATGTTTCAGGAAACTCATAATATTTCAACAGAAATTAAAGCCAAAATCTTGTCCGTATTTCTCTAGAAGGAAGTAGCAAAAATCAGACACCAAAGGAGTGTATGAGCAGAATCTAACTTGAAATTAAACATTCCGACTTGAAATTAAACATTCCTAAACTACCACATGTTGCACAGTTTTATCAACACAGGACTCTTCTGCATAACAATCTGCAGCTGCTTGTCTTCCATGCATAAACTGCTTGAAAATGAAACCAACTTAAAAAATCCCTTTCTGGATTTCAACCTCAGGCAGGTGTTCCGCCTGGACTATAGTTAAAGCAGCTCTTGACTGGTCAATTCCCCTGGTTGTTTATGTCTCCCACCTAGGCCAGAAACCAATCATCAATTACTTTCCTTTCCATGGGCAGGTGTCAGGATATGTACTTCCAGCAGGACAGTGAAAAGATCAGCTGTAAGATCCCTCCACACCTAACCAGCACTGGCATTCCACCCAATACTCTAATGATTATCATGTTTGTATCAAAAGAGTTCTTAAACTGAAAACCATTCACAAAGTTAAAGCATCAAAATGCACACATGCAGGCACAGCAACTAGCTTTTTAATGAACATTTGTTTCTTGCATTTCCCCAGGTTTGACTTCTTAAACTCTGCTGCAGCATCTGCTGCAGTAGGGCTCCAGTAGCAGGGAGGTTACAGGTAGTCCTTGCTTAATGACCATTCGTTTAGTGACCATTCAAAGTTACAATGGAGCTAAAAAGTGACTTATGACAGGTACCCAAAGTTACGATCGTCACCACGCCCCCACAGTCACGTGATTGCAATCTGGGCATTTGGCAACCAGCTCTCACTTACAATGGTTGCAGTGTCCTGGGGTTATGTGATCACCATTTACGACCTTCCCAGCTGGCTTCCAACAAGCAAAAGCAATGGGGAACTGCATGATTCACTTAACGACCACAGCAAAAAAGGTGGTAAAATCGGGTCTGGTCACATGATGATTCACTTAACTGCATCGCTTAGCAACCTAAATTCCAGTCCCAACTGTGGTCAAGCAAGGACTACCTATATGATACTCCTATCAGGGCTTTGATAGATGGAATAGTTGAAAATAAGATAATATCTGTAATGAATACGTATAATTTTCCAGATTTGAAAAAATCCACAGACGAAAAAGAGGAGCATTTATTCTGATAAACCCATATATAGTTTGTTTGTTTTTTAAGTAAATTCTGGTGCATTTGCTACACAATCATCTATATATTCTATAGCAATAGATCAAGTGATGTCACATTAGTAGATATTTTGAGAAGTAAAATAACTTGTATGTTTAAGAATGAAAAATTGAACAAACAAATAAAGCCTACCTTGAAATGACTGTTTGCCTCTGTTTACCAGTTCTTCAATAGAATAACTTGCTAGTTCCCCTCGGGCATGCTTAGTTTTGCAATAAGTGCATGCATTCAGACACCTGGACAAAAAGGATAAATATATATTCTTTAATTTTAAAAGAATAGACACAAACATCCAGATTATGCAGCCTGCTGCTCTGCTCTTCAAAACATATTTACAGACAGTTATTGTAGTTATACAGAACAGCCCATTACTGACAAATCTGACCTTTTCAAAATCAATATATTGCCTCTCAAAAATGATTCGTTTAATAATTGTGCAAACTAAGATATTGTGTAATCTTTGTGCTGCTCATTTGTCTGTATGAAGGATGACTTAAAATTATCAGTGAACTGCAAAAATCTGATCAACCACTAAATGGCAGCAAGAGGTTAACATTTTCTGTATCTTTTTGCTCCTGTCTAGTGGCCATCTAGATTTCTGCCTCCCAGATCAGGTGGTCCTAGACCTGGAGACCAAAAAAAAAAAAAAAAAAAGACAGAAAAGCTAAGTATTTTGTATTTCTTTAAAAAGTGGCTTATGTGGGATATTAACTCATAATCAGTCAATTTTAAATATAGTTGTTTACTCAACTGCCCAAGTATCTTAAGTATGAGCCAGAACAAGTAATAGATGTTAAAAATACAGATTTGACATACTGTGTAGCACAGAAATAAAATGTCTTCAATTTAAATCAACTTACAATGCCCACTTAATTCTTACCAATGAGCACCAGTCCCATGGCTTTAAAAAATGTGTTAAGAAATGACAAATGTCAAACAAAATTTTTACATATATGCACTTTAATCAAATTTGGAAATAGTGAAAAAGTCCAACAGGACAGTAGGGCCGATAAGAAGGAAATGAACAAATAAGATGCAATCAAACTGCAAGAGATGCATTATTCCAAGGCATTTAAAGGTGAGTTGTTTTGATCATTCATTTTGTTACCAGCCTTGTTTCATATAATTGGCATGGTGAGGATATGATAATGAATGCAAAACAGAAACATTTATTTACACAGTTCCTGATTAATATTTTGCCTTGCCACTCTGGTCTGCTTTCTTCTGCACCTCAAAAGCATGATGGGCACTGTAGGATAGGCTCAACTTTGTTGTCTCAATCAGCTGCTCACATACCAGTGGACGACTGCGAAACTGTGAATGAAATGCTCTCAGTTCTCCTTCCTTGTGCTTGGAATGTTGTGAGCTTAAAAGAAGTAGGGGAAAACCCTCCTGGCCCTTTTCTTTCAGGAGCAAGGCACAAGTGGGTTTTCTTGCTTGATGTTATAATTATCTAAGTTTCTTCTAAACCATCACCAAAACCCATCATTCAGAAACCCTATTCTGAAAGTAAACAATCGTCAATGTAATTCAAATGCATACTTTATCGATTGTTGGGAAGGCAAATAAAAACAGTTACTGAAGCCAGGAAGAGTACTAAAAGGATAAGGGAAAGGAAGAGAAGCATGAAAGAGCAAAACTATGGCGTCACGAAAATCTCAGAGCTGTCTTTGAGCAGAAATACACTGGGGGAGTTTCTTAAAATTTCCAGACTGTCCCTCCTCATGGATATGAGATTGGCCAGTGCCCTTGCATGGAGATTAGGCTGGTAAGCACAGGCCTGGAGCTACCAGTGTGAGGCAGAGCCTCTTAGAGTATGCCCCTTTCCCTCCCTAATCATGTTAGGCTTATACGCAATTAGAGTGGTTGTACTGAATTAGACATTTAGATCAAGAAGCTAAGAGAAAATCAGTATCTTTCCTTCAGAGGAATAGAGCAATAATCCTGCTAGAAATTTAATTCTGCAAAAATTCTGTCACAATTGAAGAAATGACAATTCGAGAAAATATGAATTCCTGCACTAGTGAAAAAGGGATATCTGAAAACAGTTTTAGATGAAGAGAAAGTAAAGGAATTGACTTCCAATAATTTGGAACCGCATTTCAATTATGTTCTAAAGTAAGCTCAAACTAATGTGATGGGCCTTGAAGTTGGAAATCAGAACTGTGACAAGAGAGAGGAAAAGGTTTTCCCTAAGGATGGCTATTGTCTGGAGAAAGGAATAAAAACAGACAGTTCTACTTATATTAAAAAAAGAGATAAAGTGCTTTTGGGAGAAGAGTAAGCAAAGAGCTCAGATTTTATAAACCAATTACAATTTAGGTACCTACTTTATTCATCTCAGCTTGTAGAATCCAATGGTACATCGCAGATAAGGAAGGAAATTAGACCATTTCTAATCCAACTAGAAGTAATATGCAATTATGCAAGTGCATGTTAGCCAGGTTATGGCAACTAATGCTTTACTTATTGCTGTAGGCTTAAACGAATCATGAGAAAATACATGAGTGTGTTCCTGATATCAGAGCATCCCATGTATTTTTGCTGGTTCAGAGAAAAGATATCTATCAAAGACCTGTGGAAGATGATTCCCTCTCCCTCTCAGGAAGCTGACCACAACAAACAGAAGATAATTTCAGTCACAGCCATCAAGCTAGAGAATGAGCAACTGTAAGAAGCTAACTTCAATTTTCCTGGCCAGAAACAACTCTGCTCTAGGAAGATACATCTACCTCAAAGGCCTATTAAAGATTTCATGTTGCATTATAACTAGCATTATTTCCTTCCTTCTGTTGTGTTTCCTCTCTTTTAGTTTTATGCAGAAAACCTAGTTAATATGCACAGTTTGGACATAGGAAATACCAATACAAATTTTTAAAAGTTGAAGTCTGCTTCATTTTCTAGACATCACCTGCAGGTAAGTTTTCCTCTGTCTCCCCAAGGTCAGATGTTTTGGGGAAGAGAAAAGTGGCTATATCCACAAAATGAATATACTTTCATATAAGGGTTGCCTCAATCCCTTCTTCTATGGCATTCGACTAAGATGGAAAACCTCTCTTTTTCACTTGGCTTTCAGCCTGTTAATTGGCCAATTTGGAGTCAGTCTCTACATCATTGATTGGCACTGTCTTTGTTTTAGCATTATTTATTTAAGGCCACCCAACTCAAGAAAGAATCTGTTTATTGATATGTGATGGTATATTTTAATAAGCTGTAGTTTGCATTTGATACATTTTGTTTTTACTGTTAAACAAATGTGAGCAATATACTGTGGCAAGGTAAAAACTCTTCATTTAAGCAGTGTTGCAGGATGGGACTTTTCCTGTCACCAGGCTTGTCTTTTGGAACAGGACCTGCTTGAGATTCAGATGGCCCTGATCCTACCTGCCCTTCAGAAGGACTGTTTCTTCTCCCAAGACACTGGGGCAGGAGGTTTTGTGCCCACCTTGACCAGGTTTTTTTCTAACTGTTCTGGGTTGGATGAAATTGTGTAGAGGGCAGAGGGAATGGCTTATTTAGTTGCTCCATCTTTTAGTAAACTTAGCACAAAAGTCAGCTTGGTGTGATCTGTGGAAAACTCCACTATGCTGCCCACCACAAACAGTTTACATTGATTTGTGAAGGTCAGAAATTGGTCCTAGTCTCCTCCAGATGGGTTTCCTAGTCTGGTCTACCTTGAATGGCTGACAAGTTGTATGCGTTATGTACCTTATGTTTGATTATATTTTAAGGTTTTTCTGGTTATTATGTGCTGTTTTTATTGTGCATGCAACCCCGAGTCACATATCAGTTGGAAGGCTATATAAATGAATTACATACATACATACACACTAATTAAGGGAAAAATTTCTTTGCAGAACTACAGAGTACAAAACGTTGGGGTCAGCTCTGAATGGAACATTTACCAGCTTCAATCCATTAGACTTCTAGATGAATAATCAATTTATACAGGAGATTTCAATGAGATGATAAATGCCACTAGCACGCAACATGCTCCAGCACAGGTCAAGAGGCTGCATCTTATCATTAAGATATATCCAGTTGCTCCAGTTCAGATATTGTTTGGTCCAATAGAAAAAGAAATAAGAACTGAGAAGAAGCAGATTAAGTGCTTCTGATTGCTAAATCAAAATTTGATATTTTGGGCCTTGTGTTCTCTGTAGTTTTTTGCATATAAACACAAATGCAAAAGACCTTTTTGAATATAGGTTTTCTCCTGTTCCTTTTTTTTCGATACTCCCCTTTCCCCTTCCCATTTTATCTGAATTATTCTCAATCAATCCAAGTTCATCTGTCTCCATTCACCATCAACACCCTGCTATGTTTATTGATTTACTTTTTTGCAGAAACTAAATGCTGCCACTTCAAATCCTAGTTGAGCACCACTCCATTTCCTCACCTTGGCAAATTGTTTTTCAACAAACAACCTCATATTTGGACGAGGAGAATTTTTAACAATTGATGTTGCCTGAGTAGTGTGAAAAGTAATAAAAATACAGTTTCAGGGTGATAAATTTGCATGAGGAACAAGAAGGGTGCACTGTTAACAGCACAGAATAAATCCAGCTTTAATGAATTGTACTCGGAATGCTGGTGCAGCAATATCCAAGCCCATATTTTTTGCATTTATATTTTCCTTCTCCATTTTCTCCATTCCTTTTTTTCTCCATCCTCCCTAAGTGAAGAAAATCAAGAGTTTTCTCCTACAACATTTATGATATACTGCATAGTTTTTGGTAAAAAGTCACATCTACGGTAAAGCAATGAATCTGAATTATTATATGCAAGAACGGTTTTAACACTTCTTTTTTTAAAGTAGTAACAAAACAAAGAAAGCTAAGATCGGCCACGCTTTTGTTTGAGGAGCAATACGCTTAGTAAATCAAGGAGCCCTCTGAGATATCGGTAACAGGGTTACAGAAAACTCAGCTGAACAGTAGACTGTTGCCTGCGATAAGAGCTATTGTCTTCACTTCCTCAATGGCTTATGGAAGAGGGCCAGTTAGAGTGGCTTAGTCTCGCAGGAAACATTAGGCTACAGTGATTTCTGAAACATGTAACAGGTTCTTGGGATAAAAGGTATTGTTTCAGGACTGGTCAAAACATCCGGGAGAGAGGGGTGAAGAGTTTTGTGTGAGTGGGCAGAAGTTAGCAAGCTTAATTTAGACAATCAAAGATAGCTCTTAGGCTTGCTTTAAACAAACAAACAAACAAACAAACAAACACATACATACATACATACATACATACATACATACATACATAAAAGGTCTAGGTTAGTAGCCTTTGTGGGAATATAGCTTCAGAATCGTGAGGGGAAAATAATGGCAAAAAGTACAGCATAAGTAATCAGAATCACAGCACTAAGTCTTTTAAGTAAGTGACCCAAATTTTCTCTTACGATAACCACACCTAGAATTTGCACTAGTCTCTCCTATAGAAGCAAGAGTGCAAAATGTTTCCAGGCTGATAGCAGACTAATAATACAAAAGAGCTACTAATGTTATATTCTATAAAATAAAACAAGACAAGTGTTCCTGATACTTGGTTTTCATGATTTAATCTAAATTAGTAGTAACTGGAAGAGGTTAACCAACCTAGAATTTAGTTTCATAGGAGAAAAATATTGATATGTATTCCAGAAACAGCTCTTGTGGGAGGAAGCATGCTGTTGCTCTCTGAACAATTATACTTTTGAGACATCATGCATAACTCCAGAAATACATGTAGTGCCTTAAAATCATGCTCCAAGCATTAATTATTAGGCTTCAATCAAGGCTTAGTAGTAAATCACAGATCTCCAGACACTTAATCCTGAATTCAGCTCATGGCTAGACTTGGTGGAAGATTTCCAGACATGACTCAGCTAGTCTAGAATCTTTATTGCAAACAAGAACAATGCTTTGATGCAACAACTGCCTGGTCTCTGCAGTAAGAAGAAATCAGAGCCTTAAAGTATCTGGGCTCTAGAGTATTTTCCACCAGTTAGAGATATTTGACTGTCCACTTGGTGGCCTTGAGCAGCTCAGACATGTTAACAATACATTTCTTTCTAGCCTGGGAACTGCTGATTCCCAGCTCACTAGCTTTAGACTACGCATCACTGTCATTCTTGTTTAATTCTTCCCCTCTCCCTCCGATTCTGGTGGTATCAGGTGCTTCTCTCCTGCCTCCTTCTGATTAGGGGAAAATGGAAGGTGCAGGAGGAGGAGAAGGAGGAGGAAGAGAGGGAATGCTTAGGAAAAAAATGGGCAAAATAATGATGCATGAAAAGATGGAACTGTTCACCTCCTATTTTGGCTCATTTTTTTCTTCCAGAAAGAGATCTGTGTTCCACTAGGCCACTATTTAAAGGGTGGTCCAGGGATCCCTGGGGATCCCCCAAGACCCTCTCAGGGGTCCGCGAAATCACAAGTTTTTGCCGAATACTGAAGTTATTTACAAAATTTTAAAACTATGTCACTCTTCTCATTATTTTTTATTTGTTAAAAACATAGGGTTTTAAATGAAAAATACTTTGTGTTAATATCTAATGGGTTTAACATTGTTATACTTACTTATATGATATAATAAATATTTTACAAATGTGTCAATTTTAATTTTTAATATGGTAAATATCGATAAATGTAACCCATATGAACAAAACGTCTTTTGGGATCCTCCATAATATTTAAACGTGGGAAGGGGTCCTGACAGCAAAAAGTTTAAGAAACACTGCGCTAGGCAAATGGGACAAGGAGGTTAATGGGGAGAGACTTAAGCCTGAAACTGAGAGATTAGGGAATTTGAGGTTTTGTACTAGCTCCATCTTCCCAAGCAGATACAAGAGAGTTAGATAACTTGCTATATATCTGTATCTATGGTATCTATCTCAGATTCAACCTCTTGGCCTCTTTCTCCTGCCTTTTTAAGCCAATGGACTTTTGGCTTCTGAAACTCTCTGCTATCTGTCCTGATTTATCAAATGGCTTTCTCCAAGGTGAGAATCAGGGACTCTTGCTTCACCTTTAAAATATCTATGAATCTTCAATGAACCTATTTCTTAGTGTCTGGATAAATTGCTTTTACATTTTGCTGCTCTTATTTTAAATTATTTTACTAATGATCATAAATGTGAGATAAAATAACAAAAATGAGTTATATTCAGCAACATTTCCTGTTCTATTTTTTAAAATTGTTAATTTAACATTTTTAATATAAAGTAATCCAATAGACTTAAAAAAAACAACACCAAAACCATTTAAATTTCGCATTCTCAGAAGGTAAGCACACCCCACACTATTATTTTTTGAACAATGCTGCTTTTCCAGCAAGCAGATCCTTGTAAGTCCAGCAACAGCTGGCAGGGGCTTATCTTCCTGTGTGAGAGGTCCAATCATGGTCCCAGTAGCAACAGCTGTTTTATTCTTTCAGCTTCCATTCAAGTTATTCTTATACTGTAAAATGATTCCACTGACATACTTTGGATTTTACATGCAAAAGGTCCATTCTTTGACTTCAGGGCAGGGCCAGTTGAACTAACTTAATTTTTAGGTGTATTTATTCTGGTAACTCAGTTCTCTGAATGTTTTACTATTGCTTGGCCAAGGCAACAGGAACTATATAGTAATAATTATTTACACTGTCAACATCTAATTGCCTTTCCTTTGCTTAAGAAAGCTGTTAATCCATACCCCAGTATTGTACCTCTTTATTTTGACAGCCTGT